>NC_054383.1:51327072-52674572 GCF_017654675.1 Xenopus laevis
ATTCTGTGTAGTTACTGTGATAGGATTATCCAATGTGTCATGCAACTCCTAGAAACAGGTGTTACTTGTGAGAGTTGCATGAATGGATGTGTGAAGTGTTCTGAATCCGCCGGGGTACAGATGTTAGAACAGCATTGTATGTAGCAGACAGGTGGTGTCGAAGGCCCCCACCTCTGTTCAGAGATGGTCTCTCCACCTTGACACCTTTTTTTTTAGATTGACTTATACTAGATATTTAAACATTAAATAAATTCAAAAGGATTGTTGCGATAAGGGTTTATGGTAGCTTAGTTAGAATTTGTTCAATATGGACACCCATAATTCAATTCTCAATATGCTGTGTCCCATACTTGTACAAACACATTACTTACAATATATGACTTCCCCTTTACTTGTAGGAATCCAATAATATCTGGCTCTGACATCTGTTACTTACAGTTTCTTTGTCAAGGATCTCTTCTTGATCTGAGCAGTCTTCTATGTTCTCAGTTTTTCTTTGGTCTAGTTTGTCCAAATGCAGCTTTTTCCCTTCTGCCCTCTTCACTTGCCTAGTATATTTATATTGATTACTTTTGTTTCTAGAAACTACCAGAAACCTCAACTTACATGCCTTTATCCAGTGTATTACTTTGTAAGCATTTCCAGCACTTTCTAGACAGTTCAGTGATACCAAGTAAATTGTATTTAGTGATAGATCAATTTCAAACACCTGTTTAATAGACTGGATACACAATGGGACAGATTTATCAAAGTGTGAGATTAGAACTCACCACAGAAAAACTCAATCAATTACTGATGATTTCTATGGGTTTTTTAGAATCGTATTTAGCAATTGAGTTCACCATATGAAAAATGGTTCTAATCTCACATTCTGATAAATCTGCCCAAAAGTGTAGTTTACATCATTATCATGGAGCAAGGAGAAAAATGTGAAAAACAGGTCCAGAACAAAATGTTTTTGCAGATCACCTCACATACTACATACTGAGGCACAACACTGCTAAAATGGAACACACATGGATGTATTACACTATGTTTGCATTCCTTTTTGTGCTTGACAGTGTTTGTGCACAGAGAGGATGGTAGAAACCAAAGCTTGGAATGCACTCTAGGTAGAGGTTATATAAGGTGCTAGGTTTGATGGTACTTACTGTCAGGATCAGCCAGAACTTGATCCCTGGTTTCCTGTGTCAGGGACTCTGCACTTACCGGGTGAGCCACTGGAGACTCTTGGGGCTGATCATGAACTCTTGTCCTGATGTTCCTGTTTATCTGTCTGTTCCCAGTTTGTCTCCCTGTTTTCCACACACCTCGTTTACCCTCATGTGTCTCCCATTCCGAATCACCTTCCCTTTATAAACCCCGCCCTGAGCTTGGCTCAGGGCTGAGTCATTGAATGTATTCTGTTTGTTCCTGACCTGCCGATGAAAACCTTGAATTCCTTGTTCCTGAAAACCTTGTTACCTTGTTTCCTGTGTGAGTACCCCGATTTCTCTTATCTTGTGGAATCCCTGTTTATGACCTTGGCCTGTCCTTGACTTTCGGTTTGCATATTCCTGTTTTTGTTTACTTATTGGTTGTCATTAAATCTTCAGTCTACTATGTCTGTGCCTCCTATCATCTATGGGTACACCCCTGGGCTTCCGCCATATCCACTCGCCATGGAGTGGCTAACTGCAGTTACAGTGGCTCCCCGCTGTAAACCTTACAGAATGACTGCAGAACTGCAGGAAGCCTGTGGGAAAACCCTCTGTGCCTTCTGGTTCCCGTGTTAAACTATAACTCCCTTGGGATGGGGAGGATGAGGCCGAAGATGGCATCCATTTTTGTTTTTCTGATGAGGAGTATTGGGAGGATTTTGACTCTGACGAGGAGGAACTTGATTCTGATAAACTACAAACTGATCTCTGGCCTGTGTCCGACCAGCCACCTCCAGTTTTTTGGTCTTTGACTCCTCCACAACCTCCTACTCCTGTGCTGGCTACCCCTCTGCAGTCTGCTCCAGTTCCAGTGCTGGCTACCCCTCTGCAATCTGCTCCTGTGTCGGCTACCCCTCTGCAGTCTGCTCCTGTTCCAGGGCCAGCTAACCCTCAGCAACCGCTTCCCCAGAAGCCTCGGCTGCCCACAGCTCCAGAGGGGGTTTCCCAGCAGCCTCGGCTGCCCACAGCTCCAGAGGGTGTTTCCTAGCAGCCTTGGCTGCCCACAGCTCCAGAGCTGGTTTCCCAACAGCCTCGGCTGCCCACAGCTCCAGAGGGGCCTTCCCAGCAGCCGCCACTACCTGCAGCTCCAGCTAAGCTTCCTGGGCGACTGGCTCCCCACTGGCTGCCTCTTATGCCTGTGCTCGCTCCTCAGCAGCTTCCACCTTTGCTGGCTGCCACCTGTGCCGGCTCCCCAGCGGCTGCCTCCTGTACCTGTGCCGGCTCCCCAGCGGCTGCCTCCTGTGCCGGCTTCTCAGCAGCTGACGTTTGTGCCCGTGCCGGCTCTGCAGCCACCCATGCCGGCTCTGCAGCCACCTGTGCCGGCTCTGCAGCCACCTGTGCCGGCTCTGCAGCCACCTGCCTCTGTGCCGGCTTCCCAGCCAGTCCTTGCTCCTGTGCCGGTTCCAGCCTCTGTGCCAGCAGCCCAGCCGGTTCCAGCCTCTGTGCCAGCAGCCCAGCCGGTTCCAGCCTCTGTGCCAGCAGCCCAGCCGGTTCCAGCCTCTGTGCCGGCTCTCAGTCGACTGGTTCTTCCTGAGCCAGTTTCTGCCTGCCCTGGCCTCCGGGCCTAAGGTACTGTTTGCCCTGGCCTCCGGGCCTGAGGTACTGTTTGCCCTGGCCTCTGGGCCTGAGGTACTGTTTGCCCTGGCCTCCGGGCCTGAGGTACTGTCTGCCCTGGCCTCCGGGCCTGAGGTACTGTCTGCCCTGGCCTCCGGGCCTGAGGACCTGTCTGTCCTGGCCTCCGGGCCTGAGAACTTGTCTGCCCTGGCCTCCGGCCCTGAGGATCTGTCTGCTCCTGGCATGCCACCTGTGATGGGTGCCCCTGGTCCGCCACCTGTGATGGGTGCCCCTGGTCTGCCACCTGTGATGGGTGCCCCTGGTCTGCCACCTGTGATGGGTGCCCCTGGTCCGCCACCTGTGATGGGTGCCCGTGTTCCTGATCTGACACCTGTGATGGGTCCTGTCTACCTTCCTGCTCTGGCTTCTGATCCACTTTTGTCTTCCAACCCTGACAAAGTTCCTGTCCTGACTTCTGATTCTGGAAATATTCCTGGCTTGGCTCCCAAACTCGGCAACTCCTTCAAACTGGCTCCTGACTACATATTTGTTCGGGTTTCTGATCCTAGTGAGGCTCCTATCCACGTTCCTGGCCCTGGCAAGACTTGTCCATGTATCCAGTCATTGGACTAAAAAGGATGGGGGGGGCATTTGATCTTGGGATCGCCCAGAGGTCGACCCTCAAGGGGGGGGATAATGTCAGGATCAGCCAGTACTCGATCCCTGGTTTCCTGTGTCCGGGACTCTGCACTTACCAGGTGAGCCACTGGAGGCTCTTTGGGCTGATAATGAACTCTTGTCCTGATGTTCCTGTTTATCTGTCTGTTCCCAGTTTGTCTCCCTGTTTACCCTCATGTGTCTCCCTTTCCGAATCACCTTCCTTTTATAAACCCCGCCCTGAGCTTTGCTGAGTCATTGAATGTATTCTGTTTGTTCCTGACCTGCCGACGAAAACCTTGAATGCCTTGTTCCTGAAAACCTTGTTTCCTGTGTGAGTACCCCAATTTCTCTTATCTTGTGGAATCCCTGTTTATGACTTTGGCCTGTCCTTGACTTCGCTTTGCATATTCCTGTCTTTGTTTACTTATTGGTTGCCATTAAATCTTCAATCTACTATGTCTGTGCCTCCTATCATCTATGGGTTCACCCCTGGGCTTCCGCCATATCCACTCCCCATGGAGTGGCTAACTGCAGTTACAGTAGCTCCCCGCTGTAAACCTTACACTTACTTTCTGACTGAGAAATGTCCTTAGCACCATGTTCCACATTTTTAACCCTACTGTTACTTGGAATATAATCTTCAATCAGTTGTATGTAGCTTTTAGGAAAAACTACTTTGATGGGACATTTTACGAAGACTTGTGAATATGCTATTACATCTGATCCCATGTTCTTATTATGTGTCCACGTATAAGCTATCCTTTCAAAACTTAATGGAATGGGTAAAGACAAGGGTTTTTAATTGCGTGAGTTAATCTCCCAATCTAACATTACATTTGTTCATTTGTTTCACACATTATAAAAAGCTATTGAGAAACAATCAGCCAGATACTACAAATGGGTACAAATGATTAAAACATTCATAACAATAAAACATTTCTTGCCACTTGTTAAGGAGATATTAATTATAATACTAGACAGACAGCATTTTGCATAATGAAAATGCAAATGTTTTGTGATAAGTATTAGCAAGTAGCAACGCAGACAAAAACATGATTTTGTTAGGATACAATAAATAAATTAGTTTAAAAAGCATTATCTGTATATAATACACAAAAGCCATGCATATCTTGTAAATTATATCCTTATAAATGATGACTTCTGATGTCATTTCTGTCACATGACTCACTGAAATTTAAATAAAGTACCCCCAGTTGAAAAATATGAGGATATTAGAAGTTACCTCGGAGTTCCATGACCTGTATAAAATCACTCGGCCTTCGGCCTCGTGGTTTTTATATGGTCATGAAACTCCTCGGTAACTGATAATATCCTTATATTTTACAAGAGGGGGTACTTTATTCACTACATACGAATATACAGTGAGACGAGATGATATCACAAAAAGGTACTTAAAAATACACAATAAATATGTAAACATGAAATTTGCAATATACTGGCAGAAATTGGATATATACATGTGTAAACCTTTAGAATTGTGCAAATAAATTAACAGTTCACAAAGTTAAGTTCACAGTTCAGGTGTGTCTGGAATGTAGTGGGAGGACAGGCAGTGAGTTGAGGAGTCTGATAGCTTGCAGAAAAAAGCTTTCACGCAGCCTGGTTGTTCGGGCTTTAATACTGCGTAAGCCTCTGCCGGATGGGAGCAGCATGAACAGTCCGTGTGAGGGGTGTGTGGAGTCCAGTGCAATGCAGGAGGCCTTTCTTACACAGTGCTTGTGGACTATGTCCTGCAGTGATGGAAGAGCCGCTCCAATGATGCTGCCAGCTGCTCTGACAGTCCACTGTAGACTTTTCCGGTCAGCAGAGCTGGCACTACTGTACCAGATGGAGATGCAGCTCGTCAGGACGCTCTCTATGGTGCCCCTGTAGAACACTGTGAGGGAGGTAGGCGGAAGGCTGGCCCGTTTCAGTCGTCTTAGGAAGTGAAGACGCTGCTGGGCCTTTTTGGTGATGGAGGCGGTGTTGGTGGTCATTGTGGTTGATGAGCCCCACCACAGTTGTGTCATTGGCGAACTTGATGATGTGGTTCGAGCTGTGTCTAGCTATGCAGTCGTGTCAGCAATGTGTACAACAACGGGCTGAGAACACATCCTTTAGGAGCTCCTGTGCTCAATCTGATGGTGCTGAAAACCTTGTCGCCGATATGAACAGACTGAGGCCTCTCTGATCCAAGATCCAATTGCACAAAGAGGTACTCAATCCCAGCTCTTAGTTTCCCACTCAGCTTTTGAGGGATGGTGGTATTGAATGCTGAGCTAAAGTCTATAAACAGCATATGAGGGGATCATACAATACCTTTTTCTTTTTTTTACCAGTAAGTCCTTCCAGCTGACGAGGGAACCCATTCTGATTAGAAGTAAGGAGGTTCCGTCTTTATATTAGAAAGGGTTTTTTACAGTGAGAACCAGGGGCTGGGCCCCCTTGCCAGAAAAATATTCGGAGGGCCGTGCATGCATAGGGACTCCTGTGCGCACTATGACACCAGCCGCTCGCATGCTCGCTGAGGTGCAAACACAATTTAAAGAAGCATAAACGAGTGGGGCATTTTAACATTATAGAGGAGACAGACCGTGCAGTACAACTGACTGCAGGGTCTGCTTCCTCTATAGTTACACCAGTAGTGGTAAAGATGTGGAATTCTCTCCATGCATCAGTTGTACTGGCTGATACATTAGATAGCGTTAAGAAGGGGTTGGATGGCTTTTTTTTTTTTTTTAAGTGAAGGATATAGTTACATAGTTGCATAGTTAAATATGAAAGATAGTTTATAGTATAAATTGATCCATTGACTGGTCAGATTGCCATCTTGGAGTCAGGAAGGAATTTTTTTCCCCTCTGAGGCAAATTGGAGAGGCTTCAAAAAATGTTTGCTTTCCTCTGGATAAACTAGCAGTTAGGCAGGTTATATACAGACTTAAAAGGTTGAACTTGATGGATGTTTGTCTTTTTTCAACCTATCATACCATGTTACTGTATAGACAGTGGGAGGACTCATATCACATTGGATGATGCGAAAGGAAAGGGGTGGATAATTTGACGCATGCATAATACACATGATTTTTCACTCACACTGATCATCTTTTTTTACTTGCGAAACTGACCACATGTCAGTAGTCACCAGTGGCAAAAACATACATGGCAAAAAAATACATTAATCACTATACATGATGTTCTTTTTTTTCCTATATACTGTAAACAGCATGGGCATTTCATGTGGTATAGAATGTTCTTAGCAGTACACTAAATATAATTTTACATTTTTGTTCCCATACAGACATTGTTATTGTCTTTTCAAATGTACATTTATATGCTTTACATAAGGTTTATGGCAAGATATATTTCCAGATTTCTTTTTATGTTGTAGCTTTTCATTTCTTAACATAGTTATAAATATCTGCTTTAAATTACTAGTATTTTTGAATAATGTTTTGGAGGAATAATTTACCATAATATCTTATCAGTTTGAAGAACCTTCTCCTATTTATTAATAATCCTCCCTATTTCTGTTGTTTAGAAGTTATAGTGTACATAGCTAAAAACACAATACTACTATTAAAACCTTACAAGTTTCCCAGACCTGCTTTTTTTATTCATTTTAGTATTGGTATCTCTTTTCAATTTTCTCTTTGGAAATCTGAGATAACCTCCATTTGTTCTTCAGATCTCTCATGCTCCAAACAATTATTTTTCATTCTATATAACTGCCCAAATGTAATCATTTGTATGCGAAAGAGAAGATACTTGCTAAAAGAACTTAATTATTACCATGAACTTTCTTTAAGAATGTTTTAAATCTGATCCTCTTTTATCTTGAGTAAATCACTAGATCTAATAAGTTAACTGTATGAAACAACAGGGGGCATATTTAAAAAAAAAAACAGTTAATTTATGTCAGTGATAAATCAGGATTGCTTTTTGTTGTGATTTTTATATTTATGAAAAGTCAGCAATGGTTTATTTGCCATCAAGTTTTGTCATGCCAACATAAAACAAAAATATGATAGTGGGGAAAAAATGCAATAGCAAAAAAAGCCCCTTAATTAACCACTTGCTTGGATGCTGAAAATACAGCTCCCTTTGAATCCTATCAGGTGGCAAGCTTTGACACCAAAAGTCATGGCGTATCATGACTTTTACAGAAGAAACAAATTCCCTGAATTGCAGCTAAATTGCGACATAAAATTTGAATGCATTTCTCACTAAATGTAAATTTCAAATTTAGATAATTCATAAGATTTCCTACCAGTTCTTCATTTTGGTCCTTCTGTAGGGCGTTTTTTTTATTATTAATTAACATTTTTAATCAATTAGAGTTCTAGTATGTAAAAAAATAATTAAAGTTGTTAATCATCCCAAATTAAGTCATCCTAAATAAAAAGAAAATAATTGATGTATCTACCATAGAAAAAAAAAAATGTTACCTCTGTATGGGTTTGTACTATGATATACAATATATGGGTACACTCTCACCATCCCATATAGAAGTTACATAAGTAGGTGTAAATTTTGCACCCACTGGCATGTCACATTTTTGTAAATAGTTACTGGCTAAGCCAGTCAAATACTGACTGGGTGGGAACTCTAATTCCTAGTGACAACATCAATTCCAGAGATTACTAGACTTTTTTTTGATAAATAATGTTATTACTGTATGTTGAATTGAGCTATATTTCCAAAAGAGATATAGAAAAGGTTTTTAATGAAAGTTGATGGGATAGTATTTTTCAGGAGAGGAGGCAAGAATAACAAATATTTAGATACTTTTACTTATAATAATTGTAGCTCTTCCCCTTTGTCTGCAGGATTTACTATGATTTCATGCTTCCTAAAATGAGATGCAAAGCTACTGATAACGTTTTTTGCCAATCGATTAGCAAATATCAGTTTGCTGTGACATAACTTCCCTGCTTGTCTCTTGCTGCTGCCTCCCTCTCTGCTTAAGAGTACAGAAGGGAGTAGAAATGGGAAGAGAAGGTGAAGCTGTTCAGGCTTCTGCCCAGGGCCAGCAGGTTTGAGCTGAGATAAGGAAATCTGATACCGAAGTCCATGTGTTAAAGAATAGGAGGAAAGAAATGCAGTGTTTTTCAGATCAGCAGCACTATGAGTGTTTCTGGGAAAAAAGGAATGGGACTTGTTTCCAGAATGCTTGGGACCTTGGGTTTTCCAGATAATGAATATTTCTGTAATTTGGATCTTTGTATCTTAAGTCTACTAGAAAATCATTTAAATCTTAGATAAACCCAATGGGCTGGTTTTGTTTCCAATCAGGATTAGTTATATCTTAGTTAGGATCAGGGCCGGAACTAGGGGTAGGCAGAAGAGGCACTTGCCTAGGGCGCAAAGGCACAGAGGCGCCAGGCATGTACCTCTTCTGATGCCTTCCCCTAGCTCTGACCGCTATGTTCAGAAGCTGTGTCTGAAGTTCTACGTAGAGTATGGTTTTCTGCGCAGGCGCACTCGCGCGGATTCTGCGCATGCGCACTCGCGCTTCCTTGCCGCTTACACACTTCTGCGCATGCGCGAGCGGCTGGAGCGAAGTACTTGGCCGGGTTGCCTAGGGCGCCCGATCGAGTAGGATCAGGTACAGGCTGCTTGCTAATTATTACAGAGAAAAAGGAAATCATTTTTAAAATTAATTATTTTGGAAAAAGTTGAGTCAATGAGAGATGGCCTTTTCATAATTTTTTAGATAATGGATTTCTGGATAACGGATCCCATACCTGTATTTACATAGACCTTTCTAATAAAGCTTACTTCATTTATACCCTCCCTTCTCCTTTAAAATGGTATTTAATTTTTAGTATGATGTAGATAGTAATTTTCTTATACAAAATGCAGATTATCTTCATTTCTATTTTAGTGTTTTTTGAGTAATTTGTTATTGTGTTTAGACACTCTCAAGTTTGGAATTTCAGCAGTCATCTGGTTCCTAGATTCCAGGATCCAGGCAGTGATTTGAATGAGAGGCTGGAAAATGAACAAAAGAGGGCCTGAATAGAAAGATAAGTGGCAAAAATTAACCATAAAAATAAAATTGCACCCCCACAGAGCACTATTTGTTGTCATCTAATTAATAAAAGAAGAACTCTTTCAATTTACCCAGTGCTTGCCTTTTTTCTTTAACTTTGTGTATTTTGTGTTCCCGCCTTTACTGTTATAGTTTGAAATGTTTAGGTAATTGACAATGCATTTTAATATACTCACCCTTATTCTGAGTGAGTCTAAGTGAGTGTATAGCATACAAGCACAAATTGTAGGGCAAAAATACGCAAAGGTTTGGGTAATGGATCTTAAGTGCCAGGACTAGACTAGATAATGTGCTTTTCAAAGATGTTGGGAAAGTGCTATTGTAAAATTCAGGGATGGTATTCCAGAGGCATATTATTACACACACACACAAACACACACACACACCATAGTAGGTCTTGAGAAACAGATGAGATGGTAAGATAGTATAGTATATTTACTAATGCAAGTGCATGCCCAAAGGCAAAGTGGAAAATTCTGTGCAATTTACTTAAACTTTACTTCAACAAATGTACTTCTGCCTGTTCAAATGCTTGCAAATTACATATGGTGTTAAAGTCCAAATTCTATTTCCTCACGAGGAAACTTCGGGTGACTTCGGAAAACGAATCGCCGCGTGTGATTAGCGCCAACGTTTTTCATTTTAGCCGGCGCGGAGTCAGGGAAGACGTTTGGGGAGAGGCGACCAAATCTCCCCAAAACGCCATGTGTGGCCTGACCCTTAAGGGGTGGTTCACCTTCAAACAACTAGTTGCTTCCAGATACAGCTGTAGATCACCAGAAATAATGACTTTTTCCAATGACTTTCTATTTTCTATGTGTGACAAGTTTTTCTAATATTGAAGTGTAAAGTGTAATTTTTCATCTTTATAAGCAGCCCTTGGAGGGGGTTGCCGACCCTGTAAACTGTTCTAAATGGGTACATTTAGTTGCTACATTTCTTATCTTTGTCCCTGCTGAGCAGATTCTCTGGGTTTAATTACAGGTAGATGTTAGAATTGATACAATAGTTACTCCAGAGATACTGCTGAGAAATGTATCAACTAAATGTTGCAAAATTGTAACAGTTTAGAGTCTGCACCTGAATTTACTGAGCTGCCAGGCTCCAGAGACACGAACATTTAACTTTAAATTTAGATTTTGGAAAAACAGTAAAAAATAAATAATGGAAAGTAATTGAAAAAAGTCATTATTTCTGGGGAACAATCTAAAAACAACTGAATTGGAAAAAGTGTTTGGAAGGTGAACAACCCCTTTAAATCCCATAATATTTTGCATTGGCCAGAAGTGACCTCATTTGCATACACATTTATCATTGTGGGTTATAAATTGTATATGCTTTGTTAAATGTAGTTCTAGTTAGCTCCAGAAAATGCTGAACTGTGAGTAAACAAAAATGTGTATAGCCCAATGTGCATACCAAGTAACAACTACAATAAAAGACAGAGAAAGGGCTTATTAAATACACTATTAAACTTTTTTTTATTTTGAAACAAGAGAGTACTATATTATGAGTACTTCACCCTTGGCAAGGGTATTGCTACAACTTCACACATCCAAAAGGATTCTATGGTGGCGAGGTGGCAGCGGCACATCTTATCTGTGTAAGACTGTTAATAACAACAGGAAAGCATTGGATGAATTTTAAATAGTGTATGTTGACATATCCTTTGCTTGAATTGACCTCATAAGCACTCCTGGTGCATGATTTATGTACGAGACTGCAAAGGGTTAACCACTCACAGCGTTCAATCTCCTTCACTTATAGAGTAAATACCAGTTGCCTAATTTGCTCATTTTACTGAAACACAAATTCTAAACTGTTATTGTGTTCCTTATGATATTTGTGATATTTTATTGAAAACCATCGAAATCAAGATTAGTGTTTTAAATGTGACATATGGAGTGAAGTTAAGTGGTGGCAGCATAATGCTGTTGGGCTGCTATTTATCAGCATTGAGTGGGATCTTAATAAATTAAAAGAAAAAATGACTGGTCCACAATACAGGTAAAATACTGCAAAAGAACCATTTTTAGACTGTGAAAAGGTTGAATTGATAGAAAGCTCATCTTTCAGCAGTACATTTATACAAAACACATGGCAAATTACATTGGAAAGGATGAAAAACAAATAGGTGAATGCCCTGCAGTGGCTTATAAAGAACCTGACCTCAAATGAGCTTTGTGGAACTATTTGAAAATGTACAGAACGTGCTCAAGTATCACAGCTCACCTGAATAACGGAGAAACAATGTCAGGAAAAATAGGCCAAAGTTAGCACATACTGTTTTCTTTTAGATGATGATAACTATTTATAAAAATGTGACATGCCAGTGGGTGCAAAATTTACACCTACTTATTTACAATAACTTCTATATGGGATGATGAGAGTATACCCATATATATCATAATGCAAACACATATAGAGGTAACATTTTTTTTTCTATGATAGGTACATAAATAATTTTCTCTTTATTTGGGATGACATGAAAAACAACTTTAAAGGATATACATGTAAAGCCTGCATTTTCCTACCATGTATACAAGTTGCCATATATTCGGAAGGGTTTTTTTTTACAGTGAGATCTGTGAAGATGTGGAATTTTCTCCCTGAATCAGTACTGACTGATACATTAGATAGCTTTAAGAAGGGGTTTGATGGCTTTTTAGCAAGTGAGGGAATACAGGTTTATGGAAGATAAGCTCATAGTACAGGTTGACCCAGAGACTAGTCCGATTGGAGTCAGGAAGGTTTTTTTTCCCCTCGGAGGCTTCAGATGGTTTTTTTTTTTTTTACTTCTTCTGGATCTACAAGCAGTTAGGCAGGTTAAAAAAAGTTAAAAGGTTGAACTTGATGGACGTGTGTCTTTTTTTTAACCAAACTTACTATGTTACTATGTTAAATCTTCCCCACCCAAGTCACATCATTTGTACTGCATATACCCCCTCCATTTGCCAGCACCATCACTTTTTCTTAAAACAAATAGCAGCATTCACCCAGCGGCCATTTTCCCTCTTACACATCATCAGTAACATTAACATCTGTAAACAGTACATATAGGCTGTACATTATATCATGGCCCTTATTGGTGTAATTCAGAGGCAGCTCTTGTAACACATATTGCATTGTAATTCTGAGTTTGCAAACACCAAAAAGAGGAGCTCTTCATCTATTTCTATAGTTCATTGTATTACAAAATGACCCATAAATGACCCTCTGAGCAACTTCTTGTTCTCCATTATGTTTCTTTGAACATTACTTAAAAGGGCAATAAACTGTAGTCAGCTGTGACCCTAGGGGACCCTAGTGGTCTCTCCATTACCGGTTCTAATATGGCGCCAAAGACGGCTGCTTCAGGCAGAAGATTGAGCCGTGACCAGGGAGCTTAACACTTGTTCTGAATGTAGGAAGCTGTACGTGACATCAGCTACCAGGAGTATATGCTTGGCCCCAGTGAGTCTCACAAAAGTACAATGTGCCATCTATTTCCTTTGGAAACAAACAAGCCTATGCAATTGTAGCCAAGGTTCTTACTTTTAAGGTTTCATTATTTTTTTTACACATATACAAATATTTGTTTGGGGTGGGAACACGTGAGCAAGTGATATGTACATCAAAGGTTTTTGTTTCTTTTACCTGAGATAAAGAAGGCATCTTCCTCTGTTCTTTAGATTCATCAAAGAAATTTTGGATGCTTTGAGGTGTACTCTCAATAGAATAGTACTGAAATGTATCGTTTTTCACAAGCCTGCAGAAACCGGAACCTTTTTTTGAACATTGCACATTGCTTTCTTGCCTTGCAAAATTGTTGCTAATTTCTATACTATTTTCAGAGTATATTCGACTACCCCAAAGAATATGGTATATATATATATATATAAACATAGAATATATGCATATATGAGCACTATATTCATGAGAGGCGGATGAGAGGCGGGTGGGAGGACAAAGAAGTGTTCCCCTCATGTCCCTTATTTGTCTCCTAACTAGCACATTGTTCAGATGCACAAGTTAAGGTTTAGCAGAAGCTGCAGGCTGACAGTGGGGCTGCAAAGCTGTCTTGTGCCCTCTAACACTGAGCTGTGAACCTCACACTGGATTTTTCATCTGGTCCAAGGTGCAAAGTGCAGCCATTCCCACCAGGGAAGAAGTGCTGCCTGAATGCCTTTAAGGCCCTTATTGCTCTTGCACCTATGCCAAGAGCATTATAAATTACACCACATGTATCTTCATTTGTTCATCGTTTTCACTGCCTCTTCGGGACTTTGTATTTATCCTATTTTTCCGTCATTTGTATTTATCCAGTATTTTTATATGCAAAAAAAAATTTGCAATGCCTTATTTTTCTTCGGTAATTTTTAAACTTTGAAATTTATATATTAAATTAATATAATTGTCTCTGGCTCAATGACATCTGTGGTTAAATTAGGAGGCTTGGATAAAGTCCAGACAATATGTTATTCTACCTCTTAGGGCCTCATTTTCACAGAAGTTTCACAGTATGTTTTTACTAATTTCACAAGAAAACACCCCCTCGTGACAATTAGCCTGAAAGCTGTTCATCTTGATATTCAAATGAAGGTTAAAAAAAAGTGTCAATTTATGGATTACTGATTGTCTTTTGTTCTTATTTGGCAAAGACATTAGCCATAGGTCTGCAATAAGTAAAAGTTTAGTAGTTATCCAATTTATCAGCAATAAAACATCACTGATTTTTAAAAATGCTAATGATTACAGTGGGATGAGGTAGAAGCTACAGTATCTCATTTTGAAATCATCATTGTCATCATCATTTATTTATATAGCGCAGACAAGTTACGCAGTGCTTTACCGTAGTTATAACAAATGGGGAATAAATGGTGAATAACAAACATGGGTTTACCGATTAAAATAGGGCTAGAGGGCCTCCTGAATACGAAAAGATTTTGCAAGTGTTTGGATGTGTGATGAAAAAGATCATTGGTTAATTTGGTGAGTGCAGTTTCAGTTGAGAGTGTTGGATAGAAGCCAGATTGCAGGGGTTCGAAAGGGAGTGAGATGCTGGATCAGGCATTTGTAAACAAGCCTTTCCAGTAATTTGGATGCAAATGGAAGAAGGAAAACCAGACAATAGTTGGTGGAAGATCTGGGATCAATGGAAGGTTTTTTGAAGATAGGAGTGATTAGTGCTTGTTTGTATGAGGACGGAAAAGTACCAGTAGAGAGCAAAAGGTTAATAGGTGAGTAAATGCAGGAGAGAGTGTAGGGGTCAAGGGTTGGTTGTTGGTTTTGAGCAGGCTAGAAGTTTGCTAACTTTTTCTAGTGTTGCAGGGGTGAAGAAGGAGGTTATGCTCAGTCTAATGAGATAAAAAAATTTTCATTAAAGAAATTAGCAAGATCTTGGGCAGTTACATTAATGGGTGGAGGGGGTGGTTGGGCATAGGAGTGAGTTAAATGTGGCAAAGGATGGAGTTGTTTAGAGGACAGAGTGGAGATTAAAGAAAAGAAGTACTGTTGTTTTGCTATTGATATAGCTTGATTGTAGCAGGAGAGCATGAATTTGAAGTGGATGAAGTCAGGATCAGTTCATGACTCTCCATCGTCATTCAGCTGATCTACTACATCTTCTAAGCAGGTACCAAGTTAAACTCGTGTGCCAGGGTTGGGGTTTAGCTGGTCAATTGTGAAAGATGATAGAAGGAGCAAGGGAGTCAAGAGCTGTTGAAAGAGCATTGTTGTAGAGAAAAGCTGCCCTATTTGGACAGGAAAGATTGTTAATATGCGAGATGGGTTGTGCTGCTACTTTTGATAATTGTTGTGGCTTCTGTATGTGTGGGTGGAGAGAGATGGCTGTTATAGTGCAGATGAAAGTGTTATCTGCAAGGAGAGTAGGTGATTGTCAGATAGGGGTTAGGGAGAGTTAGTAAGGTTGGATGGGTGGCACAAGTGGCAGAATATAAGATCAAGAGCATGATCCTCGATGTGGGTCGGTGAGTACTTATGCTGTGCTTTGCTTTTTAATAGCAAATACAGTATATACTGAATCTATACTAAATTATTTAAAAAAAACCATACAGTGTCCTCTCAATCACATCAAAGCCCATGGAGGACACAGGGGCTAATTTAATATTCTGTGTAAAATTTAATTCAAATAAAAAAAACGGTGTAAAAAGCTGTATTAAATAAATGACCCTCCAGGTCAGTCAATTAGTGTTTTTTAAGCATACACTTCTCAGAGTACCTGCATGCAACTTGTGTACTTGTAGAGGGCAAAATATTCACACAGACTGACTAATGTATGCCCTGACTTCAACTGCAACATGTATACACTTTATAAAAGCCTCCAAGCAGAGCAATTTCAATAATGTGCGTTGTATCTAATACTGTTATCTCAAAGCTGCCCTCCATCATCTCCCTCGGTTTGGAGTCAAATGGTAGAAAGTTTTGGAGTTAATTTGGAGGGGTTTAAAACTTTATGTTCTCCTATATAATAATAGATCCCTAAAATCTTAAAAGAAGCTATTAAATATTATCCTGGTGGTACTGGTGTCACTCATTCCTCAGTAGAATCTACCAGATGGTCTTAAACATCTGCAGACACTGTCTGAAGGAACCTGGTACCATAATCCCTATCTTGTGGTTTTATGAAGCCCTTCACAACTTCATGCAATGGGGAATACTATATGAGAATAAAGAGCTCAATGCAGTTTACCAGAGTGAAATTCCTGTGCTCTACATTGCTTTATGATGGAATTTTAAAAGCATATTTATCAATTGCAATTTGGAGAGGGTTTGAGTCAGGGGAGATATTTTATCTATTGGGAATATTGTAGATTTCTCCCAGTTTACCTTAAGACCGGAGTGGACTCCAAATCGGTTGATCACTTGCAGGAGCCTGGATAGCGAGGCCTCCGGGTCTGCCAGGTACACCAGAATATGTGTTGGGTCCTTTGCTAATAACGCAAGCAATTTGCCGCTCTTTTCCCCTCTATCATACCAGGCAGCCCGTCTATTTATTTCAAACTGGGAATATTTATCAGTGAGCAGGAGGTCTATAGATCATTGCGCTGTCGCTAGGGCTTGTCTATGTGTGGGGCTCTCTCCCTGTATCAAATTGTTCTCGGCATCCTGCAGGTCCGTTTTTGCCCTCTCCAAGTCTCCCTCTATTTTAACATGCTCCTTCTTAATGAGTGAAATATAAGCACCCCATGTCCACACTTTACAAGTGTCCCAGACTGTCGTTGCTGTTGCAGTGTCTGCATATATTTCCCAAAATTCTTTCAGTTGGGGCTGGAAGCTTTCTAGTACACATTGGTTATGGATCCATTTTGGGGCCAGTCGCCAGGGGTAAGTCTGCTCAGGGCCTGGGAGTTGGAGGGTTAATTGTAAAGGTGCATGGTCAGAGCACACCCTGGGTAAGAAATCTGCATTTAGGATAAGGCGGAGAGCCTCCTTGTTTACTAAGGCAAGGTCTATGCGGGATAGTGCCGAGGTTGCTACCGTGTAACAGGAGTATTGCTTAACAGTGGGATGTTTGCACCTCCATGCATCTAGTAGGCCTGCTCCTGCTATCCAGTTTCAGGAAAACTGAGGTGTCCTGGGCCAAAGGCCTGAGCCTGTCCATGGAGGGGTCAGGGACCGCATTAGAATCCCCTAACCAAATAGTCGGGTATTGCCCCATATTAGCTACATGTGTTAGTATCTCATCGAGAATCAGTACAGTAAAAGGGGGAGGGGTGTACATTTTATTATAATATAATTATTAGGCATTGATTCATCAGTTGGCATTTTAGGACTACATATCTACATTTCGTGTCCGTTAGTAGGTCTTCTACTCCCAGGCCTAGCCCCTTCATATTGCCACCCCTCTGGAATGCGAGGAGTACTCAGCATGATAGAGTCTGCCTACCCAAGCCCGTCTCAGAGCCAATACTCTTCTCCCTGTTAGGTGCGTCTCTTGGAGCATACATATATCTGCCCTTGTTTTCTTTAGATAGTCTAGAATAATAGAGTGCTTAATGCGGTTATTTAGACCACATGTGTTCCATGACACTACTTGTATCGTTTTCTGTCAGGACGCCATTACTAATGTGGCAGTCGTCTGGCTGGAACTCTGTGTGCTCTTTCCACCACGAAGTGTTGTGAGAAGGTGGAGGCACCCATTGTGTCCTGAAGCAATCTTTCAACAAATTCTTCGGTTCTGGCCCCCTTGCACCCTTCTGGCAGGCCAACTATTCTGAGGATAGACCTGCGGTTGCGGTTCTCCAGGTCGTCCACTCTAGAGGCCATAGCTGTGTGCTCCCTTTGGAGGTGTTGTACTTGCTGAGCGAGTGGTCCAACTTCGTCCTCTAGCAGCCCCGTCCTGCATTCCACCTCTGTTGTACGCTCACGGACCACCTGCAGGTCCTGCCTCAGAAGAGAAAGGTCCACACGCACCTCTTCAATTTTTGAAGTTAGGGTTGCGCTGGTAGCCGCGACCTGGGTGGTAAGGACCTCTTTGGAGTCCGCGATCGCCTGCAGTAAGAGTTGAGTGTCTTGGCCCGCCGGCTCTGGATTGTGCGGCGTAGCCAAGGCTGGTCCTTCTAGCTGGTCAGAATGGGCTGTATCATCACCCTGGTTTGGCTCTCGTGGTGCTTTGGTGGGCTTTGTGTAGCCATCAATCCATTTCTGTGCTGCTTTTTTCTTCTTTTTTTTCTTTTTTTCTTCTCTGCTCAGACAGCTTCCCTTGTAGGATGCTAGTAGTCAGGATCTGCGGTATCACGTGAGTCAGACAACTTTTACCCAGGATATTATCAGGGATATGGAGCTAAGGCACAGCGCCTTTGGTTAGTTCATTATTCCAGCTACAGACCCCTTTTTGTCCTTGATCTCAGATTGTACAGGGCAGGTCACTAGTGGTAAGGCCCAAGGGATTTGGGAATGCCAGCTATGAGAGCCCTCTGCAGGCACAGGGAGTGTATAGCTTGTGCTGCACTGTTGTCTTCTGTGGGCTGCAGAAAGGGCCCCCCGGGGCTCCTAACACTCACCCCACAGTTGCTGTGGCCTCCTGCTGCTGGTATCTCATCAGCTGCGTCTCTGGAGGCGCCACTTTGGGGGACCGCACTTCCAGTCAGTCCTCCACCTGGGACTGCGATTACTCAAGGCCGTGGCTTCACTCACGCCGCTAGGCCTCAGCCGTTGCCCCGGATCTGCAGCTGCTAAAAGGTGGATTATGCTGGATTCAGGTGACGGATGGTCTCCCTGCCACTGCAGATTCACACTGCGGGCCTGTGGCTGACTGGGTAAGGAGCAATGGGCCACTTTCTGCCTGGAGTCCCGGGAGTGCCACAAAACGCGACCTGCCAGTTGCTTGCCCAGCTACGCCCTCCGGGTAACATGTTTAGGGTAGACGGGGGCATCCCCTTTGAGTAGTCCCCTGTAAGGGAGTGTTAGCAAGCGATTCTATCAAACCAACTGCCTCTGCTGATGTAGGAAAGGCTGCAGTGTCGGCTGGAGAGGAAAACCACCACGCTACATAGACTAACTGTGTGGCTAAGTAATACAGGTAGAAGTGTGACATTGATAGCCCACCTATGTTTTTTTGGGCCTTTAAGGTCTTAAGGCTTATGCGCGGTTGCTTATTGGCCCATATAAAGGGGCGAGTCAGGGTGTCTAGCTTGGCAAACATATTGGCAGGGAAAGGGGTAGGGCAATTATGGAGTAAATATAGTAGTTTGGGCAGTACTACCATACGACCCAATAGATTAAGTGGGAGGCCTGCCCAGTGCGTGAAGTTTGTGCTTAATTGTCTTATTGTTGGGTCTATGTGAAGGTTCCCGACACAAGTTTGTTTAGGCCTAAATCCCTTAGCTGTTATCACCTCCCACAAATATCTTCATTCTACCGAATCAAATGCCTTCCTTATGGCTGTACATTTTTTAGATTGGGGGGGTTATTTACTAAAATCTGAATTTATCTCATATATTATTTAAAAAAAACACGACCAAACTCCTATGCCCGATTTTAGCTTATTTATTAATAAAAACTCAATTTAATTGGATCACGTAAAATCATGATAAAATCAATCGAAAACCCGAATCGCACCTGCTTTTTCCCAAATTTCTCTATTTATTTCATGCTTATTTCCAGAATTTCTCAAATTTTTCAAGTTTTTGCCGAAAACCCCCGGAAAAAATAGGATTTTCTGGCTAAACCCAGCGGAGACCACAAAAACTTCAAATTGAGATAGGTGCCTCTCCCATTGACTTATAGAGGACCTTGACAGGTTTGAGATGGTGGATCTTGAAAAATATGAGTTTTTTTCTCCTCGAAAAATTAGCATTTTCTAGTGAAAAAAAAAATGTTTCAATATTTTAACATTCAGATTTTAATAAATAACCACCTAGGAATTCAACACAATATGAAGTAAAAAAACTAAAGGTGGAGAAGGACCATATTATGGTGGAAAGATGATCAGTTTAATGTAATTAGGAAGAGTTTGTAGAGGGATTGACAAATATATTGGTTTATCATCAGCATACAGATGATATTTAAAGCCAAAAGAGTGGATGAGATCTCCCAAAGACAGAGTATACAGGAAGAATAATAACAGACCAAGTATAGAACCTTGCAGCACCATAATGATGACGTTTTCTCAACTTTCCTTATTTTCAAGTCTTGTTGACTGTGTTGATCAAATGGTTTGTTTTGTGTCAAAATTCGCAAACTTGTGTTAAAATGTGCTGAATTGCATTGGGAAGGCAAAATTACATGCATTTTTCAGTCAGTTCACTGCTATACACATGCCCTACATTCTTAGAGAACCTCCTATCCACTATGATACAACTGCTTTTTAAATGGAAAAAATGACTTCCATGTTGACAATTTCTTAAAAACATGTCTGTGATTTTTTACATTACCTAGTAATGTTATCTTCTGCTACACTATGTTTCTGTTTAAGCAAAAAGTACTATCTATAGTAATGATATATGCATTTATTGGGTGCACCCTTGTTTTTTTATTGCACAAAGGGAAACTAGCCACGTGACAAATTTTTTGACGTGGGTTTGTGAACATTTTCACCGCTGAATCTGTCATTGCCAAATTTTTTGCTTATCACTAGTATTGAATATAGAAAACTGGTATTGTAGGTTGGATTTGCTATTGTTTATGAGAGTACTGTAGTATTCTTGCTTGCCCTTTGATAGGGCAGAATTGAGGCATGACAGTATTAATATATAACAGATGAAGTTTTGTTGTGTACAAGATTTTCTCATACATTTTGCATGAAGCTTCGGGCAAACGATTTCAGAAAAAACGAATGCAGGAAGTAATTTTTTCTGCTATTGTTTGCCCGAACACAGACAGGCAAATCTTCATAAGTCTACCCTCTTGTATTGTTACATATAATTTTAATTTTAGAGACACTGAAAGCATTAAACACATTAAGTGCACCTGTCACAACTGCTTCTTTTCTCCAGGTGCCCATTATAAACAATACTACTATAACTGGATATAGTTTAAACTACCAACAATAGTTTCCTTATATAGTTTATAGATACCAAGCTAACTTTCTGAAATAAAATATTCCTGATACTGTATATTTCAAAAGACAGAAAAACAAAATCAGAACCAAGTGAAACATGCTTTTCTCGTATGTATCTAACATTGTTCTGGATGATTGAACTTCTGACATTTTATATATTCAATATGTAACCTTTCTATATGACATGCAGCAGTTGAATGTGTACACAAAAGCTTTTATATCAAATTGTAAAATGACTCACATCTAATTGTTCATCTCTGTAATAGTTGTCAATAGAAATGAAAGAAATAAAAAAAATCAAATATATGTTTTAAAATACATACAAAGCAAGTGTTTAAAATGTCAGTGCCGTACAACTGTTTTTTCAAAGCTATAGTTATGCAAATGACCGACTATGCAAATTAATGTCTTTCTTTAATAAATCTTGTTTATAAAATGCCAAGAAGTAAAATGCTTCAATGCCCTTATTGCTTTTAATTCACCTCCTTCAAATCAATGTGTTCTTATTTTCAGAGAGTGAGGAGGTGTATCAACAGCAGATACTGTCAATTACCTGCATCGTCTTTGGAATACTTGTAGTTGGTGTGATTTGTGCAGCATTCTACTGCAAGACAAAGTAAGCCAATTACTTTTAAATGTAGAAACTGCAATTGCTAAAATATGTATTTTCAATGTATGTTATTTCTTCTGGCCTTTTATAAATAAATCAACATTGCCTTAATAGTGTCTTTGATACACGTTCTAAAAGGCAGTAGTAAAATCTAAATATGTTATGATTTTTTTTTTCTTAGTTGATTCTTAGACCATAGGTACCATTATCATAGACACAAAAATGAAAACCAATATAAAGGTGTCTAGCTCTAGCAGTCAACAGTTGCACATGCACATGAACACAGATTGTGTTTGTGTGCTGTAGCCATTTTGTCACTCTTTTGTCACTATTGTCACTATTTTGTAATAAAACTTTCTAAGATCTAAAGGACCTACACATTTATAATAAACTGATTTCTTAAATTTTTGCTTTGTTTGGCTGTTCACTTACTGTTTGTGACTGAAATCTAAATTTCAAAAACAAAGGGATTATTTAAATGTAATTTTAAATGCAATGAACAATCATGTCATTCATTTGAAAGTCTAAGTGGCGTTCTCCTGACATACAGTATTCTGGAGTCACATGCATCCACGTGTAATGTTACTTTTGTGCATGTGAAGTCACAAATTACCAGGCACCCCCCAGCTCCGCCTCCTTTTTACTTTTTAAACTATTAAATATTTAAATAGGCACCTGAGGGTTGCTCATTCAATGCTAGTGCCCTAGACACAGGCCCTTGGGTGCCTATATATAAATGTGGCATTGTTTACTGTCTGTTCTTTCTTTCTCCCAAAATCTTTTCATTTAAGTCCTTCCTCCTGCTTTAAAGGGATTGTTCACCTTTGAGTAACTTTAGTATGATGTAGAGATTGACATTCTGAAACAATTTGCAATTGTTTTCAATTTTTTATTATTTGTAGTTTTTGAGTTATTTAGCTTTTTTTTAATAACTATAGGTATTGAGTTTTTCCAATAAGGAAAACAGAAAGAAAAGTCTAAATATGTTTTGATTTTTTTTTCTTAGTTGATTCTTACACCATAGCCACTATTATCATAGGCACAAAAATGATAACAAATATAAAGGTGTCTGACATTGAACACACATTGTGTTTGTGTGCTGTAACCATACCAGTCATAGTCATAATAACATTGGGATCAATGACAATATCATTTATAGTTATTTAGCTTTTTATTTAGTACCTCTCCAGTTTGCAATTTCAGCAATTTGGTTGCGAGGATACAAATTACCCTAACAACCATGCACTGATTTAAATAAGAGACTGGAATCTAAATAGAAAGATGAGTAATAAAAAGTAGCAATAACAATAACATTTGTTCCCTTCTACATCCCCTACCTGAAACATCAGCGTCATCCTTAAATATATTTATTTTATATGATTTTCCCGCTGAGCCTGTCCCAAATATACATAAAATATATAGCGTTGCCAAAGAGACTCAGAACCTTTGCTGTAGGGCATCCTCCATGAGCTTATATTATTATTTTTATTATTAACATGTATTTATATAGCGCCAACATATTGCGTATAGTGGTATTTTTATAGCTAAAAATGCCACTATAACTGAATATACTAAGAGCGTGCCTGTATTACTAACTGTATTTTCTAAATATCTATGCAAATATTCCTTTATTTTAGAAGGCAAACAAAAAAGATTCAAGAACAATTAAAAGAGTCACTGAATGGAAAAAATTACTGCCTCCACGCTTCTAGTTTGTTAGTAAAAGAAAAATCCCTTGGAGAAAATACAGTTCAAATGCATAATGTGAGTACAATTCAAATTTATCAGCTGATTATATTGTTTCAACATAATACATGATGCATAATGGTATCTCTGGTCTCTGTTGCATTCAAGACTAAATATTCACCACTCATCTGTGTATGATACTGTAGCATTTCTGGAATTATAGCAGTCATGAAGATATTCTCTCTGCTTTGGTTGCTGTCTTTCTGTCAATACAGTGAGATGCAGATTGGTGGTTGTCCTTCATGGTGGCCATTTGGACTATTGGCAAGAAATACTTTCAAATAACATTGAACTGCTGCCCTTTAACTGAGTTAAAAGTTAACTTAGAAATGTTTTTCCTGGCTCAAAGATATTGGAGAGGCGTGACAATGTTCAGTGTAACAATTCCTTAAAAAAAGAGAGTACATGGTTGCAAATATATTGAAGCATATTGAGAATATTATAATTCAGAGTATTTTGAGTGTGCAATGTACAAAGAAGAATGTGATGTAACAATGTTTACCTAATTTATCAACAGTATTCAAAATCACAAAGGGATCCTGAGCCAGTAAAAGAAAAGGTTATGGAATCAAGCTTTTCAGAAACGCTCCCTTTCTCAGAGTCCCTGCCATTAGAAAGAGGAAATCTGTCCATAAAACATCATAGGTAAGAAGTAAATCAGCATACTTAGTTCCTCACTTTAAAAGCTATTTTCCCAATTTCAAAATGTATGTTAACGTGTATGACTAAAATATGTTTTTTTGCAGTACATTTTCCTGCTAGTTCTGTATAACCTCACATCTACTAGATTCACAAATTTAGACGTGTTCAACACAGTTTTCAAGGAGATGTTAGGACTGGTAGAGTAGTGTCTTGACTTGGCAGACAAAATGCCAAAAATATTATCATTACCAGTTATTATCATTATTATTATTACCAGTAGCACACCTATTACTCATAATCACACTTGAACAGAAGGAAACTTAGTATTTCTCTATTTCCCTAGCTCAACATGCACCCTGTACTACACTAATGAGTTTTAATTATGGCAAAAGGGCACTTTAGTTGGTATCTGAACCGCAACTTCATAGCAGTACATTAAAATCTAGTGGTTGAGCTTCAGCCCACATGTTGTATATTGTAATATGTGTATATAATACACAAAAGCCATGAATATCTTAAATTATATTCTTATAAATGGTGAGTACTGATGTCATTTCTGTCGCATGACTCATGAATCTTGTGTATTATAATAAATAAAGTACCCCCTGTTGCAAAATATGAGGATATTATAAGTTACCTCCGGCCTCGTGTTTTTATGTGGTCATGAAACTCCTCTGTAACTTATAATATCCTTATAATTTACAAGAGGGGGTACGTTATTCACTATAAAATACATAAGAGCCATGAATATCCTGTAAATTACATCCTTATAAACAGTGCTTAGTGATATCATCAGTTATAATCAGAGCTTAGTGATGCTATTTCTGCCACTTGACTCATTGAAACTTGTGTATTATAATAAATAAAGTATACCCTCTCTCAGCACCTAATCTGTTCTCTTTATCCCTGTGGTCACTTCTCTTAGCAATTGCTTTTTGGCGCAGATTTTGCTAATTTAAGCATTCTTCTGTGCACTGATACACTTTCCCTGATGAAGGCTCTCGTGCGGAACTGAAACGTTGGATACAATAAAACTTTACTTAATTTAATTGCTTATCTTGTTGGGATTATCCTTGGAGCGCTGTCAATTGCTGGATATTTGACTTTTTATTTCGGACTGGCACCCTGGCTTTATCCTTACTTTTGGTTGTGCACTCCATACACCGAGGCTATAGATATATATATATATATTTATACTATATTTATACTATATTTATACTATATTTATATATATATATATATATACTATATAAAAAGAGATATTGCCGCACAAACCTCTTGGTTTCTGGGTGCAAGTAGTCAAAAAGGCACTGCCAAAGTAGCCAATATCATAGAAAACATAAAAACTGACACAGCACTCCAAGTTTTGTATGCAAAAAAAGATATATATTGTAGAAAAACATACCAAAGCCCATAGGGCGACGTTTCGGGGTATACAAAGCCCTTTCTCAAGCCAAGGGCAGCATTCAAGTAACAAGCATTGGTTTACACCTATTTATACAAGGTAACACAGGAAGTTACATATAGAACATGACATCATTGACGATCCTCACACATTAACCCCTTAATTGCTTAATGTTATCCATGCAGGCATATAACAACTCAGCGTTAGTCCACTGCATATCCAAATCCAGCTAAAAAGAAACAAAACAAAGAATAAAAAACAGAAATGAGACCAATGTTTATCCCATCATAGAAATACATATAGGTCATAGTCTCTATTAAGCCCATTTGGGGCCAATGTGTTTAATTGGTGTATCCACCATACCTCTCTTTTCCTCAGCAATAGCTCTCTATCACCCCCCCCCGTCTGGGGGAGGGTACACATTCCAGAACCATATATTTCCAATCTGTATCCTTGTGTCCTTTCTCCACATAATGCTTAGAGACTGGCAGCTTCACATTGCCCTTCCTAATTGTAGATCTGTGTTGGGATATACGTGTTTTTATTTGTAATGTGGTCTCCCCCACATAGAGGAGACCACATGGACAAATTAACACATAAACAGCAAATTTAGTCAAACATGTATAGTACCCCCTTAGAGTATATTTACGACCCGTGGTCGGATGCTCAAATATTGTACCCTTATGCACACAACAACATTGGGAACATGTTAAACAAGGGAACATCCCCCGCGATTTTGTACCCATATATGTTTGTGTCAAAACCTGATTTTCGGGGGGGCGTGGCGTAATGGCGTGCTGAGAGGACGCACTTTGTCTGAGCTCCCGACCCAAGCCTTCTCAAAAGCCTAATACAGAGCCCTTTTTCTTTTCCGGACGTACCTGAAAGCATGGGGAAACACCATAAGAAGGGTAAGCAATCTTCCCAAACTAGCACGCATAGCGCTCAAAGCACAATGTCTCCCTTTCTGGGAAGGAGATCTAGCGCCCGTGCAGGAGCACGTGATCCCAAGATGGCGCGTGCAACTACCAGAAGCCCCAGCCCTACTGGCTCGGCCTGCTCCGGGTTTAGCTCGTCCTCAGCCCCTTCTGACCTGCGGGCGATCTTATCCTCCCTCCCAACTAAGGAGGACCTTCGCGCCATGGCAAAGACGTTGCGGGAATCGCAAAGGGCAGATATGGCGGACATTAAAACTGAACTGCGTGCCATAGGAGAGGCGACCGGTAAAATGGAGGCCAGGCTGGAAGTAGTGGAACAGGCCCATAACAACACGACGCAACGGGTGAATGACCACCACAAATTTATATACTTGCTTCACAAACACATGGAGGACTTGGACAATCGCGGACGCCGCAACAATTTGAGAATACGCGGCATCCCGGAAACTGTAACCAATGCTGAGCTGGGCCAAACGGTATGTTCGCTCTTTAATACCATTCTAGACAGGGACATAAATACCCCTATTGAGCTCGACCGAGTGCACCGATCCCTGGGCACCCCTAGATTGGGAGCAGAAAAACCCAGAGATGTAATCTGCTGCATTCACAAATTCACACTGAAGGAGGACATTATGCGCAAAACGCGCAATACTGAAAGCTTTAAATTTCAAGATTATGACGTCTCCATATTTCAGGACTTAGCGTGGCTAACCATCCAACAGAGGAGGGAACTCCGACCCCTTACTACAGCCCTACGCAACAAGGGTATTGTATACAGATGGGGTTTTCCCTTTGCCTTGATTGTAAAGAAGAATGAGAGAGTGTTTAGCCTTAAAGAACCTGATGATTTGGAAGCGTTCTGCGAACGCATTGGCCTGCCATTGCTGGATCTTAAGGAATGGAGAGATCTGGCTTATTGCGGGGATTCTTTGGATTTAGTGGACTTAGCTCACTGGCAGAAATCTGCTAAAAGGCAGAGGCATACCCCTGCGAGCACTCCGGACAGAACTGACTGAACACTGCCCATGCGCTTGGGCTTGGATTAATCCTCCATTTACAATTGGGTCACTTTTCAGACCGACGACACTCCAATTCTGAGTTGGAGCCTCACTTGTCGCAACTCAGTCATCAGTTGAGAAGATTCGGAGGATACTTGTCCTCCTTGGAGCCATTGTTGCTGATTTCCTGCTTTCCTTCCCCCCCCCCTTTTTTTTTTTTTCCCTCTCCTAGAGAGGCCGATGCAACGACCCCTCTTATACCGCTAATCTCAATGTGGAACTGCTTTCCGAAGAAGGAGCATCACCTACAATCACCTCGGCTACTATAGACCCTTTGAGCCTATCTTCATATGGCCGCATCATTCTAAGCCTTGGGTTCCGTGCATATTTTCCTCACTATTTGGACTTACATATGTGAGACTATGTTATTTTTGCTTGAACTGTCTTGGATTTCCACTCTGTTTTTGTATATGTTAACAGTTGGCAGCCTGTCTATGTTCATGCTGTTTTTTTTTTTTTTTTTTTTTCCTCTCACCCCTTCCTTGACAAGAGGGCGTACCTGGCCAATTCTGACTTACGCCTGGAGTCGGCCTCCGTTCTTACCGACACTAATTGATTTTTTTTTTTTTTTGCTGCTTTATTGCTTTTTGTTCATTCAATTTGTTTGGACATGCTGATTATTGAACTGTTTATTCATGTTTCATGTCTGCCGAATGTAGTTTAGCTCCTGTCTCTGCTCCTCCCCTCTTTTTCTTTTCTTTTTCTTTTCCTCTACCCCCCCCAATTTTTTTTTTTTCTCCCGAAAGCTCGTAAATCATTGCTTAGAGGTTCCACAGGGACACCTCTGGGTAACTTTTCCGATATCACTACCGGTTTTGAGTTTTTATGATGTTTAGTTATGCTACTAGGCCCCACTTTGTGTTGGGCCCTGTAATATTTAAGTTACATGATGCTTGGGTCGGGGACAGGACTTCCTGTACTTCTGGCAACCACACTCATGCCCCCTCGAGGGTATACCATAGGGTTTATCTCAGACGTGACACTGGGGCACACCACGTCTGCAATATGGTTGATGTTTTCTCTTTTTGGATGTTACAAGAAATCCTTTTCTTCCTTCTCTCTTTCTTTCCCCTCTGCCCAGGATTGTTTGACTTTGTATAATTTTCTTTCTTACTCCCTTGCAGACTTCAGAGTAGCCGAAGCCCGGGGGATGCGGCGTTCCATACGATACTTTACTGATGAAGGATGAAATTCGCATTGGATCCCTCAATGCTAAGGGATTAAACTCACCTCTCAAACGCCATAATCTGCTGAGGGACATGCGAAGGCTTCAGGTACAAGTCATGTTGGTACAAGAAACTCATTTTAAAAAATCCAAGGTCCCAGCTCTTAAATTTCGAGGCTTCTCGGCTGTTTTCACCAGCTCCCCATATACATCCAAGTCTAGGGGCACTATGATATTACTTGCTGATTCCCTAAACTTTTCCCTTACAGACACGAGAGCTGACCCTCTGGGTAGATTTAATGTGGTAAAAGGGATGATTAATAATGCTACTTACACCTTCGCTTCAGCCTACCTTCCACCCACGGAACAACACAAAGCTCTAGCAGACACGTTGCAGGCCCTTACAGAATTTGAGCAGGGTACACTTATATTCGGAGGGGACTTTAACGTTGCCCTGGAACCGCTAGTGGACACTTCCTCAAGGCATTCCTGCATCTCACATAAAAAAATTGAAATCTTTAAAAAACAACTCAGAGCCCACACCTTAATAGATACATGGCATCTTATCAATCCTACAACTAGGGATTATTCATTTTATTCTCCGGTGCACAATGTCTATTCTAGGCTAGATCATATTTTCATACGTCACTCTGACGTCACACTCCTTAAAGATGCTACGATAGATGTCATCTCCTGGTCCGACCATGCCCCGATTACTTGCACTCTCCTGCACTCATTACATACACGTAAATCCTCCACTTGGCGACTCAACGATACCCTTTTACGCGATCCACAGACTAAAATTGACATAGGCCAATCCCTGAAACTCTACTTTGCTGAAAACAATACCGAAGGGATGAGTCCCTGGACATTGTGGATGGCACACAAATGTGTTATCAGGGGGGAGCTAATTAAAATTGGTACCAGGAAAAAGGCAGAGCGTCGTGCTGCACTCACAAACTTAATAGCCAAAGTCCATGCCCTTGAAGCGCAACATAAGCAATCCAAACTTGTCCACATTTTCGAAGCCCTTACCCAAGCGAGAAAAGAACTCCGGGACAATTATTCCCTTTATTCCAACAAAGCAATTGAGTTCAACAAAAAAATTTTCTTTGAACATGGTAATAAATGTGGAAGGCTGCTGGCAGCTATGCTCAAGAAAAAGCAGCTTCGCAATCATATCACACAGATTAGATCCCCACAGGGCCGTTTAGCTACCACTACGGCTGAAATAGCTGAAGTGTTTCGACAATTTTATATAAATCTGTATCAATTACCTCAAACCCGGTCACCTGGCCCTACCCTTACTGAGAGGATACAAGCCTGCAGGAATTACATCCGCGGCTCTAATATTTCTGTGATAGACAATGAGACCCGTGAGTTTTTAGATTCTCCGCTCTCTAAGGGGAAATCGCCTTAGCCCTGAAAACCACTAAAAATGGCAAAGCCCCGGGTCCCGACGGCTTTACCATCTCTTATTACAAGGAAATGGAAAGCTATCTGACTCCCTATTTACTCTCTGCGTTCAATTCCATACCCACTGGATCCACCATTCCCAAAGAAGCACTTGAGGCTCACATCACACTGATACATAAAAAAGGCAAGGATCCCTTAGACCCAGGCAACTTTCGTCCTATTTCCCTACTGAACACCGACATTAAGCTATATGCCAAAGTGTTCGCCATGAGGCTCAACCAAATTCTCTCCCTCTTGATCCACCCAGAACAGGTTGGTTTTGTCCCTGGTCGTGAGGCCAGAGACAACACCAACAGATTGTTAAGTATCTTGCATCATTCCAAGATTGCTGGCCATCCTCTGGTAATGTTATCCACAGATGCTGAAAAGGCGTTTGATAGGGTTGATTGGGATTTTCTTCGCGCCACACTACTGGAATTTAACCTAGGCCCTAATATGGTAAAATGGATTTCTGATCTATATACTCTCCCGACGGCCAAATTGAAGATTAATGGTGATTTATCGGAATCTTTTGCTATTAGGAACGGCACGCGCCAGGGCTGCCCGCTTTCGCCCTTGCTCTTTATCCTCGCCTTAGAAAGCTTTCTTAATAGAGTTCGGGCCAACCCAGATATAAATGGATTTCGAGTTGGCCTTCGGGAGCATAAAATAGCAGCCTATGCAGACGATCTTTTATTCTTTGTCAAAACACCACGAATTTGCTTGCCTAACTTACTAATAGAGCTTCAAACCTACAACAAATTTAGCAATTTTAAGATAAACTTGTCGAAATCAATGGCTTTCAACATCTCCTATCCTCATGCTGATTTCGCGGCTATTTTACAAAACTTCCCGATAAAACCTGCTTATTCTCACTTTGTTTATTTAGGACTTAAAATATTCTCAGACCCCAAGCAAACTACTGAACACAACTATAAGGACTTGCTACAAGCCATCTCTCGCGACCTCCAAAACTGGTCTAAGCCACTTTTCTCTTGGATAGGTAGAATAAACGTACTGAAGATGAATGTCCTCCCTCGTTTTTTATACCTATCCCAAACAATTCCATACCCCCCCCCCCCAAATTGCTGTTTCGGAATTTAAATAGCATCACTAGTAAATTTGTCTGGGCGAATAAAAACCCTAGAATCGCCCGTCAAAAGCTCTCAGCGAGCAAAAAACAGGGAGGACTGGGTCTCCCCAATTAGATTAACTATCATAAGGCTGCTGTCCTAACCAGATGTCTGGATTGGTCCTTTCATAGACAGTCCAAACTATGGACTAGAATTGAGCAAGACTCCATGGTTACACCCCTGTGGGCTAGCCTATGAATGCCGCACTCTCAAAGAGTATTCAGAGATAAAACTGATCTTAAGCTAAGGTACACTCTGGACACCTGGGACGGCTTGGTCAAGACAGGTAGATGGATTAATACCCCCCCTTTACATACCCCAGTTTTTGGTAATTCAGCATTCGCCCCTGGTCTAAATCTGGATTATTACAAAGGCTGGAAGCGACAATTACACTCGGGGGCCAGCTTTTTTTATACTGGGAATCGATTGAAACATATAGAAGAACTCATTCCTACTTAAGATATTTCTGATTTAGATAGGTTCAAGTACCGCCAGATTAGGCACTTTATCACTTCGATATTTCCCTCGCACATTCCACGTCCAGAGCCTACTGAAATAGAACTCGCTTGGGCGAAAGACAAGGCCCCTCCAAAAGCGATTTCCTTTCTCTACCAGATTATGTCTGAATTATCCCGGCGCCCGGCTCTTTACTTTAAATCTAAATGGGAACCTGACCTTGCCGTTGAGATACCTATGGACTGTTGGGACAAAATTACTCAGCTAATGCACACATCCTCTACTTGTACGAAAATGCAGGAACTTAATTATAAAATATATACAAAATGCTACAAATACCCCACTAAGTTAGCTTTGATTTATAGGACGGCCTCGCCTCTCTGTTGGAGATGCAAGGTCAATCAGGGCTCTCTGTTGCATATATTTTGGAGCTGCCCCGTCCTGAAGCCATTCTGGGTCGCCGTAAGGAATGTCATTTTAGAGATTACCGGGACTGACATTGAAGACAACCCCCTCGTAGCCTTATTACACAATACACATCTTCCCTGTTCTACTTACAAAAAATCTTTGACACCTATATTATTAGATTCCGCCAAGGCGCTAATTCCACTACACTGGAAACGGACCGACCCTCCAGTTATTAAAGACTGGTGTAACAAGGTGATGGAAGTCTATAGATTTGAGCTGCTGAGACCTACCTCGGAAAGAGAAACGAGGAATTTCACAAAAAAATGGTTCTATTGGACCCAATACGTACATTCTGACCAGTACCTGCGGCTTCTCCAAACCTGAATTCAGAGTAGGCACAGGTGACTTTTCCAGGCCGTCAAATGTTTATTTTTATCTCTATGTGATATCTCTTACTAGCTCTCTCCCCCGGACTTCGGCAGCGCTGTCTCAGGTAATGGTCTTGTTTACTGATTTTTCTGTGAATAATCCTGGACAGTTCTCCTCCTCTTTTCCCTTTTCCCATTCTATCCCTTCTGATCTTTTTCTCTTTTCTTGACTTCTTCTATCCTTTCCGTTCTATTTGTTTTTCTGTTACGATAACTTTTGATATGCAAAAATACTCATTGGTTTCCACACCACTAACTTCTGTCTACACTGTCATATCTGTACTTATTTGATATTGACCAGACATTTCTCGTTTGAAGGGTCGATTGTAGAACTTAGGACTGTCTTAGACATAATTGTGTCGATAACTCCGAGCACATTTCCCTTTTGCTCTAGCTGCTGTCACGTCTTCGTGGAAGCTCGGAAACTGGTCTGATTGTAGACACGCTACTATGTTATCTTATGTACTGCTGTGATCTGTTGCTTGTATTATGCCTTTCATCCTGTACTGTGAATTGTGTGAAACCAATAAAAAATTGTATTTAAAAAAAAAAAACCTGATTTTCTTTCGTATCAGAATGAACCAACTGACTACCTAATGTTCTCCCCCTTCTATATGACACTAATGGGGGTCGTCCAAATTCTTGAATTTCAGGATATGAGGACTGAAGAATCCCCCAATGTTTACAGAGAATGTTAGTTCCATATTGCTACGATCATTATAATGAGTGACAAATGGTATAGACTGTTCTTTATCTTTACGATGAACCTTAGTTTTCCTTGCCCTAGCTTGGGCCCTATCCAGGACATATTTCGGGTACCCACGTACAAGAAACTTATTATACATGTCATTTGACTGTTGATCACGTCTATTTGGCTGGCTAACTAGCCTCTCAACCCTAGTAAACTGGCTGATGGGGATAGAGTCCCTAGTATGCACTGGATGATAGCTGGTATAATGCAGTAATTGGTTCCTATCTGTGGGCTTCGAGTATAATTCTGTGGTAAATGTACTCCCTTGTCTGTTTATTGTGACATCCAAAAACTGTATAGATCCCCTATCTTTATGTATAGTGTATGCAATATTCGGATGTGCTCCATTAATCTCTTGGTGGAACCGATCGAGTGAGTCTGTGTCGCCCCTCCATATCACAAATATATCATCGATATAGCGCCACCACACCACAACGTGTGTGGTGAACGATATACGACGATAGATGTTATCCTCCTCCTGCCTAAGCATAAAGGAGTTTGCATATGAAGGGGCAACATTTGAACCCATCGCGGTTCCCCTGAGCTGTAGGTAATACTTGTCCTTAAATCTGAAATAGTTCTCACACAGGATAATTTCCAAAAGTTTCAAAAAGAATTCCACTTCCTCTTCACCATATTGTTTACTTTCCCTTAATAATATAGCACAAGCTTCAACACCATCTCTATGTGGTATGGACGTATAAAGTGAGGACACATCAAACGTAACTAGTAACAATTCCTCAGTTTCTTCTACTTGTACAGACCTCAATTTGTCTAAGAAATAGTTGCTATCTTTTATATATGATTTCCCTTGCTGAACCAATGGTGCAAGGATCCTGTCCAACATGGAGGCCATAGGGCAGAACAAGGAACCTATGCTCGCCACTATAGGCCGACCAGGTGGTTGGACAGGATCCTTGTGTATCTTGGGCAGCGTGTATAGTACCGGGGTAACCGGTTTATCAACCACTAAAAAATTTCTTAATTCAATGGAGATCGTCCCCTTAGTAACCATCTTGGATAGAAAATCCCAAATTTTGCGCTTTATACGAAACACAGGGTCATACCCTAATTCCAGACATACAGAACTGTCTGCCAATTGTCCTAGTATTTCAGATTCATAGTATCCAGTGTCTAATACCACAATCGCCCCTCCCTTGTCTGAGGGTTTAATTTTGATGTCAGATCGAATTTTCAAATTATTAAGTGCAATAGTTTCATCAGCAGTCAAATTAGCAGGTGCCTTACGACCATCAGATCCCAGACACTGCTCATTAATATATTTTTTAACTTGTTTAATATACGTTTCCACAGCAGGCAACTACAAGAGGTCCTCTGCACTCAACCCATTATCAATATATTTAAGACAGCGACATTTTGTGCATACTGCTACTAAAAAATGCCTTACCCTTTAAACAACACAGGGATTGTTTGTCCATATATTGCAATATATTTAAGCTGGCCAACTACGTCAAAGTCATCCCATATCTGGCCAGTCCTACGCTTAATTTTCATCTGATTCATTAAGAATTCAATTGCTTAATTATACATTTTACAAAGGGACTAAGTTTTACCTGCAACTTACTAGCTGCTTTCAAAGTAAAACTCCCAAACTTGGCTGCCCTTTTATTAGACACCAGTGGGATCACCTGACTATAGCTGGGAGGGGTGGGAGCTACAACATGGAGCTGGTCACTGCTCCTGTATAACTATAACAAACAAGGGAAAGTTGTGCTCACCACTATTCTTTAAAACCATTAGGCGGGGGTGCAATGAGGGTGTGACCACAAAATACATATAGTCAACTACAAGAGGTCCTCTGCACTCAACCCATTATCAATATATTTAAGACAGCGACATTTTGTGCATACTGCTACTAAAAAATGCCTTACCCTTTAAACAACACAGGGATTGTTTGTCCATATATTGCAATATATTTAAGCTGGCCAACTACGTCAAAGTCATCCCATATCTGGCCAGATATGGGATGACTTTGACGTAGTTGGCCAGCTTAAATATATTGCAATATATGGACAAACAATCCCTGTGTTGTTTAAAGGGTAAGGCATTTTTTAGTAGCAGTATGCACAAAATGTCGCTGTCTTAAATATATTGATAATGGGTTGAGTGCAGAGGACCTCTTGTAGTTGACTATATGTATTTTGTGGTCACACCCTCATTGCACCCCCGCCTAATGGTTTTAAAGAATAGTGGTGAGCACAACTTTCCCTTGTTTGTTATAGTTTCCACAGCAGGGTAAGTGGTGGGAGGCACAAACCTACTTTTGCTGCGGAGACCTAAAGAGTCCAGAGTCAGGGTTTCCCCTGTCGTTTGTACTGCAACATACGGATTAACTGAGAAATAAGTTTTCAACCTTATTCTGCGAAAAAAAGCATACAAATCCACATCCAGTTGAAATGGATTCAACCGCTGTGTGGGACAAAAGTTCAGTCCCTTCCCCAATAGCGTGAGTTCAGTATCAGTTAATTGTACCTGCGATAGATTGTAGACTATTTGTCGTTCCTGCGAGATCTCTGGGTGGAGCGCTGTTTCCTTTGGATCTTGCCATCTCCTTCTATGTCGCGCACCCCCACGTCTGCACCTTCAGATTCGGGACCTAAAAAAGGTTGGCGTTCTCCATGGTCGGCACCTGAAACAGGCGCGTCCTTTCTCCACATCCTAGTCTCAGAGCTGCGCGCACCACCGGTGCGTCCTGCGCTGTTCCTTCTAACGTGTTCACCATGCGCCCACGAGTAAACTCTGCCCCGCTCGTAATCGGTAACATCACGTGCAAACTTTTTTTATTATTCTTTGTTTTGTTTCTTTTTAGCTGGATTTGGATATGCAGTGGACTAACGCTGAGTTGTTATATGCCTGCATGGATAACATTAAGCAATTAAGGGGTTAATGTGTGAGGATCGTCAATGATGTCATGTTCTATATGTAACTTCCTGTGTTACCTTGTATAAATAGGTGTAAACCAATGCTTGTTACTTGAATGCTGCCCTTGGCTTGAGAAAGGGGTTTGTATACCCCGAAACGTCGCCCTATGGGCTTTGGTATGTTTTTCTACAATATATATATTTTTTTGCATACAAAACTTGGAGTGCTGTGTCAGTTTTTATTTTTTCTATATATATATATATATATATATATATATATATATATATATATATATATATATATATATATATATATATAGAAAAAATAAAAACTGACACAGCACTCCAAGTTTTGTATGCAAAAAAATATATATATTATATATATTGTAATATATATATTAAGGACTGGGTGCCAGTCCTTAATAAACAGTAAACATATCCCAGATCGACAGCACTCGCGGGACTATTAAAGCCAAAAATAGTAATGCAAAAAGTAAGGTTTATTTTAATCCACCGTTTCGGCTCATTACTAGAGCTTTCGTCAGGGAATAAGAACATAACAGTACACAAACAGGCTTTTAAATAATGTGAAAATGGCGCCAAACATTGTTTCTAGGAAACCATAGCAACCTGTGAAATCAAGAAAGTGAAAAAAGTACAGCGTTAAGGTGATCACAATATATATAAATGTGTTCATATAGGTAAAATGGTTCACCATAGTATTGGGGGACCATCCAGGGCACAGAGTCTTAGGATCTTATCATAAACTTTGTAATGCAGGCTATGTGACCAGTGGTGGACCGGAACTTCCCTTTTGAGCCAAGCGATTCAGTGAATAGACGCAAGTGTGCGTTGCCTAGCAACCTGCTTATTCGATCTGTGTCCCAACGTTTCTTAGCCCAGTGTGCAGGCTATTCAGTCGTACGAGTGAGTTCTAAAGGTGGCCATAGACGCACAGGTCCTATCATACGAATCGAGGATTCGTACGATTTTCGGACTGTGTGTGGAGAGTCCCGACATTTTTGGTCCGGCGGAGATCAATCGTTTGGTTGATCGGACAGTTTTGATTTTGTCCCGACCGATCCCGCCGGAGCCCATTGCGCTCTCATCGTAATCTGATTGTTTCGTCTAACGTTCAGATTACCCCCGATATAGCCATGCCCATTAGTGGCATATGGGGAAAGATCGGCTTGTTTGGCAATGTCGCCAAACGAGCGGATCTTTTCGTCTATGGCCACCTTAATGCTGTTGGGACCGGGGTGGCATGTGTATTGTCAGGAACACTGGCCACTAGTTAAATGGGCAGTGAACCCTTTCTCAACACGTATTTACCCCTATGAAAAACGGACAGCAGGTGCCTAGGTCTTATTGCAGCTGAAACCTGCATTTGGTCACTTGCACGCAGAAGCCACTTGAAAGGACTGGGTACTATTAATAATTCAACTGCCAAGCACTACTTAGGGGATTAGCCAAAGACCACAAGTACCAGGATGGACAACCCCCCACTTATTCTTTATCATTTGGGTTACTGGTGGGTACTCCTGTTACCCATATATAATTTGTGGTACCCATATACACCCATGAACAATCAAATAAGTGATATCATCTCTGTACGCTAGAGTGTGAGCTGTTAAAAACTGAACTGGGTTGGGACCTTGAGCAGAAAAGGAGAGAAACAAAGTATATGCTGGAGTTTTGGAATGTTGCTATAAAGTCAATTAGGTCAGGTAAAAAAAAGGAAGTCATCAATTAGCACCCAGAGATATCAACCAGGCATGTAAAATGTATCAAATAAAACATCCTGGGGAAGTGTGTAATTTAGACCCCGAGGGGCCACAGTGTCCATTCTACAAATCCATCTTTATTCCCTTTGAAGAAGGGCTTGTTCACGATTGTCACCCCTATTCAGGTGATCGCCATGCACTTAAAGATGGGTAGTGAATGTCCTTTCAGTAGGAAGTGTTTGGCGACCGGTTGAAGAGCCTTTCCTTCCCTCAGAGCCTTACTGATGGCCGACCTGTGGTTGCCTATCCTTTCCTTTAAAGTAGTACAAGTCTTGCCTACATAATATAAGCCACAGGGGCAGGTGATAATGTAGGCCACAAAGGTTGAAGTGCAACTTAGTCTGTGCCTGATCTTGAATCTTTTTCCTGTGTGGGGATGGGGGAAATCTGCACCTGTCAATAGGCATCTGCAGGTATCATAATCTGGGCATTTAAAACAACCTAGTTTTTTCTGCTGAGTTAACCAGTTAGTGTCTGTATTACCTGTTCTCGTGAAATCAGTACACATTAGTAGGTCTCTTAAACTTCAATCTCTCTTGTAGCCCATCATTGGTTTGGGAGCCAACTGTATCAATAAAGATCCTAAAACTCTGTGCCCTGGATGGTCCCCCAATACTATGGTGAGCCCTATTACCTATATGAACACATTTATATATATTGTGATCACCTTAAACACTGTACTTTTCTCACTTTCGTGATTTCACAGGTTGCTATGGTTTCCTAGCAACAATGTTTGGCGCCATTTTCACATGATTTAAAAGCCTGTTTGTGTACCGTTATGTCCTTATTCCCTGATGAAGACTCTAGTAAGGAGCCAAAATGTTGGATTAAAATAAACCTCTATTTTTGTTTTGGCTGTAATAGTCCTACGACTGCTGTCGATCTGGGATATGTATATATATATATATATATATATATATATATATATATATGTATGTATATATATATATATTTATATATATATATATGAGGCTACGGGTATTTGTTTTTAATTTTTTAATTGATCACTATAGGGGGCATGTATCCTTGTTAATTTTTTAATCAATTTCACAATGTATTTGATATTTCAAGTATTTGGGGCTATTGTGGGATCAGCTTTGGTGGATGTGTTTGCACAGTGAGATCAACACTGATGATTTTGCACACCCACTTTCCACGTCATTTGATCTCTTTGGCTCTCTTTTGTCCTGCTTTAGGTGTATATATATATATATATATACGCACACGCACACACACGCTAATCCATAATTATTGCATGTCAAGTATATTCTCGATTCAATAACACTGTTTAGCACCTTTAAAGACTATATTATCAATTGATTAACAGTGTTTAAAAATCTAAATTTCTGCCAACATTTCAGTGCTTTACTTTGAAAATTAGTTTTTATATATCATGAATGGCTTAGTTGTGATCCCCAATTTGCTCATGTCAATGAAACCAAATATCTTTTGATTTTGGAATGGTGCAATAGAGGTTATTTGACAATAACTTGCAAAAATAATTATATAGTACAATAATTTACAATATTCATTATAGATGTTTTAAGAGGTTATTCATTATTATGAATGGCACAATTCAGAATATTATATTATAACAGGGCTTAAAGACAAGTATTATTTCAGAAAAAAAAACTTGGCTGCTTGATAAATCATTACAACAAGACAGGTTATTGGAAAGACTTCAGAGCTATCTGTAAATCCTTTGGATAACCACCGAATCACAGTGCATTCATAGATCAGCATGACCACAGATGCAACATTTGTCACCATGGAGCGAAAAGACTCACAAAACAGACACCACTTCAAAGAATGCTTTTAAACTGCTTGCTGTAAAATGTTGGTTTGAGGAAAATAATGATATTTGACCAATTAACTGCATATAATTTAGTACATAATTCTAACTATAAATAACCAAGCTATAGAAATTGGCTGCTACTAAATGATTTTGCACCTAAAAAATAGCGTATTTCCGTATTTATTTCCTAATAAAATGTTGCTAATTTATTAAGGGAGGCAGGAGTGCAACCTTGTGCACCAGATAGCAAATTCCATACTGGCAGATATCACTTGCACCAGCCATGAAAGAGGTGTCTAGACAGCCCTTGGAAGTCTACATATATGCCCATTAAAGGTCCTTTGAGCAGCTGTTGAGAAACTAAACTTAGGGGTTGTCACAAATCGCCAAGCAGAAAATGAGGTTTGCCTGTCATTTAAGCTGATGCTACATGACTGATGGGCTAATTTGTCCTGTTTCGCTTTGCTGAAAAATTTGCAAATTTGCAAATTTCCCATGAAATTCGCAAAACATTTTGAAAGCCCATTAAAGTAAAAATTATTTTCACAAAATTAATTTTGACACCCGCCACAATTCCTATAGGCACACCTATTTTGGCCAAATGCATTAAAGTCAATAGGTGTCCCAATAATTTTGATGCATGTCAATGTTTATGCTCGAGACTATTCTGACGAGTGCCAACATTTTTTGCCGGCTAATTTCGCTGCAGTTTTGCAAATTTATTTGCCAGCAGCAAAAAGCTGAAATTCGCTGCAAATTTGCACCTGGCAAATTTATTCGCCCATGTCTACTGGTTTCTGAACTACCATGTACCTGAAGTAATCAATTAGGGTGACATTTGTCATACAGGATGGCAACTTTTTATTTCAACTAGTTCAAGAACCTAGGAATGACTCTCTTTTGGACCTAGTAATAGCTAATAATACTGAACTCATTTCTAGCATTTGCGTGGGTGAGAATTGGTGGGTTGAGATTGTTAAACGTGGTAGACGTGCTTCAAGGCTTTCAGGTTAGCTGGGACAGCTGAAATGTTTGTCAGTAGTGATGGGTGAATTTCTCCCATTTCACTTTGCCAGAAAATTCACAATTTCCCGCAAAATTCGCAAAACGTGAACGAAAAATCGTGATATTAGAAAGTTTACAAATAATTTGTGAAATTAGAACTTTTTCATGAAAAATCGTGAAATTTGAACGTTTTAACGAAAAAGCCGTGAATTTTAAAGTTTTCACGAAAAAATCATGAAATTCAAATGTTTTCACGAAAAAATCGAGCAATTTGAACATTTTCACGAAAAAATCGAGCAATTTGAACATTTTCACCAAAAAATCTAACAATTCGAACATTTCACTAAAATCGAGCAATTTTCACAAAAAAAATCTAGCTATTTGAATGTTTTCACAAAAAAATCTAGCAATTTGAACGTTTTCACAAAAAAACAAGCAATTCAATCATTTTCACGAAAAAATTAAGCAATTCAAACGTTTTCCATGAAAAATTGTGAAAAGCTGTGAATTTTCACTAGCGAATTTTTGCGGTAGATTCGCAATCCGTGAATTCGTGCCAGGCGAACTTATTCACCCATCACTATTTGTCAGGTATAAAGAGGAAAATAAATCAGTCAAGCTAAAATAGATGTAGAAAATGGTATTGCAGTAAAAAGAACCAAAACTTATTTTAAATATATAAATAGTAAATAAATGAAGCAGGATTGGGTGGGTATTGAAGGTTTCCTTCTAAATAGTCCCAATTCTATTAATAGAACAAATGATGGTTCGCAAGGGGAAATTCAAAAGAGACTAGAACATGTAACAATAAACAAAGGTTTGGGACCAGATGGCATTCATCCCAGATTACTATATGAGCTTAGCTCTGTCATTGCCAAACCTCTTTACTCCATTTTTCAGGATTTATTGAGGTCTGGTATGGTGCAGAGAGACTGGCGAATAGCTAGTGGTGCCACTATTCAAAAAGGGATCCCGTTCTTAGCATCAAAACTATATGCTGGTTAGTCTGACGTCAGTGGTAGGAAAACTTTTTGAAGGGATATTAAGACTTCATTGCAAATCATAATACTAGGAGTTTGTGCCAGCATGGTTTTATGCATAAACAATCTTGCCAAACAAATGTTATTGCTTTTTATGAGGAGGTAAGCAGGAACCTCGACTCTACAACGGCAGTGTATGTAATCTACTTGGGCAGTGTATGTAATCTACTTGCTAAAGCTTTTGATACAGTACCACACAGAAGGCTAATGGTTAAATTAAGGAATATTGGCTAGGAACATAGTATTTGTAATTGGATAGAGAATTGGCTGAAGCATAGATTACAAAGAGTGGTGATAAATGGAACATTTTCTGATTTTACCAGTGTTGTCAGTGGAGTACCGCAGGGATCTGTACTTGGTCCTTTGATTTTTTTTTAATGACCTGTAAGTGTGTATTAAAAGTACAGTTATTCTATTTTTGATACTAAATTGTACAGAATTATAAGTTCCATGCAGGTTGTTGCCACTTTGCAGAGTGATTTGACTAGATTAGAAAACTGGGCAGCAGACTGGAAAAATGGTTATGCATTTTATAAATAATATAAATGCAAGTTATACACTAAATGGCAGTGTGTTGGGGGTTTCACATAACACAGAAACCTCTAGTATACCCATCACAGTTACCGGTTTCTTCAAAAAGTATGAATAAATGCCATTTTCTATGTTGAAATCCAGCTATTTAACAGTTCTTCTCTTTCTGCATCATTTGAAATCCTGGCAGGGAAGGAGGGACTAAACACTGATGTTACAAATTGTAACAACTTTTCCACAGCTTATAGACAGCATGCAGGAACTACATAATCCACACTACATTGCACTGTGATGTTCTGTTTCTTATTGAAATCACATGTGAAGGGAATTGTGGGGTTTGGAGGATGCAGGCTAAGGACAGATGACTGCAGATACAAAGTAACAGTAGTCAGCCAGCTCAGCAAAGTAGTCAGACAGATCAGCAGGAGAGCAGAGGGCTAGGCTTAGGGAACTGTACCAAACCATTTCAAATCATGAAAAGTCTGCATATTTTTTGATTCATGTATATTGCAAAGTTGCTTAAATTATGTTTACTTTTCAAAAAGCTTACATTATATTTGTGTGGAGTTCCTCTTTAATTGAGAAGGATCTAGGGATTTTTGTATATAACAAGTTGCATAAAAAAGGGCATTAACTCAAGGGGTGAAAACATAATTTTGCAGCTTTATAGGTCCATGGTAAGGCCTTACTTTGAGGATACAGTGCAGTTTTGGGCTCCAGTCCTTAAAAAGGATATATATGAGCTGGAGAGAGTGCAGAGACATGCAACTAAACTGGTAAAGGGGATGGAAGATTTAAATTATGAGGGTAGTTTTTCAAGGTTTGGGTTGTTTTCTCTGGAGAAAAGATGCTTGCAAGGGTACATGATTACTCTTGTACATTAGAGGGCATTATAGACCGCTAGTGGGAGATCTATTTTTCCATAAAATGAATCATCAGACCAGAGACAATCCCTTTAGACTAGAGGAAAATAACTTTCATTTGAAGCAGCGTAGGTTGTTCTTCACAGTGAGGACAGTGAGGTTGTGGAATGCCCTGCCGTTATGATGTTGGGAGGGCTAATTCTGTTAACACCTTTAATAGGAGCTTGGATGATTTCTTGGACAACCATAATATCCAAGGATATAGTGATATCTACAATAAATATAGATATTGGTATATATAGTTTCAGTGGGTGTGTAGGTATGTGCACTGGGTTTCATTTGGAGGGGTTGAATTTGATGGACTTTGGTTTTTTTCAACCCAACTAAACTATGTAACTTAACTAAATATGTAACAAAATGGCTCAACAGAAGCACATAAGTAGGGGTAACTTGTGTCCCAGTCTATTATATGGAACCTCATTTTAAGTAGCAGTTCCACCACATAATCACACTCTCCTAAATAACTGCTTTCATTCAAGTTTGGGGTGCTATACCCAGTCAATGAAAATACCTTTTGCATGTTTTGATTTCTTATATCATGAAGTGAAGTAACAGTGACTTATAGTGCACACTCATATCTTCCAGACAGTTTAGCCAAACAGGAACCAATTTAGCACTAAGATGCAATGTTCTCTATAACATGATATGTTGTATAACCACTTGCCCCTCTCAGGTATGAAGCATTCAATCAAGTCACTATCTGTCATCAGCAAAAAGCCTTTTCTGAATTGTTAATTCCCCATTAACTTGCAATGTGGTTATTTTAGCACAATACACATTTTTGGAGAGTAATGACTTGAGTGCTGGAGCTTAACCTGCTTAGATCTACCAACCCATAAAAAAAGAATGATTTCAACTGCTGAAAGCAGTCTTACATGTTCTCTCACACTGACACATTGATGTTCTGTTTATATGTGCTAAGATTCAAACTTCTAGAAATTCTTTAGGATTCTCCATTACAAATTTGCAAACATATGGTGAAGAATCCAGAAATATCTAATCTATGGAATTTGGCAGTCAGGTACTTGACACCTAGGGGCAGATATATCAAAGGTCGAGGTGAATTTTTGAATTGAAAAAAAAATCAAATTTCTAGCTATTTGTGTGTACTTTGATTAGGGAATAGTCCAAATTCGATTTGAATTTGCAAAAAACTAGAATATCGAAATTTATCATGTACTGTCTCTTTAAAAACAGAACTTCGCCCATTCGCCATCTAAAACCTGCCGAATTGCTGTTTATGCCTATGGGGGACCTCCTAGAACCCACTTGGAGTCAATTGGTGGACTTTGAAAAATCAAAGGGTTTTTTTGGGGAAAACTTTGAATTCGATCGAATGTGCTATTCCTTTGATACAACCTTTTCGATTGAAAACTGATCTATAAGACACCAAAAAAAACTTCCACTTAATTTCGGTTGGTCTTTTTGAATAAGAATTTTAAAGGTTTTTTAATTCGAATTTCGACCCTTGATAAATCTGCCCCCTAGTGCCATAGATTATACAATTTGCAGCAGGTAAATGGTTGAAGGGGCTTGACACTTTTAAAATTGAAATAGCTAGATCATTAACTGAATCCATTTTCTCCTGCATTTTTTCTAATCCCTTATAGAAAAGGAGTTATACGTTTTTTTTGTGCTGCCCATGTACAGAGATAGTATCCTGCAGTGCATGTTTTGTTGTGCCAACTATGCAGCAGAATAGAGTCAGAAAACAAATCACCACTTGTCTTGCACATCCCCAGGGGTGCAAAGTGCATTGTGGGCAAAACATGCTTTGTAATTTGCATTTTGCTCAATTTGCAAATGATAACATTTAAGTAAAAAGTTTAAATTTTTTTTATCCCTTAAAGGAATGGGTCTTGTTATGACAATGAATAGGGGTTGAATCATTCTAGTGTTCAAATACTTTTAAAATGCAACTATTAATCAAAGGTTATACAGTACATTCAGATATATGTCGGTGTTATGCAAAAGAAAATAATAAATAAGTTATAGATTATAATTTATGAAAAGAAAAAAAATAGCCATAACAATGTTTTTTTATTTGTAATTGCATTAAAAAGAATTTTTATCCCATGGTAATTGTCGGAAGAAATGTAAATTTTATTGATGTTCTCATGCATAACGTGTAAAATGACATTTCATTATCTAACTGCTTTGTAACCTGTTATCTTTAATAAAAACTTTCACAAAAAAAGCATTTTGATCTACCTTGCTAACAATGCATCAGGATTAAGAGTTTTCACTAAAGACAGGGAATAAATACTCTTGTGTTTTCCAAAACATAGTACAGGTATGGGATCTGTTATCTGGAAACCCATTATCCAGAAAACTTCATATTACGAGAAAGCCATCTTCCATAGACTCCATTTTATCCATATAATCCAATTTTTAAAAAGGATTTCCTTTGTCTCTGTAATAATAAAACTGTACCTTGTACTTGATCCAAACTAAGATTTAATTAATCCTTATTGAAGGCAAACCAAGCCTATTTGGTTTATTTAATATTGAAATGATTATTTCATAGACTTAAGCTATGAAGATCCAAATTACAAAAAGATCCATTACCAGGAAAACCCAGATCCTGAACATTCTGGATATCATTCTGGATATCAGGTACCATACCTGTAGCATGTATATGCATGCTTGTAGTCTCATTGCTTTAAGCTGAAAAAGCATTTTAGGCCTATGGCATAGTTACACGTGGCACTTTGACAACAAAGGTGTTTTTAGGGATAACCATTGCAATTATTTATAACCTTAATGATCTGTCACTGTTTCCCATTGTGAATGAGAAATAATTTGCCTGTGGCAAATGTTGGTAGTGACATGTGAGCACCTTACCTTGCACCACTGTCTACAGAGTATTTCCATTTTTTTTGTTAAAGCATTGATAGGCAGGAAAGGGTGTGTGCATGCTGCAGTTTCCCATGTGAGCTTTGTACATACTGTACGTTATATATAACATGTTGACATTGTTGTAAAATATATGTAGGCATGATAAATAAATAATGACAACTCTTTTAAGATCATCTACATCATTCCTCTCTGTTTTGCAGAAACCTTTCATCATGTTACAGTCCTAGTCAGAAAAGTAGGATGCTACACAGAAATGCATTTCGGAGAACTCCCCCCCTGCCCCGAGGTCGCCTTAATGGAATTACAGGACCAGCATATCAGCAACTTGAAGAGCCTGGTCTGATAGATCAGGACACAATGCTTTGCAAAGGGTAGGTGATGAAATTCACTAGAGCATGAAAATGCAATATCAATCTCAAGATTAAAAAATGTAGAAACTTATTGTCTTTAATCTTATGAGCTGTAACTTTCTTGCGTCCCTAGAGGATGAAACATTAAAATCAAAGAAATATTTTAAACACAGATGGCTAGAGGAGATGTTCGCTATAATTTCTTATTGACTTTTGTCTGGAATAATAAATAATACGATCATTTTTATATTCCTTTTTCTTCTTTCTAGAGTTGTCCTCATTTTCAGAGTCCTTCAAAGGAACGCAGTGTGTTTGACTGTATTTCACTTTGTTGTAAAGATCAGTGCTTCTATGGTTTATTATCGGTGTTGTATTTTTTGCAAAAAAATAAAATAAAAAATGAAGTGGTAATACTTTACTGAATTAATTCTACTTAAAAGTAGGATTACTCCTAAATAGAAAAGAAATGTGTTTAACAATGGTAGATACAAAATCAAAAAGAAGTTGTGTACCTGTAACAGTAGTGATATTAAAGTAGCATACTTAAAATAAAGTACCATCACTATAGTTCTTCAACATTCTACTGGATGCTGAAAAATGGTTATATGGGGTCCCTATCTCTAAATGCAACACACAAAAAATGAAAAAGCAGATCCCTGAAGCACATTGTTCTAGCAAATGCTGTTGCATGCTTCTTTCTTTCTGCTTTACCCCAATATAGCTTGTAATGACTTCTTTCAGTGAACACCGGCTGCATACCTAGTGCTACAGGAGACACAGCTGCATTTAGCCCACAGGATTCACCAGTATTTTATATTGCTATAATAACACCATAAACCAAAAGAGTGTTCAGTAAATACAATTATTGTTATAAAAGAAATATCCTAGAACTATTCATATTTTTTTAATAATGCATTTATCACATAGGATGTGCTAATGTAACGATCTTTGCATTGTCCAGTGTGTATTCTGTATACCTGGTGTTAAAACAAAACCAAACCTATGTAGAATATGTTTATAGGTTGCAATATCCTTAATAGATAATCAAACCAATATGGAAAAATATATTTTTTTATTCGTAACTTGATTTTGGCATATTGATAATTAATTGCCCCAGTTTTTTTCTTTTTTTTTTTTTGCATGTATTGCTTTTTTTTCCATCAACAATTATTTTTTTATTCAATGATTGTTTTTTGTTGAAATAAAAGAAATGCCAAAGATAAATACCAAAACCCAAGCCATAAATAATGTCTGCCACTTGTGTTTCCTGTGATTTCCATATGATTTTGTTTTTCCTATACTTTTTTACATTGTTTACATTCCTCGCTGCCTTTAATATGTAACTATTGTAGGCATCAGCAAGAGTTTAGTCAGCACTCATACCTTCACGCCCCAGAAAAACACAATGTTTCAGACCGACAATGGTCTTTTATCATCAGTCTGAAACATTGTGTTTTTCTGGGTCGGTGCCCATGTCTAAATAATGGCATTTTAAAGAAAACTTTCCTGTGAATGGTGCTGTCCATGACGAAAAGTAAAGACTATTGTAGGCATTACAGGTACAGTAGTGGGATAATGGTCTCCTTGGGCAGACCCGGCTCACTATTGCTCAGACACCCACAAAATGACACAAGAGTCCCAAAATAGGGTACAACTGGCCCGTGGTCAGTTTTATTAAAATAAAAGGAAAAACATAAAATAATAAAACCTAGGCAAACTTGGCACTATCCATCACAGAAAGAAACAAACCTCTCTATGAAGGGTGAGGGCTAGTGCCCAGCCCCTACAAACAGAACACAGCAGGTTCTCTCACTTGTTTGCAGATCCTGCTTCCCCAGTTATAGACAGCCAGACTCCAAATTGAAGCCATATTTACCAGAACTCAGGCCTCTCCTGCACAAATGTATACTAATCAAGCTACTACCTGACTGATTAGCTGCAAACTCTGGTTGGTACTTGGAATGGAGAGCCCACCCTATTCTCCCTTCATTAACTCCACTGACCCATTACCCAGTTTTCTTAAATCGGCGAAAGAATTTAGCATTTACCTGGTACAATTACACAATTTTTCCTGGAGCTTAGTACATATAATCTTTCATTTTCAGTGAAATTTATACCTCATCAACTACCTACCCAGCACTTCTCTTACACTATAATAAAAAAAATTATAAGAGGGATAATCAATGGCATGTATTAATCATTTATTAAACAATTAATTGGAACATGATAACTTTAAAGTTGAGCCCTCTACAACTGAACCATCACATCAAAATAAATGCAGCAACACATGGTCATGGTAGCAGATATAAGTTACTGTTTTCAGATGTTTGGCATTCTGGGTTAATATAACTTTTGCATTGGGCAAAAGGCTGTTATCCCTATTGATGTAGCTTACTATGGACACCCTGGGATAACCATCAGGTTCAGGGTGGGGGTAGCCCAAGGGTTCGTTTGCATGAAGCTGATTGTGCTGCATCTGCTTAAATTAACACTAGTCCTCAACCAGAGGCTCAAGAAGAACAAAAAGAGCAATTCATAGGCACATGTGAAATATGCAAAAAAAATCTGAGGCTCGTCTCAGTGCTTAAGCCATCTAGGCTTGCAACATGATGCTTCATTAACTGTAGACATCTGATTGGGATGTGAGGATGTGACTGAAACACATGTGGCCGATGAATTCCCCCACAGAAATTGTGTGGTTGCAGTAGACCTTTAAGTTGCACAAAATAATTTGGAGACTAGAGGAGGACAGGATGATCCAAAAGCAGCTGAGAGATCAAAAGGCATTAGTAGTGAGAAGTGGTTATTGGCTTTAGCCAAAAAGAGGTCATTAGTTAGTCTGGGTTACAGCAGTGTCAGTGGAGTGTTACTGCCTAAAACCAGATTGTAGGGGGTCCAGAAGGTTTTTATCAGAGAGGACTAGGGTTAGATGGTTGTAAACTAGATGTTCAAGTAGTTTAGAGAAAGGTAGCAGAGAGATAGGTTGGAGGTTATGACGATTGAAGGGATGAAGAGAGGGTTTTTTCAGAATGGGGGTAACGAGCGTATGTTTTAGTTGGTAAGGAAAGATTCCATTTGAGAGGGAGAGATTAAATAGATGAGCAAAGGATTTAATTAGACCGTGATTGGCATTGTGTAGAAGTTTGGAAGGAATGGAGTCAAGTGGGCAGTTAGTAAAGAGAGATGAAGACAAAAGTGTTGAGACTTCTTCATCAGTCACAGGGAGAAGGAGCATAGAAGAGGTTGGGGAGTGTGGAGGGGCAGTGAATTTCTAGGGGATTTAATAGAGTAATGTCACTACTGATAACGTTGATTTTACTTTTGAAGTTCTCAGCAATATATTCAGCAGTGACTGATTTGCTTAAATTCAACAATAAAATTGTTCATGTTTCTCACTGTTATGTTTTAGATTTCAAAGAATCATCCGTGAATTTGTTTAAGCTCTGGAGCCCATATCTCATGTTCTGTCCTTCAGTATGATTCCAAATCATTTGATAAGACTATAAGACGATTTGGACTGTTTTGGGATTTTCTGAGTCTCGATCTACAGTATGTTGGATATGTGTGTTCTGCAAAAAAGGATTAAGAAACACTGAAGTGCAAATCACATACCAAATTTTAGTGTCCTATAGGCAAGGCAAACAAACATGCATAATTGGAGGTAATGAAACAGTTGCAACCCCACTTAAAGGGCATCAATCATAACTAAAATAATTTACTAAGTCAATAAACTAAGTTCAAGAATGTATAATGTAAATCAGTGCATTCCAACTTCTGTGGTACCGAGGGCCGAAATTTTTCCAGCCTACATAGTGGAAGGCCGATAACGGAAGCCAGTGTTGACCACTCCCTGTTTTTAAACCACACCCACTTCAATCACACCCACTTTAAACCACACCCATGTTACCACAAGATCATGTCCACTTTTGTGGTAGCACACCAAAAAACCAAATGGTTGGTGCTCACTGCAGGGATATCACTTATATGTGAAAAAAGTTATCATATTAAGAAATACCCCCTTGGATAACACAGCACCCACCCAGCACATGATTAAACACCTTAGGGGTGCAGGCAGAGCAGGGCACATACAGGCAGAGCATGGCACACACAGGCAGTGCAGGGCACATACAGGCAGAGTATGTTACACACAGGGAGCATAGGGAAGACAGAACAGAGCAAGAGACAGGGAACCCTATCAGGACCACTGTAATATGCACAACATACAGTGACACAGTGCTGCTGCCCCATTAGCATTTTGTATAAAGTGTGAAAAGGTGAACAATGTGGGCAGTTTCAGTCTGGGTCTCATGTGTGAACAGTACAGAGTTTTAGGGCAATAGAGGTGTCACAAGAGTGAACAATGCAGAGGGATCACAGGTGTGAACAATACAGGGGATTAGTCTGAATTTGAGGTTTAAACAATGCAGGGGCCAGTTAATCAGTTTAAACAATGCAGGGGCCAGTGAGTTTGCAATTGATCCTTAGAATGCAGGTCAGATTCAAAAGCAACAGTTATGAATCATGTGCCCCCCCCCAAGTCACTGATTGTTACTGCCAGGTAGCCAATTGCTGGAAACCGAGAGAGCTGCAGGAAGTAGTGTTCCGGCTATTATGTTAGACATCCAGTCTTTATAGATTACATTTTTCGCTAACTTACTATATTGAAAGCATTTTTTTATTTTGCACAGCCTATCTATTTACCTAGTTTTTATTTTTATACTGAACAATTCCATTAAGAAAGATAATGAGGATTATACACCTACACTAATAGGAGCTGATAATGAGAGGGATTTTTGCAGCAAAGGATCACTAACAAGGTTAGTAAGAAATCCAGCATTTGGACTGATGGACATGGAAATCAAGGGGGCCAAGTATGTGAAATAAAAGGAAATGTTCTATAGTATCAATTGCAAATGATCAAGCTAGGAGATCAGTATAGAATAGTTGTTAGAGCACACATGTCAAAAACAGGATTGCATTGGATGCAACAGATTATAGTTTCAGAGCAAATTAGAAACCAGTGCTAGATAACAGGCAATGTAATAGAGAGACAGAATGGATCAAATGTGGCCTTTTAAATAACATACATGATTCAGGTATCTTTAATATTAACTATATGAAAAATATATGGCAGTAGCGCAGTAACTAAGGATGAATACTGTAGGTCATAGGAGCAAGTTGTTATTGTGATTAGACAGGATCAAAAGAATCAAAGTAAGATGTATGGGACTTTTGAAAGAGGAAATAGATAATGCCTATAGAGGTAGGGATCTGATTGTGGATGGGAGGGTCCATTTACCTACACAGGTACTAGATGGTACAAGTGTAATTTAAAAGAGCAATTGGCAATTAACTTTGAACGGTCTACTACAAATTCGAAAATGTAAGCAAATATCTTATTGGTTGCTTTGAAGACTTCACTGGTGGATGTTAGAGTTTATGTTGCCAATTAATCCTTGGAATCTGCTGACATTAAAAAGCCATTGTGTATATATTTATTTAGGATTTTTCCTTGAATATGGGGGGGGGGTAAATGTGTGTCTTTAACTAGTCCAAAGGAATGTTGGACACCCCTATTTACATATCTATAATGGATAATTATATAATGGATATAATATCTATAATGGATAATCTCCATTACAGAGAATTTTAGTTACTATAAACAGGTAATGGAGGTCTTAATATCCTTTGAATTTTTATAAAGGGTATTACCTTACTTATTTTTGCAAGACAGTTCTAATGTGTGGTCTTTAGGTATTTCTGTGTATGACAGGTTTCCTGTTGTTTACTATAAAAACTAAAACCCATTGATAAAGTGCTTAAAGAATGTAAATTTGTTATTTATTTCTACATTCAATTTCATTTTATGATTCTGAAGACTTCCTGTTTAAACATAAAATGCTAATACAGCTATAGCTATGTAGCATGGCTGTACTTGCTTTTTAAGGGGTAATTGGGTTTTATGGTTGACCCTGGGGTTACTGGAGCACTAGGCCATAATGAAGACAGATAAGCAAACACATTTTGCACTTTATTATTAAACTACTCAAATGTTTTTGTAATGGCTTAAAGTAAAATACATACTGTAAAATATCGCATTATGTTAATATATGTGATTACAAGTTTTTGGTTACCTGCAGAGTTAAGGTGTCTTGTAACTCTTTTTCTGATTCCTAGCACCCCTATTAACTTTGCCCATCTGATGCAGACTTCATGGCTAGGTGGAACTAAATAAATCTCCTTATGTACAAAAATGAATAATTTATGAAAGGCAAAGATTACAGCATATATGTAGTTCAAAGAATGTTTTTCTCCATTATGTTCAATCTCCTTTTCCAGCTTCATCCTTAAGTGAAGGCTTAGCACAAATATGGTAATATCAGGCATTACCATAGCAACAAGCCTGTTAAGGCACAAATGCAAAATGATAGCTGTAAATGAAAGTGATACAAACACTTTCCTATAAAAATCATAGGAACGTGTCAGTATAAAGTAAATGCTGCACCCATAATCATTCCCCTAAAAGCCCCCCACAAAGCCGCCCCCAGCCCCACAAACCAGTGTGCTGCCAATCTGCTGACACTACAAACAGATCTTCCAAATCGCCCCACCCCCAGCCCAGCGTCATTGAAACAGCTCAGAAGGTCTTTTAGTAGTGTCGGAAGGTCACGTGAATGCAGGTTTGTGGGGGCTGGGGCAGCTTTGCGGGGGGGCTTTGAGGGGAATGAAAGGAAGATCTAAACAAAAAAACAGGCATTTCCCTAAATATTCAAAAACTTGCTAATGGTATATTTTTTTACATATACACATTTCCTTGCAATTGTAGATATATTTGCCCATGACACACTGTTACTAATTAGCATATTGATTGTTTGTGCAACTTTTGTGCCAGTTCTCAACTAGCACAGGATTTCTGGGAAAACATCATTGGGGGAAATAGAAATTATACATTATGTTGATTATTTACAGCTTTTGGAAGCAAGAGAACCTGCTCTAATAAAGTAGACAGTAAAATCAATCCATATTTGTTCAAGTATTTAAGAAACAATTTTATTAAAAATAATGGTTTTTTTTGTACATCACACAAGATTTTCTGCTAAATATATCAACTTAATTTCTTAATACTTCCACATTCAAGATGTTTTGCAAAAAACTATTTTGCTGTTTTAATAATCAGAATTTTAACAAATAAACTGTTTATCTTTTTAGGTGTTCATCCACTGATTTAATTCATCTGCAGCATAACTCAATAAATATGCAACCACGTTCAAGAGAAACTCAAGCTTATTTTAATGACATGAAGCGAAAGGACACAATTGGTTATTCAACATCTAGGGTCAACTCCATTCCCATTATACCCTCAATGGGTCTAGATGATGCCTGCATGCAAACACAGAATCTTTCTGAAACAGTAGGCATCAAAAGGTGTAAAAACTCAATTTCCAATGAACTTGTCAAGGTGAATGTTCCACCTAACAATTGTCTAATACCAGAACAACAAGAAGTGAAAATTTTGCTTGAAACCGTACAAGAACAGATACGAATTCTAACTGATGCAAGAAGAAGGTCTGAGGATTTAGAAATGGCAATTACAGAAACTGAGGACAGTGCAAGTGAAAATACAGCGTTCCTGCCCGTGAGCCCAAAATCAAAAACTGATCAGGAGCCACAATTTGTCAACAAAATTATTTATATGCATTAATTTATGAGCATCTACATAGAAGAAACCAAATAGTCTATCGCCCTCATATCATAGTGTTTTCTAAACAAAATATTTTTTTAAGGGCAAGAAAAGGTTTGAGGAGGGATAAAGCATTCACTCAGTGCATTGAGGGATTTAAATATATTTCTTATGGTTCTTGAGCTCCTTTCATTGCCGTGGGATATTTGAACATATTGACGTCAAATGCTTCAAATGTACCTCCAGCTGCAGCAACGTGGTTAAAAGATCCAGGATTATGTGATCTTTCTGAAAAAAGGGCCAAAATGCATTATCATTTGGAAATCATAACTGTATTTTGTTATATAATTTTGCTGACGATGAAAGTACCACCACAACTATCCCAATGAAACAATTATAATTACAAACTGTGTTCTGTTTCACTGATAATTTTTTGTGTGTGTGTATGTGTGTGTGTTACTTGTGTGCTGATGTGATCAAGTGGATCAAAAAAATTAGCTTGCCTTTCCACTGCTGTCTAACTATACTTTTGGTGCTGAGAATGGTAAGAGCATCTGGATTGACCACCAGTTCTGTAGAGGATCTTCATTTCTTTAACCAATACGCTTGTTTTTATTATTTTATTATTTATATATGTTAACACAATGTTTTACAGGAATTGCCATGATTCCCATCAGTCTCTGGCCCAGTGGAGACATTCATGTACTTAATTTCATGAGAAGCTAATTAACCTGACAGTATGTTTTTTAGAGTGTGAAGGAAACACACACAGACATACAAAAAGAGAACATACAAAACCAGTCTGGAGTTGTACCCTAGCAGTTCCAACTCCTAATCATTGCTGGTTTCAGTGGGTTCATGACATTCATTTTATTATTCAGTTTAGTGCTGAGGCAGCTAGGTTTTTTCCCACTCACCATATTCTGATACAATTCTTTTCTGACTAAGCTATATGATTATTGCAGTGTGTAAGGGGCCCTTGGGGAAAGATTTGATAAATGGGGCCTTAGTTTATGTAATGGTAAAATCAATTTGGAGAATCACTCTCAGTGGCGCATATAAGGAATCATAGGCAAATGCCTGTGTGTTTGCCTAGGTACCTGATCAAAATCCAAGTGTAAAGGCATTGTGCAATAAGTACACTATCTAGGAAATTAACTTGCCAAATGGGAACACATTTTATGCTATATTTACCAATTAAATGAAATTTATAACCTGTAATTTTTGTTTAAAAATCATCTCAGGCCATCCCTTAATAAAGTAAAACATTTTCTTTATATAGCAGAGATGCACCCCAGCTTAACAAAAATAAATGGGATTTAAACTGCAAAAGGTTAGTTTCACATGATGGATTATTAACTTAAACATGTAATTTTAATAACCTGTTTGCTCTGAGTTCCCAAATGGTATGCCCTGTAGATTCATAGCTCAAATTTTAGAGACTACATATTTAAAGTGGCTGATTACTGTCACTGGGTCATTATATAGTAGTTTATTAGTTGGTCAAACTTTGGGTGAAATCAGCAGTATTAAGGCCACACTGTGCTAATTTTTATCAGTAACAATCAACAAGAATTTGTCAAAAAGATTGAAAAGTTCAGATGTAGCACTTTAAAGTTGTATGTAGATGTATGAATGGCAGGAACATTGAATATGCAGATGGACTCTGAAATGTTCTTCACCAGCAAAATATGTATAGAATGTTACAAATGGCAAGCCTTCAATCTTTTACCAAATCCTTGACCTTTCAGATTTTCAGTTGGGATGACATATGTTGGAGTGAAAAGGAATGCTTAAGTCATTTTACTGCATCAATGTACCATTTCATGGATTCTTAAAACATAGATAGAGGCTTTATTTTTATTAAATTTCTTATAAAAATAAAAAAGATTAAGGCTTATTTAAGTAGCGTAGACACTGTAAATGCATATCACTGTCCTCACTATAATAGAAAGAAACCACATTCTTTATGCTCATATTGCTACCACAATTTTACTTTACTGGGGTTACAAAGTGAGACATATGTTTGTGCTAACCTGTGTGTTGTGCTAGTATAACTGTGGCTTGCAAATTTTAAAAGCCTTATTAAACTCTAAAGGTGTTCTTTCTGATTGTACACAGCTTTGTATCATTTGTAATACATATTAAGGATCCAAGTCTCATTGGTAAATCACGTCAGCACATTAGGTAAGGGATGAATATTTTTTCATTCTTTTATTATTACTTATTCCAAAAAAGGGCTTTCTATGACCTTTGGAACAATTAGCAATTTCTGCCATTTTGCCCACCATGTATTTTGACATCTAAAATGCAGCATTATAACGTTTGATACTGTACCATGCTGCCCTTTATGGTATACAGATAGAAATTCTAAAAGCACCAGCACTTTCACACAAAAATTCTCAAGTGAGCGTAACCTAGCACAACTTTTTTCTTCCTTTTTATCCTTATTTAGCCTTTTTAAACCTTCTATACCCATTATGTGAAAATCTTCTAGCAGAATAATTTCTCATAAACTGTAGCCTAGCAATTAAGGATGGCTATAACCTTAAAGATAAACCTTGGTTGAGAGCAGGCCCAAGCACAATTCCTTGAATTGAATTTGAATTACTATTTTCTGCATGCTCCAGAACAACTGACAAAATGTACATTATAACTATGCTCATGTTTAACAATGTTTAACTGCTCTAATGAAGAGAAATGTATAACTAATTTCCAAGTGAGAGTAAATGCTAATAAGCTTTAAAGGATTACAGCATTTAAATTTTGAAAAAAAAGCTGACGATGCCATTGATGATGTCAAAATGAACAGCAAGGACTTCCTGTCCGACATGGATGGGTGTCCGCAAGCAGAAGCCATTCAGCTACTCTTGCATTGTTGAGGTCAGTTGCTAAGAAGGTGCTTGGCAGATGTACTATACTATGGATTTTACCCTTGCCATCAAGGATGGTTTCTGCCAGTCACAGACAGCATCTGTAGAGAACAAATAAAGAAAAACACCTGACCAGTCTCACTCCCTTCATTGTGCTTGTAAATAACTGGGAATGTAACCAATAGAATCAAGTGCTTGCTAATCCAGAGCGGAGCTCCAATACTGCTGCACCAACAAGGAAAAAAAGGAAAGACAAAGGCTGCACTTCTTCTCAAAAAGCAGTCCTTTATTTGTTTGTTGAAAATATGAGTAGCTGCTGTTATTCATAAATCATGTCTTTGAACCACAGATCCAGCCCATGACTAAGAGAAACATGGTAGGGCATTGGAGATGTATACTTTTAAATTTAAATTGAAATAAACAGTTTTTGAAAAAAAACTGTTTACTCTATATTTTTGTCCCTGTGGATTTCCTAAAGGTGCCTGGAGATAATATTGCTGAAGTAGCTAGATTAGCCAGGAAGACTACAATCCTAGTAGAAGATGCAGCAAGTTGTAAGGATCCTACAGATCAGAAGGTTGATTCAGCCCTGAAGAGGGCATTTGAAGCCTCAGCAACTGCTTTCTGTCTGAGTGTTGTGTAACACATTTTTGGACTATCCAGGCCAGGGGTTAACATCCAGCTAGTACACTAGAGCATGGGTTACACTGGACTCTATCACTTAAGGTAAGGCCTTCCCAAAAGGGAAGTTTTGAAGGTATGGTGTATGGAGTTTTGCAACTACAACTCCCACATGCTACCTTGCTTTTACAAATAGAAATGGTTGCCAGGTGGTTCTTGCAGTCAAACAGAACAAAATAACTTTATTTGTCAGAGACAAATGATCCACAGGTTACTTACATCAGTAAGAGCCATTTGCAGAATATATAGGCACGCAGCTCAGAAAGTATATCAAAGGCAGATGCAGGTGCATTCCTTGAGGATGTAGTCAAGGCAGTACAACTTCCCTCCAGGAAAAAATACCTCACACGTGGTCTGGATTCTACCCAGTGGAGTGGTCAGGGAGGAGAACCTAAAGCCTGACACCCTATCTACTGTATCCCTTCACTGTGGGCAATCTTACAGCCTGGGAAGCTCAGGGCCGGATTTATATAGCGGGCACCCCTAGGCCTGCTGACGTTTGTCTCCCCTGTCCCCTCCCTTTTATTCTGGCAAATTTTCATTGGCACAAAGGAAAATTAAAAAACTATTTTATCTCCTGAGCATCCACAGTGTTTCTAAACCAATGTGGGTGTGGTTGAGCTGCATGCCTCCCCCTAAAATCCTGCCACCCTAGGCCTGGGCCTTGGTGGCCTTTCCACAAATCCGGGCCTGGGGAAGCTACTCCCTGGTATACCTCCTTGTTGGAGCACAAAGCTGCTCTTACTATCTTTCCTCACTGTCTTACTCTCCTAGAGAGTGCTATAACAATGATATCCCTGCCACTCACTAGCCTCATTCATGGGGTCCCTGCATTCCCGACTTGCACACTAGAGGTTCAGGTCCCTCTAGAGCAAACTGGCTTTACTGGGCATTGGTGTTGTCAAGCTTCCTGGAAACATACAGCTGGCTCAACAACCAGAAGCCAAAGCGGAAGATCCACCCCTTCTCACTCACTATACCAAAGTGTGACAGGATGTGGTCACAACATCTCTTGGCCAATATGATATGAAATATGTAAGTTACAACTAGCTACATGGGCACCTGGCCAGCAACTAGGGAGATCAGGAAGTGTATTATCTCTGTGATATTTCAGTGGAAAAATGGCAGCCAGGTCCAGCTTTTTCTGTAGGTGGGAATGGGTTCCCTGTTTAAACCATGGGACATCAGATTTAGCTCCAAAGAACAAGTTATATGCTATGTTCTTTGAAGGCCCCTTTATGTTCAGCAAGGAGCTTGAGGCACAGGTCTCTAAGCTGGGAAAAACAAAGAAGTTGTTACCTCAGAATAAACAGTTTGTATCCCAAAGAAGTTTTTTTCGTCAATTGGGAAGCCAGAAAAAGGAATAAGAAAATACATTTTTTCACATTCCTATAGGGGAAAACCTGGCAAGCCACAGAAGAGTACAGAGAAGCAAGATGGCTTTCATAAAGTAGATTACTTCTAATGCTAAGTCTTCTCTCCCTTTAGGACATTTTCATTAGGAGAGAATTCAAGTCACATCAGACCCTTGGGTTCTACAGATAGTCAGAGAGGGGTATAGGCTGAAAATGTTACCAAGACTCTAACAGATAGTGTGAAGAGAACAGCTCTCTTACAGTGAGTACAGAAGTTTGTAGATTCCCATGTGTTGATTCCAGTTACCAAAGTAGAAAATGGACAAGGACATCTAATCTTCAATTTTGGTTCCCAAGAATTCAGGGTGCTTTAGATTAGTGATAAATCTGACGTACTCTGTATGTTCTGGTAGGCAAGGGCTTTAACTGCCAAGAACGTACCTAGTACATTCTGGCAGAAATCAGTGCTGATCTCTGTAGAGACTTAGCAGTGCTGACAGCCCCCTGGGCAACAAGGCTGGGGGGCTGTCATGTCGGTCTTGCAACAGGATTGTCGCAGATCCAACCTAAAATTCGCAGAAAGAAGCAGCTAAAAAACGTACCAGTTCCTCCGGCTTGCTTCTTCTTTCTCCTTAACTGGCGATGCACACGCACTTCCTGGCTGCAGTGACTCAGCATACACACTGCTCCAGGAGATCTCCAGCAGTCAGATTGTCCCTCCTGCTCCAGGAACAGTAAGTGGCCTTCATTTACACACTACACACACCTCATACATCTATACACACATACACACTCATTTTAGTAAAGATTCTTTTTTTTGTACAGTTATGTACACTTATTTGCACTTGATTTCACACTTATATAGACACTTACACACTGTCACACCATTTTTAGAAGTGTATAAACATGTATACACACAAAAAACTCACAAAGAGGGTTTTTTTATTTTTTTACTTTTTCATTTTACTAATTAGTGTTTTTTTTACCCCTAAAAACTGTTTGTTTTGGCAGCATGACTATAGGGTAATCGATTTTGGCCACTAATTATGCTGTTGGATCAGTCATTTTGTTATTTCATTGATTTATACAATTTTTGTGGTTTTATTGAAATTTTATCCCTGCATTATTTTTCCTTATGTATCTTTAGTATAGTTTTGCTGTTTGGTGCTTTGGTATAGAAAGATATATTTTACTTAGTTTGATCCGGCAGAATATGTACTTTCCAAAAATATATATGGTGTTCTGGCAGTCTTTTTACAGTTTGGGGGTCTTACACAGTTTGGGGGTCTTACAACACATAATGCAAAGTCAGGGTACTGTTTTCAGCAGCTGAATTGGCTAGAGTGAAAATTCATATGCATGTTTTTCATTTGGGGTCCATACATACCACATACTTTGATAAATCTATGCATATTGGGCATCAAACTATTCATTAGACCTCTGACGTCAATATTTAGGGTGATTTTTCTTTGTACGTAAAATATTGTGTGCGAAAAATGTGGCAAACTGCAACATTTTTATGCAATTTTCAGAAATGTTGTAAAAACCTCTACGTTTAGAAAAGATTTGCAGTTTGGTGTAGAAAGAGGTCTTTGTTGGATTCGTCAGAATGTGTTCTTTCCAAAAATATATGGTTTTGGGGGGTCTTTGCTGTTAGGAGGGTAGTACAAAGACATACATACCCAATTTGGATTTGTGGGAATGTGTACTTTCTGAAAATATATGGTTTTCTGGGGTGAACTTACTTTTTTCAACCTTTGCCCCCCCAAAACTATGTAAATGTGTTGATTTTGCAGTACCTGAAATGACAGACCATATGGGGGACTTCCTTTTGGGGTCCCTATATGCCACGTACTTAAGTACACCTATACATATTGGACATCAAACTGTTCAGAGGACCCTAGGCTGTCATATTTGTGGTGATTTCTCATGATACCTAAAAGTATATGGGAAATACGATGCTGCAGGTTGGAAATTTTGAGGTGATTTTTGGAAATGTCACCAAAATCACCAAATTTAGGAAAGGCTTGCGACTTGGTACTTTGGAGTACAAAGACATGCATACCCAATTTAGATTCCGGGGAATGTGTACTTTCTGAAAATATAAGGTTTTCTGGGGTGAACGTACTTTTTTCTACCTTTGCTGCCACCAAAACTATGTAAATGTGTTGATTTTGCAGCACCTGAAATGACAGACCATATGGGGGGGTCTTCATTTTGGGGCCCCTATATGCCACATGCTTAGGTAAACCTATACATATTGGGCATCAAACTGTTCAGAGGACCCCAGGCTTTCAGATTTGGGGTGATTTATCTTGATACTCAATAGTATGTGGAACATACAATGCGGCAGGGTGGAAGTTTTGAGGTGATTTTTGAAAATGTCCATAAAATTGCCAAACTTAGGAAAGTTTTGCAGCTTGGTGCTTTGGAGTAGAAAGACATGCATACTAAATTTTGGATTTGGGAGAATGTGTACTTTCCGAAAATATATGGTTTTCTGGGGTGAACTTACTTTTTTCTACCTTTGCCACCCCCCAAAATGATGTAAATGTGTTGATTTTGCAGCACCTGAAATGACAGACCATATGGGGTCTTAATTTTCGGGTCCCTATATGCAACGTGCTTGGGTACACCTATACATATTGGGCATCAAACTATTCAGAGGACCTCAGGCTTTCATATTTGGGGTGATTTATCTTGATACTCAATAGTATGTGGGACATACAATGCAGCAGGTTGGATGTTTTGATTTTTGAAAATGTCCCTAAAATTGCCAAACTTAGGAAAGTTTTGCAGCTTGGTGCTTTAGAGTAGAAAGACATGCATAACCAATTTGAATTCGGGGTAATGTGTACTTTCCGAAAATATATTGTTTTCTGGAGTGAACATACTTTTTTCTAACTTTGACCACCAAACAATGTAAATGTGTTGCTTTTGCAGTATCTGGCATTACAGAACTGATGGCTCAAATGGGGTGTCTACATTTTAGGGCCCCTATATACCACATGCTTGTGTACACCTATACATATTGGGCATAAGACCCCAGGCTTTCATATTTGGGGTGTTTTACTTTGATACCTAATGATATGTGGGAGATTTGGTGCTGTAGAGTGGAAGTTTTGAGGGCATTTTTCAAAAATTTCACCAATTTCTATAAAACATTATAACTTTAGAAAACAATTGCAAATTGGTAGTTTGGAGTATTTAGTATCATCTGCAAAAATAGAAACAGTACTTTGCATGCCCACCTCCAGGTCATTAATAAGCAAGTTGCAAAGCAAGGGACCTAGTACAGAGCCCTGCGGTACTCCACTAACAACACTGGTTCAATTAGAAAATGTTCCATTCACCACCACTCTTTGTAGTCTATCTTTTAGCTAGTTCTCTATCCAGGTACAAATACTATGTTCCAGGCCAACATTCCTTAATTTAACCTGTAACCTTTTGTATGGCACTGTATCAAAAGCTTTAGCAAAGTCTAAGTAAATCACATCCACTGCCATCCCAGAATCGAGGACTCTACTTACCTTCTCATTAAAAGAAATTAAGTTAGTCTGGCAAAATCTATTACGCATAAAACCATGCTGGCACAAATTCATAGTATTATGATTTGCTATGAAGTCCAGTATCTTATCCTTTATTAACCCTTCGAAAAGCTTTCCTACACTGACGTCAGACTAACTGGCCTATAGTTTTGAGGCGTGATTTTTTTTTTTCATTTTATTAGACACTTAGAAGCCTTTATTTTTCACTAAAATATTGTTGGTGGTGGCCTTCTTGAGGAGATAAGTCATAGCACTAATCCCATATCTGGATGATTGGTTGATCAAAGCTCCAACCAGCCATCTTCTCCAGTTAAAAGTTAATGGTCTTTTTAGTCCAGAAACTGGAGTGTATTGTACTCTGGATGCAGTCCCCTGGGCAATATTTCATATGAGGCCATTATAAAGAGCAATACTGACAGTCTGGATGCTTCCGAACTGTCTCTGGAAAGACACATGGTGATTTCTTCAGCAGTGAAAAGGTGTCTGAAATGGTAGTCTCAAGCCAACCGTCAAGAGGGAGTTTTTTGGGGGGTCCCAGAAGAGGGGAGAAGGTTCTCAAACTATAAGGAGCTCCTGGCCTTTTGTAGGATTAGCTGTCCTAACTCAGGCTGCATCCCTGAAAGGCAGATTGGACAACACAACAGTTGTCTCATACAACAATCAGCAAGGGATACGAGGAGCCCTCAACTGATGCAGATAACCAAGAAAAAAATTGCTTGGCAGAAAGTTACCTAAGACCCCTCCAAGAAGTCTACATCAGTGGGAAGGACAATGTCAAGGCAGATTTCTTGAGCTACAGTCAGATTCTTCCTGGAGAATGATCTCTTTGTCAAGGTAGTAGCCTGCTGGGGTCACCCAGTTATATTACTGATGGCGCTGAGACATAATGCCAAGGTGCAGAGCCGGGCCAAGCCGGCCAGGCATTCTAGGCAGCCTGCCCATTTGCTGCTCTGTCTGGGTGCACGCATGTCCGCGAGCAGATGCTTATGCATGTGTGTGAATAGGAGATTTTGCGCATGCATGAATAGGCGCTTGCACGCATGCATGGAGTGACGCGCCATCTCAAATAGATGAGAACAAGTGGGCGGTCGGCAGAGAAGGGACCGGACTAGGGGTAGGAGTAAGTACGTGCCTGGTGTCCCTCCACCTTTCTGCCCTGGGCACGTGCCTACTCTGCCTACCCGTAGTTCTGGCCCTGCCAAGGTGAAGACATTTCTCCTCTCTTTTTCCTCAGGACAAGCCAGCTGTGGTGGATGCCATGCTACAGAATTGGAGTCAGGGATTACTTTATGTGTAAGGCAGGACAACGCTTGTGTCATGATGGTCTGAAAAAGCATGGTTTTCCCTGCTCATTGCAATGACTCTTCTACACCAAGGCCCAGTACAACATCAGGAACCATCATGTCTTACATTGGTAGTGTGGATCGTGAAGGGAGCTTGTTGACCCAGCAGGGTCTATCTCAACAATGTGGGTAAAATGTACCTACTGGTGTCCTTCTCAGTCTTTAGATCATTTTTTTGCTACAATCAGATTCTACAGTTCCTAACTGAAGGATTGAATAAATATCTTCACCCAGCAACATTGACAGTTCAAGTGGCTGCTTTAGGTGCATTCATAGGGTTTGCTTTAGCAGAACATCCTCTATTGAAAATATTTTTGAGAGCCTTAAGGAGGATGAGATTAATGATCAGGGAGATTTATTTCTCCTGGGATCTTATTTTGGTTCTGTCAGCAGTTATGCAACCCTTTGGACTTCTGCTTAAATGATTGTGATATTGTATGTACATGTCCAGAAGTTTGGAAAAAAGGGCCATGGATATAGGATCTGACTGGAGTATTCCTGCTGACAAGCACCAGCTATTTGCTAAGGTGCCTGTGTTCCTCTGACTTCTTTGTTTTGGTTGTTATCTGAAGTCTTATATTTGTGAGCCTGAGTACTCAGTGATTTTATTAACTCTTTACACTAGGGACTTTCAAGTAGTGGCTGGTGGTTCGCTCTGCTGATGCAGTATGGTTCTTGAAACTGGTGAGTATGATTCCTGAGTATCCACTGTGTGTTTGAAATGATCAGTGTACTGGGAAGTCTGCGTGTTAATTAGCTAATTATGTCCCTCAGCTGAAAGCTATTAGGGCTCTGGCAGGAATTTTCCAACCTGCTGACTATTCATTACTATCTGGAAAGGTACAGATGCTCCTCTGGACCTCTTGCTATCACTGTTTAATATTTTACGTTTTCTATTGGTGAACCTGAGTCTTCTGTTTAGATTATATTTGCTATTTATTACATAAAGTGCTTCCAGGATTGGAGGTAGGTTTCAACTGCTAAAGCAGTATGGTACATCCTTTATTTCTTAAAATGAGTCTGCTCTTAACAAGCAGTCTTCCTCCAGGGCTCTGACTAGAGTGTCCCAGCTGTCAAACTCATGTTATCTGGTAGGGTTTACCAGGGCTCTTGGGCTGCTGGCCTTTTTTCCCCAGCCCTTGGCTAATGTAACTGCTAGTTTTTATTATAGTTCTGGGGGCTTGTGGCTGCTGGCTTTCATGAGGCTGCCAGCCTTTGCTGTGACCTTTGGTGCATTTGGTCGCTGGCTGGCCGGTGACCTGTGGTAGGCATGACTGCAGTCTTTTGCTAAGGCCCTGGGTGGGCATGGCTGTTTGCCTTGCAGCAGTCCTTGGCAGGACAACAGCCATTGTTTTTTTCTTGTCTACAACCCTTTCATGCATGGTTGCTGGTTGCGCCAGCATTTAGCATGATTGGCAGCTGGGTTGGATCTAGCATAGGTTGCATAGGTCAACTAGTGTTGCCTGAGTTTCACAGTCCATAGCTAGTTTTGGTGCTGATTCATTCAGCAGCTGCTGTTCATTTTATATCGACCTATTGTTTCAGCCTTGCATGCTTTGTTATTGGTCTTGTATGCCACTGCTTATTAGCATTATTGACAGCTTGTTGACCAGTGTTTTGCAGGTCCAGTAACTGGTTTGCGCTCAGTGGCTGCATGTGTGAAAATTGACTGGTTTGTTAGGTGCAAGTGTAGTTGGTGGCTTTGTGCCAAAGGGCGGCATTCACAATAGTTTGTTTGTGTGCTATTGCTTATATGGTAGCTGCTTTCTACTTTGGTATTTTGCATACACTGCAGCTGACTTGGGTATCAGTGCTTGCATGTGTGACAGCTATCTAGAACATCTATGTTGGCATACACAGTAGCTGGCTTGTCCACCAGTGGTCAGCATGTTTGATATCTTGCTTGTGAATTTGTGGCTGGCTTTTTTGACAGTGTTTTGTGCATTATTGCTGTTTGGCACCAGTGTTTTCAGGCTATACGCTTTTTGCGTGACTAATTTATGCTCTTGAGACCAGCTGTTTGCTGGTTCAGTCACTTCTTGTATTCAGTAGCTTCAACATGTGGCCGCAGGTATAGTTCAGTCATTGCATGTGCTATAGTTGGGCTGTAGTGTCTTTGCTTTGTGGGTGTATTCTAGCCCTGTTTGTGGCCTTGGTGCCATTTGCTTGCATGGACAGGGAATATCTTGACTGGTAGATGGCCTTAGGCCACATTTGGCTGGTGCAGTAGCTGACCCTTGTGCTGTTGTTTACCCAGTTGAGGTTTCCTGGTTGTTTGAGCTTTTAAGCTGTCCCAGCATGGTCCTACAATGATTTAAGTGGGTTGCTGGATTAATGATACCATAGTTGGAGTTCATCTGGTTTTTAAGTCTTCATTGTGTGTTTCTCAGCATTGAGGTGGTGGTCTTTGGCTGGTCTCTGGTGGGGTGGAGTTGTCCGCACTGGTGTAAACTGTTTCCATCATGCTGTGTGGCTAGAGCCTAGTGTGGGTCAAATCTTATTTTCTAGGGCCACAGGCTAGTACTGGGGGTAGGATATATGTCTCCAGCATTAACGGTAGATGCATCAGTTTTCTAATGTGGATAATTTGGTCTCCTGGTGGTTTCTAGGGTAGTTTATCAAGTTTCTGGTTATGACCTAGGGGGCCCTTTGTTTTAACAGTTGCTGGATTTTGATTCTAGACATATTGCGGTTATTCCTTTAGTCAGCGAGAGAACACTTTAAGAAGGAAAGGGCTATTCTTGCTCTTTGATGCTTGATTTTCATCATGTGCCTGTAGTTGTTAGTTTTTGTAGCTCTTGTTGTCTGTCACTTACCATGTCCAAGGGCAGGTCATTCACGTTCTTGTGCCTTTTTTCTTCTTTTTCAGGGGCAATACAGTATATCAGCCTCCCTGTTGTATTGATGTGATGCTGGCCTTGTTATTCAGGGCCTCTTTGGCATTTGTTTGTTTTTTTATTTTTATTTTGGTTATTCCCACCCCTTGTTTGTTTTTGGGGCATGGCTTGGTAGATCCATTTGTACTGACATGGAGGGGCACAGAAGAAAATGAGAATTTCACTTACCTTCATGACGTAAATTCCCTTCTTCTAGTACCGACATGACAGTACAGGGTGTCCCAATCCCAAGTTAATAATTTTGGTAACTGTACTGCTATGGCAAATGTTTAACAGTGTTGAGGAGGAAGTCAGGTGGTCTTATATGTCATAAATAATTTTGATTGGCTATGTTATAGGTTCTACCTCCTAGTCTAGGAGGGGCAGTACTGCCCATTTGTACTGACATGTCGGGACTAGAAGAAAGGCATTTTACATCATGAAGGAGAGTAAAATTCTCATCTTCACATATGAGTGATATCCCTGCATTGAAAACAGTGCATACCTCCCAACATTAGAAACACAGCAAGAGGGGCAAAAACATCTTCTGCTTCAAATCTATTGAAATGGTGTTTATTGAGAATTCAAAAACGGGACTGGATGATTGCCCCACGAAAACAGATTACAAAGAGTTAGAAAGATTTCAGAGCAATAAGAAATTGACCGCTTCCAAGAAATAAATCTTTAAAAAAAAAAAAACCAAGGTTAAATTAAAAATGGTATAAACAGTCAATGTTAAAAAACTCCTGCCGACGGGCATTTCACTAATAGCTTCTTCATAGGCAATAATTTTTTTTTAATGATTTATTTCTTGGAAGCGGTCAATTTCTTATTGCTCTGAAATCTTTCTAATGCCTTGTAAACTGTTTTCTCTCATAAGGATTCAGGGATTTGTTAGATTTGAAGTTAGCTCCTTTCATTAGTTAGAAAAGGTAACTTTTGAGACCACAGTCCCTGAAGCCCTGACTTCTCCCAGCATGAGGTCCCTAAGGTAGCCAAATATGAAACAGTTATAACGGGACTTCTCTATTTTCCTACTTATCCTTGAAATTGGAACAATTTTATGAATTTCTACAGGATGAATTGATATCAATAATATTAGCACTCAAGCACTTTATAACTTATTAATTGGTCATTTGTTCTTGTTCTTATACACTTAAACAGGATCTAGAGGTATTAACTAATTATTAATGATTTAGAAGCTTATTAGCAATCCTCAACTGTCATCACCAGCATAGCATTTTATTTATTAAGAGGGGCATTCTACTAAATCAAGTATTTTATTGCACTAGCACTTTCTTATTACACACAGTTTGAGAATAACAAGTGGGATGAAGATGGTTAATTAATTTTTGGGATAGTATATACTTTATTAAATTTAACCATTCACACAAGTATGTGGGGCAATCATCCAGTCCCGTTTTTGAATTCTCAATATAGACCCTTTCAATAGATTTTTAGTACTGAAAAAAGAAGGGGTATTCTTTTGTTTTCTCAATCCACAATGGTTCCATGAAACCCACTTATTTATATGTCACTTGAAACTCACAGATGTGTGAAAGTGTGATCCAGTCACAATGGTACCATGATTCTTATTTAGGCATGTTCATTTTTCAATATATATGAAGTGTAAATTGTTGTTAAACTGCCAGGGTATTGTATGTTGAGCCCAGGGTTTCTGGATAATGTGAATCAACACTGTATGAGTTAATATGAATTGACACCTTACAGCTTGGCCTATCTGATAAGCGGATAAGGTTTTTTTTTTTTTAAAAAAAAAAAATATTAGTGAACCCATCAATGCACTGCATAGGTTTCTTAAAACCTCAGCTGACTCTGAGCTTTACCAGATCAATTTGGTTCCTAGTGTCGCTAGGTTTTCTGTGAACTCAATAGTAATTCTAGTGCTGCAAGTGTTCCTAGTGTATGGCCTATTCCCTGATTCACACTATTAAAATATCCCTGGTACATTACTCGGCACTGACTGACCCCCTGGTTGACCTGGCCCGTACAACTTTCCCCTTGCCTCCGTTCAGCACCTCTGCTTAACCAGTGGTTGGATGGATGGTTCCACTCTGATAAAGTTGCAGAGGGAGAGGACGCTTTCTCACATCCTGCGTGACTGCCTTCACTAACAACCACATTAGTCAGGATTCCACTGTAATCCCAGTCAAGTGCAGAGCAGCTCTGCTCTGCTCCTAATCTCTGCTTGTCTGTTAACCCTGCCCTTCTTACTAGAGAGGCCTTTTCACTTTCCTGCAACTGAATACTTTACAGGCATATCTTATAGACTTTCTGTATTGACAAGCGGAATTTGCAGACCCCCTCCTCTGATCACAATGTTTGTTCCAGTTTGGTATAAATTGCCTCCTTCACACCATATTTTAAACCATCTATCTTCTTAATCAAAATATGTATATTGCTGTCCTCAGAGGAGTTCCCCTTTTCCTTTAAAAGTAGATACACTACTGAGTCTTGTCCTGAGGCGTTAGCCCTCCAATGTTGGGCCATTCTCTTACTGAGTGGTTGCTTAGTCACTTAGAGCACTTAGAGTGCTTAGAGCACTCTTCACTACACTTGACAGCATAGATCACATTACTTTTCATGTGCCTTGCCTGTGTTTACCATCGTTGAAAACCTTTACAGGGAATAATTAAAAAGAAAGGGGAAAAGAACCAAAATGCTGGTTGATATATGTAAAAGACACTTGAGTGAAAACTAGTACATGAAGTTTCTCTCTTCACTGCACACATAAACTAGATGGCAAAAAACATCACCACTAGGAACCAAATATGTAAAAGACAACAAACTGGCATTTTTTGCAATATGTATCAAAGAAGGGGTATTCTGGATATTGTAGTATACTGGAAACCCACACATACTGATAGTATTTGCCGTTCTGTTTAGAAAACTTTCTAAAAATTTTCTAAAAATTAGAAAACATTCGAGTTACGAGTAGTGATGGGCGAATTTGTACCATTTTGCTTTGCCACGATTTTCGAGAATTTCCTGCAAAATTCACAAAATGGGCGAAAATTTTTCGAAACACAGATTTTGTCGCCGGCTTCAAAATAGGCGCTGGCGTCAAAGTTGACAACGGTGCCCATTAAAGTCAATGGGCATTCATTAATCATCGCAGACGTCTGAATTGTCACCAGCAAATTTTCACGCCAAATTTGCTAATTTATTTGCCCCCGGCGAAGTGCAGAATTCGTGCTTGCCGAATAAATTCTCCCATCACTAGTTGGGAGTTTTATCTGAAGCCTCTCCAATTTGCCAGAGAGGGAAAAATTCTTTCTGACTCCAAGATGGCAATTAGAATAGTCCCTGGATCAACTTGTACTATAAGCTATTTTCCATAACTCTTTATTCCCCTACTTGCTAAAAAAAACCCATCAAAACCCTTCTTAAAGCTATATTATGTATCTGTCAGTATAGCTGATGCGAATATCTTAACATTTTTCAAGTTTAAAGGCTTAAATACCTTGAATATCTCAAATGTATCGCATGGATCACCCGAAAACTGAAAGCAAAAAAACAACTTCAAATGGTTAAAGGGATCTCTGCAATTGACTTTTACATAAATTCAACAGGTTTTAGCTGGATTATTTTTTGGATTTGGATTTTTTGCTGCTTTGGGTTATGATAAATGAAAAAACTAAAAATTTTTAGAGAAAACAAAACTCGACCTTTAATAAATAGACTCCTTAATGTATATAACAATTTGTATAAGTATCTTAGAAAATTTTTGTATCTCATAATTAATTTTTACCTTGTGCTCCAATTTACGTGGATACAGCACTATAAAACCCAGTGAGAGAGATTTCTGTGGAAATTGGTAGAAGCAACTCTTGGGTTACTTCCTTGTGTTTAGCTTGAAAGGTTAATATCAATTATACACGTCTGGCTTTTTATTATAGAATGAGGTTTCTATTCTGGAGAAAACAATCGCCAACTGCAGGAAGCTGGTGCAGTGGAGCATGGCAGGTAAGTCTGGACAAGTGGATGTACCAAACGGTGAAGCACAATAAGATAAATGGAATTGAACTGATATAAGTATTATAGGTTAAAAAATGAGAGTCAGACAAGGGTCAGGGTAGGCAGGAAACAGGAAAATTCAGTAGCTCTCCAGGTCCCAATGAAAGAACAACAGAAATCTGACACAGAATGTGGGCTTTCTGGAAAGACAAAAATAAATAATCAAATAAAATAAGACACTTGACTTCCCTTTATAGTGCTAGGAAGCAAAATGTACAAGCACGACAGAAAAGACATTTAGCATTAACATATAAGCTTTTAATACATTAGAATTCAGTTACTACTCCTTAATATTTTGTAAAGCTACAGTACCTCGTGCAGTATTGACAGCTTTAAATATTTTGGGGGTATATAAATATTACATATTTGCATGCTGTTCAGAGTGTTTTTTTCCCATTCTTCCAGGCAGATTTATTGTAGGTTGTCTAAGTTAGTCAGATGATGTCTTTGTGTGATTTTCTTTCAAACAGGCTTTGACCATTGGCAATTAGGTATTCACTTTTTGGTGAAGCATTATTTTGACCTTGTATTTGCAATCATTCTCATTGCAATCATTCTCATTTGCAAAGATTCACTTTTGCCCAGTCTTCAAGGTGAGCAGGATTTTTTATTACTTCTCTGTACCTTCCCAATTTTCTCTCCTCAACAACCCTTTATCCTAATTAATATTAAATAACACTAAAACAAAGCTGAGTTGGCAGCCAAGAAAATTTATAGGAACTTTTTTCATTTGTGGTCCCCACATGTCACATACTTTGGTAAATCAAAGTATATTGGGTATCAAACAGTTCATTACAAGAAATGAATACAATGACACCCAGCATACCTAAAATGAGGCCTTTAGACTGGTCTACTGTCCCTACCAGGAAATGAGGCCTTCAGACTGGTCTACTGTCTCTACCAAGAAAGACAAGTTACAGTTAAGAGTTAAGACAACTTGGTTATTTATAAATAATGATTTCATGTGAAAGTTTGCCATACTGTGCATTTGAAGTATTATTTGTACTATAATACTGTTTTTAAATGTTGTTGTTCCCTGATGAAATTACACATTGCCTTACTGAACATTAAAGGGTTAAATAGCCCACAAAAAAGAAAACAACTTATGGTTTGTGCAAAAGACTCGAAAATAGATGTATTATGTAGAGAAGAAATATACTTTTGTCAAGCTCTATGTCCCGAACTGAATCTAAATCTGCTTTCTAAACAATAGAATGATTTTAACTTTCTATCTACAGAAAACTACCCCTTCACTTCAGGGTAGAACTTTAAAAACAGTTCTTCTCCTTTCTAAATCTTTTACTAACATTTAAAAAAAAAAAAAAATTACATAATGCTTGGTGGTCATGGCACCCAAAGAGCGATTTCACATTTTTCAGTTCACTTAACTTATTAAAGTTACATTGCAGTTAGTCCAAAAATCTTACTTTGGCATGACCACCTGGTCAGACCATGCTCTAGTAGGGTATTCCATTTATAGTAGGGTATTCCAAATAATTCCATTTTATTCCACAAACAACATGTAAACCAATTGTCTTTGCTTCCCACATAATATTTTTCTAGTAATGATACTACAAACAGTGTTGGACTGGGGATCCAGGGGCCATTGGGGATCCAGGGGCCATTGGGTCTCCACCACAAGGGCCTGCATCCACCACCCCAGTTGTTAACTCCCCCACCGCCACAACCTCCCTCCCCAACTGTAACCCACCCCTCTGCATACCTCCTGCCAGGCCAGTCCCAGGTGTTTCTTCAGCTTGGAAAATAAATAATTCTATTTTATCCCACAAACAACATGTAGACCAATTGTATTTGCTTCCTGCATAATATTTTTTCTACTAATGATACTACAAACAGTGTTGGACTGGGGGATACAGGGGCCATTGGGTCTCCAACACAAGGGCCCACATCCACCACCCCAGTTGTTAACCCAGTCGAGACCCTTAATTATACAGGGGTTATATAACAATAATATATATAACAATAATAAAGTGAACAGTAATAATTATACACCATTTTACATTACATATTTATATAATTTGTTACGTATATAGTACTTCTACTATCCATTAATATTCACCTTTCTTTTGTCAATCTGCTATTCTCAAATTATGCTGTTGTGTTCTATTCTATTCACAATGAATGCAGATTGAATGTCCTCACTTACAAAGAAGTAAAACTTGTAGATAATTATGCAAACTTTACACTAGTATACTAATCAGTTTGGGTCCAGATAAACAGATCTGTTTGTGCACATATTTAGAGATAGAAAGAAGTTGATGAGCTGGTATACACAGCTGGCAGCTTAAATCAGTAGTTGGCCAACTGTGAAAATGCTTCTGTAATTGGGAAACCTTATAGTCTTGCAGTATACAATACTATATAGTTGTCAGACTCACTGACCCCAGAAATCAATAAAAATTGATGTTTTGTAAAATATTTTTTCATTTATGATTACTGTTTATCCCTAATCTTTTTTTTATACAAAAGCTCTTATATTTTATTTACCTTTCAAACTACTTTGTGGATGCAAAATGGGATCCTGTGGCATGAGCAAAATTGCCAAAAGCAAGATGATGTGACTGGGAGAACCAAGCGCATAATGTCATAACACCATGACTTGCCACCAAATTCAAAATAAAAAGACATCCATATCCAGGATTAAATGTCCAATTGTAGATACTTGGGGGTCACATTTACTGAGCTCGAATAAAGGAATAGAACAAAAAAAACTTTGAATTTTGAATGTTTTTTTTGGCTACTTCGACCATCGAATTGGCTACTTCGACCTTAAAATTATTCGATCCTGAGTAAATGTGCCCCTTGGTGTACTTTTTTGCCATATATATTGCCGTCACTCTGGTTTCTAACTTTTTGCCTGTATCTGACAATTCTAATTGCAGCCTGCCTGGCTTTGTGCCTGTTACTCAGACTCTGCTTCAGTTAATCCTTCAACTATCTTGTTAATGGAATTTTGTCAGAATCTGTCTGTTCCCCGTTTTCAGCTTTCTCCTTTAGCCTACAACCTAATCCAGAAAACATTTTGGATTCAGACTTTTTGCAGCTTCAAAAATCGAAGTTATTAGATACCCCCATAAAGTAGAAAAACCTTTCACCAGTAAACCTCCAAAATATTGTTAAGGAGTAGTAGGAGCATGGAACAACAAATACTTGCTTGATAAATAAACTATGGAGTATGAAGAAAATCGGCGAGCACTCCGGAAACCTTTTGTGGTAGGTAAAATTCAACTTTATTTCAAATACATTAAAACCATAGCATCCTAAACTACCAATGAGAATATTGTTAAGGAGTAGTAGGAGCATGGAACAACAAATACTTGCTTGATAAATAAAACTACCAATGAGAATGCGCAAAAATAGGAAATAGTTGCTCAAGGTGAAATATGGACATTGGCATAATTACTTTGAGGTCAAAAGGCTATCGTAAGTAGACATTTGAAATAATATCGTACATAATGGTGAAGACTGCATTTCTGTTTTGTGACATTGTTGAAGGTACTTACTTACAAGACCCCAAAAACATAATTACAGGAAATGTTATTGCAATGAGCACTGTGTCTTCCAATAGAAGACTGTGTAAGGGCATCTTTTTCCAAAAGCAACAAATTATTTACCATATACTGTATAAATCAGATATCTGCCTATAAAACAAAAGAGAATAACAAAAAAATAAATGCTTTAATATATCTGTTTGCTTGTATATCACGATAAACTAGTTAAACACAATGACACTTTTTTTTTAAAAGAAGGCCATGTGAAATGATATCTAGTGATGGGCGAATTTATTCGCCAGGCGTGAATTTGCGCAATTCGCCGCCAGCGAATAAATTCGCGAAACGCTCACGAAAATTCGCACGAAAAAATTCGCTGGCGTCAAAAAAAAAATTGCCGGCATAGAAAAAAAAACGGACGCCGGCTTTTCGTGAATTTTTTGCCATTTCGCGAATTTCGCGGGAAATTCACGAACTTTCCTGTGGATCGAAATGGCGCAAATTTGCCCATCACTAATGATATCTAATCATTTTGAGAGAAAATAGAGAAGAAAAAGAACTGACCCATATGACTGCACCATCCCATCCACAGCATCCAAATTACTAATGTGCAAATAAAACGTAACTTTTAATAAGAAGATATTTTAAAAAATGTTAATATATAACTGTCCAGTATTCACACTTAAAAATTAGGCTAACCACGGAGTACTGATTGACCAGGGCAAACAGTAAGTTGGTGTTTGGGGTCAGTACTGATTAATTGCTTGGTGGTTGTATATTACCAACCGCATGCAGCTTATAGCAAATGCAATGTGTCCCAATACCGGACAAAACACATAACCGTTCGGGGATTCCACCTCCACGTGCCAACCCCTTCCAATAACTTCCCCTTTAAGACCTTACTCCTAGAGTAGCAATTAGGGCAAACTTGGTCACACTTAGAGGATTAAACACCCCGTGCCAACCCCTTCTACCACTCAGAGATCCCTCCCATCAAGTGGTGTCCTCGGCACCATCAACCAATGCCCGTAACAAAGTTGCACTTCTAAAGTTAAGGTCGCACAACTAATCAGTGTGCCTGAAGTATGGTAGGTTGTTGCTATTAAAGCTGATAGTTACATCATAAGACGCCACCAACCCCTTCACCCACAGCTGGTTCCCACCCAGTCTGTTGAATTATGTCCTTAAAGGTCCCTATCAGTAGTCCTGCCTAGCCAATAGCTAAAAAGTGCGCCTGACGCGCGTTTCGCCCGCCAAGTTGCGGGCTTTATCAAAGTCATTTTGAGAGAAGATGAGGATTATTTTCATAAATACCCATTTTGAAAGAGTAGCCCCCCCACACAGGTCCTCCTTTACAACCAAACCTCCCAAAATGTCCCCCTTCCCCGGTACCTCGGTTGTAAAATCAGAGCATCACAGCTGTTTTGGCGGCTGCTATATCTGGCCACATCATGTCTGGTGTCTAGTATTCTCATTGGTGATTGTCAACTATGGCCATGCACATTTGAAACCGGGATTAGATTGTCTTCCCCAGTGCACTAGTTACTTCCTGGGCACTGTATCTAGTATAGTGGATTTGCCCACTTTTACAGACAAAGTACAGCAGAAGCATAGGTTGCATGCCTCCTCAACTTAACAAACAAACGAACATATAGAAAACACTAACCTGCTAATCAAACAATAAAATAATAAAAAAAGGTACATTTACTGTACATTTATACTATATAATGGATATTACTACTAATATAATGTTCAACTTTATAACCTTCTTATAAGTTCTCCATTAGATAGAAACTGAAAAAGGTTACAGGAGTCCTAAACTACTGTACACAGGAGATGTAAGATGGTGTTGGATCAACAGACCGTTGATCAATTGGATGTAGTTGCATGGGCAGATAATGAGTGTGATATAAAAATCTAATAAGTAAACTACATGGAAGATGTTTCATGCTACATGAAGTGTTTATTGGATGTGAACTCTGCATACTGTGTTTGCATCCAACAAGATAAAATCTGATGGAGTCTGAAAGACTTTTTCTTCTCATTGAAGTACAGTACATTGAGATGCATTGACAAAACACAGCATCCGAATATCTGATCCAATTTACATTAAAGCAGTGAGGATCAGATATTTTTTGGCATCCCACAAAACCTTGTGTTGTTGTGTGTTGTTGTATTACTGTATAAAATTTTCTGGGTCAGATAAAGTTGGACCTTAGATACACACAAATAGATAAACAAAATACCCATAATTTCAATTGGTGTGTGATTTACTTTGAAGGTGGCCTTACCTGGGCAAATTTATTTAGTTTATTGTTATTATTTGATCCTTAATATTACAGTTTTCAGAACTTCAAGGTTTTTATTTTAGGCTTTAATAAAATATGAACCATGTTCTTTATTAAATGATAGTTACGACTAAAATACAGTGAGCATTCCAGCAGTTAAGCTCTGCTGGCTCATGTCCATTTAGAAATTGTGATCATTGAGAAGAAGGTTATCTACAGAGCAAGAATTGAAAGGTTTACATTTCACAGTAAGCATAAATGATGTCTCTCAAATGTGTAGCTATCAATTCCTCCAGAAGCATTGGCACGTAATGATTTTTCAACTCATATACACTCACCACTGTGAAAGTTTCATAGAAATGACAGTGAAAATCGAAATACTGAAAACACATATGCTAAAACCGGGAACAAAGCTGCATTTGTCATCATTTTTGGGTAAATCACGGTTGCTGGTGATTTCACTAAATATTATTTTCATTAAAAACAATGCTGCATTAATCAAAATCTAATCTAACAGCTTGACAAACATGTAAATCATTCAAAAATACACATTTTTGAAAATCATTGTTAAGGGCCTATTTATTCAAATTTAAGACCATGTTGTGAAGACTCAACCCGGATGGTCTAATGGGCCGGCGGGGACACCCGCCAAGGTGATGTTTTCCCTTCTGTGTCTGTGGCTCCTATGGCACGTGCGGCACATACTTCCGGGTTTTATGCGTCATGATGTCATTGCATTTTGGCACGAACTTTAAATATTTAAAGGGGCTTTGGGCTCGAAATCAATGTTAGGTCTAATCCTGGGTGCGAATTTGTCTGTGTTTATCCTGGTTTTGATACCTGCCTGTCTGACTATTCTGAACTCTGCCAATTCTGACCTTTTGCCTGCCTGACTATTCTTGAACTCTGCCAATACTGATCCTTGCCTGCCTGACTATTCTTGAACACTGAATGTACCAACCCAGGCCTGTCTGACCTTGCTTGAACTCCGGCAGTACCGACCACTGCCTGTCTGACCTTGCTTGAACCCTGCCTGTACTGACCCCGGCCTGCCTAACCACGCTATTCTGTCTATTCCTGTGAAGTGGGTGTTGCCTTCCGTCCTAAACTTGTATTACGAACGTGCCCCTTTGCTTGTCCAATTAGGAGACAACAAGTAGGAAAGAAGATCAAGAGACAACAGTATGGAAGAAAACATATATAGAGAATAGAGAGTCCTCTCACCCATACTAAAATCAGTGTGGGTGGGACTAACTGCACTGACAGTTCGGGCCTACTAGAAAAGGATTTTCAGTGAGTATAAAAACCCTTTTTCTCTAGTCGGACCTCCTATCAGTGCAGACGTATGGGGACATCCAAAAGCTGTATCAGAAAAATAAATAGGGTGGGTATGCTGAATTATAGTATTATCTTTTACCAAACGTATGCAACTGCAGCTTGTTAAACTTTGTGGCCAGATGCCAAAACATGCATCTGGTAAAATCGAATAAAAGTGTTGGGTGAAACCCATGTGGCTGCTTTGCAGATCTGTTCTGGAGTAGCTATGTTCTGAAGGGCCCAGGTAGTACTTTGTGCCCTTGTGGAATGAGCTGTCATCTGGAAGGGTTGCCATTTCTTGCTGAGAGTAGAGGTGTGATTGATTGTCTCTACCAACCACTTTGCAATGTTCCATTTGATTACAGCTATGCCCTTATGTGCTGGAGAGTAGGAGACCAGCAGAGAGCCTGAGAGTGTGTTTCTTATAAATCCTGATTGCCTGTACCACATCGAGTTTATGTAACTGTTTTCCTAATCTGTCTAATGGGCCGGCGGGGACACCCGCCAAGGTGATGTTTTCCCTTCTGTGTCTGTGGCTCCTATGGCACGTGCGGCACATACTTCCGGGTTTTACGCGTCATGATGTCATTGCATTTTGGCGCGAACTTTAAATATTTAAAGGGGCTTTGGGCTCGAAATCAATGTTAGGTCTAATCCTGGGTGCGAATTTGTCTGTGTTTATCCTGGTTTTGATACCTGCCTGTCTGACTATTCTGAACTCTGCCAATTCTGACCTTTTGCCTGCCTGACTATTCTTGAACTCTGCCAATACTGATCCTTGCCTGCCTGACTATTCTTGAACACTGAATGTACCAACCCAGGCCTGTCTGACCTTGCTTGAACTCCGGCAGTACCGACCACTGCCTGTCTGACCTTGCTTGAACCCTGCCTGTACTGACCCCGGCCTGCCTAACCACGCTATTCTGTCTATTCCTGTGAAGTGGGTGTTGCCTTCCGTCCTAAACTTGTATTACGAACGTGCCCCTTTGCTTGTCCAATTAGGAGACAACAAGTAGGAAAGAAGATCAAGAGACAACAGTATGGAAGAAAACATATATAGAGAATAGAGAGTCCTCTCACCCATACTAAAATCAGTGTGGGTGGGACTAACTGCACTGACAGTTCGGGCCTACTAGAAAAGGATTTTCAGTGAGTATAAAAACCCTTTTTCTCTAGTCGGACCTCCTATCAGTGCAGACGTATGGGGACATCCAAAAGCTGTATCAGAAAAATAAATAGGGTGGGTATGCTGAATTATAGTATTATCTTTTACCAAACGTATGCAACTGCAGCTTGTTAAACTTTGTGGCCAGATGCCAAAACATGCATCTGGTAAAATCGAATAAAAGTGTTGGGTGAAACCCATGTGGCTGCTTTGCAGATCTGTTCTGGAGTAGCTATGTTCTGAAGGGCCCAGGTAGTACTTTGTGCCCTTGTGGAATGAGCTGTCATCTGGAAGGGTTGCCATTTCTTGCTGAGAGTAGAGGTGTGATTGATTGTCTCTACCAACCACTTTGCAATGTTCCATTTGATTACAGCTATGCCCTTATGTGCTGGAGAGTAGGAGACCAGCAGAGAGCCTGAGAGTGTGTTTCTTATAAATCCTGATTGCCTGTACCACATCGAGTTTATGTAACTGTTTCCCTTTATCATTTGCATGGTTAGGGCAAAATCAAGGAAGAACAATGTCCTGGTTAATATGGAACCCTGACACTACCTTTGGTAGAAAACCGGGAACTTTCCAAAAGATTACCTTGTCTTTGTGGATAATAAGCCATGGTTCCTTATGTGACAGTGCTGCCATCTCTGATACTCTTTGAGAGGAAATGACGACAATCATTAAGGTAACTTTGAAAGTAAGCCACTTTAAATCACAGGAATGGAGGGGTTCAAAGGGCGCCTTCTGTATGACTGAGGGAGGAGCCCTCGGCTAATTGGATGCTGCCAGGTCTTACTAAGAGAGGAGCAAAGCTACAGGTTCTGGATGAGCAAAGGGGCATAATCGCCTCACCAAGGATACTGGAAGGAAGAACACAACTTGGAAGACATGCCAGTCAACACAGCGTGGAACAGGCAGGCCGGACCAGCACAAGCAGAGTTAGAATAGTCAGACAGGCCGGCAAACAGTATTGGAGAGTGTAGAATAGTCAGACAGGTAGGGTTCAGCTTGGAGAGGTCAGAGTAAACAGCCAGGCAAGGGTCAGGATACAGAGTTCAGAATAGTCAGTCAAAGCAAGGGTCAATATACAGAAGATCAGGCAGGTTACACAAAGAATAGCACCAGGAACAAACTAATTGAACCTAACAATGGGCAATGTGTTTAATTACAAAGCCCTTTTAAATAGGTTGAATTTTGCGCCGCTGAGCGATGATGACATCACCTCACCGCATAAACCAAGAAGCGCGTGGCCACGCGCACCATAGGGACACCGGCTCTGAAGGAGAAAGGAAGCATGTGGTGGGCATCCCCCCCAAAGGGATGGCGTGCGCCCCCGCATGCCAGAGAGTGGACCACTAGACCACCAGGGTAAATATTCATTGTTACAGGTAGACTTTGGCCATAGATGCCTTTCTTGCCTGTAGAAGGATCTTTATGACTGGTGAAGTAAATCCTCTCTTGGCCCACAAGTTGGTCTCAAGTGCAAGGCCGTTAAACGGAGCATGGTTAAGTTGCGGTGACCGGCTGGGCCCTGGTTGTAAGGGAAGTCTCCACGGTCTGCAAATGGACATGCTTACTAGATATGTGTACCACAGTCTTTTGGGCCAGTCTGGGACTATTAGTATTGTCGTTACTCCCTCCTGTTTGATCTTGGCAATGACTCTGGGTAATATTGCCAGTGGAGGGAATGCATTAATCCTCTGGAAGTTCCAAGGGATTACCAAGGCATCTATGATTCTGGAGCAATAGCATGGAACTTTGAAATTGCGTTTGGATTCTAAAATGTCTATGTCTGGCATCCCCCATCTGGATACAATCTGACCAAATGTCTCTTTGTGAAGGCTCCATTCTCCCTGATCGAGTGTTTGTCTGTTGAGAAACTTGGCTTCCCAATGTTGGATAAATACTGGTGAGATTGTTGGAACATAGTTTTCAGTCCATGTCATGATCTTTGTCACCTCTTGCATGGCCATCTTGCTGCGTGTTCCTCCCTGCTTGTTTACATAGGCTATTGTCTGATGGAATCCTGACTGGTTTGGTTTGGAGGAGGATGCACTTTGTGCAGCAAATTATTGTCTTTATCTTGTCCTCCGTTAGATGTATTGTCTCACTTCTGGAGTCAAACAGTAACCCCAAAAAGCGTATCCTCTGAGACGGGTGTAGGGAGCTTTTGTTGTGGTTTATCAACCACCCGTGTTGCGTTAAGACCTGTAACATTATTGTTGTGTCCTTGGTTGCTTGTTGTAGTGAATTTGCTTTGAAGAGGAGATTGTCCAGGTATGGCAGTACATGGATCCCCATTGTTCATAGGTGGGCTGCTATTGGTGCTAGTACAAGCACAAGTGCAAAGTCCAAAGGGAAGAGCCAGGAAGTGTTGGTCTCTGACTGTGAACCTTAAGAATGCCTGTGAGCTTGGATGTATAGGGTCATGTAGGTATGCATCCTAGAGGTCAATCAATGTCATGAAGCATTCAGGTTCAATGAAGGCTATTGCTGACCTGATCAACTCCATCTTGAACTTTTGGTTGGGGATAAATTTGTTTAGACCCTTTAGGTTTAACACCGGTTGGAATGTACCCTCTTTCTTTGCTACAAGGAAAATGTTGGAGTAAACCCCTTTGAACCTTTGATGTTCTGGAACAGAGATAATGACCCCTGCTTGCCACAGAGATGTTACTGCTTGGTGTAGGGCGTTTTTGTTTGTGTGGGGGTATCACTGATGGAACAAAGCATCTTGGTGGAAGTGTGGTGAAGTGAATTCTGTAGCCGTGTTGACTTATTTGAAGAATCCAATTGTCCATAATGTGTGCTTCCCAATATGAAAGGAATTTGGATAGACGACCTCCTACTTGGGGAGTTGAATTGTGTTGAGGGTTGTCATATTGAATAAGGTTTGGTAGTGGTAGGCTTCCTCTGTCTATTTGACTGCTGCCACTGCTGTTTAGTGCACCTTGGGTTTTGCTCTGTAATGGTATTATGGAAAGTGGTTGAGCGAAAGGAGCGAAAATTACGGTTTGGTGTGGACCATGTTCTCTTGGTAGTAAACCTGTTTTTTTGGTCCATACGTCCCTTTTTCCCTGGTGGGAGGAAAGTACTCTTCCCCCTGTGACATCAGAGATAATCTGTTTATAATCTTCTGTGTAGCATAGTCCCAATAAGATATTCTTTGATGCTGTATCACATGACAAGTGTCATAGCAAGAGTGCTCGTCTGGCTACCATGGAATTGGCTGTTGATTTTTGCTCCTGTGCCCAGTGTTTTGCAGCTTCATTCAGCAACATAAAGTCCAGCAATAAACAAAATAGCTTACTTCAGCGTTTTTAAGTTTTCAGTACCCCAAGGTACTATCCAGGCTTGGTCTGTGGGGAAAACACCAGGAAAATATCCCCCTGGATATCAGGCCCCCCAGGTCTCTGAAAGTACAGCCATTCCAACCATACAGCCCAGCCCTCCTGTGCAGCTCCTTCTCTCACACACTGCACACCTACTGCTGACTCCTTTAAACACCCCTTGGCTGTCCAGCCCACCCTCTGGTTGCTTAACCCTCTAGTGTTTCTTAAAGGGAACATTCTTAAATGGATGGCTCAGAACCTAAAAACTGGGGATACATATCTGCCATCCAAAATAAATACCATCCAGCGTGGACACACCATAGACTAATCAAAGAAAGCAACAACTTTTTTATTAGATATGTGATTTGGATAAAAATCCAAGAACTACTTATATATAGTGTAGCGCTATAATAAATCGAGTGGTATGGTCTCTATGATAAGCTTTTCCTTCAGGGAGTAACAACGTTGTGGAGGCAGGGTGTAGTGCAACTGTAACAGTGTGCCAATGCACAATAATTGGGCGCCAGAGGTTCTTTATGCTTATCCAAAGAACTTATTTACAAGGTCAATCCACAAAAGAGCATATAGCGAACATGTAGTACAAAGGATTAGTTTATACTCACAGCACCAAAGAACACAGCTTGATCCCTGAAGGCAAGGGAACAGTTACAGCAGTAGTTAAGCAGCAATTGAGAAGGTACCCCAGATCACCAGATACTATATAGCATGATTTCTGTACTGCTTCTTGGCTTTTGGCTAAGATCAAGTGTGGTTTCCATTTTTATGGAGGTACATAGTCTGACCCCATATTATTGAGCAGATTCCAAACTTGACCCACTGACCAAAAGACCAGACAGTGTCTCTTTGGACAAAAGGAGGGTCTGAAGACCCCTGCCTCTGGTCTGGTGGTCAGGGATAGAGGGTCCAGCCTTAGCTTGTGAGAGAGGCGCCAAAGAATCCTGTAGAGCCATCATCAGGTTTTTGAGAGATGTTTTTGGGAGTCTTTTCCTTTTAAACAAGGGTTCACTGAATGCACCCTGCTTTGTGCACTTTGTTTTTTGCACTGTGCAATGTTGGGGGTGACTAAAAGCCCAAACCTCAACATTTCTTGTTGAATCCTCAGCAATCTGTGACATAAAACTGTCATGTAACAAGCTTATACGCTTGTTTCCATTAACTATTTTGGATGTACTGATCCTGTAGTAAATATCTTGGTTAAGTCCCCATTATTAAAATTTGCCCCTAAAAATATTCCTATCCACCTCTCCATCCCCCATTTTCTCAGGTCCTTGTCTACCCTATAGTTTGCAGAATTACTCACTGAACACCCCCTTCCTCCCTCCACCCTTAGTTTAAATTATGCTCCAACCTTCTAGCCATCCTCTCTTCCATGAGGTTTAATATGTTTTGGAGTTAGAAAATAAATATATTTTACATAGAGTAGTTGTGATTTGACAGTGGAAAAGGCCTCAAATGATAATTTGACTGATACAATTATGAGAAATGTATACGTTTGTATGATTTTAAAGTAACTTGATGCTGGCTTTTTAAATATAAACATATTACAAAAGTCAAGTGTTTCTTATCTAGCTTCAAGTTATAAAGATCTATTATAGCATTTAAGGTCTAAAGTAAAGAAAACATAAGTCAACATTAAACAGTAATTTGATGGCAAAGCGAATGTGAGCATAGTACACAAAGAAATACATTAACTATGTAGCACATTTCCTTCTTAGATGTGCAAAATATTGTGAAAACATAAACACGATTCTGAAGATGAAAAGCAGTAATGATTTGCTTTTAACAAATGAGATGCAGAGTATAAATTTTAGCTCATGCCAGTCTCACTGAATTAATTTCGAAAGTAATCCATTGCAACCCAAGTTTCTCGCATTTTAACTCATACACACAGACTCTTTAATTGGCCCTCTTGAAAGAGTTAGCTATATTTACACAATTCAAATCTCCTTTTCTGAGACATAACACTGACCTCACATTTTAAAGGGGAAGTTATGCTTGCCCTGCATGTGTGAAATTTCATAGCCTGTGTTTACACCAATGATTGGCTACTTATTGACTGAAGAAATATATTTTACCAAGATCTTTTACACCTTCTTGCCTTTCACAAAGAATAGGCTTGAAAAAATGATCATCATTATAATAAATAAAACAAGAAACATTTTCAAGTGTAAATATTTTATGAAATATATTAAGAAATATTCAGAAAAACTACAAACATCCAATAAGATGTATTTCTGACAAAAGTATATTTTATGAAAAAATGTATAAAACAATTCCACAAGAAATAGAAATAGGTACCCTAGGCATTGGGCAAATCATAAACCTGGTCTGAGCTTTCATTACATCTTCTAACGGGCCGCCTTGACCACTAAAGGTCAGTGCTTTAGAAAAGGTTACTCAGTTGCCGACTGTAAGGAACTTACCTGGTGGTCTAGTGGGGGGATGGCAGGGACGCCTGCCGCCCCCTCGACGGGGACGCCCGTCACGACGCGCTGCTCCTGTGCCGGCTCCCTAGCGCGCGCGCATGCGCACTCTGATTTAAAGGCGCAGGCGCGCTGACGTCACTATTCAAAGAGTATTTAAAGGGCATTCCTATAGTTTACCATTTCCCGTGATAGGATTTATTCCTGGTGCTTCTGAGCTTTGTGCTTTTGTCTGATTCTGTCTGATTATCCGTTTTTGACCCTTGCCTGCCTGTTTGACTATTCTGATCTCTGGAACCCTTGCCTGCCTTCGACAACTCTTCCTGCCAATTCCCTTGATTGACAACCCGGTTTGACCCTTGCCTGCCTGACTATTCTCGATATCTGCCTGCCTCGACTCTGCCTGTCTGACGATTCTCTTTGCCTGCTCCATTTGTACCGTGACCTTCGGCCAAACTGATTTGTACAACAGTCGTGCCCCTTTGCTTGCCAGAACTCCTCGCTTTGCTCCTCTCGAAAAGTCCAGGTGGCATCTGAGTACGATGAGGGCTCCTCCCGAAGCCAAAGGCGGTCACATTACTGGTGAAGCCGAGCCGAGACCAGGGAGCTTGGCATTAGTTCTGGTTTAGGGTGCCGACCGTGACACCGACAAACACTTTTATTTTATGAGACTTTATGCGGCACAACAGCCAGGTGAGGGTAACTTGCACTGTTCAGTTTGAACATACACAGTATGTAAAAATATAAAACATCAAAAACAATACTTAACATTAAGGACATTTGTAAACATATTTGGTGCCCTTTTTCTCAACAGCCACAAATACATTAGGTCAGTGCTAGGCTGCAGACTTAGGCCCTGGAGGACCATCATTGGTTAAAGTGCATAGTAATACAACATTCAGTTACCCTTTTGCTCAGTGCTAGACTGTAGACTTAGGTCCTGAAGGACCATCACTGGTTTAAGTGCATAATAATTCAACATTCAGTTGCCCTTTTGCTCAGTGCTAGGATGCAGACTTAGGCCCTGGAGGACCGTCATTGGTTAAAGTGCATAGTAATACAACATTCAGTTGCCCTTTAAGGCTTGGACTTTCAGTTTGGATAGCAAAGGAGACATTCTGGAGCTGCCCACTGAAATTTCTAAGACCAGCAGTAGGAGGAGGAGGCATTTACCCATTGGCCCTTTTGCTCAGTGCTAAGCTGCAGCCTCAGGCCCTGGAGGACCATCATTGGTTAAAGTGCATAATATTGTTCAAAAGATGTTGTTTAAAACCACATTTTTGTTTTCTCTGCACATTACATTGTAAAACAGAGGAAAAAGAGTTAAAGTTGATGGTCCTTTAAGTGGATCATAGCACAATGAGTGAGGAGCCATGTTTCTTTTGCATGTCTGTACACACAAATGTGCCTTTTAACACACAACTTGCCTTTAAGTGCATTTAATACAATAGGCAGATATTTCAAAAGCAAACCGCAGTTCAGAAATTGTGTTTGAGCACAGCACAAGATCAATGTTACCACTGCAGGCATATACTGTAACATTCACACCATATATAGAAAGATGTTTCAGATTTGTCCAAAGAAACAGAATTTGGCATGTTGCAAATATGGATGAAACATTTGTTTCTCTTCTGTATGTATGTTCAAGTAGGCCAACACACAGGTCTAGGCAAATTAGTAATTGGCCAAACACACAATACATGTGTTAGAGCAATTAGATGTTATAAGTGTTTCCCAGATGTTATTGGGAAAGGATGTCACAAGATGTTATTATGGCACCCCTTAGTGAGGAGAATGCAGTATTTATGGATGAGGATTTAAAAAACAATGGGACTTGTTTGGTGCTCATTCCCATTGGATCGTGTAGCGGATCGTGTGAGTCTTGAAGAGATGCATCAGTTCAGTTTGTGGTCAAAGAGGAACTGAGTGAAGAGTTATAGTCCACTTGAGGATGGAAAGCGACAGTAGGGCCCCAGATAGGATACCTACCTTTTTAGTGGGGCCCACAGACAGGGTTGGACCCCCTTCCATGCCCCCCTTGCCCTAGCTGGTTGGGCAGCACATGGGGGTGGTGGAAGAGGTGCAGAAGAGGACCAGGGAGTGACCCCTCATCAGATCCAGCAGAGGTAGAGGCAGGCACCTGCAGTGTGTGCCCCAGGACTGCCAAAAGAGCATTTGTGTGCCGGTCATCACTTGCCTGATGTTCGTGATGTTGGCGCTCTCTCTCTAGCCTACTCTTGCCCAGCTCACTAATGAGGTCTTGCCTCAACGCAGCCAATTTCCACCTCAGGTCAACTAGATGGCCATCAATGTGGTCCATCCAGCGCCTTTGGTGGAGATATTGGCTGCATGGCTGCTCAATTGTAGGCGGGGGTGTGTCAGGCAAGCTCGCGGAGGCCCATACAGTCTGAGGTGGTCCCTCCACTGATGATGCTTCCAGCCCTTGGCATTCATTCAGGCCACTTACCCTGGCAGCAGCAACTGTGGCAGCAGCATCTACAAAAAAAAAAGTTTCATTAAAACTCAAGCTGGAATCCAAATTTTTCATGGGGTGCCATATATTAGGTACCCCCAAATAACGTAATTGTACCTGAAACCCTGGGCCAGTGCTCCTATCAGCTGAAAACTGCACCGGCCTGGGGTTATACCAGTGAGCACCACGGATAGATCCACTTCCGTCTTCTTCTTTCTTCAAATTTCCCGGGGCAAAACAGCTGACTTTTTAGTTTAAGTTCGGCATTTCGTTCTACTGCACATGCACAGCTGTACGAAGAGAGAGGAAGACGGAAAATTATTCCTCTGTGGTGCTCACTGGTATAACCCTGAGCCAGTAGTTTTCTGCTGATAGGAACACCGGCCCGGGGTTTCAGGTAATTAGATACAATCACTTGGGGGTACCTAACATTTGGCACCACCAAGTGCCGCAAGCCTTTCCTTCTCTTTTAAACAGAGTTTCAAGCACTAGTGCTCCATTTGGGTTTATGAAAAGAGCTTCCGCAGCAAGTCCAGACAGTAATTTTTGTAATTTCCAGAAAAACTTGGTAAATTAGCAACTAAGATTTTTTAGATACGTGACAATCTTTTTCACTCATTGGAGTCTATGGGGTGTAGACTAACTAGTCCTAAGGACTAATGTTAATTAAAGGAGAAACAAACCTTTAATAGACCACATAGACCACATAGACCCCCCCTCCCCCCAGTCTAACTGCCCCCCCTGGGAAATGCCCCTGAATTTTTACTTACCTCTAGGTGCAGAGACACAGAAACACTGTTCACTGGGGCCATCTTCCAGGTCTTCGGTAAGCTGAGACCGAGACAGCAAAGTGGCGCATGCGTAGCTGGAGAAATTTACCAGTTTGCGACAACTGTGCATGCGCCAAACTCGACAGAAATTGCAGAAGCACCGGAAGAAGACACAAAGACCCAGAAGATGGCTGCCCTGAACTGCGATGCTGTGACTCTGCACCGAGAGGTAAGTAAAAAGTTAGGGTCATTTCCCCGGGGGACAGCTAGGCTGGGGGGGAGGAGGGAGGCGGTCTACGTGGGGTTGGGGGTAGGGTTTTTTTGTTAAAGGGTTTGTTTCTTTGTTACTTTTTTTATTACCTAAAATGGAGAGCAGAGGTCTGCACCTATAGGCACAATGTCCTACAAAGAATGGCTGCTTTTTGCCTTATTTGAAACTTGGAAGACTGCATTTGCATTGTAAATACTAAGTCCTCTACACACCAACTCTTTTACAGTGTATTAAAGGGTGTGACCACAGTTGTGGGTGTTGTAACAACCCCCCCCCCCATCCTAGGCACAACACAACTCTTCTAACTACTCAGCCATTCTTAATAAGGCATCATAATAAATTACATTTCTCAAACTTACGACTGGGGGGGGGCAGCACAGGGGGCATGGCCAAGGAATGGTGGGAGGGTCCAGGTTGTTCTTCTGAAAAATTATAAACAGAACATAGATATAAGAATACTTTTTACAAAATGCAACATTCATGCATGTGCTTACATAACAACAACAGGAATAATATTTACCTTCAGATTGAATGGACGGCTCATGCACATCTGCCCCACGGGCATCCTGGGGCTCCTCTTCTGCACAGGCCTGCGCTGCTGCCTCTACAGGGGTCTGACGAGAGGCTGCTCTCCTCTCCCTGTCTGTGGGTCCTTGCTGTGGTATCGCTGGCGCTTTAGCTACAAGTTTAAAAAAGGAAACATAATGCTAAGCAACGTTTGTAATATTGCATGTGTCACGGTCGGCACCCTAAACCAGAACTAATGCCAAGCTCCCTGGTCTCAGCTCGGCTTCACCAGTAGTGTGACAGCCTTTGGCTTCGGGAGGAGCCCTCAGCGTACTCAGAAGCCACCTGGCGAGGAGTTCTGGCAAGCAAAGGGGCACGACTGTTGTAAAAGTCAGTTAGGCCGATGGTCACGGTACAAATGGAGCAGGCAAGAGAATCGTCAGACAGGCAGGATCGAGGCAGGCAGATATCGAGAATCGTCAGGCAGGCAAGGGTCAAACCGGGTTGTCAATCAAGGGATTTAGCAGGAAGAGTTATCGAAGGCAGGCAAGGGTCAGGTTCCAGAGATCAGAATAGTCAAACAGGCAGGCAGGGGTCAAAACAGATAATCAGGATCAGATTCAAATGGAATAGCAATAGCTAACAGCACCAGGAACAAATCCTATCACGGGCAATGCAAAAAGTAAAATTGCACCTCTAAATACATTTGAATTTTGCACCATTGCGCGCTGACATAATCACGCCAGCGCGCATGCACCTATAAAAAGCAGAAGTGCACGCCGCGCGCACACTAGGAAGCTGGCACACAGAGGGAAGAGGAGCGGCGTGGCGGGCGTCCCCGCCGCACCACTAGACTACCAGGGACAGTAGTCTCTAGGGGGGCAGGGGTGCTTCGCCAATGAGGCAAGTTGAGAGTACCCACTAGGTACCAGGGGCAGCAAAAATGCTGCTCCTGGTACTTTAAGAGCGAATTTCCGGGGGAGGGGGGGCAGCAGCAACTGCTGCTGCCTCAGGTGGCGGAGGGGCCAGGGTCACCCCTGTAGGGGGGGCCACTGGACCCCCAGGTTTCCCAGGAAACTTGGTGTGGAATTGCCTCCTGAGGCGGTCAGCCTTGATGTCATCAACTGAGACCCAAGAGTTCTCCTCAGGACCGAAGCCCTTCCACCTGGTAAGATATTGTAACTTACCCCTCACGAGGCTGGAGTCGAGGAACTCTTGGATCTCATACTCAGGCTGACCTTCAACCAACACTGGGGGAGGAACAGACAGATGACGAGAATTATTGGCAGGCTTCAAAAGAGAGACATGGAAGGAATTAGAAATTTTGAAATTAGGAGGTAACTGAAGACGGACAGAAGATGGATTAATTACTGCAATGATGGGGTATGGAGCAATGAACCTAGGACCCAGTTTAGGAGAGGGAAGCTTCAATTTGATATTCTTTGTCGACAACCATACTAAATCTCCCACCTTGTACTGGGGTGCTTCCCTACGGGATTTGTCAGCAGCTCTTTTCTGAGCTAGGGAAGCTGCGGATAAAGAATTATGAACTTGAGACCAAATTTCGGAAAATTTCAGGACAGAAGAATTGGCAGAGGGTACAGGGGAATTAGAGTCAGAAAAAGAAAATGCTTTGGGGTGCAAACCATAGACAACAAAGAAAGGAGACTCTCCTGAGGAGGAATGGGTAGCATTATTGTATGCAAATTCTGCCCAGGGTAGCAGTTCGGACCATGTGGACTGGTTATCAGACACATAGCATCTGAGATAGTGCTCAAGGGACTGGTTCACCCTTTTGGTTTGACCGTTAGTTTGGGGGTGATAGGCAGAGGAAAAAGACAATTCAGTACCCACCAAGGAACAGAAAGCACGCCAAAATCTTGAAACAAACTGAACCCCCCTGTCAGAAACAATATTTTCAGGAAAACCATGAAACTTAAAAATATGAGTAATGAATAAGTCAGCCAGGGTTTTAGCAGAAGGGAGATGTGGAAGAGGAATAAAATGAGCCATTTTACTGAACCTATCGACCACCACCCAAATCACTGTCTTACCCTGAGAAGGGGGCAACTCCACAATAAAATCCATGGAAATGTGAGACCACGGTTTCTCTGGGACGAGTAAGGGGTTTAATAGACCTTGGGACAGATGATGAGATGACTTAGACCTTTGGCAGACTGGACAGGAATTGACAAATGTTTTAGTATCCCGTTTGAAGGAAGACCACAGACATGACGGGATAAAAGAGAAATGGTTTTTGCAATACCTGGATGACCTGCCACTTTAGAATCATGAACCTCTCTTAACACTTGTTCCCTAAGCTCCTCAGGAATGAACCATTTACCAGATGAGGTTTCAGCAGGAGCAGATGACTGTAAAGGGGACAACAAGGAAGAGAGGTCAGACTCCAAGGTCGCAAAAATTATTTCCCTGGGAATGATGGAAGTGCACTCACTAGAGTCAGAGGAAATGGATTCAAAACTCCTAGAGAGTGCATCCACCTTGGTATTTTTGGAACCAGGCCGAAAAGTTAACGAAAAATTGAATCTAGAGAAGAATAAAGCCCACCAGGCTTGTCTTGGATTTAGGCGTTTAGCTGATTCAATATACAGTAAATTTTTATGGTCGGTATAGACCGTCACCAAATGTTTAGCACCTTCTAGAAGATTGTGCCATTCTTCAAAGGCCAGTTTGACAGCCAACAACTCCCTGTTCCCTATGTCGTAATTTACCTCTGCAGGTAAAAACTTCTTAGAAAAAAAGGCACAGGATGTAATTTGTTGGTTATCGGGTGCCTTTGAGAAAGGACTGCCCCAGCTCCTACCTCAGAGGCATCTACCTCTACAATGAAAGGGAGTGCAGAATTGGGGTGTTGGAGGATAGGGGCACAACTGAACTCTTTTTTGAGGGTTTCAAAATCTTGTAATGCTTCAGGAGACCACATGCTGGGATCAGCGCCCTTCTTGGTTAAATTTGTGATGGGGGCAACAATAAGAGAAAAATTCTTGATGAATTGACGATAATAATTGGCGAAACCAAGAAACCTTTGAACTGCTCGCAACGAAAGGGGTTGGGCCCAATCCAGGACAGCTCTCACCTTGCCCGGATCCATTTCTAGACCATTGCTGGAAATAATAAAACCCCAAAAACTGGACAGAAGAGACTTCAAAGGTACATTTCTCTAGTTTCGCATACAGATTATTTTCCCCTTTTTAAGACTTCACACACATGATTACGATGTTCACTTAGATTAGAAGAGAAAATAAGAATATCGTCAAGGTAGACCACTACGAATACCCCCAGCAGGTTTCGAAAGATGTCATTGACAAATTCTTGAAAGACTGCGGGGGCGTTACAGAGCCCAAAGGGCATTACTAAAGATTCGTAGTGGCCATCCCTGGTGTTAAAAGCAGTTTTCCACTCATCCCCCTCTCTGATACGAATAAGATTGTAGGCACCTCTAAGATCAAGCTTGGTATAGACCTTGGCACCTTTGACCTGTTCAAATAACTCAGAAATTAAAGGAAGGGGGTAGCGGTTCTTCATTGTGATTTTATTTAAACCCCTGTAGTCTATACAGGGGCGAAGACCACCGTCTTTCTTACCAACAAAGAAAAACTCAGCGCCGGCAGGAGAGTGTAATGAACGTACCTGGTGGTCTAGGGGGGGGGGCGGCAGGGACGCCTGCCGCCCCCTCGGCGGGGACGCCCGCCTCGACGAGCAGCTTCCTGTAGGCCGCAGGCGCCGGCGTCTTAGGGCGCGCGCGGCACGCTCTGGTGTAATTTAAAGGCGCAGGCGCGCTGACGTAGTGACGTCATCGCGCAATGGCGCGCAATTCAAAAACTATTTAAAGCCCATTAGGGCTGTGGGACCTTGCCAGTGATAGGTTTATACCTGGTGCTTTTGAGCTTTTGCTATCTTGTATCCTGAACTTGTTTGATTCCTGTTGTGAGCCTTGCCTGACTGTGATTTGGGTGGTGGTGGATAGGTTCAGTAAGATGGGTCATTTTATTCCCCTTCCACACCTCCCTTCTGCTAAAACCTTGGCTGATCTGTTCATTATTCACATTTTTAAGTTACATGGTTTTCCTGAAAATATTGTTTCTGACAGGGGGGTTCAGTTTGTTTCGAAGTTTTGGCGTGCTTTCTGTTCTTTAGTAGGGATTGAGTTATCCTTTTCCACTGCATATCACCCCCAAACAAATGGTCAAACCGAAAGGGTAAACCAGTCCCTAGAACAATATCTTAGATGCTATGTGTCCGATAATCAGTCTACATGGTCCGAACTGTTACCCTGGGCGGAATTCGCATACAATAATGCTACCCATTTCTCCTCAAGAGAATCTCCATTCTTTATTGTCAATGGGTTACATCCCAAAGGGTTTTCTTTTTCTGTCTCTAATTCCCCTGTACCCTCTGCTAATTCCTCTGTCGTTAAATTTTCTGAAATTTGGTCTCGGGTGCACAATTCTTTGCCGCAGCTTCCCTTGCTCAGAAAAGAGCTGCTGATAAATCCCGTAGGGAAGCACCCCAGTACAAGGTGGGGGACTTAGTATGGTTGTCTACAATAGAACATCAAGCTGAAGGTTCCCTCTCCCAAATTGGGTCCCAGGTTTATAGGTCCATACCCCATCACTGCAATAATTAACCCATCCTCTGTTCGTCTTCAGTTACCTGCAAATTGTAAAATTTCTAATTCTTTTCATGTCTCCCTCTTGAAACCTGCCACTCATGTTTGTCATTTGTCTGTTCCTCCCCCAGTATTGGTTGAAGGTCAGCCTGAATTTGAGATCCAGGAGTTCCTAGTTTCCCGCCTCGTACGAGGTAAACTTCAATATCTCACTAAGTGGAAGGGCTTTGGTCCTGAGGAGAACTCTTGGGTCTCAGTAGAGGACATCAAGGCTGACCGGCTCAAGAAGCAATACCATGCTAAATTTCCCGGTAAGCCTGGGGGTCCAGTGGCCCCCCTAGAGAGGGGGGTAATGTAATGAACGTACCTGGTGGTCTAGGGGGGGGACGGCAGGGACGCCTGCCGCCCCCTTGGCGGGGACGCCCACCTCGACGAGCAGCTTCCTGTAGGCCGCAGGCGCCGGCGTCTTAGGGCGCGCGCGGCGCGCTCTGGTGTAATTTAAAGGCGCAGGCGCCCTGACGTAGTGACGTCAGCGCGCAATGGCGCGCAATTCAAAAACTATTTAAAGCCCATTAGGGCTGTGGGACCTTGCCCGTGATAGGTTTATACCTGGTGCTTTTGAGCTTTTGCTATCTTGTATCCTAAACTTGTTTGATTCCTGTTGTGACCCTTGCCTGGCTTTTGATTATTCTGACTTCTGGATCCTGACCCTCGCCTGTATACCAACTACCCCTTCTGCTGAATCCCTTCTGATTGACTTCCTGGTTTGACCCTTGCCTGCCTGATAATGTTTATCCTCTGCCTATCCAGAACCCTCATCTTGCACCTCTCGTTTAAGTCCAGGTGGCATCCAAGTAAGCCGAGGGCTCCTCCCGAGGCCCAAAGGTGGTCACACTACTGGTGAAGCACGAGCCGAGACCAGGGTGCCTGGTGTTTGTTCTGGTGTTGGGTGCCGACCGTGACAGAGAGTTAGAGGGACGGATAAAACCTCTTTCGAGGTTTTCCTGGATATATTCCCTCATAGACTGGGCTTCGGGTAAAGAAAGAGTATAAGTACGACCACGAGGGGGAGAGGAACCTGGGACAAGATCAATAGGACAGTCATACTGTCTGTGTGGGGGTAAAGTTTCTGCAGCCTTTTTGGAAAAGACGTTGGCATATGCCGAATAGGCTGCTATTACTGGAGGAATACAGACTCCCCCACACCTTGTACCCAACTGAGAAACCTCCCCAGTAACCCAATTAATCTGGGGGTTATGAGCCTGGAGCCAGGGAAACCCCAAAATGAGTGGAGAGGAGGCACCTTCGATTAGGAATAAGGCTATCTCTTCACTATGAAAATTGTTAATACACAAAGATAAGAAGACAGTCTTCTTATTCACCACACCTGACCCTAGGGGTCTTTTGTCCACCGCTAAAATTCTCATGGGGACACCCAGAGGGACCACAGGAATGCTATGATTGGCTGCAAATGTAGCATCTAAAAAATTACCCTCTGCCCCAGAGTTCACGAAAGTGGACAAATTAACAGAGCCCGTAGGCCAGGTCAGTTTAACTGGTAGCAGAACCTTGGAGGCAAATTGGGGAGAGGAAACGCCTGCACCCAAATGGAGCTCCCCTTCTCCATTTAGGCTTGGGCGTTTCCCGGCCTCTTTGAGCATTGTTTGAGAAAATGACCCTTATCCCCACAATAAATACATAGCCCAAGGGTACGCCTGCGTGTCTTTTCCTCAGGAGAAAGATGGAATAGGCCTAATTGCATAGGCTCCTCCTGAGGTGGAGACACAGAGGAAACAGAAGACTTAACATTGGTTACTAAGTCAGGTTTTACACAAGTAACCCCTAAGAAATTAGAATTACCCCTTTCACCCCTTCTCTCCCTTTGCCTCCTATCGATCTGAATGGCAAGAGACATGAGATCATTCAGATTGAGGGATAATTCACTAGGCTATCTTTAATAGTATCAGATAGCCCAATACGGAACTGACTGTGCAGGGCAGTGTCATTCCACCCAGTTTCTACTGCCCACCGGCGGAACTCGGTGCAATACACCTCCACATCCCGTCTCCCTTGGCGCAACTTACGAATCACCGAATCGGCAGAAGATGCGCGATCCGGGTCATCGTAAAGGATTGCCATGGTGTGAAAGAATAGATCTAGGGAGAAACAGGCAGGATCAGAGGGGGGCAGTCTGAGAGCCCACATTTGGGGATCACCCTGAAGCCAGGGTCATAACAAATTTTACTTTTTCCTCACCAGTTGGGAAGGAGTGTGGGAAAAAGCCTAGGTATAACTGACATGCCTCTTTAAAGACAAAAAACTTGGTTCTGTCTCCACAGAATTTCTCCGGAAAGGCAATTTTGGGTTCTTGGGGTCTAGCGGTGTTACCCCACATGGCAGAGGAACCCACAGGAGGAGATGGAACAGAAACAGATGGCTGCTGTGGAGTCTGCGGATTCTCCAGTTGGCGGGTTAGGTTATGAAAACCCTGCAGGAGATAGTTCTGCTTTCGCTCCTGATCCTCCAAGCGCTGTAGCAGAGCAGATAGAAGCGCTTCCGTAGTAGTTGGAGTGGGAGGAGCGGCAGCAGCAGCAGCGGAGTCGTCGTGACCGTTGTCCTCCATGGCCCGTGATAATGTCACGGTCGGCACCCTAAACCAGAACTAATGCCAAGCTCCCTGGTCTCGGCTTGGCTTCACCAGTAGTGTGACCGCCTTTGGCTTCGGGAGGAGCCCTCAGCATACTCAGATGCCACCTGGACTTTTCGAGAGGAGCAAAGCGAGAAGTTCTGGCAAGCAAAGGGGCATGACTGTGGCCGATGGTCACGGTACAAATGGAGCAGGCAAGAGAATCGTCAGACAGGCAGGATCGAGGCAGGCAGATATCTAGACTCGTCAGGCAGGCAAGGGTCAAACCGGGTTGTCGTCAGGCAGGCAAGGGTCAAACCGGGTTGTCAATCAAGGGATTTAGCAGGAAGAGTTGTTGAAGGCAGGCAAGGGTCAGGTTCCAGAGATCAGAATAGTCAAACAGGCAGGCAGGGGTCAAAACAGATAATCAGGATCAGATTCAAACGGAATAGCAATAGCTAACAGCACCAGGAACAAATCCTATCACGGGCAATGCAAAAAGTAAAACTGCACCTTTAAATACATTTGAATTTCGCGCCATTGCGCGCTGACGTAATCACGCCAGCGCACATGCGCCTATAAAAAGCGGAAGTGCGCGCCGCGCGCACACTAGGAAGCCGGCACACAGAGGGAAGAGGAGCGGCATGGCGGGCGTCCCTGCCGATGGCGCGGCGGGCGTCCCCGCCGCACCACTAGACTACCAGGGACAGGTAATTTTAATACAGTATGAAAGAAAACAGTCAGGATTACACATTGCTTGTAGAAAAGAAATGAACATTGATTCAGGTGACAAAACCACAAAAATGCTAATTACCTGCTGTACATTCTATAACACAGTTGAGTGGCATGTCGCATACTTAAAAGACTAATATTTTTGCCACAAGGTGAAAGTAAGTCACTATTGGATTTAACTAGGACTAAGAAGTATATTGTGGCACAATGCTGAAGTTAAATTGCTAAAAAAATATTTTTAGCTTGCTTGATCCCGAAGGATCAAGCAAGCTAAATATGTCCATTGAGCTACAGAAACAAGCATAGACAGTGATTAATATCTAAAATATATTGTTTGAAGAAATGTGAACTTACGTATCCTATCTGAGTCCAGATATACGCCTTCGAACCAGCAGACCTCTTCACCAATGGCGTCCAGAAGGTGGAGCTCAAAGGCCTTGAGGCAGATGGGGGGGTTAAGTCCCAGTGCCAGCTTTCTGGACCTTCGCCTTCCAGACCACAAACTTTCTTCTGATGCACCTCCTCAGGTCACTGAAATGCTTGTATGCTGCAGGTCTGCCACGGCAAACAGCGCATACAGCGCTCACACGATCCGCCACCTGCTGCCATAGTCTACTGCATCTGGCAGCAGTGATAAGATGGGACTGCGCACCAAACAACCCAATATCCCATTGTTGCAGAATCTCATCCACTAACTGCATTCTCCTCACTGGTGAACGGTGGGATTTTTCAGGAGGGCCCTCTTCCTCCTCCTCATCCTCCCCCCGCCCTGCTGGGCTACCCCCTGGCATTCCCTATCCCTAACTGCTGGGCTCCCCTCCCTAACTACTGGGCTCCCCTCCCTAATTACTGGGCTGTCCTCCCCCCTAACTAATAGGGTCCCCTCCCCCTCACTCTAACTAATGGGGTCCCCTAACTAATGATGTCCAGTCCCCCTAACTAATGGGGTCCCCTCCCCCTAACTAATGGGGTCCCCTACCTAACCTATGCTGCACCCTGCCCTGGGAACCACTGCCAGGCCAGATGACCTCCTCCTCCAATTCCTCAGTGGCCCTTGCCATCCACACTCTCCACCTGTCCTGGCTGTGGTCCCAGAGACTTCTCTCCCCACTGGCTTCCCTAACACTAGAGCCCCTATCTAATCTGCCCATGGGACTCAGGACTTGGTTGAGAGGCAGCTCCCTCCACTCCTTCCTCTTGGCCCCCCTCACCCCCAGCCCCCCCACCACTATCTTCCTCCCCCCATTCCTTCCCACCTTCCTCCTCTCTCCCCCTGTGGGCCATTTTTCAAAATTTGTTCTAGTTTTGTGCAGCTTCCAAAAGTAGCTCCTTCTCCTTTGCTATCCAAAATAAAAGTCAAAATGTCCACCTTTTCTCCTATAATGGCTGCTGGAGGACATCCTACTGGATAAAAAAAGTATGTGAACATTCATTTAAATTTCACAATCTTTTCGTAATTTTTACAAAAATCACGATTTTTTTGTGAAAACATATACGAATACATGGTACGTTTAATACCGAATAATTCGAACTTTACAAACTGTAAATCTAAAAAAACTTACGATGATTATGATTTAATCAGCAATATTAATAATAACCTACAATTCGGAAAAAAAAAAGTTAATTCGGGATAAAACATGAGATACATTCGGATCTTAGTAAATAACCCCCTAAGCGTTTATTTTTAGTGCAATAATCCTGTTGTGTGATCATCAGTGTTATTGTACTTTTCACATTAGATTTGCATGCTATAAATCTGAAGATAATATTACTTGTACATACATATGTTGGTCTTTAACATTAAATACCTGTATGTTATGGTTTGATAACTGAAGTCTGAACTTAATTTTACTGTTAGGTTCAAAACCATAATAGCAGTATCCAGAGACAGAAATGTTAATACATATGTAACTATATAAATAAATATAATATGAAGTCACTTTGGTTTGTGTGTTTAAAGGAATTGTTCAGTGTAAAAATAAAAACTCTGTAAATAGATAGGCTGTGCTAAATGCATAATGTTTCTAATATACTGTAGTTAGTTAGCCAAAAATGTAATGTATAATGGCTGGAGTGACTGGATGTGTAACATAATAGCCAGAACACTACTTCCTGCTTTTCAACTCTCTTGGTTTACCCTGGTTACCAGGCAGTAACCAATCAGAGACTTGAGGGGAGGCCACATGGGTCATATCTATTGCTTTTGAATCTGAGCTGAATGCTGAGGATCAATTGCAAACTCACTGAACAGTTATGTACCATGTGGCTCCCCTTATAGCCACTGACTAACTCAGAGTTATAGAGCTGAAAAGCAAGTAGTGTTCTGGCTATTATGTTACACACCCAGTCACTTCAGCCTTTATACATTACATTTTTGCCTAACTAACTATATTAGAAACTTGTTTTATTTTGCACAGGTATTTAACTTTATAAAACATAACACAGCTTATGCAAATACACAACATCTCCCTCCCCTCTATTATGCTTCAAGGGGGTGGAGTATTGCCTGATGGGTTTTCTGGTGTTTGTGGCTGTGCAATCACATACGGTGTATCATTCCAGAAATGCCAGTTAGAGGCAGTGTCCCACACCTGTGAAGGCTCAGAAACAGGTACTAAACTTCTCACATGCCAAGTAGATCCATCCTGCAATTTGTAGGTGACTGGTCCCAACTGACTGTGTATCTGAATGGGGTCAGATAATATGGGATCAAATTTTGACCTGGTTGAGGGTTTTCTTAGTCTCACCAATTGCCCAACCTTAAGGGTAATTGTCTTGGCTTTTCTTCTTGAATCATGGTAAGCTTTTGTTTTGCCCTGATAGGTTTTTACCCTTGCTCGCAACACAAGTCTCTGGGTTCCATTACTTTTATCTGTGGACATAAAAGTGTTAGGGGCAGCCGTAGATTACGGTCTATCATCAGTTTTGCTGGTGATTCCCCAGTTGCGATATGGGGTGCAGACCTGTAGTGCTGTAGAACTGTAGCTAAAGCCTTGCAGAATAGAAGGCCTTCATGTAGGTGTACCTTAAGGCCATTCTTTAAAGTTTGATTAAAATTTTCATTCACTTCCATTGGCCTGTGGATGGTATTGCGGTGTTAAAATATGCCTTATGCCCTTTAATTGAAGGAAATCTTCAAATTCTTTTGACACAAACTGTGGGCCATTGTCTGTAATGATTTCTAGTGGAAGTCCCCACCATGAAAACCATCCTTCTAAGGTAGTGACAACTTTTGAGGTAATGACCCCCCTGCTGTAGCTACCTCTGGCTATTTAGAGTATAAATCATATGCAACCAACAAATATCTCTGGTGTTGTGGTGCTACGGCTATTTCTCTGCATATATCCAACTGAATTGTATCCCATGGGGCTTGGGGAAAAGGCCTAATTTGTAGTGGAGCAGCCGTTTTCTTCAATTTTTTCCCACTGAGTAAGCATGGTTCACAGTTTCGAATCAAGGTTTCAATTTGAGTGTCTATGCTAGGCCACCAAACTGCTTCTCTGCAAAGCTGTTTTGTTCTTAACACACTCAAATGTTCTTCATAGGCCATCCTGAGGGCTGCTGGCCTCAGTGCAGTTGGAATTACTGCCCTGTCCCCTCACACTAAACAAACATCTTTCCAGGGTGACAACTCTGTTCTCACTTGGTAGTATGACTGAAGGTGTCCTGGTAAAACAGATGGTCATTCTCCATGTAAGTAGTTTAGTATTTCTTAAATCACTGGGTCATTTTAAGATGAGGTCACCAAATCCTGTGGTGTAACTGTCAAGACTAAGGAATTGGACATCATCAGTCTGTCTTCTTCCTCCTGTGCAGTCTTTGTCTCCTCAGACATGAGGACTATAAGTGACAGGTAATCTGCTACTTGATTCAATTTTCCTGGTCTGTAGCGAACTTCAAAATTGTATTGATATAACCTGTCTGACCATCTGTGAATACAAATAGGGCGATGATCAGATCCTCATGTAGACAGAAAGGAAATTAGGGCTTAGTGATCAGTTCTCAGGTAAACTTCCTGCCATAAAGGAAATGATGCCACTTTTCACAAGTCCGTATACAGGCCAGTGCCTCCCACTCTCTTGCTGCGTATTTCTGCTCAGCTGGAGAGAGAGCTCAAGAAGCAAAAGCAATAGGGTGCTCCACTCCATGCTGAATCTGTGATCAGACTGCACCTACAGCAACAACTGAAGCATCACAAGAGACAAATGTCGGTGCCTTTGTTGAAAAATGTGCAAGGGTTGGTGCTGAAGCAATACGATGTCTCAGTATACACACTGCTTGGGAACACACTGGTGTCCACTCCCAGCTCACATCTTTTTTAAGTAAGGCATGTAATAGTGTTGTGATTTCTGCATAGTCAGCTATGAAATATGGATAATAGTTTATGAATTCTAGAATTCTAGAAACAAAGTGAGTTCTGCTCTGTCTTTTGGCTCAGGTAATTGATGTATGGCCTCAACAATAGATTCTTGTCCTTTTTCTTTCATGCCTCTCTTTTGTAAGCTCTTTTCATGCTCTCTTTCCTTTTCTTGTCTTCTGTTATATTTTCAAGTCTTCTTATTTTCAAGTCTTCATTATTACTTCCACCATTTTCTCTACTTTTTCTATCTTGTCCATTTAATCATTTATATTGGCATTGTATCGGTATAATTTTCTCTAAGTACTTTGGAGTGACTTGTTTCGTATAAGTAACCCTATTTTTGACATATAACTTTACTTACTTACTTATTTATTTATCCACATATTCTTAATAGTGATGGGCAAATTTGCGCCGTTTCGCTTCCACTCATCCATATGTGGTTCATAATAATAATATTGTCAATGTATTATAGTATATTATATATCATTAATGAGTATTATACTATTTAGACATATCTCTGTATTTCTTTATATCCATATTCGGGATTTATGCAATTGTGACTGCTATGTTTTTAACTAGATTGATACTCATCATCTGGTGCTTTTATCTAATTAATGAATATGCATAAATATGTTGTCAGCAGGGGGCGCTTTTGGCTTCTGATGAAGTGACCTTGTAGTCACGAAACGCGTAGAGCCATGCACTCCCCTGCCTTGCACTTCTGGATTCTGTGATTTTAATGAGGTTCATTAATAAAGGAAAATATTTTATACAGTTCTCTCTACATGTTGACTCTATCCAAAGAAGTTCACCGACGTGTGCTCCTTCATTATAGAGTCTGATTTATCCACGTGACCGGAGTGGAATGTTGGGAGCCTGGATAGAGCGCTCACCTAGCCCCATTACGGATCTTGTTCGTGTACAATTCTAAGCTGTTTGTTCTCAACATTAGATTGCAAGGTTTGAATTGCCAGTGATGAGAGTCTATGACCCACAAAGTCAACTTTAGTTTGTGTGAAAACACATTTTGTTTCATTCAAGGTAAGGTTATAGTCCATCAGCCTGTGAAATACCTGATCAAGGATTGCATTGTGTTCCTCCAGAGACTGTGCATGAATGAGTATGTCATCCAGATAAATGGTTACCCCAGGGATTCCAGCAAAAACAGTTACCATGATTTTCTGGAAACAGCTTGGAGCAGAACACAGCCCAAATTGCATGTGTTTGAAACGGTAAAGTCCCTGATGTGTAATGAAAGCTGTCAAGTTTCTGGCCTGCCAAGAGAGGGGTATTTGTAAATAGCCTTTATGGAGGTCCAGCTTTGTGAAAAATTTTGACCCATGGCATTGGGAAATTAGGTGTTCTGTAGTGGGCAGAGGGTAACCATCAGGTATTATTGCTTTGTTTACCTGATATAGGTCCACACATAGCCAGATTTGCCCATCTATTTTTTCAGCGATTACTAGGTTGGAAACCCATGGGGAGTCAATTGGTTCTATAATGTCCTCCTGCAACAGCTTATTTAGCTCTGCAGCACGGATTGCTAAAGGGGGCCTGTGCAGAGGCTGCATCACTGGAGATACCTGAGTGTTTAACATTGGATTGTGAAAAACTGCATATGCGATCCATTTTTCTTTATTTTTCTAGATAGTGTCTGCTATGTGTATTTCAGTATTTGTCTGACCAAGAACTTTAAATCCCAGTGCATGAAACAAATCCAGCCCCAGTAGGTTTGCACCCTTCTCTGTGACAAAAAATGGAAAACTTCCCAAATGCTTGTTTTGGTGTGTAACAGGTAAGGTTACTTTTCCCAAGACTGAACTTTGGGTATTACTGTAACCTGTTAAGCATGTTATTATATCTTGGAGTGGGTAATGCCTGAAAATAAGCATTGTATGTAGCAGAGTTTATAATAGAAACCTTTGCTCCAGTGTCCAAACGCAGTGGAATTGTGACATTAGCAATAACACAGTGGCAGAGTTTGAAATTTTCATTATCCTTACCCACCGCTGTAATCTCACTATTATCAGGTGTACAGTCATTTTGTTATAGCGCCTGCAGTGCTTCCCTTGTGCTGGGCATAGTTTCATGCCACCTTTTGCCTCCACAATTGAGGCAGTGTGCATTAGATGTACTGTCAGTCAACTTGTGTACATGAACAGGGACCTCACTCCCTCCTGAAGGGGGCAGCATATTCCTGGCCTCCAGCAAAGCCATTTCCATTTGGCACCCCAGCTCCACAGCTTTTTATAAAGTAAGTGTATCTGGTTCCATAATCGTGCAAGGGACCAAATTTGCAGGGGACTGCTAGTCGCCTCAGCTCTGCAACATAGTGACATATAAGTTCCCCTTCAGCCTGACAGTCCTGTGAAACTGAACTCTGGCCACCAAAGCATTTGGGGGCAGGTTTAAAGTAATTCTCCAGAACCTGTACTGTAGCAGTATATGAGGAATCTGCTCCCAGAGTTGTGAAAATGCTGTATGCTTCAGAGCCCAGGGAGTGAAGTAACAGGGCCATTTTCCTCTCAGGGAAGGTCTCATCCAGGCCAGATGCCAGTAAATAGATAGAAAACTGTTCATACCAGAGATCCCAAGACACTGCAGGCTCTCCTGGGTGCTGCAAAAAACTTTTCAGGGGGATGCACAGAGGATTCAGATGTCCTTGTCACCTTTGTTATATATCAGTAATGCAGACAGGCTGTTATCACACACACACACACACACACACACACACAAGCTTCCCAGTCTCCCACTATTCCCAAGGCTGCAACATTCTAACATCCTTCAAAGGTAATTAACTTTATAAAACATAACACAGGTTATGCAACACTTAGGGGCAGATTTACTTAGCTCGAGTGAAGGAATAGAATAAAAAATACTTTGAATTTCGTATTTTTTTGTCTACTCCGACCATCGAATTGGCTACTTCGACCTTCGACTATAACTTCGACTTTGAATCGAACGATTCAAACAAAAAATCGTTTGACTATTCGACCATTCGATAGTCGAAGTACTGTCTCTTTAAAAAAAAATTCGACCACCTACTTCGCCACCTAAAACCTACTGAGCATCAATGTTAGCCTATAGGGAAGGTCCCCATAGGCTTTCCTAGCTTTTTTTGATCGAAGGAAAATCGTTAGATCGATGGATTAAAATCCTTTGAAATGTTCGATACGAAGGATTTAATCAAACAATTTTCCTTCGATCGTACGAATGAAGGAAATGGGGTAAATCCTTTGACTTCGATATTCGAAGTCGAAGGATTTTACTTAGACGGTCGAATATCGAGGGTTAATGAACTTGGATCAACAAATTATAAGAATGCTCTCATTTAAACTTTAAATAAACCAAATATGGTTGTTTTGCATTCTGTAAGGATTATTTATATCTTAGATGGCATCAAGTACAAGGTATTATATTATTATTACAGAGAAAAAGGAAATATTTTTTAAAAATTTAAAATATTTGATTAAAATGGAGTCTATGTGAGATGGCCTTCCAGTAATTTGGAACTTTCTGGAAAACAGGTTTCCAGATAACAGATCCTATAAACATGTACAGAGAAAAAGGGAACTCATTTTTCAAAATTAGAATTAATTGATTTAAATTTAGAAGGCTTTCATATATTTCAGAGCTTTCTAAATAAGGGATCCCATACCTGTACAATATTTATATATATAATATATTACAAGTTATATGACTACAGGTAGATTTAAGGATGCTATGAAATGTCTTGAAAGTCTTGAGGTGCTATGAAATATCTTTTAAATCTTTAAGCTTCTATTTATAACAGATAAGTATTCACTGCTTTTCCTTTAAAATTGTGATAAAGGGAGGTTAAGGATCATTTAACCCCAAATGTGATTGTCATTAAAAGCATTGCTTTCAGTTTAGGTAGGCTTGAAACAAGAAGAGACAATTATGATTTTACAGAACACTGCATGAAAGAGAAATTTAATTAACATGAGCAGTATCAAAATCCATTTAAGCGCTACCAGTGAAATTTTTTATGGACAGCCAGGCTAGTAAATTATTGATTGGCTAATCAAATTCTCATCGTACTCATTTACTAGATAACTGATTAATTGCCATACCTTCAATAACATATATACTCTGACTGCATTGTTAAGTCAAATAAACTCCTACTATATCAATCATAATCCCAGAGACATTTAGAGTTTCTCAAAAATTATGGCATAGTTTTATACATGTACAAAGAAGTCACCAAGGCCATTTTTAGCAGGCTATTTGTATATTATATATTATATATCTATGCCTACATTAATCCTTCACTCACAATTTCTATTGGATGTAATATTAGAGAAGCAAGTGTTGCTTTTCCTACATGTGCTGTCTTAAGAAAGTCTTCAATCAGAACAACTCAATCAGCTCTCCAGATGGTGCAGTTGTTACAAAAGTACAGAATGCATAATTAGTTGAATATATTGTCTTTTAAATGTCTTTAGATTTACTTCATGTTTTCAATATTCTGTTGTGGTGATGTGTGTTTGTGAATACTGCTACCCTTGAATATATATCTCCATATTAGGCATGTTTGTTTCACTGTATAAAAAATGTATTGCAGCAGCAGCTAAATTATTCAGGTACTATATTTGGTGTACACTGAATGTAAGTGAATTTTCAAAATGTATTTCAAGTGTGCTGTATTTCATAAATTAGTTTACATTATCATACCTCCCAATATTTGAAAAATAGAAAAAGGGACAGAAAGATCTGCTGCACTATGAGCGGTGAAAATTTTGTTACCACATCCATTGTATGACCATTCCGCCTAAATACCACATCCATTTTAAAAAATTTGGCAGGTTATGGAAAGTTTAAACACACTTCTGGGGGTGTTAAGGTCAGGTTCTATGTGTTATTAGTTTTGCTAATAAAGGTGAATTAGCCTTTAAGCTGCAAGTCACAGTTTCCCCAAGACATGAGTCCATCCTAAAACAAATGTGGCATGAGCTTAAGATGTGTATAAATAAGATATGTTTGACAGTTACAACTTGTAAACATAATACCACTTTAAGGGGGTTATTTATCAAAGGTCGAATTTTAGAGTAATGTGAATTTTTTTAAACTCTAATAAATTGTATTCACAATTCAAATGGTTTGTTATTTATGAAAAAATTAGAACGTCTAAAAGGTGATTGAATAGTCCCGACACGAAAACTCTAATCGAATTTGAATGGAAATCGAATCAAGTTTTTCCTCCAAAAAAAAAAACAACTTTTGTGAGTCTTTTTTTTTTTTTGACGTGCAACATTTTTTTTTTTATGCGTGATTTTTTTTCTCCCATTGGATTCTATGGAGCGAAACATGGCAAAAATTTTGCTCATCACTACTATTAACATCTTTAAATAGTTCAAGGGGCCCCTGCCATTGACTTTTACATGAACTCAGCAGGTTTTAGGTGGAGAATAGAAAATGCAGTGAAAGTTCCGCAGTGACATGGTCATTCGCTAATAAAGTATATTGCTCAATTTTTAGTTAACAGGCAATGTCATTGCGAATTGTCTTTTTAGCAAAAATTCTTTAAAAAACACAACAATTTGCTCTTTAGTAAATGTGCCCCCTAAAGTTTCTAATCCTAACACAATACTGCTGTATAAATATCGCAATCCCCTCACAGAGAAACATGGGGGATCAAATAGGTAATGTGAAAGCATTTGGAAAATATTTTTATGGCAAAATTATAAATAGCATGCAAAGACAATTTTATTATAGATGTAAAAAAAAAGGTTTAACATATGCTGCTAATGACCTCTACTCTTCACTTTCCACATTTCTAGATTTTAGAACATTGTTGGTGGAAAAAGTTTCTATTCAGCCACAAGAGTATTAATGAATTTGGGCAATAATGTTGGGAATCAGGTCTGGTTGAGGCTGTGGATCTATGCAGTCAATCCTTCCATCTCAGGAAAACCATTCTCCATGGACCATGCATTTTATGTGGATGCATTATTGTGTTGCATGAGTCTTTTCTAAAACTGTGCAGTATTGTGAACATCTATTACAAATGTGTGAATGCTCACTTTTTTGTTTTAAACCTATGTCCTTGTTTTGGCCTCCAAATAAATGTTATCTTCTATGACAATTTGACACAAGGGATGTGTTGTGCCCAACTTTTTTCTATATGGAATTTATTTATTTTGTGCAGCCAGGTATTTGTCCCCTGAGTGAGCACTACTGTATTTCATATATATATATTTCCTTTTTTGTAAGCTTGCAGGATCCACAAACGACACTTTCCTAAATGTTTACAGAAATTCTTGCTGGTGCCCTATTGTACATTGTTTGTTACTTTGAGCACATATCATAAAGAAGGTAACTGAGTTGTGACTGATACATTGAAACATTGTAATTGTGTAATTCTCTTTGCTATTTTTAAAGGGATACTGTCATGGGAAAGCATCAGGTAAAAGTGTTGCTCCAGCAGACTTCTGCACTGAAATCTGTTTTTCAAAAGAACAAACAGATTTTTTTATATTTAATTTTGAAATCTGACATGGGGCTAGACCTTTTGTCAGTTCCCAGGTGCCCCCAGTCATGTGACTTGCTGAACTGCAAGTTGGAGTGATATCACCTATCCCCCCCCCCCAGCAGGTAACCAGAAAACAGCTACCTGGTAGATATAAGAACAGAACTCGAGTTGGCGTACAAAGATGAGGTTCAGCAGCTGGCGGTCTGGTGCTGTAAGAACATCCTGTCACTGAATGTTGATAAAATGAAAGAGATGATCGTCGACTTCAGGAGAACTCATCCTGCTCACACACCATTCAGCATCAACGGCTCCATGATAGAGATAGTAAAGAACACCAAATTCCTGGGAGTCCACATCTCAGATGACCTCACCTAGACCACCAACACTGCCTCCATCACCAAAAAGGCTCAGCAGCATCTTCACTTCCTGAGATGACTGAAATGGGCCAAACTTCCACCTTCCACCCTCACAGTGTTCTACAGGGGCACCATAGAGAGTGACTAGCTGCATCTCCGTCTGGTACAGTAGTGACAGTGCTGCTGACCGGAAAAGTCTACAGTGGACTGTCAGAGCAGCTAGCAACATCATTGGAGCGGCTCTTCCATCACTGCAGGACATCTTCCACAAGCGCTGTGCAAGAAAGGCCTCTGGCATTGCACTGGACTCCACACAACCCTCACACTTACTGTTCACACTGACTGTTGACACTGCTCCCATCCAGCAGATGCAGTATTAAAGCCCGATCAACCAGGCTGCGAGTAAGCTTTTTTCCTGATAAGACTCCTCAACTCACTACCTGCCCTCCGACTACATTCCAGACATACCTGAACTGTTAACTGAACTTTTCTTTATCACACCTGGACTACCTCAGAGACACTCTGATATATATACTAGCTGGAGCCACGTCTTCTCATCTCACTGTGTATTCGTATACTGCTAAGATGACAATATAGTTTACTTTGACTTCTTAAATTAAATTAAGTAGGAGTAGCCTGTCAGAAAAGCAGTTCCATAGTGCAGGACTAGCTTTTTCTGAAAGCAAACAACCCAGGCAAAATCATTTGAGATGGCTGCCTACACACCAATATTACAACTAAGAAAAAATCATGACATAATCCCTTTAATAACACATGAATATGTATGTTTGTACATAATAATTTATTTCTGTCTTTTGAGTTTGTTTAGTCTGTAAAGCAAAAACTATTTATAGATTATTTTAAATTATATAGACATTTTCTCCAGCCCATATTTTGTCCTCCGAATTACTTATTTTAAGAAAAGCATGATGTTGTTTTTTTTTTTAATAACATTGGTGTTTTATTAGATTTTCATCACATATATATCATGCAGATGCAGTAGGAAGATAGCAGTTACAGTAGTAATGTTTGCAGTATTACAATGTACAAAATGAATGCAATCAAGTAATCCACAAAATTAGAGCAGACACATGGTAGGTTGGCTATACAATATGTGCTAATCTCGACAGGATACCATTCTGTTGGGATAAATTGTAAGGAGTAGAGAGTTATACTGTGGTCGAGTGGATATGAAGGCTAGCTTCAAAAAGAGCTAAACAGTGATGATAGATTAGGTAACTGAGTCAAACTATAATAAGCAAAAAAAGTAAAAAGAAATAACTTCCTGTATGTGAACAAATAGGTCTTCCGTGAAAGTTGGGTAGGTACAATATGGCATTCGGGAATTTAGCACTCTAGTGCTTGGATTTAAGTATTCAGTTGTCCGGGTGTAGCTTACTCTTGTCTGTTTTCTGTTTGCCCTATGCATGTTGGAGGAGAGCAAGCGGTGTCACAATGACAAAGTGGTATGATTAAAGCCATTAGGAAAGTTGTATCTAACCCAAGGGTCCCACACCACATGTTTATTGTTTAGTATACTAGTTAATTTTTCCATTATAAAGGTTGCGTTAATTTTTGCTTTCAGTTCCCCAAATTGTAAGGTAGTAAATAGCCAGGATTTTGCTATAATCTGCTTTGCTGCTGTAAAGATATGCATTATCAACGTATGCGCAGGTGCTGGTATATGCTTTATTGTGCAATTGAGTATTGCTTGTGCTGGGTGTTTGGGTAGATTGATGTCTAGAACTGAGTAGATTAATTGGTATACTCTATGCCAAAATCTCTGTGCTTGTGGGCAGGACCACCAGATGTGACTCATTGTGCCCTGGTCTTGGCAACCCCTAAAGCAGCAAGGGTTAGCAGTGGGGTCCCATTTTGCTTTGCGGGCAGGTACCATGTACCATCTGCTCAGAACTTTGTATGAGGTTTCCTTAGCAGATATGTTAATGGAACAGTGGTTGGACCGTTCTATTGCTTGTATCCAATCCGCTACTTCCAGGTCAAGTTGTAGTTCTTGGGTCCAATCCAGAATGTATTTAAGTTCCATTATAGGGGCAGTGTTGGTCAAATAATTATATAATGGACCTATGAGCCTTCTTGATGTTGGGTATTTTAAACAGTAAGTTTCGTATATGGTGAAAGGTTGTTGAGGGTATTGAACATAAATGGACTTTGAGTAGTGCTGTATTTGGTAAAAGCGAAATATTTCGGAGTCAGGAGCTTGATACTTGATAACATCTTGGGGTAGATGAAACAGTTTGGTAGTACCTTTGTCTATCCACCACTGAAATTGTAAAGAGTTTAACCCTGGTGGGAATTCAGGATTATTGAAGATTGGCGAGGCAGGGTTACGGGGAGAGATGATGGTGTGTTGTCATCTAATTTTGTCCCAGGTGAGCAGTGCAAATTGTATCACTGGATTAGAAAGAGGGGGTCGAGAGCATTTTTCTATCCATAGTAGATGTTGTAAGTCCAAAGACGGGCAGTGTGCCCTTTCGATATCTACCCAGGCTGGAGGGTTGGTGGTTACATGCCATTTAATAAGTTGTGCCGGTACAGCCGCGTGGAAGTATTTTAATATTTTGGGATACCCAGGCCTCCTTGGGTCCGGTGGCGAAACACTATAGCTTTTGCAATCCGTGGTTTAATGCTCCCCCATAGGAACTTCTGGCTGGCTCATTGTAACTGGGTTATCAACCCCATGGGTGGGGTGGCTGGTATAACTTGGAATAGATACAGAATGCGTGGCAAAATTTACATTTTGAGTGCTGATACCCTACCGAGCCACGAGATGTTATATTTCCCCCAAGTTTCAAGGTCTTTGAGGAGAGATTTAATGAGCTGTGGATAGTTAGTTTGAGCCAACATTGAATATTCCGGTGTAATTTTGACTCCTAAGTAGTCCATACAGCTTGTTTTCCAAGTGAAGTCAAAATTTAATTGTAACAGTTTTTGAAGTGGATGTGTTAAGTTAAGTCCCATCGCTATTGTTTTGGTGGGGTTGATAGTAAGGCCTGAGATGCTACTAAAGAGGTTTAAGATGCGGTATAAATTGGGTAAGGATGTCATCGGCTTAGAATAGTGAGTAGGATATTGTCGGCATATTGACAGCATTTGTATTCCTCCTTTGCAAGCGTTAAACCAAATATATCTGGGCATTGCCTGATCGCTTGGCTGAGGGGCTCCATGCATAGGGCAAACAGAATAGGGGAGAGGGGGCAGCCCTGCCTCGTACCCCTTTGGATGAAAATCGGGTCAGATGTGAAATTCATATATTTAACCTTAGCAGTTGGATTTTGATACATTGCAAAATTATGATTTAGGAAGCTCACAGGAAAATTGTAATGAATCAGTGTTTCACATAGATACACCCAAGATATAGAATCAAATGCTTTTTCAAGGTCCAAGGAGAGGAGCACCATCTGAGTGCCCCCCTCCTTGGCCCTATGTAACAGATTCAGGGTAAGAGGCCTTACTGAAATGAGTCTCTTGTATGAATAAGATGTGGGCATTTAGTTTAATGTAATATTTTAGGGCAAGAGCCCTCTTTACTGGGCTATTAAAACCTTTAACATTATGAGATAGGATGTTAAGTGCCATGACAGTACATTTGAACAGCATATAAATTCACCATATCGACCCAAAGTATAAACCCAAATGCAAAAGTAGTTATCACGTCAGATGTCATAACATGTGAAATCGAGTACAGGAAATAACAAGTGAACAGTTCAAACATATAAACGAAATTAACTGCAGTGTTGCCCCAGGGGGCGAGAATGTCAATCGCAAACAGCAAGGCAATGGTAATTGTCTATGTGGCCGGTCGTTATCCCTCTCTGGATCATTTCCACCTATTAGAGGGGGGGGAGTATTGAATATCATGGGGTGCAATTTACTGTTGTATAGTTACCAGTCAGAGGCAGGTGATGTTGGTTTAGGTGAAAGAGATCTATCATCTGCGGCCTCCGATCTCTTGTTTCTTTGGGTACTTTGCCAATTCGGCGTGATTGGTAGTCGGGGAGACGCCATTGTTTGAAGTGCTGGAGCTGGGGGTCGCGGTGGTGAGGTCGGGTCTGATGAGGACTGTGCGGATAGCAGACGGAGCTTTCGCAGAGTTTCTTTCCCTGTGTCCAGATCCCTGATGCTGTATTGCTGGTTCTGATAGGAGAAGAGTAGACGGAATGGGTACCCCCAGCGGTAGGCAATCTTTTTCTGGTGTAGTGCCGTGGTGATCGGCTTTAGCAGTCGTCTTTTCTGGATCATTGTGGATGCAAGATCTGCAAAAATTTGGTAGGCATGATCCTCATATTTAAGAGGTGAGGTTGTCCGCGCCGCCATCATGATTGCCTCCTTGGTGGCATAAAAGTGCAAGCGAGCAATGATGTCCCTTGGTGGCCCCCCGGGTTTCATCGGGCCTAGTGCTCTGTGGACTCTGTCCATTTCCAAGCGTTGCTCAAGTATATTCGGGACAAGGGTGGCCAGCAGTTTCGGGATCTCTACGTGTAGGTCTTTAACCATTTCTGGTAGGCCTCGGATCCTAATATTATTTTGCCATGAGCGATTTTCAAAGTCCTCCAGGCGGTCCATGGTGGACTGATGGTGAGACAGTAAGGTATCAATTTGGATGTCTTGGTCATTAACCCGCTTGATCACTTCATCCAGCTTTTGTTCGACTTGGTCAGTCCGAGTGCCCAGGTCTCTAATTTCTCTTGTAAGATGTTTTGTGATAGTAGTTGTGACCATGGCTAGTTCCGTCTGTAACAACGTCTTGAATCTAGCAAGGAGGTTGGCATCGCTTAATGGCATCGGGCTTTGTGGGGGGATCGAATCCGATTCGGAGATCAACGATCCCGGGCTATGTGGAGACAAGCCAGTTAGTTGTGACGCCATTTCAGGCTGTGCGGCCTCCATGGTGGCGTTGTGCACTTGTGCCTCGTGCGTGCAGAAGCCCTTAATGGAGCCTTGAGTCGACTTCTTTTTCGACTTGGCTGATTTAGGCATGTCCAGGTTCTATTCACACTCACTTGAGACGTCAATCGGCTTGTAAATCTGAAGTTTGCACCCTTATATTTCCAGAGGGGACCGGAGCAAATCTCAAGCGTGTCCGCTCAGCAGCGCATCACGTGACCAACCAGCATGATGTTGTTTTTAATTGAATTTTACATATCAAACATTTATACTTACTACCATGTCTTCAAATCTGCAGTTTCTCCTTGAAGAGAGAGTATTGCTTTAGTCACAGTCTCTTTGATATTGCTAGGAGGAAAAATGAATTCCTCTCTGTGCCACAAAAGCTCCAAAAAAATACAATGAAGCATCACTTTTTTAACAAGTAGTAACTCTACAATCATGTTCAGTCCAAAGGTTATGTCTGGAGGAGTACTTCGTGATTAGGGGGTTATATTTAGTTGTGCAGCACTGGTGAGTGCTTTGTGAGGGTGAACAATGTTACAGGGGAACCCTTTTGAAATAAAAAATAACAAAAGTGGTATAAAGGTGATACCTTTATTGGCTAACTAATACAATCATAGCAAGCTTTCAGAACATTTTAGTTACTTTTTCGAGCTGATTCCAACGAAGCTGTGGTGTTCTCTGGTATATATACAACATTCAGCTCATAGGTCAAATGACCAACAAAAAGGAATATCAATCTATGGGGCAGATTTATCAAGGATCGAAGTGAAAATTCTAATTTTAGGGGCATATTGATCAAGGGTTGAATTTCGAAATTAAAAAACTTCGAAATTCGAATTCAAAACGACCAACCGAAATTAAGTCGAACTTTTTTTAGGTCCATTTTTGATCAAATGGTTCCGTATTCGGCCGAATTAGAATCGTTCGTATCTAATTAATAGTGCATTCGATCAAATTTGATTCAAAGTTTTCCCCCAAAAAAACAGCAATTCGGCAGGTTTTAGATGGCGAATGGTCACAAAAAATAGCTCGAAATTTTTTTCATTCAAAAATTCACCTCGACCTTTGATAAATCTGCCCCTTAGTGTACGTCTACTAGGGAGTAGTCCAAATTCGAAGGAATTTGAAAAAATTTGAAATTTCAAATATCGAAATTTATTATGCTCTGTTTCTTTAAAAAGTCTGCCTGCCTAATTGCTGTTTTAGCCTATGGGGGACCTCCTAGAACCTATTTGGAGTCATTTGGTGGACTTTGAATATACATTCTGAATATACAATCTGAATTGGAATCGAAATTCGACCCTTGATAAATCTGTCCCTAAGTATAAGGTGTCAAAGTCATTTACGAGGGGATCTGCAAGAGACACGATTGATATCCTTTTTGTTGGTCATTTGACCTATGAGCTGAATGTTGTATATATACCAGAGAACAGCTTCGTTGTAATCAACTTTTTGATAAAAAAATTTAATAAACGCAAGTTTTAGTAAATACCCCATAAAACTACCAATGCCATGAGATTTATTACAAAATCATAGTAAAAAAGTATGAATGTAATATTACTCTGCGTTTTGCGCTAAAAAATACATAAGGGGGTTATTTATCAAAGGTCAAGTTTATGAGGTTTGTGAGGTTTTATTCTACCTCGAATAAACTCACAATTCAAATGTTCGCTTATTTATGAAAAATTCAAATGTAAATAACTCTAATTGATGCAATTGGGGGGGGGGACTTGAATGCTCAAATTGATCAAGTTATCGGTAAAAAAAAACTTGTCTAGCTCGAATTGATTGAGTTTTTGAGTGCAAACCACTGAGAAAAACATGAAAACCATGAAGGCTAAAAACATCTTCTAATGGTTCATCATTTTTTAGTTCATTGTTTGGTGTAATTTTCCATTCATAATTTTTTCATTCTGATTTTTTAAATAAATCTCATGACATTTATAGTTATAGAGTTTATGAATTTAGTTGTGGTTTCAAAAACCTCTAAAACCACTAAAATCCAAAGTTTTATAAATAGACCGCTTAGTTTCTAACTGGACAGTGTTGAATGTATGTGTAAAGTATGAGTACATACCCATTGTAATGTGTTTCAGGACTGTGGTGCAAAGAACAATGTGATGTTTTCTGGAATTAAGTGAATACTGAAAAGGTAGGCTTCTGCAAATATTAAGGCCCAAAAAATTAAACATTGGTCAAACAGTAGCCTGCAGGAATTCATTTACAAATCAACAGAGACAAGGCTAGGTCTGTGTCTTTCTGTTCCTTGGCTATTTACTATTTACAGAACAAAGTCCTTGGCCTAGGCATCGTGACATCTAACATGGTGGCATTTAGGGGCAGATTTATCAAGGGTCGAATTGAAAATTTGAATTTTTAAATTCGAATTTTGAGTTTATTTTAGTGTAATTCGACTAGGGAATAGTACAAATTTGATTTGAGTTTAAAAAAAAATTGAAATTAGAATTTCAAAATTGATCATGTACTGTCCCTTTAAGGGGACTATTTGCCATCTAAAACCTGCCAAATTGGTGTTTTAGCCTATGGGGGCCCTCTTACAATCAATTTGGAGTGATTTGGTGGACTTTTGAACTAATTACATTTTTTTTTTAAATTTTTAACATTCGATTCAAGTTTGCGAGTCGATCCTATTCACCCATATTTAAAAAATTAAATTTTTTTAATAAATTTCGATTGGTCTTTTATTAACTCCCATAAACTCTAAATTCGACCCTTGATTAATAAGCCCCATAAGTATACAGCACTGTACTTCACCCAAACCTGTTATATTTTTCTCCCACTATCTGAGTGGGGGAATTTGCACTAGGAGTATGGGTATATGGGAGGGATCATCAGTGTGTTCTGATCCTGGTCCCCAATGTACAGGTGGAGTTAGCCTGTTTAGGTTGTGAAGTTTGATTCAGGATACCCAAGAAATGAGCTTGCACAGGACTGCTCAGGAGAATCTCAGAGAAGACTTTGAAGTGCCTGGACAAGTAATTTTACATGGAAGGTGGCTAGAACCAGAAGCCCAGAGATTCTACTTTCGTGCAAGGACTGCAGCTCTTCTGTAAAGTTCACCTCCTAAACAAAGCTAAGGGGCACATTTACTTAGCTCGAGTGAAGGATTAGAAGGAAAAGAACTTTGAATTTCGAAATTTTCTTTTGGCTACTTCGACCATCGAATTGGCTACTTCAACCATCGATTCGAACTATTCGACCATTCAATAGTCGAAGTACTGTCTCTTTAAAAAAAACTTCGACCACCTACTTCACCTAAAACCTACCGAGCACCAATGTTAGCCTATGGGGAAGGTCTCCATAGGCTTTCCTAGCAATTTGTGATCGAAGGAAAATCGGTCGATCGATGAATTAAAATCCTTCGAATCGTTCGAATTGCGGTAAATCCTTCGACTTCGATATTCGAAGTCGAAGGATTTAACTTAGACGGTCAAATATCGAGAGTCAATTAACCCTCAATATTCGAACCAAAGTAAATGTGCCCCTAAGTGTTTTTAATTGACCACAGTAGACTTAGCATGTTGTGTATTGTTTAGGTTTGTTTGTCAATAGCCATTTTCATTATTAACCTTTTAAATGCCACAGATCGTAGAATCTACGTTCTGTGGCAAAGGTACTTGAAATGCCACAGAACGTAGATTCTACGTTCTGCAGCATTTCCTGTTTCAGGAGCGGAGGAGCGGCTGTTAGAGCCGCTCGCTCCGTTCCTGCTCGATCCCCTGCCCCTAGGCAACGAGCAGAGCAGGGGATCGAGTGGCCCCTGGGGCGCGATCGCCCAGGGGCCCAAAAACAGCAGCAGGCACGTGTTACTTACGTGTCCTGCTGCTGCAGCCTGCACCGGATCGTCGATCTCCGCCCCCACAGCACACAGACAGGAACCACGAGGCAGATGTCTTCCAGGGGCTCTTCCTGATCGCCTGCAACAGTCTCCAGCGATTTTTTCAGGTTAGTGCAACAATTACACACACAAACACACCAACACACACTTATTACAGTAATACACACTTAGATTCACACTTACACACACTTACACATACATTTTTGGGGATTGGGGGGGTCACTTACACTCACTGCACTTACACACATGTGTACACGCACACACGCGCACATAACATGTAATTTACCATTTGTACACACGCACACGCACATACATGGCATTGTGGCCTTTTTTTTTTTTTTCTTATCGCATCGTTTCTTTTTTTGCCTGAAAAAAATGTTTTATTGCCATTACGCATAGCGTATTCGCTAACCGTACTGTGCAATACCTTTTGTATGTTATTTCGGTGATTATATTGCAATTTTGGGTATTTTGGTGCATTTTTAGCCATTTTATTGAATTTTTAGCCATTTTATTGCATTTTCAGCTCTGCATATATTGTGTTCACTTTTTTCTAGCCGTATAACCTGTTTGGCCCATCTAAAATATTCAAACTGTGATTCTGACAGCTGATAACACTAGTCTGGAAAAAAAACATTGATTTTTGTGGTTTTATTGGATTTTTTTGCATTTCACCCTTTACTGCCTTATTTTGTTTTGCCTTGTAAATTTTATCTACTATATATCCATTTGGGGGTCTCTGTGCGCCACATAGTTTGGTATATCTATGCATTTTGGGCATCAAAGTGTTCAGTAGACCTCTGGCGTTCATATTTAGGATGTTTTATGCTGATACGTTACGAAATGTGGGGCATATAATGGGGTAAAATTCAAGCTTTCTGACAATTTTCAGAAATTTGATAAAAACCGTTATGTTCAGCATTGCTTTGCAGTTTGGCAGTTTGCAGTAGAAACACTTATTTACCCATATTGGATTCGTCAGAATGTGTACTTTCTGAAAATATATGGTTTTCTGGGGTCTCTGTACTGTTAGGGGGGTCTAATGTCGCATAATACACACACCAGGTGCTTATATTGCAGCAGCCAGCGCGTCAGCTGTGAAAATGTATATACACTATTGTCATTTGGGGGTCTCTGTGCGCCACATAGTTTGGTATATCTATGCATATTGGGCATCAAAGTGTTCAGTAGACCTCTGGCGTTCATATTTAGGATGTTTTATGCTGATACGTTACGAAATGTGGGGCATATAATGGGGTAAAATTCAATCTTTCTGACAATTTTCAGAAATTTGATAAAAACCGTTATGTTCAGCATTGCTTTGCAGTTTGGCAGTTTGCAGTAGAAACACATATTTACCCATATTGGATTCGTCAGAATGTGTACTTTCTGAAAATATATGGTTTTCTGGGGTCTCTGTACTGTTAGGTGGTCTAATGTCGCATATTACTCACACCAGGTGCTTATATTGCAGCAGCCAGCGCGTCAGCCGTGAAAATGTATATACACTATTGTCATTTGGTGGTCTCTGTGCGCCGCATAGTTTGGTATATCTATGCATATTGGGCATCAAAGTGTTCAGTAGACCTCTGGCGTTCATATTTAGGATGTTTTATGCTGAAACGTTACGAAATGTGGGGCATATAATGGGGTAAAATTCAATCTTTCTGACGATTTTCAAAAATTTGATAAAAACCGTTATGTTCAGCATTGCTTTGCAGTTTGGCAGTTTGCAGTAGAAACACACATTTACCCATATTGGATTCGTCAGAATGTGTACTTTCTGAAAATATATGGTTTTCTGGGGTCTCTGTACTGTTAGGGGGGTCTAATGTCGCATAATACACACACCAGGTGCTTATATTGCAGCAGCCAGCGCGTCAGCCATGAAAATGTATATACACTATTGTCATTTGGGGGTCTCTGTGCGCCACATAGTTTGGTATATCTATGCATATTGGGCATCAAAGTGTTCAGTAGACCCCTGGCGTTCATATTTAGGATGTTTTATGCTGATAAGTTACGAAATGTGGGGCATATAATGGGGTAAAATTCAAGCTTTGTGACGATTTTCAGAAATTTGATAAAAACGGTTACGTTCAGCATTGATTTGCAGTCTGGCAGTTTGCAGTAGAAACACTTATTTACCCATATATGATTCGTCAGAATGTGTACTTTCTGAAAATATATGGTTTTCTGGGGTCTCTGTACTTTTAGGGGGGTCTAATGTCGCATAATACACACACCAGGTGCTCATATTGCAGCAGCCAGCGCGTCAGCCGTGAAAATGTATATACACTATTGTCATTTGGGGGTCTCTGTGCGCCACATAGTTTAGTATATCTATGCAAATTGGGCATCAAAGTGTTCAGTAGACCCCTGGCGTTCATATTTAGGATGTTTTATGCTGATACGTTACGAAATGTGTGGCATATAATGGGGTAAAATTCAAGCTTTCTGACAATTTTCAGAAATTTGATAAAAACCGTTATGTTCAGCATTGCTTTGCAGTTTGGCAGTTTGCAGTAGAAACACTTATTTACCCATATTGGATTCGTCAGAATGTGCACTTTCTGAAAATATATGGTTTTCTGGGGTCTCTGTACTGTTAGGGGGGTCTAATGTCGCATAATACACACACCAGGTGCTTATATTGCAGCTGCCAGTGCGTCAGCCGTGAAAATGTATATACACTATTGTCATTTGGGGGTCTCTGTGCGCCACATAGTTTGGTATATCTATGCATACTGGGCATCAAAGTGTTCAGTAGACCCCTGGCGTTCATATTTGGGATGTTTTATGCTGATAAGTTACGAAATGTGGGGCATATAATGGGGTAAAATTCAAGCTTTGTGACGATTTCCAGAAATTTGATAAAAACCGTTACGTTCAGCATTGCTTTGCAGTTTGGCAGTTTGCAGTAGGAACACATATTTACCCATATTGGATTCGTCAGAATGTGTACTTTCTGAAAATATATGGTTTTCTGGGGTCTCTGTACTGTTAGGGGGGTCTAATGTCGCATATTACACACACCAGGTGCTCATATTGCAGCAGCCAGCGCGCGTCAGCCGTGAAAATGTATATACACTATTGTCATTTGGTGGTCTCTGTGCGCCACATAGTTTGGTATATCTATGCATATTGGGCATCAAAGTGTTTAGTAGACCCCTGGCGTTCATATTTAGGATGTTTTATGCTGATAAGTTACGAAATGTGGGGCATATAATGGGGTAAAATTCAAGCTTTGTGACGATTTTCAGAAATTTGATAAAAACCGTTATGTTCAGCATTGCTTTTCAGTTTGGCAGTTTGCAGTAGAAACACTTATTTACCCATATTGGATTCGTCAGAATCTGTACTTTCTGAAAATATATGGTTTTCTGGGGTCTCTGTAGTGTTAGGTGGTCTAATGTCGCATAATACACACACCGAGTGGTTATATTGCAGCAGCCAGCGCGTCAGCCGTGAAAATGTCTATACATATTGTCATTTGGGGGTCTCTGTGCGCCACATAGTTTGGTATATCTATGCATATTGGGCATCAAACTGTTTAGTAGACCCCTATGTTTATATTTAGGATGCTTTATGCTGGTAATGATACATGGACAATACGATGCTGGAAAGTTGAAGCTTTGAGGCAATTTCCAGATATTTCACCAAAACCGCCAAATTTGGCAAAGCCTTGCGACTCAGTAGTTTGGAGCAGAAAGGCATGGGTACCCATTTTAGATTCCGTAGAATGTGTACTTTCCAAAAATATATGGGTTTGGGGGGTAAACATATATTTCTGTGTTTTTACCCCGCAAAAATGCAGTCAATGTGTTGATTTTTCATTAGCTGAAGTTACCCACGGGACTGTTTGTATGCGCTAACTTCATTTTGGGGCCTCTAAATGCCAGATACTTTGGTAAACTTATGAACAATGGCCACCAAAATGTTCAGGGGAACCCTGGCAATCATATTTAGGGTGCTTTTTCTTAGTACGTAATGACACATGGGTGATATGGTGCTGGGAAGTTGAAGCTTTGAGGCAATTTTCAGATATTTCACCAAAACCGGCAACTTTGGGAAAGCCTTGCGACTCGGTAGTTTGGAGCAATAAGGCATGGGTACCCATTTTAGATTCTGTAGAATGTGTACTTTCCAAAAATGTATGGGTTTGGGGGGTAAACATATATTTCTGTGTTTTTACCCCACAAAAATGCAGTCAATGTGTTGATCTTTCATTAGCTGAAGTTACCCACAGGACTATTTGTATGCGCTAACTTCATTTTGGGGCCTCTAAATGCCAGATACTTTGGTAAACCTATGAACAATGGCCACCAAACTGTTCGGAGGAACCCTGGCAATCATATTTAGGGTGCTTTTTCTTGGTGCATAACGATACATGGGTGATATGGTGCTGAGAAGTTGAAGCTTTGAGGCAATTTTCAGATATTTCACCAAAACCGACAAATGTGGGAAAGCCTTGCGACTCAGTAGTTTGGAGCAGAAAGGCATGGGTACCCATTTTAGATTCTGTTGAATGTGTACTTTCCAAAAATGTATGGGTTTGGGGGGTAAACATATATTTCTGTGTTTTTACCCCACAAAAATGCAGTCAATGTGTTGATTTTTCATTAGCTGAAGTTACCCACGGGACTGTTTGTATGCGCTAACTTCATTTTGGGGCCTCTAAATGCCAGATACTTTGGTAAACTTATGAACAATGGCCACCAAAATGTTCAGAGGAACCCTGGCAATCATATTTAGGGTGCTTTTTCTTAGTACGTAATGACACATGGGTGATATGGTGCTGGGAAGTTGAAGCTTTGAGGCAATTTTCAGATATTTCACCAAAACCGACAACTTTGGGAAAGCCTTGCGACTCAGTAGTTTGGAGCAGAAAGGCATGGGTACCCATTTTAGATTCAGTAGAATGTGTACTTTCCAAAAATATATGGGTTTGGGGGGTAAACATATATTTCTGTGTTTTTACCCCACAAAAATGCAGTCAATGTGTTGATTTTTCATTAGATGAAGTTACCCACGGGACTGTTTGTATGCGCTAACTTCATTTTGGGGCCTCTAAATGCCAGATACTTTGGTAAACTTATGAACAATGGCCATCAAAATGTTCAGAGGAACCCTGGCAATCATATTTAGGGTGCTTTTTCTTAGTACGTAATGACACATGGGTGATATGGTGCTGGGAAGTTGAAGCTTTGAGGCAATTTTCAGATATTTCACCAAAACCGACAACTTTGGGAAAGCCTTGCGACTCAGTAGTTTGGAGCAGAAAGGCATGGGTACCCATTTTAGATTCAGTAGAATGTGTACTTTCCAAAAATATATGGGTTTGGGGGGTAAACATATATTTCTGTGTTTTTACCCCACAAAAATGCAGTCAATGTGTTGATTTTTCATTAGATGAAGTTACCCACAGGACTATTTGTATGCGCTAACTTCATTTTGAGGCCTCTAAATGCCAGATACTTTGGTAAACCTATGAACAATGGCCACCAAATTGTTTGGAGGAACCCTGGCAATCATATTTAGGGTGCTTTTTCTTGGTGCGTAACGATACATGGGTGATATGGTGCTGGGAAGTTGAAGCTTTGAGGCAATTTTCAGATATTTCACCAAAACCGACAATTTTGGGAAAGCCTTGCGACTCAGTAGTTTGGAGCAGAAAGGCATGGGTACCCATTTTAGATTCGGTAGAATGTGTACTTTCCAAAAATATATGGGTTTTGGGGGGTAAACATATATTTCTGTGTTTTTACCCCACAAAAATGCAGTCAATGTGTTGATCTTTCATTAGCTGATATATTATTCAAATTGGCAGGTGAGTGATTGCTCACCAAAGTTAATCACATCTCAAAGGAGATAATTAACTGATTAAAATACAACTGTCACTTAAATTAAAGTGCACTTAAATATGGAGTGTGAGAATTGTCTGAACAGAAACCAGGTCTGGGGATACTGAGCAAAGTACCCCATCTATTGCCCACTGGTCAGCAAATTCTTTCAACCGACCAGTAAACACTGCTTGGGTGTACTCTGCTCGGATGCGGGAACGCACCAGCACTCGGAACAAGACCTCTGCTGGCAGAGGATTCCCACCTTCCAAACAATGCTTTCTAGATTTATGGATGACTAATTTAGATAAAGCCAGGAGCAAGTTGGAGAGAAGGTCTTTCTCTTTATTGTCCCGGGATACTGGGCGTCCAAAAATATAAACATGAGGGGAAAAGTGTAACCAGAACTGCAGGTAAAGCTTCCTCAAAAGAGCCAATAGAGGTTGCAGTCTGGCACACGTAAAATAAGCATGAAACACAGACTCTCCTTTGCCACAGAATGGACAAGCAGCTGGGGAGTCTGTAAAACGAGCTAAATACTCTCCCGTGCTCAATGCACCATGCAGCACTTTCCAACTCAAGTCTCCAGTTGGTCTAGGCACCAAACTGGAATAAAGAGCTCGCCACTGAGGTCTTTCACCCTCATTAAGCACACGTCTCCAGATGGTATCATATCGGGAGATGAGGGCAAGGAAGTGTACAGTGTGAAGCATTAGAGAGTACAACAGCTTTCTTGTTATATCATGAAAGCGTGTCAATCGAAAATTCTCCAACTGGCTCAAGTTGGGGGAAGGAGGTGCTTGGGGGGATTGACGGGTTTTAGGTGCTATTATTATGTCTGGAGGTGAGGAGTTCCAAGGTGGACGTGGCTCTCCAGCATGTAAAACCCCATCAATGAAGGTGTGAGAATCAGGAGAGATTGTGTCCTTGATTTCCTTGAGCAGACGGTGTGGAACCCTAGTGGTGAGGAATCCCATGCATTGCATAACTGCTTGAGAGTCCACCCAATCTGATTTCTCAAAATCCAGGAGATCTCCAACTCTGGTTAACCGAGCCTGGCAAAGGCGACGTCGGATGCTGATGGATTCTAACATCCTAGTCTTAAAAGATGGATTGTAAAGTAGGGGCTCATTTAGAATGTCTTCCCCTTCAATGGCTCCTTGCCTTAACACAGATACCATGCTCCAGGTCTTTAGCGTGTCTTGGTAGTAAGCCGGCAGGGTTGAAAGGTTTCTTAGGAAACCCTCAGGTTCAATTATAAACAATTGCCGGTCATATCCCATATTTCGTACCTGGCGATAAAAACTCGATGCTAGAGTACACCACTGTGGAGAAGGATCTGCATACAAGTATCTCTGTATTTGCTGGAGACGGAAGGTGTGCACTTGAGAACGTATACACACGACTCCCTGCCCTCCCTCTTTCAACGGGAGGCTTGAGACACCTGCAGAAACCCAATGCTTTCCTATCCAGAGAAAGTCCAGTAACCTTCTCTGGATCTTAGCAATGAATTCTTGGGTTGGGCTAAGACATATCAGCCGGTACCAGATCTGAGAGGCCACCAGCTGATTAATCACCAAAGCTCTCCCCCTCATAGAAAGTACTTTAGCAAAACCCTTCCACTTTCCAAGGCGCGTTAGAACACACTCCTCAAGTTCAATGAAATTCTGTGAGACAGGATACTCCTCAGCTGATAGGTAGACGCCTAAATATTTAATGATTTTACTCTCCCACGAGATGTCACGAAAAGCAGGAGGCAGGCAATCTACCTTTAGAGAACCCTCCAGAAGGCCTGAGCTCTTGGACCAGTTGATCCGGGCAGATGAGGCAGCAGCGTAGACTTCTTGACACTCTTGTGCCCGTTCAAGATCAACTAGGTCCTGGGCCACAAGAATTACATCATCAGCGTAGGCTGAGAGAACCACCCTCATGTCAGGTTCTTTGAGCACCAGTCCCGTGAGCCTTTTCCTTAAGAGACACAGGAAGGGCTCAATGGCCAGCGAGTACAGTTGTCCCGACAAGGGGCATCCTTGCCGAACTCCTCGTCCAAAGGCCAGAGGTGCAGCCAGAGACCAGTTGATTTTAACTAAACACTCTGCAGAGGCATACATTGTTTTCAGGTAGCCCACAAACTGTGGGCCAAAGCTATAGGCTTGCAGAGTGCCTATAAGATATTGGTGATCCACCCTGTCAAATGCCTTCTCTTGATCCAGAGAGAGAAAAGCAAGAGATAGACCAGTCCTTCTCGCAAAATGTAGTAAGTCTCGGATTAAAAAGACATTATCAAAAATTGTCCGACCGGGGACTGTATAGGACTGGTCAGGATGAATCACCTCTGCCAGCACAGATTTGAGCCTAAGTGAGATAGCTTTGGCCACGATCTTATAGTCTGTGCTAAGCAGTGAGACTGGTCTCCAGTTCTTAATAAGACGGAGATCCCCCTTCTTAGGAAGTAGTGATAACACTGCTCGACGACACGAAAGTGGCAACTCACCTTTCTTGAAGGCCTCAGTTAGGACCCTATGGAAATCAGGGCCCAGAGTATCCCAAAAGAACTGGAAGAACTCTATGGTCAGTCCGTCAAGCCCAGGAGATTTATTGTGGGGCATTAAACGAAGTGCTTGAGAGAGTTCATCTAGAGTGATTGGTGTTTCCAACCTCTCTTTTCTCCTCTCACTGACCACTGGAAGCCCATCCCATAGCTCCTCACAGGCATCTGGAGAGATGGGATCTGGAGAAAAAAGGTTTTGATAGAAGGACCGGGCTCTGTCCCAGATAGCCTCCGGATCCTCAAGGGGGGTTCCATCCTCCGCAAAAAGGCATGTGATTTGTTTTCGGTTCCCCTTCTTCTTCTCCAGAGCATAGAAGAATCGCGAACCACGATCCATATCACAAAGTAACTGCATCCGGCTTCGCACAAAGGCACCACGAGCCTGTCGTTGTTCCATGTTACGCAGCGCTTCTTTCCTTTCTAGATATTCACACTGAAGGGCTTGGTCTTCAGAGCCTGATAGCCTTTGCTCAAGATCAAGAACCTCCCCATTCAGTGCCTCAATCTCTGCATTGCGCTGCCCGCTCACACTTTTGGTATACTCTTGACACAAGAGCTTTAGGTGAACCTTGCCTACATCCCACCACTGGTTCAATGTGGCAAATTCATCCTGAAAGGCCCTCCAGCCTCTCCATGTATCCCGGACTGACTTTGCAAAACCCTCATCTTCTAATAAACTGTTGTTAAAGTGCCAGTAAGCAGCTTTTGGCAGAGATGGTGCGATTGACATTCTCAGGGATACACAATTGTGGTCTGAGAATGGTGCCAATCTAATGGTGCTCGACTGGGCTCGTGACATGAGATGGCTCGATATATATATCCTATCAATCCGGGATTGAGAAACATGACCATCTCTCACCCTGACATAGGTAAAGGCAACCGTCTCTGGATTCTGTTCTCTCCAGACATCAACCAAGGAGAAATGAGCAATTAGTTCTCGCAAAACGGACTCAGACGAGTCTCTTTTCTTGGGTACATTGCGATCTCGAGCATCAAGGGTGTAATTAAAATCACCCCCTATAATCAAGGCTTCATCAGAGTCAATTGTCTCCATGTAGGCTGACAAACTTTCAAAGAACCGTGCCCTCTCTGGTCCGGTAGTAGGAGCATACACATTCATTAGATTATATGTTCTACCTGACTCCCGGACCCGAAGATGCAATAGACGGCCAGGGATGACAGAGGTAGCACTCAGGACCTCTGGCTGGAAGGAATCTGAGAAAAGGGTCACCACCCCGCATGATGTCCAAGTGAGGTGATTAAAAAAGACCCTTCCCTTCCACTCCAGATTCCAGCTTGCTTCAAGCTCTGGAGTGGTGTGGGTCTCTTGGAGGAAACTCACAGAGTACCCTCCTTGACGAAGAAAGGAGAGTACCTGAAACATTCGGAAAGGATTCCGACAGCCATTAGTATTAAGTGTGCTTATACTCAAGGCCATTACTGAGTCTTAGGAAGTGCTTTAACCTTCATCAAGGTCTGATGAGACAAACATTTTTTGTGAAACTTCATTATACGGAGATATTCCGCTGTTCCATAGTTCTTGGCCTCTTTTATGACCTTAATGTATTGTCTCACAGAATTGATTACTAAAGGCAAATCATGCCACTTCTCCAGAGCCATGTGCATCTTCTTCTCTAATTTAACACCAAGGGTGCTCTCAAGAAACTTTTTGAGTTCCTCAGCAGGGATGATTGGGGTAGAAGGATTTGCCACTCCTATGTCAACCTCCTCTTCAATGTTCCCCTCATCCATGAGCTCTTCCTGGCTAAGGGATTGATAATCTCCCCTCTCCACTAGAGCTTTGAGAATCTCTCCACAAGTTGTTACAGGAAAAGTATCAGAATCACTTTTCTGGAGACCCTGCAATGGCTCAGGTGTTCCCTCAACTTCACTTGAAACACATTTGGAAGTGTTTGACACAGGAGCAACAGAACTAATTAGCTCCCCAGCAACAGGTAGAGCTTTGGAGGCTCGATGGTTAGCCTCTGCCCTCTCCACTACCTCCTGTGCTTTCTGGATGGCAATAATATTTGGGTCAGTTGAAGACAAGGGAGGAGAGATTTTAGCATGAACAGTAGAGGTTGTCTGGCTACCCTCCTCCGTATTTACAACTCCACCCTCACCATCCTTCCCAGCAGTTTTATCTGCAGGGTCCTGTATGGGGGTTAGCCCAATATTCTCCCCCACCTGGAGTGAAATACCCTGAGGCACTAAAAACTGAGGCTGGTTGCAGTTCCCAAATCTCAGCACTTCAGGAACATGGACTGCCCACTCTGCAGGAGTCTCATTAGGTGTCTCTTTACACTCCAAGGGAAGATCTTCCAAATGATTTTGAGGCAGATACTGCACCCCTGACTCTGTGGGGAAACCAACACTGCCATGTTCAAGGCCATGCAGACCATTAACCTCATTATTCCCCACCTGGTCTGGAGGCAAGAGTGCATGGTCTGACAACGGTTGATCGTGACCAACAGTTGGGCCAGACAATGTCACCACATAAGGAGCAGAAGTTTTGCTGCCCTTTTTACCCTTGGATGGGGGTGCCCCATCATTAACCACTGATGCCCATTCCTCAGGTACCAGCCAGTTTGATTTAAATTTCCTCTTTTTCCTGGCATCTGAAGAGGAAAGGCCACTATCTGCCCCAACCCCAACAGGTGTTGCAATCATGGGCACCCCCACACCTTCAGGGGTGCCCATAACAGGGGTACACCCTTTTGTGGTAGGAACAACTGTGACCCTGGGGGAAGCTTTGACATGTTTTCCCCCCTTCTCTTTTGCCGCAATTGTAAGACATGCTGCAGCCTTAGATGTCTTCAGTGAAGAAGGAGGAGGTTTGGATGTTGTAGAGGTGGGTTGTGTAACAGCCACCTTGAGGTTCTTTAGTGAAGGAGATATCCCCTTTGAAGACCCTGCTGAAATAGTCCCAGCAGGATAAGATGTTTTATTTGAGGCACTGGGAGCAGGAACAGGGGCTGTGGTCTTAATTTGCCCTTTGGGGCAACTCTGGCGAGTGTGCCCCAGGTTCTTGCAAAGGAAGCACCTCACTTCCTCTGTGCTGTAAAAAATTTTATACAGCACCCCTTCAAACGGAACCCCGAAAGACCCCTCAATAGTGTCTTGCCCCCGAGGTAAAAGTAGTTGCACCTGCCTTTTAAAGGAAAGGACATGCCTCAGTCTGCTCTCCTTACATCCCAGGGGAATTCTAGACATATTTGATTTTAACTCCCCAAGGGCTTGCAGGTGGGGGTACAATAAGTGGTCTTGCAGGAAGGGGGGCACATTAGATAAAACCACCCTTGTGCCCAATCCTTCCAGGGGTTCTACAGGGACATAACTCCCTCCCACTGTGATACCCCTCTGTACCAGAGCATGCACTGCAGTTAGCGTACGGGCAAAGATTATGGCTTTCCCATACATTTTACTTGCTGCCACTACTGCAGAGGGGCCCACCACTTCAGCTGCAGCCTTTATATAAGCCTCTATGCCATGAGTGCTTGACATAAGGCATCTGACCCCATGCTTCATTGTAAGCTTCTCTACCCCAGCAGTGACTTGGCTAGGGTTTCTGCCAGTAGCTACCACGTGTGCAAATGTTTTAGCAGGGGTCACATTGGCTGCAGCAGCAGAAGTAGAGGCAATGGGGCTTTTTGACATGGGCTCTGACTGGTGTTTCCTTGCAGAGCTACAGCTGGGTTTTTCAGGTCCTTTTGCTTTAGAACCAAGAGATGTTTTTTTATAACTTTCCTTTTTATTCCCTCCCATTATTTTACACAACACCACACAAAAAGAAAGCTTTATACTATTGATTAAAAAAAAAAAAAAAAAAAAAAAAAAAAAGTAAGTTTTAAGTTGAGAAGCTGTGGCAGGGAGAGGGTTAATGTGAGCAGGTGCCTGGGAGCTGCACTGCTGCTGCTGGAAAAGATTTTATATTTATACTTATATTAAACCTTTCTCCCTTTAGATTTCTCTCCTCACAGAACTGAGTGCAAAATCAAAATATCCACTCAATCTGTACAAAAAATTAAACAATTTGTGCTGAAACAAGAGAAAAATGCAAATGAAACTGACACCCAGGTGCGGGGGAGGGGTAGGGGATCTAACAGTGAGTTTGTAGCCCAGAGCAAGTGAAGGGAACTGGGCTAGGAATCACTCACCTTCAGGGTCAAAAGAAAAATCGATTTTTAGTAAAGAAAATCAACTCAAAACTTCCCAAATTTCACCCACCAAGTGGACAACACATTCACACACCAAGTGATAACAAAAAATCCTGTCTCAAACAGGAATTTCAATGCTTAATTCAGCACTAAACAGAGAGCTTTCTCCTGTGTGTTGATCTTTCATTAGCTGAAGTTACCCACGGGACTGTTTGTATGCGCTAACTTCATTTTGGGGCCTCTAAATGCCAGATACTTTGGTAAACTTATGAACAATGACCACCAAAATGTTCAGAGGAACCCTGGCAATCATATTTAGGGTGCTTTTTCTTAGTACGTAATGATACATGGGCGATATGGTGCTGGGAAGTTGAAGGTTTGAGGCAATTTTCAGATATTTCACCAAAACCGACAATTTTGGGAAAGCCTTGCGACTCAGTAGTTTGGAGCAGAAAGGCATGGGTACCCATTTTAGATTCAGTAGAATGTGTACTTTCCAAAAATATATGGGTTTGGGGGGTAAACATATATTTCTGTGTTTTTACCCCACAAAAAATGCAGTCAATGTGTTGATTTCTCAGTAGCTGAAGTAAAGTCCTGATCAATTTGGATGTGCTAACTTCATATTGGTGTCTCTAAATGCCAGATACTTTGGTAAACCTATGCATAATGGGTATCAAACTGTTCAGTGGACCCCTGGCAATCATATTTCAGGTGCTTTTTCTTGGTACCTAATATAGTTTGGGATATGCGGAGCAGCAAAATAAAACCTTTGAAATGATTTTTCAGAATTTTGAATTTTTTTTTGAAAAACCGCTATTTTCAGACAAGCTTTTATGTTTGGTAGTTGGGAGTAGAGAGACATAGTTACCCATTTTGTAATCGGCAGAATGTGTACTTTTCAAAAATGTATGGTTTTCTGGGGTAAACCTACGGTTTCAGGATTTTTTGCCTTGGAATCTAAAGCATGCCGTTTTCTGCCTTAGTGCTTTCAAAATTCGGTAATATACTGCCGGGAGTTTTTGCTGTACAGAAATCCTAAATCTCCCTAAAACTATACATATCTGGTATTGGCACGTTCGAGAGACATAAGGCTTTCCAAATCAGTTGGATTTTCATCCCTAAAATGAAATATTTTTCTGGTATAAATTGATATACGATGAAAAATGGTAATTTTTCATTTTTTTTTGGTATTTAGCACTATAAATTTTTTTGCACAGGTGGAAATACATGAAAACTCCAGCAGATTTAGAAAGCTCAGTTTCTACCGAAAAAAACAATGTATAGTTTTCCTAGGTAAACTATAGGTTTCCCCTCAGAAAATGCCCCTAAAGTGAGAGAGCACAAAATGTTTCAAAAACGGCTGGCATTTCGCGTAACCAAAATGTGAAATTCTGCTGGCACTTAAAGGGTTAAAATAGTCCTTGTTATAAGCCATATTGTGTGTATTTATTTCCTTAATATTTAGTGCAATTTCTGAGCTTAAATAGTGCCTTAGCATTACAAGAACCATATATTATTTTTGCCACAATCCATTTGCACACAGGATGTATGTATTTCCTTCCTAGACAACTTTGTATGATTACGATTATGTGATTGATTTTTATTCCAGCAGTAATTTACCAGCAGATATTGTCACCCAAAGAAGAACTGATTCTTTGCGAGCGACAAAGCCATCACAGGGTATTATGTTCTGGTTACTATATAAATGATCCACAACCATTTTTGATGGAAAATGCTCCCTCTGCTCTTTACTTTTTAATATGCTGCACAATTTTTAACTATTGTCCACTCTATGAATTTTGATATTTTAATGACAAAATAAGAAATTAGAAGAAAAAAAGAAATTAAATTAATTAAAATAAAGTCTAACCTCTCCAGCAGTCTTTTGTCTGGTTGTCACTGCCGAGTTTTACAGAGATAATACAAAGAAAAAACGTTACATTTATTTACACAATACTAATATATCATAGGTGAACTTCATCTTTATCATGCAGTACATGTATGCTGCATGCAGTCCATCTTACATGTATTATAATTTTGTAGGAATTGAAATTGCTGCTTTTTTTCTTAAAAGCTTAATAAATTGCACTCTAGCTAAAGTCTCAGAAGTAATGAAATAAATTGATAGAAAGATGAGTATCCTTTCTGAGAGGCAACATTTTTAAACACATTCATATTCTAACTCATAAAATCCAAAGTGATGTTAATACTTTGTGCCACATGAATCAAGTTAATTTTCTAACTCAGTATGGAAGGATGTGAATCTGATGCTTGACAGTGAGATACTTTAAAGAAATCTGATTCATACAGCAACAGACCAGAATGGACTTGGCTTTTATCTGAAGGGAACAGACATGTCTGGCCCTATTTTACCTCTCTGCATATATTAACCTTTATACTTCATTGGCACAGAAGTTTCTTTCTCCATATACTTCTTTCAGGTATAAATATGCTTTCTTGTTAGCTTATACTGTGACAACCCAAATATGTTAATGCATGAAACCATGCTCTGCTTCGTTGTCATTGGAATCTAAAAGACCAACAGCACAATTAATCAACGTGTTGACAAGTACTTAGATTGACAGTCACTTTTAACTAATAACAAAGTAGTATAATATTACTCAAACAAAATTTAATTTGTTATTACTTTTAGAAGGCATTTCAAAACAGTAGAAATATTGGGAGGAAAACTAAAGGGTCAGTTAATATCCTAAGTGAAGTCAGCAGCGTTCCTAGAGGGGGGCGGGCCCTGGTGCATGATGTGCTCCCAGGGTGAATTTAGTGGCGTGTGGCGCTGCCGGGGGGCCCTGAGGGGGTGTGGGCCCTGGCCTGCTCACACCCCCTGCTCCCCCGTTAGTTCCGCCACTGAGTGAAGTGCTAAACTGTAATTCAGGTGGAATTGCTTTCATGTATCTGGTGCAATCATAACCAACATGTCAAAATGTACACAATAGCTTGTGCAAGTGGTAGCAAATCAAAGGGACACTACTGGTGCCCTGTGTTACATTTATGTTTACCTTAAACTCTTTGGGTGCAAGTTTGAATATGCCTTCTGTAGGAATGCTGGAATTATAATCACATTCAGGGATGTGGTAGCTCTTGAGTTTCCTTGTGTCAATGAGCACAATTGGATGCAATTCAGCAGAATATGTAGGGTAGACACAATGGCACTTGGAGAATGGAAGTGCAAGAAGTGTGTTTAGATGCAAGAGCCTTAAATAACCCATTTCACCCATATTCCATATTTTCATGGAATACATATATGAAAGTTAAACTACTTTACTACTTATAATGTTAAAGGGTGGTTCACCTTCAAACAACTAGTTGGTTTCAGATAGATCACGAGAAATAACGACTTTTTCCAATGACTTTCTATTTTCTATGTGTGACGGTTTTTCTAATATTGATGTGTAAAGTGTCATTTCTCTCCTTCTGAAGCAGCTCTGGGAGGGGGAGGCGGTTGCCGATCCTGTAAACTGTTCTAAATGGATACAATTAGTTGATACATTTCTTATCTTTGTCCCTGCTGAGCAGAATCTCTGGGTTTCATTACAGACAGCTGTTAGAATTGATACAATAGTTGCTAATACTCCAGAGATGCTGCTGAGAAATGTATCAACTTAATGTTGCACAATTGTAACAGTTTAGAGGCTGCACCTGAATTACTGAGCTGCCAGACTCAAACACCAGAGACACGAACATTCAACTTTAAACTTAGATTTTGGAAAATATCTAAATAAATAATGGAAAGTAATTGAAAAAAATCTTTATTTCTAAAAATCTGAATTGAAAAAAGTGTTTGGAAGGTGAACAACCCCTTTGATGTATTTTCTTGTAAATGTAGGGTTTCACCAGCTGTGACATGTGGAATCTATTTCTATGTATGCACAATGTACAAAAGCTAATAGAAATGTATTGTATATAAAAATGTAAAAAATATAAATAGGTTGACCAGAAATTGTTTATCAAATAATTATCTTTTACAGTTTGTCTTTTGTAAATAATCGACTACCCTTGCTTTACAATCCATATTATAACTATTTGCAACTATTTATTATCCATCTACACTCCCCAGAGCTATACAGTAGAAGGATTACATGCACTTAATGGCCAGTATTTTACTCATTAAAGCTTGCAATCTAAAGGGTATTATGAGACACAATTTATGGGGTTGTGCAAAATCACTGGTCAGTTAGCATTTAGCAAATACAGCCTTATAACTAATGCTATGTCACTGAACATAATCACCTGGGATTACCATGAACCCATGTCTTTTTATTAAAACATCCATACATGTTATAAATGTGTTTAAACGTCTCAGCTGTCAATCATATATTCACTGCCCCTCCTCTATGCTTTAGGCAGGTAATTACTTTCACTTTCCATTCTGCACTCCTCACATTCCCCCTCCCATTTTTAATTCATAATTCATATAGTGTAAGTTATGTTTATTTTGCATGAATAACATCATAAAATATAATTTGACGTTATTTCTTAGGTCCCCTTTAATTCTGCATCTGTCATGTCTTACAGCCCACATGATCCCACTGATAAGTACTGAAACTAGAACTCTCCTATTGTGCCTTTGTTAGCGTTAAAGAAGAAGTATAGGTTATATCACTGGTGGGGGGGTTGCCAAAGTTTAGGCACTCCCAGTGGTTATAATAACTTGCCTGATATCCTGATTGACACAGTTCTTTAGTTTAACAAAGTCAGACCTGAACTTTATTTATCAGAAGTGGAATAAGGAACTTAGCAACATAAAATTATCATTTGAATGCCTGTAACAACTCATGCTTCACTTACTTATCCATACTCCTTCATATTGCTGGTGTACTATACATCACATCATTCACAATTCAAGTTTTGTTTGGAAAAGTAAATAGCTAGATAAGAGTTATTATGTATACTAGTGTTATTCATAATTATACTGCATTATCTGAATTATCATTATCTGCACTAATAGATGAAATGCTTGTAATCGGTAATAGAAACATTGAAAAATTAATTTCACATGTTCAGTCAAATGCATGAATTTTTGTGGTAATCTTTGTGCATTAACATAAATTTTTATCCAAATCATCTGTTAACAAGACAGAGATTTTTGTCAAAAACCTCTACCATGGAAACAGTCCTAATTCAAATATTCGCCACCTAAAACCTACCGAGTTCATGTACAAATCAATAGACAAATACAAGAGTCCCCTTGAAAACGAATATATTAAGGACATTGAAACATTTTGTGCCTTAAGCTACTAAAAATGCCTTCCCTCAAACAGGGATTGTTTGTCCATATTTTGCAATATATATATATATATATATATATATATACATATACATATATATATATATATATATATATATATACATATATATATATATATATATATATTTTTTTTTTTTTTTTTTAGTAACTTATTTTTTATTGACAGGTTTCAAAGTTTTACAATGTTTAGAACATCACAATAGTCATCAATTGCATGTCAATAAAGTATAGCATTCAGAAAATCGTCTAGAGCTAGGACATTTAGGACAGAGCTGTTCATAGTAAGACAGGCTGGATCACAACTAGATAAGAACTGTGTCAGGAATAAGCCAGGGGTCAAAACCAGGGAGTCAACACAAGGGACAGGTCCAAGGAAGCATGAACCAGGGAACCTGTAATGCTCTGGTTCAAAACCACGCAGGATGTTACAGATGTTTCTTGTTCTCTAGTCAACACTTGTTTTTTTTTTTGCCTATAACAGTCACCTTTGGCTTTGGGCCTTACCCTCCTCTACTGGAGTGCCTCCAGGTCTAAATGCACAAAAAATACAGAGTCTACCAAAAGGAGCAAGCACAGGAGCTACTGTAAATGTAAACTGCAGATCAGGAGCCAGTAGGGACAGAACTAAATTTACTCAGACAGGGCAGGTCAGAACCATATAAGAAGCTTAAAATTGTCAGGGAAACTCATAAACAGGAAGTTATTGTAGGCTCAAAGGAATCAACAGAAGGGCCAGAACCAGGGATAAGGAATTGGAGCACCCATGAACAAGCTAGCTTGAGCTACAATGGGCAATATGTGAGTTGGGGTTTTTATGGACTGATTGATGGTTAATTGTAATCAACAGAGGCCAGATTAATAACAGGTGAACAGGTCTTGCCTACTTGAAAGCTCAAGCACCTTGTCTGTCTGCTCACACAGAGCAAAGGTATTGCAAAAATTGGAGGTAACGCCTACAAAGATATCAAACAATCTTAAATTTGTAGAAATATTGTCTACGCACAAGTCAAAATGGATGGGACAACAACCTTAGCCTAGAAAGTTTACATTTACAACCAACATACTGTGGAAAGTTAAATAAATTAGAATAATGTAATATGAAGTATTAAACTATCATTCCCAGCAATAGCATTCACCTCTCCTCTCCTCACCTTTATCAGTATTAATCTCACTATGTAACTTATTGAGCAAATATGTAATATGGCTCTTTAAAACAACAAGGTGGCAGGGTGCAAAACAATTCACAGTGGTGGTCACCTGGGCAATAATCCAAGGATGATAGATGATTGCTTTCATTGCTCAACCTGCAGCTGGCTGAAAAAAAGGTAATAACTGATTGATTGCTATGGGTTACTGCCCAGATTCATTGCCCAGTGTTTATAAATTATCCCAAGTGTGTTCACCTTTAAATTAATTTTTAGGGGCAGATTTATTATGGTTTGAATGGTAAATCTGAATTCAAATTTGAATTTTCTAATTGGATTTTTTGTCAAAACTCACAAATTTGAGTTGGGAATAATCCGAACTCAAATTCAAATTTGAGATTTATCATACCTTGACCCTGGGAACAACTCGAATTTTGATAGTATGCCACCTAAAACCTGCCTAGTTCATGTATAAGTCAATGGCAGAAGTCCAGTGACCCATTTGAAGATGTTAAAAGCCTTCCTGACATTCGAGTTTCGTCGAGTTTTAGACATTTGAGTTTTTCTTAAATAAGATACTATTCGAGTTTTGAGGTCAATTGAGATCATTCGAGTTCATATGAGGTTAAAAAAAGCTCTACCACTCGACCTTTGATAAGTATGATGTACAGATGAAGCCACTTTGGTTTGTGTGTTTGACACAGAATAACTAAACTCAGATATCCAATTTATCCCATTTAACACAGAAAATTGCATCACAGCATCCCATCTAATTAAAGCATTCACCATTGTGAACAATGGTGCTTTGGTATGCTAATGAAAAAGTTAAATGCATTAAATGAGTTAAGATGACTTTAGAAAACACAGTTTGTTCAATTAATCCTGAGTCATGGCACATTTAAAACACACATCCAAGTGGCTTCATCTGTAGCTAGTGATATTCTGAGACAATTTGTTGTTTTTAAGTTATTTAGCTTTTTAATCAGATGCTCTCCAGTTTGCAATTCCAGTTATATGGTTGCTGGGGTACAACTTACCCTAGCAACCATGCATTGATTAGCAATAACAATAAGGGGGTTATTTACTAAAACTCAAATTAATCTCTTAATTTTTTTTTTCAAACAAAGCTGACCAAACTCCCTTCCACGAATTGAACTCATTTATCAACATTTTTTCTCGAAAAAACCGAAGTGACAAAACATCAAAACAAAATTGAGCATCAATACGTATCGAGACTCTCTGAAAACTCAATTTTATTGCATTTTCTCTGTAAAAGCTCAACCTTTTCAGATTATTGGACATTATTGGAGATTATTGGATACAGCACTGTGACTCTCATACTGGCTTTTGAATCAACTTCAAGGTGCTGAGCACAGCTAGAACTGGGGCAGAAGTGTATGAGCAGTAAGGGATGTGCTATTATCCCCCTTAGTGCTTTTGCACTTCTACTCCAGGTCTTGGTTATGACCCTAAAAGACCTTTGAGATCTTTTGACTATGTGCTCAGTAAAAGAAATACAAGGATGGAATCTATTATATGGAAACCAGATTATCCAGGAGGCAATTTCCCATAAACTCCATTTTATTCAAATAATCCAAATGTTTAAAAATTATTTTTTCTCTGTAATAATTTAACAGTATGTTGTACTTGATCCAAACTAAGATATAATTAATCCTTATTGGAAGCACAACCAACAAGATATGAAGATCCAAATTATGGAAAGATCCATTATCCAGAAAACCCCTGGTCCCGAGTATTCTGGATAACAGGTTCCGTACCTGAAAATATAAAAATACCTCATCATGTATTGATTGTTAGGTTACTAGTAAAAAAATAAAATAACAGATGTAAGTTATATAATATATTTCATGCAAGATGCATGAGCTTACCTGAAGAACAATTTCATCCATCTAGGTCACCTCACCCACTTTTGATTTGTTTGTTTTGTTTGGTATTGATATACTAATTTCAAATTGATCAAACAGTGTGTTAAAGACGAAAATAGCATTCTCTAAAATAAATGATCCCATTTGTTGTACTTAAAATGTGCAGTTACAAAAGACCAATTAAAATAAACAGCAGGAACTATGCTATCCATCCATTTCCTAATTTTAATTTAACACAGATGGAAATAGTTTACTTGTTAAAAGCTACTGGATCACTTATATTTTCTGTTGGAAAAGTTATATGTTAGGTCATTAAATCAAGCTCACTGCTCCCATTTAATTCCCATGACACTTTCATTCTATTGATTTACAGGAATCCAAAATTGCATACCTTGAACTATTCTGACCTTAATATACACAGTGCTGTAAGGATCAGCACTTGCACAGTATGTCATACACCAAGCTAAAAATACAGTTATTGAAATATTGGCTGACAGTCAAGGGGAAAATAAGATTAATGTTTACAACCCCCGAACAATATCATTAAACATTAAAAGCATACATGCATTATAGAGCAGAATTAAAGTTAAGCCAAGCAATACAGAGTTAAATGTTTTGCCACTTGGAATTACTTTTTGTTTTACTAGAAATTACATTATAAATTGCACTACAGTGCATAATAAATTCTGCAATTACTTGATCAAATTCAGTACGTTTTTTTTTTTTCACGTACTAAGTTCTCATATATAGCTGTTCTTGTATAATAAGAGCATTGCTGTCAGGAAGTAAAAAAGTGAGCAAGCAACTGACCACCAAACAACTATTTCAACTGTACCTTACGCCTGGGTCTTTGTTCATCTAGCAGTAACCATTACCTGAATGGAAAGCATTATATAGAGAAATTGAGTTGGTATGTACTGTACATGAAATACACTCACTAAACTTGATGATTTAAAGATATTTAAGGACGAACAGTCAGAAAACCATTTTCATTGCAGACAAGACCACAAGGAATCCATATACTTAGACATCCACAGACCTTTTGGAAGCTGAAATGAGATAAGTGGCTGGGAAGGTATAAATAAATAGTAATATTGGCTACTAATCTGTGATTTAACATACTAGAACATATGGATTTTAGCCCATACCAAATTTAAAACAAATTTAATTTCATCAGATCTGAGAGTCATTATTTATGCAACAAAAATAAGCCTCCATAAAGAGCCTTTTTGTTTTAAATAAAGCAAGAAGATAATAGAGGTCCTGTTAATCACATACACTTAGGGGTTATTTACTAAACTCTGAATGCAAAAATCCCGAAAAAAATATGATTTTTTTTAGGTATAAAACTGGTATAAAAATCGTGAAATTCAGATTTTTTTATCCCATCCACATTTTCGGGAAAATCTGATAATAAATAAGTGGAAAAAACTGTGCGAATGAAATCAGAGTTTTTGGCAGAACATGTTGAGATAAATTCAGACTTTGATAAATAACTCCCTTAGGGGGTTATTTACTAAACCTCAAACTCTTCTGGTCAAAAACTTTTTCGTGGAAAAAAAACTAAATTTTTTTGAGATTTATTACACAACGATTCTGCAAAAAGGCTGAATACAAAAATCTGCCATCTCAGACCTGTCTAGGCCTGTATAAGTAAATGGGAGATGTCCCTTCCCAATTTGAAGATATTGTGGTTTGCTCTGCGTCGAGTGATTCAGGACTGAAAAAATCCGATTCGGGTATTCGCTTGATTTTATCAGGTTTTTTCCCAATCCAATTTATTCAAGATATTTTAATGATTAATACGGCAAAATCATGGAGTTTGGTCAAGCTTTTTTTATTGAAACAATGAGATAAAATCTGATTTTAGTAAATAACCCATTGATCTGATCATCAGGATGTACTACCAATTCTAAATAAAAGAAGGATTCTAGAAACTGCTTGTTTTGCTTTGCCTAAAATTACACGAAACCGTAATAACATTTACAAAATGGCTAAATTTTTATAAATGTGTTGGATGCAATAGGCTTTTTTGCCACCGTTTTCCTTGCACCAAATGCATTACAGTCGATGGGCATTTTTTCTCATGTTTTCTTCTCATGCCAAATGCAATGGAGTCAATGGGTGTTTTTCTCATGCCAAATGTATTGGAGTCAGCATGGCTGGCTGTCCCATGCCAGACCAGCAGCACAATAACAACACATTTACAGGGAAGTTTTTCTTACTAAAGTTGCATTATTTAGTTACTCAAGGGCACATAAAACACCTCACTGAAGACTTGAGATCAGAATATTATCACGTCACTTACCTGTTTATGTCACATATTCTCACATCAGCTCGTGTTCCCGCCAAACAGTATAAAATAGTGGGCTGTGTGTTACATTTTGTCACTTTGATAAAGGATGATGTACCAGTAGAAACTTAGTTTTTTTTCTGCCAAGATTGCTTATTATTTATATATATATATATATATATATATATATATATATATATATATATATACACACACACACACACACACACACACACATATATATACGTAGAACCCCCATTTTACGTTTTTCAGGGGACCAGGGAAAAAAAGTAAAATCAGGGAAAATGTAAAATCAGGGAGATGTGTTAAGGACACATAAATGTCAAGTATTTAAAGGAAATAAGTACAGCAATCATTTTTAATTTGCTAAACAGTTACTTTACTGAGTTTTTTCACAGTTTTTAGCAATTAAGTACTGAAAAACTTTAAACACATACAGTACTATAAAATATTTTGCAATAAATGCAGTTGTGCTTGCTAAAAGATTTAACATACAGTACCTGTATACTGTAGTAGTACAATACTGTATTGCAAAGTACTGTACTTCAGCTCTACAAATTTGCAACTCTAATTTACATGAGAATTTGTTTTCCTTATACAGCAAAGTAATACAGTATGGTATGCTGTAGAATCAACGACAAAATGAAAACTGTAACTACAGCATGCACACTTACATCTTTGCAATGTCAAATTGGTATAACCTGGTACAGTAATTTTACAGCATGTTAACAGTACATACACTGTACATCCCATGTACCTGACAAAAAAATATGATATTTTGCACTGTTTTGTCATTTTTTGCCTGCTAAATTGCTCAATTTGTTTTTGCACCTTGTACAAGTTGTCAAAAAGAGAAGTATTACTTTCTATGGTGGAGAGGTAATTTCTGAGTGTAACAATTGCTGACAGTGCTTCAGAACTTGTGGGAATATGGATTTCCTTGTCTTCTACTGGCTTAGAGGTCTCAACCTCATCATCTTGATCTGTTACATTAATGTGATCATCCAGGATTTCATCAGTCTGACGGACATCAAAAGATGGAACGTCGTTGTCAACTGCCACAAATATGTTGACTGTTGTTCCTGTTTGCAATTGCTCCCAAGCCTCATTCAGTTCATCATTCTCTTCTTCAAGGTTATCTTCATCCATCTCTTCAGATTTATAGAAGCAGTTAACAATGGTGATTGCTTAATCGGATTCCATGCTTGTGCAATATAGTGCAAAGCATCAAGCACATTTATTTTCAGTTGTTTGGTATCTTAGCCACTCTCAAGCTCACACAAGGCCCTATTCACAAGACTTTTTCTGTAGTTGGATTTAAAAGCATGGATTATGCTTAAATCTAGTGGTTGTAGCTATTTAGTTCAGTTAGTGGGGAAGAATACCAATTTGACATTGCGAAGATGTAAAGCTGGTAGGTGAGCAGGGCACCTATCAAGAAACAAAAGTATCTTGCTTTTTTGAAGCCTCATTCTGTTAACCAACACATGCATCTGTTCTTCAAATAATTTCGTTGTCATCCAGGCTGTTTTATTTGCAGTGTAGTTTGTTGGTGTTGACATTTTTAAAACATTAACAGGGGAATGTAATAAAAGTCGCATAGAGCAAAACAATTCGCACCAATAAGACTAAAAATCCACGTCTCGCAATGTAATATTGTTCCTTAAACTGTTATTGCATTGCGAATTTTAATTGCGCATTGCGAATTTTAATTGCGCATTGCGAATTTTAATTGCGCATTGCGAATTTTAATTGCGTACTCATAAGAAGTTCTTGAAGGTGTCGTAATCTTTTGGAGCAAACATAACAACTTTTTCAGTAAGAAGTTTTATTACATTGACTGCGCATTGGCGCAAACTATAAAATTCGCAAACGGTCTTTCACTGTCGGAAGTGGTCGCTAAACAGTTTCCGGGCTCGCAAAAGCTATATTAAATTCACACAAAGCAAAATTTGTTCGCGCAAAGGCATAACTTTTCGCATTGCGAATAGTTTTTCCATTAGTGATTTTTATTACATTCACCCTTAAGGCTTCACAGACTTGCCAATTACAAGGGGTTTTAATTTTTCACTGCCATCTGCATTTGTTGTGAACAAAACAGTAAGTCACAGCTTACTGAGCTTTCCTCCATGACAATCTTCTCCTTTGAAGCAAAACGTTTTTCCTGGAAGGACATTGAAAAACAAGCCAGTTACATCTGTGTTGAAAATATTCTTGAGCTCATAACACTCAAGATATAGGGGTAGCTGGTTTTCTTTCCAGTTGGTGACAGTACCCATGTCAACACCTTTGCTTTCTCCACATACAGCTTTGTACATCACATTGTATCTCCTCTTAAATCCGTCTGAAGGGACCGTAGGGTTAATTTCCCTCCGGTCTGTTCCACATGGTTTGGAAACCCCTGTTTAGATTTTATCTACAGGGTTTCCGAGGGGCTGGTCACGGGCCAGAGCCCTAGTGCCTGCTCCAGCTCTGGATGAGCCTACCCATCTGACTGAATCTACAGGGTAAGGTGTGCCATGGGGAGGGTAGAAAAAGAAAGGATCCAGGATGTTTTCTGTTTCTTACACAGGCTTTGTTGATGCCTGCCACATGGGAGAAAGTACCTTGACCATCGGGAAAGGTATTTGGGAAGTAGCGCTACCTGAGACCATTTGTGCTCTTGTTGGGAAAAGGGACAGAGACTCTTTGTCACCAAAGGAGTAGTATGGGACTTTGCCTGGTAGGGGATTACCAGGATAGGACAGGCACAGGTTCACCAGGGTAGTGTGTCATGCTTTTAAATGCATATTTGTAGAAAAATTTGTGAGAAGAATTCCCAGGACCCTTTCACCTTGCAAAGGGGACTCAGGACCCGAGTTGGTAAGATTGGTACAACCTTGGCACCAGGGGGGTCGTCAAGCGGGTGTTACATGTCTATTCAGCCATTTGGTGCAATAAAGTTGTCAATACCAACTCTTGTGGCAATGTGAACTGCTTTCTCTCTTTACATGATGCCACTTATCGGAACATTTGAAGCACATAGACCTGCAAACCATTCTTGCAACAACTTCTCCATCTGTTCATACTTGGACTGAGTCACATACTTTCGCTTTATTGCTTGTGGACTACACTTGTCTGCACTTCCTTCAACTGATGCTCTCTGCTTTATTATTGTTTTCAGGGTTGTGACAGGGATACCAAGCTCTTTAGCCAAAGAAACTCTGGTCTTATGATAAGAGTCTGATTGGTCTACAATGGCAATCTTTTCTTCTAGTCTTCTAGAGATTCTTTTCACACATTGTTCTGCACTTAGAAATGTATAAAAACGTAACTTTGTGTACAGCATACAGTGGGCTTGTACCCCCCACTCAGACTCTACTGCAGAAACATACACAACATGTACAGTACACATCATACTAATGCAATACACGCTAGCACAACACACACACAAATGTTAAAACACAACCAAATGCATGAAAAAACACTGCAATCACATTTTACAACAGACAATACTGTATTCATGAGTGCCAAACTTATCAAAAGCACTCTTTTATGACAAGAACGCTTCCTTTTAAAATGTGGGGCTGCTTTTGTGGACAGGCTAGTAAATTTTCATACAGTAGGTGGTCAAGTGATCTCTGATTTGCTCTAGGGGGAAGAATGGAGACACTAAGAATCTTTGCAGTTTATTCACATGATTATGCAATACACACTTCTGTTGTTCTTAGGTCTTCCTTCATGTCAGAATACTGTGTAAAACAAGTCATCTTACTTATGATGTGGCAGACTTTCCAGATGTACATTACAGTACAGTGATTTGCTGTAAGGGGCCTGGAAAAGGCAACAAACAAACAGTTTAATCAGTGTAATCCACTACTGTCACATCACCTCCTCCATGAGAGCATACATCACACAGAACTGACGCCACAAATGCCACATGACATCACAAAGTGGCACCCCATAACACCTCCACTGCACAAACATACACAACACATACAATACAGTGCACATCATACTAACACATACATGATTACTGTATATAGCATGTACACACTTCTGTTCTTGGCCAGACCGGGGTGCACAGGTACTTAATAAAAAGATAAGTAATAAAAGGCAACAATAGATTTGCAGTCTCAGAGAACAATATATTTTTGGGGTCAGCAACCCTAATTTGAAAGCTAAAAGAGTCAGCAGAAGACGGCAAATCATTTTGAAAAAACTAAAAACATGTATAAAGACCAGTTGCAAAGTTGCTAGAAAGGTAGCATGATGTTTTACCAAACTCTGTAATAAAACCTGTGCATCCCATCCCCACCATAGAAATTGAGATTCTGGTCACCTGTGAGCCTTAAGGATTGCTGCTGTTTCTTCTTTAGTGTCACACTGAGCCTTTTTAAGTCTCCATTTTTCAGCACCAGGTCACCAGCTAACAGTCTCAAGAGTCTCTGGGATATATTTTTTTGGGGAAAGATACCCGTGCAAGGTGCAATAATGTACAGTAATTAGCGCTAGGTCGACTAGTGGCAGGCAAAACGATTACAGCTGACAGATAAGCGTTGATGGGGCATTTGATGTTAACTGAGCCGATTCCCAGTCTGGGCCTGCTTCTGTTGCGTACCTGTTAACCTTGCTAGCGCAACTCTCTCAGAGTTTTGTAAGCTTTCAGCCAGGCAAACATGCAGACTGTGAAGTGTGCAGCGATAATGGTGCAACTGACCTTCACAAGATGGCATCTGCAATCGCAAGACATGGGGGAACTTTTAATTGTTAAAGTAAGCGCTATTTTGAGCTTAAAATGAAGTGATTTGCTAAGGAGAGGCTTCATAAAAATGTCGCAAAATGGGGGAAATTTAAATGTAAACTCGGGAATAGGGCCCATAAAATACATTAAAATTGGTGGGAAAGCAAAAAAACTTTGTAAATGGCAGTAAAAAGGTTAAATCCGGAGACATAAATTTGGGGTTACTTATATTTATATTGTGGTACAATGACAAAGAAAAGCTGGAAAAAGGTCACTCTAGCCTTCAGTTTCTCCCCATGGACCAAGATATGCTCCAGGAAAGGAGTTGTTAAACAAAGAATCTGTTCTCTGTTTAAAGTTGGTAGTCACGAGACACTCCATTCCCCAGCTCCAATCCAAAGATTGGAGCTCACTCTCACATGACCCATGCATCCGCCTACACTCACTCCTCTGACACATAATAACCAGTGACAAATATCATTATTTGGAATGATCATGGCCACAGCTTTTATTAATACATAACAATGCATAACATCAATACAAATGTAAGCGTGAATATTTCATCCATAAAATCCATTTAAATAACATTACAACAATTCCATTGGATAATAACAATGAGTAACCCAAACTTGTCTGCCTGAGCCCATTGTCAGTCTACCCCTTCCAAAGCAAACCAGGATATCCTCCAGCCGCCCAATCCCTAGCTGAGAGGATCCCTGCCGCCTCACCCGGGGCTTCCTATTGCCCCCCTTTAGTACTCCATTTGTTAACCGTGGTCACCCACCTTAAGGGGTTAAACCACCCAGTTGACCTGATCTGTCATCCCATAACAGATCACCTCCCCGGTAGACTGACAAAAAGACCCGCCACAGTATGCAGAGCTGGACTCCTTCAGCTCAGCATACAACGCCATGCCCTCCATGCTAGTGTAATGGCCTCCTGTAAACTGAAATTAAATAGATCCAGGCCTAAATCATTTAAATGAACCCCATCCGGTCGAAAATAACCCCGATCTTTTTTGAGATCCATGTGCCTCACAACTATCCCGCCATTGCCCTGCACAAATTTTGAGACTGCTCTGTTGATCTTAATTCTAGACCTGTTCACGGCTTGATGTGAATGGGCCCCTCTCCAAAGGGCTCTAGGGATGATCTCCAACCATATTAGCACGGCCTCAGGGAAAAGGGACCACAACCGGAGACAATCCCTCCTAATGTCTTTTATTAAAAACTTCATGGGACATTGCCCTACATCATTGCCCCCCGCATGCAAGACAATAATGTCAGGTGGGCCGAATTCTTTTGCCTTTTGCACAACCAAGGGTACAATTTCCTCCCACTTAAGCCCCCTCCTGCTGACCCACCGCAACTGCACCTGTGCTTGTTGAAAACCCAACTGGCCATCAGCCTGATGTCCCAGAAGCCACGTCCTGCAGGGCCGGGTACCTGAAAGAGATACAAGTCACTACCATTTTAATTAACCCCAAAACAAATTTTTCAACTCTACTTGGTCTAACATAAGAACGGAACCTGTTAGACTCCCATCTACCAATCCGTCTAATGACTGTTTCGTCCAAACCCCATCTGGCTGCTTCTGTGGCGGCCCCTATTCTAAACGAATGACTCCCGTATTCGGCCGCCGCTAGCTTTAAACCCTCCAGGGACCTCCTCAGCACCACCACAAATTGAAATTTAGATAAGGCCGAACCATCCTGGTGAATAAGAAAAATGCCCACTTGTTCATTCCTGACCCTGCAATATTCATCAAAACATTTTACTGGGCAAGCGTCAAATCCGTCTACACCATGCAGCTCCACCATAAGACCTTTCCCATTTTTGTCGGTTTTTGCCTCTCTAATCCTAATTGACAAACTCTGCCCTTCCCTCTTTATGTCCTCTCGCAAAACCCCCCCTGCTCCTGCCCTGTTGGGACTCACCAACTCGGATATTCTAAATGCCCCAAAGAAAGCCCAGGAAAAGGCCACTCTGAATAGCAACAGTTCAAATGGTGAATGTGAAATGCCCCCCAGTTGGCCAAATATTCCCTCCAAAATGTTCAAGGTGATGGGCCTCCTAATGTCTGTTGCCCTCCTTCCCCTCTTGAACCCCTTAACTGCTTGTTTAATAGCAAAATCCTTTGTGACATCCGTCCAGCCCCGAAATTTGAACAAAAAAGCCAAAGCCGATAACTTCCTTTCAATCACGCTGACGGACACATTACTGTCAAAATCCTTTGACAGTTGCCACGCCAGGAGCCCCAGCCTGTCATCACTGTTGTCCAACACCCCCATCTCTTGCTCTAAGCGAGCCCAGTCACACCATACTTTATTGTAGCTGCTCCAAGTGCTTGGGGCTAATGACCTTCGTACCCATTCCATCATACCTGATGCACCAGCTCCCAAATCCGGTCTGGGCACCGCTCTCCCTCCTGTTCTGCTTCGGGCGCCAGCCCCCGGAATCTGATCCACTGTGAGCGAGACAAAGCATCAGCAATTTCATTAACTTCACCTGGTATGTGCTTTGCCCTAAAGTGTATATTGCGTTGCAAGCACCGCAGCACCAAGTGCCGCAGAAGAGCTAGCACTGGGCGAGAGGATGAAGTCAAATTATTGACCGCTGCCACAGCTGCTGTATTGTCTGATCGAAACAGCACAGATCTGTTCGCCAACAATCGACCCCACAGCTCCACTGCCACCACAATTGGAAAAAGCTCCAAAAAAGCCAAATTGCCAGTAAGTTTACTGTTTGCCCATGCCAACGGCCATTGTCCCGCACACCATCTCCCTTGAAAATATGCCCCAAAGCCAATTGACCCTGAAGCATCCATGAATAGGGCAATTTCTGAATTGTCAACTGTGGTCCCCAGCCAATAGGCTTTACCATTAAAATCTCGGAGAAAAGCGCTCCACACGCCAAGTCTGCTTTGTGGCCGGAATTAAGCCTAATGAAGTGGTGTGGTTGTGTAACACCTGCCGTTGCCAAGGCCAAACCTCTGGAAAAAACCCTTCCCATGGGAATAATTCGGCAAGCAAAGTTCAATTTACCCAATAAGGACTGAAGCTGTCTTAATGTTATCTTTTTTGCCCTCATTGCATAGCCTATGTCCTCCGCCAGTACGGACACCTTATCCTCCGGTAACCGACACTCCTGCCGTATGGTGTCGATCTCTATTCCCAAAAATTTTAGACATGTCGTTGGCCCTTCAGTTTTTTCCTCCGCTAGAGGGACCCCAAATTGTACAGCCACATCCTGCAATGTCTGGAGGAGCACTGCGCATAAATTAGACTGAGAAGGGCCCACACAAAGGAAATCATCCAAATAGTGAATGACTGACCCCACACCTGCCTTAGTGTGCACTACCCACTCCAGAAATGTACTGAAGGCTTCAAAATATGAGCATGAAATTGAGCACCCCATGGGAAGACTCCTGTCAACATAGTAATGACCCCCGAATTGGCACCCCAACCTATGCAGTGACTCGGGATGAACCGGCAAAAGCCGGAAGGCAGATTCCACATCGACCTTCGCCAACAATGCCCCTTTTCCCGCTTGCCTTGCCAACTGCACTGCTTCATCGAATGACGTATAAGACACTCGTACCAAACCCTTATCAATTTCATCGTTAACCGAACTTCCCTTTGGGTAAGAAAGATGATCAGCCTAAACTTTCCAGCCTCTTTCTTGGGCACCAACCCCAATGGAGATGTCCTAAGGTTCGGTAAAGGAGGTTCTTTAAAAGGGCCTGCCATACGTCCCAAATCCACTTCCTTTCTCAGTTTTTCCAACACCAACCCTGAGTTCTCCCGGGCTGATTTCAAATTTTTGCTGCCCCCCCTTTTTATCTGTCCCCCCGGGAATTCGAAAACCCTCGGAAAATCCTCCCCGTAGTAACTCTGCTTTCTCTAGATTGGGATAATTACTTAGCCAAGGGAGCATCGCCTCTATTCTCACTGGCGTCCAACCCTTTTCCAGGACCCCTCCTGAAATCACTCCCATCTCTTTTTACTTTCTTAAAGCATCTGCTAAGAGGGTGGTTCCCAGCACACAGGGAACACTCATGCCGGAAACGACAGGATGCCCCCCATTTGCAGTGGCTGTCATTAAACAGCCAACATGTTCCTTTTTTGTGCGCTCCAGCTGGGCTGGAAGGCTGCCCGCTGGAGCTGCCCTGAAAGGGCTGCTGCCCTGACATCCCTTGCATGCCGTAACCTTGATAGCCCTTATTGTTCATTAACCTCATCCACAAACCAATATCTCTGTGATCCCAATTTAAGTCCTTCCTTATGGACATTCTCTGTCTGAACTGCTCATCATACCGGAGCCAGGCGAAGCCCCCGTACACTCTATTGGTGTAATAAAATTACCTGGGCATGGTGTGGGGGGGGGGGCGGGGACGCCCGTCACGCTGCGCTGCTCCGGTGCCGGCTTCCTAGCGCGCGCGCATGCGCACTCCGATTTAAAGGCGCAGGCGCGCTGACGTAATGACGTCAGCACGAGAGGCGCCAAATTCAAATAGTATTTAAAGAGCATTCCCACAGGTTACCATTGCCCGTGATAGGATTTGTTCCTGGTGCTTTAGCTGTTGCTATTCTGTGTGAATCTGTTCCTGATTATCTGTTTTGACCCTTGCCTGCCTGTTTGACTATTCTGATCTCTGGAACCTGACCCTTGCCTGAAATCGATCTTGACTCTGCTAAATCCTCCTAGAGAAATGTACCTTTGAGGTTTCTTCTGTTCAGTTTTTGGGGTTTATTATTTCCAACAAGGGTCTAGAAATGGATCCAGGCAAGGTGAGAGCTGTCCTGGATTGGGCCCAACCCCTTTAGTTACGTGCTGTTCAAAGATTTCTTGGTTTTGCCAATTACTATCGTCAATTTATTAAGAATTTTTCTCTTATTGTAGCCCCCATCACAAGTTTAACCAAGAAGGGCGCTGATCCCAGTATTTGGCCTCCTGAAGCCTTACACGCCTTTGAAACCCTCAAAAGAGAGTTCTGTTCTGCCCCTATTCTTCAACACCCTGATCCCGCTCTTCCTTTCATTGTAGAGGTTGATGCTTCTGAGGTGGGAGCGGGGACAGTCCTTTCCCAAAGGCATCCGATTTCCAACAAATTGCATCCCTGTGCCTTTTTCTCTAAGAAGTTTTTACCTGCAGAGGTAAATTACGACATAGGGAACAGGGAATTGTTGGCTGTCAAATTGGCCTTTGAGGAATGGCGGCATCTCCTAGAGGGTGCAAAACATGTGGTGACGGTCTATACTGATCATAAGAATTTACTTTATATTGAATCCGCTAATCGCCTAAATTCTAGGCAAGCCAGGTGGGCCTTATTCTTCTCAAGGTTTAATTTTGTTTTAACTTTCAGGCCTGGTTCCAAAAATACCAAGGCGGATGCACTCTCTAGGAGTTTTGAATCTTTCCCCTCCGACTCTAGTGAGTGTACTCCCATCATCCCCAAAGAATTAATTTTAGCCACTTTAGAATCCGATCTTTCCTCCCTATTACTTCCCTTACAAACATCTGCTCCTACTGATACTCCCCCTGGGAGATGGTTTGTTCCTGAGGAGCTTAGGGAGCAAGTTTTGAAGGAGGTTCATGATTCTAAAATGGCGGGGCACTCAGGAGTTACTAAGACGGTTTCTCTACTGTCCCGTCATGTTTGGTGGCCTTCTTTCAAACGGGACACAAAATTTTTTGTCAACTCCTGTCCAGTCTGTCAAAGATCTAAATCCTCTCGTCAGTTATCTCAAGGTCTGTTAAATCCATTGCCAATTCCTGAGAAACCTTGGTCCCATCTTTCGATGGACTTCATTGTAGATTTGCCCCCTTCCCAAGGGAAGACTGTGATTTGGGTGGTGGTGGATAGGTTCAGTAAGATGGGCCATTTTATTCCCCTTCCACACCTCCCTTCTGCTAAAACCTTGGCTGATCTATTCATTACTCACATTTTTAAGTTACATGGTTTTCCGGAGAATATTGTTTCTGACAGGGGGGTCCAGTTCGTCTCGAAGTTTTGGGGTGCTTTCTGTTCTTTAGTAGGGATTGAGTTATCCTTTTCCACTGCATATCACCCCCAAACGAATGGTCAAACTGAAAGTGTAAACCAGTCCCTTGAACAATACCTTAGATGCTATGTGTCTGATAATCAGTCTACATGGTCCGAACTGTTACCCTGGGCAGAATTTGCATACAATAATGCTACCCATTCCTCTTCAGGAGAGTCTCCCTTCTTTATTGTCTACGGGTTACATCCCAAAGCATTTTCTTTTTCTGACTCTAATTCCCCTGTACCCTCTGCCAATTCTTCTATCCTGAAATTTTCCGAAATTTGGTCTCAAGTTCATAATTCTTTATCCGCAGCTTCCCTAGCTCAGAAAAGAGCTGCTGACAAATCCCGTAGGGAAGCACCCCAGTACAAGGTGGGAGATTTAGTATGGTTGTCAACAAAGAATATCAAGTTGAAGGTTCCCTCTCCTAAATTGGGTCCTAGATTCATTGGTCCATACCCCATCATTGCAATAATTAATCCGTCTTCTGTCCGTCTTCAATTACCTCCTAATTTCAAAATTTCTAATTCTTTCCATGTCTCTCTGTTGAAGCCTGCCAATGATTCTCGTCTTCTGTCTGTTCCTCCCCCAGTGTTGGTTGAAGGTCAGCCTGAGTATGAGATCCAAGAGTTCCTCGACTCCCGCCTCGTGAGGGGTAAGTTACAATATCTTACCAGGTGGAAGGGCTTCGGTCCTGAGGAGAACTCTTGGGACTCAGTTGATGACATCAAGGCCGACCGCCTCAGGAAGCAATTCCACTCTAAATTTCCTGGTAAACCTGGGGGTCCAGTGGCCCCCCTAGAGAGGGGGGTAATGTAATAAAATTACCTGGGCATGGTGTGGGGGGACGGCAGGGACGCCTGCCGCCCCCTCGACGGGGACGCCCATCACGCTGCGCTGCTCCGGTGCCGGCTTCCTAGCACGCGCGCATGCGCACTCCGATTTAAAGGCGCAGGCGCGCTGACGTAACGACGTCAGCGCGAGAGGCGCCAAATTCAAATAGTATTTAAAGGGCATTCCCACAGGTTACCATTGCCCGTGATAGGATTTGTTCCTGGTGCTTTAGCTGTTGCTATTCTGTGTGAATCTGTTCCTGATTATCTGTTTTGACCCTTGCCTGCCTGTTTGACTATTCTGATCTCTGGAACCTGACCCTTGCCTGAAATCGATCTTGACTCTGCTAAATCCTCCTGTTTGACGTTCCGGTTTGACCTCTGCCTGTTATTGACTCCGATTCTGCCTCAACCCATCTGATTGATCCCCTGGTTTTGACCCTTTGCCTTCCTGACGATTCTGTTATCCGCCTGCCTCGATCCAGCCTGTCTGACCATCCGCTTGCCTTGTCCTTTTGTATCGTGACCTTCGGCCTAAAGACTCTGCTAACAGCCGTGCCCCTTTGCCAGCCAGAACATCTTGCCTTGCACCCCTCGTTAAGTCCAGGTGGCACCCAAGTAAGCTGAGGGCTCCTCCCGAAGCCCAACGGTGGTCACACTACTGGTGAAGCCGAGCCGAGACCAGGGTGCTTGGCATTTGTTCTGGTATCAGGTGCCGGCCGTGACATTTGGCTTCCCATATGTTATCCCAGTAACAAAACAGTGCTGAACACTGTTCGGGATGTTTTTCCCCCACTATGCTAGCTAAAATCGTGAATGCCTGCAACCAGTTCCCAAATGTCCTAGGGATGAGCCTAAAACGCCTCCTGTCCTCATCTTCCTCCTTCCTATGCTCCTTGCCTTTCTCAAATTTTTCAATGTTAAACCTTTCCAGGGGCAATAACGTGAAAATGTCTACATACTCGCGTTTCCATATTTTTTCCCGCACCTCCGGTTTTAAGTGTGCCCCCATAGGACCTTCGAAGCAAATATACGCATGCCCCTTTGCTGCATCGGACATAGGTATTGGCTTGTCCCCTGTTTTTGTTGTAGTTGCCTCCGTCGTTCCCTTCTCCCCTATTGAGGCTGTCACGTTATGTCCTCCAGAGCCCGCCCCCTGGCCTTTTTCCTCACACTGGCCTATCAACTGACGTAGCCCCGCCATGAAACCTGCCAAAGACTCCCCCCTTAAATGGGAAGTGCCTGGCATAGCATTGTCAATGATTGCCCCTTGTCCCGTGAGCATACCTTGGCCTGTGGTATTGGTGGTATCCGTCCCCGTCGCCGTGACTGTGCCGTTGTCTTGAGCCGTCCGCGGTTGCTGCTCCTCTCGATCTCCTCTTCTTTGAACCTGAGGTAAAACAAGTGGGGGGGGTACACCTTGGCTCGCAGCGCTAACAGCCACTGCTGCCCTTTCCCTACCCACCGCTGAGATGCCGGAACTTGCTGTCCCTGTGGCCCATACTTGACACCCTGCCATCAAACCACTTGCTGGTCCTGCCTGTGGTCCATGTGCTGACGAAGCCCCCTGTAAGGCTGAACCTGTATGCCAGGCAGCCGTCTGAGGGTCGATATCCGGCCCCCCCATCCCTCCTGCACTGCTCAGTTCTGTGCCAAGCCTGCTGTACATTGTTGGGGCCCCCCCAACCGACTCCCCCCTCTGTCTAACATCTGTGGCCTCAACGGTGTGTGAGCGCATGCCTTGCTCACCTGCTTCAACTCTCCTGCCGGTTTTCTGCCTATGCGCACGCTCCCTTAAGATGCTGGCAGCTCCCGCATATCGCTCAGTACTCGCCTGGCTGTCGACGTGACCGGACGTCTCCCTCTCCTCCTCCGAAAACTGTTGGGGCTGTACCTCTGCATTTTGCTGGGGGTCCCGACTGCCTCCTCCGCTACTTCCATGGGCTGCTCCGCTTCCCCTTCCGCTTGTCTGGCGGCTGCTCCTGTTGCCCCTCTGCGCCATGGACGGACCGGCAGTGGGGGTGATGCGCCGATCCTGCGCCAGGCGGCTGTCTCTGTCCGGTGCTCTGGGCCTCCCATTCCCCTTGCCGCTCGCTGTCACTACCTGCGGGCTCCGCGACGGGACCCTCCGACGCTGGATAGGGGGTGAAGGGCTGAGTCGGGTCGGCGGCCTGGATCTGCGGGTCCTCATTCCCACTGTCACTGCCAGTTGAGGCGGTTCATCTGACAGCAGCTGTCGAAGCCAGTCATCTCCCCTGCGTTCTGCCTCAGTCCTGATGCGGTCCAAAAGGGCATCAATGTTGCCAGCCATCTCTACCTGGTAAGTGCACTTTTCTTCCTCACTGGTAACTCTCCAACCTTTTCCCTCGCTGCCCACACAAAATGGTGGTTAGCCCAGCCTACCCTGTCTCCTTTTGTTTCCCTCTCTCTAGCCTGTTGCTATGCCCCTTCCCCCCCTTTTCCCTCCAACTTCTGCCTATCACCCGCTGGCATGCAGAGCTGGGTCATGCAGCCCCTCCTCTGACTTCGCTGCTATGGGGCTCTCAGGAAAACTGTCCTCTGCAATATGAGATCAAAGGTGGCAACTTGAACTCAGCTACTGTAGGATATGCATTTTTAAGTATATATATATATATATATATATATATATATATATATATATATATATATACACATACATAGATAGATAGCCCAAGCATATTTATGGCAGTAAAGTGGTTTAGTGATGGGTAACTGACCCATGCTGGATAACACTAAGGAAAGCATAAAAATCTCGATTATCTGACAAACTCTGCACAAATTAAAAAAAAATTATAACCTGCCATGTATATATTTAGAATTTAGCTTTAAGGCACAAGCATAAATATGCATACTAGTGAAAAGTGATATAGTAAGGTTACAAGATAATTTAAAAATCAGGGACACTTTTAATTAATACAAGTTGCTTAGCTGTGCTGATTGACAGCTGATTGAATTTAAATTAAATGCAATGACCTGTGGAACCCTTCTAGTGGACTTTCTTCAAATTTTTCACATAATATTGTAACCTTACATATAAGATGTAGAGGAACATGATATGATAAAGAGTGCATCTAAATATTAAAGAAAGAAGGATGATACTAACAGGGCATTCATCCTTTTAACTGTCATATGTAGTATACATTGGGTTTCTTTGCCTCAAGGCCGCACAAAGGACAGGTATTAGGAATTTAATTACTTGAGCATATTGATTTTGACAGAGGCACCTGTTCTGAAACAGGGAGATACTGAAAACCACTGGCAAGAATTTATTTATTATAGAATAAGAATAAGGTGGTGGCGATTTTATAGAAATTTTAGAAATCTAGTCCACATTTTTTTAAGGTTCTAAAATGGCAAATTAATTGAAGGTCCTGCATTAGACTAAAAGCATACTCAATTTGTAGATTTACTCCAGTAGCCAATAGGTTAATGCTTTAATTTTCATATAATATGGCTCAGGATATTGTTATTGTTCGATGATTATTGCTCAATTAATTTGACTTAAAAGAATGTTTTGTTCTCATATGTTCTCATATAAAAATGTGTATCCACATTTACTGATTTTCTCAATTAATTCCAATTATACTGAAGATTTCTAATTTCTTCACACAATGTGGCCTATACATAAAGCTGTTGAATAAACATCAATAAAATACACCACAGATCACCATCTGAATGATAGTCATCACTATTTAGAATATGGCATAGGCTTCTCCCTGAATTTTTTTTAATTAACATCAATGCTTTACAAGAAATTTTAGGTATATGTTACCGTGTTTTCTTTTTCAATTCTTGAGCAGGATTTTTTTTTTTACAAATAATGTTTTTTCCCCAAAAAAGACATACCCTGGGTGAATGGTGTGAGCCGTATCTCTTATTTTCTTCACTGGTTGACCAGGTATTGCCATTTACTTTTGTTTATACTGAGTTTGTTAATACCTATGAACCATGCTGAAAATTTCTTTTTTTGCCCAGTAAAGTGGTAAATGTCAAATGATTTGTATGTTTTGTAAATGCAGCATGTTCATTTTAACTATAATGTTATGAAGGTTTTTAAAAGCATACTAGCAATTTAAGCTTTTTATTTAGGCTTTATCAGTTTTTAAATGGGGTTGTTCCACCTTTAAATAAATTTTTAGGGGCCAATTTAATAAATCTTTATGCTGGTCAAATTTTTTCATGTAAAAATAAAAACTTAAATTTTTAGAGATTTATCTAAAAACCTGTCAAGGTCATGTAGAAGTCAATGGCAGATGTCCCTGAAGTTATTTCGAGTTAAATCAACTTTGTTTTAATAAAAAAATTAGATTAATTAAAGTTTTAGTAAATAGGCAGTATATTGTGTAGTAGAGTATGATATTCTGAGACAATTTGCAATCAGTTTTAATTTTCTATTATTTGTTTTTTTGCTTATTTATATAGATTTAGATACTTATATTATACAATATACATATTGAAATCCAGCATTCTAATTTTCTTTTAATGTAATAAGGGTTACAATTAAGCGATAATCTAAAAATCAAAGCATCAATTCAAGCAGTGTTAGTACAGAGATATGGAAAGTTCATAATGGAGTACATAATCTCAATTCTCTTTTCAAAGAATAATATTTTAAAAACCTCTACCTCCTTAGCTAAAATTTTTAGAGAGTAAATTAGGCTGTAGAATGATATTCAGATTTAAAAATGTAATTAAGATCCATAGATATAGTAAGTAAAGTTTAGAGATAAAATGTATGACATTATATTTAAAGTTAACGTTAATGCTTTTATTCTTATAATAGAGAAGGATAAATAACTCAGGTTAAAATGCTACATTGTTATCTCTGCTATAAAAAAGTCAAAATTAAATGCTCCAGTGGAAAAATTCTAGTAATCTATTTTTCAATATCTAGTGTAGCAGTTGGTTAAATGACCAGGAAAGGCCATAAATCAGCACTTTACTTTACTTTATCAACAGTACACTCATGTCTCTTGTGAAATACTTCAATTTTCCACTTCAAAACAGTTTCCTTTAGACCTAAAGAGCTACAATGCCTTCCTCCCTTGATGAATTGCCACAAGGCTCTGTGCTCCATTTTAGAACACAGAGACCTGCTACCAGTGCTCATGAATACAGAGCTCTTTATTCATTAGAGAAGGGCAGGTGGAGGCATACAGACATCCACCCTTCCAACATAGAAGAAAAAAGAACAAAAGAGAATTATGGATGGGCAGTCAATAATTGATATGTACTTTGCGTTACCTGGGATGCCATGGTGAATCATGTATTGCAAAAATGAATGCAAATGTATGCATTAGGAAAAAAGTATAAAGCATTATGCAAGTGTTAAGATGTTCCAGTGGGACAGAATGTAGATATTGTCAGAAAGTGAAAGTTATATAAAACCACCCAGACTGGTCTAGAAAAGGTCATATTTCAAAACTATTTTGGTAGACACAAAGCAAGTTGTAAGAGAAACCACAGAGTGGCTTACAATGAGGAGACAAATGCCTAAAAATTAGTTTTCCCTAATGAATCATTAAAATAACTAGGGCAGCTTGATGGCACAGGGGTTAGCACTTCTCTCTTGTAGTACTGAAAATAACTGATAAATCACATTACATAAATGTACATTTTCTGCATAAAAAAACCCTCAATTTAGTAGCTAAGACTTAATTAAAGGTCATATCATAACACTGCCCTGCAGGTAATGTTGGCACAAAAGAAACTCATAAATAACCATGTGATAGTATTTTTAAAGTTGGCCAGAAAGTTTAAGATTAACAGGGTTGCAATCTGGGAAATGGTTTTGTGAAATTATGCATTTGCCATCTGCATTTATTTTATTTTTTTTTGCTAAACTGTGGCCAAAATTAGTCACAGGAAAAAAAAAGTCACCAAAGTCACACAAAAAAGTCACCAAGACAAAAAATGTCACAGAGACAAAAAAGTCGCTATAAGAAAAAACGCCCATTGATTTTAATGAAGTTTGTCAAAAAAGTTAGAGACAAAAAAAGTTGCAATAAGAAAAAAACTCCTATTGACTGTAATGCACTTGGAGCAAGAAAATTTGTCACTCGCGTAAGAAATTGTCGCATGTAAAAAAAAATTGCCAACCATTTGCAAATTTTTTGGTGAAGTGAACAGATTTGCTCATCACTAGCAGTGTGGTTCATTTTTCTAAAACAGACTGTTGATATCAAATACTGTATGGTTCAAAATACAAAAATACAAAAAGCAGAGAATGATTCTGTCTCCAGTTCTTATTTACAAAAGATGTAAAACAACACAAATAACTTGTATTCCAAAACATAATTCTTCCAGGTAAAATTTTACACTGCCTACACAACACTGACTGAAGGCTATAAAGGACTCAGCCCAATGTTGTGATAATATATATCGTGGTGGAGTCACATTTTTGGTAGTGGCAGCAGCTAATTTTACACAGATTATAGACACAGGGTTTCAAACAGATCTATTCATTACACACAGAAGTGTAAACAGAACAAATTGAAATTCATACATCTGATTCTTCCAGAAAGCAAATAATTGGCAGTCTTGCTAAAAAAGAATCTGGTCCTTAATTAGGCAAATAGGCAAATTAATCTAACACAACCAAATGAAAATCTCACAGTTCTATGGAGGTGCCATGTGCTCTCTCAGCAGCAGCATGTACCTTACTTCCAAGGCCTTAAGGTAGCAGATAGTAGCAGTCCTTACTAGAGGCAGATTATGGACAGATTCAATATCTGAGAGGTAAATGTTTGTTCAACAAAACAGACCATTTTCCCAAAAACTCACTGATTCAGACTTTCCATAAGACTTTCCCTCAGCAGCTACTTCCAGACCACATTTTTTTAATTATAGGTGAGGCTAATCAGACCTTACACCTAAGCAGAACTTTATTTGCACAGCCACCTACAGTATGCTTGCCAAAAATTGTGAAAATTTTCAAAATGCATTAAAACTGACAGGCTTATTTTCATAGTAAACACAGCAAATTTGGTGCATAATACATTGTCTATGGAATTTTTTCATAGTGAAACCTTGCAAAAATAATTACTTATGGAGAAGCACTCGGCCCATCTTTATTCACATTGGGTTTGAGATGCTTTTATTAGATACAGAACCCAGCAGACTGTATTGTTGGATTTGTATATTAATACTTTTCTAGTGCTATAGAATATAATGGAATTGTATAAATACATGTTTGTAATAATGCTTTTATTATAATTATCCTTTTTGGAACACTACATTGTACATTGTTGCTAAGTCTACAATGCAGTTGGAAATGACAGTTGGTGTGAAATCATTAACAATCTGGAGTTCCAATTTAATTAAATAGACCATTGGAGTGTGAAAAGGATTTTAAGAATCTTTTCAAGGAAAGATTAGAAATGCAAGGTCAGTCACTGAAAAAGGCAACCCTGCATACTGAACCAGTGTAGAATATAGGTTTCACAAATTGCATGTTCTGTAATTTTTCTAAACATTTCTGTGGGATTGATATTAATATTAATTAATGTTCTAACAAATAATGTACACCTTCACATTTAGAATATAATAAATGTATTAAAATTGTATTATGTATTTGGTAGTTGCACAGTTATTTGTGCTTTATTGATAACAAACCAACCACCTTTTATAGCTATACAATATTTTTATGCGCCATAAATTTGACAGGCTCTTATGAAAGAAATAAAGAATGGATGTGTCATACTATGTAAACTCATAAACTTCTGTTTATTAAATTTCAATTCATTCAGATCTCCTGATTTACAAGTATTAAAGGAGAGGGGTAGGAATTACACAACTGCTTTGTAGTTTTACCTTTAATATAATTTGATTTAAACCAAAAGAATTAGGTTAAATTACATTAATTTAAAAATTGTAAGAAAGTAATTCACTTTTTGATAATGACTTTTTTTTAATGTGTACCTGGGAGCTTTCAATTTGTGCACTATTTTGTTTGTTATTCTGCTTGGACACTATATGCAAAGACAAATACTCTACCCCACTACAAACATATACAAACAATGCAATTGGCTTTAACCATAGTGTGTGTAAATGAGATAGGGATCTTAAATTGTAAGCACCACTAGGACAGGGATTGATATGAAAAATGTATCATCTCTGTAAAGCACCATTTTAATGTGTTGGCAGTATATAAATAACTAGGGATAGGTGAAAAAATTCGCCCTAGTCAGTTTTGCAACAAATTTTTGAGTTTCACCTCAGGTGAATTTGTTTGCGAAACCGCGTAAAAAATTTACTGCACAACATTTTGACGCCAAAGGCGTGCACGTAAAAAGAAAAGATACGTGACAAACGGAAAGGTCATTTTCGCCTTCCCCTTTCCTTCCACAGCAGCCAATTAGATCTGAGCCCTCCCACTGTCTATTTAAGGAGGTGCCGTTGAGGCCATTACTCAGTGCATTTTTGGTAGTGGTTAGAGTAGGAGATAGGAAAGTTTTGTGTGCTATTTAGCTTTAGTAGTTTGTGGAGTTAGCTTTCTTCTGAGTCAGTGGAAATTGTGTATTTCAGTTTACTGTTTTCCCTCTTCTGCTTGCCTGCTCACCTCCCAAGATCCCTTGTTAGGGCTACATTTGTTTTGTCAGTCTGTGTTGTATGTATCCCTTGTGGGAGCACACTTCTGCTGAGGGATTTTAGTTTACTGTTTTATTTTGTTCTCCTTTCTTTCCCCCAAATATCCAAAACCCTCCTCTTTTTTTTTTTTTTCATTTAGGTGCCATCAGTTTGACGGGCTGTGGGAGAGGGAGGAGGGGTGGGATGGGAGGTCTGGGTAGCGGTGGGAGGAAGAGTGGGAAAGGGAGGGGTGTGAGAGGAAGAGGCTGTGGTGTTGGCCATGCTCTTGCTACCCCACAACAGCCCAGCCCACGTGCCATGCCCAGTCTGAGCACTGTAGTACAGCAGCAGCTGCAACCACAGCAGCAACAGCAGCAGCAACCACAGCAGCAGGTGGCATTAGGTTGCAGTGGGGCAACTGGCACACCTGAGGCAGATTTTTTTTGCCACTGCTTTGCGACCGATACAGTCGTGGCAGGCAGAGGCAGTGGTAGACTGGCTTACCCAGGCAGCAGGCACCAGTGAGTGACAGGAGGTGGCACCACCTGCCAGCTCAGTGCTGGGGACACCTCATCCCCCTTAATGTTTGATTCTGAAGTGGACTTGGGCCCAGACACCAAGGATCTTTTTGATGAGCAGACAGGAATGGGGGGAGTATTCATGTCTGATGAGGAGGAGGAGGATGTGGCACAGCACACATCAGTAGGAGATATTAGGCAGGGTCCCCTAATGGCAGGGCTGCAGGCTTCTGGTGTTAAGTCAGACAACAGCATGCTGGATGTGGGTGTGGATGCCATGTATGATGCAGGGTCTGGTCTGGGCAAGGACTTTGAGGATGACAGGGACAGAACCTGGGAACCTGCTCAGGAGGATAACAGCAGCAGTTCAGGGGGGTACTGTGAGTTGATGATGATGACGAAGAGCCGGCCTCACAGAAGCAAAAAGCTCTGGGCATATGGGTGGGGACCATCCCCAGCCCTCTGCAGCAGGCAAGGAGGTGGCCCCCACTTCAGCAGTGTGGGCATTTTTCATGTGCTAGACAGAGAACCAGTCGGTAGCAGTGTGCCAGCTCTGCCAGCAGAAAGTGGCTCACAGTTGGAGGCAGCCACTGTGTATATCTGCCTCCTCCTCACTGCCATCATCAGTGGGCAGTGGAGGTACATCTCTTATACCACCTACTTGGTCACCTTTATGAGTGCTAGGGAGGGTGCAAGCAGGGACACTCCCCTCAAGCTAGAGGTACTTCCCCGTGTGGTACAGGGAAAACCCCACATGGCCACTTCCTCCTCCTCTGCTATGGATGAGCCACCCCGAAGCATCCCCACAGTTACACTTCAGTGCACCACAAGCATTGTTAGGCTGTGTTGTAACTCCTCTGCATTGGGGAGAGGAATCAAACTGCATTTGAGCTTATGGCTGCCTTCCAGACGTTTCACTCCCCGCCAGCTCCAAGCAATATTGTATGCGACAATGGTAGCAACCTACTGGCCGCCATCAACCTAAGCTGACTGACCCATGTCATCAACCTTGTGGTGCAGCGCTTCCTGAAGAGCTACCAAGGTTGGGTGACTTGCTGAAGAAGTCACATAGGTTATGCAGCCACTTTCGCAGGTCCACCACCGCCAGCGTCTCTTTGGCACAGATGCAGCAGCATCATCATCTGCCACCCCACCGCCTGATCTGTGACCTGCCTATACACTGGAATTCGACCCTGAACATGGTGGAGCACCTTGTAGAGCAGCACTGCCTTGTAGAGCAGTGCTGGGCAGTACTTGGGGGCAGATTTGGGGTACTTCAGTGCAGAGCAGTGGCAGCAGATGAGGCGCTTTGTTAGCAGGGACAATGTATGTGTTAGTGATGTTATACTCCTAGTTTTCCTCCTCAATCGCACATTGCATGGCCTGCTAGATGAGGGTGACGTGCCTGAGGAGGCAGAGGAGAGCAGGCCCCATGACAGGCAGAAGGGGCTGGGAGGCAGGAAGAGGAGGACGTTCTGCCCAATGGGGCATATGAGATGGACTTGGTGCCTGCACAGCATGGGGAGCAGGGCACATGCCACCCAACCACCCCAGCTATTGTCCATGGCTGGGAGGGCACAGAGCAGGTGGAAGAGGAGATAGATGACCTGCTGCATCTGGAGGGCAATCAAGAAGAGGTTGGTTGGGGGCAACTCTTCTATACTATACAACTGCCTATATGCAGACTTGAGAGAGATAGGAGGGTGTGTCAATTGAATAGGGCTCTGTGTATAAAACTGGTGGAGGCCTTCCCCCAGTGTGACACTTCTCAGGCCTTCACTACTCCACACATCCAGCCAGGACAGGGGCCTAGAAGCAGCAAAGGTGGTGATCTCCTGGGTATGTGGTAGAGCTTTTTTGAGCTTTCTTGTGGTAGAGCTTTTTTTCAGGCAGCAGCAGACCCAGTCAGAACCCAGAGTCACCACCAACAGCGACTGGAGCATATGGTGGCTGACTACATGGGGTCTGTCATTGTGCATGATGCCATGTGCACTGATGATGACCCAATGCATTTCTGGGTGACCCAGGCTTGACCAATGGCCAGAACTGGCACAGTACTGTCTGGAGGTCCTGGCTTGCCCCCTTGCCAGTGTCCTGTCAGAGCGTGTCTTTAGTGTCACAGGTGGGGTGGTCACTGAGAAGTGGACATAGCTATCTACTAGCAGTGTGAATATGCTTACATTTATTAAGATGAATGAGGCATGTATAAGTGGGGATATCCAAGTGCCCATTGCAGACATCAGAGAATAACCTTCTCTCTCCATTGCTGCCTTTACTCTCCTCTAATAGACTCTTCCTAGTCCTCTCATAGACTCTTCCTAGTTTTGCCTATTCCCCATTGTGCTGTTATGACACTAGTACTACTGCTGCTTTGTTGTCAAATGTTTTTCTGATGGGGATCTATCAAGGCTCCGACTTCTGTACTGCTGCATTGTCGGCAAATGTGTTTCTGGTAGGGGCCTATCAAGGCTCCTACTGCTGTACTGCTTCATTGTCAGCAAATGTTTTTCTGTTGGGGGCCTATCAAGGCTCCTACTGCTATACTGTTGAATTGTCGGCAAATGTTTTTCTGGTGGGGGCCTAAGGATAATGTTGCTTCTAATACTGCCACGTGGTTGGCAAATTTCTTTTGGTTGGGGTCTGTCAAGGTTCCTAATCGTTTTACTTTTATTACTGCCGCATTGTTAGCTAATTTCTTCTGGTTGAGACCTACTTCTTCTAATTCTAATTTTAATTCTAATAATATTGCTTCTAATACTGCCACATGGTTAGTAAATTTCTTCTGGTTGGGATCTGTCAAGGCTCCTTACAATTTTATTTCTATTTCTGTCACATAGTTGCCTAATTTCTTCTGGTTGAGGCCTACCTCTTTTAATTCTAATAATAATAATGTTGATTCCAATACTGCTGCTGTTGCTACTACTGCCACATTGTTGGATAATTTCTTCTGGTTGCGGCCTACCTCTTCTAATTGTAATTTTAATTCTAATAATGTTGATTATAATACTGCAGCTGCTGCAGCTGCTGCTGCTTCTGCTGCCGCTGCTGTTGCTACTACTGCCACATAGCTGGCAAATTTCTTCTGGTTGAGGCCTACCTCTTTTAATTCTAGTTCTAATTCTCATAATGTTAATTCCAATACTGCTGCTGCCTCTAAGTGAGATGTCTGCAAGAACACAAATGAGTTCCCTGAAACGAGTGCTGCTAAAAGTCCTCCTGCCTCAGTCATCATACAAATATTAAATTAACACTCTCTTCAAAGTCTTCAACTAATGCTAGTGTTGTGTTGGGTTATACTTGTATTGAAGGTTTGCATTATGTGAAAGGTGCAACCAAAAAAAAGTATAATGGATTTTAGGGCCACTCAATTCAATAGCATATTCGTCAAATTAGGTGCCATCATAGTTGGCTAATTTCTTCTGGATGGGGTCTGTCAAGGGCAGGCTCCTCTAATAATAATGTTGTTTCCAATACTGCCACATTGTTGGCAAACTTCTTCTGGTTGAGGCCTACCTCTTCTAATTCTAATAATGTTACTTCTAATACTGCCTAAGTAAGATGTTTGCAATTACACAAATAAGGTCTCTGAAATGAGTGCTGCCACAGTCATGCAAAAAAAAATCAAACTCAGCGTGCAAGCATCAAACTCGGCGCCCACGTGTCAGACTCGGTGCCCACACATCAAACTTGCCACCAACATGTCACATGACATGCTCATCATATGTGCATCAAAATTGGGCGTCACCAGTATAAATACTCAGTGGCGTAACTTCGGATGCCAGGGCCCCCCTGCAAAAAAATCTCAGGGCCCCCTCTGCACAAAATAGTGGGAGAATTTTATGTATAATATCCCCTGAACTCATAGAAGGATGGCACAATAGCAACTCCATGTATAAATATCCCAGTACTATAGAAGGAAGGCACAGTAGCAATTTTACATATAAATACCCCCGAATTATAGCGGGATGGTAAAGTGTCAAGTTCACATATAAATACCCCAGAACTTTAGCAGGATGGCACTGTTGCAATTTAACATATAAATACCCCAGAACTATAGAAGGATTGCAAAGTGTCAATTTCACTTATAAATACCCCAGAACTATAGAAGGATTGCAAAGTGTCAATTTCACGTACAAATACCCCAGAACTATAGAAGGATGGTAAAGTGTCAATTTCACTTATACCCAGAACTATAAAAGGATGGCAAAGTGTCAATTTCTCATATCCCTCTGTAAAGGCTATGAGCAAACTTGTGAGCTGGGGGTGTCAATTGGGACCATTTTTGTGGAGCCTCCTAGACTGCCTGGCTCAGGGTTCCAGTACTTGTGGGCTTGTACTTGTGTCTCTGTACTTGTACTTGAGTGCTGCTGTAATCCTGCATTTTCACCTCTCTTTTGTTGCATTGGCCCCCAACATTTCATGGCATTATCTGGCTCCCAAGCTCTAAGCACTGACAAGCCACATACTAAATGCAGTATGAAACAGTAGATACTGGTATCTTAAGACTTTATACATAGTAAAAGACATACCCTGCAGTAGCACTATAAATGCAGTAGCACTATAAATGCAGTGGCCACTTTGTGTGTGTTGTCCAAGAATTTTATGTTAAATGCCCCCAAAACACAGCAGTATAAAAGAGGGAAGGCTTTTAGTTTACAAAAAAGACAACGGAGATAAGGTTTATTAAAAACAAAATGTGATCTGTTACAGATAACTTGTAAACCCCTGCTCCCAGTTCTTACCCTGTCAGCAATAAGCCTTTGTGCTACAACTTCCCTACATTCACTTGTGAGTCAAATGGATTGAGATTTGAATTTACAGGTATTCTTTATCTATCTGAGGCTCACAAGTGTCTGGTGAGAAGCTACAGCATCAATTACTTACAGTAAGTTGTAAAACTAATTTCCTGCACATCTGTCAATACAATGCTGTTCAATCATTACAAGAGTAAGTTATATTTCCACCAACATGCCACTGCAAACACGCACATGAATGAATACAGGTTACCCATGTGAAAGGCCCACATTATACATGCATATATTTTTATAAAATATGGTAAACTAACATACTACTAACCTTATGTTTTTGCTGCCTGTTCTGCTTTTCTTTCCCTTTTATTTCTTTTATACATTCGTGTCTTGCTTTCTTCTATTTCTGTGTTTTTTCTTTCTTCCAGCATTTCTTTACTTCTCTTTACACACTGCTCTACCTCTTCCTGTTCCCCAGCTAGCACCCCTCTTTTCTTTGTATCTCCCTCTTGAATATTTTGACACAGCTCTCCCATTTTTTGTGCCGTGATCTCTTCATATTTGTTCTGTGCACTAAATGATGAGTGCAAAAGCTGCCCTAACCTTGCCCCTGATAGCATCAATCTCTTCACAGTAGAGTCAGCAACAACAGGGTAGTATCCTGCTTCAATACCCTGTAACAGTTCATTTTAAACAGCAGAATAGGGGACAATACTGTTTCTTCTGTCTCTACTCCCCATCCCCTGAAACAGTTAGGGGCAGGGCAGATGTATTAAGGGTCGAATATCGAGGGTTAATTAACTATCGATATTCGACTGGCGAATTAAAATCCTTAGACTTTGAATGCGCAATTCGCTCGATCAAACCATTATATATATATATTCGATCAAATCCTTCGAATCGAACGATTCGAAGGATTTTAATCCATCGATCGAAGGATTATCCTTCAATCAGAAAAAACTTGGAGAGCCTATGGGGACCTTCCCCATAGGCTAACATTGACTTCGGTAGCTTTTAGGTGGCGAACTAGGGGGTCGAAGTTTTTTCTTAAAGAGACAGTACTTTGACTATCGAATGGTCGAATAGTCGAACGATTTTTAGTTCGAAACGTTCAATTTGAAGTCGAAGTCGTAGTCGAAGGTCGAAGTAGCCAATTCGATGGTCGAAGTAGCCAAAAAAATACTTCGAAATTCGAAGTATTTTTTATTCTATTCCTTCACTCGAACTTAGTGGATAGGCCCCTTAATTTTAAACTATAACAAGCATAGCCAGCAATAATGGCATCTGTCTTGCACCCTTGCAACTCCCCCCTTTCCAACAGCCAGTATGCATAGTTAATTTATGATCCATCTTGTGACCTTAACCCACTCCCCCCACCTCAGTTAACTTAACAGCAGCCATCCACTAAGAGTGTGCGCTTCTCCAGAGCAGTAGACATCAGGCGCTCAGTGTAGTTCAAGCCTCTCACATGATTTTACTGAGAAAAGTACGCACTCTTACCGGACCTGTGTAACTGGATCGTAATTTATCTTCTGATTGTGGTCAAAAGATTTGAGCTACTACAAGCAAGTTTAGTCCTACGCTGTGCTGCTCCTGCACACTGCACACAAGCAGGCCATCGAGTAGGAGGTGGGCTGGGCCAATGGTGGGTGAAGGCTTGGGCTCAGCTTGTGACTGAGGGTGGGCTGGGCCAATCAGAGCTCAAGGCAGGCTGGGCAGCTTCATGTGCTTATCCACAACTAGAGTGTCATTTAGTGGGTGGCACTAGGCGCGTGTGCATTGGTTAGTGACTTATCAGCCATTTGCCTGATGCGCTTTTAGGCAAAATTGTCAGGCTAGTACTGCTGCACATACTACTGAGGAAGCAGACCCCACCGGGCACCCTGTACCCCCAGGCCCCCCTGCGACTGCGGGGTCTGCTTCCTCGATAGTTACGCCACTGTAAATACTCAATGTCCAGCCCTTCCACCTGTAGGAGTGGAAAACTTTTCCAGCAACACAATGGCAGGTCCTGGCATGTTAAATAATGAGAAGCTTAGCTACTTCATTCGCTTCTTGCACAGAGGTCGATATGATAACATCCCCCCTGGGACCCACAGGATACAGTCCCTGCGCAGGAATATAATGAGAGGCTTCTGTGCGGCGCAGGCTGAGGAGGTGTTTTTTTTTTTTTTTATAAACTGTTTTTATTGAAGATTTTCGTAAGCATGTCATACAGCAATGGATCACAAGGGTCCAAGTATCAATCAACAGAGTTAAGGAAGTATGCATGCCATATAGGATATGATTCATTCAAAGAAAGAGAAAATAAACAGAAACGTAAAACAAAGCTAGCATAACATTATCATTTCACTGTTTTGTATTATGTATATAGCAATATTCCGAGATTGGATACAGATTCCCAGATCTAAAGAGACAGGTTAGGTCTATATACCTTAAGTAAGACGACAGGAGCCTATTCGTATGGTGAGTCCTGGGGGGGCGAACTTGTGGTTGGTCTGAGTTTTGGACATAATCGTTTGTTTCTTGAAGCAAAGAGTTACCTTTTAAGATTTCCAAGTCATACCATGTAGTATTTATGAAGGTGTGAGCGGTTAAAAATCGAAGTTGCGAGGGAAGACTATTGATGTATGTGATCCAAGTGGAAAAAAAATTTTCTGCATGCAGATCTTTTCTCGTCATGGCTTCTAGCCAGTCCATATGAAAGATATGGGGCAGTTTCTGTTTCATAAGTGTGGTTGATGGGATCTCCGCGGACAGCCATTGGTGTAAGATTGTTTTCCGGGACGCTGCTGCCAACCGAGCTGCTAATTGTTTCTCCCCTTTATTTAGAGTTGGGTATTGCTGAGTGATGCTAAATAGGGCCCATTCTATGGTTGGTTGGATTGGTTTATTTGTCATGTGCATCCAATAGGAGATTACCTCCAGCCAAAAAGTTTGTATTTGGGGGCATGACCAGATCATATGGAGAAGACCCGCTTTAAGGGTTGCACATCGAGTGCATTTGTCTGAGGGAAGAGTTCCAATCCTATATCGTTTGTCAGGAGTGAGGTAGGAGTTATGAAGAATTTGTAATGTCATTTCCTGGTACCTGCTTGTCGATAACATCTGAGTGGTGCGTGTATATGCTTTTAAAATTTCTATGATAGGGATGTGTGGTGTAATAGTCGTCCATTTAAATAAATTGGATTCTTCGGAATCTAGGTTTATGTTCATTCGTATTATTTGATATATTTGTGCGGTAGACCGTACAATCGATTTGTCTTTCCAAAGGTCATCTATCGGGTTATTAATAGTCGTGTGTTTTATGTTATGGACCGTGGTTCTCGCAAAATGAAGTATTTGCGTGCTGAGGAAAATGTGTGGATATGTGAATGGGAATTTCTGTTTTAAGTCCTGTAAAGATAGCAGGTCTTGAGTTTGGTTGAGAAGGTTTCGTACCGTGTCTAGTCCGGTGTCCCGCCAATTATGTAGAATCGGGTTTGACAGTCCTATGGGAAAATTTACATTTCCCAGCCATGTTAGATATGGAGAGTGATGTGGAGATAAGTGATGTCTTAGTCTTAGCAGTTGCCAAGTTTTGTGGGTATCCGAAAATAGTGGGTTATCTTTCAACGATGGAGGAATCGCCGAAAGTGGGGAATGAAGGAAGTAATTTAGAGTAAGGCCATCCAAGGGAGATTGATCCAAGTCCGTGTTAACAAACCAGTTCCTGTTTGTTAGCCAGTCACCTGCGTACCTAAGTAGTGCTGCTTCATTATATTCCTTAATATTTGGCAGGTTAACTCCCCCTAAGGACTTTGGTTGTTGCAATTTGTAAGTACTGAGTCGGGGGCGTTTCTTCTGCCAAATAAAAGTACGGAATATATGGTTTATGCGTTTAAGGTCAGTTGGTTTGATACGATATGGCAACATTTGTATTGGATATATTAATTTTGGGAAAAGGATCATTTTGATAAAATGGATTCTGCCCAGAAAAGTCAAATTGAGGTGTTGCCATTGCTGTGTGTCTTGTTGAATTTTGTCAATAGACGATCGAATGTTCAAAGTATAAATGTCTTTGTGATGTTTCGGTAATTTTATACCTAAGTATGTAATATGGCGTTGAGCTTTTTTGAAAGGAAAGGAAAGACCAATTTTGAGGTATGGTATCATGAAGGTGAAGTGCCTCAGATTTTCCTGCATTAATTTGAAAGCCAGCTATTCGTCCGAATCTATTTATGATTGATAAAACAGTCGGGATTTCTATATGAGGGTTTTGTATAAAGAGCAATATGTCATCAGCAAAAGCTGTGACTTTCAATCTTGTTTGGTTAATTGGGATACCAGAGATATTGGGGTCCTTCAAGAAATGTTGGAGTAGGGGGTCTATGGCTAAGTTAAATAATAGCGGCGAGAGTGGACAGCCCTGTCTTGTCCCTCTGCCAATTAGAAATCTGTCTGAGTTTTGGCTGTTCACTGTGACAAATGTACTTGGAGCAGAATATAAAGTTTTGAAAAGATTAAACATTTGGATACCAATGTGTTGAAATTTTAATAGTCGTCTGATATGTAGATGTGAAATCCTATCAAAGGCCTTATCTGCATCCAAATTTAACAATATTCCATGTTTCCTTTTCTCTAGATTGCAATGGTATATTGCTGTCAGTATCTTGCGGATAGCCTGTACCGATTGCCTATGTTTAAGGAAGCCTACTTGGTGTTCAGTAAGTATTTTGGGTAGAATTAGCTGTAATCTATCTGCCATTATCTTGGTTAGGATTTTAATATCTTGGTTAAGTAACGATATTGGCCGATATGAAGTGCAATCAGTTGGATCTCTACCTTCTTTCGGGATTAATATTATTCTGGCGACATTGGCCTCATGCCACAAGGGCGAGCCTTGTAAGACTTTATTATATAGATTGGTTAGGATAGGGGAGAGTTCAGGCATTAGTAACTTATAGTACTCTGCTGAGAGACCATCTGGTCCCGGCGTTTTGTTGTTCTTCAAACGTTTAATTGTTCTTGAGATTTCTTCTTTCGTTATAGGGGCATCAAGAATTTCTCTATCTGGAACTGACAATTTTTGAAGTCCAGCCTCCTGCAAGAAATGGAGACCGTCTACTGGATCATCTACTGGGGCACTATATAATTTTTTGAAGTAGGTAGATAAAATATTTTTGATTTGTGCAGGATCTTTAGTCCATCCCTGAGGGGTCCTTAATTTTTGTATGTATGGGTTGGTAACTCTTTTTGCAGCTAACCTAGCTAGAAGTTTTCCCGATCTATTCCCCCATCTATAAAATTTGTTTGCTGAGTAATTTAATGAGTTGCACGCCCTATCAGTCAATAAAGTGTCTAAAAGTTGTTTTGTCTCAGTATATTTTGTTTTGTCTTCCTTCGTATTGGTCATTTTGAAAGCTGTGTAATGTTTCGTCAATTCATTCTGTAGTAGTGTGTATTTTTGTAAGAAAATTTTTCTCTTTTTAATTAAATAAGATATAATATGTCCTCTCAGGACAGGTTTTGAGGCAGCCCATAATAAATGGGGGTCTTCCCAGTGCTCAATATTGTCATCGACATAGTTAGCCCAGTTTGATTTTAAAAATGTGGAGAAATCTGTATTAGTGGTTAAGTAAGCTGGGAATCTCCAGTTGGACGAGCGAGATTGGGGTTTAGGTAGTTCCAATTGTGTGGTGATAATAGCATGATCTGAGAGATCTATAGGGTGGATCTTAGCTGTAGCTAGGTTGGGGAGCAGCGTCTGCGAAATAAATATGTAGTCTATTCTGGAGTGGGTCCCATGGACATCTGAATAGAAGGTGTAATCCTTGGTAGTAGGGTAGAGAAATCTGTAGGTGTCTTGTATACGTAACAGGTCACAGAGTGAGTGTAGAGGTTTTGCTCTAGAGTGTGAATGTGAGGTGGGTTTACCTGACTTATCCATATAGCTGTTCCAGACCACACTGGCATCACCACCAAATATCATATTTGTCGCCCCCCAGGAGTCGAGCCGTTGTAAAATATCTGTAAAAAAACATTTATTATCAGTATTTGGAGCATATATGTTCACCACAGTATACGTTACATTTTGAATTTCTATGTCTGCTATAAGGTAACGCCCTCTTTTATCCTGATATGTTTTGGTAATTGTGCATTGTATTGATTTGTTGATCAATATTGCAACACCTCTCGCTTTGGATGTATAAGAGGCGGTTAAAACTGTTTGTATCCAGTTAGCTGTAAGAGTTTGGGTATCTGAGGATTTCCAATGGGTTTCCTGCAATAATATGATATGGGCGTTTTCCCTATGCAAACGATCAACTACCTTCCTCCTTTTGATTGGGGTATTTAACCCACCCACATTCCAAGAAAGTATTTTGAGGTGTGTCGTCAAAGTATCTGGTTGCTGTGAGGTTATATTAGGGTCTGCCATTTGGAATTAACCTATACCTTTTTTAATCCAGGATACCCAAGTTTGGCAGTCAATTCTGGGGTCAAGATTGTCCCAGCGAGCAATCTTTATCCCTAGGTTGTCTAACCTGTTAGTGGTGTTGTCCTGAGTAAAAGTAAGTTGTGTGACCACTCGCGGAATATTAGTAACAGATTGAGGAGGTGTTTTAACGTCCATCTGAGGCTGCTTGTCATCCAGCGGATCTGGAACGATGTTAAGAGGTGGCACGCAGATCTTGTGAATCAGTTAAGGGCAGAAGTAGATTTCTCTTCTTAACTACAATAAAGTCATTTGATTCCTATTTATTTTGATATTTTTGTACAAATGCAAGTGCTATGTTACTAAAACTGAAATTCTTTCATTGCCAGCTGATTGGATCCAAGAAAATGATCTGGCTGAAGAAGGGGCAGAAGAAGAGGTCGAGGCAGCAGAAGGGAGAGGCTCCCTAGCTGTCAGGAGTGGAAGGAGACTTTGTGGCAGCAGCTGTAGCAACAGCTAATGCTACAACGCAAACGATGGAAGACCACCACCACCACAGTGCACTGCTATCTGGCCTGGTCCAGCAGGTCGCTGAGATGAGGAAGGAGTTGCAGGAGGTGATGGACATCCTGCTAACATTGAGGGATAACCCTCTTCCTAATCCAGTCCAATTATTATTATTAAGCACCATTCTGTTATTCTTTATATTAAAAAAATTGTTAAAACCTGGATATTTGGAGTTTATTTTTCATTTATCTACTACATAGATGGTACTTGAAATTGTTTGTATAATATGACACAACTATGACTATTCTCAATTGGAGTCATGTCACATTAAATGAAATAGTATTTGGCAAAAAGTGAGCACACACTTTTTTTCTTTTAAAAAGATAGGAGTCCTCTAGCAATGTAGGCAGGGCATATGTATCAGTATACTGAGCGAAACATGAGTGTGAATTGGTCTTCCCATTGACTCCAGTGGAATTCAGTACATTTTGACTCAAAACAAAACATGCCATATTCATTTATCACAGTCTACAAAGCTTGAAAGTAAGGGAAAGTGTTTTAATGGTAGCCCCAAAGCTGAAAGAAGGTGACAAACAAAACACCCATAGACTCTAATTTAGTTTCATGAAATTGCATTGCGCAAAGAAAAAATAATGTTGCGTGTCAAAACACAGATGCTTGTCAAAAGTCAAATTTGTCAAAATTGCCATTTGTGTCAAATCAGTTTTGTGAATTTTTCGCTGATTCACAAATTTTTAGGTAAATTTGGTAATTTTTCGGCAAAGCAAAATGGCACAGATTCGCCCATCACTATAAATAACAAATTATTTAAGAAAAAACTCGAACGTCTAAAACTCGAATAAATATTACCAACCCGAAAACAAGAATTAAATTCCAATTCAATTCAACTAAACTTGAATCAAGTTTTTTACCAAAAAAAACTTGAATACCAGTGCCATCTTCAAATCGGTCACTGGACCTCTGCCATTGATTTCTACATGAACTCATGAAATCGATTTTTAGTTGTTCCCAGGGTGGAGGTATGATAAGTCTCGAATTTGAATTGAATTGGATTATTCCCAACTCGAATTTGTGAGTTTTGATAAAAAATCGAACTCGAAAATTCGACTTTGAATTTCAAATTCAAACCTTAATAAATCTGCATGTATGTATATTGATCCCTTGCAAGTGAAGGCAGATCTTCACTCACTTTCTTATACTCATTTGGTCCAGCCAATGTGCTAACTCCTAAACTATATTTATGTACTAACCAAATCTCATTACTTCTTTTCATTTCCCCCAGACCTTTCAGTTGCACCTCCTAGTACTTGTCAGTTTCTAATACAGTTGTCTTCATATGGTGATGAGAAAGACTGTATGTGTGGAGGGTTGCATTTACCATTCAGTAACATTTCCTTAATGATTTACAATATTATCTGGTCTTTAGATGTATTGCTTTAATTATTTTCTAAAATTAAAACAAGTTCGAAGTTTTCAGTTCATCTGAAACGTGTATATGAATGTCGGATTTTCAAATAAGATGAATATTAACTATAAGAATATTCAGGTTTATTAATGATAACGTATGATTATTTTACTCAATAGAATACAAATTCATGATTGATATTATGCATATTTGATAAATCATATAGTGTTGAGTAATGAATGTTATATTTTGTTTTATATAAATTAATATTTAGTTGGTAAGAAACTTCTGTTCTGAAAAGGATGTTTTATCAGTCTCCTAACACAGGTATATAACCTTTGTGCTTAAAGCAAATCTCAAAGGTTGTATAATCCTTGGTGTCTGTGTGAATAAGATGAGAACACCTTGAAGGATTTTACAAACTATCCACAGTATAAAGCACACCTGTTTGAGAGGGTAATAATTAATCAAGGAGAGACCAATTTTGAATGGCTAGTGTATTCACAAGTATATTGTATGTGTACTGAAGGTATTAAGGAATCATAAAGTATTGTTTCAGTCTCAGACAATGTCAACAGTAATGTTTAATACCAGACTAAGGAGGTCAAAGGCTATTATGTATTTTTTAGATATTTTTAGGTCACGATGTTTGAGGCAATAGTGCCATCTACAGGTAGTGTAGGACATCACGCCCAGGGGTCAATGATTGACATTTTACAAAATATTTAGATTAAATGGTGATAGTTTAACTTTTTGGAGACTACCCTTCAATTCCAATTGGTTAATTGATTAATCCCAGGGGTTGAGTTTTAGACAGAAAGGAGGGATAAATTAGGAGACACTGGGATACTAAAAAAAAAGAAGAAGGATAAGATAAGGAGGGCTGACTGAAGAAGAAAAACTCTACATCTGAAAGAAAGAGAAGGAAATAAATCTAAAACTACTTGGAGACTCTCAACTATAAGAAGACTCATTCTTCAACTAAAAAGTAAAGGACCAGTGGGTTTTAAAGATCCGGAAAGTGAGATCAGGGTGACATCACAGGCCAGTGAAAACTCTACATCTGGTAAAAATAAATTTTTGTTATACTTTTTCTCGATTAAGTTGTATGCTTGGATATTTATTATTCCTATATGTATTATAGTCATACCCTAAACATTGACTTTCCCAGAATTGCAAACTGGGAATAATCATTTGGGTCCATTTTATTTTTCATTAATATATATATATATATGATATCCAAGTTAACGATTTAATGGGGAAATTTAAGGACAGAATTCCTTAGCAAATCAGAATCAGTTATATAATCCTCCTTTGATTCCAATCTATATAATACCTAGTTATTAAGTATTAAGAAGTGAAAGTATATTATCTTGTGGATGTTTGCCGTTTATTAAGTAATATCTATTGGTCAATTTTCCTTTTGATTAATCATTGAATGTATATCAGGGAGTGTTTAATAGATTTTTTTTGTAAGAAGTAATAATTTCATTTTTTTGTCATATTCATATTTAAATAAATCAATTATTTTGTTAAATAGTTGTCCTGATTATTCACCCTTTGTACCAATTGATTGGGAAAGCTCGATATCGAATTCAGAGTTGGGCATATATTATTTAAGACTCCTCCTCTTTATTACTAATAAGGAGCCTTAAATTCTTTTAAATAATTTTATATAATTTTATATAATTTCATTAAATATTCGCACAATTAGCCCGACATATATTTGGAGGCACTGCTGAGAGCAAAATTATTTTCTCATATTGGTACAAACAGTGAAAAACCATTCTAATACTTCTGTCAAGCTAGTTATTTTTTTTTTTATTAATTGATTGAGACCATGAGTGTTGCAAGCAGTGAGAATGGGAATACACCAGAGCAAATGATCCACAGAATTGTTGAATTCATATATACACGGTTAAAATTTGATCAAGGGATGGATAGTTGGATTAATGATTTGAAGAAAAATGCTAGGGCAGATCTTAATGATATCTGGGCAACAGACGGCCTGGTTGAACGCTATTTAACATGTATGAACTTAGCCTCTAACAGTTCAGACAAAGAGAAAAAATTAATGTGTGCCCTACCTCCTGTTTTATATGCATTAATGGAAGTAGATACCCTATCAAAAGCTAGAAAAGAAGATGTAGAAAAATTGAGGTCTCAATTACATGAGATAGAATCAAACATTCAACATATGAAATCTGAGAGAAACCAATTAGAGATAGATATCTCAAACAAGGAAGCCTTTATTAGGGACTTAGAAACTGATGCTGAACATAGTCGCATAGCATACCGTAAGCTCAGAGAGGATTTTGAAGAATTACGGCAACAGTTGTTTAAAAATCAACAGTCAGGTATATATGGTGTGGAGAGATCTCTTGATCCTCCAATAATCACTCCCCAATATAAAAATTGGGCACCATCTGCTCATAGAGCCAAACTAATTAGTAATGGTAATTCAGAGGTACAAGATGTTTTGAGCCGGTTGAGTGAAGCTTGCCAAGCTGTGACCACCTTACTAGGCAATCACAGAACCAGGACCCTTATGGACTCCTGTCAAGACTCATCCCCAGGGAGGAATGAGTGACGTAAATCCCTTGTGTCCAATGTATCCTATAAAAGTTATGCTTCCAATCTTAATACAAGTGGGTCTGAGAGTGATGAGAGGAAGCGGGATTCCAGTCCTGTCCCAAGAAGGGGGAAAAACACCCATAAAAGGGGTTCAAAAGGTAAAAATCCCCAATATCCAGGTGAAAAACAAAATTCTGCCAGCATAATTAAATTCCTGAATACTGGTGTGCCAAAATTCTCAAAGAAAGGTTCTGCCCAAATAGCGACCCATTTAGAAATGTATGAGTCTACTATGGACTCTTTGGACTTGTCTGAAGCAGACAGAATAAAATTTCTTCCATGGGCCTTTGATGACAGATACCGTCATTACTTTTCCTCCTGTAGAGAGAGAGGAATCACCAGATGGCAATCGGTATTACACGAGATCAAATTAGAGTTTGGTCCATACCGAAATACCACTGCTGCAAAGAGAGAAATTTATAGACTTACATGTCGGCCTAACCAAAGCCCCCGAGACTTTCTCTCTGTGCTCAAAAATGCCTATGGTTTAGCCTACAGAAACCCTGATTGGGAATCTATAGATTTTAAACAGTTGTTTTATGAGGCCTTACCAACCCAGATCAAATTAAGTCTTGACCATGATCTGGATATTGAAAGTCCCCTAGAAAAGCTGGTAACATCAACATTGGCTTACCTATGATTAAGGGATAACTCCCGAAACGCGTAAGGTGTCATCAGCAGTTACTCCAATAAACCCCATTTCAGAAGTGCCGTCTGCCGTCTGCTTCTTCGTATCTTTGCTAACATCAGCAACCTTACTGTTTAAAGTGGACCCGTCATCCAAAAAAATTATTCAAAATCCTATCTTATCACATTAGTCAAGCAAAATGAACTTTAATTACACTGTATAAATTATTGGAATCTTGTTTCCTTCAGAGTGGAAACTCATAATTATAACAAGCAGGCAGGAGCCATTTTGTGCACACTGTTATTAAGGCAAGCCTTGCATCATCTCAGAATATTGTTTCTGCACCAGAATGGGGGACCTGATGTCCTTCCTCATGCCCTGGTTACACAATTAAACGGTGAAGAGAACGGGGGAATGTGTGGAGAGCAGTGACATCTAGGAAGTGCTGAATGGAAAGTGAAAGCAATGGTCTGCCCCGCCTCTATGCCTAGGCATAGAGGCGGGGCAGACAATATTTGATTGACAGCTGAGATTTTTAAATGAGTTTACAACAGCTATGAATGCTTTAATAAAAAATAGAAATTGGATTTCATGTTTAATTTGAAAAGGACTTTTATTATACAGATTTTTGTGTCTGGGTGACGGGTCCACTTTAACATCAGTGAGGGCCCAAATGTAAATGAAAGGAAAACTAAAAGATTCCCAGAACACGATGTCAATGAATCTAAAGTAAAACCTGATTTTGAGTCACAGCCAAAGAAAGTACCTTCAGCCAATGGGTCTAATCAGCAGAACCGAAGACAGCCAAATCCCATACAAAACAAACCTCAAAATCCTAAGGGATCAGACGGGAACAGCTCAGGTTCTGGAAGCCAGGACTATCGTCCTCGTTTCAACCGGGATTACCGAGGGTACCAGGGTAGACAGAATTATAGGGGTTACCAAGAGTATAGGTGTCCCCAGGGGTATAGACGTTGGGACAATAGGCCCAGGCAGCAATGGGGAAAAGGACAGGAATCACCAAATTCACCCAGGGGTAAATCACCCACAGGGAACCAAAATGGTCCACAGAATCAAAACCCAGGAAGACCTAGCAGATTTGATCAACTTGCAGACCAGGTGGCCAAATTAAGTGACATTGTAAGTAAATTGTCTCAAGTTTCTGCACCAAAACAGTCTGAGGATTTTTTAGATGTGAAGGCGGGACCCAGTTCCACCAATTAAAAGAAACAGGGTCAGTTCCCTGTACGGAAATGGATACGGCAATACCAAATATGGACAACAATCATATTTTGCATTGCACCGACCCAATCGGGGTCAAAGGGAAGTCTAATGTTTCATTTATCTTGCAGCCAAATAAGGTCAATTCTCGTGATCCAATGTCACTACAGCCCGTGTGTGAAATACCCTCTGTTCAGTTCGTCCCCGTGGTGGAATCCATGGGAACCCAGATGACCTGCAGGCGGAACCAGGAGGAGATAAATCCAAATATCCTGACGCTGCAGAAGAATCATTCTTTAAAACAACAGATGGCAAATCACTCCAATTTTCTCTGTAATCTCTTACAGTTAGACGGCCGATACTTTATAGATACCTGTCTCCAAGATGGATGTGTTGGACCAATCCAAGGTTTATTGGATACCGGGCAGGGCCGGACTGGGAGGAAAAAGCAGCCTTGGCAAAAGTATCAAAGCAGCCCATGTTTTCTCGCCAATGCAAAGCATGATATATATATTTTCAACCCCAAGGACTAGGGTGAACTAGAACTAGTGTTTATTAATAAATATTTTAAGAGCTCTATTTCTTGTACCAAGCAGGGTCCATTATCATATAATCACCAGCATTATTGTACACCCTAAATGCTTAAACTGACCCTTGCAACAAATATCTCACCCCAGTTTCTATCACAGCTATTCTGTGGATTGGATTCGTGGCCTAAGAGAGCTTGATCACCATGTGTCACAGTCCAAAATATTATGTTTATATATTATCATCTAATTGTCTCTTAGATTGTTCCTGTGGCTACTCCCATTCCCCCATAAGTAATAAAAAAGCACTACGTTTTCCCCCAGGAATAGTTACCAATAAACATAAACATGTCCTCACAGAACCCATACACACTTCCCACAGTAAATGCTGCCATACTGCATGCCTGGCTGGAGCCCAACTGCCTGCAATTACCTGAGAAGTCTGGCAGATCTTATGCCAATGCCTATCTTTGGGTGCACACAGACACATTCGTTCGGTTCTATATTAACACAACTGGAAAAGCTTACTGGCCTTCTTCTGTGACCTTTCATACCCGTATATGCACTTCCCCTACACTTCCACTAGATGGCGAGGCATTAGAACAGTGATTAGCATATCTCCAGTCTCTCCACCTCTTATGCCACTCTGTTCAAAGCAGGCTGTTTGTTCTATTATCCGGTTTGTTGATTGCCGAAGGTGTTAACTCTGTTTTGGGAACAGTTCATTTACATATTAAAGGCGGGCCTAATTAGCATTTTTCGTCAAGCGGCCCATTTACATTTCAAAGCAAACGGCCCGTCGGGCATTTGCCCGAACCAGTAAATGGCCAGTCCGGGCCTGATACCGGGTCTCAGGTCACTATCTTATCTTTTAGCCACTTCCAACAGATCTTGGGGTCATCAAAAAAGAAACCGAGATTAACAGCATTTGATGGCTCTTTGATAAGTGTGGGTGGTGACAGTTTACAGGTGAAAGGCACATCCTGGCTGACATACAAGATTGGCAAAAAGATCCTTAGACATCCAACATTGATTGTAGACCTCCCATATGATCGTTTGATCATTGGGATCGATTTGCTCAAGCGATTAAATTCCATAATTGACTTCATTAATGAGGCAATTTGGACCCAAGTAAAAATTCCAATTGCTTTTGAGCGCTCCCACAATGCACGGCCACAACATAGTTGCCACATGATTGAAGAAAGGCCTAATTCTGTTGAAATCCATTTCCGGAACAGTCAAATACCAAATATATCAATCCTGAAAAACGGTAAACCTGAAGAAAGTGTTAATACTTCCTTCCACATCATTAATATCCAGAAGGATAAAATTGAAAAGATGATTTTGGAGGATGACGTATTAACCATTTCTCTTAAAGGGGGAAATAAGGAAGTTGCGGATCTAATCAGACATACCCGATCATTGGTTAAAATTGAGAAGACTAACGATACTATACTGGTTCCTGTACAGGTAAATAATATCCAGCTACATAAGTCTAGGACTTCTGAAGCAGATTACAGATCCTCAGATGATTAAATTTTCCTCCTCACAGGAATGGGTTTATGACCTGGATAAAGATGACCAGAGTCAAAATGTGATTGCAAGATGCATTTTATCTGTCTTCCTCAAAAGGAAACCAATACATGCTGACTGTAACTTGTTTGTTCACAAAATGGGTAGAATGTCTGCCATGTAAAACATGCAGTTCTAGTGTATGCGCATAACTGCTCATTAACCATATATTTTCCAGATTTGGTCTTCCCCAGCGTATTGAATCCGACCGTGGAAGTCACTTCACCAGTGAAGTGATGACCAAGATGTGGGAAATTCTAGGAGTCAAAAGGAAGCTAGACATAGCTTACCGACCAGCTTCTAGTGGTGGAATAGAGCGTTAAAATCAATCCATAGTAAACATTTTGAAAAAGTTTGTTAATGAATCTGGTAAAGACTGGGATGTCAAATTGCCATTGGTTCTCATGGCTATTAGAGCCACTCCAAGTGCAGCAACTAAGCTTTCTCCATTTGAGATGATTACAGGTAGAAAAATGGTGTTACCTCAACATTTACTTTACAGGACCACAGATCACAACTTGATGAATGCAATGACTGCACATCAATATATAGAAAATTTACGCAAGCATCTACAGCATGCTTTTGCATTTGCTCAAAGAAATATTGAGAAAGCTGTAGTAAGTACGAAAACGTACTATGATCTAAAAAACTACTGTAAGAAACTTACCCTGGTGGTCTAGTGGGCAGCGGGGTCCACGCCGCGTCCTTGGCGTGGACGCCCGCTACGCCGCTCCTATCCTGCCCTTGCCGGCACCATCTTGGATTACTAGGGCGCGCGCGGCTCTTCGCAGCCAATTCCGTTTAGGGCTTTCTGTGTTTGTAAGAGACGGCCTGGTAAATTACCCCCTATCAGCTAACTTGGATGATCTAATGACTTTAGCCATCCAAGTTGGAAGTAGAGATTAATATTGTATATAGATACAGATGGAGCCAGAATGGATTATACATTTGTCGCGCTGTAACGGTAGATAAGCGCAGCTAATGCAAAATCCTACGTTGTCTCATCTCATGCGTTGCGTTTACCTGCATGTAATACAGAGTTGTGGCCACTAGATGTCACCAAATGCTAGTTATAACAAACCACATTACATATGGTGGCTTAGTGGGTAAAGTCCCTGCCTTTGACCAGTGTGTTTAGTGTTCAATCCCCAAAGTCAAACCAAGTTAAATTCTGTTGTCACTTTCAGTGCAATGAACCATGTCCCAACATTAAAAAAAAATATTTTTTTGGTGGGGGGTGGGAGACAAATAAATGGAAAAATAATCAATGGGCTTTTGTGACCATAATTCTAGGCATTAGTAATTTGCATAGTACTGTATTAATACTTGGTTGAGTACTTTACCCCCCTATAAAAACAAATAATAATTATAAAAACAAATACATACATCAATGTTTTATAGAACCTTAAATACAGCAATATTTATTATTATTTTTTTTTAACTTTTTAATAGCTGTATGTATTAGCCTAAAAGAAACGTTTTCAGCACATGCACTAGATCAGAGGCTTCATAGCCTTGTGGTTAAGTGACTGAACTTTGAAACTGAAGGTCATGGGTTCAAATCCTAGATTTTCTTTTCCCCCTTCACAATCATGATTTTTTTTTTTTTGGTGTGTGGGACACTGCTAAATCAATTGAAATAAATGAATGGGGGTTGTGATAATAATTATCTTATAAAATAATAAGCCTAAATATGACAATGATTTTTTTTTAATTTTATTATGCTATTAGCCTTGAAAAAATGTTTTCGTCAGCCATAACCGCCAAAAGGCTTCATAGCATTGGGGTTAGCTCACTGAGCTTTGACACACAAGGTCATATGTTCTAGTCTTGCTTTTTTTTTTTAATTTGTACTGTTAAATGTTCCACAGTATATGTATTAGAGATTCTACCAGTTGATTTATTCATGTTAAAAATAATATTTATATTTCTGACAGCACAAAAAAAATATTCTCCTGTTATAGATTGGATTTGTGATATACACAGCAACAGAATAAACATTGCTTTATAAAATGCACCCCATGTCCTGCCAGAGAGAGAGAGAGAGACAACATTTCCAACTTAATTGGCTTTTGGCAGAGAGGCCAGTACAGCTAACAGGTGCAACAAAATGGGTGTGGTCAAAAAAAAATTGCCATGCTACATGCGAAAAAATTTTTGTCCCTCTTTTTACTTATAAAATGTTGGGAGGTGTGCTAAAAGCACTCTGACCAAAGCTGCTGGGGCCACCTGTTGTTGGACCCAGTACACCCTGGACGATAAATATCCTGACATCTGGGTATGTGTTGGGGGGGTTCTCTGCAGCTCCACATGAGCCCCTGACTGCTGGTTTATGTTTTTGATATTTTCACTGCCTTTGCCAATCACCATTATCGGCTTCATTCATTAAACTCGGCTGGACAGCCTTCCCGCAGCTCCCCTGGCTGTTCCCGTCACATCACACAGCCTATAGGAAGGAAGTCACGCTACAATGCCAGTAGCTGCCCAGCTGCACACCTACAGGACCCAGAGCGGCCGATCATGGCTAAATGGCTGAATAAGTACTTCAACATGGGTAACAATAACAGCAAGAGCCCCCCGCAACCGAGAGCTCTTTCCACCTGCAGTACTGCAGGTAAGCTGGTGCTTGGGAGACACCATGCTCTTGTGCTCCGACCCCTCTGTCAGTTGTTGCCTGGCCGATCTCCTCTCGCTGTTGCTGCGGTACAGGTGTGGAAAAAGCATAAATGGAAAAAAAATCAATGGGCTTTTGTGACCATAATTCTAGGCATTAGTAATTTGCATGGTACTGTATTAATACTTGGTTGAGTACTTTACCCCCCCCATAAAAACAAATAATAATTATAAAAACAAATACATACATCAATGTTTTATAGAACCTTAAATACAGCAATATTTATTTTATTTTATTTTTTTACTTTTTAATAGCTGTGTGTATTAGCCTAAAAGAAACGTTTTCAGCATATGTAATAGATCAGAGGCTTCATAGCCTTGTGGTTAAGTGACTGAATTTTGAAGCTGAAGGTCATGGGTTCAAATCCTCGATTTTCTTTTCCCCCCTTCACAATCATGATTTTTTTTTTTTTTTTGGTGTGTGGGACACTGCTAAATGAATGGAAATAAATGAATGGGAGTTGTGATAATAATTATCTTATAAAATGATAAGCCTAAATATGACAATGATTTTTTTTTTTATGTTATTTTACTATTAGCCTTGAAAAAATGTTTTCAGCCATAACAGCCAAAAGGCTTCATAGCATTGGGGTTAGCTCACTGAGCTTTGACACACAAGGTCATAGGTTCTAGTCTTGCATTTTTTTAAAAAAAAATTTGTACTGTTAAATGTTCCACAGACAGCTGCAGCAACCTGCGCTACTAAAGACACAAGAGAGCAGGGCTGGACTGAGAATCCAAATAGGCCCTGGCATTTCAGGTAAAACAGGCCCAACCAGCCTACACAGAGGCCCAAACAGACCCCACCAGCCACTAAATACTGACTTTCTATGGGACCTTATAGCAGCCCCTCTGGAATTTGCCAGAACCCACAGATTGCCAGTCCGGGCCTGCAAGAGAGGGGCCCCGGTCATAACTAACTAGGATTGCAGACACCTGTAGCGCAAAGTAATTAGGGACCCAGCTTACCGGGAACTAGTGTTGCCACCTGCCCGGTATTTTACTGGCCTGGCCGGTACATTTCATGGCTGATCCCAATGTTATTAATAGGGAAAAAAATTAAATATATAAGGGGGAGGCGGCCGACATTGATCCTCTGCTCCCCCCACCACCTTCACTACCAGGGCTTCCTCCAGAAATCACTGACAAGGGAGAGAGATTTCAAATCAGCGGCCTCGTTCTTCACAGACTCGCAAGACTCTTCTTCACTGACTTAGACCCACTAGAACGATCTCCGGAGTCGCTGGAGTCACATTTCCACTGTGCCAGTGCTACGTGCTTCTTACCAAGGACCACAGCTCCTTCACACACTGTCACGATATATGGGATAGAGCCAGGGAGGAGAAATCCAGCGCCAAACGATTGATCGTCGCCCTTTCTGAAGAGGACAGGAAGTGGAGTTTCAAGTTATTTATTAATAAAGGATTTGCGATTTTAAACTTTAATTTGTGTTTGTGGGTTTTTTTGCCGTATACTAACAAATTTTTTTTAAAAAATTTTGATGTTACTTGTCCTTTAACACAGGGGTCCCTGAACTTTTTTGGACCGGGGCCGGATGCAAAATTTTTTTTCGAGGACCAGGGGGTGGGGTGGGATTGGGGTCAGCGGGGTCAGGTTGTGGGGGTCAGCAACATAGTTGGATGCGCTGGCATCCAATTCGACGCACTGGGTTCAATGTCCACAGGCTGCTTCTGGGCTGCAGCCCGACAATTGGGGAACCCTGCTTTAACAGACCTTCCCCCCAACAAAAGTCCTACATATGTGAACACTGTAATATAAACAAACCCTGGTGCTTTTTAAATGCAAATGAGATGAGGGCATGTAATTAGTACAAAGCTCCTAGACTCAGTAACTGGAATGCACAATTAAACAATGAGGCAGGAGTGGGGGTTGGGTGTGCTGTACTATACCATGTGCTAAGTAGGGAATTGTCAGACCATTCAAATTAATTTACAATGCCTTCAATTCTTTGAGCAGAGATTCACCTGAGATCACTAAGGGCTCATACAGAGAAGCAGGTTTAAGCTGTATAACAGAGCATTCTGTCCCAGTGGCTGCACAGATCCTATCTGATCCCCATTGTAAGCAGCAGTCCTGTCCTGCTTTATGGTCCTGACCAGATACTACAAAAAAGCAAAGCATTGCGTCTGCATGCGACAGTCGCGTCGGAACAACGCTGCGACACGATGCGACACGACAATTCTATCTATAACCTTATTTTTGACGCATGCATCAAATTGCATGCGTTTTGACGCAGCGCGTATTATTGATGTTACAATGGAGTTCAAAAAGTAAACCCTCATCTATATTTAAGGTTTGATTTTTTGTAGTATCTGGTCAGGACTGGGAGTCAAAATAGGCCCAAACATTACCCAACCAGCCCACTAAAGAGTGACTTTCTATAGCTTGTTAGAGAAGCCCCTCCTCTGGCATTTGTCAGAACCTACAGATTGCCAGTCCCGGCCTACTCGGTGACATCCCTCATTAGCCTGCTTTTTTCAGTCTAGTGGGGGCCTGCAAATATGTCAGCTGGTAGGTAAATAATATATAGGCACCCCATCCCCCACCAATAACATGAGCATATGTGCATAGTAATGCCCCCCACCCCACTGGAACAGAATGCTCTGTTATACAGATTGATAGAATCTCAGCTGCCATAAAGCAGGACAGGACTGCTGCTTACAATGGGGATCAGATAGGAATTTTTTTATTTACATAGATTATAAAAACCCTTTTACAAAATAATGCACACCTTCAAATTACTAGCATGATGCAAACTCTAATTAATGAGAGTCCATTTGTGGCAGTTCATGTAGTATGTGACACCAAACCACCCAATCCACCCTCCAGAGGATAGTCAGAATCCATTGTCCAAACTCTGTCCATACTGACATCCTCCCCTCCCTATAATAAAGGACATTCATATTCAAGTCCAGAGTCTGCTTGAAATGTCCTCGTAACACACTCCCTCCACCCTAACCCCGTCCCCCACCCAAAACAAAGGACCCCCAAGGACAAAACAAAGCAGGCAGTAATTCTCCTCCAAGGTGTACATAATAAAATAATAAACATTGAACAAAACGGCAGGTTTAAACTAAACATTAGAATATGAAATCCCTCCATGAAGAAATATTGGATGAGGATTTCGATCTTTCCATCTGTCTTATAAAACATAACTCTCTGAGTATAAAGGACACTATCCTCTCTGCACTCATATCCATCCCAAAAGTGTATTTGCAACGACCCTGCCAAAGGTGATATTTGTAGGCAGTAATAATGAGGTACACTGTCTCCCTTTGATATGAAAGGTCTCTTGCCAAAACACCATATGCAAGTTCAGCATAGTTAAGGGAACTTAAAGATGGGGCAGATATGGCCTGGGAAACTTGATGAAGGACGTTGCTTGCCATGGGACACTGCAAAAGAAAATGCTCCTGGGTCTCCTCCACACCACACCCCCAGGGACAATTTTTATCTACTGCAGACAGGTATTTCACATTCCCCCTAACAAAGAGCCTTCCTTGAAGAGAGAGCCATGCCAGATCAAAAAACTTTGGGGGTAATCTCTTACTGTTTAGGTAACGCAGGCTCTCCACAAGAGTTCCCCCTACACAGTCCTTTAAGGCCATTGGAACAGCAAAATAGACACTCAACACCCTCTTATAAAGATCACGTCTGGAGGCTGTGCCAAGTTCGCCTATCCTAATGTCCCAAACTCTTAAAAGCTTCAGTGCGGCAACAAAGTGCAGTGGGAGTTGACCATGTCGCACCCGCACCAACTTCACCCTATCGCCTTGTAACCATTGCCCTATAAAAGGGGATGCCCAGGCCCTGACACTGTTTTCCCACGGAACATCAGTTCTTTGGCCCAGATTCCCAAAATTAAATTTCAAGAAAATTGTGCCAAAGAAGGCCACAGGACATAACATGCCCAGCCCACCCTCTTTAGTCTGCAGGTAAGTGATCCCTCTTTTGACATGATTCAGCTTGTTCCCCCAAAGGAGCTGAAAGAACAAGCTGTGGATCCTTACATAGAAAGCTTTTGGCAAGGGGTAAACATAAGACACATACAGGAGGATAGGAACCAGGTAAGCTTTGATGAGCTTCACTCTTTCTCTATAGGACAGCTTCCAGTTTTTCCATCGCTGTATCCTTAAGTCGACAGCATCCAGTTTTGACTCCCAATTTAACCTGGCATTATCACCCCTCCCGAATTTGACCCCTAGAATCTTTATTTCACCGGAGGCATGCTGGAAATCAGGGAGCGGAAAATCCGGCTCACCATCCAAGGTCCAGAAAGCTTCCGACTTATCAGCGTTGACCAGAGAGCCTGAGGCCTCTGAGTAACTTTCGATAACCCCGGCCAACATCCCAACTTCTTCAGGACGGGAGATGACAACCGAGACATCGTCCGCGTAGGCTACCGACTTCAGGGGCAGGTAACAGGGGACCTGGAAAGCCCTCCAAATCCAAAGCCTGAACTCCACGAAGAAATGGGTCAATCGCAAAGACATATAGCAGTGGACTAAGAGGGCAACCCTGGCGTACCCCAGCCTCAACCCCGAAGGTTTCACCACACCACCCATTGACAAGTGGGAAGCTTTCCCCCTCCTTATACAAAACAGAAAGCCAATCAACAAATTGGTCCGGGATGCCATACTTACGCAAGGTCGCCCACAGATAATCATGATCCACCCTATCAAAAGCCTTAGCTTGGTCAAGACCTACCACATACTTCCCCTTATTTTGGGCTTTACATGTTTCGAGCACTTCTCGTACAGACAAGACTGCCCCAAAGATGTTCCGCCCTTTCACCGTGCAGAACTGCTCACGGGACAATAAGGTGCCTGAAAATAAAACAAGCCTAGAAAAAAAAACCTTTGCCAAAAGCTTCCTATCGGTGTTCAAGAGGGCAATTGGCCTCCAGTTCTTGACATCTGTAGGATCCTTGCCCTTGGATAATAACACCAAAGAGGAGATTCTCATGGAGGGAGGCAAAATGCCTCTTCCCAGGCAGTCTTTAAAGACCTCCACAAGAATCGGGGTCAAAAGGTTCTTAAAAGTTCTATAGAATTCAGCTGTTAGGCCATCTGGACCTGGGGCTTTCTTTAATTTTAGCTGCTCAATTGCCTTTTGACCTCTTCCTCTGTGATGTCCTCAATCAAGGGTGAAAAGTCCAAATTTTTCAGGTCTGGACCTGGGGTTCCCTCCAGAAAAGCTTTCATCCTTCCCCTATCCAAAACCTTACTTCCGAACAAACTAGCATAGTAGGTTTGAACAACTCGCAGGATCCCACCCTTAGATTTCTGAACTATACCCCGAGAGTCCTTCAAACCAACAATCAACTTCCTCGTCACAGCTTCCCTGCAATTCCGAAAGGGATCCGGGCAATGAAATCCCCCATAATCCCTCTCCAGAACCAAGGACCTGTAACGACTATACTGATGCCGTTTGATCTGAAGCTTTAGTCTGGAAACTTTCTCCCCAACCACCCTGTCCGAAATTAAGGATTCAAGCTTTCTTCGTAGGGCAAGGTACTTTTTATACTTGTTTCCCTCCCTTATAACAGATAGTCTGCGGAAGAAGGTGCGGAATGACTTCTTGGCCTCCTCCCACCACTGCGACATTGAGTCGAAAAACACAATCTTTGTTAACTCACACTGAAGGAGTGCCTCAAAGGAGTGCTGCACTGACTCGCTCTCCAGGGTATCTGAACTCAATCTCCATAACCCCCTACCTTTGGTTGGAACTGAGGAGACACCCAGCAAAAAAGATAAGGCAAGGTGGTCAGAGTAATCAACCAAGATTTCCTCAGTCTGAGTAAAGATCTCCTCCTTTCGAACAAAAGCCATGTCAATCCTGCTGCTTCGACCTGCACAATGGTAAGTATGCTTTGACATCCGGCCACCATGGGTAAAGACATCAACCAAGTCTGCTTGCTCAAGTATGTTTTTAAGAAAATTACTTTCATATTTGTCAAAGGAAAGCCTTGATCTATCTTCTGCTCTAAGGACCTGGTTGAAGTCACCAGCCATGATGACTGAAGTGGAGGTATGGAGATATGGCTGAATTTCCCTCAAAAGGTTTTTTCTCCCATGCCCAGACTGAGGCCCATAAACATTAATAAGTCTCAGTCTGCGTCCTGCAACAGAGACGTCTAATAGAAGACACCTGCCTACTTCCACCTCTATAAGGCGGTGCACAAATATTCCAGAAAAGCCTTTAAACAAAATACCAACACCACCCCCAGGTTCTGCAGCAATTGAAAAAAAAGCTGGACCCCAAAGCCAATCTTTTGATGCTTTCTTGATATCTGCAGTGGTGGTCAGTCTGGTCTCTTGCAAGAAGATGATGTCAGCTGAGGTGTGGCTTAAGGCTTCAAAGGCTTGATATCTTGTACTGGCCACTTTAATGCTTGCAACATTTGTTGAAATAAACCTGAGGGGGCAAGAAGCCATAGTTAAGTGTTATTAATTTTTTTGTGCCTCCTCCTCCTTCTACTCCTTCTCTCATCCTGACCAGGGGTGCTTCGCCAATGAGGCGAGTTGAGGCTGTCGCCTCAGGCGGCAGCGCCCCACGAGGTACCAGGGGCAGCAAAAATGCTGCTCCTGGTACTTTAAGAGCTAATTTCTGGGGGAGGGGGGGCAGCAGCAACTGCTGCTGCCTCAGGCAGCGGAGGGGCCAGGATCGCCCCTGATCCTGACTATCATCTTGATCACCAAATCTTTTAATCTGTGTACCAGATGGGATTGGATCATCATCTCCTAACGATATCATCTCACTTGCATCATCAGATAAAGCCTTATCATCTTCCCTGAACTCAACCGAGACAATTTTCCTGCAGACTTGCAATTTGTCACATTCCATTTCAGACCCTGAAACAACTTCCTCCTTTCCCTTACTGTCAGTATCGCCTTCAGCACCACTATCTGTACCCACATCAGCCTGACCATGACACTGTTTCACACTTTGTTTGTCTTCCATATCTATCCTTTCGAGTTCATCGAGTTCAAGCTCAAATTTGTTTTCTAGGCTGATTTGCATAGGTGGAATGTATTTTGGAGGGGACTGCTTTCCTGAAAGGTCTTTGTTCTTTATTACTGTCCAATCTTGTGAGAAAGGGGACTTACTTAGTCTTACTGGTGGAATTGCCTTATCTGCTGGTTCACAATTTCCCTTTCCAGACTGTGCAAGAGGTTTCTGCCTCTGGGGAAGAGGCTGTATTCCCAAAGGCTGAATGATGGGGGCCTCTGTTATAGAAACTGGCAACTCATTTTTTGCTCCCTGAGACAAAGAGGAAACAGTAAGGGGAACAGAATCTCCTGCATCTCTTGCCACAGCTGACTGATCTTTTACCGTATCATGAGGCTGAGAAGGGGGAATGACCGATGGTTGTGAATCAGACTGGAAATAATCCATCTCATCCCTTATCTCTTCCAACAAATCCTTTGCCATCTCTTCCTCTAACTGAGGGCAACTCTCCATTATGTTATGAAGAGCCTCTGGACAAGCCCTATGTGAGTGGCCATAGCTTCCACACAAGTTACATTTCACATCATTGCAATCTTTCCCGGTGTGTCCTACATCACCACATAGTGAACACTTGACCACTGCACAGGCACTTGCCCGATGTCGGTAAGAACTACATTTGAAACAGGCCCTTGGCTGACCCGGATAAAAAACCACCCCTCGCTCACTACCAATGAAGACAGAGTTTGGAAGATGCTGCGGCACATTATACCTCATGTACAATTCCACATTAGTACACCACCCACCTGACCAATATCCATTATTATCAATGTCTTTCTTCAAAGGGGTAAGCACCTTACAATGACGTCTAAGCCATATTAGAATATCCTCAGGTGGGACACAATCATTCTTAAACAAAATGGTGACTTTCTTTGTCTCAGGTTTAGTGATTGAGATGACTCTAAAGCTTTCCCACAGGCCTGAATGTTTAAAGCTGTCATAATCCTGCCAAAAAAATTCCAGGGCTTGTGATGTTTTGAACACAATGTCATATTCGGTGTCAGAAAACTTTATATAAGCCCTGACGCCTACAGGTGTTAAAGTACTTTGCTTAAGCAGCATCTCCTTGGCTATCACATCTCTAGAAGGCATTTGTTCCTTATCACCCTGCCACCTGAGTCTAATCACATTCTTTTGCTTGAAAACCGGCCCAGTGATATTGTTTTGCACCCCAGGCACCCTCACCCTATTCAGTGGCCTATTCCAAGCGTTTGGTGGAGGTGGTGGGGGCACATTTCTGCTGCCTGCACTTTCTGAAGGAATTGACTGCTGACCATTTGGTCTCCTTACAGAGGAAGAAACAGGTGCAGAGACAGAACTTGGCTGTGCGGAGGGCACTGTAGGCAGAGGATTCTGAGAAACAGCTGGAGTAGTTAAAGGGGAAGTTGTTATTGGAGAAACTGTAAGGGCTGGGGAAAAGGTTGAGGCTATAGAAGAAGTGGTGAGTACAGCAGAAGAAGATGAAATAGAAATTAAAGCGGCAGTACTTAAAGGGGTGGTACAAGGAACAGGTTGTATCACATCGGCCAATGAATTAGCATCTTTGTTTACTTTATTAACATCACTCAGCACAGATTCCACACACTGCCTTGCAACACTTTCACTGATGTCTCCACCTCCACACTCCATAACATCACTTGCATTCACACAGTCTGCTCCAGCCTCCACTCCATCCACTCCATCCTTCCCAGACTCTCCCACACCAGCAGCTGCCGTCAATTCCTGCTCACTCAGCTTCCCATGCCCCAGTGCCAAGGACATTGGGGCACTCTGCACAACTGCAGAAGTCTCTGTATTATTGGCTGATGGTTGAGTGAAGGTCTCCTTGGATGCTGAGGGCTGATGGGCACAGTCATTCTGGGAAGTAGAGGGAAGGGAGGGAAAATCCTGTTCTGAGAAAACAAAGCTTTCCTCTTCCTTATGAGCAGATTGGCTTCTCTTTCCCATTTTATCTTCTATATTATTTGCCTCATCCAAGCTGAAGATAAAATTGGGTGCATGTATCTGAGCAACAACTGATTTCTTTGGTTTCAGTTGGCCAATCCTTCTAGTCTCCTTGTCACTATCAGAAGTAGATGAAGCAGATGCAATTTGCCTCATGGACCTGTATTTAGCCGGCTGTTTAAGAGCTTGCCGAGAGTCCTCAAACCTTCTCCTGTTTGTATAGACTTCAGAAAGGGGACCAATTTTTTTATAATTCTGCAAAATCTGTTTTTCCAAGGTTCTGAACTCTTCATTTATTTTGTTGACTTTTGCTAAATAAAAGTCTTGCTTCTCCACATCAGCAGTGGAATAGTTATAAAATGCTTTTTGCAACTCAACTTTAAATTTTTTTCGCTGCAGCTCCTGCTCATTTGCCAGTTTTATTAATTCAACCAGTTCATCAGTGGTAGGTGTTTGATCCTGGTTGTGACTTGAACCAGCATACTGTACCTTTAAGAGGCTTTCTGCTTGGGGTTGTTCATTTATATCAGAACAATTGTTTCCCTCTGATGTGGGAGTACCAAGATGGCTGTTCCCTGTGAGACTCTTATACATCTCTACAGAGGGAGTAGCAATATGGCTGCTGGAGTTTGTTCCTACTGCCTCCCCTGACTCCACACCAGCTCCAGACACCCCCCGCACATGAGGCAGTTTTTGTTACCAGAGCATGGGGTGCTTGATTCCTCTCAGGGGAAGTTTTAGAAGCAGCCATTCCTCCCCCACAATCAGCCACTGGAGACTGCATGTCGGCCGCATGGTGCAAAGCAGCTGCTGCATATTCAGCCCCTGATTGTTTGCTGGGTTTGCTCTGTGCTGCCTCTCCACCCGCAAACTCACAGTCTTCCCCTGACACAGATTTCATAGAGGCAAAGAGATCAGGAGAAATAAAATGCTGACTGGTTTCCATTTTATGTTTTAAGACACAAATATCAGAACTGACATTTTGCACACAACCCTCCATGTTTGTCACAGATACAATTTCTGCTTTACTTTCCATTTGTCTTTCTTTACCAACAATCTCCTTCCTTCCCTCCCTCTCACTCATCACACACTTTACTTCCCTGTCAGGCGTTTTCACAGCACTGGCAGCTGCCTTTCCCAAATCCTCCATGTCTGTGGAAGAAATCCTTCCCAAGGAAACCGATCTCGACCTTCTTGCTGCTCCTTTCCTTTCACTCCCTGCTGCTTTACTCCTTGTCTGCACCTTCCTGGTGGATCTCACACCTTCCAGTGTAGGCCCCAAGGCCTGGGCCTCACGCTGGGGGTTTGCCCGCCCAGGCCTTGCATGGCCTGGGCTGACACTCTCCATTCCTCTGGTTCTCTGAGAGCTCTCTGATGCACGACTGCTTTCACTGGGGATCAGAGAGGATCTGTGCAGCCACTGGGACAGAATGCTCTGTTATACAGCTTAAACCTGCTTCTCTGTATGAGCCCTTAGTGATCTCAGGTGAATCTCTGCTCAAAGAATTGAAGGCATTGTAAATTAATTTGAATGGTCTGACAATTCCCAACTTAGCACATGGTATAGTACAGCACACCCAACCCCCACTCCTGCCTCATTGTTTAATTGTGCATTCCAGTTACTGAGTCTAGGAGCTTTGTACTAATTACATGCCCTCATCTCATTTGCATTTAAAAAGCACCAGGGTTTGTTTATATTACAGTGTTCACATATGTAGGACTTTTGTTGGGGGGAAGGTCTGTTAAAGCAGGGTTCCCCAATTGTCGGGCTGCAGCCCAGAAGCAGCCTGTGGACATTGAACCCAGTGCGTCGAATTGGATGCCGACGCGCCCCGAATTGGACGCCAGCGCATCCAACTATGTTGCTGACCCCCACAACCTGACCCCGCTGACCCCAATCCCACCCCACCCCCTGGTCCTCGAAAAAAAATTTTGCATCCGGCCCCGGTCCAAAAAAGTTCAGGGACCCCTGTGTTAAAGGACAAGTAACATCAAAATTTTTTAAAAAAAATTTGTTAGTATACGGCAAAAAAACCCACAAACACAAATTAAAGTTTAAAATCGCAAATCCTTTATTAATAAATAACTTGAAACTCCACTTCCTGTCCTCTTCAGAAAGGGCGACGATCAATCGTTTGGCGCTGGATTTCTCCTCCCTGGCTCTATCCCATATATCGTGACAGTGTGTGAAGGAGCTGTGGTCCTTGGTAAGAAGCACGTAGCACTGGCACAGTGGAAATGTGACTCCAGCGACTCCGGAGATCGTTCTAGTGGGTCTAAGTCAGTGAAGAAGAGTCTTGCGAGTCTGTGAAGAACGAGGCCGCTGATTTGAAATCTCTCTCCCTTGTCAGTGATTTCTGGAGGAAGCCCTGGTAGTGAAGGTGGTGGGGGGAGCAGAGGATCAATGTCGGCCGCCTCCCCCTTATATATTTAATTTTTTTCCCTATTAATAACATTGGGATCAGCCATGAAATGTACCGGCCAGGCCAGTAAAATACCGGGCAGGTGGCAACACTAGTTCCCGGTAAGCCGGGTCCCTAATTACTTTGCGCTACAGGTGTCTGCAATCCTAGTTAGTTATGACCGGGGCCCCTCTCTTGCAGGCCCGGACTGGCAATCTGTGGGTTCTGGCAAATTCCAGAGGGGCTGCTATAAGGTCCCATAGAAAGTCAGTATTTAGTGGCTGGTGGGGTCTGTTTGGGCCTCTGTGTAGGCTGGTTGGGCCTGTTTTACCTGAAATGCCAGGGCCTATTTGGACTCTCAGTCCAGCCCTGCTCTCTTGTGTCTTTAGTAGCGCAGGTTGCTGCAGCTGTCTGTGGAACATTTAACAGTACAAATTTTTTTTTTTAAAAATGCAAGACTAGAACCTATGACCTTGTGTGTCAAAGCTCAGTGAGCTAACCCCAATGCTATGAAACCTTTTGGCTGTTATGGCTGAAAACATTTTTTCAAGGCTAATAGTAAAATAACATAAAAAAAAAAATCATTGTCATATTTAGGCTTATCATTTTATAAGATAATTATTATCACAACTCCCATTCATTTATTTCCATTCATTTAGCAGTGTCCCACACACCAAAAAAAAAAAAAAAATCATGATTGTGAAGGGGGAAAAGAAAATAGAGGAATTGAACCCATGACCTTCAGCTTCAAAGTTCAGTCACTTAACCACAAGGCTATGAAGCCTCTGATCTATTACATATGCTGAAAACGTTTCTTTTAGGCTAATACACACAGCTATTAAAAAGTAAAATAAATAAATAAATAAATAAATAAATATTGCTAAAAAACATTGATGTATGTATTTGTTTTTATAATTATTATTTGTTTTTATAGGGGGGTAAAGTACTCAACCAAGTATTAATACAGTACTATGCAAATTACTAATGCCTAGAATTATTGGCACAAAAGCCCATTGATTTTTGTTTCCATTTATTTGGCTGTGTCCCCCCAAAAACTGAATACATCAATGTAGTAAAATATTATTAATAGAAGTTGCTGACCGTTTTTACCCACTCCATATCACAGTTTAAAAGACTCAAAACTGCCACTACAATTGAAAAAAAAAAAAAAAAATCTAATGACTATAAAACTGCTAAAATGGGAATCGATCCACCAACCTTTTGTATCATAAAGCAGAGCATTAGCCAACTGAGCCATTTCTTAGAACAAGAGTAAAGCTGAATCACTTTATATAAGACACTGGTCAGGCTGCTACGGAACCCAAAAAAACAAAAAAAAACAAATGCACACAAGGGAAAGGGGGACTGTGGTCACTACTTAATTTAGCTCTTCTACCTTATAAGAAACTGCTACCCATTTAGCTAAGAATGTCAAGCTTAAGCCTAAAACTTCAATCACTAAAAAGGGTGATTGCAAATCACTCTGCTGTCTACAGTCAAATATTTCAGCTCAGGAAGAGGAGAGTAAAGGTACTTTCCCCGCAGAAGCCCTGTTTCTTCCCCTCAAGAGATCCTTTCTGAAATGATCTCTGCCTTTTTGTAGCAAAAACAAATAATATAACGCTTATTAAAAAAAAAAAAATAATGGTGGGCAGATTCAAATAATAACCCTCTATTTCCCTCTATTTCCTAGACCTACACCTTAACCACTACACTATAGGTGCTGCTTATGGGGCTTCTAATAGCTCAGGCGCCACCTGGTGTCCATTGCTTGAACTGCACCTATTTAAAATTTAAGGGCAATCCTTTCTATACGCTGGGACTGTGCGTTTCCCTGCGCTTAGTGCGAACAGCGCATTTATCTTGATCCGTTACAGCGCGTCAAACGTACAATCTATTCTGGCTCCATCTGTAATTATATCATGATATGCCTATGTCTACTCTCTCTACCTTCCAACTATCCTTTATCTTACCTGTGAACTGAAACTTGCTCTGTTATAGGAAACTCATACCAATCCAAAGAATTTATGATGAGGTCGAAACATGCTATATATGACAGCCGAAACTAATGATTTCTTTTGATTTTCTATAGGCGCAAAGATGCCATCCCAGATGATCACTATCTTATATGCAGTCCTGATCTTGGGGAAAGAGTTACACGCTGAGCGGATTGTGATGCCAGGTCCATCATCCGGGATCATGCTACAAGATACGGCGGGATTCATCATGAGCAACAAGAGGATCTTATCCCAAAAGATTTATATGAGCATAGATCCATGTTGTATCATCGAAAGACAAATCAACGTATCCAATATCCGATCACCGGAGATTCAAACCTGGTACCAGCTGCATATTGAATATTCACAAGAGCGGATTACTCAAATCCTGGAGCAAACCCGGAAAACTTTAATCAGGGAACCTTTTCTTCAAACCAAAGACCGAAATGGTTAATTTCTGCTATTGTTGCTGCTATAATCTTTGCAGTAGTAGGAAACGTATTTGCAACCGGAGTAAGAATCGCCAATTCCGCCTCCCTTAAAATATTGAAGGAGAGGTGGAAAGCATTGATGCATTCCAAAACCAGGAGATTGCCATAAGTCCAGATTTAAAATTTTTGTTGGACAATAAGCCCAGCCATACCATCCGTATGGTTATAAAAAAACATAATATTACCATGGATACTCCACAATTTTCATCAACCGATGACGAAATACTGTTTCCTTCTGTTTGGTCATGGGGGGAAAACTATATATGGAGTCTATTGATCACAATTATAGTAGGGTGGTTAACTGTAATCACCAATTTGGCAATTCGTTGGATGAAGATCATCAAAAAGACTCTAGACAAACTATGGCTTAAATCTCGCCTATCAAGTTTACATAATGAGTATGATGAAGGAAGAGTTTGAAAACCCTTAGTAGTTTTCCGGAAATGTTCATATTATAGGAAACATTTCAGAAAAACAAGGGGAATTTGTCGGATTTTCAAATAAGATGAATATTAACTATAAGAATATTCAGGTTTATTAATGATAACGTATGATTATTTTACTCAATAGAATACAAATTCATGATTGATATTATGCATATTTGATAAATCATATAGTGTTGAGTAATGAATGTTATATTTTGTTTTATATAAATTAATGTTTAGTTGGTAAGAAACTTCTGTTCTGAAAAGGATGTTTTATCAGACTCCTAACACAGGTATATAACCTTTGTGCTCAAAGCAAATCTCAAAGGTTGTATAATCCTTGGTGTCTGTGTGAATAAAATGAGAACACCTTGAAGGATTTTACAAACTATCCACAGTATAAAGCACACCTGTTTGAGAGGGTAATAATTAATCAAGGACAGACCAATTTTGAATGGCTAGTGTATTCACAAGTATATTGTATGTGTACTGAAGGTATTAAGGAATAGGGATGTAGCGAACTGCCGATTTGGTGTTCGCGAACGCCGTTCGCGAACACCGGCAAAAAATGCGAACGTTCGCGAACAGTTCGCGAACTTCGAACACCCGCTAAAATCGTTCGATTCGAACGTTCGAAGGATTTTTCATTCGAATCGAACGTTCGAAGGATTTTAATCGTTCGATCGAAGGATTTTCATTCGAATCGAACGTTCGAAGGATTTTAATCGTTCGAACGAATGAAAATCGTTCGAACGAATGGAAATCGTTCGAACGAATGGAAATCGTTCGAACGAATGGAAATCGTTCGATTTTAGCGGTCGAATGGTCGAATGGTCGAACGATTTGTATTCGAATTAGAGATGTCGCGAACTGTTCGCCGGCGAACTTGTTCGCGCGAACATCGGGTGTTCGCGCTCGCCGGAAGTTCGCGAACGTCGCGCGACGTTCGCCATTTTGGGTTCGCCATTGTTGGCGCTTTTTTTTGCCCTCTCACCCCAGACCAGCAGGTACATGGCAGCCAATCAGGAAGCTCTCCCCTGGACCACTCCCCTTCCCTATAAAAACCGAAGCCCTGCAGCGTTTTTTCACTCTGCCTGTGTGTGCTGAAGAGATAGTGTAGGGAGAGAGCTGCTGCCTGTTAGTGATTTCAGGGACAGTTGAAAGTTTGCTGGCTAGTAATCGTTTTGATACTGCTCTGTTATTGGAGGGACAGAAGTCTGCAGGGGTTTGAGGGACATTTTAGCTTAGGTAGCTTTGCTGGCTAGTAATCTACCTTCTACTGCAGTGCTCTGTATGTAGCTGCAGTGGGCAGCTGTCCTGCTTCTGATCTCATCTGCTGACTGCTGCAATAACAGTAGTCCTTGTAAGGACTGCTTTTATTTATTTTTTTGTTGTTTTACTACTACTACTACTACTACTACTATAAGAGCCCAGTGCTATTAGTCTAGCAGTGTTGGGGAGTGGGACTGGTGTGCTAATCTGCTGCTCCTAGTAGTTCAGCAGCACCAACTTTAATTTTTTTTTTTAATATTCATTTTTTTTTATTTTACTTTTTTTTATTTTACTACCGCTGTAGTAGTGTATAAGTTGACCTTTTAGGCATTATTTGCCCTGTAGGCATTATTTGCACACTGTTTTCTTCAACCCGCCATCGAGCTGTGTGACCTTGTTCCCATTCTGTCTAAATATCCATAATATTACCGTCTCCAGAAAAAACACCGGAGTCACTTTTTTCAAGCAGCATTCATATATTTTACGTAATCCGTATCCACCGCTGTAGTAGTGTATACGTTGGCCTTGTAGGCATTATTTGCACACTGTTTTCTTCAACCCGCCATCGAGCTGTGTGACCTTGTTCCCATTCTGTCTAAATATCCATAATATTACCGTCTCCAGAAAAAACACCGGAGTCACTTTTTTCAAGCAGCATTCATATATTTTACGTAATCCGTATCCACCGCTGTAGTAGTGTATACGTTGGCCTTGTAGGCATTATTTGCACACTGTTTTCTTCAACCCGCCATCGAGCTGTGTGACCTTGTTCCCATTCTGTCTAAATATCCATAATATTACCGTCTCCAGAAAAAACACCGGAGTCACTTTTTTCAAGCAGCCATAATATATTTTACGTAATCCGTATCCACCGCTGTAGTAGTGTATACGTTGGCCTTGTAGGCATTATTTGCACACTGTTTTCTTCAACCCGCCATCGAGCTGTGTGACCTTGTTCCCATTCTGTCTAAATATCCATAATATTACCGTCTCCAGAAAAAACACCGGAGTCACTTTTTTTGGCAAAAAATGACTATTTTCAGCATTTATGTGGCATATTTTTTCTGGCAACTGTGCTTCAGTGGCTGCAACCAAAAAAACTGGGCAAACAATGTCTACAAGGTCAACGTATGGCGAAAAATTACTATTTTCAGCATTTATATGGCATATTTTTTCTGGCAACTGTGCTTCAGTGGCTGCGTCCAAAAAAACTGGGCAAACAATGTCTACAAGGTCAACGTATGGCGAAAAATGACTATTTTCAGCATTTATATGGCATATTTTTTCTGGCAACTGTGCTTCAGTGGCTGCGTCCAAAAAAACTGGGCAAACAATGCCTACAAGGTCAACGTATGGCAGTTGTTTAAAGAGAACAGTAGATTACTAGCCAGCAAAGCTACCTAAGCTAAAATGTCCCTCAAATCCCTGCAGACTTCTGTCCCTCCAATACAGAGCAGTATCAAGCAGATTACTAGCCAGCAAACTTACTATCATCTGTCCCTGAAATCACTAACAGCTCTCCCCCTACACTATCTCTTCCAAGCACACACAGGCAGATTTTTCAGATACATTTTTGCCCTTGATCCCCCTCTGGCATGCCACTGTCCAGGTCGTTGCACCCTTTAAACAACTTTAAAATCATTTTTCTGGCCAGAAATGTCTTTTCTAGATGTTAAAGTTCGCCTTCCCATTGAAGTCTATGGGGTTCGCGAACCGTTCGCGAACCGCTCGCATTTTTGCGCAAGTTCGCGAATATGTTCGCGAACTTTTTTTCCGACGTTCGCTACATCCCTAATTCGAATCGAACGCAAACTCAAAATTCGAACGTTCCCAAACGTTCGCGAACATTAGGCGGACGCGAACGGTCGAAGTTCGCGCGAACAAGTTTGCCGGGGAACAGTTCGCTACATCCCTATTAAGGAATCATAAAGTATTGTTTCAGTCTCAGACAATGTCAACAGTAATGTTTAATACCAGACTAAGGAGGTCAAAGGCTATTATGTATTTTTTAGATATTTTTAGGTCACGATGTTTGAGGCAATAGTGCCATCTACAGGTAGTGTAGGACATCATGCCCAGGGGTCAATGATTGACATTTTACAAAATATTTAGATTAAATGGTGATAGTTTAACTTTTTGGAGACTACCCTTCAATTCCAATTGGTTAATTGATTAATCCCAGGGGTTGAGTATATTATCTTGTGGATGTTTGCCGTTTATTAAGTAATATCTATTGGTCAATTTTCCTTTTGATTAATCATTGAATGTATATCAGGGAGAGTTTAATAGATTTTTTTTGTAAGAAGTAATAATTTCATTTTTTTTGTCATATTCATATTTAAATAAATCAACTATTTTGTTAAATAGTTGTCCTGATTTTTCACCCTTTGTACCAATTGATTGGGAAAGCTCGATATCGAATTCAGAGTTGGGCATATATTATTTAAGACTCCTCCTCTTTATTACTAATAAGGAGCCTTAAATTCTTTTAAATAATTTTATATAATTTTATATAATTTCATTAAACATTCGCACAATTAGCCCGACATGAAATGCAATTTATAAAGATGAGAGAAGACTATTAGAGCTGTTGGTTTATTTCTTGTGAGTGATGGATTATTAAAAGTCATGCAAAGTCGCAACCACAAAGTCATGATTTCAAAAAATAACACAAAAATACATGTTTTAGTGCTTGGAATGTTGTGGGGTGCATGTGCAATGTTTCAGGGACACACCCTTTTGTCAAACATGTGGAAACCGTGATGGATGACATACAAATAAGGTGATCAATTAATAAATTAGCATATGTAATTAACAGTGTTATAAACATCCAAAGTGAACCATTCAGTGACCAAGGTATTAAAAACCTCTTAGTTAGTGTCCATGGTGTTAAAAACCTCATACAGTCCAGATTTTTCAACTTCAAAAAATGTATTAAGTCCATAAATATGTGAAAAAAATCCTTAAGTGTAGATATCAGGGTGATTTCTTATCTGCATTGTTGCTTCTTGCATTTTACTGGCAGACTGGCAGCTTGGTTTGCATTTACCCCTTCTGGTCCCCCGATATGCCCTGCATGGCCTCTCCCTAAAAAAGGTACCGCAGACACCTGTGATGTAACTGGGGAGTCCAGCCATATATCGACCGATGATCTATCAGTTGAGGACACGGAGGAATCATGGCCCTTTCTGTTAATTCGCCTGTTATCCTTCCACGTGTAGACTTCAACTCTCTCATAATCCCTGGTATCCCGTGTAAATTTTCTCAACTTGATCTGTAGAATATCATGCTGGAGTTGTTCCATCTTCTCCTCTAAGTCACGTAACACAGCAGCATCAGTGTCGGGAAAGGACTTGTAATCCTCCTCCACTGCGTGCAGTTGCTGCTTCAGTTCCTTTGTTCCGGTTTGCAATCGCTGAACCGTTAGCGTAATCAAATCGTGGTTGCACCGATCAATATTTCATTTTTGGAGAAATTCTAGGCTTGTCTACAAAGCTGGTTGTATCATCATCCTAAGTCCTCGAGGGATGCGCTGAGCTTTAGCATATTCCGCCAACGAAGCCAGATGCATTGCCCATGAAACCTCTTGTCACTTTAGCTTTTCCAGCTTTCGCAGAGACTCGGCTCCGCTTCGTGTTGATGTCACAGGTAAGCTGTGTGCGGCATGGGAGGATTTTCTTCCGCAATCGGCAATGAGATTTTTAATACCTTGGTCACTGAATAGTTCACTTTGGATGTTTACTAACAATTTTCGTTTCTTAAAAATATTTTTAAGGCAATGGCCATTTTATAACACTGTTAATTACATATGCTAATTTATTAATTGATCACCTTATTTGTATGTCATCCGTCATGGTTTCCACATGCTTGACAAAGGGGTGTGTCCCCGAAACATTGCATCTCTGCACAATAAACAAGCAGGGTGCTCCCTGCAACGCTAATGCCTTGTGTGCTGGTATCCTTTTTCTCAGACCAATTGTGAGGTTGCTGATCCTCTAATATTGTACACTGGGCTGATCTCTCTGAGGGTGTGCGCTTTTTCTAAATTGTTTATGTGAGACATGATTATTACAAACCCATTCTTGTTTTTTTATAAATGTGTGTAAAAAATCTCACAAATACTACATTTTAATTAGTTGCATATGTCTAATAAATATGCCCAGTGGTGTGCCAGAATAGAATGACTCTAGTAACATTTACAGGAATATTTTTTGATACCGACTTCACATCATTATTTTTTATTGAGTTTTAACATATAAAGCACACTAACAATATGTTTTTGATACTGACTTTAGTTGACTGCACCCTATATTTTCAAAGGTGTTCCATTGTATGCATGTGATGGTGTCTGAAATCTGTTTCTTCACTTTCTAAATATTGTTATTGCCTAATCTATTGATCCACTGTCATATTGCTAATCTGTGACCTTCAAATCTGATGAAAATGTAATGGGAATGGTAAGGCTGTTGATCGCCTCTTAATGGTGGACTTCTGTTTTGAAGCATAGTGTCTACTTTTTTTAGTTGCTTCTTCAATATAAATAAGGCCTCACGTGCATTTAATAAATATAAAACAAAAGATGATTCATGTATAACATTGTCTGATTTTGTATCATTTGCCTTAGTTTGGTTGATGAAAAGCACTATCTCTGATTATTGAAAACAGCAATCAGAATTTTTTTTTATATTTAATTGTTCAATTTTTTTTTTTTATAACTTGTTTTTATTATAGGATAATAGATTATAATCACATAGAGCATTTGTACATAGTTCCATAAAGCAAAGAATATAGTGATTATGACATTCAAATCAAAACATTTCAACAAACTTTTTATACAGTCAGCTCAGTTATGGCAAGTAGCATGAGGGAGCGGGTCTTTTGAAGATTAATTCAGATAAGAGGTTAGCAATCTGTTAATCTGATGACTTCTGGGAGGCGCATTATCAGGTTTTAATTATTCAATTTAATATAGACATGTTCTTAGTTTTCCAGCTGCCCTCACCCATATGCCTTGTGCTTTTATAAACTTCAATTGCTCTTTACTGGCACTGGAAGTTGGAGTGATATCAAACCTGTCCCTTCTCCTGCCAGCAGCCTGTCCCTTCCCCTTCAGCAGCCTACCAACAGTAACAAAATAACAGCTCCCTGATACCTGCTTCGCTAAAAATCTCCCTAAAAAATCCCTAAAAATCTCTCCTACCTAGTGGTAAATATATGAGAATATATGTATGAGAATAGCACTCAATAGTAAAGCACCCAAGTCCGGCCATGACTCCTCGTTGGGAAAGAGAAACAATATCTTATCTAAAAGCAGTTTTATTGTGAAGTGCTGGCTCTTTCTGAAAGCACAGGATCAGATGTAATGAACTAAGATGGCTGCCTACACACCAAAATATACATTTATTGGTCCAAGAATAATATTTTAAATGGTAGAATGAATTCATGAATGAATGAATGAATGAATATACACAGTGTAGTTTAAGCAATTAAAAACAACATCATAAAATCGAGAATGTTAAGGAAGTCTAAGAGAAGATACCATCACCTGTATATGATGAAATACCTTTGAAAAGCTTGGTGCAGGTATTTCGAAGTGTCTTAGATCCATCTATTACAAATAATATTCTCTTTGTTCTTGTTAATACGATTTCACAATTTTTAATATGCTTATGGGCTAATTTTTTGGACAATACTGGGACACTTGCACTTTTCTTGATACATGACTTTACTTTGATTTACAAATGAATAGAAATGAAACTGAGTACAGGATTGGGTACAGAGGGTGGTTGTTAATGGTACATTCTCTACTTAGAATAAGGTTCTTTGTGGGGTCCCTCAGGGCTCGTATTGGGTCCACTTTTATTTAACTTGTTCATTAATGACTTAGGAAAGGGTATTGTAAGTAATGTATCAGTGTTTGCAGATGACACAAAACTATCCAGCCCAATTAATTCCATCCAGGATGTGGCATCCTTGTAACAGGATCTTGACAAACTGGAAATCTGGGCAGCTAAGTGGAAAATGAGATTCAATGTTGATAAATGTTACAAGTACATTAGAGGACATTATAGACAAATAGAAGGGGACCTTTTTACCCATAAAGAGGATCACTGCACCAGAGGACACCTCTTCAGACTAGAAGAAAATAACTTTCATTTGAAGCAGCATAGGTGGTTCTTCACATTGAGGACAGTGAGGTTGTGGAACGCACTGTTGGGTGGGTGATATTAAAGCTTATAAGAGTCGCTTGGATGAGTTATTGGAAAGACATAATATCAAAGGCTATTGTGACACTAAACTCTATAGTTAGTATAGATATGGGTATATACAGTATAAAATTTATGTGAGGGTATGGAGGGGTGTGTGCATGTTTATCTGAGGGTATGGAGGGGTTGAACTTGATGGACTTTGTCTTTTTTCAACCCGATATAACTATGTAAGTCATGCACCTGGGATGTAAACATATCCAAACCACTTATACCCTTAATGGATCTGCACTAGGCACATACATAATGGAAAAGGACCTTGGAGTTCTTGTTAGGGATGTAGCGAACTGTTCGCCGGCGAACTTGTTCGCGCGAACTTCGACCGTTCGCGTCCGCCTAATGTTCGCGAACGTTTGGGAACGTTCGCATTTTGAGTTTGCGTTCGATTCGAATACAAATCGTTCGACCATTCGACCATTCGACCGCTAAAATCGAACGATTTCCATTCTTTCGAACGATTTCCATTCGTTCGAACGATTTCCATTCGTTCGAACGATTAAAATCCTTCGAACGTTCGATTCGAATGAAAAATCCTTCGAACGTTCGAATCGAACGATTTTAGCGGGTGTTCGAAGTTCGCGAACTGTTCGCGAACGTTCGCATTTTTTGCCGGTGTTCGCGAACGGCGTTCGCGAACACCAAATCGGCAGTTCGCTACATCCCTAGTTCTTGTAGATAATAAACTTGACAATGCCAGTCAGCAGCATCAAGGGCAAACAAGGTCATGAGCTGTATTAAAAGGGACATTGATTCACGCAGGAGGGGATCATTCTTCCACTGTATAGAGCACTGGTAAGGCCCCATCTAGAATATGCTGTACAGTTTTGGTCTCCAGTCCTTAAACAGGACATTCCTGAATTAGAGAGGGTACAGAAAAGGGCAACTAAGCTGGTAAAAGGTATGGAAAATATTAGCTATAAGGAACGACTGGCTTGGTCACGCTGGGGAACGACTGGGGTTGGTCACGCTAGAGAAGAGGCGCTTAAGGGGTGCTATGATAACTATGTAAGGGGATCATATAAAAATCTCTCTAATACTTTATTTACCAGTAGGTCTTTCCAGCGGTTGCAAGGTCAGCCATTCCAATTAGATGAAGGCAGGTTTCCACCTAAATATTCGGAAAGAGTTTTTTACAGTGAGAGCTGTGAAGATGTAGAATTCTCCCCTGAATCAGTCAAACAGGCTGATACATTAGACAGCTTTAAGAAGGGGTTGGATGACTTTTTAGCAAGTGAGGGAATACAGAGTTATGGAAGATAGCTCATAGTACAAGTTGATCCAGGGACTAGTCTGATTTTGGAGTCAGGAAGAAATGTTAACCCCTCTGTGGCAAATTGGAGAGGCTTCAAATGTTTTTTTGTTCCTCTGGATCAATTAGCAATTAAGCAGGTTATAAATAGACTTTAAAAGGTTGAACTTGATGGACATGTGAGCATGGGTTACACGTGACTCTAACACTTCAGGCTAGGGCCTTCGCTATATGGAAGATTAAAGGTTTGGTGTAGTTTAACTACAACTCCCACAGGCTACTGTGCAATAACAAAAGACTTGGGCGCCAGGAGGTTCTTAATAAAACAGGAACAAGGTTGATTGAACTATGCACTAGGCAAGTGACATCAGGTTTCTACTCATGCAGGAGTTGAGGCAATAGCATATAGATAGTTCACACAGATCTGCAGGGAGGCTCACCTAGAGCAGACACAGGCATTTCATGAGGAAGAGCCTTCATTAGGCATTTGCAGAATTCACACACATTCCCTCCTGGAAGTGGTCAGGAAAGCAGCTTCTACCCTACAGTCCCTCTTCACTGAGGTCCCTGACTGGAGGCAACACACAGAGCCTCTGGGAAGCTACTCCCTTACTGCAAATCCTTGTTGGAGCTTCAGCTGCTCTTTCTCTCTAACCTTACTGCCTTTCTCTCCTAGAGAGACTATGACAAGTCTGCCCTAGTATATCTATTCCTCATTCACAGGGTTTCCTGGTCCCCGACTTGGACACATGCCTTCTTCTGGGCCTTCTGTACTCAGCCCCTCTGAGCACACCCAGCTGGATCAGCATCCATAGGCGAAAGAGGAAGAGGCCACTCCTTACACACACTATAGTGCAGTATAGCAGGAAGCTGTCACACCTCTCCTGGCAGATCACTCTAAGAAAAAGGTGGAGGCCTTGAAGCTGCAGGGCAGATTAACCCGTAGGGGCCCCTATATTATGTATGTATTTTACATTGCGAGCAGTGCTAAACATATGCAATAATGCCATTTTAGACAACGCTTGCAATTTTATTTACATTTCCCCTTATAAGCCCTATGTTATATGTATTAAGTTATATATAAACTCTTATACTCCAGTCTGGCATTAGGTAGTGAGTTAATCCAAGCTGCTGTGTTATACATGTGTGTGGGACCTGCTTAATAATATCTTAACAAATACACCTGCAAGTGGCAGGGGAATAGGGTTACCATTGTGGAACATAAAAGTGAAATTTATTTTCCTGAATAATATTGTATGACAGTCAGGGGCGATCCTAGCCCCTCTGCCGTCTGAGGTGGATTGCTGCTGCCACCCCAAAGTGAATTACTGTTGACGCTGCTAGAGCAACCCCAATGTGGCTTGCTGCTGCGCTAGAAGAGCAAAATTTCTGTAACCAGGATCTGCATTTTTGTCGTCCCTGGCAACCAGTGGAGCACTGCCATCTAAAGGGAGTTTCTCAATTCTCCTCATTGGAGCAGGGGCCCTGATGACAGTATATTATGTATGACCTACATAACATATAGGCTACATGCGACTGATACAAAAGTACTGAGACAACTAAACACTATACTGTACATCTCCTGAAGAAATAATTTTATATGTAAATAAAAAAACATTTCAAGATGCAGACGGTGTAATTTTACCTTTTCATAAATTCTTCACTGAAAATGGAATGTGACTATAAACTAGTTAACCAAAACAGGTAATAGACACAGTAGGATAATAACATTATATTTTATAAAAAGTTAGTGAATACAAATAGTTTACATTTGAAATTGTGCTGTATATATTTTTTTATTCAAGGTCATTGCCAAGAACTATGAAACTGATCATGGGTATAATGAGAGTAGTGCTTCATCTTCCAAGAATGGTTTATTTCTTCACAAGTAGATACCTCAGTTAATTGTTTTGTTAACTATAGTAGGTACTGTATGTCCAAGAATGGTTTGGGAATATCTCTGGCAAAAGGTACAGGTGCTGGATTGTGAGCTACACATAAGATGTTGATCAATGTATGTTAACATTGTTTGAATTAGAAAATACTTTCTTATTCCAGAAGGTAAACAAAACTAGTTAGATCAATAGAGCACTGCAACTTTTACATTTTTATGTGGCTTTTTTCCATCCTTGACTTTCTCCATTTGAAGAAATCTTCCCTATGTATAATTTTTTTTCTTTTGTATTTGGGCAATATTAAATAACATAATTTAAAATATGAAAGAAACAATGGTAGGAAACATTTTAATCTACTAAAAGAAATATTCTGTAACCCCTCACATCATGATAAAATCAATTTTTAATGCTTATTGGAGACAAAAAAAATTCAGTTTAATTCAATCCATTCATACCCAAGGCAAAAAAGTAATTCTGACAAGTAGAGATGTCGCGAACTGTTCGCCGGCGAACTTGTTCGCGCGAACATCGGGTGTTCGCGCTCGCCGGAAGTTCGCGAACGTCGCGCGACGTTCGCCATTTTGGGTTCGCCATTGTTGGCGCTTTTTTTTGCCCTCTCACCCCAGACCAGCAGGTACATGGCAGCCAATCAGGAAGCTCTCCCCTGGACCACTCCCCTTCCCTATAAAAACCGAAGCCCTGCAGCGTTTTTTCACTCTGCCTGTGTGTGCTGAAGAGATAGTGTAGGGAGAGAGCTGCTGCCTGTTAGTGATTTCAGGGACAGTTGAAAGTTTGCTGGCTAGTAATCGTTTTGATACTGCTCTGTTATTGGAGGGACAGAAGTCTGCAGGGGTTTGAGGGACATTTAAGCTTAGGTAGCTTTGCTGGCTAGTAATCTACCTTCTACTGCAGTGCTCTGTATGTAGCTGCAGTGGGCAGCTGTCCTGCTTCTGATCTCATCTGCTGACTGCTGCAATAACAGTAGTCCTTGTAAGGACTGCTTTTATTTATTTTTTTGTTGTTTTACTACTACTACTACTACTACTACTACTATAAGAGCCCAGTGCTATTAGTCTAGCAGTGTTGGGGAGTGGGACTGGTGTGCTAATCTGCTGCTCCTAGTAGTTCAGCAGCACCAACTTTAATTTTTTTTTTTTAATATTCATTTTTTTTTTATTTTACTTTTTTTTATTTTACTACCGCTGTAGTAGTGTATAAGTTGACCTTTTAGGCATTATTTGCCCTGTAGGCATTATTTGCACACTGTTTTCTTCAACCCGCCATCGAGCTGTGTGACCTTGTTCACATTCTGTCTAAATATCCATAATATTACCGTCTCCAGAAAAAACACCGGAGTCACTTTTTTCAAGCAGCCATAATATATTTTACGTAATCCGTATCCACCGCTGTAGTAGTGTATACGTTGGCCTTGTAGGCATTATTTGCACACTGTTTTCTTCAACCCGCCATCGAGCTGTGTGACCTTGTTCACATTCTGTCTAAATATCCATAATATTACCGTCTCCAGAAAAAACACCGGAGTCACTTTTTTCAAGCAGCATTCATATATTTTACGTAATCCGTATCCACCGCTGTAGTAGTGTATACGTTGGCCTTGTAGGCATTGTTTGCCCAGTTTTTTTGGCCACAGCCACTGAAGCACAGAGGCCAGAAAAAATATGCCATATAAATGCTGAAAATAGTCATTTTTTGCCATACGTTGACTCAACGTATATGGCAAAAAATGACTATTTTCAGCATTTATGTGGCATATTTTTTCTGGCAACTGTGCTTCAGTGGCTGCAACCAAAAAACTGGGCAAACAATGTCTACAAGGTCAACGTATGGCGAAAAATTACTATTTTCAGCATTTATATGGCATATTTTTTCTGGCAACTGTGCTTCAGTGGCTGCGTCCAAAAAAACTGGGCAAACAATGTCTACAAGGTCAACGTATGGCGAAAAATGACTATTTTCAGCATTTATATGGCATATTTTTTCTGGCAACTGTGCTTCAGTGGCTGCGTCCAAAAAAACTGGGCAAACAATGCCTACAAGGTCAACGTATGGCAGTTGTTTAAAGAGAACAGTAGATTACTAGCCAGCAAAGCTACCTAAGCTAAAATGTCCCTCAAATCCCTGCAGACTTCTGTCCCTCCAATACAGAGCAGTATCAAGCAGATTACTAGCCAGCAAACTTACTATCATCTGTCCCTGAAATCACTAACAGCTCTCCCCCTACACTATCTCTTCCAAGCACACACAGGCAGATTTTTCAGATACATTTTTGCCCTTGATCCCCCTCTGGCATGCCACTGTCCAGGTCGTTGCACCCTTTAAACAACTTTAAAATCATTTTTCTGGCCAGAAATGTCTTTTCTAGATGTTAAAGTTCGCCTTCCCATTGAAGTCTATGGGGTTCGCGAACCGTTCGCGAACCGCTCGCATTTTTGCGCAAGTTCGCGAATATGTTCGCGAACTTTTTTTCCGACGTTCGCTACATCCCTACTGACAAGGTCAAACATCCTTTAAGGGCAGCATCGTATAAGATGTAATAGTAATTTGATTCTGCCAGGGAAGCTTCTGCAGTCTCTAATGGAATTAATGCACCTATTGCAATATTTATTTCCCAACAAAATCAAACCATTACTATTGATTTTCATGGTAAACCCTAAAGTAGTCCAGAGGGAATACACATTTATTAATTGTTTTCACATTAACCTTATAGTTGCTAAAAATTGTTTATTATCAGCAGAAATGGTGTTTATCTTAGTGTAGAATTAATGTGGCTTAGTCTTTGATGTTTTCTTGTTTCATTATACATTTAATTAATCTATGTCCTTTTGTGGTAAGGATGTTACAAATGTAACTGTAACAGTCAAACCTGAGGCATGTTAATAAAGGTTTGCATCATATTTTATGGTTTAAAATTGTACTAAATGCTAGGGATGTAGCGAACTGTTCGCCGGCGAACTTGTTCGCGCGAACTTCGACCGTTCGCGTCCGCCTAATGTTCGCGAACGTTTGGGAACGTTCGCATTTTGAGTTCGCGTTCGATTCGAATACAAATCGTTCGACCATTCGACCATTCGACTGCTAAAATCGAACGATTTCCATTCTTTCGAACGATTTCCATTCGTTCGAACGATTTCCATTCGTTCGAACGATTAAAATCCTTCGAACGTTCGATTCGAATGAAAATCCTTCGATCGAACGATTAAAATCCTTCGAACGTTCGATTCGAATGAAAAATCCTTCGAACGTTCGAATCGAACGATTTTAGCGGGTGTTCGAAGTTCGCAAACTGTTCGCGAATGTTCGCATTTTTTGCCGGTGTTCGCGAACGGCGTTCGCGAACACCAAATCGGCAGTTCGCTACATCCCTACTAAATGCATGGTATAAGGCATATTTATTATGCTGTGCAAAAAAAAAGGGATAATGCATGCACTTTTTGCAATTTTAAAACTTGTTTTATTATATGCCAAATAAGTACAGAAAGCTATGTAAAATAAATTGTGTATTTATAAAGCCTCATTATTGTCCTTACATGTTAATTAACACCATACATCACTAGGGATGTAGCGAACTGCCGATTTGGTGTTCGCGAACGCCGTTCGCAAACACCGGCAAAAAATGCGAACGTTCGCGAACAGTTCGTGAACTTGGAACACCCGCTAAAATCATTCGATTCGAACGTTCGAAGGATTTTAATCGTTCGAACGAATGGAAATCGTTCGAACGAATGGAAATCGTTCGAACGAATGGAAATCGTTCGAAAGAATGGAAATCGTTCGATTTAGCGGTCGAATGGTCGAATGGTCAAACGATTTGTATTCGAATCGAACGCGAACTCAAAATGCGAACGTTCCCAAACGTTCGCGAACATTAGGCGGACGCGAACGGTCGAAGTTCGCCGGCGAACAGTTCGCTACATCCCTATACATCACGGATACAGATATACAGGGCAGAACTATTATGGATGGTACTGTGGAATAAAAAAGTATTCCCAGAACTATGATCAGCATTTATCAACCAGGGGCCAATTTATTAACATTCTGTAACACTTTACAAGTGGATTGTACATGCTGAGAAAGGATTCAGGCAATTATATTCCTGCTGGAATACAATAAAATTGCACTTTGTAACATTTTCATTCTAAAAAATATATTTTCCAAGCAGTACTGATAAGAAGTATTTATCAGTACCACTTTTGCAGTGTTACAGAATTTTAATAAACTGGCCTGATGATACATGCAGTCTACTTTCTCATGTCTACCGCTTGTCATACTGTATATCAAAGTTTTATGTAGAAAACCAGCAATGCAGTCAAACAGAAGTAGGGTCACCAGGTTTAAATATACTAATCAGAAGTTACATTATTATTGTTGACGCTCTGAGCTATATAACTCAAAATTGCTTCAAAATTGGTGTGCACTGCATTTGCTGATGTTGTTCAGATGGTTATTTCTACTGTGAGTTCTATCATCATCCATTAAACATTGCCTGGTTTAATTTTATTTGCTGTAAATGGAAATTCATCTATCCATAGAAGAAAAGTTCCTGGCCACTGACTGAGGGGGCAAGTGGCCATTTTTCTTACTCCATAATGTTTAAAATGCATGATGTGGTGAAGATGGTGCTGCAGTACTCTTCACTATCTGCAGATTAACATTTTGTTCAACCCCAAAACCCTCAGATTACATACAAACTCAGATAACTGGGAGGTATATGTAAAGCCTTGACCCATACAAACAAAGAAGGATTGCATTGTAGAGTTTATTTAACAAGATGAAAAGCTACCAGCTCTGCTCCACATGTCTATTAACTATATGGTTAGGATACAATCTGGACTGGTATAGATGGTGACTAGCGATGGGCGAATCATTTCGCTTTGCCAAAAATTTGTTAATACTTCTGTTTGTTTTTTTTAAATTTGAATTTTTATTGGTTTTATGCGCGCAATACCAGTTTACAATCTTATGTTAGCACAATAATTAATAACAAAGCAGATTAGTGTTGTGAGTCAGTTTGGAAACCGCTGTTTACAGTTCATCTCTATCCCTGCATCTGGAGTATATTCAAGATGAAATTACTTTGGTCACCGCTTCTGCTTTGTGGTGTGCATTCCTTTGATGTGACTACTTGCCCCTTGTATGATTTGCTTCTGGTTGGTCACATAGGAGTGTATGCTAAGTTGTGCTGACATAGGTTAATGGCAACAAAACCTGATATTGTCATATACTGTAATATACAAAATTCAATAACAATGTAACAGTATGGGTAGAAAAGTACTGAAAAGAGAGAAGAGATTAGGAGGAGAAGAGAGGGGGTGGGGTGGGTAGGTTCTGTCCAGGAATCTTCACAATCAGGTCAGTATTCAGCCATTACCTATGCTTCCCTTTTACCTGTGTTAGCACAGCCGGAGTCTGGGGAAGATCGCTGACGGATGAGACTAGGTTCCTTGAATCTCCGTGTAACACAGTTCTGGTTATCCGTGCATTGCTTTGTGAGGTGCTGACCTTTATTATTTCTGACTTTAGGTTTGGCTAAGCTGCACGTAGTGGTCGGATCCAATATATTGGCTCCAATATAACCATTTTTGATGAAATTTCCTGTTTCCTTTTCTGTTGTTTCCATCTAAGTGGCATTAACACTTTAGCAGCGTATAATAATACTGGTGTCAATGACTTTTTATATGTTGAATGTGAGAGATGTGTAGCAGGGCTATCTTTGACATCAGTCCCTGTGATCTGTAGAATAGCCTCCCTTACTGTGTCCCAGTATGATTTGAGGATAGGGCAGCTCCAGAAAATATGTAGCAAGGTTCCTGGGCCAGTTTTGCATCTCCAGTAGGTGAGACCATCCTTTAGATTTTAGCTAGCTTGGTGGGGTATTGGTACCATTTTGTATATAGTTTTTAGTTTAATTCCTGCATTTTTGTACTTAGAGATAAAGTATTCATTAGTTGTGTGATTTTTTCCCATTTGTCTGGGTTTATGGTAATGGCTAAGTCAGTTTCCCATTTTGTTTTGAAGTATTGGGCTGGGTCAGGAAAAAGGTTAGATATTTCTATACAGAAGGGAGATTGCTTTTGTTGGTGCTTTGTCTGTTGACCATATTTGTTCTATCTCTGTGGGTTCTTGTCTCTGTGTTTGTGCAAGAAATATTGAGGTGATAAAATGTCTGATCTGAAGATATTTAAACCTATCTACATCTGAGATTTCCTGATCTATAATTAATTCCTCTATTGGTTTTAACTGGTTCCTGGAGTAGAAGAAAGGTCACCGTTTATCTTTAATTTAGCCGTTGGGTTGGTGTAAAGGTTAGATATTCAATTTATCATATTCAGGCCCAAGTTGATTTCCTGCAGTGTGGCTATGAGAAAGCCCCAGTCTACTCTGTCAAAAGCCTTCTCCACGTCTGTGGATAGCATTACAAGTGGAATGCCAGTGTTTTTAGAATATTGGATTATACTGAATAATCGGTTGGTATTGTCTCTGGCCTCATGGCCTAAAATGAATCTGACCTGTTTGGGATAAATCAGGTGAGATAATATTTGATTTAGTCTTGTAGCCAGAACCTTGGCGTTTAATTTAGTGTCTGTGTTGAGTAATGATATGGGTCTAAAGTTGCCTAGGTCTCATGGGTCTTTATCTTTTTTATATATTAATGTGACATGGGCCTCTAGTGCTGCTTTAGGTAAGGTGTTTCCTGTTAGTATTGAATTGAATGCTGTAAGTAAGTGGGGAGCGAGAAGGTTTTCCAGTTCTTTATAAGAAGAAATAGTAAAGCCATCAGGGACAGGTGCTTCACCTGATTTAGTGGTTTTAAGTGCCAGAGAGATTTCTTCCTTAGAGATCGGGGAGTCTAGAACTGCTTGTCCTTCAGGGGTGATTCTTGGGATATTAGCTCTACGTATATAATTTCTACAGGCCAGTAACCTCTCCTCAGATGGGAGGCCCTGTAGACAGGATTGGGGTAGTTACATAGTCAAATCGGGTTGAAAAAAGACAAAGTCCATCAAGTTCAACTCCTCCAAATGAAAACCCAGCATCCATACACACACCCCTCTCTACTTTTAATTAAATTCCTTATACCCATACCTATACTAACTATTGAGCTTAGTATTACAATAGCCTTTGATATTATGTCTGTCCAAAAAATCATCCAAGCCATTCTTAAAGGCATTAACTGAATCAGCCATCACAACATCACCCGGCAGTGCATTCCACAACCTCACTGTCCTGACTGTGAAGAACCCCCTACGTTGCTTCAAATGAAAGTTCTTTTCTTCTAGTCTAAAGGGGTGGCCTCTGGTACGGTGATCCACTTTATGGCTAAAAAGGTCCCCTGCTATTTGTCTATAATATCCTCTAATGTACTTGTAAAGTGTAATCATGTCCCCTCGCATGTGCCTTTTTTCCAGAGAAAACAACCCCAACCTTGACAGTCCACCCTCATAATTTAAGTCTTCCATCCCTCTAACCAATTTAGTTGCATGTCTCTGCACTCTCTCCAGCTCATTTATATCCCTCTTAAGGACTGGAGTCCAAAACTGCACTGCATACTCCAGATGAGGCCTTACCAGGGACCTATAAAGAGGCATAATTATGTTTTCATCCCTTGAGTTAATGCCCTTTTTTATGCAAGACAGAACTTTAATTGCTTTAGTAGCCACAGAATGACACTGCCCAGAATTAGAATCTACAAAAAACACTAGATCCTTCTCATTTAAGGAAACTCCAAACACTCCATTTAGTGTATAACTTGCATTTATATTATTTTTGCCAAAGTGCATAACCATGAATTTATCAACATTGAACCTCATTTTCCAGTTTGCTGCCCAGTTTTCCAACTTAGACAAATCACTCTGCAAAGTGGCAGCATCGTTCGATTTTAGCGATCGAATGGTCGAATGGTCGAACGATTTTGACGCGAACGCCTATTGGCGAACGTCGCGCGACTTTCGCGAACTTGCGGCGGACGCGAACAGCCGATGTTTGCGCGAACAAGTTCGCCGCAGAACAGTTCGCTACATCCCTATCCTGCATGGAACCCATAGTTCTGCACAATTTAGTATCATCTGCAAAAAATAGAAACAGTACTTTCAATGCCCACCTCCAAGTTGAAAAGCAAGGGATCTAGTACAGAGCCCTGCATTACTCCACTAACAACACTGGTCCAATTAGAAAATGTTCCATTTACCACCACTCTTTGTAGTCTATCCAGGTACAAGTACTATGTTCCAGGCCAACATTCCTTAATTTAACCAGTAACGTTTTGTGTGGCACTGTATCAAATGCTTTAGCAAAGTAAATCACATCCACTGCCATCCCAGAATCGAGGTCTCTACTTACCTTCTCATAAAAAGAAATTAAGTTAGTCTGGCAAGATCTATTACGCATAAAACCATGCTAGCACAAACTCATAGCATTATGATTTGCTATGAAGTCCAGTATCTTATTCTTTATTAACCCTTTGAAAAGCTTTCCTACCACTGACGTCAGACTAACTGGCCTATAGTTTTGAATAGAGGCACCACATTAGCAATTCACCAGTCTCTCGGCACTATGCCAGATCTCAATGAATCCTGAAAAATTGAGTAAAGAGGTTTGGCAATCACAGAGCTAAGCTCGCTAAGTACCCTGGGATGAATACCATCTGGCCCCGGACCTTTGTTAATCTTAACATGTTCTAGTCTCTTTTGAATTTCCTCATGTGTGAACCATGCATCATTAGTTGTATTACTAGAATTGGGACTATTAAGAAGGAAACCTTCACTTACTGGTTCCTCGTTTGTGTAAACAGATGAAAAATTCAGAATCTGCGCTTTTATTTTGTTTTCATCAACCAGCTGACCCCCCTCTGATAGTAAGGGTCCCAACCCTTCCTGCTTCATTTTTTTAAATGAATCATTTAAAAAATAATTTTGGATTTTTTTTACTGCTTGCTGCAATATCCTTTCGATTTCAATTTTAGCTTGCATTATAGCTTCTTTGCCTGATTTATTGGCCTCCTTGTAACTTATAAATGATCGGCTGTCCCATCTAACTTGAAAGCCTTAAAAGCATGTCCTTTCTTACCCACCTCAACACCAACGCTTCTATTGAACCAAAAAGGGTAATTGATATAGTTTCATATAAAACTGTCTAAAAACTTCTGCTATGTCTAATCAGCCTTGTGGTGTTCTGATCTGTGTTATTTGGTTATGTAATTGTTTTTTCTTGAGCATGGCTGCTAGTAATCGTTCGCATTTATTGCCATGTTCCAAAAATGTTTTTTTTATTTATTTCTATGGCTCTGGTTGAGTAAAAGGAGTATGTATCTCGAAGTTCCTTTCTCGCTAGAGTGAGAGCATCAAAAATGTGTGCAAGTTTTGATTGTTTGTGCAGGAGCGAATTTTAGAGATTATAGGTCTTTAAAGGTAGCATTACACACTGCTTTCTTTCTGGCGCCTATTTTAATTAACTCACCTCTTATTACACATTTGTGTGCTAGCCAAAGAATCCAGGGGTTCATCCCTTCAGTATTATTTTCCGTTAAGTATAGTTTTAGTTATCTCTTTCTTAATCTGTTGGTCGCGTAAAACAGAGTCGTTCAGTCTCCAGTTTGGGGACCTGTGTGCATTTTGTTTATGCATTAGGGTACAGGTTACTGGTGCATGATCCAACCATGAGATTATATCTATGTTGGCATTTTTAAGTAGTGTCACATCTGAATGCCGGATGAAGATGTAATCAAGCCTAAAATATACACTATGTGCTTGGGAGTAGTATGTGTAATCTTTCGTTGTGGGATTGATGAGGCGCCATGTGTCTATCAGGGTGTGAGCTCTGAGTTGTTTTTTAAGGGTTTCTAATTTTTTCTGTGGGGTATGCTGGAGTGTCCTGAGGAGGTGTCTAATAAGGGTCCTAGCGCTATATTTAGATCTCCGCCAATTATAAGTGTGCCTTGTTCAAATTCTGAGAGGGCATTTAATGTGTCCTCTAATGCTTTGTGTTGTTCTGTGGGTGGTAAGTAGACTGAGGGGAAAGTGTAAGTTACATTATTAATCGTTCTTTTTAGCATGTTAAATCTGCCTGTGTCCGTTTTCGCCTCCGATTTTTGCTGGAGCAAATCTAGCGAATCAGCTACTAGAATCATTGTACCCCTGGTTTTGGAAATGTAAGGGGAGCTGGTGTAGAATGTCGAGAAGCCCCTAAACCTGAGAGATGGAACCTTAGTTTTCTTAAAATGGGTTTCTTGGACCAACATGACCTGTACCTGCAGCCGTTGCATCTCCCTCATCAGATTCTGACATTTGAGTGGTGAGTTTAATCTCTTGGCATTGAGGGATCCAACACGTATTTCAGCCCTGATCTTTAGTCCGAATCCGTGTGTTGCTGCATCTCCCAGACTTCGGCCATACCAAAAGCTGCAGGGGAGCAAAAATTGCCATTAGTAATGACGCTGGAAAGTCCTGGACAGTAAGAGAAAGCAGGAGGAAAGGAGTAGATAATTGTTTGCAAAAATGAGAAAATAAAAACAGTAACCATAGGACAGACATGATATACCCTAGTGGCACACCTGTGTTTAACCCTTTGGTTATCCCTTGGGGAGACATAGTATGATGGCTTGAGGTCTAGGTGTTTCTGTCCTCAACCTGAGCTTTACCCTTATAACTCTTATTATCAGAGCCATTTGTAGAATTTTGTCCATTTTGGAATTGTCCCAACTAATTCCGCAAAGGATAAAGGAGGAGGTTATGTCAGAAAATGAGGGGCCAGAAGTTGTATGGGTGGAGTTCTTCACCAATTGTAAAGAATCCAGCAAATTAATTGTAGGAGTATGCTATAGACCCCCTAATGTAAGTGAGGAGGAAGAGACAAAGCTCCTAATGCAAATAGAAAAGGCTGCTAGTTTAGGTAAAGTAATGATAATGGGGGATTTTAATTACCCAGATATTGACTGGAGCAACGGTACTGCTAGATCAGTTAATGGGAACAAGTTTATAAACTTATTGCACGACAATTTTTTGGCACAGGTTGTTGAGGAGCCTACCAGAAAAAATGCTATTCTTGATTTAGTGATCTCAAATGACCCAGAACTTATAGCAAATGTGCAAGTCATTGAACCCCTGGGTAATAGTGACCATGATGTGATATCTTTTAATGTCTGGTGCAAAAAACAAAAATATACTGGGGCAACAAAAACCATGAATTTTGCAAAAGCTAATTTTAGTGCCTTGAGGGCTGCCCTACAGAGCATTGATTGGGGCATTAGGTTTTCAGCTAAAAACACAGAACAGAAATGGTTGTCCTTTAAAATGATATTAAATCATTACTGTTCTCAATTTATTCCCTTAAGGACTAAACGTAGAAGCTCTAAGAATCATCCTGTGTGGCTTAATACAGAGGTAAAGATGTTAATGGGAAAGAAGAGAAAGGCATTTAAAAACTACAAATCTGTAGGGACAGAAGCTGCATTTAATGAATATAAACACTGTAATAAATGTTGTAAATCAGCAATCCGGAAGGCTAAGAAAAGAAATGAAGAGTTAATTGCGGTGGAGGTGAAAACTAACCCTAAAAAGTTTTTTAAATATATTAATAGTAAAAAGATGCAGGTTGAGAGTGTTGCTCCATTAAATAATGTTACCAGTATGGTTGTAACAGATACAGATAAGACAAATGTGTTAAATCAGTTCTTTTCTTCAGTGTATACAATAGAGGAGTCTGGGTTCACAGGCTCACTTAATAACTGCACGAATGGTTCAGCTCAATCTAGTCAGTGGCTGACTCAGGATATGATTCAAAAAGCTTTAATACAAATTAATGTAAACAAGGCTCCAGGGCCTGATGGCATACACCCCCGGGTTCTAAGAGAGCTTAGTTCAGTTTTAGACCAGCCCTTATTTCTGATTTTCTCAGATTCACTGTCATCTGGTATGGTGCCTATGGATTGGAGAAAAGCTGATGTTATTCCAATATTTAAAAAGGGATTACGATCTCAGCCTGGCAATTATAGGCCAGTAAGCTTGACATCTGTGGTGGGCAAATTATTTGAAGGCTTGTTAAGGGATCACATTAAAAATTTTGTCCTAATGAATGGCATTATGAGCAACAATCAGCATGGCTTTATGAAGGATATGTCATGTCAGACGAATTTGATTGCATTTTATGATGTGGTAAGTAAGATTCTGGATAGTGGGGGGGCAGTAGATGTGATCTATTTGGATTTTGCCAAAGCGTTTGATACTGTGCCCCACAAACGACTGCTTTCTAAACTAAGGTCTGTTGGGCTTAATGAAGTCGTTTGCACGTGGATAGGAAACTGGCTACAGGATCGGGTACAGAGGGTGGTTGTTAATGGGACATTCTCTACTTGGAGTAAGGTTCTTAGTGGGGTCCCCCAGGGCTCAGTATTGGGTCCACTTTTATTTAACTTGTTCATTAATGACTTAGGGGAGGGTGTTGTAAGTAATGTATCAGTGTTTGCAGATGACACAAAATTATCCAGCCCAATTAATTCCATCCAGGATGTGGCATTCTTGCAACAGGATCTTGACAAACTGGCAATCTGGGCAGCTAAGTGGCAAATGAGATTTAATGTTGATAAATGTAAAGTCCTGCACCTGGGATGTAAAAATATCCAAGCCACTTATACCCTTAATGGGACTGCACTAGGCAAATCCATTATGGAAAAGGACCTTGGAGTCCTTGTAGATGATAAACTTGGCTGTAGCAAGCAATGCCAGTCAGCAGCATCAAGGGCAATAAGTCTTGAGCTGTATTAAAAGGGGCATAGAGTCAAGGGAGGAGGGGGTCATTCTTCCACTGTATAGAGCACTTGTAAGGCCCCATCTAGAATATGCCGTACAGTTTTGGTCTCCATCACTCAAACAGGACATTATTGTATTAGAGAGGGTACAGAGAAGGGCAACTAAGCTGGTAAAAGGTATTGAAAATCTTAGCTATGAGGAAAGACTGGCCAAATTGGAGATGTTCACGCTGGAGAAGAGGCGCTTAAGGGGTGATATGATGACTATGTATAAATATATAAGGGGATCATATAACAATCTCTCTAATGCTTTATTTACCAGTAGGTCTTTCCAGCTGACACGAGGTCACCCATTCCGATTAGAAGAAAAGAGGTTCCGCCTAAATATTCGGAAGGGGTTTTTTACAGTGAGAGCTGTGAAGATGTGGAATTCTCTCCCTGAATCAGTTGTACAGGCTGATACATTAGATAGCTTTAAGAAGGAGTTGGATGGCTTTTTAGCAAGTAAGGGAATACAGGGTTATGGGAAATAGCTCATAGTCCAAGTTGATCCAGGGACTAGTCCGATTGCCATTTTGGAGTCAGGAAGGAATTTTTCCCCCTCTAAGGCAAATTGGAGAGGCTTCAGATTTGTGGTTTTTGTTATTTCGCTTTTTATTCCGTTCAGCAGCTCTCCAGTATGGCAATCTGGTTGCTAGGGTCCAAGTTACCCTAACAACCATGCATTGATTTGAATAAGAGACAGGAATATGAATAGGAAAATAAAGAATCACTTTAATGGGACAACCTGTAAAAAAAAATACATTTCAAATGGTAATCATCTAATACAGGCTGAAATGTAAAATAAGTTGTTTAAATAATGAACAAACATCATCTTGTATTATTATCTCCCAGAACTTGGCCAGGTTGAAACTGAGGCAGCACAACCAGCCGAAGAGGGGAGAGCTGGCGAGGTTACAGATGAGGGATCACAAGATCCACAAGACGGTCGGTGCATGGAACGCCCATCTTTGCAGGAGATTGGCACACAAACCTGTGCTGATCTTATTTATGTGCCAATGTTGGCCTCAATAAAGGAGGACATAGGAACAACCTACCTGGAAGACATAAAGCAGGACATTGAATCCTTAAAGTTTACCAGGAAGGATTAAGCTGCCGGCTACCAGGAAGGATTAGGCTGCCATAGAGTATTATCTTTTTTTTAATAAAAAAAATTGTAGATATGTAAAAAAACAAACATATTTTTGTAAAGTTTTTGTCTTCTTGACTTGCTGCTATTTAAGTAATAATTTTTAACAAAATGATTTTCTAAGATGCCATTGTTATGTGTTTTGCTATTTATACGTGCTTTGCTAATATCCTACACTTTTATGCAGGGGAGTTTAGAAGAATACATATATTAGCATGAATTACACAAATATACAAATATTTACCCTGTTTAAAGAGATGGTTCAACTCTAAGGTAACCAGGTAAAGAATGGATAATTCTAAGGACATTTCTAATAGGCCTTCATTTATCTTTTTGGTGAATTATTTGCCTTTTTCTACTGGCTCTTTCAGTCTTTAAAAAGGGGATCACTGACCCCATCTAAAAAAACAAATGCTCTTAATAAATCCAAACAACTTGAAGTACCATCTGAGTGGCTAAATGAAAAAAAAATACAAATATGGATGAAATACAAAAAAACTTTGAATAAACAAAATTAGAAAACAATACCAAAAAATACAAACATGGATGAAATACAAAAAAAACTTTGAATAAACAAAAATAGAAAACACTATAATATAACACAAAAACAGAATGTGTTAAAGTGGAGGAGGAGGTCTGCCCCTCATGCTGAGTATTAGCCTCTTAATTTCTTCTACAGTATCTCCTGCCTCAGTGTGTTCACATCCTCCCTCAGCCCGTTGACCTGCTGGACCACCATGAATAAAATATCGCCATGGTCCTGAGCTGGCTGGGGAGGTGCTGGCTGGGGAGGTGCTGCAGGAACTGGGTCTTCCTGCGGAGGAGATGGTGCTGGCGTTTCTGCAGTCTCAGGATTCTGCCATCTTGGGAGCTTCTGCCGGCTCGGGAGACTCTGCCGGCTTGGGAGACTTTGCCGTGTCTCTATGGATCCTTTCAGCTGGCAAGTTAATACATAATTTTAGTTAAGTACTGTACTGTACACATTATACAGGCTGGGGTATGTGCTGTAACTACAGGACAACTACCATCTATAAGGATGGGGAGCATGGGACATGGACATCTATAGGGATGGGAAGTATGGGACAAAGATAGGATTGCTACTTCACCCCTTTAAAACCGAACACATATGGAACCCACAGCCTGCATGGCTAATTAGCAATTAATTTAGATGCATGCTGCATGGCTGCACATAAATCAATTCAGTCTGTAGCATGCATCTAAATGAATTGCTAATTGCTAATTAGCCAGGCAGGCTGTTGATTGAACACATATGGAATCATGCCATGCAGCATGTATCTAAATATTGCTGATTCGCTATGCAGGCTGTGGAAATCATATGTGTTCGGTTTTAAATGGGTGAAGTGGTAAGTTGGCAACCCTAGACAGGGACATCGATAAGGATGGGAAGTATGAGGATGGGACAGCTTTCAGAGAACTTTTTGCAGCACACAATTTCTACTTGATAGCTGATTTTCTTGTTCTCTGAAATAATATGACCTATATGTCACCTGTTCAATATGTTAAAGAATTCAACATGCCTTGGTGCAAAAAGAGCAAAATAAATAGGATTTGCGGTGGTGAAGGCATTTTAAATAAATAATATTTATATTCTAGGAAATCAGCATCTTTAATGTAATTAAGAAGACATAATAAATGTATTCTGTAACAAAATTCTACTTTAAGACTGTCCAATTACACTGAACATTCCTGAGCTCTATTTTGATGCCATAAGTGTCTTTCAAGCACCTTTGGAGCTGCATCATTATCTGGCACTTCATCTCCTGAATACCAGGAGTCCCTACTGGGATAGTATCATATCCTGGCCGGATATGTTTCATCCAGCATGCCCATGCCTGCCATGTTGACACTCTGAAAAAGTTTGTTGTTTTGACACTGGCGTTGGCGTCATATTTATGCACATGCGCGTCAAATGTTGAGCCCAACAATAAGTTTTGACGCGGTAGGCGAAACTACAGCAATTCACAGCAATTTTTTTCAGCCATTCTGCAAAAAAATTTACCTGCCACGAAAATCAAAAATTCGCAGGGAATTCGAACTATGGCACATTTTTTGCCCATCACTAATGGTGAAAGCTCTGCTCCACATGGCTGTCTCAACCATGGTGCCTAGAATACAATGTGGTCTTATCTAGATATCTTTTGCTTAAACAGTGTAACCGGTTTATCATAAAACATTTATGTAAGTAATGCTAGTCAAATAAATAGTGTAAAGTGAATGTGGTGCGTATTTATTACATGGATAGAATAACATTGTTCAGGAAAACTCCATGACAACATCTCTATATTAATACCGACTAAATGGTTTTTGGAATTATTGAAGAATTGCATGGAAAACAATTACTGAAAAGTAAGATAATCTAAAAATATGAACTTGGTCAGTTTACTATTTAGTGAATTAAACATTTCCTAATTTTGTATTAATCTGTATTTTTGTTTGTATACACTTTTAGCTATCTATGCACAAGCTGCAGAATTTAGTGTTCTTATGCTTTCAGTAGCTGTAAGACTACTATGGCATCAGCCACAAACCAGGCAATCCATGACGGTTGTCTATATTGTGAAGTAGAGCACATGCAGTAATTATCTGGGCCACTTACTGGGGCTGTACATTAGGCTTCCTCCAGACTTATTGAGACATCTGAAGCGGCTCTTCAGAACCCCAAATGTTTGATTATAGACCATGCTTTCACATGCTTATGGCAGGCAGGCCCTGGTTTCAAAGTAGGAGACTAGAAGCAAATATTTCAAATGGAAATTTCAGATAAACATGACACAGATATTTACCTAAAAGCCATCCATCAGTCATTTTTCCACTTTTGAAATCAGAATATAATCCTGACTGCTTCAAGATGTATGAGTCATCTATAGCACCTAAGACATAAGGAATGCCACTGACACAGCAGAAGTCTGTTTTTACAGTCTTCCAGTCATTCCTATTCCTGAGAAACTTGATATTTTTCCCGACACAGAATGTAGTGCATTTAGGAACTGCCCAAGGCACCGTGAAAATGTGGGCTGTGACACTCCACCATACTGTATATTCCTCCAACTTTCTGGAAACTACCATTTGCAAAAAAATTAAGGAAGCACAAAAGGTTTAACTTGCCAGGGACAGCATGGCTTCTGTTTGTTAGTGGCTGTTCTGTAGGTAAGGCTCCAGCTCCTCATAAAGGCCTTCACTTCACGCTGTCCTACTTAATCGGTAGCACCTCCCTACTTCTTCCTCTATTAATCCATCTATAGTAGATCTTTTCAAAGAAAACTCAAAGCTGCATCACAGACTTGATTCTCTACATCAGATTCAAGCAAACATCAGACTGCAAACTCCATTTTGTCACCATACCAAACAAGAACTGCTATCATTTAGTAATGCCCACTCCTGGGAGGTGTAAAATTTCACAGTGATTATCATACTATTTTATGTTTTTATCCCTTAAAAGATGTTTGTTATTTATGCGTTAGGATTAATTTGATTCTATAAGTATCACAATGAGATTAGAATACTGCTTTTGTGGTAATGTAGATTTACCGCTTGCGATATGTCTGTTAGCACATTCGAAAAAACTTTGATGAATCGTTCCTTAAATAAACATTTTTTTAATGAGCAAAACTGTGTGTTAAAGAATAACAACCTTTTGTGAATCGGCCCCTAAATTTGTTGAATTGGAATTTTAAAATACATAATGCAAACATTATACAGTTATTTTACATAACAGAATCAAGGTAGAATACAAATGTTTAAAAGAAATGTAAATTCTGTAAAAAATGCCTTGGTACCAACTTTAATATTTTTTTTTCAAACTGACACACCTCTTTTTACAACTTGGGGTGCTGCTGCCATGGGGTAAATTGAGAAACCTACCTCAGACAGCAGTTCTCATCAGTTTGCAAGGGGGCGAAAACATTTTGGTAACATCAAGAGCTGAAATTCATATTTTTGACTCACTAAAAATCTCTGCACTAACGATGCAGCCCCGACCCCTTCCAGTTGTCATGTTTTATTGTTCTGGTTTTAAAATTACCTTTTTTTTCAGCAGTGTGGAATTTCAGTAGCTATCTGAGAAGATAAAGATAGAAGATGAATAGGAGATGGACAGAATAAAAGCAAACAAAAAGTAACAATAACAAAAAAAATTCAGTTCCACAGAGCAATTGTTATTGGATGCTGAAATCAGTGATCCCCCATCTGACAAATGTAAAGAGGCAGAAGAAGAAGACATAATAAAAAAATTATTAAAAAAAAAAATGAAGAGTAAAAATGAACCACAAAGTTAACTAAAAGGTGAAGAACTTAACTATGTAAAATGTAAAGAACTTGAATGAAAATGGTCCATCAAGTTCACCCCTTTTGCTTCTATACAGGATTAGTGATAGGCTAATTTATTCGGCAGGAGCAAATTCGCGTCCGGTGAATAAATTTGCCAAATTGCCACGAAAATTCAACGGCGACACAATTATCAAAATTATTTGGACACCACCGAAAATTCTGACACTGACGACAATTAATAGGCGCTTATTGACTTTAATGCACATCAGAATTGTCGCTGGCGTCAAAATTGTTGCCGGCTTCAAAATAGTTTTGATGCCGGAATTTCGGGAGAAATTCGCCCATCACTGTACAGGATACGTTTTTTTTTACTCAGGAGCAGTGACCCATAGCAACAAATGAGCAGAAACATTAGAATAAATGCCCACTGACTTCAATGTATTTGCCATGAAAAAAACGCCCATTGACTGCAATGTATTTAGAGAAATTTGGCTGAAAATCTGCCATTTCTGAAATCTTTGCTATATACCTTTCAGTCACTTCTATAACCAGGTACATACAGTATATTATCAGGCAAATATGTGGTACTGTATGTAATACAAATCGTATCTATCAAAATCTGATCTAGTAAAATATAAGTAGATCACATCCACTCTAAATACAATTTTCATTTATGATATTGCTCCATTATGTTCTCAGAACACATATTACATTTATTGATTTTGTGCCCTACACATTTATATGATGCACAGATGTTTATTCAGTTGAATTTCCAAAGATATATTTTTTCCACACATGGAAAGGAAACCATGTTAGTCTTTCTCTGACTTATAGTAACCATTACGCAACCCCCCTTAGGCTCAAAGAGTAATTCAACTTTTCCCTCTCTTTTTCTGAGAGCTGAAGTACATCTGTTTTCCATTTATGGATAGAGCACAAGAAAAGGAAAAGGACATTCATGCATATAATTATTTTAGTTGCTCAAAACCTTTGTTCATATACCTATCCACTAAATTTGGGTTCAGAAAATTGCACTCTGAAACAATGGAGAAAATGAGTCCACTATTTTCTTGCCAAAAATATGTTGAGCTGGAATCAGTTCGGTATCAAAACTGAACTTTTGGAGAATTTGATTTCAAATTTTTATAGTTCTGACAGATTTACTCATCAATAGACATTAGCACCAAACACCTTGGTAAGTGCTACCAAATGCAATGTTCCTCTGGAAAGTATAGACCATTGCCATCCATTTTGGAGCTCATAGTGGTTTGAGACTTTTTGTTTTGCACTTTGCACCTTGCCCCGACAATCCTAGGGTCTCCATAAACTACCTTCTTTCTGCACCCTCTTCTGACATTAGGGGGCACATTTACTTAGCTCGAGTGAAGGAATAGAATAAAAAATACTTCAAATTTCGAAGTATTTTTTTGGCTATTTCGACCATCGAATTGGCTGCTTCGTCCTTCGACTACGACTTCGAATCGAACGATTCGAACTAAAAATCGTTCGACTATTCGGCCATTCAATAGTCGAAGTACTGTCTCTTTTTAAAAAACTTCAACCACCTACTTCGCCACCTAAAACCTACTGAGCATCAATGTTAGCCTATGGGGAAGGTCCCCATAGGCTTTCTAGGCAATTTGGCATTGAAAGAAAATCGCTGGATCGATGGATTAAAATCCTTCGAATCGGTCGATTCAAAAGGATTTAATCGTTCGATCGAACGATTAGTCCTTCAATCGTTCGATCGAACGAATAGCGCAAAATCCTTCAACTTCGATATTCGAAGTCGAAGGATTTATTTTCGACGGTCGAATATCGAGGGTTAATTAACCCTCGATATTCGACCCTAAGTAAATGTGCCCCTAGGTATGTTCTTTCCCAGTATTTATCTAATTTACTGAGTGGATATCATTAGTTTATATACATGAGTTTATGCATCACAGAGAGTAAACAAGCAAATCATATTTACAAAATAATAAATTATTATTAATCACACACAAAATAACGTTTTCTTTCTTTTTTTTATTAAAAATATATTAAATACTTACTTAAATCAATCTCTAATATATAATCACATCTCTTACATGAAACTCAGTCCATGGTATAGTTCAGCTTTACTCTTATGTACAAATTTGTCTGCTCTATTTTCACAGAGGATGTATTTTTTTTTTACCAATTGTAGTTTAGCAAGTTAAACAAAAGTTCATAGATAGCAGTCTTTTTCATTTCAACATGCTTAAGAACTTGTTTTCAACAGTTTTCATTTAAGAATGATTTTTGCAAGAGATCTGATGATGTTTTAGATCAACTTTTTAATGACTCTTAGGGGCAGATTTACATATGGTCGAATATCGAGGGTTAATTAACCCTCGATATTCGACTGCTGAATGTAAATCCTTCGACTTCGAATATCGAAGGATTTATCGCAAATAGTTAGATTGAACAAAAAATCGTTCGATCAAATGATTAATTCCTTCGATTAGTGATGGGCGAATTTGCGCCGTTTCGCTTCACCGAAAAATTTGCGAAACGGCGAAAACTTCGCGAAACGGCGCCGGCATCCATGTTTGGCGCCGGCGTCCGTTTTTTCTGCAATTTTTTTTTTTGACACCGGCGAATTTTTGACGCGAATTTTCGCTGGCGTTTTGCGAATTTATTCGCTGGCGGCGAAACTCGCAAATTCGCCGCGAATTCGCGCCTGGCAAATAAATTCGCCCATCACTACCTTCGATTCAAAGGATTTTAATCCATTAATCCAACGATTTTCCTTTGATCGTAATTTGTTAGAAAGCCTATGGGGAAGGCTTGATGCTGGCTAGGTTTTAGGTGGCGAAGTAGGGGGTCGAAGTTTTTTTTTTAAGAGACAGTACTTCGACTATCGAATGGTCGAATAGTCAAATGATTTTTAGTTTGAATCGTTCAATTCGAAGTCAAAGTCATAGTCGAAGGTCGAAGTAGCCAATTCAATGGTCAAAGTAGCCAAAAAAAAACATTCTAAATTCGAAGTATTTTTTCTTCTTTTCCTTCATTCGAGCTAAGTAAATGTGCCCCATAATGTAAAAGGGATAAACAACCCTGCAGTCAACTACTATAAAGAATTAGACGTTATAATTTTTATGCAGGAAACTCATTTTGTAAAAGGTAAAGCCCAAATATTGGGCAGGAGGCTTCACCAAGGGGCAAGTCGAAGTGAAAATTCAAATGAAAAAATTCGAGTTTAGAGCTAATTTTTGTGTACCTCGACTAGGGAATAGTCCAAATTTGATTCAAATTTGAAAAAAATTGAAAATTCGAATATCGAAATTTATCATGTACTGTCTCTTTAAAAATTCAACTTTGACAATTTGCCATCAAAACCTGCAGAATTGCTGTTTTAGCCTATTGGGGACCTCCTAGAACCTATTTGGAGTCAATTGGTGGACTTTGAAAAATCTATGTTTGTTTTTTTTTGAAAAACTGTGAATTGAAATCAATCGAATGCGCTGTTACTTTGATTCGTGCAATTCTAATTCGAATGAAAACGGACCTAAACATTTTTTTTGATTAAAATCAATAACCTAGATCTCTGGGATGTGTGGAGGATACAGCATCCAGGGGATAAAACTTTTTACTCGAATGGCTGGTTAGTCTGACATCAGTGGTAGGAAAGGTTTTTTGTTTTTTTTAATGTAGCTTTTTATTGAGTTTCAAAAGAAAACAATACACATAAATGCAATAAAGGGAAAGTAAAATAAAATATAAAAGCATAGTATAGAGGAAAGAATAGAGGGGGGGTTTGGGGGGAGGGGTTATGCGTTCCTAGGATACCTGAAGCGGAGGATCAACGTGAACCAGCCTGTGTCTGACAGAGGACCATTTCTCCCAATTCCTATAAAATTTCGCTGCACTAGACGTAGCCAAGGCAGCCAATTTCTCATATTGATAATGAATGTCCACTTCCTTGATAATCTGCCGAACCGTGGGAACCGTGACGGACTTCCATTGCCTTGCAATCAATTGCCTAACCGCAAAGATCAGATGGTGCACGGTTGTGCACAACTCCTTCGGAACGTTTGGATCCAGAAGGCCCAGGAGAACAGTTTCTGGGGTAAACTTTATTTGTAGGTTCAACTGAGTGTTGCAATAGGCCTCCAATTGTTGCCACAACTGCTGAAGCTTAGGGCATCCCCACCAGATATGGATCATATCACCTTTCTGGTGACATCCCCTCCAGCACATATTGGGTACAGTCCTGTAAATGCGGTGGAGTTTACTGGGGGTCATATACCAATCATACAATATTTTCCTAGAAGTCTCCAGGTGAGAAATACATTTAGAAACTGTGGTAGGGATAGTAAATATATGCAACCAGTCATCCTCAGACAAAGATATGCTCAATCTCTGCTCCCACTTGAGGATTGTGGAAGTGCTCTTAATCTCAACAGAAGGCTGCAGTGTTCTATACCAAAGTGATATTCCTCCTTTCAGAGGTGTTAGGGTAGTTAGCCAGCGTTCCAACACAGTTGGTTTCCTCAGCGGGATACAGCCAGTTGACCCTAAATAATGTCTTATCTGCAGATATTGGTAAAACACCATTTTCGGAAGGAGCAATTGTCGTTGTAGCTCCTCAAAAGACAAAAGTTGACCTTTTTTGGTAAGATAGTGAATGGGAGCTAATCGGAAGTCACCCCAATGGGTTAGATTGAGATCCGGAATGAGTAGTTCCATTGTTGCAATTGGTGCAATGGGAGACACGTGCAAAGAGGTGTTAAAGTATTTTTTGTGGTTCTGCCACACGCCCAGCGAGTGGGTGACAGTTGGAGGAACTTTTTGCAGATTAATATAAGAGAGTGGCGTCTGGGTGCCCATAATCTGTGGAAGTAAAAGCGGGGAGACAGAGTTTTGTTCGATTTGAACCCACCGTTTCTCCATATCTAGTGTCATCCATGCCTTTAGTTGATCAAGAGTCACCGCTTTGTAATAGCTCAATATATTAGGGGCATTGAGACCCCCCTTGCGTTTTGACAATTGTATAATTTTCTGTGCAACTCTAGGTTTTTGGTTCGCCCACAAAAAGGAATTGAAGAGTGACTGCAGTTTCATAATATAGGTAGGTGGTACATGTACAGACATAGTTCTAAACACATACAAAACCTTTGGCAATGCCAACATTTTTAAAGCTTTCAGCCGTCCCAACCAAGACAAAAATTGGCACTTCCATGTTTTGACATCAGCAGATAATTCCTGGTACAACCGTGTAAGGTTTGCCCTAACCATATCACTGGGAGAAAGCATAATATCAATGCCTAAATATTTTATTGAATTTCCCTTCCATTGAAACTGATAATTACGTTTAAACCACTCGGTATCAGCATCCGACAGATTAATACATAAAGCCTGCGTTTTGGTTTCATTAAGCTTGTAATATGATACCTCAGAATATGCTCGTAATAGCCCTAGCAATTTATTTAGGGATTGGAATGGGTGTGACATATAAATAATAGTGTCATCCGCAAAGAGACCCACCTTCTGAATCTGACCTGCTATATTGATACCCTGGATATCCGGGTCCTGGCGGATGGCTTGGGCAAGGGGTTCAATCACCAGGGAAAATATAATAGGAGATAACGGGCACCCCTGCCGGGTCCCATTAGATATGTCAAAGGGGGCAGATAAAGTCCCATTAGTGTTGATCTGTGCCGAAGGTCCTTTGTACAGCACCATAATTGCAGTAATTAATTCCAGGGGGAAGTGAAAATATAATAAATAAATAAATAAATATAATAAATACGACCAATTAACTCTATCAAACGCCTTCTCCGCATCCAGGGAAAGAAGCAGAGAAGGCGTCCGACAGTGCCCCAGCCAATGTAAAATATTAATGGCTCTACGAGTACCATCAGGGGCACCCCTACCGACAGTAAATCCCACCTGGTCCGGATCTATAATTGCTGGTATAATGGACTGAAGACGTATAGCTATAACCTTAGCGTATATTTTTATATCTGCATTCAGTAGACTGATTGGCCTATAATTTTGTACGGAAGATGGGTCTTTCCCCGGCTTAGGTAAGGTAACAATCTGTTATAGAAGCATTTCCTGGGGAAAAGAACCTGTGGCAAAAGCTTCGTTGAAGGTGTTTGTTAAATGTGGGAGTAATAGTGGGGAATACGTCCTATAGTATAAATGCGTGAGCCCATCTGGCCCGGGGGCCTTATTACTTGGAAATGATGCTATAGCTTTCGAGACCTCCAATTCAGTTATAGGATTTTTTAAGCTGTTCCCAATGAGTCTGAGTAAGTCGGGGTAGCTGAATGGAATCTAGGAAATCATCTATGCGTTGTAAAGTGGGTTGAGGAGTAGCAGGGTCGTCAGCTATATTGTAAAGAGTCGTATAAAATTCAGCAAATCTATTCCCTATTGCTCTTGGGTCATAAATGGGGTTGTTGTGGTTATCTCTAATCATGTGAATACGTTTTTTGGCCTGACTAGTGCGTAGTTGGTTAGCCAAAAGCGTAGATGCTCTATTGCCCATCCTGTAATGAGTGGCTTTAATAAACGTCAATTTACTTTGAATTTGTACCATCGCTAAATTTTGAAGCTCCCTTCTAGTATCAGCAATCAAGACTGCAGTAGATTGATCAGGTGACTGTTTATGGTTTTGTTCCAAACTATATAGTTTGTACAAAAGTGTGCGATATGGCATAATCTTATCTCTTTTGTATTTAGAGCCCAACTTAATGAAAAGCCCTCTCAAATAAGCCTTATGGGCATTCCATACACTAAAGGTACTACATTGACCATTATCGTTAAGTTCAAAATACTCCTGTATAGCCTTAGAGATTATCTCTTTAAATACAGGTCTGGTGATCAGTAAAGGGTTAAGTCTCCATTGGGCCCTAGAAGATCTCTGCACCTGGTCTGCTACGGATAACAGCACAGGGGCATGATCCGACCATGAAATCAGACCAATATGGGACTGTGCGATGTAGTCTAGCATATCCTTCTGAACAAGGATCAGGTCAATCCTCGAGTAGGACAAATGCACATGGGAATAAAATGTATAGTCCCTTTCCCCAGGATGATAAAGTCTCCATGAATCATAAAGCCCATATTTTTGTAAAAGGCTGTGGAATGAGGAGAGTTTCAGCTTATGTCGGCCCTTAGGAGTACCCGATCTATCCAATACAGGATCAGGGGCAAGGTTGAAATCTCCACCTAAGATCAAGGACCCATGTTTCAAAGAGATTATTTTATGCAATACCTTTCTAAGAAATGTAAGTTGAGAGGAATTTGGGGAGTAGATATTGACCAAAGTATAAGGTTTCCGATTAATGTAGCAATTCAACACAATACAATGACCATTAGGGTCCACATGGTGACTCTCATATGTATAAGCTAAGGAAGAGCTTATCATTATTGCAACACCTGCTTTTTTCGTAGATGCTGGGGCAGAATAGAATATACTATACAATTTGTTTTTCGGAACACATGTAGTAGAAGGAGTAAAGTGTGTCTCCTGAACAAACACAATATCAGCCCGCTGCTGTTTGGCTTCATACAATAAAGAGGATCTCTTATAAGGGCTGTTCAGACCCTTAGCATTAACAGTTAAAACATTAAACGCCATCATAAATATAATGTCGGTTGCATAAAGTCACACATAGAGAGTCACCAGCGAACCCAGTTAGCATAACACCACAAAGCATATACAATTTCCTAAGGAACGCATACCCAAGAAGAAGGGGGGAAAGGAGAAGAGAGAAAACAATAGTATAAACATACAGAAAAGAAAAAAACATTATAATTATAAAAGTGGATACTTCCACTGAACCGTGGGGCCTACTGCCAGCAAATGGCCCACAGGGTAAAGTCTGTATCAGGGGGTTAACCAAGCAAACAGTAACTTATTCCAATATACTTATCACAGCTCCCGGGAGATATGATGAAAACAGTAATGCCCGGTCGGGCAAAAAAATAGAACTTGCAGTAAAGGGATCAAAGACCAGAAACAGAACTTCATCCCTCTTTTCCTACAGGCGGTAGATGAGGTATCGGCTTTAAATCCCAAGTGCGAAGTTGTGTACACCCTTGCGCTGGAGTTAGAATGGTGGTGGTAGCTCCGTCTTTCATGATCACCAGTCGCAAAGGAAAACCCCACCTGTAGGGGATATTGTGCTGCCGAAGTATGGAAGTCGTTTCTTGAAATTCCCTCCTGGCTTGTAGAGTCATTGGAGACAAATCGGTGAACAACTCTATGTTCTTATATCTCTCAGGCCTGGATTCTGAATTCCTAGCCGTTTTCAGCAGGAGATCCTTTACGTGAAAAAAATGCAATCTGGCAACCGTATCCCTGGGTGCGGATTGGGGTGCATTCTTAAGTTTATACAGTCGGTGGATCCGATCAATAAGTAGAAAGTTACCTTCCACTTCAGGTAACATAGTACGTAGGAAGTCCATAAAGAACTCTTGTAACTGAGCGGGTAATATCTGCTCAGGGATGCCTCTGATTCGCACATTATTACGCCTGGATCTGTCTTCCATATCCATTAACTTGCGCTTAATGTCAACAATGGCCTCCTCCGATTTATGAGTCTCATCCACCAAACTATTGTGCGCACTCACCATTTCCTCCATCTTGTCCTCCAAGTGGCCCGTTCTATTTCCCAAGGCAGTAAGTTCGGACTTGAGCTCCTTGAGCATGTTTTTAAAGTCCATTTGCAGGTCTGCCTGAAAGGTAGAAAGCATATCTTTAATATGCTGTTCAGCGGGAGAGGATGGGAGTGGTGTGGAGGGAATAAGCTTCGCTGCGCCTGGAGAGCTGTGCTGCGACGCTGATTCCTCAGAGTGCGTTTCAGCGCCATCTTGGATGGGATCCAGCTCTGGCTTTTTATTATAGAAAGAGGTGAGTTTGAGCGGAGATTGCTTTTTTTTCACCCTACCCATATCAGAAGACGATCCGGAGGCACGGGGAGTAGACTAAGAATCTGGCCACTGCTTATAGCAAGCCCGAAGAGGCTAGTAAAAAGAATTTCCCGGGAGACGATGTGAAAGTGCTGCTACTGCATCGCGTGCTTAGGCCACACCCCCGTAGGAAAGGTTTTTTAAGCGTTATTAAGAGATAAGAAACTGAACTTCATTGCAAATCATAATACTATGAGTTTGTGCCAGCATGGTTTTATGTGTAATAGATCTTGCCAGATTTATGTAATTTCATTTTATGAGATGGTTGAGCAGGGACTCCGATTCTTGGATGGCAGTGTATGTGATCTACTTCTACTTTAGACTTTGCTAAAGCATTTGATACAGTGCCAGAATAAGGTTACTGGTTAAATTAAGAAATGTTGGCCTGGAACATAAGGGCAGATTTACTAAAGGGACAAAGTGGCCATCGCTAGCGACAATTCGCCAAAAAGACAATTCGCAGGGACATTGCCAATTTACTAACAGGCATAGAGGACAATAAGCTAGCAAAATAGTTCAGCGCTAACAAAGTTTTGCACCCTCTCGCTAGGCAAATTTTCACTCAGTTACTCCACAATCGTTACTCCACAAATTCATTAAAGTGCAAATTTTCCACTATGTTACCTTCTCGCCAGTCTGCTTCACCAGGTTATTCCTGGAGAACTGATAAGATAAAGCTACATCCTCCACAATCTTATGTCAGTGACATCATATTCTGTATGCTGAAAAGTCATAAAAAAGACAAAATGCTGGTGTATCTTCATATTTTAAAGTGGGATTATGTTTAAAAGTTGTAACTCTTAAATATATATTTTTTTTACAATTTTTTTTAACCATTTGAAGGTCATGCCACATTTGTTTTAGGGTGGGCTCATGTCTAGGACAATAGAGGCTCTCTTTTGTCTTTATTTTGTTTCCTTGGGCATAATAATAAGTGGCCACTTCAAAGACATATATATGGCATATGTGTACCTGCCCTATTCAAACTGATATACTGTAAGCATACGTGTGTTAAGATTTTAAGATAAGATACCTCGCCAGCGTTTTTTGACGAATAAGCGTATGCGTTGATAATATCTGGCAAAGTATGGTGGAGCCTTCCTAGGTGAAGTAGATGGTATATTTCCCCATAATTTTTACTGTTGTCCCTTTAAGCAGTGTGCGTGTGTCAGGGAAGGAGTCTGGGGATTATTTGGCAGCAACACTAGTTGCTGTGTTTTCTTGGTTTCAGGGCTCACACTCTGGAATGGGAGGGAAGGTACAGGGTGGGCCTTCCCATTCCACCAGGTACACACCTGGCTTTTGCTGCAGCAGAGGGATACTCTGCATAAGGAGGAGGCACAGGTGCAATTAGGGAAAGCATGATGGTGCCTGTAGCAGGTGAGATGCAAGTCTTGCTACAGGGTGTTAAAAAGGACAAACAAACACCCTTGTGTACAAAGGACTGTGAAAGAAAGCCAGCTAATATTGGACATTGGGGGTTTTGTTGTCTGGCCTCAAGTGGACTGACCAGGCCTACTCTGGACTCTGAGAAAACCAAAGGACTTTCACAAGCTAAAGTAAGCTGTGTGTTATGTTTTCATTTACTTTCTGCTAAGGAAAAGCTACTGTTTAGTTTCTAAATAAATTGACTTTTCTTTAAGAAACTGTGTATTGCGTGCTGGCATTGATTCCCCTCAATATTATAGTACATTAGAGGACATTTTAGCAAATAGCAGGGGACCTTTTTACCCATAAAGTGGATCACCATACCAGAGGCCACACCTTCATACTAGAGAAAAAGAACTTTCATTTGAAGCAACGTAGGTGGTTTTTCACTGTGAGGGCAGTGAGGTTGTGGAATGCATATGATGTTGTGATGATTGATTCTGTTTATGCTTTGACAGTGGCTTTGATGGTTTCATGGCCAAACATAATATCCAAGGCTATTGTGATACTATAATATAGAATTAATATTGATATGGGTATAGATAATTTGTGTGAGCATATGGAGGGGTCAGTGTGATTGAGTGTATATATGGATGCTGGGTTTGCTGACTAGTCATTTTTTCAACCCAATGTAAATTGTGAACCGGTAACTACAGCACAGTGTGAAGGGAGATATATTTCCCCTATGTTCATGTCTTACCCCCATATGTACAGTAGTTCTGAGTGGGTTAATTCCCCTAGAAAGTCTCACCTGGGGAATAATTAATTAGCAGGCTAGATCAGCTAGCTGCTAGAGAGAGTTGGGTCTCAGAGAGGAAGATTGAGACACACACTGAGGAGAGCTGGGAGCTGAGTGTAGCGATTGGAAGCTGCTGTTTATTTTTTCCCAAAGGGAAAGGACTTTGTAAAGTTACTGTGACTCTGGGGAGTTGTAATGTTTTTTGTTTGACTGGGAATCCCAGTAGGGGACCGGTAGTAGAGAGGGAAACTACTCTGTGTATTAGTTAGAGCCCAAGTGTGGCAAGGATTTTGTTTTGTTTTATGCTGCTTTGCTCCCAAAGTCTTTATATGTGAACAATAAATGGACTTTGCCCTGTTCAAGAACTGTCTGTTCGTCTGATCCTGCTCACACTATGTATGTATCTATACATCTTATATCCGTATAGATTTTTGGCTCATCAATCCCAAGACTGGGCTCTCACCAATCCCAAGATCTCAGCCTGCCAATTATAGGCCAGTGAGTTTGACATCTGTGGTGGTAAAATTTTTTGAAAGCTTGTTAAGGGAAAGGGATCAAATTCAAAATGTTGTCCTAGTGAATGGCATTATAAGCAGCAATCAGCATGGGTTTATGAAGGATAGATCATGTCAGAAAATTTGATGACAGTGGGGGAGTTGTAGATGTGATCTATTTGGATTTTGCCAAAGCGTTTCATACTGTGCCCCACAAATGACTGCTTTTTAAACTAAGGTCTGTTGGGCTTAATGAAGTTGTTTGCACATGGATCAGGTACAGAGGGTGGTTACATAGTTACATAGTTACATTGTTACATAGTTAAATTGGGTTGAAAAAAGACACAGTCCATCAAGTTCAACCCCTCCAAATGAAAACCCAGCATCCATATAAACACCCCTCCCTACTTTTACATAAATTCTATATACCCATACCTTTACTAACTATAGAGCTTAGTATCACAATAGCCTTTGATATTATGTCTGTCAAAAAAATCATCCAAGTCATTGTTAATGGTACATTCTCTGCTTGGAGTAAAGTTGTTAGTGGGGTCAATCAGGGCTCGTTATTCAGTCCACTTTTATTTACCTTGTTCATTAATGACTTAAGGGAGGGTATTGTAAGTAATGTATCTATGTTTGCAGATGACACAAAACTATCCAGCCCAATTATTTCCATCCAGAACACGGCATGCTTGCAACAGGATCTTAACAAACTGACGATCTGGGCAATGACAAATAAGATTCAATGTTGATAAATGTAAAGTCATTCACCTGGGATGTAAAAATATCCAGGCCACTTAAACCCTTAAAGAGATACTGACACCTGCAATTAAATATTTATTCTAACATTGTTTTGTAATTTTGCCATAAAAGTATTCGGCCTATGCTTTTAAATTATTTATCTGATTCCCCATGCTTCTATTAGGGGGCTGCCATATTTGTGCAGCAGTAATCCATAGCATTAGAATCTTGGATAGGGACAGTCAGGTTGGCAAAACAGTCAGGTTTAGCAAACTCAAGAAACAATTACTTAAAAAAGAAGCTCAGCGAAAAAGACAACATGACCTATAAGTACCTCTTATTGTACATTAATATTTTGAAGAGTACTTCTTTACTATCAGTATCACTTTAATTGGACTGCACTAGGCAAATCCATAATGGAAATGATAAAGATAATAACCTTGGCTGCAGCAAGCAATACCAGTCAATAGCATCAAGGGAGAGAAAGAGAGAGCAAATACCAGCACTCTCGTCTAACAAACAGGACAGGACTTAAATCAATTAAAAGTTTTATTTTAGTGAGGAGAGACCTGACATTTTGGTCTGCAATCTGACCTTTATCAAATTGCATACACAAAATTACCTTTTTAACCCCCAGTGGTGGGAGAGGGTGGAAGTGACCACATCAGATGGAATAATTAACAACACATAGGGGGTCATTTATCATCATTTATAAGTCCATATTTATCTCAATATTCTCTGCTACAAACTCAGATCAAATCTGCTCGGTGTTTTATGCTTATTTATTATTGCATTTTCCTGAAAATATGCTTTGCTGGAAAAAATCAGATTTTCACAATTTTTTCAGATTTTTCATCCGATTTTCATGATTTTTTGGATTTTTCACCATATCATATATCATATCAATATCATAATGTAAAAAATCCATCCCATGTAAAGAAAATACATAATTGATACATTTGTTATAAATAAACATAAAGCGGATATTGCAGTCTGCAATTGTATCAAAAATCAATTAAGGACTTCCGGTTTCGGCACCTGTTAAGATGGAGGTGCAGAGCTAGTGTGCCTGCAGTTTAGGGTCAAGAATCCGCATAAAATTAAAAACCGAACTACTCTATAGTTCTCTGACCTGGTGCTATAGTTTGCCCGAGGTCCGTGATGGGTGAAAGAGGACCGGTTTGTGGCTGTTAAGCTCAAATTGACACAAGCACTGCTTTTGCGCTGCTTATTCCGGAGCTGACGGTTCCTCTCAGCCGCGCCATTATATTCAGGCTCAATATGTAGCCTTTGTCATTATAGTTCGGCTCTCCTGTTATGAATCAGTTTTGCCGATAGTTTGTGAGGGGAGAGAGGTGATCTGCTTACAGTAATTAACATTGAAAGTCTTGGGACTCGGCGTCTCTTTCAACCCACGCCATTACTGCTCAGGAATTTTGGCGCCAAATATTTTGAATGTGTCAAGACCGCCGGGAGCGCGAGGAGTCGCGTCCGCTCCCGGCGGCGAAGAATCCAAAATGGCGGCACCCAGGCAACCCACGTGGGTTCCGACGCCGGCGCCGTGACGTCAGCGCGGCGCGACGGTCGCGGGAGCGCTGACGCTGGCGCAAGGGCGCCAAATTCAAACATAAAAGGACGCCTGAGGCGCCAAGATGGCGCCCGAAAATAGGATCCTGATTCCTAGTGATTCCTGGGTTTCCCTTGCTGTTTTCCCTGCTTATTCTGCCTGATTCCTTTGTGTGACCCCTTGCCTGGACCTGGACTTCGCTGATACTCTGCCTGTCATTGACCCCCTGCCAGGCCCTGGACTTTGTTACATTCCGTCTGCCTTTTGACCTGTGCTTGAACTTTGTTCTCCTGCCTTACTCCTGGATACCACGACCCTGATCTTTCCTGAGGGGCTTCCTCCTAGATCCGGACTACTCCCCAGAGGGGGCTCCCGGCTCCCTGACATTATTTTCGGGCCATGGATCCTTCTGAGGAAGCCACACCTCATGTCGGACGAGCACTCCGCGGACTGGCATCCCGCATGGAGGACTACGAAAACCAGCAGGTTCGCATTGGGCAAGCACTCGATGTCCTGCTAGCTCAAGTGCCTTCTGCGCCCTCCACTGCTCCACCTACTGGAGATCCCCCCATGGCGGCAGCCCCTACGAATGCAAGCTACCCGACAGGTGAGCCTCGCATTCCACCTCCCCCTCGTTTCAGTGGGGACCCACAAGCCTGCAGGGGATTTGCCACGCAATGCCAAATTCAATTTGAGTTCCAACCCACACAGTTTCCAAGTGAGCGTTCCAAGGTGGGGTATGTGATGTCTCGATTGGAAGGCAAGCCACTGGAGTGGGCAACGTCTCTTTGGGAGAAGAATTCCCCGCTGACTTTTGATGTTAAAGACTTTCTCCAAGCTTTTCGCATAGTCTTTGATGCTCCAGGTCGGGTTACGAACGCCCCTGCTCGTCTCTTGCAGCTCCGGCAGGGAAGCCGCAGTGTCAATGAGTATGCTATAGACTTCCGAACACTGATGGCGGAGACTTCCTGGTGTGATGACGCTTACAAGGCTGTATACTACCAAGGCCTATCCTTCCGCATCAAAGATGATCTCGTCTCCAGAGAGACTCCTGACACCCTGGAAGGACTGATCGCTCTATCCATTAAGGTGGACACTCGGCTCAGAGAACACCAGGTGGAGAGAGAGCGCAGCAGACGATTTTCTCCCATGTTGGCCCCTCGCTTTCAAAGGCCGATTCTGCAAACACCCGCTGTTCCTGTGACTCATGTGTCGACGTCTCCCCTGGAGGAACCTATGCAAGTAGGAAAGACTCGCCTCTCCGAGCAGGAAAGACTCCGAAGACGTATGGCAGGTCTCTGTTTATACTGTGGTGGGCATTCCCATTTTGCCAACGCCTGTCCTGCCAAAGCCAAGAGTTTTGTACCCCGAGGTATGTCTCAGGTTTCTCATGTAGGGGGCATCACTCGAGGTCCTCAGGAGAGGTATCAAGAAAATTCACGCAGACTTCTCCTTCCTTTACAGATTCACCTGGCAAGTAAGTCTATCTTCGAAAGGGCCTTCCTCGACTCCGGAGCGGATGGCAATTTCATGGACGCCTTCTTTGCCGAACGCATGAAGATTCCCCTGCTTCCATTGTCTTCACCCCTGCGAATTACCGCCATAGATGACAAACCCCTGGAGTTTGAATTCGTCACAAAGTTCACGGCGGAACTATCTGTACAAGTTGGGGCGCTGCATCAAGAAAAACTTTCTTTCTTCATCATTCCCTGCCCTTCTACTCCAGTTATATTGGGTCTTCCGTGGTTACGTCTGCATAACCCCACCATAGACTGGTCCACTGGGCAGATCTCTCGTTGGAGTTTATTTTGCCTGCAACATTGCCTTCCGCCAAAACCCCTCGAGAAGGTGAATGTCTCCACTGCGGAATTAAAGACTTTGCCCTCCACTTACAAGGGATTTTCCGATGTGTTTTGTAAAAAGTCTGCAGAGTTCCTTCCCCCACATCGCTCCTACGACTGTCCGGTTGAACTCCTGCCAGGAGCTATGCCCCCCAGAGGGTGCACCTACCCTCTCTCTCCTGCAGAGACTACCGCTATGAAGGAGTATATCCAAGAAAATCTCCAGCGGGGGTTTATCCGCCCTTCTACCTCTCCTGCAGGGGCTGGGTTCTTCTTTGTGGAGAAGAAGGACGGAGGCCTTCGGCCTTGTATAGACTATCGGGGTCTGAATAAGATCACCGTGAAGAACAGGTACCCCCTGCCCCTGATTGCCGAGCTCTTTGACCAGCTGAAAGGGGCAAAGATTTTCTCCAAGTTGGATCTCCGGGGGGCCTACAACCTCATTCGCATCCGGGACGGTGACGAATGGAAGACGGCATTCAACACTCGGGATGGGCACTATGAATATCTTGTTATGCCCTTCGGCCTATGCAATGCCCCTGCCGTCTTCCAGGAGTTTGTTAATGATGTGTTCCGAGATCTCCTAGGAAGGTTCGTAGTCGTATACTTGGACGACATCCTGATCTTTTCCAAGGACCTTGAAAGTCATCGCTCCCAGGTGAAGGAGGTACTCTCTCGTCTGAGGAAGAACTCTCTCTTCGCCAAGTTGGAGAAGTGTGTCTTCGAGGTATCCAAGATCCCCTTCCTAGGATACATTATCTCTCCAGAGGGATTTGAGATGGACCCCGTGAAAGTGTCGGCCATCCAGGAGTGGCCTCTCCCATTGAGTACCAAGGCAATCCAGAGATTCATCGGATTTGCTAATTATTATCGTCAGTTCATCCGGGGGTTCTCTTCCGGCATTGCACCTATTCTGGCCCTCATCCGGAAAGGGGGTAAACCCAGCCTGTGGCCTCCATCTGCCATAGAAGCTTTTCAGTCCTTGAAAGAGGCCTTCACATCCGCTCCTGTTCTCCGACATCCCAATCCTGCACTACCCTTCTGCATCGAAGTTGATGCTTCTGAAGTCGGAGCCGGAGCTATCCTGTCTCAGAGACATTCCACTGATGGAAAATTGCACCCCTGTGCGTTTTTCTCCAAGAAGTTCTCATCCGCAGAGCAGAACTATGATGTCGGGAATCGGGAACTCTTGGCAGTCAAGCTTGCCCTTGAAGAATGGCGTCACCTCCTGGAGGGCTCTGAAATTCCTGTCCAGATTTTCACAGATCACAAGAATCTGGAGTTTATACAGTCCCTCAAGAGGCTAAATCCCAGACAAGCCAGGTGGGCCCTTTTCTTTTCCCGATTTAACTTTGTTTTGACCTATCGCCCAGGTTCCAAGAATCTGAAGGCCGACGCCTTGTCTCGTAGCTTCACTCCGGTGGACCGTGACCCTGAGAGGCAGGAACTAATCATTCCACCAGTCAAGATCATTGCCTCTCTGTATCCCCAATTTGCCGACCAGATTCTGGCTGGGCAGTCCTTGGCTCCTCAAGATACTCCGATTGGCATGGCCTTCGTCCCTCCAGAACTTCGCCTGGCCATCCTGCAACAAACCCACTGCTCCAGGCAAGCGGGACATCCTGGTCCGGCCAAGACCCTTGAACTCTTGAGGCGCCTAGTCTGGTGGCCTGATATCCGCAAGGATGTAAAGGACTTTGTGGCTGCTTGTAATGTCTGCGCCACTTCTAAGCCTAGCCATTCCCGCCCTAGCGGGTTGTTACAGCCTTTGCCGGTTCCCTCTCGTCCATGGACGCACCTCTCTATGGACTTTATTGTCGAACTTCCTCCCTCCGGTGGGAATACTGTGATCTGGGTTGTTATTGACCGCTTCAGCAAAATGGCCCATTTCATCCCTTTGAAGAAGTTACCCTCTGCGGTTGAATTATCCCAACTCTTTATTAAGTACATCTTCCGCCTGCATGGTTTCCCGGTGGAGATCGTCTCCGACAGAGGCACCCAGTTTACCGCCAAGTTCTGGCGTTCCCTATGTAAAGACTTGGGAATAACACTTCAATTTTCGTCTGCCTACCACCCGCAGACGAATGGGGCAGCTGAACGTGTGAACCAAGCCTTAGAACAGTTCCTGAGGAACCACGTGTCTCTTTGCCAGGACGATTGGTCTGACCTCCTCCCGTGGGCGGAGTTTGCTCATAATAATGCATGTCATTCCTCCACAGGAAAGTCTCCGTTTATGGTGGTGTATGGACAGCACCCTCAAGCCTTTCCTCAGGACTTCGTGTTGTCGGACGTCCCGGCTGCAGATGATCTGGCAGCCCATATGCTTGCTATTTGGGTTGCAACCAAGTCTAATCTGGAGAAGAGTGCTCTAGTCCACAAGACTTTCGCGGATCGCCGTAGAAGGCCCTCTCCTCCCTACAAGGTGGGTGATAGTGTCTGGCTCTCTTCCAGGAATATTCGCTTGAAGGTGCCATCTCCCAAGTTGGGTCCGAAGTTCCTGGGTCCGTTCCCCATCTTGGAAATAATTAACCCTGTAGCCATCAGACTTCAACTCCCACCAGAGATGAGAATTCCCAACGTGTTCCACGTCTCCCTGGTGAAGCCCACCATCTTTAACCGTTTCTCTGATGTCCAATCTCCTCCTCCTGCCGTCTCTGTGGAGGGTCAACAAGAATTCGAGGTGGAGAGAATCCTTGATTCCAGAATCTCCAGAGGGTCCCTTCAGTACCTCATCCATTGGAAGGGCTTTGGCCCCGAAGAATGCTCTTGGGAGGGACACCGTGATGTGCATGCACCTCGTTTGGTAAGAGACTTCCACTCCAAGTTTCCCCAGAAACCAAGTCCCGGTGGTCCTGAGGCCCCCCGTGAGGGGGGGAGTACTGTCAAGACCGCCGGGAGCGCGAGGAGTCGCGTCCGCTCCCGGCGGCGAAGAATCCAAAATGGCGGCGCCCAGGCAACCCACGTGGGTTCCGACGCCGTGACGTCAGCGCGGCGCGACGGTCGCGGGCGCGCTGACGCTGGCGCAAGGGCGCCAAATTCAAACATAAAAGGACGCCTGAGGCGCCAAGATGGCGCCCGAAAATAGGATCCTGATTCCTAGTGATTCCTGGGTTTCCCTTGCTGTTTTCCCTGCTTATTCTGCCTGATTCCTTTGTGTGACCCCTTGCCTGGACCTGGACTTCGCTGATACTCTGCCTGTCATTGACCCCTGCCTGGACCTGGACTTCGCTGATACTCTGCCTGTCATTGACCCCCTGCCTGGCCCTGGACTTTGTTACATTCCGTCTGCCTTTTGACCTGTGCTTGAACTTTGTTCTCCTGCCTTACTCCTGGATACCACGACCCTGATCTTTCCTGAGGGGCTTCCTCCTAGATCCGGACTACTCCCCAGAGGGGGCTCCCGGCTCCCTGACATTATGTTACCTGGCTAAAATGACTTATTTACTGTGGTTCTCCTAGAAGCTGAGATATTTTTGTTCCAGTTCTCTGGCCCTGGTTGGGTCTTTCTGTACCCCTGTGACACATTTGAGGGCTACATACATACAAAATGGCGGCTCAGTTTAACACCGCATATTTGCTATTCTAACTAAACTGTCTAAATACCTGTATTCACTTCAAGTTTCAAGACACTGATACTAGAGTATCTAATTTCTGAGAGACATTCACTCACTGCTGCTGGTTATCCAGCAATTCTGTTGATCACAGTATCTCACAGTGTGATCATCCTCTCATCCTATTTTCCTCACAAGTGAACAAGAAAGTTTTGGATTAAAAAGGGTAGGGCAGAAGGAGAAGAAAAAGGGAAAAAAAGAAATAAAAAATATATAAAAACAAAAAAAGAACAAAAAAGAACAAAAAGAAAATATTTATAAAAAAAATAAAAAATAAAACAAAAAGACAAGAATACAACAGTTTTATTAAAGTAAGTAAACAAAAAGAGCAATTGAAAGGTGACAACCTCACACTGCATTTTTGTCACATTATGAGAGTACAACGTATTTCTCCTTGCATATGGACACATTCTCTCCTCCTTCTTTTACAATGTCATCAAAAGCTAATGGCAAAACTTACGAAAAAGACAACAGGAAATATGGAAAGCAACAAGATTCTGAGGCTAATAATACTTTATCTCATAAATCTGCTTCTTCCAGACCACTACTCTCTGAAGATTACTCTCTTGTTGCAGCTGAAGTAGTCAGGTTTATTAATCCAGTAATTAAGGTTACAATCGAAAAAGCTATTGACAAACTTCAGATTAAGATATCTGACATCTCAAACAAACTTTCTGCTCACGATAAACAATTTGGGGAAATAGAAAATACGGTCTCTCAAATCCAAGACGAAACACTTGATTCTATATCTAGGATTGATTCTCTAGAGAAACAAATAGTGATGGGCGAATTTGCGCCGTTTCGCCGGAAAATTTGCGAATTTTGTGCGAAACGGCGAAAAATTCGCGAAATCGCACCGGCGCCCGTTTTTGACGCCGGTGTCCGTTTTTTCGAAAAAAAAATTTGACGCCGGCGAATTTTTGCCGCAAATTTTCGCGGGCGTTTTTAATTATTCGCTGGCGGTGAATCCCGCAAATTTGCGCCTGATGAATAAATTCGCCCGTCACTAGAAACAAACTCAAGAGCTAAAGCTGAAGATAGATGATCTGGAAAATAGGTCGAGGAGGAATAATCTTAGATATATTAACATTCCAGAATCTTATCAAAATGACTCTCTAAATATCTTGATCTCAAAAACAATGCCACAAAAGCTTGGTCTCCCTCAAGAATGTTATAACTTCAAGATAAAGAGACTCCATAGAATTGGTCCTCTTAAAGACTTACAACCTTTGAGACCTAGAGCTGTGATTGTCAAATATTTGGACTACGCTGAGAAAAATAGACTTTTTCAAGCTTACAAGAAACAGAATACACTAGAAGTGGAAGGAGTTGAGGTCTTGATTTTCCAGGACTACTCAATACTTCTTTCTCAAAATTCTCCAAAACATGTCAATCTTTAGCAAATCTGCATATTAATTTCTCCCTCCTCATTGAGAGAGGAGAGTTCCATCTTTAAAGAAAAAAGGAAGTGTCTTCCTTATTTGTTAAATTTGATCTACTATTGTAGTTTCATAATTTACTGTTTATAAATGTTCACAACCTGGTTTATTATTAGTATAGTTATGTTTACGCCAGTGGATGATATTATTATTATTATTATGATGTATTTTCTGAATCTACACATACTCACTTTTGATGTTGAAATTCTCACATAACATTGGAACATTATCCCTTGTTTCTTGGAATGTGAATGGTTTAAATCATTACTCCAAGAGAAGTAGTATACTTAAAAGATTAAAAAGTACAAAATGCGATATTGCCTTTTTACAAGAGACTCATCTTAATGTCTCACAAAATGTATGGCTAAAAAAAAGCTGGGTAGGTGAATTAACCTTCTCCCCTGCTGTTAACAAAAAATGTGGGGTAGCTAATTTGTTTAATCGCTAATTAAATGTTGCAATCATTAAGTCGATCAAAGATGAGTCTGGTAGATTTATATGTACCAAAGTACTTATTAATGATGTTACATGGTACTTATGTTCAGTTTATGCTCCGAATAGTTCTAAAAAAGATTTTTTCAATTGGCTTAAACAACTAATTTCTTTGTTTCCTTCTAACAATATTGTTCTGGCAGGGGATTTTAATGAATCCTTTATCAGCTCACTGGATAGATCTGATTGGAAATTAAACAGCCCAATTAAGAAATCCAATCTTCTCCATAGTTTTTGCATAGATACAAGTCTTAATGATGTATAGTGACTCTTCCATCCTGCTGAGAAGGATTTCACCTTTTTTTCATCAGCCCATAACGTGGGAACAAGAATAGACTTTATTTTAGTTTCCAATAATTTAATTAATAGAACAATGGGGACTGATATTGGAAACATTGATATATCTGACCATGCTCCAATATCACTCCTAGTTTCGAAGTCTCCTACCCACTCCTCCTACGTTTCTTGGACCTTTCCTGATTTGCTTAGAGAAAACCCTGATTTTATCGAGATGATTCATCACAGATGGGATTTATTTCTTGATGAAAACAAAGAACAATTACATGACACATCCTTAATTTGGGAAAGTTGGAAGGTGGTGATCAGAGGGGAGATATCTTCATTTAAGTCCCACTATTTTGGAAAAGTTCACAAAAACTTTCTCGAGTTAAGTAAAAAACAGAGTGCCTTATATCTTCGATTCAAACAGAACTCCTCATTCGATAATGCTCAAAAATATAAGAACATTTTGGATGAACTAAAAAATTGGATCAAGATTAGACAAACATTTTTTGCATCTTACTCACAAACCAGACTTAATAATTTAAGTAATAAAGCCAACCATTTACTTTTTAATCTGACTAAGGCAGAAAATAAACATGCAAAATTTATCAAGATTAAAGACTCTCTTAACCAGCTAACAAACGATCCTAATAAAATAGTTGATATCTTTATAAGTTATTATAAAGAATTGTACTCTAATCCTACTATAAACTTGGAAAAAATGGAAAATTTGAGTTGTAAAATCCTACGAATTTCAAAGCAGCAATTGGAAAGTCTAAATAGTCCAATCTCTATTGAAGAAGTGTCTAATATTATTAAGAACCTGAAAACTTCTAAAGCAGGTGGCCCTGTGGTTTAACTTCTTCTTTCTACAAAATATCACCTTTTTTAACTAATTTATTTAATGATATTTTATTTTTTGATAAAAGATTACCTTCTAGTGAACTCTCAAATCTTAGTCATCCCAAAAAAGGACTTCCCTCCTCCTTTAGACCAATTTCTTCATTAAATCGAGATATTCAGATACTATCCAAGGCCCTGGCTGAGAGACTTTCTTTAATTCTTCCCTCTGTAATTTCTGAGGAAAGGATCAGGAATCAAAAATATTAGGGCTTTGATTCATATTTTATTTTATGCCAAAAAACATAAAATTTCTAGCTATATATTCAATATTGACGCTAAAAAAGGCATTTGATAATATTACATGGGAACATCTATTTTTTGCCTAAGTAAATTTGGTATTTCTGGCCCATTTTCCCAGTATATTATCTGTATAAGTGTCCAAAAACCCAAATAATTTTTGGGGGAGCTAAGTCATCTACTTTTGAAATATTTAAAGATACAAGGCAAGGCTGTCCTTTATCACCTATTTCATTTAATATTGCTTTAGAACCACTAATTTGCTTTCTTGATTCCTATAAGCTGATTAAGGGCATCGCTATTAACAATAAGAAATTTAAAGAATTAGCCTTTGCAGATGACTTGTTGCTAATTTTGAAAAACCCAGAGTCTTCTCTTAAAATTGTTTTTAATTTGCTACAGGACTTACAGTTATTTTCTGGATATAAAGTTAATGTAGATAAATCTGAAGTAATGAATATACACGGTTCTCTTTCAAACTCAATACTTAAGAAATTTCATCTTAAATCCCCAAAAACTCAGATAAAGTATTTAGATTTAATAATTTCTTTGGATCTTAACTTATATGCACTGAATATTACTCCACCATGTCAGAAAGTTTTTTCCATGTGTACAAAATGGGCTAATGCTCCTCTTAATCTTAAAGGGACAAGTGCTTTTCTTTAAGTCTTTGATATTCCCTAAACTGGTATATCCATTGATTAACCTTCCTTTGCTTATTAAACATTCTGATATTAAAAAGCTCGATTCTGCTTAAATTAATTTTGTATGTAATGGTAAAAAAGCAAAGATTGCTCTTCATAAGCCGAGAGCTCCAGTTAAATTTGGTGGTTTAAAACTACCAAATTTTAGAGCTTTTAATTTATCAGACCTCACCAGATATCTTATTGAATGGATCTCCCAGGGTAATAAATTTACTAATCCTGATATTGAAATTTTTCAAGAATCCCGTTCAGACATTTTATATGTACTACATAGCAAATGGTGTAATGTCCCCTGTGATTTTAAAAAGTCCTTAAACTCCTTTTACGCCGGCTAAGCTCTTGTTTAAACCTTCAGATTTTCTTAAAAAGGATACCTTTTTATTTTCCATGAAGGAAAAACAACTAGTCTTTATAAAAGATTTATTCAACCCACTTAAAGGATCACTACTATCGTGGTCAGATCTCAAAGAAAAATATAGTCTCCTTGAGTCTGACAGATATTATTATCGTGCATATCAATGTGGCCTCTCTTTGATACAGAATAAGAATAATCTATTATTATTCGATCACAAACTTGCTGAAGATTTGTCTGAATTTATTGAACTTCGTTCAGTGATTTCAATCGATTCTATATCTCAAAAATTTTGGAATAACTATGGGTCAGGCCCACATCCATTAGTAGAAGTTTCGAGTATTTACAATGCCGAGTATCCCCTTCTGATTTGGTGAAGTCTCTCAGTAATTATAATAAATTAATTTAAGCAGAACATTGGAGGTTACAACATTTCAAACTAGTACACTTAGGTTATGGGAATTTTTTTTCTAAAGATACTTTTACCAATCCTGTCCGGTTTGTCCAAAATATAATGAGACTAATGTTTCTCTTTTCCACAATTTGTGGTCCTGCCCTAAAGTTAGATTATTCTGGAGAAAGATCACTAGTTTTATGAGCAATAGATTGAAAATTAAGATACAACTATCTCAGTGTTTTGCTCTATTAAATTTGGAGAGTGATGGTCTTTCTTTATCTTCCAAATCAAAATTTATATCCCATGAAAAAAAGACTTTATTAAATTTCTGGTTACATAAAGAGTGTCCCTCTTTGTCAGATGCCATCTCTTACATGAACCAACTTAGCTGGCAAGAAGCTTTAAAAGCAAAATCAAATGGTAAAAGCTCTAAAGAATCCTTTAAACATATATGGTCTCCTTATTTTGAGATGTGTACTTCTAAGACCAAGTTTTAAGGTTTCTCCAAATCTAATTAGGAAGGTAACTGTATAATCTGATTTTCCTGAAACAATGAGATTTTTCTTTCTTTTCTTTTTATTTGTCTTTACATCCACTGGTTTAGTTAAATATTTGTATTTTTCTTTTTCTTTATTTTACTATTATTGTTATTAATCTTTGAAAATGTTATGCCACTGTACTTTTTTTGTAGCACATTCTCTGACTGCTTCATTTATGCTGTCATATTAATTTTTCTTGTTTATGTAAAATCGAATAAAATATATTCAAACAACAAAAATCAATTAAGGAAAATAGCAGAGTGTAACAAAGTTGTAACCTTGTAGTGAAATAACGCATCATATTGCCAGAAAACCTAAATATATTATATAGCAATTTAAGCGACTTACCAGTAAAATATATCTAGCAGACAGCATCACTAGAGAGTGTCAAGTGTCTGGAGAGCCTTCATCTTGATGGGATCATTAGCTCTAAATATAGCTTACTTGTTCGGTGTACAAGACACTGCGCTTCAACTGAACAAAACACAGAAGGTGCGCATGTATGTATAAACCTGATCATTCCAAGGCACCGTAACATTGCGGAGCGAATGATTTTATAACATACGATTTAGTCATCTACAACAGTATGCCATATGTTTTTAACTTTTGTGATCGATCACTTGTTTGAATTCTTTTTTGTTTCCTGGATTTTTTGCTTTTCTTGTATTTTGATTTGAAAGACACTAAGGGGCAGATTTATCAAGGGTTGAATTTTGAGTTTATGGGAGTTTCTAAAAACTTCATTAACTCCCATAAACTCGAAATTCGAAAAAAAGACTAATTGAAATTTATTTAAAAAAAATCAAAGTTTTTAAAAATGGGTGAATAGGATCGATCAAGCTGCAAATTCGAACTGAATTTGAATAGAATTTTTTCACCAATAAAATTTTTTTTTTTTTTTTTTCAAAAGTCCACCAATGACAAATTGATTGTAGGACATCCCCCATAGCCTAAAACACAAATTTGGCAGGTTTTAGATGGCAAATAGTCTAAATTGAATTCTTAAAGGGACAGTACATGATACATTTCAAAATTCAAATTCGATTTTTTAAGTCCTTTGTGTACGGACACTCTACATATACATATATATATATATATATATATATATATAGAATCCAAAAATAAGCATGCACACAGGTATTCCATCAAAAAGTTAAAAAACTTACATTTTATTTAGTACATTTAAAAAAGCAGGTCGACGTTTCGGTCTGTATCTAAGACCATTTTCAAGACCATGTTTTTGTATATATATATCTATATCTATATCTATATACATACTGACCTATTAATAAAGATTCATCATGTGCTCTAGCAAGCTCTTGGGGGGAAAAACTATTTCATATATATATATATAGTTTTATTGTTCCATTCTTGTTCCAGTTTAGTCACATAACTCTGCCTTACCAGATTTCTATAAAGAGTCAAAACTTATCCCTCCAGTTAATGCTGTTTTTCTTTTGTAAATTTAGTATTTTTTAGATTTAGCAGACACTGACTAACACTGTCAAGAGTTCCAAAGTTTCTTATCTAGAAAACACCACAACTCCTTCTCAGTTAAGGAGGCCCCAACAAGTGAATTGCAATGATTCATGGCACCATAATTTGCCAGTTTGCTGTGCAATTCTCCAGTGTACTCAAATCTCTATATAAAGGGGTAGCATCCTCAAATGCACAATTTAGTTAATTAATTTTAATATAAACAACAATAATAGGGACAGCATTTGCAATGCCAAACTCTAATTTGTGAACAGATTATAAAGCAAAGGGTCTAAAACAGAAAGACTGGTCCAGCTAGGAAGTGTTATCACCACTCTTGAAAGCTATATTTCAGCTATTTCTTTATCCAAGTACAAATAGTATGCACCAGGCCAATAACCCATACTTTTAACAGTAACATGATGTGCCATAGTTTATTAAACTATAAATAGTTTAATAAAGAGCATATTTATTGCAACCCCAGGGTTACATCCTTAATTAAATGTGTCTGGCAAGATTGATTGCACCTTAAACCATGCTGGCACAAATTCATAGTATTGCAATTTAAAACATATTCCAATATTACCTTGCCAAGCAAAAAGACCTAGGGGGTGATTTACTAAACTCCGAATGCAAAATCACGAAAAATCTTTTTTTTTTCTGTATCAGATTTTTTATTCTGTATCTTGAAATTTATTAAACCCAGAGGTTGGAAAAATCCAAATCTGAAAATCTGGTATCTCAGACCTGTTGAGGTTGCATATAAGTCAAAGGGAGAAGTCCCAATGATTTTTTGATGTGCGCTGGGTTTCGTGCAATACCCCAAAGTTTTCAGAGTTTTCAGGTGAGAATTCCAAAAAAATTGCGAAATTTGTGAAAATCGGATGAAAAAATCAGAAAAAATTGTGGAAATCTACAGTTATGTCCAAAATGGGATCATTTTTAATGGTACAACACTTGTTAGGGTAAGGCCACACAAGGAGATTCTGGGAGATTTTGTCTCTCAGTGAGGCAACTTCGGGCGACTATAGAAAACGCATTGCCGCATGTGCATTAGCCCAGGCGACTTTTCATTGTAGCCTATGGGGAAAAACGCTGAGGCAGTTCGGGGAGATAGTCGCTCAAAAGACGAGGCAATTAGTCGCCAGGCGACAATCTCCCCGGACTAGCCCTTATTTGTCAATCTTTTGGCACCTTTCCAAAAATCTAAGGGGGTTTTTTACTTAGTGAGTGAGAATACACCAATAAAGGGTGATTGCAGACTAAGCACTGCTGGTTCCTAGTCTGTTTCCAATTTCTATAAATGGAATGGTTATTTACTAAACTCCAAATGCAAAAATAATGAAAAATCCGTGATTTTTTTTATAATATCTGAATTTTAATAAAATCAAGAATTTATTAAACCCATGGGATGGAAAAGTCTGAATCTGGAAATCAGGCATCTCAGACCTGTCGATGTTGCATATAAGTCAATGGGAGAAGTCCCAATGATTTTTTGATGTGCGCTGGGTTTCGTGCCAATCCGGCTTGGGCTGCCCTCCATCTTATCAAAGCTATTTCCACTGCATTTTGTAATTCTATATTGAAAATGTCTTATCATAAAGACCTTTATCTCTCAGCTCCAGATCCACATGTCTGTAAGTAAGCAGTCCTACCTGTTTACAATACTTAGAAATTGCAGAGTTCACCTTTGTTCTTGCTCTTTCTAAAGGTTTGAGTTCATAAACTTCTAGCCATGTTTGCCTTGATATTATTTCTGACCAAAGAAATACTGAAATGAGCTATGTCTCACATAATGTTTCAAATCAATTGAACTGTTTTGATTGTCACCACCCAGGTGCAGCCTATGTCTGGTCTTCCAAAGTCGGCTACCTGTCTATTAAACATTGTGTGTAGATCTGCCCATCTGGTTCCCATTATGCCTAACCATCTTATAATTACTTTGTCTAGGTTGAATTCTAAATTTTCTTTATATGTTCTGCTCTGTGCTCTCTTCAGTGCCCAATGTATAGAGGAATGACCAATAATGATAATAATGTACATTTTCCTAGAATCAAAGAACAAAAAATTAAACATTGTCAATTAATGACAGGCCAGATATAAGATCAAAATCTGTCTGACCTCCATCTTCCAGCATTCATTATCTTTGTTTCTCTGTAACCAAATAAGGCCAAGTGTGTTGCAGCCCGAATTCTAAATCAGTGACTACCGTCATCACATGGGTTTAGGCCTATTTTTGAAATGACTACCTTGAGGATTTTTGTGAATTGATATATTGACAGATTTTCTCCATGTTTGTTTCTGAATAGAGGCCCATCTACATTGCCTCTAACTTGCAAAAATTGTGCTGCAATGTCAGTTTTTGACCTGCATATCAGGATTTTTAATTTGCCCTGTACTATGTTAACATCAGACAAATCCAATCTGCCTGCTGCTGTTTTATTTGAAGCTACTGCTTTGCTTATCCTAAGTGCGTCAAAGAAACAAATCATGAAGCATTTAAACATAATTTTTTTCTTACTGGGAATAGCAAATTGCATTAAACCTAAAGGAGAGAGTCATAAATTCTCAAAAGTTGGCTAATTAATTGTTTCTCTTTTTTAAGTTTCTCTTTAACTATTTATGGGTGTTTGTATACTGACTTCAAATTGTCACATATCATATAGTCATTATGATTCTCCAAAGATAGTGTGGTAAAACCATCTTGCAATCCTTCAGATATCAACATTGCCATCTGTTGGTTTGCCATTGTTTGCTGTTGGCATGAAACGCTTAATGCATCTCAAAGCTGGGTGTTGACCCACGCAGATGCTACATTCATGTTTGATTTTGCAGTGGTCAAGAAATCTCTGTATATTCTGATTATAAGAACAACAGTAAGTTAGCTAGCCTTGACCTAACACACCTTGACCTGTTTTAGCCGTCCAATGATATTGTGGCTTGGGGTCTAGTCTCCCAGATTATGGACCTGGTAACTCTCATTTTGTGCTGGAATTTTCATAATATTTTTCATAATTTTTCATAAATTTTTATCATATATATATATATATATATATATATATATATATATATATATATATATATATATATATATATATATATATATATATATATATACCATGCGATTCCTCCATAGCGTCTGTATGCTTCCAATATAATGTCTAAATGATTAAAAAGCCCAGAAGCAACCTGTGGATGTGCCACACACACATAATATTACTATAAATATAAAAGTCTTGGAGCCAGTTTGAAAATGTTCGTGCCACAGGTCTTCTCCTGTCCTCTTCATTATCACCTTTTTTCTCAGTTTTCAAGTCTCAGTGATAGTAAGGGGCAGATTTATTAAGGTTCAAAGTGAAAATTCAAAGTAATTTTTTTTTAATTTTGAGCTATTTTTTGCGTACTTCACCTAGGGAATAGTCGAAATTTGATTTGAATTTGAAAAAAATTCAAAAATTAGAATATCGTAATTTACAATGCACTGTCTCTTTAAAAAATCTAAAAAAAAATTGAAAACTTTGATTCGAATTCAATCGAAAACAGCTTATTCACCTGAAAAAAACTTTGATTTTTTTTTTTAGTAAATTTTGGTTGGTCTTTTTTAATTCAAAATTTGGCCCTTGATAAATCTGCCCCTAAATCTACATATTCACCTTTAACTTTTTTCTCTTTTACAGATGCCCCTAAATGTACTGTAGACCTAATGTAGTTGTGTTACAAACTAAAGCATCAGAAAAGGAAGTTTCACTAACACCTCTGCTTACAGCCGCACCAGGTGTTTTAGGTAAGTTAATAGCAGTTACAACCTTTAGGTTTGGGATAAGCTGGTATAATTTACCCAGCTGTTAAATTATACCAGAGTTTTATCCTCTGCATCTCCTGTAGTCTTGGGAGTAGATGGCTGCGCATGGTCCCTGTAGCTGTGAGGCCTATGCTGCCATGTGGGTGCTGCGTTGGTGACTGTCCTTGGGTGCATTGTGCAGGTTGGAGCAGTCGTGCCTCTGTGCGTGCAGGCTATATTAAGGCATCTTGTTAGGGTATTGCCTGAGTTTTTGGGACCCTGTGAGGATAAGTAGGGGTAAGATGGGGGAACATTTGGTAACATTGTGCTCGGCTCAGGCACCACTCTTTAATTCTCTCTTTAATCCCGTTAGTGGAGGAAGAGGCGGGAACCTTGTCCCTAAATCTGCCTCTCGGGTGATGCAGAGGCAACGTTGCCGGCCACGAGCTGCACTGGGGAAAGTGCGACCCTATGAAGTTCCTGGTGCTGCTCTGCATAGTCATGTTGCTGTCTTCCTGATGGCCTTTTTCACAATTGTCACCATTGTTTTTCCCGATGCGATCACTGCCTTTTTTTTTCCTTGTCAGGTTTCTATTAGTTTTGTCCATTGGCTCTGATTTTGCTGCTTCTTCCAATAACTCCACACTGTGTTTCTCTGTCTCCCACATAAGCTGAAATGCCTTCTTTATTGCTTCAGGTCCACCCGATGAGTCCTTCTTATAGTCCCTTATTTAGCATGAGTCAAACTGAAGTAATTTTTACCCAATGGGCTTGTTACAATTTTTACACAGGAGTTTTCACAAAACTGAAACGTATTAATCCTTTTCCATCCACTATCCTATATGCTGCTTTGTGCCAATATTTTTGGCCCCCAACTGCCATTATCTTAAGTATATATTTTAAGTAGGCTTCTCTGCACAATTATTGCTTAGCACAAACTGAAACAAGCTACCTAGCACTGTTCTGGTTTTTAATCATTTTAAAAATCTATTATAAATAAAATGTAAGCTGTATTGGCATTTTGCTCTATTTATACTACATTTTGTTTAGTTTATGCAATATCAGTAATGTTTGTATCCCTGGAGCCCATTTATTACTACCAATGTAATATAATTCTTAAAAAGAGGATTTATTCTGAGCCAAGGGAATTTTTCAGCTTAAAGTCCATAAATCTGGTATCCAGATATATATCACACTGAATATATTGGAATAAGGGTGGATGAATCAATATTTTCAAGCGCAAATATAAATCTTTGATGGCTATTTGTCTTGTAGGGCTGGAATGGATTGAACGTACAGGCCCAGTGCAACGCAATTCAGTATACAACGTATAAAATAAGTATTGGGATATGTACTTTATCTGCTATAATAAAAATAAAGTTGTGCTAAGCTTTCTGATAATCCAGTAAATTCATTGACACACAGGGGCTGATTCATTAATTAAGGGTCGAATATCGAGGGTTAATTAACCCTCGATATTCGACTAGGAATTGAAATCCTTCGATTTCGAATATCGAAGTCGAAGGATTTAGCGCAAATACTGCGATCGTACGATCAAAGGATTATTCCTTCGATCGAACGATTAAATTCTTCGAATTGAACGGTTCGAAGGATTTTAATCCAACGATCGAAGGAATATCCTTCGATCAAAAAAACTTAGGAAAGCCTATGGGGACCTTCCCCATAGGCTAACGTTGACTACGGTAGCTTTTAGCTGCCGAACTAGGGGGTCGAAGTTTTTTTTTAAAGAGACAGTACTTCGACTATCTAATGGTCGAATAGTCGTACGAAGGTCGAAGTAGCCCAAAAAATACTTCGAAATTCGAAGTTTTTTTACTTCGAATCCTTCACTCGAGTTTAGTGAATCTGCCCCATACTGGTTTTGTGCTAACATGCACACATACTTCAACAACAAATAAAATAAAAAACAGAGCATAAATAATAAAAATACATTCAGGAAATTGGAAATTATGTATTTCTTACTGAGATGAATGACCTCTCATCATATTTATTTATTCATCTACTGTAATGTTTTATAATAATCATTTACCTGGTATAATATCAAAAGCCATTGAGAACAGGTAGATTAATAAGGTCAAGCATCCAATTATAATTTGACAAGAGTGGGCAGTGTTTTGTACAGCATGCAGTATAAATTTAAATGACCGCTTTAATAAAGTGATTTAAATGAAATGAGAGTAAATCTGTGCATAGTCATTTCTTATTTGATGCAAATGTTGAAGCATGATATATCTGTATATGACAGTGAAACATTTACTTACTAGAAATGAAACCTGGTTTTTGAAATTTAAATGGTTCGTGTAAAAAAAAAAAACCTTGCTATATTCATGCATATATTTATTTTGTATATTCTCTCTGACATTGTGATATAAATGGTTTTAATGATCAAGTGATCTTTTTATGCATTCTGGAAATATCTCAAATCTGTTGCTTGAACCCAGTTTATAGTCAGTAATTGGGACAAAGGTTATTATTGGTCATATAAATGACAAACAAATAAAGATTAATGGAATAATATGCATCTAGTATTCTCCAAACATTATTAACAGTATAAAGCATTACTGGGAACAATACATAATGTTGTCAGGATGCAAGACAAACTAGCAAAGATGTGCCAAGTTTCTGTATTAACACTGCCTTGTAAAGCAACCATCACTTGTGCTCAATAAATATCTAATAAAGAAAAGGCACTAGTCAATAGGAATTACAATTTGTGTGAAATTTGCCCTTCCAATGCTTAAATATCTCAAGCAAATTAAGAATTTAGCTTTATAGTTTACTCAAAGTTAAAAGAAAAAAAAAAGTACTAAAATACAAAATCTCATGACTATTCAAGTCAAACCTTTGATTAAATAATTGCTCATTGTATATGGATTTTTCTTAACTAATATATAATATGTATGTAAATAATATAAATTTTAGCTTGGTATGTGTATCTGAGATCAATTCATGGCTCATATTACAAAACATACACTGCTTTAGAAAGTACAAAATGGAAAAACTGCAGATTTTGCAGTTTTTTCTATTTATGCAACTCAGGTTGAAATGTTTTATTTTGATACTACTCTGATACAACCCTCTCTTGATCCCTCTAATCTTGATAACAGATATGACCTATCTCTTCTACCTTTCTTCTCTAAACCACTTGAGCGTCTAGTTTACAGTACAACCCACTTATGCCATTCCTCTCTGACAATAACCTGCTGGATCCCCTACAATCTGGTATTAGGCAACACCACTCCACTGAAACTGTCCTAAGCTGACTAACTAATCATTTCTCATATCCAGTCACATATTAAATCATGTCACTTTCCCCTAAGGAACATATCCAAAATATGATCATTTATCACCCAAGATGCTGCCTAAATTCTTATTCACTCTCTCAACATATCACGTCTAAACTACTGTAACTCTCTATTAATTGGAAACTGTCACCTCTCCGGTCCATAATGTACACTGCCGCCAGACTTATACACCTTAGCAAAAGCTCCTCCTCTGCCAAGCAACTCTGCCAATCCCTGCACTGGCTACCACTACTTTTCAGAATAAAATTCAAACCAATGACCCTGACATTCGAAATACTTCATAACACTGCCCCACCCTACATCTCTGAAATGATCTCTAGAGACTTACCCAATCGCTTACAATGCTTCTCTACTGACCTGCTCCTCAACTTTTTTCTCATTACCTCCTCACATGCTCGCATTCAAGACTTTATAAGGGCTGCACCCCTCCTCTGGAATTCTCTTGCATGGTCTATCTGACTTTCTCCCAACCCTTCTGCTTTCAAAAGATCTCTTATAACACACTTCTTTAGAGAAGCTTACCCTCACTCTGTTTAGCTATCAAATACAATAACATTTGCTATCTCTCACCTGCTTATTTCTGATCTTGCCGACTCCCACACCTTCTGTCTCATTCCCTTCACCTTTAGATTGTAAGCTCTTTTGCACAGAGCCTTCCTCACCTTTTGTACCAGTATGTGTCAATATGTATGTAACTCTGTATATTCTATATAATTCATGTGATTTCTTTGTAAAAACACAATTATTTTGCAGTGCTGCACAATTTGTTGGTGCTCCAAAAATACATATTAATAATAATAATAGTTTTTGTGTGTTTTTTTTAAAAAAAAAAATGTATTCTATTTATCATGAAATTTACCAACCACTGAAATCCCATTAGATCCTGTGGAGTGTTAATGTGCTTAAATTACATTTTTTTCAGATGTAAAACTTTACAGAAATATTCCAGTGATTTCTGCAATAGGTAATAACAGCACTGACAGAAACCACCATGTTGTATAGCAGTAATCAAAACTCCTTTACTGCTTTATAAATAGGTCCCTATACTTACAAATTAAAATTCCACTACATATATAAACACTTCATCTTCTGCAACCTTTTCCTGGATCCACATCTGCTGATTTGAAAACAATAATTTATCTGTTCAGCAGCTACACTTATATCTACTGATTCTAAACAATCAGTTATCTGTTCAGCAGTTAAAATTACACATTTTAAAACCCAGTAGGTGTGCTTCACCTTAAAGGGTATTTGATGGAGAATTTTAGAAAGAAATGTGGATTCCATTTTAGAATTTTTCCTGAAGGGACAGAGGTGTAAAGATGTGCATGGAGAGGATAATTGCACAATGGAGATTTATTACAGCTTAAAAATTACTTCTACACAGAGGTAACAGCTTGAAATAAAGTATAAAACAAGATTATTAATGTCCACAAAATGGCATGGTTTGGGAACCTCTTTATATACATTCTGAATTTGTGAAAGTGCATTTTCACTTATACTGTATAAACATGCACTCATACTGTAGTGGGTGGTAAAGTATGCCTTTAAAATATAGGTTTAATTACTATTTTTGTTCAAGTTTTTAAGATATACTGTACATTTTATAGCATGCTTCAATGACCTAACCCTTTTTTCATACTCCAAACATTTTAACCATGCAGTTTTCAGTAGAGGGGTGAAAAAATGGGCAGTCACCCATTTGGACCAGGAGAAAAGTGGCTTCAACTCATAGTACAAGTGTTTTGTAAAGGAAATCAGCAAGGGAAAGGCTTTGCTGTTTATGAAGAAAAAAACTGACTGCTCACAGCGGAAGGAAAAAGGATGACGCAGATCTCCAGACACCTCAGACCAAAAAAGTATAGCAAAATTCAGTATCTAAAGGTTTATTTACCTTCAAAATACAAAATAAAGGTTGTGCTTCAAGAAATGATGATGGTGATCAAGGAAGAACTGCAGTATAAAAAGAAGGACATAATCTCCATTACTAATAAGCCTACCAAAGTAAGCTTATAACCAACCGAAAATCATTGCTTTTACTCATTAACATGCACAGCCAAACTATTACAGACTTATAGCACTGGGATTAAGACTTCAAAAACAGAAGCAGGCACAATAATATTCATATGAGGGGTATACCAAAGACAGTGCCTTCTGATGAAATATGTACAGTTCTCCAAATATTCAATAGTATTCTGAATTAAGAACAGAGCAGTGACATTGCAGTTGACCTTGTCTCATAGAGTGCAAAAAACAGAAAAACTCATCTACTCACCTACCTATGGTGGTAATGTAGAAATACCATTGATTTTACTATGAGTACTGCTTAATTAATGCATATTTGGTCCCTTTTTCCTATTATTATATAACTATATTGCTTAATTTATGGAAATTCCTACCTAGCCTGCAACAGAATAATACATTGTTAACATAGTTATATGTTTGATCCTTAGTTCTATATTTTTTTTTGTATATATATTTTTTCAGTTTATGAAATACAAAAAATAAACAAGGGAGATAAAGAAAACAAAAGGGGAGGGTACTAATAGTTCTATAACTTAAAACTCAAGTAGTATACAAGTCATGTCAACAAGTTTTTAACCACTCATTATACAGCAATATTCCTTAAACTGGGTTCTAATACTTATTCTAATAATAGTATTAAGGGTTTGTTATATAAAGTTGTTATAATGCCCACAGTATAGTTTAGGTGCCATATGTTAGCAAATGTAGGGGGGAAGGAGGGTACCCCCCAAAAAAATTTACGATCTTTTTCAGTCTATCACCTTTTAAATAGGAAAAAACGCCAGCGTTTTTTTTTTTCGTCTATTTTTTGAGGAAGTCCTATCTACTCTATTGCACTTCGCCTGGTCTGAGGTGGTGAAGGCAAGTCTGGTGATAGAGGTATCTCTATCGCCAGTGTTAGCCACTTCGCCCTTTAGTAAATTTCCCCGCTGGGGTTTTTACTAGTAGATAACAGGATTAGTTATATCTTAGTTTGGATCAAGTACAAGATACTGTTTTATTACATAGAAAAATTAAATAATTAAAAAAAATTGGATTATTTAATTATAATGGAGTCTATGGGCGATGGCATTTACGTAATTTGGAGATTTCTGGATAATAGGTATCCAGATAACAGATCCCATACCTGTATAAACAATAAAAGTATACCAGCAAAAATCATTAACATTGATAGTATACCAGCAAGAACAATTATAATAATTTTGCTGAAGAAGAAGGGTTGTTCTCATGTGTACTTAGTGAACCTAAAAGTCTTAACCTATTATAACTTGTCAGTCCTAGACATAACAATTGTTTTTTTTTTTTTAAATATTCTTATGATGATATAGTTTGTCTCTTATGCCTCTCATCTTAGGAGTATGAGAGGTGCACTTAAAGGGGTGCACCTTTGAGTTAACTTTTAGGGGCAGATGTATCAAGGGTCAAATATCGAGGGTTAATTAACCCTCGATATTCGACTGCCAAATTAAAATCCTTCGACTTCGAATATCGAAGTCGAAGGATTTTGTGCAATTCCTTCAATCAAACGATTCGAAGGATTTCAATCCATCGATCGAAGGATTATTCTTCGATCAGAAAAACCTTGGAAAGCCTATGGGGACCTTCCCCATAGGCTAACATTGGCCTCAGTAGGTTTTAGGTGGAAATTTTTAAAGAGACAGTACTTCAATTATCGAATGGTCGAATATTCGAACGATTTTTAGTTTGAATTGTTTGATTCAAAGTCAAATTTTTTTTCCTCTATTTTCCTCTATTCGTTAACTCGAACTTAGTGAATGGGCCCCTTAGTGTGATGTAGAGAGTGATATTCTGAGACAATTTGTAAGTGGTTTTCATGTTTTATTATTTGTGGTTTTGGAGCTATTTAGCTTTTTTTTCAGCAGCTTTCCAGTTTGCAATGTCAGCAAACTAGTTGCTAGGGTCCAAATTACCCTAGCAATGCATTGATTTCAATGAGATACTGGAATATGAATACAACATTGCAAAATGCACTCCTCATTTCCTATCTTTGTCTTCTGGATTGCTGTTTTACAACATGTATTGTAGGGTTTATATTAATTAAATGCAGCTTCTTTCCCAACAGACTTGTAGTTTTTAAATGCCATTCTCTTTCCTATTAACTTCTTTACTCCTTTATTAAGCCACATAGGGTGATTCTTAGTGCTTCTACATTTTAAATGACAACCATTTCTATTCTGTGTTTTTGCTGAAAACGTAATGCCCTAATCTATGCTCTGAAGGGCAGCACTCAATGCACTAAAATTAGCTTTTCTGAAATTTGTATTTTTTGTTGCCCCAGTGTATATTTGTTTTGCACCAGACATTTAATGATATAACATTATGGACACTATTACCCAAGGGTTCAATTACTTGCACATTCACTATACATTAGGTTCTGTGATCACTAGATCCAGAATAGCTTTGTTTCTGGTTGGCTCAACAACAGATCTGTGCCATGAAATTGTCATAAACCAAGTTTTTAAACTTATTCCCATTAACTGACCTGGCAGTACTGTTGCTTCAGTCAAAATCTGGCTTAGTCTCCTCCTCCTCACTTACATTAGGGGGTCTATAGCATATACCTACAATTAATTTGCTGGACTCTTTACAATTGGTGAAGTCCTTCACACACAAGACTTCCACCCCCTAATTTTCTAACATCACTTTCTCCGTCACTGTATATTAGCTTTTAAATCCTGCTTAACAAACAGACATACTACTCCTCCTTTTCTATTGCCTCTGCCCCTCCGAAACAAAGTATAGCTGCTGATATTAACTGCCTAGCCATGTGACTCATTCAGCCATGTTTTGGACACACCAATCACATCATATTTTCCCTCCAGCTTTTAGGATTTCCTCTTTTAAATTGTAGCCTTTTAAGCAGCAGAGAATGTCTCTAGGGGCATTTAAAGGTGCAGCCTTAGTTTCTGCACCCTGTGTGCCCTCTCAGTCTCAATTGCCATGAATGGATATCTGTGAGAATGTTATTTATAATTTGTTGCAGTGTTGCTTTTATTTCCTCTCCTTTCAGTGCCTCTGGTACTCCCCTGACTCTTACATTATTTCTTCTCTCTCTATTCTCCAAGTCCTCTAGGTGCCTTTGAATTTCTGTAAGTTGAAGAGCATATGATTGCACTATATTATTTAAAAAATTTTGATTGGAAATGAGCTTACTTTGAACATATTCAATTTCCTCTGTTCAGCTTGCCATGGTAACCAAGTCTTTCTTTACATCCTGCAGCTCTTCTTTGATAGCTGAGGTAATTTCCTGTAGCATCCCATTTATATCATCTTTAGAAGGTAAGATGGCCAAGTATGAAGATATTTTTACCTGTTCCTGTACTTCACTTTCAGGATCAGAGAGATCATGACAGGTATCTGCCTCTTTCTCCTTCTCATCTGGTGTAGACGCCATCTTGGAATACAAAGTGACTTCTTGTTTTTTAAAAAACACAGGCGTTCATTTAGTTTGCACCAAAGTTTGTTGTTTTACCTGGTGCCTTTCTTTGTCCAGTCTACTTTTTGGTGATTTCCCCATTCAGCCTGCTTCTATATCCATCCAGTATGATTTCCCTACACAGAGCTTGTGTCTCCAGTTGCCATCCACCAAGCAGGCAAGTCACACCCCCTTAGTTCTATATTTACTTAGTTCCTTTGTTCTATATTTTATACTTCTCTCCCCACCCTCTCCCTCTTGTGGGATTGACAATGAGTATCTTAGGTTAATGTAAAACTAAGGTGTGCCTAATACTAGTTTATGCTTCTTATGTTAACTTATTACAGTTTTAATGGACTGTACAGTTGTCTGCTGTAAAAAAGCTCAAATTTGTGATAAATGTAAATAGAATAATGCTAAAATAGTTATTCTCCAGGAGACACACCTCAAAGAGTACTGTATATGTTACCCACAATTCAACTGCATCATTACCCCTACATGAGTGATAATCCTATCGAGAAAATTCATTGTTGGGATGTGAGTTTTTCCTGCATTCATCAAATACAGTACCAGGAGCTGGCAGTTGTTTGAAGATAAATTTATTTGAAAACTAAAGAATTAATTTCCTCTGCACGACTTGTTAAGTTGGAAAAAGAGCAAAGAAATCCATACCCCCTTTCTGAAATTCTGAACACAATCAAGTCACTATCAATTAAAAAAGCCCAGGTCTAGATGGTTTAGGATCTTATTATTATAAAAGTTATTGTGAAGAACTGGCACAGTTACTTCTTGATTACTTTAACTCAAACTATGTGGCCCATAGTATTCACCCTCAAGCTAAGAAGGCTCATCTCACAATAATTCACAAACCTGATAAGGATCCCCAATTCTGTGCCAGCTTCCACACACACACTGTTGCACTCTCTGTGGCAAACTAAACTGGGTATTAAACCTTTCTGCAACAAGCTATGTGTGCGGTTTCTACACTGCACCAGTGTACCAGCTACCTCCCCATTTGTTCTTCTGGAGGATATGATCTAGCAACAGCTGTTGGGTTAGGCAGCAGCCTCTGGCAAAAAGTGCTGGAAAACCTCTGAAGGCTCTAAAAGAGGTTCCTATTCCTGTCAGAATTTTTCACAGTGCTTTCCTGTTCCTTTCACATGGCAGTGGGCAACAATGGCTTAATCCCTCCTGCCATGCAAATGGGACAGGAAATACCAAATAAATTCCTGACTTCCTCCCCCGGCCACCATCTTTTTTCTCCTGTCACTCCCCCCAGATGTGCCAGAGAAAGTACCTCTCCTTTCCTGAGGTTTCAGGCCAAGGTTTAATCCTTCTGAGTGCCCAGGGAAGTCCAAAGGCAGACTAAGGCCAAATGGTGCTGTTGGTGCGGTCAGTCGCAATACCGGTAATCCGCACATACGCAATAATTTATCATGTTTTTTCTGGTTCCAAGATGGCGTGCGCATGCGCGAATTTACGTTAACCCGAAAGTAGCACGGAAAGTTTAAAAACACCGAGCGAAAAGGAACAGACAGCCATTTAAACTTCATTATAGTGGTGTTTTGCATCCCCTATGCTGCCTGGTGTTGGTAAGCCATTGTGCTTTCAGAAGGGTGCTGTGTAAGTAAACAGATTGGTTACCTTCTGAAAAAATGTTTTGGAGCCTATATAATATTAACATGCCGTGGAATTTTTTTAGGCTGGCATTGCAGGTGGAAGAACTGCCTTCATCAGGAGCTCCAGATGCTCGCATTCAGGCACAAGGGGGTGAGTTTTTGAGAGGTCATGGGATGTATTTTTAAAGTCTTAATGCTTTGGAATCACTGCCAATTCTTGAAGGTTGTTTGCATGTTTTTTTTTTTTTTCAAACATGTTTTTATTTATTTATAACATACATAAAATTTGTTGTCATTTTGCATTTAAGAATAGAATAAGAACAAGTATTGCGTTTTTTCCGACAGTTTTCAGTAGTGATTTGTCTGTAATATACAATTACATTTCAAAACATACAGCTCAATGTTTGCATGTTTTAATTAGGCTTTGTCTTTTGTTACAAAACCTTGTTAAGCATTATTTTTCCTCTTGTAAAAGTGTAGCTGAAGCGCAGCACCAATAGCCCAAAGTCCAACCCGACGAGAGGCCCAGCAGCAGAAACCCCCACAGAGGCAGAGAGACTAGTGCAAGAGGCAGAAAAGGAGCCCCCGGAATCCAATGGAGCAATTCAGTGGTTGTTTAACAGAGCAGTTATGTTAGCAATGTATGTAATGTTTTCATATATCTATGTACTATTTATATTTTTCAAAACATCAAGCAGTGGGACTCCGTGACCAGTCCTTGCCCATGCCCCCTATGCTGCTACCCAGGAATAAGAGCAGGGGCTGGAAGATCCATCTATGGAAGTTCCAGGGAGGACTGCGTGGGAGTCCATGAGCTTGCTAGCTGCTTTCCAGCCTACTTTGACAAGAGACCTGAGGGGGAAGTTGCTGTGTTCAGGGAGGCATTCAGGGAGGTGTTTGAGCAAAGCACCAGGAGCAGATGGCTGCACTGTTGCTTAACACCAGGAGAGGATGGCTGCTGAGGTGCAGTGACTGGCAAGTGGTGGTGCACAAATGCAGGGGCATGCTCTGCCGGGTCTGCTGAAGGCTCAGTTCCTGGGCCCTCTTCTGTACTTCAACCACCACCCCTAAGTTCTGCCCAACAGCCTAGGGCAAGGGGCCATGGAAGGGCCCAAGGAAGGGGGTCTGACTCTGACTGAGGGCCTGCTAAAAACACAAGTAGGTCTCCTTGATGTGTCCCTGATTTTGCTTTGCAGCCTTTTGTGGCCAGACCTCTGCACCTAATTGCTCTCTAACAACAAACTTTAGCAATGCACCTCTATTTAGGACTCACAAGATCCACTACCTGATCCTACGGGAATGAGCACCAAACAACAAGTCCCATCATTTTACAAATCCTCCCAAGCCCAATTCTCCTCACTAAGGGGTGCCATAATAACATCTATTGGTGCCCTCCACAATAATATCTGGGAAGAACTATTAACATCTGAGTGCATTTGCTCTAACATATATATTGTGCATTTGCCCAATTGTGCTGCGCGATATGTTGGCACTCATAAAATACATGTTAATAATTACAAATGTGGCCATGCCACATGTTGGCCTACTTAAACAAACATACACTATAGAAGCACATGTTACATCCATATTTAGAACATACGAAATTCTCTTTGTTTGGGAAAATCTGAAACATCTTTCTGTATATGTTGTGAATGGCATATGTCTGCTGTGCTCAAAGAACATTGTATAAAGTGCACTAAAGGGCAAGTTGTGTGTTAAAAGGCACATTTGTGTTGTAATGATGTGCCAAAGAAGCATGGCTCCTTCTCACTTGTTGTTTTATGATGGGCTTAAAGGGCCATCGATTTACTCCTTATCTTCTGCTTTAGAATCTAATGTGCAGAGGAAACAAAGATTTTTTTTGAAATTCAATACATTTACCATTACTATGTACTTTAGCCAAAGTATGCTTTATATGGCACCTCCGCCTTCTAGCATATGGTATCAATGGGCAGCTCTATAACCTCCTCCTTTTCTTTCCAAAATGCAAGTCCAAGTCTTAAAGGGCAACATAAATGTTGTACTACTATGCACTTTAATACTAGTTGGCCCACAAGGGCCTAAATATGCAGCCCAGTTCTGACCTCATGTATAAGTGGCTTTTGAGAAAATGGGCACCAAATATGTTTACAAATGTCATTAATGTTAAGTATTGTTTCTGATATTTTTTTTTCAAACTTGTTTTTATTTATTCTTTTGACATGACATTCTTTATGGTTTAAATATACAAATCTCTTCAGAAAAAAATAGGTGATAATTCATGAAGTTATAACAATAATATATAGTAACATTTTAGTAACATTTCAAACATTCAGCTCTTCTGAAATCCTTACAAAGATAGATTATATTTGGTAAGAAGCCAATAATGTGTAAATTTGATGACTCCTAGGGGTGTGTTATCTGGTTGAACTTGTTCCTGCTGTAGAGTTCTGAGGTATTGGGATGATTCCACAACCAGTGGATGTTCTCTTACTTTTTCTAGGTCGTACCCTGTTGTGTGTCTAAATGTACAAACCGTAAGGTGTTTAATTTGTTGTGGGAGAGATTTTATATATGCTGTCCATATTTTATGTTAATAAGAATTTTGTGGTATTCTGTTCAGGTTAATGCTTCCAACTAGTCCATATGAAAGATGCAGTGTATTTTTTGATTTAACAACTTTATGGATGGTGGTTCAGAGCCTAGCCAATGTTGTAGTATTGTTTTCCTGGCTGCTGCTGCTAATCTCCCCATCAGATTTTTTTTTCTGCTTTTGTTAGTTGTGTGTATATAGTAGTGTTACTGAATAAAGCCCATTCTAACTGTGTTTGGGATGGTTTTCCAGCCATCTGTGCCCCATATGAAGCCACCTCCTGCCAAAAACGTTGTACTTTATAACATGGCCATATGTTGTATAATTGATTAGCTTTAGGGGATTAGCATCTATAACATTTATCAGAGGGGAGATTTCCGATTTTATGTCTTCTAATTGGGGTGAGATATGAGTTATGGAAAATTTGGAGAGACATTTCTTGGTATCAGCTTGTTGGGAGTAATGTTATCATGTTTATATGTTGTTTTAAAATATCATCCATTTTTAGTAAGAGTGGTGGTAGTTTGGTCTTTAGGAACAGTTCTTATTCTGCTCCTTTAACCGATTTAGGGATGCCTACTATCCAGAGGTTGTTGTGTCTGCTTCTGTTCTGTCATCCAACTTGTCGGAACAAAGATTTCTCTTTGTTGTGCATCTACTATCTTTTGTGTTTTGTCTAGTTCATCCTTCAATTTACTGATTCTTTGTGCCACATCTGTAATTCTTTGGGTTTGATTAGTGACTTGTTGGAGTATTTCTGTCACGGTTTCCTTTATGCTTGCCAACTTTTGATCCAGCAAAGGGCCAAGTATCTACATCAAATCTTGTGCTTGAAATTGTTGTGATGATGGCTGGGCAGATGTTTGTTTCCAGATGCTGATGTTTCAGGCCCAAGCTTTTATCAATGTCTGAGATTAAGTGATTTTATTCAGTTGCTTTAAGTGTTGGTTAAGTTGTTTGCTTGTAGTTTTCCAGTCAAAAAGTTGGTCTATTTTGGACATTTTTTCCTTTATCATTGCAGCACTTGTTTGGTGTGTTGCTTTATTGAGGTACACTTGAAGTAATGTGGCATTAAGGAGAACTTATGTAGAGAGAGATATGCAGAGTAAGTCAAAAAGGGGTTTAATGTGTGTGTCACTCACACCCCCTCTCTTTCCAGCCACACGTGTCCCCTAACAATGGAATGATCTCAACACATCCTACGTTCCAGTCTCTCCTCAAGGGCACAGTTGGGCAGGCTCACTTTGTGACAGGTCACTTAGCGCCAGATCGAATAACTGTTTTGTGATATCTCCACTTTAAGAATACCTCTCTTCGTCGATCCAAAATTATGCCACTGTGGAACTTGCTCACACAGAATCCCAGCAATTTGCAGATTTTTAGTTTCACGATTTGATGATTCACAGAGTCCCGAAATTTGCAGATTTTCACGATGTCACAATTTTGGGCTAAATTCACCAATTTTGTTTTTGTTTCATGTCACTACCTTGATGCTGTGACATGTTTCACCTCTATAAGGCTTTATCAAGCAGTTACAAACCGGAAGTGGTATCTTACCTCACTTTATATATCCTACTCTATAATCGGCCCTAGGGTATAACAAATCTTAAATCCTATCACATACAGCCTAGCAAAATCAGTTTAGAGAATATTTACATTATAAAAAGGGTGCCAGTTCAAACGTACCTACTATTCAATCCGTTTGGGTAAATTAAATATCCATTTTTGCTCTTTACATCTCAAAACCTTATCCCTATCTCCTCCTCTCTTCAAAGTAGGAACCCCGTCTATAGCCGTAAACCATATATCTGTTAAATTCCCCCCATGAACCGATATACAGTGTTCATAAAAATAGGCAGATTCCCCCTTTTTCCCAGTTTTCTTTCTCCTTGTATTACTTCCAAATATGTTCCCCAATTCTTTTTGTTAATGAGCGAACAGTTTTCCCTATATATATTACAGGTACATTGAATAAGGTAAACCCCATACTTTGATTAACAATTATACCAATTATTTATCTCATATCTTTTAGAGTCAGTATGTACTTGGAGATGTCCCCCATTTTTCACCCAACCACATTTTGAGCAATGTCCACACATTATTTTTAGTGGGAGAAAATTTAATTGATTCTGTTGTGGATTTCTATTTCTATTACTGTTATCTTGCCTCAAATAGCTAGGGGATATTTTATCCTTGATGGTTGGAGCCCTTTTGGAAATTAGGTTAGGTTTTTCATCTAGGATTTTCTCCAATGTTTTGTAGATGATAAACTTGGCTGTAGCAAGCAATGCCAGTCAGCAGCATCAAGGGCAAATGAGGTCTTGAGCTGTATTAAATGGGACATTGATTCATGGCAGGAAGCAGTCATTCTTCCACTTTATAGAGCACTGGTAATGCCCCATCTAGAATATGCTGTACAGTTTTGGTCTTCATCACTCAAACAGGACATTATTATATTAGATAGGGTACAGAGAAGGGCAAATAAGCTGGTAAAAGGTATGGAAAATCTTAGTTATGAAGAAAGACTGGCCAAATTGGGGATTTTCACGCTGGAGAAGAGGCATTTAAAGGGTGATATAATAACTATGTATAAATATATAAGGGGATCATATAATAATATCTCTAATTATTCGGAAGGGTTTTTTTTACAGTGCTGTGAAGATGTGGAATTCTCTCCCTGAATCAGTTGTACTGGCTGATACATTAGATAGCTTTAAGAAGCGGATGGATGGCTTTTTAGCAAGTGAGGGAATACAGGGTTATGGAAGATAGCTCATAGTACAAGTTGATCCAGGGACTCCATTTTGGAGTCAGGAAGGAATTTTTTTCACCCTCTGAGGCAAATTGGAGAGACTACAGATGGGTTTTTTTTGCCTTCCTCTGGATCAACTGGCAGTTAGCCAGGTTAAAAAATGTTAAAAAACACAAAAAAAACTTGGACTTTTTTCAACCTAACTTACTACTGTATGTTACTAGTGATGGGCGAATTTGCACCGTTTCCCTTCGCCGAAAAATTAGCGAAATTCGCGTGAAATTCGCGAAACGACGAAAAATTAGCGAAATCGCGCCGGCGTCTCGTTTTTGACGCCGGCGCCTGTTTTTTACGCCGGCGTCTGTTTTTTCTAAAAAAAATAAAAAAAATTTGACGCCGGCGAATTTCTGACGCGAATTTTCACGGGCGTTTCGCGAATTTATTCACTGGCGGCGATTCGCCGCGAATTCGCGCCTGGCGAATAAATTCGCCCATCACTATATGTTACTATGTAATTTAAGCCCGGTTTTTACTTACCTTTAAGTTCTTTTCTCCTTAACCTTCTTTTCCTCCTGTTTCTTTAGGGGGAGTTTTGTGAATAAGTTCACTGTTCTATTTCTTTGTCCCAGTGAGATTTAAACAGAAACTGGTTCAGTAATTCAGTGTGGGGAGTTTTGTATAGAGTGTAATAGTGGGTAGCGGATAGTAATGCTCTCCTTTAGTTTTAAGTGCAGGGTGAAGTGCCCCTACGCAGTACTTAATGTCTGGGGCACTGCATGTTGTTTTTGGCCTTCACTTCCAGTCGCATCTGCCTCTATGCGGTATAGTAATATCAGAAGCAGACGGCTTTCGTTTCCATTTGCGTTTGCCATTTCGGGGCCGGTCATAGGTCTTGTTGCCCCCTCTACAAACAGCACTGTCGGTACAAACATAAGAGCGCAACATACTAGGTATTAGCATCTGGGACAGTTCAATCCTGGTGGCCTGAAAATTATTTTAAAAAGCAACATTGGTTTGGGAAAGCAGAGTAACTGGTAATCACCTGAATGTGGCAGTAAGCAGCAAAATCTGTAATGTCTGAGCCAAACAGCATCTGTCAGTTCTCCTTAGCAGGTCCATCTCCTAGAAGGTGGGTCATGTGAGTGACACCTCCAAGCAACAGAACTTAGGTTTTCCCTTCACTGTAGCCAAGGCAGCTATGTTCCAAAGCAGCAAAGGATGCAATGTGGGTAGGTACACACAACACAGAAGGATCCCAGAAAACTGAAAGAAGGATTATTTGTTAATGATAATCAAATGGTTCCCAATTTAAAGGAGAATTCAATCCTTTAATAAAAAAATCCGTACCCCCCCACCCCACATATACCCTCCCTCCCTCCTCCCACCAGCCTAACTGCCCCCCTGGGGAAATGCCCCTCTGTGCAGATTCTGGCATCAAAGTTCCACACAGCCATATTCCAGTTCTCGTGAGTTTCAGCGCATGCAGTTGCTCCAACTGCGTATGCACCAACATGCTGATCTCCCACTCAGCTTGCTAAAGACCTGGAAAATGGCTGCGTGGAACTCTGATGCCAGAATCTGCACTGACGGGTAAGTATAAAGTATGGGGCATTTCCCCAATAGCAGTTAGGTTGGGGGGAGGGGTGGTCTATGTGGGGTGGGGAGCACGTGTTTTTTTTCTTAAAGGGGTGAATTCTGCTTTAAAGTAATTTTTTTATTTTCTTGAAAGTCTGTGTTCTTATAGGTATTTAGTGCTAGGGGCGCAACAGCACATCACAATCAGCAGGTTTTTTATATGTAATAAAGGAAAATGGCCATTCTGACTAAAAAATATCTGTTGGCTTCTGGTTTATGCATTTCAAGGGGAAGTTCAACCCTTTAATGAGGTTAATTATCAAGCAATTGATTCAACGTACAACTAAATATGAGGTGATGAGACAATCACATACTCTTCTCCCCTGGGGATCCTTATCCCTCACTTGAGGAAGGGCATTTGTTTGTCCCGAAACGTTTGAACATGATTCACATGTCAAGAGCACTACAATAAATTTGGGATCACCCCGCATCTGAACAAGGTATTGGTTATTTCATTTTTCGCATTATATTATTGCTGGCGGTGGAAGAGGCCAGTACCAATACCTTCCCCAAGTTTTTCTATTGTTCTGATCCTTATCCCTCCGCCTGCCATTGCACCCCTCAATTTTCCAGTTCCAGATAATCATCAATGTCTACTGGTAATCTATGCTGCCAATGATGATCCCTGAAACCTTAATAGGGGAATAAAGAAGAGCTCCCCTAGTGATTGAGAGGCATCAGAAGTGTGACTTGAGCACCCCAAAGAGGAGCTTGATGACATTGTGCATCTTCTGATGGGTAGTGTTGTACCTATGTTGGGCAGGTTTGCGCAGAAAATGGACAGGGGTTATCAGCCAAGACAGAACCCTATATCCTGCATTTCCTAGAAATAAACATAAACTAAGTTTGAGGGGGAGCAGCCTGCCCCACCCCTTAACAAGCAAGTCAGTGATATACATGCAGTGAGAGATTCTAAGGCAGCAACCCCTCTCATTCACCTAAGTCAGGCCTTTTAAACAAGATCAGGTGTGAGTAGTTAATTGGGTCCATGAATTTGAAAGATACAAGTTAAACCAATCAAGAGCATTACCAAACTATAATTCCCTAAATGCCTAGTCAATTTGGCAATGAGATGTTTGAGAAATCATGCTCATATATGAAATTGTCAGTAATATTTTCAAATACAATCAAGGGAAACTAGGCTGGGGCAGAATTTAAATGTAAATGGTTACTATTAAGAAATTACAAGATTTTATGCAGAAAGTATAAGTAAAGTAATATGACTCTTGAAAGTTGATTTTAAGTAGTTTGCATATCCTAGGCAGGGTTTGAGACCACGCCATCAAAGCCTCCAAGTCCTGCCTAATGAGACTATAGACCTAGAGGATGTCGGCATGGCTCAGGAGTAGATCCTCACAAACTCATCTTCAGACAGATCGTCGAGGGAGGTACAGCCCTTCAGAATCGACAAGGAGGAACAGGTGGAATTGTGGGTTCCTGTTGCTGCTCCTCTGCCCCATGATGTTGTTGGTGCAAAATTGGCAACAAAAAAGGGACATAGGGAAACTGAAAATTAGGATTTCTCTCTGCATATTCCATTGTCGCCAAACTTTAATTGCTTCTGGGGCGGGGTTTTATTCCTTGGCCAGTTATTTAACCAACATTATTTTCAGCCTTTAACCGACTCCTGTCTGTTCAAAGTCAAAGACACTCTTTGAATGCCATTTTTGTTTGGAGCATCTGAAATTGTGGGGGATCCAAAATATGGTCATCAATTCTTCTGTAAAAAGTTGGGTCCAAAATCTGCCCATTACTTCACCTTTAAAAATTGCGGTTCGAAATCACTTCTTCTTTAAAAAGTGGAGTCAAAATCTGGCTGTCACTTCTCCTTTAAATTGAGGATCTAAAATTATCAACTAAACTTCCCCTGGTAAATGTGTGTAAAGGACAGCCTGATATTGACTTTACCAATATTACATTTTTTAAGATTAAACTCAAAAAAATAGAGAAATTAAGTCCTCCAAAGTACTCAATGGTACTCACCAGGTCAAACCTGGCGTATTTTTTAGTTTGGAAAAAATTCTGCTTTAAAATTAATAAATCTCAATATGTTTCACAAGTACATGATTTCACTTTCGAATTTTTCAGGGAAATCCTCCAAAAACTCAATTTGTGAATAAAAAAAAAAGTATCGTAGGATGTCAAGAACTCTTTACTATATCGTGAAATTTGTGAGATTGGAAAAAAAACATGATTTTTCTGACAAATTATTAGTAAATAACCCCCTTTGTGTTACACAGAACAGGCATTATTTTTAAACATTGATAAATGAAGGGTTACTTATAGTTCTTCAAATTGTTGTATGTACTGCAATTCTGTGCTTAAAACTTAATCAATCATAGTTTCAAACCCCTTTCTGAAAAATCTGAAACTGTAAATTCATCCCATATTACTTTTTAAAGATAAGAGTTAGGTACCTTACATTTTTACCTGTCAGAGAATATATATATCAAAGGAAATGTAAATCAATATAATGGCAAGATTTGCAACATGCTTAATTGAATCCGAATAAAATAAATGCACTGGTTTCCATGGCAACATGTAAGGAAGTTTTGATTAAAAACAAACTCTGTTTCCTTTTTCAGGTATCTATAGTTACAATATTAATAATAATAGGCAATTACTGTATAGGTAAATTATAAATTATAGTAATAATAATTAAAGACTGAAATATTCGTGAGCCTTTTGAATAATAAGATAATAGTTACTTCTTATCATTTCGATGTCTAATGGGGATGTCACCTTGCTGCCAACAGCAGCACCACTAATTAACATTTGCACAGTTTGGGTCATATTTACTATTGGTTGAATATCAAGGGTTTACCCTCGATATTCGACCATCTAAGTAAAATCCTTCGACTTCGAATATTGAAGTCGAAGGATTTACTGCAATTCGTTCATTGGAACGATCGTAGGAAAAATCGCTTGATCGAATGATTAAATCCTTCGATTGAACGATTTCGACCTTCCCCATAGGCTAACATTGGTAGGATTTAGATGGCGAAGTAGGTGGTCGAAGTTTTTTTAAAGAGACAGTACTTCGATGGCCAATTCGATGGTCGAAGTAGCCAAAAAAATACTTCGAAATTTGAAGTATTTTTTATTCTAATCCTTCACTCGAGCTAAGTAAATGTGCCCCTTAAAGTGTCAGTAGTGCTCCCTAGTGATGGACAATTACATTTGAGGTGAACTTCCGCGTTTCGTTACCAGCAAATACATTCGCAAAACTCCTGTGAAAATTCGATGGCATCAAAAAATTTTGGACGCCCGTCAGGACACCCATTGACTTTAACGCCGCGTCAAAATTGACCTGGGGGCATTTTTTGAATTTCACAAGTTTTTCGCAATTTCTTCGCCTGTTCCCAAATATTTTAGGAGGTGTGAAGTGTGTACCATATTCTTTGGGTGCAACTGTGCTGCAGCATTTCATGTAGATGTGTTGTAGGGACCCTGGAGTCTCTGCCTGGTTTTGAGTTGGTGGTAGTTCCAGGGCTCCCCTGTGTCAATAGGAGCATCTTGGCTTATACCCTAATAATACCCTAATAATAAACAGGAGGCATTTATGCAGTTGAAGTTGCAGAAAATTTCCCTGCAGTCAGTTGTGCAAAAAAAAAAAAAAAAATTTTTTACAAGACCTTGCATCAGAAGGCACTTCTTGCACTTCTGCAGAATTGCACTTGACACTGCTCAGCCCTTCCTGCCTCGTGTTCCAAATCTAGTACAGTTGTGTCTATTGACACAAGGGAACACAGGAGCTACTGCCACCTCTAAATCAATTGGTAGCTCTAGAGTTCCCAGAGCACCCTGCCTCAATCACAGCATGTAAAGAATTGGGCACACAAATCATTTACACACCAAATTTCTGAAATGCCAACACCAGGACTTTGAACAGTTTCAGCTCAGTTGCATCTGATTGATGTTGAAGTCCAAGTACAGTTAGTCAGCCTTTTATTCAGCAGCACTCCAGTCTGCAATTTGAGCAATATGGTTGCTAGGGTTCAAATTACCCTAGCAACTATGCACTGATTTGAATAAAAGACTGGAATAAAAATTAGCAATAACAATTTGTAGCCTTTATAACATTTGTAGCCTCACAGAGCATTTGCTTTTTATAAGGGGTCAATGACACCCATTTGAAAGCTGCAAAGAGTCCGAAGAAAACGGCAAATATTATAAAACCTTAAAAAATAAATAATCAAAACCAATTGAAAAGTTGCTTAGAATTGGCCATTCTATAACATACTAAGGGGCACATTAACTAAGGGTCGAATTTCGAAATGAATGAATGCATTAGTTTTTTTGAAGGTTTTTTTTTTTCTAAAATGTCCATATTTTCTCGAAGTAAAATCGATCGACCGATTTTCAAAAAAAACCTTTGACTTCTAAAAATGTAGCCAAATGTTGGCTATAGATTCTAGGAGGTCCCCATAGGCTAACATAGCAATTTGGCAGGTTTAAGGTGGCGAAGTGTCGAAGTCTACGTTTTTTTTAAAGAGACAGTACTTCAATTTTCGAATGGTCGAATATTCAAAGTATTTTCAATTCGAATCGAAGTCGAATTTGGCCTATTCGATGGTCGAAGTACCCAAAAAGTTACTTCGAAATTCGAAGTTTTTGAATTCAAAAATTCACTTCGACCCTTAGTAAATGTACTCCTAAAAGTTAACTTAAAGATTAACCACCATTTTAAGGGCTCTATAGACTTTTTGTGACATTATTTTTTTAATATAGTCTTGTCTCAGCCATGCCTATAGTTCCTGTTCAAGAATTCACTAATGGTCACGACATGTACTTTTGACTTTTTTTCTGGAACAGTTTGTTTTTTATTTATGGTATGTTCTCCCAGAATCCATAAACATGTCAGGAATAGTTTTCTACTAAAATTCTTGGACCATCAGAATGTCTGCACAAGCAAAACTTTTCTATCATCAGAATGATCATTAAAGCAGCCAATGGAAATAGCAAGTTCATTTCTCTGGAATGAATGTCTTCACTATGAAATCTAAAATACTCCCTGATGATCTCACTAAAGAACTTTGTAAATGTTTATTGTACACCAAATCATTTATTTTATTGATTAAAGATTTTTTGAGTGGATAGTGGATAATGGAATACATCATGTGCGTATCACTTTGTACATAAAATGTATGAATGCTGAATTTACATACCTGACAAATATATTTTATTGTACGCACCCCTGGGATCTGATCCAGGGATCTCTCAGCTATTGAATCAGCTTTAGAAACTTCCCAATAGAAGTGTGTATATCAGTAGTGAGCACAAATTTCAAACTTTAATAAATCTGCCCATTAGATTGGAGTGGTATGGTGGAAGAAACTAGGGCATTTTAATCCTACAGTATATTCTCAGCCAAGGTAAATGTCTTTACTTAATTAGGCATGAACCAATAATAATGAACCTATAATGCATGCTAAAAGGTGGCGCAATCTTTTTACAACTTCTCAGTAAGATGTTTTACTACATACAGTACACTGCAGACTGGCAGAAGTAGTCGATAAACATTTCTCAGGTTCTCAAATACATTTTTGCAAAGAAAAAATGATTTGCACAATGGCATAACTTTCTACACTTCTACGTTTAAGGTAAAAACTTACTTTTTATGTACACTCAGTCCTGGAAGTGGTGTGGGATGCGGCGGGATACTGTCCTTCCACTTATATTTTTCTATTACCGGCGCCAGGCCAGATGCAAGGTTTTTTGACACCGGGGCTTTACAATAGTCTTTTCGTTTTTGTCCCTCCTGCAGTGACACAGGCTTGGATCATGTCAGACAGGAATAATTATGTTTGGTATATTTTATTGTGGTGTTTTAGGAGACTTTGCGGTGGGGGCACAATGGACCTATATTACTGCGGCCACATTGCATCATGAAATGTTGGGGACCAGATTTTGTTATGAAATTTAGGGAATCACACTCTAGCATGAAATGCTGCTGGGAAACTGTGGCATTAAAATGTAGAGGGAACATACTGTGCTAAAATATGCTAGGAGCCACACTGTGTTATGAAATGTTGGTGCCACCATGTCATAATATGCAGGGGCCACCCTTTGTGATGAAATGTTGAGACCATATCCATGAAACTGCAGGAGCAACACTGTGTAATGAAATGCTAAATATCACATTGTGTCATGAAATCTGGAGAACCCCACTGTGTACTGAAATGGTCTGGGTCACAGTTAGGGTTGCCATCTGGCCGGTATTTTACCAGACTGGCCGGTAAAAATGATGGCTCATCCCAATGTTATTAATAGGGAAAACAGTTAAATATATAGGAAGGCCGGTATTTTTTTCCAGAAAAGGTGGCAACCCTATTATTCTAGATTACTGTGTCACACAGTATATTGCTCTGCACCAGGGTCACTGTTTCTTAAAATAATGTTGTGTCAAATAATCAGTTCAACGTTGTATATAAACTTTTTTTTCAGCTTTAAAGCGGGTGTCATAATCGGTGTGTTTTTGTGTTTTCAAGTGTGGCTTTGCTTTACAGTGAGCAGAGCTTAATGCAGCTAGGCATAATTGGCACCTAATAAATACTAAATTAAGAAGTACAGGTATTAGACATTTTATCCAGAATTGGTTCTGAAGTAAACACAGTGTAGGATAATGGTATGATATATATACAGTAAATGTACACAAAACGTTTCCATGTTATGATGTTATTAGTACTTCAAATATATTCTTAAGTGGCCTGTTCATGTATAAGTTATAATTTAGTATAATTTATTTAAACAGGTTTTTTGGAAATGTTTGTGTTGGGTAAACTCAGATAATGTTTATTCTGCAGAATCCAAATAAGTTAGTATAAGCTAATGATGCCTCCTATTTCATCCATATTTTTCTTTAATTCAATTCAATTTAATTCTGAGTGCTACCTTTTAATTAATTTAATTTTGTCTCTGAGGAACATTTAAGCATTATAGATAAATTTAATACCAGGAACATTTTCATGCTCCTGATAAAATCATTCAAATAGTTTATCCCAGTTTTTTAAACCAAATTAAAATAAGTTAATAAAACTTTTGAAGGAGAATTGTATCTGATCTTATTCATTTCGTTTTTGATTGGATTTTGGTTAATCCTGTTGCATTATCAGCTTTAAGAAAGCCTGACCTTTCAATTTAATTTTAACTGCTATCTTCACCTTATTATTTCCTTATCTCCTTTTACCCTGAATTCAATTTAAATGCCTATTTCATGTACAAACTAGACTGCTATCCTATAAAGTAATCACAGCACATTTCATATTTTGTTACCAGAACCAATTTTTTTTATTTAAGTGAAAAATAAATTATTTTACCACTTATCAATCAGTAGGAGGTAAATTAGACATGTAGGCATTTAAACTGATCTGCGTAAAAAATATCCACATGCTCAGCATTAGTGACAAATCTATCACTTTATGGAGTGGAATTGTCATAGCTTGAAGTGCAACAATGTTTTTTGCCAGTTTTGTTTACTGTTTTAGATTTGTTCCATTAGTAAATACTGCAGGTTTCTTTGCAAAATGCTTATCTCATATTCTTTTTTTCCTGCACTAAAGTAGCACTAAAGTTACAATACTTCTGTCCTTTCAGAGAGAGTTTTCACTGCATGGCTTTGTGTTTTGTTATTCTTCTTCCACACAAATATGGATTTATTGCCTAAGTCCTTTGATATAATTAAATTGGGGGTGGGGTGAGTGGGTCACAGAGCAAAATTGGGTTTGATTTAGCAATTTGTATGTAGTTTTCAAAGTTTATGCTAGTTTCCACCCACATCCCATGCACATGGTGGCTCATTATTATCAACTGATTCTTGATAATATGTGGTTGGGTGATTATGTTAGGTTAAATAAATGATGCTAACCTTCAGATTGCATCATTCAACACAACATAGTTAATTCCAACATACAGTAAATGGTTTACTTTGACATGGTATGGCTGACCAAGTAGGTAACTACATCTTTAGTAATGTCCAGAGTCCAGAATCACTTATAGTCTACTACAGAGACAAAATGACAACTTTCTTTGTATTTTGAAAATGTATTCTTGATCATAATTGTTTCATTTATGACTAAAATTGTAATATTTCATCAATTTCTTTTTCCAGTTATCTGGGGTCTTGTTATCCTGAATTATTAAATTCATAACTTTAAATGATCTGTTCAGTGCTATGTAATACTTACAAGAAGAGTTAAGCTTATTAACAAGATTCTCTTATTTCAGTATTTATTCATCAATCTCAGGAAATATATTCAATCATTGTAATTATAAAGTCATTTATTAGAAAAATATTTGAAGAATGTTATACAGTTATGCAAATAGACATGCAATTATATTAAAACGTAACTTCCATCAATAATATTAAATTATTTGATGCCTCACACTCCATGCAAACTGAGACAGGATCCTTATTTCATTATTTCTGCTTATATCCATAATAGAGTATATGCAGAAGACTTTTTTCCTGGCTCAAAACAGGAAGGTAACAAAGTGGGAAGTAATATGGAGGCATGCCAGAACTAGGGGTAGGTACCCCTACCCCACCATTGCTCATCGACCTGCATCATCACCATATGTGCATACAGCTCTGTTGCCTAGGTCACCTTAGACTGGTTCTGCTAATGACTCTGAAAGGGTGAGAATTTGCAGAGAAAAGTTACATTGAACCATTGGACATATTTTTGGCTTCTTTGGCAGAGTTCCCAGAAGGGCATGTGAACTAGTGAGAGTTTTGTCCTTCGTGTTAAGTTATAACCCAAGTGGGGAGAAGTTTTGCTTGTTATACATTATCTCTGTCTCTTTCTTTCTCTCTTTCTTTCTCTCTCTCTCTCTCTCTCTCTCTCTCTCTCTCTCTCTCTCTCTCTCTCTCTCTCTCTCTCTCTCTCTCACTAAATATATTTATTCAAATGGTATTTTTCAAGAGGCAGTGACACACAGTATACCTTCAAGCAGGTGTGATCCCTGCATTTTATTAACAGCAGCATTTTTCACAAGACAGGGAACGACCAAACAAATAACGTTAATTCTCCAAAAACTAAAGCAGACCCTTTGATAGGGCCTCGGCTACTAATATGGCAAATTACTCATATGGGATCATTTATTAAAGTAAGTTCAGTGTGCAAGGTGACACAATATTTATAATACAAGCACTTTTAATGTATTGCATTGATGGCATCAATGCTTGCAACGACTTTATCCACTGTGCTCGTAACTGAGTCTTTAGGTGACTTATAGATTACATAAGATGTGTCATTTCAGACAAATTGAAGTCTACATTTCCATTTTTATTAAATTCTAAATCTAGATTATTGTTATATTACTCTCATTATTTTTAAGACTTTAAATCCCATTGCTTTGATAATATTATTAATAGAAATGCATACAATGCAGTCAGTTCCATTTTTTTTATACAGGTATGTTTTCTTTTATTGTCTTTGCTAGTCTAAATTACCCTTAGATAAAAGTCATTCCTTAGATATTTATGATTCCTATACTACTTTCTATGTAAAATATGTAAAAGATAAAGAGCCAGCACAGGCAGTACCTTAAACTGACAAAAAGTTTGATATATGTTTTTTATCTGATCAGCAGATAACTTAACAAATGCATTCCTTTGAAAGACCTAAGGCCATTTTGGTTGTCACTTTCTAATATCTAGAATATATCTAACTATTCACTAGTTTAAAATTAAAATGTTCAGCAACCTAATGCTTATGGGATACATTAAAATTCTGGTTTTAAAACCACCCACAAAGATTTGCTTCTCCTGCTGCTCTGACAGCTGAAGATAAAAGTCGGCTTGACTTGGCTTATCTGTGAAGTACTGTACACCACTAGATATATCAGACTATGAAGCTTAGCCAAGATTTCATAGGAAGCTTGACAGCATACTGTAGGACAAGAAAAGCACAGTGATTATCCTTTTTCTACAATGTATTTATTACATCAAAATCTTTTGTATTTGTACTGTAAGTGCAGTTTTAAACATTTCATATGTAACATAAAACATTCAATACTCTGCTGCTAGGAATAAGAACCTTCATGTTACAAGCTTTTCTGAAATTTTACTAAAGACAAATATTTTTGTTAAACTATTTAAGATTAACATCCTTTGGGTCCAAGCAAATGCTACTAAACTGCCACTTTCCTCCATAGGCAGAGCACTTGTGACAGAAATGGATGGGAAGCAATTTCTGGTTGGAAAAGAAAAAGAAGGGGGAAGGGTGGAGAGATGTTAAAGGAACAGTGCTTTAAAGTATTTAAAATATCTGCCGTTGTAAAACTGACCTCTTTGCTTCAGAAACACTACTATAGTCCATTTAAACAAGCTGCTGTGTAGCAATGGCAGAAACTGAAAAAAGGCTATTTGGCACAGGTTAAATAGTGGATAAGAGATAACACTATTATGTTCTACAGAGTTTATCTGTCATCTGCTGTGTGACCTGCACCTTTTCTCCTTTGAATGGCTGCCCCCATTGCTACACAGCAGCTTATTTATATAAACAAAAGTAGTGTTTCTGAAGCAAACATAGCAGTTTTACCAGTGCAGGACAACATTGCATTATAGTTTTATTACTTTAAAAAACTTTAATTTTTGTTGATGTCACTGTTCCTTTAAGAGGGAGGCAGTGCAAACTACATGGCAAGTTCATTATCATACTAAAATATCTAGAGTATAAAATGCATAGTCTTTCTACAATATAACATTTACAGTATCTTCAGGCAAGGTTGTTGTAATAATAGGAGTTTTTTCAATAATGACTCTTGGTAATACTCTGATTAAACCCAATAGCTCATTGCAATACTTTGATAAAGAATTGCATAAAAAATATAACACAAAGAACTGTTCTGCTGTTGAGCCCGATGTCATATGTTGAGCCCAATATAGTGTACAAAACAGCTTTATAACGTATAATTGTGTATAACAAAGCTTTGTATCATAGTACACAAGGCAGCCTTATAATCTATAATCCTGTATAATGAAGCTTTGTGCAATCATGGGAACTAATCAAATCGATGACCTAATACTTGTTATTTATTCTTATTCTGGATATTCTCATATGCATTCTCTTAAATGTGTATGATTTCTGAAGCCCTTATCAGACTCTTCTTTATTATAGCTACCGGATGTGCTTGTTGGGAGTCTGGTCAGATCCTGATGAGCGCATGGAAAGCAAGATCTGTTATCAATCAATTCATTATATAAGTTATTGACTAAATCACTAAATGAGCCTATTGTATTTGAGCATATATAAACTGGGGGTCTCCATCTGGTCAGTTGAGATCTCGCTTGTGGGATTAATGCATGCAGTCACAGGACCTTCCATGCACCATTTGAGGGACTCGATCTGCGGGCTGTTCGGGATCTTCCAGCCTTGGTTGCAGATTGACTGTGCTTTGCTCTTATACTCATTCTATGTATGTAATAAAAACCTTTGCTTATATGTAGCCAGTGTGTTTCAATTACTTCCAAGAGACTCATAGAACCACAATTAAAACAGTTGTTTTAAACACTGCTGTTCTCCCATAGAGGATTGCATCAGTATATATTATAAGTATGTGTTACACCCTCTCAGTTATTGCAACTGCTCTAATTTAGTAAGATATTCTTTTTTTAGGTCAGTTGTGTTTACTGTACCCACCTATCCACATTCATATTCTAGTTCCACATAAAGACAGTTGTGGAACATGTTCAGTTTAGAAAAGCTAGCTTTCAGTGATTGAATATTGCCATGTTTTACTAACACTGGACAAATTAGCTCTGTGCAATAACATAGAGCAATCAGCAATTAGCTTTGATCATCAGCTTTGATCTGAATAACCAATTTAGTGCCTAATTACAGATTGAGTGTGTTGGGGCACATTTATGGTAAGCAAGTGAGAAAGCACTGGAGTGCTAAGGAGTGCATATGTATGCACATTAGCACCTCTACAACCATCATATCAGTGCAACTGCAGATTAACATTTCATGGAATATGTGCAAACAAACAAAACATTTACCTGCAAGAAACAATATTGCTGAGAATTCAGTAACAAAATGGAAAATGTATGACAGCTGTACAACAGAGTCACAAGAATACATTGAATTGGATCATGGGGGATATAAGCTTTTAGGTGGCTACCAGGGCAAAAAGACATTTCTATTAAATCTGTATGTTCAGCATATTTGTAAAAATGTAAGCATCAGTCCTTTTCTGTGCAGAGTACTTCTTTCAAGTACTGGCATCTAATCCACAGTCTTGCACCATTCCTGGAATGATAAGGGTGTTTCTAATGCAGAGAAATGTAGAGAACTCAGTCTTCTTGCCATAAATATTTTGGGAAAGTGTCCAGTGACTCATCCAAGTCTAAAGTTAGAAGGTCAGTCATAAACTCCCCTGGATAGCTTCAGTTAAACAAGCTGTAATATAAGTAAATATCAGTTTGGGCCATGCCCCCTTATCGGATGGCCACATTAAGGTACTGATTCATAGCTCCTCCCCCTCCCTTCTCACAAAACTATCACACAAAACTGATGCAGCAGCTGCTATCTTAAACAAACAGAGAAAGCATCTATGGCTGTTTATTCAGGTATGGTAAAGCAGAATAAATATAGTGTTCTAGCTTGCAATATTGTGGCAAATTATTGGCAAAAAACTGCAACAGTAGCTTGCCTTCTCCTTTAACCCCCACAATAGAGAGGTCAGAGTCCATGTATTCCCTAAGGTCTTTATGGAGTGTAAGGGAAGTAATAAAGGTCCTTATATCTATCTCACAGATGTAGATTAACAGAGTTAACTTAATGGCTATTAATCTATTTAAAAGGTCACTGACATCTCTCTTTTTCTTCTGGATCTGTGTGTAAAAGCCCTCCCAGTCTTTTAAAACAGAAATGGAAGGAGGCAATGAGTTAGTTTTGGCCAGATGACTGCCAATCTGTTTCCCAAATTCACTTTAGGGTTTACTGTACCTTCCATAGCTGTCTCAGTACCTCAGGGAGTGGAGGTAGCCATAACTAATGCATCAAGTTGCCACACTTGCTCCTCTATTTGAATTGTTGCAATTGTAACTATTTTGTAAATCAATTGTAATGATAACTTTCTTACAGGCAGTTATATTGGACATGATTGAGTTATGGTGAAAGGACTTTAAACAGTCCCAATCTGGAAGCATTTCATCAGTGTGTTGGTTTAGATTCAAAAATTACCTTCTAAAGTATAGATAACCAGATTAGATTGATTGTTAGGTGGGAGATCTCTGACTTCATATGGGAGACATGGGTAACTTGAAAAGCAGCATGATCAGAAATACCCCAAGGTAAATAGCAAGGTAAATAGCAGACCTTTGTACCCACTACCTGGGTAGTGGTAAAGAAATAATACTGTTGTAAATATAGATTTGCTGCTCTCCAATGGTCAGTATTGGCCAATGAGATCATTAACATAGAAAGCTATGAGAGGATATTGTGTTACATCTGTCTCAATAATAACCAGATACCACCCTGAAATTAGTCCTCATTGTTTTAAGGATTGCTTATAGAGGGAATCTGTGCTGTGGAGCAATGGGATTAGTGGAAATTCCAACACATGGCTTCTAAAAGTAAAATGGAAATGGCCTGTTGATCTTGGTAAAGGAAATTCCAAGTGTCACCCAGGCACCTGTCAACTGGGCTTCGAGATAGTAATGATATAAATCATGGACTGATAGCCCTTCTAAAGCTATAGATGCCATCAGTATCTTTTGTTCAATCCTATGGGGCCTATTCACAAAAGGTTGTTAATCCTTAATGCACAGTTTTGTGCGTTATTTAAGGAACGTTATTTAAGGAACGATTCATCAAAGTATTTTCGCATGTGCTAACAGACACATCACAAGCGTTAATTCTACATTACCGCAAGGCATCCCAAAAGTTGTAGGTGCTATAGATTGACAATATCAAATGGCTTAAAATAACAAACAAAATAACGTATGCTATAAAATACCGCACGCAATTCATTGAAAATAAATGGAAAAAAATTGCTTCTTAAGTCAGACGAGTGAATTGATGTCATTTTTAAGCCATGCTATAAATAACACTCACTTTTTTGACCTTTTTTGAATCGGCCTCTTATGGCAGGGGTCAAACCAGGTAGTCAAATAGAAGGATTAAGCAGGAATCGAATGTCAAGCCAGGGTCAGGTTACAGAAAACAGGATCGTCAAATAGTCAGGCAGGGTCACAACAAGGAATTAGAATCAGAGCAGGGATCAGGAACAATAGCACAAGGCTCAGAAGGCACCAGGAACAAGATCCTATCACGGACAGTGTGTAAAAGAAAATGTACCTTTAAATACCATTTGAATTTAAATTACAAGGAGGCGCGCCGTAAGAAACAGGTGTCTGTGGCGCAGAAGACGGACGTGGCGGGCGTCCCCGTCTGGAGTGCGGCGGCCGTCCCCGCTGACCCACCCACGAACCCCACCACGGTAAGTTTTCCTCACATTACCCTCCCTCTAGGGGGGCACTGGACCCCCAGGTTTCTCAGGAAACTTTAGATGGAATTTCTTCCTGAGACGATCAGCCCTAATGCCAACAACTGGAATCCAAGAATTCTCCTCAGGGCATTAACCCTTTCATTTAACTTGATATTGAAGCTTACCTCGCACTAGGCGAGAATCGAGGAGCTCTTGGACTTCAAACTCAGGCTGACCTTCAACTAACACTGGGGGAGGAACAGACTGTTGATGAATCATTGTGGCTGGTTTCAGGAGGGAAACATGCAAGGAATTAGAAATTTTTAAATTGTCAGGTAATTTGAGACGAACACAAGAAGGGTTAATTATTTCAATGATGGGATATGGACCAATAAACCTGGGTCCCAACTTGAGTGAGGGGACCTTTAACTTAATATTCTTTGTAGACAACCATACAGAGTCTCCTACCTGATACTTGGGTGCCTCTCTACGAAACACCCATGAGATTGGCTGCTTTTTTCTGAGCAATTGTAGCTGTAGAAAGAGAGTTGTGCACCGCAGACCAAATTTTTGCAAAACGTTTAACGGAGGAATTAACAGAGGGTACAGGGGACAATGAACCAGAAAAAGAAAATACTTTGGGATGTAAACCATGAATAGTAAAGAATGGAAATTCACCAGTTGAAGAATGAGTTGCATTATTGTAAGCAAATTCTGCCCAGGGTAATAATTCAGCCCATGAGGACTGGTTATCAAACACATAACGCCTCAAAAATTGTTCAAGGGACTGGTTAACCCTTTCAGTTTGACCATTGGTTTGAGGGTGATAAGCAGTAGAAAATGACAACTCAATCCCCACCAAAGTGCAGAATGCTCTCCAAAATTTTGAAACAAACTGTATCCCTCTATCAGAAACAATATTAACTGGAAAACCATGTAACTTAAAAATATTAGAAATGAATAACTCGGCCAATGTTTTGGCAGAAGGGAGGTGTGGAAGGGAAATGAAGTGGCTCATTTTGCTGAACCTATCCACCACCACCCAAATCACAGTTTTTCCCTGAGAAGGGGGCAAATCAACAATGAAATCCATCGAAAGATGATGGGACCAGGGTTTATCAGGAATGGGTAGTGGCCTCAACAAATTCCTAGAGGATTTAGACCTCTGACAGACAGGGCAAGAATTAACAAAATTTTTAGCGTCTTGCCTAAAGGAAGGCCACCAGACGCTTTGAGACAAAAGGGACACCGTTTTGGAGATGCCAGGGTGTCCTGCCATTTTGGAATTGTGGGCTTCATCCAAAACTTGTTCCCTAAGATCCTCAGGTATAATTAACCTCCCGGGGGGAGTTTCTACAGGGGCAGAAGGCTGAGCTGAGGATAATAGTGTGGCAAGGTCTGATCCCAGAGCTGCTACAATTAGTTCACTAGGAATGATGGGAATGCACTCACTAGACTCAGATGAATTGGATTCAAAACTCCTAGAGAGTGCATCCGCTTTAGTGTTCTTGGATCCTGGCCTGTAAGTAAGGGAAAAGTTAAACCTGGTGAAAAACAAAGCCCATCTGGCCTGCCTAGCATTCAACCGCTTGGCAGACTCAATATAAAGCAGATTTTTGTGGTTAGTAAATACTGTAATCAAATGTTTAGCCCCCTCCAATAGGTGTCGCCATTCCTCAAAGGCCCATTTGACAGCCAACAACTCTCTATTCCCAATGTCATAAATAGTCTCTGCAGCCAAAACATTTTTAGAGAAGAAAGCACAAGGATGAACCTTGTTGGTTGTTGGATGCCTTTGAGAAAGGACTGCCCCTGCCCCAATCTCTGAGGCGTCAAACCTCAACAATGAAAGGGAGAGTAGTGTAAGGGTGACGAAGAATGGGAGCAGATACAAATTCTTTTTTGAGAAAGCTTGAATAGCCTCTGGGGGGCCACATGCTCGGATCTGCACCTTTCTTGGTCAAGTTAGTAATAGGGGCCACAATCAAGGAAAAGTTTTTAATAAACTGACGGTAATAATTAGCTAACCCCCAAGAACCTCTGGGTTGCTCGCAAGGACAGAGGTTGGGCCCACTCCAGAACAGCTTTAACCTTCCGAGGATCCATTTCAAGACCCTTACTGGAAATGTTGAACCCCGAAAACTGAACAGAAGAAACCTCAAAGGTACACTTTTCGAGTTTTGCAAAGAGGTTATTACTCCTTAACCTTAGCAATACTTCCCGAACATGCTTACGGTGATCAGACGCTGGCGTGATGAAATTTAAAGGTATAAATAGCCTATTTTGATTACTGGACCTTGCCCGTTATAGGATTTGTTCCTGGTGCTTAGCTTTTGCTATTCTGATTCTGAAACCTGTTATTGACTACCTGTTGTGACCCCTGCCTGTTCTTGATGATTCTACTTTTTGTATCCTGACCCCTTGCCTGATATCCGACGCCGATTCTACCTTATCCCTCTGATTAACTTCCTGGTTTGACCCTTGCCTGCCTGACTACGTTTGCCCTCTGCCTGCGCCGACCCAGCCTGATCTGATTACGATTTTGTCTCACGCATTGTACGGTGACCTTCAGCCCAAAGACTCTTGCTTAACAGTTGTGCCCCTCTGCTTGTCTAGAACCCCTCGCCTTGCACCTCTCATTTTAAGACCTGGCGGCATCTGAGTAGCCGAGGGCTCCTCCCGAAGCCAATGCTACAGGCAGAAGCACATGCCGAGACCAGGGTGCTTGGCATCGGTTCTAGATTTATGTTCCAACCGTTACATTAGCTTGGCAAATTAGTCCAGCAGTGCCAGGTTCAGGCATACTTATCCATTTGCCCTTTGCTATCCATTATTGTTTTCTCCAGTGTAGCTAGGTCAGTCATTGCATTATGCCATTGTTGTGTGGTTGGAGGGGTAACATCCTTCCAATGCAGGGGGAGGACCCTCCTGGCTTGGAATAATGCCTTGGTAATAAAAGCTTTCGTAGGGAAGTCCAGGTTGGTATTTAGGTCTAGAGTTAAGAGACATGTCCTGGCAGTGCAACTACTCTATGGACGTTAACCAAATGATGCACACCCTGGCCCTCTTGGAAAAAATGGATCCCTTGTGCTCAGCAAATAGGGTATTGGCAACCAATCGCAAATACAGAGCAAACAAGTTCACTGGCACACAGGTAATGCTGGCAGGGTGAAACCCTCGCTTTACATTTATTTTAGTGTGGCATGCAACGTTTTGGGGACAACCCTTTTATTAAGTACCATGCTTGATAAAGGGGTGGTCCCCGAAATGTTGCATGCCACACTAAAATAAATTTAAAGCAAGGGTTTCACCCTGCCAGCATTACCTGTGTGCCAGTGAACTTTTTTTGCTCTGTAGTACTCTACCCTGGGGCAGCCTTTGATAACCATTCACAGATTCCTTTCCAGTACATTCTAATTTTAACACAGCTCAACATTGTATGCATCAGGGTGGCTACCTCTGCATTACATCTCGGGCACAGTGGGGATGGGAGAACCTTCATTGCAAATAATCTCTGCATTGTGTAGTATGATCTATGTATTAGGTACAACTGCAGTAGACTGTGCCTTAGGGACATAGACACTATTTGTGGTGTGGCCAAAATCCACTTGCACTGATCTGTGATAGCCCCTAGGTCAACCTCCCAGGCATCTCTAGACAGGATAATCGCATCACTGTGTACTGGTTTATGCATTCGCTTATAGAGCTTGGCTAGTTTGCCCTTTTGGCCAGGCTCCAATAAGGTGTCCATTATTGGCGAGTTGGACACTGTAATTCTAACCCTAGTGGATTGGTATTCTAATATAGTGCTCAGCCTGTGGTGCGTTAGCCACTGTGATTTCAGGAGGTTTCTGGCGATATGGAACTCTTGAAGGGGTATAACCCGATTAGTCTCCCATACGTCCCCTAAGGTAGTGAGGCTCAGCTTCCGCCATATGCTGGGTCAGTTTAGGGGGACCAGGCCTGGAAATTCTCCATTCCCTATATGGGAGTCTGTGGCAAGTATTGACTATATTGAACTGCTTTGTGTGCCAGTTGCAATATTTTTGACTGCAGTATAGTTATTGGCGAGATAGGGCCTCTGAGCTTTTTAACTAAAAGGGCTTGCCATGGGGTCTCAGCATAGCCTGTCTGTGGAGGGGAGAGTTCCCGGTGTATCATAGGAGAGATATGGGTGAGTTGAGCTGCCAAATAATATAAGTACAGATCAGGGAAAGCCATTCCTCCCTGTTCCCTTGGTCTCATTAAGGTTGAGAGATGACGGGGATGTATACTGGGGAATGCCAGAGAGTATACAGCAGCTTAGGCAGTATGAACATTTTAATTAAGTGGATCTTAATTAAGTGGGAGTATGAACATTTTAATTAAGTGGATCCTGGGAGTGTGCTCCATGCTTTGCACTTGTCTTGTACCCATAGTAGCAGTGGGTCCAAATTGCGCGCCTTAAACTGTGAGAGGGGGAGAGATATTTTTATACTTAGATATATGAACTCTTTAGTAATTTGGAGGGTGCAAGACTGTGGGAGCTCCTTAAGCTCTTGGTCATCTACTAAAAACAGTGTCGATTTGGCAGTGCTGGTGATGAGGCTTGACAATTCGCCAAAGCTGTGGGTGAGTGCCACTAGGCCGTCCAAGGATGGGCCATTATCACCAGGTAGAATAGGGTGTCATCCGCATACAACTGTATTTTGTTACACCCCCCCTCTCCTCCGAAGCCCATTATCCATGGGAGGTGTCTAATCGCCTGAGCAAATGGCTCTATAGCAAGAGTGAACAGAAGAGGAGATAGGGGGCAGCCCTTCCTAGTACCCCTGGCCAGGGAGAAGGTACAGAGGGAGTTGATGCGTAGAGTAGCCCTGGGAGACTTGTACAGGAGTTGTACCCTGGCAATAAATTTTGGGCCCAACCCAAAGGCTGCCAGTACCTGCCACAGGTATGGCGATTCCACAGTATCAAAGCTTTGACAATGTACAGAGCTGCTATGGCCCTGTCCCCTGGATTGCTGTTTTTGTTAGGTTAAGGTACAGTTGCCTGGTGTTCAGTGCAGGGGTTTTTGCTGGTATAAATCCCACCTGGTCAAGGTTGAATATTTGGACTATGACTTTGCCTAGTCTTCATGCTAAGCTTTTGGCATAGATCTTTATGTCAGCTGTCAGTAACGAGATGGGTCTGAATGATTCACACAGTTGGGGATCCTTGCCAGGCTTGGGGAGGAGGACAATAGCTGCTTCATACAGCAACTCTGGAAAGTGGCCTTGCTGCTGCCTTCATTAAATAGTTTAAGAAGAAGTGGGGTTAATGTCTCCCAATGTCTCTTATAAAGCTCTATTGGGATACGTCCGAGTCAGCAGCCTTACTCATGGGGAAGGAATCTATCACCTCTTGTATTTCTATGTTCCTCTAAATACTGCAGAATTTCCGTGATTACCGCAGGAATGCCAGAGGGTCTAGGAATGCACTTATTTCGCTGTCAATGGCCTGCACTCCGATTTAAAGGCGCAGGCGCGCTGGCGTAATGACGTCAGCGCGAGAGGCGCCAAATTCAAATAGTATTTAAAGGGCATTCCCACAGGTTACCATTGCCCGTGATAGGATTTTGTTCCTGGTGCTTCTGAGCCTTGTGTTTATTCTGATTCTGTCTGATTCCTGTTTTGACCCCTGCCTGGCTATTTTGACTATTCTGAATTCTGGATTCTGACCTTGCCTGCTTACGACTACTCTACAGTTTAACCCTTCGATTGATCACCCGGTTTTGACCCTTTTGCCTGTTTGACGTTTCTTGTTATCTCCCTGCCTCGACCCAGCCTGTCTGACGATTCTGTTGCCTGCTCCATTTGTACCGTGACCTTCAGCCCAAAAGACTCTGCTACCTGCCGTGCCCCTCTGCTAGCCAGAACATCTCGCCTTGTACCCCTCGTTAAGTCCAGGTGGCACCCAAGTAAGCTGAGGGCTCCTCCCGAAGCCCAACGGTGGTCACACTACTGGTGAAGCCGAGCCGAGACCAGGGTACTTGGCACCTGTTCTGGTATTGGGTGCCGGCCGTGACATACGGTTTATTGCTGCTGTTATAGGATATCTCTGCCGGAGCTCCTATTAGGCGTGTCTGCTCACATTGCAGGTTAGACCACACCCCCATATGCAGTCTTTAAATGACCCAATAGCTAACCACCTGTTTAAACAGTGACACGATCTTATATTTTACAATGAATAGTTTGTCCTTTTTTATTCTTTAAAATAGAAAATAAAAAAATTACAAAGTGAAAAAGACCTAGCATGTCCTACTCTCCCAGAGATTCACTCGTTCCCGAATAGCATGTCAGCAGAACCTAGACAAGTACTCTGGGGCCAGGTTGACAGTTCCCAAGCCCTTGTCAAATAAAGGCTTTTTAAGGAATTTTTTCTGAACGTGTGGTGCTGTCTATCTGGGAGAATTGAGTTCCCAAGCAAATTGTCCAAAATCATTGAAACTATAAATGTGTTGCAGCTATGCATCAACTAGCTTAAGATACAGCACTGAAAGTCAGAAAACATAAGTTGCAAAGCCAGAAAGAAGAAAAGATGTGGCACAAGCCAGCACTATACTGTACATATCACATTTCAGTCGAATGCATTTATTAACCAGACTACTTAACATAAGATAAGCATTTTAATATAGCAAGCCATCTCATTCTGGTATGTATTCATGAAATTAAATTCATGAAATGATCAACTCCATATAATAATAATAATAATAATATATCTGAGACATGCTTCCAGACACTACAGGAAAGTCCACGTGCTGACTGTGATTTACATTGTATTAATGAATCATTACTAATATACCTATCAACTAACTACAGTGCCCAGAACTCTATTAGGTTTCTTGGGCAGAAAGTATTTTATCTACTTACATGTTTGCATTATATCCTGGAAATTATAAAAGGTTGTATAACTTTGCCATAATAACTTCCTTATATCCTCAAAAGTGTATGTATGTTTTGTTTATGTAAATAAATGCTCACACACTAGAACAAATAATTAACATAAAGAGCATATAAGTCTTAATGGTGCTCAATATAAAAACAATCAATGCAAAAAATACTAAAACTCATTAAGAGACATACTAATATATTATCATCTTTAAAGTGACAGTGGGGGTCATTAATCAACACTGGGCAAATTTGCCCATGGGCAGTAACCCATGGCAACCAATCAAATTGCTGCATTCATTGTTCTACTTGCAGCTGGCTTCAAAAAGCTAATCACTGATTGGTTGCTATAGGTACCTGCCCATGGGCAAATTTGCCCAGTGTTGATAAATGAGCCCCAGTGTGTTCTACTAAAAATCCCTATTTATTGGAGTGACATAAAGTGACATATGTTACCACAGAAAAGTGCATCAGCGCAAAGATTCAATTATATGCATTTAAAGTGACAGTAGGGATACCATAGACCAGGGATCCCCAACCAGTAGCTCGTGAGCAACATGTTGCTCTCCAACCCCTTGGATGTTGCTCCCAGTGGCCTCAAAGCAGGTGCTTATTTTTAATTCCAGGCTTGGAGGCAAGTTTTGGCTGCATTACAACTAGGTGTACTGCCAAACAGAGCCTCAATGTAGGTTGACAATCCACATAGGGGCTACTAAATGGCCAATCACAGCCTGTATTTGGCACTCCAAGAACATTTTTCATGCTAGTGTTGCTCCCCATCTCCTTTAAATTCTGAATGTTGCTCACGGGTTCTAAAGGTTGGGGATCCCTGCCATAGACTATCAGGAAGATAGGGTTTATAACTGGAGAAGACCCTTTATCAGGAAGAGGCAATATAGTTTGACCAGGTCGGTGGAAAGTGAGGGGGCTAGTGGTTCAGAAAGCTCTGACATTCCTTCCAGTCCTTTTTTTGCAGAGGCACAGGAGAAAAACAAGGAGAGGCAGGAAAAGGAAAGAAAGGGACAAGAGAACCAGTGGTCTTTCAGACCTCAATGAGGAGGAAAAATCGATAGTGGTGAATATTAGTGGGAGGACCCTGACCGAACCAGAGATGTGTGTATTCAACAAGGGTTTGGGGTATGTACCCACATACAATGGTGATAAATTGCTCCTTGATGTAGAACTTGAATTTTTTTTTAGGACATTGAGACTTAAGGCTCATTTTGCACAGGATACCTCCGACAAAGACCGATTGGCATCTGAGGAGGATGATAGTGAGGATTCACAAGATACAGGAAATACACATATTGAGACCTGGTATGATACCAACAAATGTAGAGCAAAAAGTAAATTTTCCCCCGTATGACCAATCACTGTGTTGAGGCATTTGTACAAGTGGTTGAGAGGGATGTGGACAAGTTAAAGTGCCCCTCTGGACTTAAGAAGTCCCAGAATTTTGGCCTTCACACTATAGGTTACTGGAGGGAGATCCCACTAGTGCTCTGAAGTCTATGATAGGCCAGGTCATAAGGGACAGTGAGGAGGCAGGGATTATTACAAACCGTTTAAGAAAGTTTTTACAAGTCAATAATCCAATTATACCTGTTTTTTATCTCCTCCCTAAGATTCACAAGAACCTACAGAAACCACCTGGGAGACCCATTGTTGCAGGGATGTCATCCATCTTTCAACCCCTAGCAATGCTTTTGAATAGTGTTTTAAATCCAATTGTGGTATGTACAAAGTCATATGTAAGAGACACCACAGATTCCATTAATAAACTGGGGACTATTGGTGAAGTTCCAAATGATGCAATTCTCTGCACCACAGATGTCTTCTTGTACACTTCTATTCCGCATGACCACGGCATTGACACAATAGCTCTGGCCATTCATGAGTTACAATTACCGGAGGGTGTTCCGGAACTACTAATGCAGCTTCTGGGATGGGTCCTAAAGAAAAATTATTTTATGTTTGAGGGCAGATTCTATGAGCAAAGCCAGGGTACGTCGATAGGGTTTAATGTGGCCCCTGCATACGCAAACTTGTATATGGGTACGCTTTGAGGAAGATTTTGTATATGGGAACCTTGAATTTTGGCCCCATGTACTGACCTGGCTTTGCTACATAGATGATTTGTTCTTTATCTGACAGGGGACAGAGGAACTCCTATATTCATTGAGAGACTACCTAAACTGCAGAATACTGACGATTAATTTTACACTTGAGCATGATACACATCAGGTACATTTCCTAGATGCCATTGTGGAATTGAAGGAAGGGATACTAGCTACCGATATTTACAGTAAACCCAAGGACAGACAAATTTGAGGAGAGGACAGGGGAAATGATGACTAACTTTAAAAGCAGAGGATATGGGTCAGATCTCCTAGAGGAGTCCAAAGAGAAAGTAAAAAACAGACCCAGGTCAGATCCATTATGTAAAAAAACCAACAAGAAATCTAATTGAACAACAAACAAGGCACGTGGCTAAGTGGAACCAAGGGTATGTACAGATGTGGGAGGTGTGTGAATTGCAATTTTGAGACACAGGCAGACCAGTTTTACCGTCCTAGGACGGGTAGAAAATATCTAATGAAGGACTACAATTAATTGTCATTCTGACTATGTGGTCTATATTCTGAAATGCTCGTGTGGGAAGTTCTATGTAGGAGAGACAACAAGGGCCCTAAGTGTTAGGATAGGGGAAAATAGAAGCGATATAAGGCTGAATAAAGAATCATCCCCTGTAGCAAGACATTTCACTCAAGAAGATCATCAGGTGAGCCAGCTGCGGTTTATGGGCATAGAACTGGTGAAAACACTGATTAGGGGTGGTGATAGGGAACTGCTGCTGAAACAACAGGAGCTGAGATGGATTTATAGCCTTAATACCCTCTCCCCCAATGGCCTGAATGAGGACAGAGAGCTGTCCCTTTTCTTTTGAGTAATCTGTGATACTTTGATTTTTTTAATTCTGATGTTTTTAAATAATAAATAATAAATTTAAGTGAAGGTATTTTAATATTATATGTTGTTCTTACAGATCACATAGGATCCTGATGGTGATCTCACAAAACAATTAATGTGGATTTTAATTCTGTATGGCACTGGCACCTTAATGAATTTCTCCAATGATAATGGCTTTACTATGGTAGAGATGGTTAATGGATATCAGCATTTTTTGACACAGCCTCACTATATTGCACGGACACTTCACAGAAGAGAGACATGGGCATACGTTGCTACAATGTTTCCTTGACACTATTTACAAGGCTGATGTTTCATTAACTTACTAGTGAATGTGTGATGACCATTGTATACATGATTAGATGTATCTGGCCACATATGATGCACTAAATTTTAGTACTGTCACTTTAAATGAATATAATTGAATCTTTGCACTGATGCACTTTTTCTGTGGTAACGTATGTCACTCCAATGAATGGGGATTTTTAGTAGAACACACAGTCACTTTAAAGATGATAATATATTAGTATGTCTTTTAATGAGTTTTATTATTTTTATGCCGTGATTGTTTTTATATTGAGCACCACTAAGACTAATATTCTCTTGATGATAATTTTTTTTGCAATCCTGTGATGAGTAAAGGACACAGGACTCCCGAGCATATAGGTCTATGTGATTGATCTGTATGATTATATTTGCATACATATGTTGATATAAATACCCATAATTGTTTATAGATGTTGTTTATCTGTTGGCAGAGTCAGGTGACCAAATCTCCATATTGTGTTAAAAAGCGCTGCTCCCGGTAGTTAAAGACATGATATTATCCAGCACCCACTATTAGGACAGAGATGTTATAATTGAATGCATTTTGGTACAGAGATTTGATGACCAAAACCCTTATTTCACTGTATAATGTGTGGTACAATGTACACTGATACTGGTTTCATCGCCTGCGTACGTAGGGAGCTGCATAATTATGCTGGGTGTTTACCCACAGTAATAATGCCAGTGTAATAACGCTGGCGTACGTGACGTCACAAATGCGGAAGTGCGGGAAGCGCGCAAAAACAGAGATTTTTTGAGTCTAATTGAATGGGGTATTTATACTTCAGATAGCTTGGTGACATGTCAGAATTCCCCTTGACAAAGGCTATAGTGCCGAAACGTTGGGGTGTTCTCATTTTTGGCAAGTGTATCTGCTCCCTGTGGTTTGTCTCTTTTTGCCTTGATCTTGTTACTTGGTGGTATGTATATATTTCTGCTAATACTGTTGTATTTGATATACCAGCCTGTCTGATGTAAAAAAAAACTTTTTGATATTTACTATAAAAGAGTTTTTTTTTAATACCACCTTTGTCTATTAAGTGTTATTTCTCTTATTGGGTGTGTGCAACCCCTCTCCATATCTATGTAGTTCAGCTAAACGTCTCCGGATCTTCACTTGTTCATAGAGATGCATCCAAACGATCTGCATAGGTTCCCCTGTGGGGAATTATAGGAGGAGAAGGATTGACAGGATTGGGAAGGAGGGGTCTCTGAAACCGTGGTACCAGACCTGGCAGCAATCTTTTCCTTCGCTCCTTATTGGACTGGTGCTCCCTGCACCGCGTGTCTACCTTGATGGTGAGAGCTATCAATTCTTTCAAAAGTTCAGGACAATCCCTGGAGTCTTTGAGTCTAGTGGACAGGCCTTGATAGAACACTGCTGCATAATTCTCATTGTTCCAGTTAGTTTCAGCCATCAAAGTTCTGAAATCAACGGCATACTCACTGGCACTGTGGTTTCCTTGCTGGATCTGTAGCAGTCGGGAACAGGCATTAGCGACGCAACGAGGGGCGAGGAGAGGGGTTGCACACACCCAATAAGAGAAAAAACAGTATGGAAGGCTTGGAGGATGGCCTTGGCATTAGAGGTCAGAGGAGAATCCTTCTCCCAAAGTGGTGTTACCCGCTTGAGCGGTTTCCCCTCCAAACATGACATCACATACCCCACCTTGGAACATTTGCTGGAGTACTGCGATGGCTGAAACTCAAACTGGATCAGACACTGAGTAATGAAACCTCTGCAGGCTTGAGGATCATTATAGCAGGGTGGTGGAGGAATGTGATGCTCAGCAGCCGATGAGGCCACAGAAAGAGGAAAAACTGCAACGGGAGGATTTCCCGCAACCACAGAGGCGGATGGCATATGAAAAAGGAGAGGGTCCAGTACTTGCCCAATGCAGACCTGCTGAGTTCATAAGCTTCCATGCGGGATGCCAATCCCCAGAGAGCTCTTCCGACATCAGGCATAGCTTCCTCAGTGGGGTCCATGGCCTAATTATACTGTCAGGGGGCCTATTGGCCTGGACCAAGGAGGAAGCTTAGGAGTTAAAGTCCGAGTTTGTAGGGATCAGGAGAAATTGTCATCAAATCCAGGCAGAGGTTCAAAAGGCAGGCAGCAAGAATCAGAATCGGGGTCAAGGCAGAGGTTAGGATTCCAGGAAACAGTAGAATAGGAATTTAGGGAACCCAAGACAGGAATTCCTATAATTGGGCATCGAACCCGTAACCTGGAAGTCCTTTTATTTTCAAAGTTTGCACCAGGCACGTGACATAACCACAACGGCGTCAGTCCACATGGAACATGGGCACCGCCATCTTGGAGAGGACACCGCCGGAGAAGGATAATGGGCACTCCTAACACATTAAGTATTAATCCAAATTTATTTGGATTTTTTAAAAATTTCATGGCATTTGTGGTTTTAGAGAAAGTAAGTTTATTCATGGTTTCAAAAACTTTCTAAACTCACTAAAATGAGACTGTTGATAATTAGGCCTTCACAGCTATTAACAAACTCAGTGCTGAAGATCAATATTAAGTTACATCCTACTGCATCCAGTGCAATGACACATTATCATATGCTATCATGAGAAAATGACAGGTTTAACAGTATCACATATAATAAGTTCATATTTGTGCTGGTTCGCTATTTTGAGATCCAACTCCATAAACATTCAATCACAAACTTAAAATTCCTGCTATGCCCTACAGCAGCATAGTCAGATTTAATAATGTATTTGACCTTTACTAACATACAAACAGAGTGACAAAGCTGGAGATTTTAATCAGAATGAAATAGCAAAGTGCAATTAAATATTTTTTTTCCAATTATAGTTTAAAGTTGTAGCATAAATTAACCTTTGTTAAAAAAGGGAATCTTATTTCTATTTTCATGTCGCTTAGAGTGTTGAATTGTAATTACAAATATTTTTTTGCCATTATTCAGTGTGTTTCAATGTGTGACATGGAGAGCACATTCTAAATAACTACAATTATCTTATAAGACTGTGAAAAAGTTAATAAGCAAGTTGTGGCATTCGCTCATTATTAAACATGGTAGCTTGAAATAGGAGTGTCCTAGTGCTGTTTTTTTTTGGACTGTATTTATCAATAAATGAAACTCATTTGGCAGTTTGCTGCTCAGTTTTCAAATTTAGTAAAATTTCTCTGGGAAATGGCAAAATCCTATATGGAATATATAGTTTGGCACAATTTTGAATAAGCAGTTCAAATAGAGAGACATTACTGACTGCCAACCTCAAGGTAATCATCATCATTTATTTATTTATATAACGCCGAAAAGATATGCAGTGTTGTAATCAATTAAAAAATGAAAAAGCACATGAGCAATAACAGAGCACTGCAGTACATGGTGGTGGCATTTATTTTTTTGAGGTTCACATTTAATAGCCAGAGCAAGAAACGTCATTATATATTTATAAATATAAATGGATCACTTACTAACCTGTGACAATCAGCAAGACATACATTTTAATGTGAATCAGCAAGTTTTTACATACAATGTAGAATAATTACAAATGGTCACAAAGTAAAAACCACCACAACTTAAAAGCGATTTACCAATGTGGAAACTAATTTGGATACACACTGGTAAATTAAAGCTTGGTTACAAATGAAAATCAAGTGAAAATCACTAAAATGGACACACAATTGTGTGCACTGAGTTTAATTGTGCATAAATTCTATTTGTTTTGCTGGAATCAGTGTGGATGTATGTTATAGAGCAGCAATGACAGTTTGTAGTGCTTGAAGCAGTATAAGTGTGTGATCCAATGGATGAAAGTCAGTTGCATGTGTATGTACAATGTGCAAAGGAAGCCATGAAAGTAACATTTAATTAAGGCTGGTGTTAATACCTGGGCTACCTTTTACCCATACAGCCTATTCCTTGCACCTTTTGTAGCAAAGGAAGCAAGGCAAAGCTTTAGTTCAAGGACGTAAGTAGAGATGGAATCACAAAACAATACACAATACCAGTGTAAATTGCAAGAAATTGAAATATGTTTACCCCACTCCAAACCTTGTTGTGCACCAAGTCCAAAAACAATTTCTTTACTCCATGGAGCTCCCTACTTTGATTTCAGGCCACCAAAGCAGGTCTTGATTGGGATAAGTTGATCGTATGGATATAGAAGATGAAAGGGAAATGCAAAAAAAACTAGATAATAAAATAAGAAAAAAACAAAAATAAAATATAGTGTAGTATTTTTCACACTTCTTTTTACATACTTACAATGTGTGCATAAAATATACAGATTTGCATCCAAATGTGCACTTTACAGATGTGTTGTATTTGAGTTTTATTGTGCGTAAATTCAATTTGATTTGCTGGTATCAGTGTGGATGTATGTTATAGAGCAGCAATGATAGTTTGTAGCACTTGAAGCAGTATAAGTGTGTGATCCAATGGATAAAAGTCAGTTGCATGTGTATGTGCAATGAAAGGGAAATCCAAACAAAACACTGGATAATAAAATAAGAAAAAAACAAAAATAAAATATAGTGGAGTATTTTTCACATTTCTTTGTATCATCAGGTGAACAGTTTGTTGTGATCACTGATCACAATTTTATGTTTTGCAATGCATATTCCTCACATCAGTAATTTAGCTTTCCATACAATTCAGAAATTAAGGGGGTTATTTACTAAAACTCGAGTTTATCTCAGTTTTTTTTTAAAACAAAGTCGACCAAACTCCCATACATGAATTAAACTCATTTATCAATAATTCTTCTTGAAAAAGTTGCAGTGAAAAAAATGCCACAACAAAATCGAGTCAATGCAAATCGGACGATTGAGGCTACGAAAACGTATCTTTTAGGAATTCTCGCTGCTAAAATATAACTTTATTGGATTATCAGATGAAAACCCTGGCTTGGATTATATAGCGCAGAAGGCAATGTCAAGAAACAACTTCAGGGACATTTGCCATTGACTTTTACATGATTTCTACATGAAGGTTTGAGATGGAGTAATTTTGGATTCGTATTTTTAGCAGCTTTGAGGTAATCTCTAAAAAATTATAGCTTTTTTTTCCTTAAAAAAGTTTTCCCCTTTAAAAACTTGACCAGATAAATTTGAGGTGCCTAAAGGCACAGATCTCATTTATTATTGCAGCATAGTTTTTATTGTGGCTGAATGAAGTACAGAAATAAGAATGATTTCCACAGTGCAATTGCTAAAACACATTTTTCTTCAAATATTTTCTTATATAACTCAAATAAAATAGCATTATGTAAGATGTATCATATACAGTATCATTCACTTAACTGGGACATATCATGTAAAGCTGTTTCTTCTCTTGCTCTCTCAACAGTGAAACGGTGTTCATCTGATATTATGATACATCTTGATTCTGTGTTCTGTTCCCTTATTAGATAAAGAGGAATCATGTCAGGTTTTAGAAAATAGAGAAAAACTTGCCACATCTTTCATCTTCTTCACTCTGGCATCAGGGCAGGAGGTTACAGGTAATTTAAAGTATTCTTAAAGAGCACCTTTATGTTTCTCAGAACATTTTTAATAGGTTTCCCTCAGAACTGCAGAAACAGTTCTGAATTATTCTTCAATTACAAGCTTTTAGAATTTTGTATTAAAATACAATATAAATATATGTTGTTAATGCACGAAGGAGAAAATACAATGACAAGCAAACATTTTTTCCCAGCCCTGACCAATTACATGCACAATAATTTTCTGGTAAAAAGCACATTATTTGTAAGTTAAGCTCTTATTGATAAAATATGCTATGATAACAATTAAAATGATTGTTACCTTCCCAAGACAGTTTAAGCTTAGATTGTGAGTATATGACAGTGAGCTGCTGTACCAGTTTTCAACGATACCCCCCTTTGCCCTATGTTTATCATTATCTTTCCTCCAAGTTTTTAATCAGTTATTCATTTTCCCCAACAGCCACTTTTTTATGAGTACCAGGACCCATAGACTAGGTTAGCATACCATGAAGATGTTAGCAACAGGGAAATGGTGGTTTCCAGTAACCAAACTCAGAAAGTAATTAAGGTTTAGGCATATATTTGACTGTATATATTAGACTTTGCTAGTAATACATATTTAAAGTGTTATGCTTTACAAATGCTAGATAAAACCTTAACTAGAGTCATGAAACTGTATGTATCTTTGGGGAAAATAAACAGCTAGCCTGTAGGAGTGATGCAAAAATTTTACATACAAAATGCAATGTAAAAAAACAATAAAATAGTCTTCTTAAAAATAAAATCAGAGACAAAGTTTTTTTTTAGAATCTGTTTAATTACTGTCTTAAAATGTATCTTTTTCTGACAGTAGAATAAGGCTGAAATAATAGGCAAAATATTTTTTAGCCAAGACAAAGGACAGTTCAGCTTCTGCTGCAGCCTGTATAATTGCTGGGTTCTGTGCCCCCCCTCATATCAAGTAATTGGTAGGCGTTATCTGATTTGCCTGACTTATTGAGGTTCGAGTTATGTTTTCCATGAAATTTCCAGTTTTCCATCTAAAACCTGTCAAGGTCAAGTAGGAGTCAATGCCAGGTCCCTTGAACCAATTGAAGATGTAAATAGCCTTCATGATGTTCAAGTTTTTTTTTTCAGAGGGGTTTGCCCGCAAATTCAAACAATTCGAGCATTTTGAGTTTGTTTTCACCAAAAACTTGATTAATTCGAGTTTTCATGTTGTTAACCCCGAACTCACTGAATCAACGTTTTGCATTCGAGTTTCTTCTAAAATTAGAAACCATTCTAGATGTGAATTCATTTGAGGTATATAAAACTCTAATATTGAACCTTTGATAAATAACCCCATAATATTTTGATGGTATCTTTAAGGCATCACTTCGATCTAGTAAGTTAGTCATTGATCTTTTTCATAAAAAATCAACACAGAATGATGGCTACAGCACTTTGTATTACTAATACAAAATAACAGTCCAATTTAAACATAATAATAGAATCAGAAACAATGACTATTTGGCAGGAAAAGCTGGCTAATGTGGACAACTACTGTACAATCAATGAATCAGTGACCTGTGTTCTCTTGGTATCCTACATCCAGCAGTAGATCACCTTGCAAACCACAAACCCTGTAACTATTAATAAAACACAATTTAGAACTGTCCCAGAACAATCATGCAGTCATTGCAACACCAAGAACATACATTAGCATGTAATCCAATAGGTGAAAATAAGTTGTGCCTGTAGATGCAACAAAGTCTTAGGCATGTGTTAATTCCAGTGATCAATTGCACATATGCACTCTGTACATAAATCCTAATGTAGCATCTTTTTCAGCAAAGCAGAAGCAAATGGCAGCAAATAAATATAGAGAATGATTTAATGAAACTTTAAAATCAACAATTTGCATTTGCATTTGTGCTTTTGTTAGTAAATGAACATTTTTTAAACAATACACTCTCTTTATAAAGATTTCAACAAGTGATCTCAACTTATAATTATTTAGTTTGGAATCAATTCTGCCCAGAATATGCAATCTATTACAATTTTTAAAATTATTCTATGTTTTTGTTCTGTATATATGAAGGATTGGGTGGGGGAAGCACCTCATGTTGGATTTTTTGTTAGGCTTGATGTACAAAATACAACTAGACTCTGGGCAGAGTGTTCTTGTGCCCCTTGCACTTTTGCCTTAGGTCTAATAACTTACCCCTAGAATGCTACTTACTAAAATGGTTAAACACGAGAAATAGCCAGGGAGGGTACTAAAAGTAATGAATCTATTAACCCCCAAGACAATTTAAAAAGTATGTCATCCCTTAAAGGGGTGATTCACCTTTAAGGTAACTTTTAGTATGTACTAGTATGGCAAATTCAAAGCAACTTTTCAATTGGTTTTCATTATTTATTTTTTATAGTTTGATAATTATTCCTCTTTTTCTTCTGACTCTTTGCAGCTTTCAAAAGGGCGTCACTGACCCCTTCTAAAAAGCAAATGCTCTGCAAGGCTACAAATATATTGTTATTGCTACTTTTTATTTCTCATCTTTCTAGTAAGGTCCTCTCCTATTCATATTCCAGTCTCTTATTCAAATCAATGCATGGTTGCTAGGGTAATTTGGACCCTAGCTACCAGATTGTTTACAATGTAAATTGAAGAGCTGCTGAATAAAAAGCTAAATAACTCAAAAACGTTAAATAAGAGAAAATAAAAACCAATTGCAAATTGTATCAGAATATCACTCTCTACATCATACTAAACGTTTTCTCCAAGGTGAACAACCCCTTTAATATACCCCCTCACTAATGCAACCAGACTGGAGAACATATTAATTAAATAGGTAATGCCTCCACACCCCTAGCGAAAATCCTACCCTAGGATAAGCTAAATTTTTTTGAATATTTTTGATAAATTGCAACATTATTTTGGCAGGATAAAAAAAAACAGCAACAAAACACCCACTGACTGTGTGGAAAATAGTTGCCACAAAAAAATTCATTTTCTTATCACTGTCCCACCCCCTTTGAAATAAAACATCTTTGTTATCAAAAAATAATAAATTAGCTGTTATACTAGTATTCTGACCAAAATAATGGCCAACACTGCTTGCCAAAATGATACCTGATAAAATGATTTGTTTGAATATATTTACTTTTTTATTCAGTATGATAAATTTTAGTTTCCATTTTCTCATCAAATCTATTGAATCACTTTCAAAGTCAATAGCTTGAAAGGGACTTAAAAAACAGTAATGGGATTTTCTAAAATCAGAATTTATCTCATAATGGGTTTGATTCAATTCAATGCGGTAAATGTGCGATAATGATAAGATGTGTTTACCTGCAAAAAAAATGTGCTTATCTACCTTATTCAATTCATTGCGATATATAATTTTGCAAATGCGCAAAACCTTCAATTTTGCTGTAATGTTAGTGGGATTTCTGGTTTTGACACTAATTTTTTGTTTTTTTAGCACTGTTTTTTCAGCAAATCATGCCACAATTTAGCAAGTTAAGTTATATCTCCATCTACAGTTGCATATATACAACATTTATTAAGTTCAAAACTTTTACATTTTTGGATGTGAGAAAAACCTTCTGGTTACGCTCTAAAGGTCAAGTCTACCTAGGACTCTTATTACTTCAACACCCCACCTAGACATAGCAACACTATAAAAAGTAGTTGCTGTTCTGGAAGATTTCTGCTATGGTCACATACTGTAACAACTACATAGGAAAAAACAGCAGTAGCTACCATGCAGCACAAAAATAGGGTCAATGATCAAAAAATTAAGCAAAGCATTATCAACATGCTATGTTTGTTTTGAAAGCTTCAATTACATTAAATTTTCTCTGTGTAGCCAATGTCATTATTTAATGTTAATGCCATTGTGTCTATAATTGTGTCTCAAATGCCTAAACATATTTTTTGTCACTTTAGATGCCTAATATTTTTAACAAATTTTATGTATAATGGAGCCTGTGAATCAGTCCACTGTGTTCCTGATGATACAAATCCACATGATGATGAGGCTACACAACCAAGTGAAATTAGGTCACCTACCACCTCCAGACATGGCTCCCACAGTACTGGTGAAAAACAAGGACTTCTTTAAGCCAAGTTAATGCACTGAGATCAGAAGATGACATTCATTCAGACCATACAAATGTCAATTCAGCGGATGATGGCGATAGGCAACAAAGTTAAGCTTTGAATTAAATTTGGCACTCATCACAGCTATTGTGAAATGTTTGGAACTAACAAGATCCATACAATTTATTTCCAAAAATCTGGCATGAAGTCACAGCATCTGTCAACAGTGTGAGCAGTGTATGCATTAGCACTGATGTTGTCAAAATATATACTCACCGTAATTTCTATTTCCAAGTCACTTCCATGGAAGCATTCACCAACATGGGTTAATCCCGCCTATCAGGTCACTAGACAGGAAAGTGTTAATGAAAGGGTTTCAATGCTCTCCTCCTCCCAGCATTCCCGTCTAGTAACAAGCTCCAGGAATTTGGTGAATGCTGCCATGAAAGTGATTTGGAAATAGAAATTACGGTGAGTATGAAAAAATTTCTATATTTCCCAAGTCACCCAAGGCAGACAATTTACCAACATGGGATTTCCCCAAGCTTAAGAAGGTAGGGACCATTGCTGAACAACAAACAATTTTTTTTTATTTAGAATTAACAACAGATTGAAGGATCTTTCTCCTAAATCTCGCATCTTGAGACAACAATATAATACGGATGAAGGATCAGGGAGATGCTAGCAGCCTTGAAGATGAGGTCTGGCGGGGCCATGGCTTCCATGGTCCAGGAAGTAGCCATGGCTCTTGTAGAATGAGCCCTCAGGTCCTTAGTAACTTCTTTGCCTTTCAACTGGTAAGCTAGGACAATACGGGAGATAATCCAGAGACCAATAGTGGATTTAGCTGGAGCCATACCTTTCCTAGGGCCTCTCAGAATTAGAGAAAGTTTATCCGACTTCCACCAATTTTCTGTTTGAGTCAAATAATGCGAAATGGCCCTAACTAGGTCCAACCTCGTTCCTTGTCAGACTTAGGGGAAGGACAGAAGGAAGGAAGCGATACTTCCAAATCAGCATGAAATTGAGAAGTTACTTTTGGAAGGAAATCAAAAGATGATCTCCACTTTATCCGTGTAGATAATTGTATCCGGTTCTCTCGATGAAAGTGCAGAGATCTCACCTACCCTGCAAGCTGAAGTAATTGCCACCAGAAACAGAACTTTCAATGTTGCCTGCCAGTCCAAAGCTTTCTCCAAAGGCTCAAAGGGTGAAAACATCACAGCCTGTAAAACAATCGTAAGATCCCAAGGTGGAATCCTGGATTTTGTGAACGGACACACTCTTTTAATTGCATTGAAGGATGTTAGACATGCCCCCACTCTGCTGGTCTGAGCCGGCCTGATCTTATTGCTTTTTCTCAGAAATGAGCTGAGCCGAAAGAAGTACTCCTATTGGGTGGACGACTTTCACCTCTTGTGGACTTCCAATGTGACTGACTTCCAGCAGTCCTTCCACATCTAGGCTGCCTTGAACCTCAAAAGGACCTATTTGTGGGGGAACTAGATCTACCTCCTTGATGCCTGAATCTTTTCTCTTGTGGCAGAAAAACAGACTTAATTTCTTAATGATGGAGTCGAGTTTCTCTCCAAAGAGCATATCTCCTTCAAATGGCAGCTGACATAGATTCACCTTAGAGGCTGAGTCTGCCAATCATGGTTTTAGCCAGAAGGCCCTTCTTGAGGACACTGACAGTGCCATTGTTCTGGAAGCCAGATGCACCAGATCCAGAGAGGTATCTGCCATGAAATACACTGTTAGCTTCATTTCAGACAACATTTCACATAGGACTGACCTTTTAACATTTGAAGAAATGGCTTCCTCAGGTTATTCATCCAAACCTTCATGGCCCTCGATGTAGAAGTCGGAGCTACCGCTTTCCTACATGTTGCCCCTTCTGATATGAAGGTCTTCTTAAGATTGGTTTCAATCTGCTTTTCCATCAGATCACAAAAAACTGCCACATCATCCACTGGCAGTGTCGTTTTCCTCGCCAACCTTACTATCACAGCATCGACTCTTGGAGGGTTATCACACAATTTGGAAAAAGATTCTTCCACCGGATACTCTGTTCTTTTCATTCAGACTTGATAATCTCCTTAATTGAATCATGTACTGGAAAAGTCACCTGTCTCTTTCTGACAGATGGAAAAAACTTGTCTGCTGACGTAGACTTAGGCAGTTCTTCCGAAAGGCATATATAGCGTCTTTCTAACTGCATTCACTAGATTTTCCACTATAGAAGAATCAAAACAGTTTACTTTTCAGACATTACTTCTCCTTCCTCTGAGAAGTCTGAATGCATATCCCCAGGAAAATACAATTCTTCATCTGACACATGTGATAATGATTCATATGGCAACTGTGTGACCCTTTTAGCTTTACTCTGTACTCCAGAGGCAGAAGCAGTAGCCTTCTGCATGCCTTGCACCACAGCTTGTTTGATAATTGAAACAAGAGCCTCCAATTGTGGAACTGAGGGTCTGAAGGCGCTACTGGATCTGTAGCTGAAGCCGTTTTCCTTGATAGAATAGGCTCCCCCTTCTGAGACTCAGTTCACATATGCAGGCTGAAACAGAAAAAATAACCGTCAGCCACTATAATTACTTTCTCTCATTAATATATATATATATATTTATAACGAAATAACCATTGCTGGCACAGGTGAGAGGGCGGAATTCCTCTGGGTAGAGGATTTTAACTGGGCAAAAGGTTACAAAGAAAATTATCATTGGTGTATGCTATAAACCACCTAGTTTAAGTGACGAATATGAAGCCCAGCTACTTTTGCTGATACAAGCGGCTTCACAGCTGGGTCACGTTTTTGCTATGGGTGACTTCAATTATCCAGACATTGACTGGGGTAATGGGGTTGCCAAGACAGAAAAAGCTAGTAGGTTTGTAAATATGCTGAATGACAACTTTGTATTCCGGCTTATCCAAGAACCTACTAGGAATAACTCTCTTTTGGACCTTGTAATAACTAATAATACTGAACTCGTCTCAAGCATTTGTGTGGTGAGCATTAAGGGAATAGTAATCATAACATGGTCTCCTTTGAGATTCTGTTGCAGAAGCAATTAGATAAGGGAGTAACTAAAACACAACATTTCAGATGTGCAAACTTTGACAGTATAAGTGCATCTCTGCAACATATTAAGTGGGAAATGCTTTTCACTGGGTTAAACACGGAACAAAATGGGAAGTCTTTAAAATGCTGCTTAATAAATATACATGTCAATATATTCCCCTTGTTAGCAAGGAATGACGTTGCAAAGCAAAACCTTTTTGGTTCAATAGAAGTGTTGGTGTTGAGGTGGGTAAGAAAAGGAATGCTTTTAAGGCTTTCAAGTTAGCTGGACAGGCGAATCATTTATAAGGTACAAGGAGGCCAATCAATCATGAAAAAAATCTATAAGGCAAGCTAAAATTGATATGGAAAAGGATATTGCAGCAAGCACTAAAAAGAATCCACAATTATTTTTTAAATTAAAAAAATTAAGCAGGAAGGGGTGAGACCTTTAATATCAGAGGGGGGTCAGCTGGTTGATTAAAACAAAAAAAGCATAGATTCTGAACACATATATTTTGTCTGTCTACACAAATGAGGAACCAGTTAATGAAGGTTTCCTTCTTGATAGAACCAATTCTAGAAATACAACTAATGATGCATGGTTCACACATGAGGAAATTCAAAAGAGACTAGAACATGTTAAGATAAATAAAGGTCCAGGGACAGATGATATTCATCCTAGGGTACTTAGCGACCTTAGCTCTGTGATTGCCAAACCTCTTTACCTAATTTTTCATGATTCTTTGAGGTCTGGCATAGTGCCAAGAGACTGGTGAATTGCTAATGTGGTGCCGCTATTCAAAAATGGATCCCATTGTCAGCCTCAAAACTATAGGCCAGTTAGTCTGATGTCAGTGGTAGGAAAGCTTTAACAAAGGGTTAATAAAGGATAAGATACTGGACTTCATAGCAAATCATAATACTATAAGTTTGTGCCAGCATGGTTTTATGCATAATAGATCTTACCAGACTAACTTAATTTCTTTTTATGAGAAGGTAAGCAGGGACCTTGATTCTGGGATGGCAGCAAATGTGATTTTCTTAGAATTTACTAAAGCATTTGATACAGTGCCACACAGAAGGTTACTGGTTGAATTAAAGAATGTTGGCCTGGAACATAGTATTTGTACCTGGATAGAGAACTAGCTAAAAGATAGACTACAAAGAGTGGTGGTAAATGGACCAGTGTTGTTAGTGGAGTACTGCAGGACTCTGTACCAGGTCCCTTGCTTTTCAACTTGTTTATTAATGACCTGGAGGTGGGCATTGAAAGTACTGTTTCTATTTTTGCAGATGATACTAAATTGTGCAGAACTATAGGTTCCATGCAGGATGCTGCCACTTTACAGAGTGATTTGTTTAAGTTGGGAACTGGGCAGCAAACTGGAAAATGAGGTTCACTGTTGATAAATGCAAGGTTATGCACTTTGGCAAAAATAATATAAATGCAAGTTATACAATTTGGGGACTGATTCACTAACTTCGAGTGAAGGATTCGAAGTAAAAAAACTTCGAATTTCGAAGTGTTTTTTGGGCTACTTCGACCATCGAATGGGCTACCTCGACCTTCGACTACGACTTCGACTTCGAATCAGAGGATTCAAACTAAAAATCATTCGACTATTCGACTATACGATAGTCGAAGTATTGTCTCTTTAAGAAAAAACTTCGACCCCCTAGTTCCCCATCTAAAACCTACCGAACTCAATGTTAGCCTATGGGGAAGGTCCCCATAGGCTTGCCTAAGTTTTTTTGGTCGAAGGATAATCCTTCAATCGATGGATTTAATCGTTCGATCGAAGGATTATTCCTTCGATCGAACGATCAAACTATTTGCGCTAAAATCCTTCGACTTCGACTTCGAAGTCGAAGGATTTTAATTCCCAGTCGAATATCGAGGGTTAATTAACCCTCTACATTCGACCCTTCGTGAATCGGCCCCTAAATGGCAGTGTGTTGGGAGTTTCCTTAAATGAGTAGGAACTTGGGATTTTTGTAGATAACAAGTTGTCTAATTCTGGGCAGTGTCATTCTGTGGCTACTAAAGCAAATAAAGTTCTGTCTTGCATAAGAAAGGGCATTAACTCAAGGGATGAAAACATAATTATGCCTCTTTATAGGTCCCTGGTAAGGCCTCATCAGGAGTCTGCAGTGCAGTTTTGGACTCCAGTCCTTAAGAGGGATATAAATGACCTGGAGAGAGTGCAGAGACGTGCACCTAAACTGGTTAGAGGGATGTAAGACTTAAATTATGAGGGTAGACTGTCAAGGTTTTCTCTGGAAAAGGGTGCTTGTGAGGGGACATGATTATACTTTACAAGTACATTAGAGGACATTATAGACAAATGGCAGGGAACCTTTTTACCCATAAACATCTATATATATACTGTATATATATATATATATATATATATATATATATATATATATATATATATATATATATACTGTATATATATATATATACTGTATATATATATATATACTGTATATATATATATATATATATATATATATATATATATATATATATATATATATATATATATATATATATACATATATTCTAAATATAATATATATTGGACCCATTATCCAGAAACCTGTTAGAAAGTTCCAAATTATGGAAAGGCCATCTCCAATAGACTCCGTTTTATCCAAAAAAAATATTTCTCTGTAATAAAAAAGCAGTACCTTGTACTTGAAATATAATTAACTCTATTGGGTTTAAGTAGTGTTTTCATGATTTAGTAGATGTTTGATGATCCAAATTACAGAAAGGTCTGTTATCTGTAAAACCCCTGGTCCCAAGCATTCTGGATAACAGGTCCCACATTTTTTTGTTACAAATATCTTAACATTTTTTATTCTTTAATTACTTTAATTGGATTCATATTTAGATTGTAAAGCTACAGAAGCTAATACATTTGCATGTAAAAACCAACTTGACCTTTCCTTTTATCCTTTCAAACTAGGCAACGGAGTTGTAAGTGTATGCTATGTGATGAATGCTTGAGATTTTTATATGTAAATACAGCAATAGATGATTATTGAGCTCTTTTAATCTCAACTCAAATAATAAGGTATAATGATTTATTTAAACAAACACCTCTTTGCAGAAGTGACATTTTAAAAGATCTTTTTATTTCTTTCTCAGAGATTTTTTATGAAGTATAATGATATAATATAATATAATAAAAATAGAAATCCAAATATATAGTGACTTTATATTCACATATGTATAAATTGCTGCAATAAATAATTTATTTTTCACTGCAAAGGTACAGTGCCATATTAAATATAAGTTCTTTCACTAGTGAATAAACTACTTGGTGAGGAATTAAAAAGTAATCACTTTGATAAGATCCATTTTCTTTACTTTAAGTGCTGTAGGACTTACAGACAGACTTACAATCTGTCCTTTACTACTGTGCCAGCTGTTCTTGCAAGCAAAACAATATACTTTTTATGTCAATGTCATGTAAATTGGAAGTGGATGTGACCGAGAAGCAGTTTTTAATTGCTTTGTCATATTTTGTTTCCTTTTATGCTTTTGACATAGTAATGTAATCAAGGTCAAGGTCTTCTCTTTTAAAGCTTAGACTGGTAAATAGTTTCATAACACATGGGGGCCAATTCATTAAATTCGAGTGAAGGAATAGAAGAAAAAATACTTTGTTTTTTAGTTTTAGGTTTTTTTTGGCTACTTCGACCATCGAATGGGCTACTTCGACCTTTGACTACGACTTCGAATCGAAGGATGCGAACTAAAAATCGTTCGACTATTCGACCATTCGATAGTCGAAGTACTGTCTCTTTAAGAAAAAACTTCGACCCCCTAGTTCGCCACCTAAAAGCTACCGAACCAAATGTTAGCCTATGGGGAAGGTCCCCATAGGCTTGGCTAAGTTTTTTTGGTGAAGGATAATCCTTCGATCGTTGAATTTAAAATCCTTCGAATCGTTCGATTCAAAGGATTTAATCGTTCGATCGAACGATTATTCCTTCGATCGTTCGATCCAGGTATTTGCACAAAATCCTTTGACTTCGATATTCGAAGTCAAAGGATTTTCATTCCCAGTCGAATATCGAGGGTTAATTAACCCTCGATATTCGACCCTTGATGAATTTGCCCCATGGTGTAAAAATGTAGACAACCTTTCTAACATATTATGTAATTATTTATTAATGTTTATTTTACTTTTTTCCTACCAGTGTGAATAGTGTATCATTTGTAAATAAGTTGTATGCATAAAATATTGACAGAAATTACACATTATACTGTGTGCATTTTTTAAGGTAAGAATAACCTGTCAAGATTCTTAAATATCCTTCCTGTCTGAAAAAGAACATACTAAACTATGCCGTACAACACAGTTGGATATGCTGCTAAAATATAAAATACAAAATATAAAATAAAATACCACAATGATGATGGTGCAGCTGTTTTGGAGGAGATTTCAGACTAGGCATGGGGTAGAGGATTCAGTAAAGGATTCGGTGATAAACAGGTTAGATTAGGTAGTGGGCAAAGGATGGGATATTGGGGGAGGAGATTTGGTTGGGGGTTCTGTTAAGGAGGACCACATGCCATTTGTTGAAAATGGTACCAGTGTTAAATGTATGTTTGGAAATGGAAGGAATCTGACTGGTAAAATGGTAGAACTGGGCGTGGTGGTGCTGGAGGGAAAATATGATGTGATTGGTATGGTCAAAACATGGCTGACTGAGTTACATGACTGGGCAGTTAATATTAGTGGCTACAGTTAGGTCCATAAATATTTGGACAGACAACTTTTTTTTCTAATTTTGGTTCTGTACATTACCACAATGAATTTTAAATGAAACAACTGCAGTTGAGCTGTAGACTTTTAGCTTTAATTTAGTGGGTTGAACAAAAAAATTCCATAAAAATGTGAGGAACTAAAGCCTTTTTTAACACAATCACTTCATTTCAGGGGCTCAAATGTAACTGGACAAATAAAAAACTGAAAATAAAATGTTCATTTCTAATAGTTACATAGTTAATTGGGTTGAAAAAAGACAAAGTCCATCAAGTTCAACCCCTCCAAATGAAAACCCAGCATTCATACACACACCACTCCATACTTTCACATAAATTATGTATACCCATACCTATACTAACTACAGAGTTTAGAATCACAATAGCCGTTGATATTATGTCTGTCGAAAAAATAACCCAAGCCATTCTTAAAGGCATTAACTGAATCAGCCATCACAACATAACCCGGCAGTGCATTCCACAACCTCACTGTCCTGACTGTGAAGAACCACCTACGTTGCTTCAAATGAAATTTATTTTCTTCTTCTTCTAGTCTAAAGGAGTTGCCTCTGGTACGGTGATCCACTTTATGGGTAAAAAGGTCCCCTGCTATTTGTCTATAATGTCCTCTAATGTACTTGTAAAGTGTAATCATGTCCCCTCGCAATCGCCTTTTCCCAGAGAAAACAACCCCATACCCTTATAATTTCCATCCCTCTAACAAGTTTAGTTGCACGTCTCTGCACTCTCTCCATCTAATACTTGCCTTTGCTGGCAATGACAGCTTGAAGTCTTGAACTCATGGACATCGCCAGATTTGATTCCTCCTTTTTAATGCTCTGCCAGACCTTTACTACAGCAGCTTTCAGTTGCTGTTTGTTTGTGGGCATTTCTGTCTGAATTTAGTCTTCAAGAAGTGAAATGCATGCTCAATTGGGTTCAGATCAAGTGACTGACTTGGCCATTCAAGAATATTCCACTTCTTTGCTTTAATAAACTTCTGGGTTGCTTTGGCTTTTTTTTTGGGGTCATCTGTATTATAGTAACATAGTAAATTAGGTTGAAAGAAGACACACATCCATCAAGTTCAACCTTTTGACTTTTTTTTAACCTGCCTAACTGCCAGTTGATCCAGAGGAAGGCAAAAAAAACCCCACCTGAAGCCTCTCCAATTTGCCTCAGAGGGGAAAAAATTCCTTCCTGACTCCAAAATGGCAATCGGACTTGTCCCTGGAACAACTTGTACTAAGAGCTATCTTCCATAGCCCTGTATTCCCTCACTTGCTAAAAAGCCATCCAATCCCTTCTTAAAGCTATCTAATGTATCAGCCTGTACCACTGATTCAGGGAGAGAATTCCACATCTTCACAGTTCTCACTGTAAAAAAACTCTTCCGAATATTTAGGCGGAAACTATTTTCTTCAAATCGGAATCGGTGACCTTGTGTCAACTGGAAAGACCTACTGGTAAATAAAGCATTAGAGAGATTATTATATAATCCCCTTATATATTTATATATAGTTATCATATCACCCCTTAAACACCTCTTCTCCAGTGTGAACATCCCCAATTTGGACAATCTTTCTTCATAGCTAAGATTTTCCATACCTTTTACCATCTTAGCTGCCCTTCTCTGGACCTTCTCTAATACAATAATGTCCTGTTTGAGAGATGAGGACCAAAACTGTACAGCATATTCAAGATACAGCTCAGTACCTTTGCCCTTGCAGCTGACTGTCATTGCTTGCTATAGCCAAGTATATCATCTACAAGGACTCCAAGGTCCTTTTCCATAATGGATTTGCCTAGTGCAGTCCCATTAAGGGTATAAGTGGCTTGGATATTTTTACATCCCAGGTGCATGACTAAATTTTTTTAATTTATCAACATTAAATCTCATTTGCCACTTAGCTGCCCAGATTGCCAGTTTGTCAAGATCCTGTTGCAAGGATGCCACATCCTGGATGGAATTAATTGTGCTGGATAGTTTTGTGTCATCTGCAAACACTGATACATTACTTACAATACCCTCCCCTAAGTCATTAATAAACAAGTAAAATAAAAGTGGACCCAACACCTCCCAATCAATTTGACTACGTTTAGCTGGATTTGAGACAGTGTCTCTGAAAACCTCAGAATTCATTCGGCTGCTTCTGTACTGTGTCACATCATGGATAAACACTAGTGTAGAAAAGCTTTGGAGAAGCCACACACCACACAAACCTATAATTCTTATCCTGGTGCCCAGCGATAGAGGAATCGGCCATCTTACGACGAGGGTAAGAAGAATTTCTCTGGCACACAGGAGTTGCAATAGCAGGGCAAGCCCTTGCAATTTTATTATGTGATTGTGCAACGTTTTGGGGACACACCCCTTTGTCTAGCATGTCAATCTTTGTATTCAGCCTGCTGAATTAAAGCTAAAAGTCTGAAGTTCAACTGCATCTGAGTTGTTTCATTTAAAATTCATTGTGGTAATGTGCAGAACCAAAATTAGAAAAAAAAGTCATCTGTCCAAATATTTATGGACCTAACTGTTTGTTTCAGAGGCTATAGAAAAGGAGGAGGGTTATGTATGTTTGTTAGTCAGGATTTAAAAGCTAATATCATATAAGATTCCACAAATGAATTGTAGAAGTATGCTATAGACCCCCTAATGTAAGTGAGGAGGAGGAGACTAAGCTCCTGGTGAAAATAGAAAAGGCTGCTAGTTTGGGGAAAGTAATGAAAATGGGGGGATTTTAATTATCCAGATATTGACTGATATTGACTGGAGCAAAATTAATGCCAGGTCAGCTAATAGGAAGAAGTTTATAAACTTGTTACATGACAATTTTATGGCACAGGTCTGTTGTCGAGCCAACCAGAAAAAAATGCTATTCTGGATCTAATGATCTCTAATGACCCAGAATGTATAGCAAATTTGCAAGTAACTGAACCCCTGGGTAACAGTGACCATAATGGTATATCATTCAATAACTGGTGCAAAAAACAAATATACACTGGGGTAACAAAAACCAGGAATTTGAGAAAGCTAATTTTAGTGCCTTGAGGGCTGCCCTTCAGAGCATATATTGGGGTTTTATGTTTTCAGCTAAAAACACAGAACAGAAATGGTTGTCATTAAAATTATATTAAATCATTACTGCTCTCAATTTATATATTCTCAGTATATGTAGAATCACTAAGAATCGCCCTATGTGGCTTAATATAGAAGTAAAGAAGTTAATAGGAAAGAAGAGAATGTATTTAAAAACTGCAAGCCTGTTGGGACAGAAGCTAAATTTAATGAATATAAATGTTGTAAAACAGCAATATGGAAGGCAAAAGTAAAAAAAAAAAAGAAAGAAAAGGAGGAGAGCATTGCAGTTGAGGCTAAGACTAACCCCATAAAGTTTTATAAGTATATTAATAGTAAAAATATAAGGGGTTGAGAGTGTTTCTCTTTCAAATAATGGTACCAGTATGGTTGTAACAGATACAGAAAAGGCTATGTGCTAAATCAGTTATTTTCTTTAGTGTATACAATAGAGGAGTCTGAGTTCCCAGGCTCACTTCATAGCTGCACTGATGGCTCAGCTCAATCTAGTCAGTGGCTGACTTGGGATAAGATTCATGAAACTTTATTAGCAATGAATGGAAACAAGGCACCAGGGCCTGGTGGTATAAACCCCAGGGAGCTTAGTTCAGTTTTAGACCGGCCCCTATTTCTGATTTTCACAGATTTGCTTTCATCTGGTATGGTACCTATGGATTGGAGAAAAGCTGATGTCATTCCAATATTTATAAAGAAAGAATTGTTCAGTGTACCTTCCTAAAAAAGCAATACATTTTCCGAACGAAAGAGGTGTGATTACCAAAATAATGTGTTATAGAAATGAAAAGAAGTAAAACCCCTCTCTATTCAATTGACCACCAATTAAAGAAAATTCAAATATTAGTGCAGCAGTGTCAGAGTTTATTAACAGTTTCGTTAACGGTTACTAACCCAGTGTTGCTTCAATTATTGGGCAGCCATTGCTGGGTTACCCAATAAAGTGATATGTGCTAGGTGCTAATAATTCATTAGCAATTAAAAATCATGTAACAGGATTAATTAATATTGTGCTATAAAGTGCTAGTGCTTCAAATGAAATTAAGAAGTTAACTTAAATAACCAGGATTAAATTGACCCAGGTGAGATTAAAGTTAATTCATTATTATATATCACACATTAAAATCCATTCATTATAGAAGATTGTAAATAACTGATTAACTGTTAAAAAGTAAACTTTACTAAATTCATTAAAATTGCTGCAAATCAATTAAGGTAATCTTTGAAGACTGCATAAAAATTGGTGAGTAATAATTAATCCATACACCCCCGTTAAAGTTATAGGGTGTTAAAAAACGTTTGCATAAAATTATTCAAAGGAGACCAGCATTGAAAGAGAAAGGAGGAATAGGAAAATTGTTAGAGGTGGAGAAGTCCCAAGTTCTAGCTGCCTGTATTTTTCTAAGTCTGGGACCCCACACGGAGGAGAAAGTAGGTCACTGGGGACTGTAGTCTCAATTTTACCTTGCTATCTTATAATTCGGAGCGCTAATCTTCCCTATAAAACTACAAATCCCACAGTGCCATTGGATAACAGGTAAGATTATAAAAGAAGAATCAATGCGGTCGCAAAGGTTTAAAATCAATAGGAAATTATTTTGCAATAGTAAAAATAAGGAAAGCGCCCAGGAGACTTCACAAAAAGCGCTTCCCAGTGTGCCAACACGTGTTTCGCCTGCTGGCTTTGTCAAGGCAAAATCTAAAAGTGACTCGTTTGGTGTGGTATCTTTATCACTTCCTGAATACAAAATCTCGCGATACTTGAAAATGAGATCTCACAATGAGATCTCGCAATACTTGGAAATGAGATCTCGCGAGAGTTACATTGGGGAAGATATGTGTATATCGTTGCTAAGCGACGGTCACATTTCAGATGTATTTGGTTAAATCGATATATAACTCACTGGTATCTATAACAACCACCGGTATTTATTGAGGAAGAGATGTTAGTAAAACTTATTATTATTTATTACCAAGATTATTTAAATAAAATGTTAGTGGAATAGTGTCTACTATTAGAAGGAATTGATATGTTAAACCAAATACCTGAATCATGTTTATTAGAATAGTGTCTACTATTAGAAGGAATTGATATGTTAAACCAAATACCTGAATCATGTTTATTAAAGAAAAGCATTAAATAGTATATTTTCATTGATCCCATTGGGTGAAACTGAATTTAATTTGAAAATCCAATGTGTTTCCCGTTTGAGTAATTCTTGTTCCAGATCACCCCCTCTGATTCCCAATTGGATCTGTTCTATAGCCCAAAATTTAACATTGGAGGGGTTCATATTGTGATATTGTTTGAAATGACTTGCAACTGTGGATAATATTTTATCTGATTTACCTATTTTATCCGCATTTCTGATTGAACTGCAGTGTTGTTGTATTCTGAGTTTGAGCATCTGTGTTGTCATCCCAACGTATTGTTTCTTACAAGGGCACTCCAGTACATAAATTACTCCCTTGGTTCTGCAATTAATGTAATCCTTGATTGTATGATTAATGTTAAATCTATCACTGAATTTTGTGCTTTTGATCATGTGATCACACATATTGCAATTTCCACAGGGGAAGCAGCCCTTAATGATATTGGGTCTGCTGGGTGTCTGGAAGTGACTTCTCGATAGTAGGTCTTTCAGATTAGGGCTACGTCTGTAGCATACAGAAACTGTATCTTGTAGAACAGTATCTAGAACCGTGTCTTCTTTCAAAACCGACCAGTGTTTATTAATAATTTGATTAATTTTCTTGCTGTTAGAGTTATATGTAGTTATAAACCTGACCGTGTTATCTTGCTGAGACCTAGTCTTTGGATGGAGCAATTGTTCTCTTTCAGTCCCTAAAGCTCTATGATAAGCTCTCTTTATGAGTTTACCGGAGTATCCCCTTTGTTTTAATCTGTTTTTAAGTAGTACCGCTTGTTCTTTAAAGAGAACATGAGAGGAACAGTTCCGTTTTAGTCTTAAAAATTCCCCTATAGGGAGTGATTTTTTCACAGAATACGGATGATGACTAGAGAAACTTAGCAAGGAATTAGTGGCTGTCTCTTTTCTGTAGTTGTCAGTAGTCAATTTGCCCTCCTCTGTTATCATAATTGATAGGTCCAGGAAGGAAACCATTTGTTTAGAGATATTCACAGTCAGTTTGATATTAAGTTTATTAATATTAAGCTTGTCTATAAATTCCAGAGCTTCCTGTTCCGTGCCAGACCAAAGTATCAGGATATCATCCATATGTATTTGGAAGAGGCTCATAAACAACTTTCTTCACCAAGTTATAAAGAAATTCTTGGAGATCCTACAGAGAATTATATACAGTTATACAATAGGATGATTAATGATGCTTTTAAAGATAACATCATAACCAAGAAAGAAAGAAGTTTTTTAAGTAATGATCACCCTAGAGTTGCCACCTTTTATCTCCTGCCAAAAATACACAAAAATAAAGAAAAACCCCCAGGGAGACCCATTATCTCTGGTAACGGTAATCTAACCGAAAAAGTCAGTCAATATATTGACTTAAGAATAAGACCAATTGTGGAAAATTTAGACTCATACGCCAGAGACACGATGGACGTGCTTAATCAGATTAGTGAGATACAAACAGATAGCAACACCCTTCTAATCACCCTGGATGTAGAATCCCTTTACACCTCTATTAGCCATCAGCTGGGGTTGGAAGCTCTAAAATACTTTTTGTACAGCTATTTAGGTGAATCTGATGAAACCAGCTTTTTAATTAAAGTGATGGGGTTCATCTTACATTTTAATTATTTTACATTCCAAGGGAAATTCTATCTGCAAACCCAGGGGACCGCCATGGGAACTTCCTGCGCTCCCTCGTATGCCAACCTTTTTTTGGGGCATTGGGAGGAGACCGTTGTGAACAGTCAAATGTTCAAAAATTACCACAATAAGATTTTAAGATGGATACGCTATATTGATGATATCCTGATACTATGGTCTGGCACGGAACAGGAAGCTCTGGAATTTATAGACAAGCTTAATATTAATAAACTTAATATCAAACTGACTGTGAATATCTCTAAACAAATGGTTTCCTTCCTGGACCTATCAATTATAACAGAGGAGGGCAAATTGACTACTGACAACTACAGAAAAGAGACAGCCACTAATTCCTTGCTAAGTTTCTCTAGTCATCATCCGTATTCTGTGAAAAAATCACTCCCTATAGGGGAATTTTTAAGACTAAAACGGAACTGTTCCTCTCATGTTCTCTTTAAAGAACAAGCGGTACTACTTAAAAACAGATTAAAACAAAGGGGATACTCCGGTAAACTCATAAAGAGAGCTTATCATAGAGCTTTAGGGACTGAAAGAGAACAATTGCTCCATCCAAAGACTAGGTCTCAGCAAGATAACACGGTCAGGTTTATAACTACATATAACTCTAACAGCAAGAAAATTAATCAAATTATTAATAAACACTGGTCGGTTTTGAAAGAAGACACGGTTCTAGATACTGTTCTACAAGATACAGTTTCTGTATGCTACAGACGTAGCCCTAATCTGAAAGACCTACTATCGAGAAGTCACTTCCAGACACCCAGCAGACCCAATATCATTAAGGGCTGCTTCCCCTGTGGAAATTGCAATATGTGTGATCACATGATCAAAAGCACAAAATTCAGTGATAGATTTAACATTAATCATACAATCAAGGATTACATTAATTGCAGAACCAAGGGAGTAATTTATGTACTGGAGTGCCCTTGTAAGAAACAATACGTTGGGATGACAACACAGATGCTCAAACTCAGAATACAACAACACTGCAGTTCAATCAGAAATGCGGATAAAATAGGTAAATCAGATAAAATATTATCCACAGTTGCAAGTCATTTCAAACAATATCACAATATGAACCCCTCCAATGTTAAATTTTGGGCTATAGAACAGATCCAATTGGGAATCAGAGGGGGTGATCTGGAACAAGAATTACTCAAACGGGAAACACATTGGATTTTCAAATTAAATTCAGTTTCACCCAATGGGATCAATGAAAATATACTATTTAATGCTTTTCTTTAATAAACATGATTCAGGTATTTGGTTTAACATATCAATTCCTTCTAATAGTAGACACTATTCTAATAAACATGATTCAGGTATTTGGTTTAACATATCAATTCCTTCTAATAGTAGACACTATTCCACTAACATTTTATTTAAATAATCTTGATAATAAATAATAATAAGTTTTACTAACATCTCTTCCTCAATAAATACCGGTGGTTGTTATAGATACCAGTGAGTTATATATCGATTTAACCAAATACATCTGAAATGTGACCGTCGCTTAGCAACGATATACACAAATCTTCCCCAATGTAACTCTCGCGAGATCTCATCGCGAGATCTCATTTCCAAGTATTGCGAGATCTCATTGTGAGATCCCATTTCCAAGTATCGCGAGATCTCATCGTGAGATCCCATTTCCAAGTATCGCGAGACCTCATCGCGAGATCTCATTTTCAAGTATCGCGAGATTTTGTATTCAGGAAGTGATAAAGATACCACACCAAACGAGTCACTTTTAGATTTTGCCTTGACAAAGCCAGCAGGCGAAACACGTGTTGGCACACTGGGAAGCGCTTTTTGTGAAGTCTCCTGGGCGCTTTCCTTATTTTTACTATTGCAAAATAATTTCCTATTGATTTTAAACCTTTGCGACCGCATTGATTCTTCTTTTATAATCTTACCTGTTATCCAATGGCACTGTGGGATTTGTAGATTTATAGGGAAGATTAGCTCTCCGAATTATAAGATAGCAAGGTAAAATTGAGACTACAGTCCCCAGTGACCTACTTTCTCCTCCGTGTGGGGTCCCAGACTTAGAAAAATACAGGCAGCTAGAACTTGGGACTTCTCCACCTCTAACAATTTTCCTATTCCTCCTTTCTCTTTCAATGCTGGTCTCCTTTGAATAATTTTATGCAAACGTTTTTTAACACCCTATAACTTTAACGGGGGTGTATGGATTAATTATTACTCACCAATTTTTATGCAGTCTTCAAAGATTACCTTAATTGATTTGCAGCAATTTTAATGAATTTAGTAAAGTTTACTTTTTAACAGTTAATCAGTTATTTACAATCTTCTATAATGAATGGATTTTAATGTGTGATATATAATAATGAATTAACTTTAATCTCACCTGGGTCAATTTAATCCTGGTTATTTAAGTTAACTTCTTAATTTCATTTGAAGCACTAGCACTTTATAGCACAATATTAATTAATCCTGTTACATGATTTTTAATTGCTAATGAATTATTAGCACCTAGCACATATCACTTTATTGGGTAACCCAGCAATGGCTGCCCAATAATTGAAGCAACACTGGGTTAGTAACCATTAACGAAACTGTTAATAAACTCTGACACTGCTGCACTAATATTTGAATTTTCTTTAATTGGTGGTCAATTGAATAGAGAGGGGTTTTACTTCTTTTCATTTCTATAAGTCATTCCAATATTTAAAAAGATCTTAGTCTGGTAATTACAGGCCAGTAAGTTTGATATCTGTGGTGGGCAAATTATTTGAAGGCTTGTTAAGGGATCACATTCAAAATTTTGTCCTAGTGAATGGCATTATGAGCAGCAATCAGCATGGCTTTATGAAGGATAGTACTTGTTTGCTTGAGTCAGCTGAAATCCCCCAATATGAATGCAGTACTAGGTGCACGTACCGTCAGTGGTCCATCCTCCACCATTAATCCAAAAAGAAGGTTTTCATACATTGATACATTACATGGCAAACAGCCTGGTCTGCAATGTTTCAGGCCTTCAGGCCTTTTATCAAGCTTATCAAGGTCTGTTGGGCTTAATGAAGTCATTTGCACATGGAAAGGAAACTGGCTACTTGATGGGGTGCAGAGGGTGGTTGATAATGGTACATTCTCTACTTAGAGTAAAGTTCTAAGTGGGGTCCCTCAGGGCTCAGTATTGGGTCCACTTTTATTTGGCTTAGGGGAGGGTATTATAAGTAATGTTAGTGTTTGCAGATGACACAAAACTATACAGCCCAATTAATTCCATCCAGGGTGCAGCATCCTTGCAACAGGATCTTGACAAACTGGCAATCTGGACAGCGATGTGGCAAATGAGATTCAATTTTGACAAATATAAAGTCATGCACCTGGCATGTAAAAATATCCAAGCCACTTATACCCTTAATAGGACTGCACTAGGCAAATCCATTATGGAAAAAGCCCTTGGAATCCTTGTAGAGGGTAAACTTGACTGTAGCAAGCAATGTCAATCAGCAGCATCAAGGGCAAATAAAGTCTTGAACTGTATTAAAAAGGGCATTGATTCACGGCAGGGTCATTCTTCCACTGTATAGAGCGCTTGTAAGGACCCATCTAGAATATGCCATAAGGTTTTGATCTCCAGTGCTTAAACAAGACATTACTGAGAGAGTACAAGAGGGGGGTTGTGGGTGCACTCCTAAGGCCATATAAAAAATATTTAAATACAATAATCCCCTGTCTAAAAAGAGAAAAACAGGGTTTTTTGTTACAAAGTTATGATCATAAAATTGGTAAGCCGCCATACCACGTCAAGGTAAACCCCATACGGCGGTCTCTAACCTGTTTACCTGTGATCAAAATTTAAAACCTTGGTTTCAATCTGGACTAGATCCTCCCCCGCCACCTGCATATGCGGCTTTTGAAGGGGAGACTGCCCAGACCAACGCCCATTTAAAAAAAAAAATGTGATTGTGAAGAGACTATAATGAAGGAAAAGTAAAGTTATATATATAAGTGCACACTTGTATGTGTGTGAGTATAAGTATAAGTACAGGTGTGAGTATAGATTTAGAGGGAGATGAAAAAGGAAAAGCTAAATGTGGAGTGTGATAGGTGTAATGTGTGTGGGTCTGTGCAAGTGTTACCTAGTGATAAGTGCAGCAAATATAATGAGTGTCTCACAGGCGTTGGTAATAAAAAGGCCAAAGCCTCCCCAGCCGCTAGCATTTGTGGCTTTTAAGGGAGAAAAATTGCCCAAACCAAGGATTAATCAAAAACAACAAGGACATAGGGCCACCGTTAATTTAAGGGGGTGGGTATGAGGGTGCACTAACCACATGAAGCTCAGCCACAGCTTCCGGCTGCATTTCAGGTACAAGAGGGGGGTTGTGGGTGCACTCCTAAGGCCATATAAAAAATATTTAAATACAATAATTCCCTGTCTAAAAAGAGAAAAACAGGGTTTTTTGTTACAAAGTTATGATCATAAAATTGGTAAGCCGCCATACCACGTCAAGGTAAACCCCATACGGCGGTCCCTAACCTGTTTACCTGTGATCAAAATTTAAAACCTTGGTTTCAATCTGGACTAGATCCTCCCCCGCCACCTGCATATGCGGCTTTTGAAGGGGAGACTGCCCAGACCAACGCCCATTTAAAAAAAAAAAAAAAAAAATGTGATTGTGAAGAGACTATAATGAAGGAAAAGTAAAGTTGTATATATAAGTGCACACTTGTGTGTGTGTGTATGTGTGTGAGTATAAGTACAGGTGTGAGTATAGATTTAGAGGGAGATGAAAAAGGAAAAGCTAAATGTGGAGTGTGATAGGTGTAATGTGTGTGGGTCTGTGCAAGTGTTACCTAGTGATAAGTGCAGCAAATATAATGAGTGTCTCACAGGCGTTGGTAATAAAAAGGCCAAAGCCTCCCCAGCCACTAGCATTTGTGGCTTTTAAGGGAGAAAAATTGCCGAAACCAAGGATTAATCAAAAACAACAAGGACATAGGGCCACCGTTAATTTAACAAAAAACCCTGTTTTCTCTTTTTAGACAGGGGATTATTGTATTTAAATATTTTTTATATGGCCTTAGGAGTGCACCCACAACCCCCCTCTTGTACCTGAAATGTAGCCGGAAGCTGTGGCTGAGCTTCATGTGGTTAGTGCACCCTCATACCCACCCCCTTAAATTAACGGTGGCCCTATGTCCTTGTTGTTTTTGATTAATCCTTGGTTTGGGCAATTTTTCTCCCTTAAAAGCCACAAATGCTAGCGGCTGGGGAGGCTTTGGCCTTTTTATTACCAACGCCTGTGAGACACTCATTATATTTGCTGCACTTATCACTAGGTAACACTTGCACAGACCCACACACATTACACCTATCACACTCCACATTTAGCTTTTCCTTTTTCATCTCCCTCTAAATCTATACTCACACCTGTACTTATACTTATACTCACACACATACAAGTGTGCACTTATATATACAACTTTACTTTTCCTTCATTATAGTCTCTTCACAATCACATTTTTTTTTTTAAATGGGCGTTGGTCTGGGCAGTCTCCCCTTCAAAAGCCGCATTTGCAGGTGGCGGGGGAGGATCTAGTCCAGATTGAAACCAAGGTTTTAAATTTTGATCACAGGTAAACAGGTTAGAGACCGCCGTATGGGGTTTACCTTGACGTGGTATGGCGGCTTACCAATTTTATGATCATAACTTTGTAACAAAAAACCCTGTTTTTCTCTTTTTAGACAGGGGATTATTGTATTTAAATATTTTTTATATGGCCTTAGGAGTGAACCCACAACCCCCCTCTTGTACCTGAAATGTAGCCGGAAGCTGTGGCTGAGCTTCATGTGGTTAGTGCACCCTCATACCCACCCCCTTAAATTTACGGTGGCCCTATGTCCTTGTTGTTTTTGATTAATCCTTGGTTTGGGCAATTTTTCTCCCTTAAAAGCCACAAATGCTAGCGGCTGGGGAGGCTTTGGCCTTTTTATTACCAACGCCTGTGAGACACTCATTATATTTGCTGCACTTATCACTAGGTAACACTTGCACAGACCCACACACATTACACCTATCACACTCCACATTTAGCTTTTCCTTTTTCATCTCCCTCTAAATCTATACTCACACCTGTACTTATACTTATACTCACACACATACAAGTGTGCACTTATATATACAACTTTACTTTTCCTTCATTATAGTCTCTTCACAATCAAATTTTTTTTTTAAATGGGCGTTGGTCTGGGCAGTCTCCCCTTCAAAAGCCGCATATGCAGGTGGCGGGGGAGGATCTAGTCCAGATTGAAACCAAGGTTTTAAATTTTGATCACAGGTAAACAGGTTAGAGACCGCCGTATGGGGTTTACCTTGACGTGGTATGGCGGCTTACCAATTTTATGATCATAACTTTGTAACAAAAAACCCTGTTTTTCTCTTTTTAGACAGGGGATTATTGTATTTAAATATTTTTTATATGGCCTTAGGAGTGCACCCACAACCCCCCTCTTGTACCTGAAATGTAGCCGGAAGCTGTGGCTGAGCTTCATGTGGTTAGTGCACCCTCATACCCACCCCCTTAAATTAATGGTGGCCCTATGTCCTTGTTGTTTTTGATTAATCCTTGGTTTGGGCAATTTTTCTCCCTTAAAAGCCACAAATGCTAGCGGCTGGGGAGGCTTTGGCCTTTTTATTACCAACGCCTGTGAGACACTCATTATATTTGCTGCACTTATCACTAGGTAACACTTGCACAGACCCACACACATTACACCTATCACACTCCACATTTAGCTTTTCCTTTTTCATCTCCCTCTAAATCTATACTCACACCTGTACTTATACTTATACTCACACACATACAAGTGTGCACTTATATATATAACTTTACTTTTCCTTCATTATAGTCTCTTCACAATCACATTTTTTTTTTTAAATGGGCGTTGGTCTGGGCAGTCTCCCCTTCAAAAGCCGCATATGCAGGTGGCGGGGGAGGATCTAGTCCAGATTGAAACCAAGGTTTTAAATTTTGATCACAGGTAAACAGGTTAGAGACCGCCGTATGGGGTTTACCTTGACGTGGTATGGCGGCTTACCAATTTTATGATCATAACTTTGTAACAAAAAACCCTGTTTTTCTCTTTTTAGACAGGGGATTATTGTATTTAAATATTTTTTATATGGCCTTAGGAGTGCACCCACAACCCCCCTCTTATTACTGAGAGAGTACAGAGAAGGGCAACTAAGCTTATAAAATGGTATGGAAAATCTTAGCTATGAGGAAAGACTGGTCAAATTTGGGATCTTATAATAATCTCTCTTATGCTTTATTTACCGATTTACCGGTAGGTCTTTCCAGATGATGCAAGGTAACCCATAGAAGAAAGGAGGTTCTCCCTAAATATTCAGAAGGGTTTTTTACAGTAAGAGCTGTGAAGATTTTTAATTCTCTTCCTGGATCAGTTGTACAGGTTGATACATAAGATAGCTTTAAGAAGGGGATTGATGGCTTTTTAAAAGTGAGGGAATACAGGGTTATGGGAGATAGATCCTAGTACTAGATAGAACTTGATGGACGTGTGTCTTTTTTCAATGTAACTTACTATGTTACTATGTTACCCAACTCTAAAGGTAAATTGAGGAAGAGTAAGATTGTGTGTGCAGTGCAGTGAGGAATGCTTTGTATGTGGAGGAACCAAACAACAGTTACACCAGCTTATGTTGCAGCAGAGAAGAGCCAGCTCCTCTGGTCAGAACTCAGCCATGTATCTACATCTAAAAGTACACACGTTTGAAGACTGACAAATCCAGATTCTAGACCGGGAGAGCGACTGGTTTAAAAGAGGAGTTAAAGAAGCTATATATGTAAAAACTGAAAATCCAAGTCTGAATAGAGGCGGGGGGTGGGTGCGACATTTATTGTCTGCCGCATAACAAGCTGTTTTGGCACCTCTCCCTGGAAGGTTTAATACCACATCAAAGATCCAATCTTGCTAATACAATTAACACCTAATTTATTGACATCATTGCGGATTATGATAGATGACAGTTTATGCTGATTGGAGCAACATTCCAGAGGATATATATTCTCTAAGGAAGATTTACAAGTTATTCTGAATTGAGAAAACCAGTTGGATGACTGCTGAAATGTCTTCAAGGAAAAAACACAGCAAGTCCATTTGATTTGACTTATTTCAATAGATGTATCTAAACATATCAATTTAGAATAGTTTACAGTGTCTGATACCCTTTTGAGCTCAATACTTTCTGAAAAATTTTTGTGAGATGTGCTGGGATATTGCCAAAATCCCTTACCTACCGGTGCGTCTCTCCTCGGGTGCTAGTGCGCAGGTGCGCACTTCCGGGTCTTTGGCTCCACTGACACCAGCGTTTGACACTAAGGGGCAGATTCACTAAGGGTCGAATTTCGAAGTTAAAAATACTTCGAAATTCGACCCTCGAATTGAAATCCTTCGACTTCGAATATCGAAGTCGAAGGATTTAGCGCTAAACGTTCGATCGAACGATCGAAGGATTTTTCGTTCGAACGATTCGAAGGATTTTAATCAAACGATCGAATGAATATCGTTCGATCAAAAAAAGTTTAGCAAGCCTATGGGGACCTTCCCCATAGGCTAACATTGACTTCGGTAGGTTTTATCTGCCGAAGTAGGGGGTCGAAGTTTATATTAAAGGGAAAGTACTTCGACTATCGAATGGTCGAATAGTCGAACGATTTTTACTTCGAATCGTTCGAATCGTTCGATTTCGATCGAATTCGAACAAATTTAACCAATTCGATGGTCGAAGTACCCAAAAAATACTTCGAAATTCGAAGTTTTTTTCATTCGAATCCTTCACTCGAAGTTAGTGAATCTGCCCCTAAGCGTCATGAAGTCACGGATAGGTGCCGGATTTTGAAAATTGCAGCCAAATCTTCTTTAACCCTTTGCCTGCCAAGCACGTACACCGTACGTTCTGGCAAGCAAGGGCTTTAACTGCCAAGCACGTACCTTGTACGTGCTTGCAGTTTTACATGCTGTACTCTGCATCAGCGGCTTTAGCCGCCTCTGCAGAGGTTCAGCAGCATTGACAGCCCCCTGGGCAACGAGGCTGGGGGGCTGTCGTGTCGGTCCTACGACAGGATTGTCGCAGGGCCAACCTAAAAGAGGCACACACAGCAAATCGCGTGTCTGCCTTGCTGCTCTGCTTCCTCCTGCTTACCTCGTGTTTCAGCGACGCCCACACACTTCCTGCTTGCTGTGAATCTGCAGGCAGCTTCTCTTAGAACTTCTCCAGCTCTCAGATCACCCAGAAATGGTAAGTGGCCTTTATTTTACACACTTACATACACTTACCTACATTATACACACATATTTTAGTAAAAAAAGCAAAAAAAAACCAAAACTTTTTTTGCATTTTTCATTTTACACTTATATGCAATTATATGCATTTATATACACTTATATACACACTTATACACACTTATACACACTTATACAATTCTTGGAAGTGTACACACATGTATACACATTTTATTTTTTTTTACTTTTTCATTTCACTAATTTGTGTTTTTTTACCCCTAAAAGCTGTTTATTTCAGCAGCGTGACTATTGGATAATTGATTTCGGCCACTAATTAAGCTGTCGGTGTGGTTATTTTGTTATTTCATTGATTTGCACAATTTTTGTGGTTTAATTGCAATTTTATCCCTGCATTATTGTTCCTTATGTATCTTTAGTATAGTTTTGCTGTTTGGTGCTTTGGTATATTATTTTACTTAGATTGATCCGTCAGAATATATGCTTTCCAAAAATATATGGCTTTCTGGGGTCTTTTTACAGTTTGGGGGTCTTACGGTACATAACACACAGTTGGGGCTCTCTTTTCAGCAGCTTAGTTGGCCAGCGTGAAAATTCATATGCACGTTTTTCATTTGGGGCCGTACACACCACATACTTTGGTAAATCTATGCATATTGGGCATCAAACTATTTAGTAGACCTCTGATGTCCATATTTAGGGTGATTTTTCTTTGTACGTAAAACATTGTGTGCGATAAATGTGGCAAACTGCAACATTTTTAGGCGATTTTCAGAAATGTAAAAATCTCCATGTTTAGAAAAGCTTTGCAGATTGGTACTTTGCTGTAGAAAGACGTCTTTATCTTGGTTGGTTTCGTCAGAATGTGTACTTTCCAAAAACATATGGTTTTGGGGGGTCTTTGCTGTTAGGAGGGTCTTGAGGCACATAATATGAAGTCAAGGGTCTATGTTCACAGAAGGCGAATCGGAAGCAGAGAAAACTCATATGCACTATTTACATTTGGGGTCCGCACATGCCAGCTGCCTTGGGATATCAATGCATATTGGGCATCAAACTGTTCAGTAGACCCTTGGCATCAGTATTTATGGTGTTTTACAATTGTATGTAAGAAGTTGTGTGAGATAAATGCGGCCAATTGCAATATTTTTAGCCGATTTTCAGAAATGTAAAAATCGTTGCTTTTATCGCCAAATTTAGGAGTACTTTGGAGTACAAAGACATGCATACCCAATTTAGATTCGTGGGAATGTGTACTTTCCGAAAATATATGGTTTTCTGGGGTGAACTTACTTTTTTCTACTTTTGACCCCCCCAAAACGATGTAAATGTGTGCTTGGGTACACCTATACATATTGGGCATCAAACTGTTCAGAGGACCCTAGGCTTTCATATTTGGTGTGATTTTGCTTGATACCTAAAAGTATGTGGGTAATACGATGCTGCAGGCTAGAAATTTTTTTTTGAAACTTGTATGTTTATTATGTAAGAAACGAGTACAAAACAAACACTTGACTCGATGGTACATAATGAAAGCACATATAAATACAAACAATATGCAAACTGTTTGGTACATGAAAGAAGAAAGAAAAGTAAAAAGAAAAGAAAGTAAAATAAAGCAATATAAAGGCATCATGGAATAAAAGAAAAATCTTAGGTAGTACATGGCATATTCGGCATATTAGGCAAGGTAGCAGGGTGTGTAACCTATTCCCGATAATCCAGCTGCCACCAGAAGTAGCAATGGCAGAGGGCATAACCTCACAAGAGTCATAGAGGGTGCCACGGATCCCAAATTTGGCTACATTTGAGTTTGGACTCCAATGAGCTTGGAATCATTCTCTCCATATGTTCCCTGGATTCCAATTGTTGGAGTAAGTGCTGTATAGTAGGAGTCTCCTTTTGTTTCCAGGATTTCGCTATTAACGTAGCTGCAGTATTGAAAATGTGAAACAAGAGTTTCCTGTTAAGGTTAGGAGAGTTTTCAGGATATATTTGTAGGAGCCCTATTTGGGGCAGGCAAGGCAAGGTATAGTCCAATCTGTTATTTAGTAAGGAAAAGACGGCAGACCAGAACGGTTTAACTGACGGACAGTGCCACCACATATGAATATAGGTACCAACTTCCCCACATTGCCTCCAACACAAAGGAGAATATTGGGAGTGTATTTTTGCTATCTTTTGCGGAGTAAGGTACCAGCGATGAAGCACTTTCAGATGTGTTTCGATATGGTTTGTGCAGTTAGTTGCACCTTTAGGGGCCAATATGGAATGCTGCCAAATACCAGGGGAAAAATTAATTTGGAGATCGTCCTCCCATCTTTGCATATATGGAAAGAGGAAGTCATTTGGTAACTGGAGTTGCTGATGGTAGCAATCTGAAATGAGTGCTTTACCGTCCCATGCTTTACTGCAAAGGTATTCCATTCTAGTCTTAGGACGTAGGATTTTCACATTCGGAAGATGAGATTTGAGGAAATGAGTTACCTGGAGGTAGGTGTAATAATGAGAGAGTGGTAAGTCGTACTTTTCAGCCAAATCTTCAAATCTCCGCAAGGAGTTCGCAAAGTACAGATGTCCAATATCAGTGATACCTTTAGTAATCCATGTTTGGAGATTGATGTTAGGGATCAAACGGTGCAAGGCTGCAATGGGAGTCAGAGGCGATGGAAAAGAGGTAAGGTTAAGTTTTTTGGTCATGACATCCCAGATATGTAACAGAGTCCGAGTTGTCGGCAACATGTGAGTAATAGGTGGCCGGAGTCTCTTAGGTAGCCAGAAAAAGTTGTAACAGATTGTGATCACTAACAAAATTAGACTCGATATCTACCCAATTCCTAACCCCATGCGGGGAGTGTAAACGAATCACAGTTTCCAACATCGTAGCAATATAATACATTCTTATGTTAGGGAATCCCAAGCCACCTGAGTTTCTGGGAAACTGAGCACAACTGAAAGCTACCCTAGAGGGTTTATTCGCCCAAATAAATTTATTTATGACTTTTTGTATGGCCGGACAGAACCTAGGTGGCAGTGCTATATGTAGCGTTCTAAATAAATATAATATTTTCGGCAGAATGTTCATTTTTATAGAAATGATTCGTCCCAACCATGAGATAGATTCAGACTTCCATTTGAAACCTTCTGCTTCAATCATTTTCAGCAAGGGTTGATGGTTTAACCTATAAATATCTTCCGGATCTTTAGGGATTTTGAGGCCAAGATATGTAATATACGTGTCTCTCCAATCAAAATTATAACAATGTTTATAGCCTTGTAGACTAGGGTGTGGAATATGAAAGGGAAGTGCCTGAGTTTTGGATTGGTTGATTTTATACCAGGAGACAGATTGGAAAGTTGCTAGTTCTCTAAACAAATTGGGTAGTGACACTGCAACATTCCTAAGGCTTAACAATATGTCGTCTGCAAATAGTCCGATTTTATGTTGGGTCATACCGCACGAAATTCCTGCTATGTCTACATTTTCTCTAATCCTCTGAGCAAGTGGTTCTACCATTAGTGCAAAAATAAGGGGAGACAATGGGCAGCCTTGCCTCGTGCCATTAGTGATGGAGAAGGCGTTCGAGAGGGCCCCTGCCGTACATATCTTAGCTGTAGGAGTAGTGTACAGGGGGAGCACAGCTTTGAGGAAGGTTGGACCTAACTGGTATTGCCGAAGAGTCTCCTCCATGTATGCCCAGTTGACCCTGTCGAACGCCTTCTCTGCATCCAAAGATAGCAAGAGCGCTGGGGTTTTCTGCTGTTTTAGTATATGGATAATATTATGGAATCTGCGTGTGCTATCTGAACCTTGTCTATGGAGTACAAACCCAACTTGATTTGGGTCAATAAGGGAGGGGAGAATCTGGTTAAGTCTTTGTGCCAAGAGTTTAGCATATAACTTAAGATCAGTGTTCAGCAGAGCTATAGGGCGATAGCTTTGGCATTGATCTGGGGGCTTTCCAGGCTTGGGAATGGTAACAATATGGGCCTGGAGATATTCTGGAGTTATGTCTCCCGTATCCATGATATTTTGGAATACTTGAAGCAGATAGGGGGAGATTATAGGAGAAAATATTTTGTAATAGGCATTAGTGAACCCATCAGGGCCCGGGGCTTTATTCAGTTTTAGGGTCTTAATTACAGCCGTTACCTCATCACTAGATATTGGTGAATTCAAGATATCTTGCTGAGATGGCGTGGGTTGAGGGAGGTTAATTCTATCTAGATATTCTCGAATTATACTTAAGGTTGGTTGCGGTGCAGTGGTAGTATCTTTAAGGTTATACAATTCAGCATAATGGGCGGCAAACTCATTAGCAATAACTTTAGGATCAGTTTGTTTACCATGTAGAGTTGTTATATGACTTATTCTAGCCTGAGCTTGTTGTTTCCTCAGTTGCGATGCCAATAATCTATCAGCTTTATTGCCCTTGGAGTAAAAGAGTTTTTTAAGTAGTTTCAGCCGATAGGCTGTTTTAGCCGCAATAATGTAATTGAGTTTTTGTCTAATTTCATTCATTTCTTGGTACTGCGAGGAACTAGTCTGATGGATAGTCTGCTTTTCAAGAGATGCTAATTTAGTTTCAAGTTGCAATTGAGAATCGTCTCTGGACGCTCTAAGCCGTTTAGCAAGGGAAATAAACTCCCCCCGCAAAACCGCCTTATGTGCCAACCATACTGTCTGGGGGCCAACTTCACCATTAGAGTTTAAAGTGAAATACTGTTTTATAACTTGTTCAATGTAAGCTTTACTGTCATCTTTGAGGAGCAGACTATCATTCAGACGCCATGGTAATTTATCTGTGGGGGAGTTAGAGTCAGGAATCTCTATACCAATAGGGGCATGGTCAGACCAAGTTCTCAACCCTATCCAGGCATTTACGATTTGTGTAGTGGTTTGAGGGTCGGCAAAGAACGCATCTATCCTAGTGTGGGTATGAAAGCGAGGGGAGAAATAAGTGTAGTCTCTGGCAAGTGGATTCTTCGCTCTCCACACATCTATTAAGCCGTGGGAATGTAGGAGGTTGCTAAACGTTCTACAATGTTTCCTCTGTGCCTGCGATATAGGGCCACTCTGACCTTTAACAATATCAACGTTAGGGTCCGAGACCATGTTAAAGTCCCCGGCAATTACACATTTTCCAATTTTATAATGAAGGAGTTTTGGGAGAATTTTTGCTAGAAAGTTAGATTGGTGTTCATTCGGGGTGTAAATGTTAATCAGTGAGTATGTGGTATTTCCTATAACACAATTCAACATCAAATATCTACCCGCGGGGTCAGCATGCACACCCCTGAACTGGAACGGTAATTTGGATGAGATGAGGATAGAAACCCCTTTAGACTTATTTTTAGCATAAGCATGATAGGAATGTGGGAAACGTTTAGAGGAGAATCTAGGAGGAGCTGAACAACAGCAATGAGTTTCTTGGCAAAAGAGAACATCGGCCTTCGCCTTGTAGGCATCGTGTAAAAGCTGATTTCGTTTATTAGGGGAGTTCAAACCTCTGCAATTTAGTGAATAAAATCGCACCATTTCTGTGGCAGATGTGCATGCTTTTCCCCGACAGGGCTGACACAATCAGATAGAAAACTAACAATATGCCTAGAGCCTGGTAATAAAAAACAAAAATGAGAAAAAAATATATGCCATGTACTAACAATCAAAAAACAGAAAGAAAACAAGCAGTAAACAAGTGAAGAAACCTTCGAAAGCATTGCAACTTAACGAGGTGCTTGTGGTTTTTAGCAGGTAACCACTACTCGACTCCAATTCCCAGTATGGAGCCTTGGGGGGTGAACAGGTCGAAAAGTCGTCTGAATCAGAAGGAGACATCTCGACGTCGAGAAGCAAACTGAAAACGGGAAAATATTGGACCATGCAGGAGAAAGCATCAAACTTTAAGCCAATCTGTCTGGAGCTTCTTTGGCGAGTGAGTCGGTGAGAGTCGCTCCGAAGTAGGAGCTGTAGCAGGGGCTGAAGGCAGATCCCATCTGGCAAGGGCTTTTTTGGCGTCGCTCACAGTAGACAGTATGGTGGGTGTCCCATTACGCTGGATGATGAGCTTGACTGGGTAACCCCAGCGGTAGGGGATGTCATTCTGCCGTAAAATTTTCGTGATCTCTGCGAAGGCCTTGCGTTTGAGCAGAGTGGCAGGAGCCAAGTCCATATACACTTCAAGGTGCTGGTACGGCTTCGGCCAATTTTCCTTCTTACGAGCAAGAGAAAGCAGTTTGTCTTTCGTTTGGTAAAACACGAATCTGGCAAGGACATCCCTGGGGACATTATCAGGGGCGGTTCTGGGTTTTGGAACCCTATGGATACGATCAATAGCCATTTCCAGTGCATGTAGATCTGGCAGTATCACTCGAAGTAACTCAGTGATATGGGTTTCCAAATATCTAGGGAGTACAGTTTCGGGTATGCCCCTGAAGCGCAGATTATTTCTGCGGGACCTATCTTCCAGGTCAGTCACTTTATCCAACATGCGATCAAGGTCAGAGCGTGTTTTATTATGGGAGTCTGCTAAGTCATTATGGGCATCGGCAAACTCACCCATTTTCTCTTCCATGTGCGCAGTGCGATCACCCAAGTCTCTGATCTCTTTCCTGAGGTCATCAGTTGTTTGATATCGCTCTGTAGAGTGTGCTTCATATCCAGGAGCATTTCCTTTATCTGGGCCGCCGTGGCAGGTGCGTGCTCTGGAGATTTAGCAGACATAGCAGTCGGCGATATAGGCTTTTTGCTGCGCAGCGGTTCCAAGATGGCGCCGGACCCTGCGGCCGCGTGTGGAGACTTGACTGCGGCTGGAGAAAAGAAAGCGGTAACTGCCTTCTGCTGCTGTTTTTGCGCCTGTCTGGTCCCCCTCATTGACACAGAGCAAATCAATCTCAATATATAGCTGTTGGGGGAATCAGAAAGCTATTCTTCCCTCAAAACATCCTCCTCAAGGACGGAGCGCTAGCAGTACGTGTCCATCCGGTTCAGCAGGCAAACTCCGCCCCCAGGCTAGAAATTTTGAGGTGATTTCTGGAAATGTCACCAAAATCACCAAATTTTGGAATAGTTTGCGGCTTGGTACTTTGTAGTACAAAGACATGCATACCCAATTTAGATTCGTGGGAATGTGTACTTTCCAAAAATATATGGTTTTCTGAGGTGAACTTATTTTTTTCTACTTTTACCCCCCCCCCCCCAAAACTATGCAAATGTGTTGATTTTGCAGTATCTGGAATTACAGAACTGATAGCTCAAATGAGGTGTCTACATTCTAGGGCCCCTATATGCCACATGCTTGGGTACACCTATACATATTGGGCATCAAACTTTTCAGTGGACCCCAGACTTTCATATTTGGGGTGTTTTACATTGATACCTAATGATGTGTGGGAGATATGATTCTGTAGATTGGAAGCTTTGAGGTCATTTTTCAAAAAATTCACCAATTTCTATAAAACATTATAACTTTAGGAAACAATTGCAACTTGGTAGTTTTGAGTACAACAATATATTTACCCATTTTTGATTCACCAGAATCTGTTCTTTCTAATAATGGGTAGTTTTCTATTGTAAACCTACTGTTAGTGGAATGTTTGGCCTTGAAATCAGAAGTATGCCATTTGGGGAGCGGTGCTTTGGAAATTTGGTTGTGTACTGCTTGTAGATTTTGATCTATGCAAGTGAGAAATCTCCATAAAACTATATATATTTGGTATTGCCGCATTCAGGAGACCTTTCCAAATCAGCTGTGTTCTCATACAAAAAGTAAATAATGTTTCTGATATATGTGATTGTTCTTTGTGAAACATGATTTTTTTCATTTTATTGGACACTTAGAAGCCTATATTTTTTTACAGAAGTAAAATTACACCAACATTCTTGCATATTTTGAAAGTTCAGGTTGTCCTGAAAAAAACAATATATTGTTTTCCTGGGTAAACTAAAAGACTGCCCCAGGAAAGGCCCTTAAAGTGAAAGAGTGCAAAATATCTTAAAACTGCTTGGCAGTAGATGTTCACATCTAGGACAGGGTTAAAAAGCCAATTCACCATTTTGAAAATGCCCAAGCTGGTTTCAGTTATCTGTTCCTGCCAAAGTGTCTGATTGTGATTTGAATTCCTGGTTTTGACTTCTGCCTGATTCCCAACTGACTCATGCAGCCTGCCTTGAACTCTTTGCCTGACTTTGACTATGTCTTCTCTTAACCCCTGCTGGTATCTGCCCATGAACTTGTTACTCACTTCTTACTGGCTTCCGCAGCAGAAAGCCCAGGGCCCCAAAAAGGCGTCGGTGAATACCGGAACCCACAGGATTCACCTGTGCATCCGCAGGTACTATCGCTGAACAAGGTTCCTGATAACATGGTCGTTACAGTTAGCTTGGGCAATGGAACCTTCCCAGGCTGCTGCTTCCTCTTCCATGGAGGCTTATTGTGACGTCATAATGAAACATCTGGAGAGCAAACAGTCTCAACAGGCACATCTCGCTCAAGCTTTGCAACATATTACTGCACGTTTGGAGACACTTCAGAATTCTGGGACCTCTGCGCATCCTGCAACTCCAAAGGTTCCCAAGATTTCTGCTCCAGTTCGTTTTGGGGGTGATCCAGATGCTTGTTGAGGATTCATTACTCAATGCAAGATTTTGATGCCAGTTTGATTTGGCACCCGATCAATTTACTACAGAGAAATCTAAAGTGTATATTATTTCTCTTCTACAGGGAAAAGCTCTTGCTTGGGCATCTCCACTACTGGATAGAGATGATCCCCTGGTTCATGATTTCCACCTTCCATCAAGTTTTTGATGTTCCGGGCCAGAAACTTCATGCTTCTGATCAGCTCATGCAGATCAACCAGGGATCCCTTACGGCCTCCGAATATGCCATTAATTTCCGGACTCTGGCTACAGAAATGTCCTGGAACAATGAGGTGCTTATTGTGGCTTTGTGGAGGGGTCTTCACAAGGGTCTAAAAGACGAGCTGATCACTCAGGATCTGCCTACCTCTTTCAATGACTTTGTGGTATTCATCGTTAAGATTGATTCCAGGATGAGAGAGAAGTCTTCACTCAAGTTTTGTGCCGCAAACCTTTGGTCGCACCCTATGTCAGGTCTGACTTTCCTCCTCCTCCTCTGGTTTCCACACCACCGGTTCATGATGAACCTATGCAAATTGGAGCTACACGCTTAACTCCAGAGGAGAGGACCCATAGGAGAAATGCTGGTCTCTCACTGGACATCTGCTGAGATCCTGTCCTACCAGACCTCAGAATCAGGGAAACACTCCCCCCTAGGTGTGAGGGGGTGTCTCCCCTAGGAAAGATTTCTGCACTACCAGTTCCCTACAATTCTCGTATGCTTCTACCAGCTTCCCTTTTCACCTTGTCTGGTATGTTTTCCTACTAGCTTTTCTGGACTCCGGAGTGGCAGGAAATTTCATTGATAACGTCTTTGCCTAATCCTGTGGTCTAAGTCCCATTCCTCTCAAAATTCCCCTTTCTGCTCGGGTTGTGGATGGCAGAACAATTTCTCCTGGTGTTTTTTCTTCCGATACTACTCCAGTCCTTATCCGAGTGGACAGTCTTCATGTAGAGGATATGTCCTTCCTGCTCATTGATTGCCCCAAGACTCCTATCATTTTGGGGTTTCCCTGGCTTTGACTCCATAACCCGTCCATTGACTGGTCTTCTGGGGAACTTACGGCCTGGAGTCAGTTTTGTCGTTCCAATTGCATTTCCTCTTCTGTTATTCCTGTGGCTGCTTCATCTTTGCTTTCTGTGTCCAGTCCACTTCTTCCTGATGCCTACAAGAATTTCACAGATGTGTTTGACAAGATAAATGCTGAAATCTTACCTCCTCATCGTACTGTTGATCTTGTTCCCGGCTTTGTTCCTCCTAGGGGAAGAACATATCCTTTATCCTTGCCTGAGACCCAATGGGTTTATCAGGAAATCAATGTCTCCATCCGGAGCTGGTTTCTTTTTCATCCAGAAGAAGCATGGCACGCTTAGACTGTGTATTGACTATTGTGCCTTAAACAAAATGACTATAAAAAATCGATACCCGTTACCTCTGACACCAGAACTAAGAGGAGCTTATGTCTTCACCAAGCTTACAACCTTATTTGCATTCGTCAAGGCGATGAGTGGAAGATGGCTTTCAACACCCGGGATGGCCATTACGAATATTTGGTCATGCCGTTTGGCTTATGCAACACGCCTGCTGTCTTTCAAGATTTCATCAATGATGTCCTTCGAGACTTTTTACAAACTTGTGTCATAGTCTATTTGAATGACATTTTGATTTATTCTTCTTCAATTTCTGATCACCTTTTCCAAATAAAGCAAGTTCTTCGCCAAGCTTAAAAAGCCAAGCTTGAAAAGTGTGAGTTTCACAAGTCCTCAATATCCTTTCTGGGATTCGTGATTTCTCCCTCAGGGTTTGAGATTCCTACAACTTTGAAAGCCATCAAATGTTTTTTGGGTTTTGCCAACTTTTACTTCAAGTTCATCAAGAATTTTTCTCAGACAGTGGAACCTATTACGGCTCTTATGAGTCGGACCACTCAAGCACAGGAGGCATTTTTGACTTTCAAAAGATTATTCAGTTCTGCTCCAATCCTTCTTCATCCTGATCCGGCCCGGACCTTTGTTCTAGAGGTCAATGCTTCGGAGGTGGGAGTTGGGGCCGTCTTATATCAGCATGCTGAATTTCAAGGGACCCTTCATCCTTGTGCCTATTTCTCTCACAAACTGTCTGTTGCTGAGAGGAACTATGATGTGGGTAACTTTTGGCTGTTAAGCTTGCACTGAGTGGCGTCATCTGTTTGAGGGAATTGAACAGCCTATTACCATCTTAACAGATCACAAGAATCTGGAATATATTTCCTCGGCTGGAAGGCTTAATCCTCATCAGGCCCATTGGGCTTTGTTCTTCTCCAGGTTCAATTTTTTTTTTTAACCAAAAATATGCTTTATTAATGTATCCACATAAGAAAACAAAGGATGTTTCGACATGTCACATATATCAGTGTTGTGGTAGGACTTACACAATGTCCTGCATTATAATAAAATAGAGCATATTTATCAATAAACAGTAAACAGAAAATATAATTGCTCTCTTTTGTGTGTCTCGTTATTTTGGTGGTGTCATTACTCAATATTTTCTCTTTCTATTTGGGTAGCTGCTCCCAGGCAGGGGGAGGGGTTAGGTATCATTTGTGTGTTTCCTAAATTAAATACATATTGCTACCAAGGGGACCATACATTAGCATGTTTTTCTTTTTTGCTTTCCATGGTTGCCGCCATACTTTCCATTTGTTCAGAGGTAGAGAGTAGAGTATGAAGGTCTTTGAGTGTATATTCAGATTTGAGTTTCCATTTCCTGGATATCATGGTGGCTGCTGCCGTGAAAATGTGGAATAACAACTTCCGCTGTTGAGGGTTGGTATCTGGCGGGGGGACATTGAGAAGGGCAATTTCTGGTTTAAAGGGGATTGTCCAATCCAAATCCATTTTTAGAAAATTAAAGATAGAGCTCCAAATGTATAAACTTGTGGGCATTCCCACCACATATGTAACAGGGTGCCTGTAGTGCTGCATCCTCTCCAGCATCCTTTGTTGTAAGCTGGGTTAATATTGTGAATTTTGGCAGGTGTCAGGTGCCATCGGAAAAGAATCTTTCTGTTAAGCTTATTATGATTAGTACACCGGGTTGCTCCTTTTGGGAGTTGTGAATACTGAGTCCCATTGTTGTGATGAAAGGTTTATTTGTAAATCTTGTTCCCATCTGAGTTGGTATAGGAGCTTTTGATCTGGATCTTTTTGTAAGAGTGGCTTGTAGCAGTCCGAGAGCACTCCCCTACTGTACCTGCTTTCTCTGCATAGAAATTCCATTAGGGTGGATTGTTTAATTGTCTTGTAATTGGTAAGGTGTGACTGTAATGAGTGGCTTATTTGTAGCCATGTATATCTGTTTCCTAGAAATTTCTTTAGGGTGGATTGTTTAATTGTCTTGTAATTGATAAGGCGTGACTGTAATAAGTGGCTTATTTGTAGCCAAGTAAATCTGTTTCCTTCTGTCAGACCAAATTTTCTTTTTAGGTCATCAAATGGTCTCCACTTGCCAGCAAAGTATAGGTTGCCTAGAGTTGTGATCCCTTTTGCAATTAGATCTTCCACTCTGATGTTAGGTACCAATAGCTTAAGAGCCACTATGGGAGTGAGGATGGAAGGGAAGTCCCCAAATTTATGCCTCTTTCTATTCATGTCCCAATATTTGAGAATGAATTTGGTAGTATCCAGAATTTTGGGTAGCTGTGGTTGTAGTTTTTGAGGGATCCATAAGATTTCAATTTGAGGGGGCGGGGTTTGATTAGTTGCACCTGAACAGACTGTATAAATAGAACCCCTGGGACTCCAGTGGAGCTTGCTCTAGTGTTAGCTTCTCTTAAGTGTTAGTTCTTTAAGTGGAGGATCTGTAAGTGGAGTTACAAACACAGGAGTTAAGTGAGGGATCTGTAAGTGGAGTTACAAACACAGGAGTTAAGTGGGGGATCTGTAAGTGGAGTTAAAAACACAGGAGTTAAGTGGGGGATCTGTAAGTGAAGTTACAAACACAGGAGTTAAGTAAGGGATCTGTAAGTGGAGTTACAAACACAGGAGTTAAGTGGGGGATCTGTAAGTGGAGTTACAAACACAGGAGTTTCAAATTAAAGGAGGTTCAAATTAGGTCAAAAGTTTGTTTTAAAACCCTTATTTTTATTTTATATATTTATTTATTTTTTCCTGTTTTGATCTGTAACTGGGATAATGAGTGCTAGCAAGATTGAAGGTCTGACTCAGTCTGCCATATGTATGCAGATTTGGAACAAGAGATCCAAAATGCTTACCTCTGTGGTGGTTGTGAGCAAATTGCCACTTTGGAGGCTCAAGTTAGAGCACTAGAGCAACAAATTGCAACACTGCGGTCAATTGACAATCTTGAAAGGAGTCTTTTGGTCACTGAGCAGGACCTAGCAGGGACAGATAGTTTGGGGGGAACAGAACAGCAGCAGGATGTTGAGGCAGCTAGCTGGGTGACAGTTAGAAAATCTAAGGTGGGCAAAAGGAAAATGGAGGCTGATCCGGAGCTTATACATCGCAAAAAATTTGCCAGATTGTGTGAAGATGATGGGAGTATGAACTCTGGATTGGCAATTCTAGATGGGGCTGATCTCTCTAACAGCTGGGAGACCAGTTTCTCTAGTAGTGGTGGGGAGGAGAGTAGAGTCAGGCCTAAGCAGATTGTGGTTGTAGGTGATTTAATTATTAGGAAAGTGGATAGGGTAATTTGTCGTCCGGATCGCTACAACCGAACAGTTTGCTGTCTACCTGGTGCCAGGGTTTGGCATGTGGTTGATCGGATAGACAAATTATTGGTGGGGCTGGGCATGACCCAGCTGTCTTAGTGCATATCGGTACTAATGACAAAATAAATGGTAGATGGAAGACCTTAAAGAGTGATTTCAGGGATCTAGGCTCTAAGATCAAGGAAAGGTCTTCCAATGTCATCTTTTCTGAAATTTTGCCCGTGCCACGTGCAAGTTTAGGAAAACAGCGGGAGTTTAGGGAGCTAAATGCGTGGCTCAAGTTTTGGTGTAGGAAGGAAGGGTTTCGGTTCCTAGAGCACTGGGCTGATTTTTCGTTGGGGTACAACCTATACAGTCATGATGGTTTGCACCTCAATGGAAGGGGGTCCACTGTGCTAGTGGAAAGAAGGAGTGTTTAAACTGGGCAAGGGGGGTGGGTGAGATAAAGAATTATAGGGAAGCTAGGGTAGACAGGGCAGTGGGGTTAGTAAGGGGTCATGGGGGAGGAGTAAGGGGGGCATACAGTTTACCAGCTAAGGAGGTCCCTCTGTTACAAGGAAAACAGAATAATACTAACTTAACATATAATTCTCCACTAAGTAATGCAAATTTCAAAAGTAAAAGTAGTAACCTCTGCTGTATGCTGGCAAATGCACGGAGTTTGTCAGGTAAAATGGGAGACCTAGAATTAATTGCATGCTCTAAAAATTATGATATAATTGGTATCACCTGGTGGGATGAAACATGTGACTAGATTGTGAATTTAAATGGTTACACCCTATTTAGGAGGGACAGAGGGATTCAAAAGGGTGGAGGAGTGTGTTTGTATGTAAAGCCTGAATTAAAGCCATGCGCTAAAGAAATACCAATAGCTGGCACTGGTGAGGGTGTAGAATCACTCTGGGTAGAGATTTTGACTGGGCAAAAGGTAACAAAAAGAATTATCATTGGTGTATGCTATAAACCACCTCGTATAAGTGTTGAGTATGAAGCCCAGCTACTCTTGCAGATACAAGCGGCTTCAAAGCTGGGTCAAGTTGTTGCTATGGGTGACTTCAATTATCCAGACATTGACTGGGGTAATGGGGTTGCTAAGACAGAAAAAGCTAGTAGGTTTGTAAATATGCTGAATGACAACTTTTTATTCCAGCTCGTTCAAGAACCTACTAGGAATAACTCTCTTTTGGACCTTGTAATAACTAACAATACTGAACTCGTCTCTAAGATTTGTGTGGGTGAGCATTTAGGGAATAGTGATCATAACATGGTCTCCTTTGAGATTCTGTTGCAGAAGCAATTCTATAAGGGAGTAACTAGAACACTAAATTTCAGATGTGCAAACTTTGACAGTATAAGGGCATCTCTGCAACATATTAAGTGGGAAATGCTTTTCACAGGGTTAAACACTGAACAAAAATGGGAAGTATTTAAAATGCTGCTTAATAAATATACTTGTCAGCATATTCCACTTGTAAGCAAGGAACATTGTTGCAAAGCAAAACCTTTTTGGTTCAATAGAAGTGTTGGTGTTGAGGTGGGTAAGAAAAGACGTGCTTTTAAGGCTTTCAAGTTAGCTGGACAGCCGAATCATTTATAAGGTACAAAGAGGCCAATAAATCATGCAAAGAAGCTATAAGGCAAGCTAAAATTGATATAGAAAAGGATGTTGCAGCATGCAGTAAAAAAAATCCAAAATTATTTTTTAAATATGTTAATAGTAAAAAAATGAAGCAGGAAGGGGTGGGACCCTTACTATCAGATTCTGAACTCATATTTTTCATCTGTCTATACAAATGAGGAACCAGTAAGTGAAGGTTTCCTTCTTAATAGTACCAATTCTAGTAATACAACTAATGATGCATGGTTCACGCATGAAGAAATTCAAAAGAGACTAGAACATGTTAAGATTAACAGAGGTCCGGGGCCAGATGGTATTCATCCCAGGGTAATTAGCGAGCTTAGCTCTGTGATTGCCAAACCTCTTTACTTAATTTTTCCCGATTCATTGAGATCTGGCATAGTGCCGAGAGACTGGCGAATTGCTAATGTGGTGCCTCTATTCAAAAAAGGATCCCGCTCTCAGCCTCAAAACTATAGGCCAGTTAGTCTGACGTCAGTGGTAGGAAAGCTTTTCGAAGGGTTAATAAAGGATAACATACTGGACTTCATAGCAAATCATAATACTATGAGTTTGTGCCAGCATGGTTTTATGCGTAATAAATATTGCCAGACTAACTTAATTTCTTTTTATGAGAAGGTAAGTAGATACCTTGATTCTGGGATGGCAGTGGATGTGATTTACTTAGACTTTGCTAAAGCATTTCATACATTGCCACACAAAAGGTTACTGGTTAAATTAAGGAATGTTGGCCTGGAACATAGTATTTGTACCTGGATAGAGAACTGGCTAAAAGATAGACTACAAAGAGTGGTGGTAAATGGAACATTTTCTAATTGGACCAGTGTTGTTAGTGGAGTACCGTAGGGCTCTGTACTAGGTCCCTTGTTTTTCAACTTGTTTATTAATGACCTGGAGGTGAGCATTGAAAGTACTGTTTCTATTTTTGCAGATGATACTAAATTGTGCAGAACTATAGGTTCCATGCAGGATGCTGCCACTTTGCAGAGTGATTTCTCGAAATTGGAAAACTGGGCAGCAAACTGGAAAATGAGGTTCAATGTTGATAAATGCAAGGTTATGCACTTTGGCAAAAATAATATTAATGCAAGTTATACACTAAATGGCAGTGTGTTGGGAGTTTCCTTAAATGAGGAGGATCTAGGGGTCTTTGTAGATAACAAGTTGTCTAATTCTGGGCAGTGTCATTCTGTGGCTACTAAAGCAAATAAAGTTCTGTCTTGCATAAAAAATGGCATTAACTCAAGGGATGAAAATATAATTATGCCTCTTTATAGGTCCCTGGTAAGGCCTCATCTGGAGTATGCAGTGCAGTTTTGGACTCCAGTCCTTAAGAGGGATATAAATGAGCTGGAGAGAGTGCAGAGACATGCAACTAAATTGGTTAGAGGGATGGAAGACTTAAATTATGAGGGTGGACTGTCAAGGTTGGGGTTGTTTTCTCTGGAAAAAAGGCGCATGCGAGGGGACATGATTACACTTTACAAGTACATTAGAGGACATTATAGACAAATAGCAGGGGACCTTTTTACCCATATAGTGGATGACCATACCAGAGGCCACCGCTTTAGACTAGAAGAAAAGAACTTTCATTTGAAGCAACGTAGGGGGTTCTTCACAGTCAGGACAGTGAGATTGTGGAATGCACTGCCGGGTGATGTTGTGATGGCTGATTCAGTTAATGCCTTTAAGAATGGCTTGGATGATTTTTTGGACAGATATAATATCAAAGACTATTGTGATACTAAGCTCTATAGTTAGTATAGGTATGGGTATATAGAATTTAATTAAAAGTAGGGAGGGGTGTGTGTATGGATGCTGGGTTTTCATTAGGAGTGGTTGAACTTGATGGACTTTGTCTTTTTTCAACCCAATTTAACTATGTAACTATGTAGTGGGATATCTTTTGAAAAGTATCTAGTTCCTCCATTAAGGCTGACAGTGAAGAGGTCGGGTCTGCCATAGTCAGGATTATGTCATCCACAAACAGGCCTATCTTATGTTGTTCCTCTGCCACTGGGATTCCCCCAAAATTTGGGTGGGAGCGAATTCTAACTGCCAGAGGTTCTACCATGAGTGCAAAGATAAGGGGTGACAAAGGGCATCCCTGTCTAGTCCCATTTGTGATGTTGAATGCGTTCGACAGGGCCCCTGGAATTTTGACCTTAGCCATTGGTGAGGTATAGAGTAGTGTAATTGCCCAAAGGATATTTCCTGACAGTCCTATTTGCTTTAACCCTTTCCCTGCCAGCCATTTGGTCCTAGATGCGAACATCTACTGCCAAGCAGTTTTTAGATATTTTGCACTCTTTCACTTTAAGGGCCTTTTCTGGGGCGGTCTTTTAGTTTACCCAGCAAAACAATATATTGTTTTTTTCAGGACAACCTGAACTTTCAAAATATGCAAGAATTTTGGTGTAATTCTACTTCTGTAAAAAAATATAGGCTTCTAAGTGTCCAATAAAATGAAAAAAATCATGTTTCACAAAGAACAATCACATATATCAGAAACATCATTTACTTTATGTATGAGAACACAGCCTATTTGGAAAGGTCTATGTCTCCTGAACGCGGCAATACCAAATATATATAGTTTTATGGAGATTTCTCACTTGTATAGATCAAAATCTACAAGCAGTAAACTACCAAATTTCCAAAGCACCGCATCCCAAACGTCATACTTCTGATTTCAAAGCCAAACATTCCACTAACAGTAGGTTTACCCTAGAAAACTACCCATTATTAGAAAGAACAGATTCTGGTGAATCAAAAATGGGTAAATATATCATTGTACTCCAAACTACCAAGTTGCAATTGTTTCCTAATGTTATAATGTTTTATAGAAATTGGTGAATTTTTTGAAAAATTACCTCAAAGCTTCCAATCTACAGAATCATATCTCCCCCAAATCATTAGGTATCAATGTAAAACACCCCAAATATGAAAGCCTGGGGTCCAGTGAACAATTTGATGCCCAATATATATAGGTGTACCCAAACAAGTGGCATATAGGGGCCTTAAAATTTAGACACCTCATTTGAGCTATCAGTTCTGTAATTCCAGATACTGCAAAATCAACACATTTGCATCATTTTTTGGGGGGGGGTAAAAGTAGAAAAAAGTTCACCCCAGAAATCCATATATTTTCGGAAAGTACACATTCCCACGAATCTAAATTGGGTATGCATGTCTTTGTACTCCAAAGTACCAAGCCGCAAACCATTCCTAAATTTGGTGATTTTGGCGACATTTCCAAAAATCACCTCAAAATTTCTACCCTGCAGCATCGTATTACCCACATACTTTTAGGTATCAAGCAAAATCACACCAAATATGAAAGCCTAGGGTCCTCTGAACAGTTTGATGCCCAATATGTATAGGTGTACCCAAGCACGTGGCATACAGGGGCCCCAAAAGGAAGACCCCCATATGGTCTGTCATTTCAGATACTGCAAAATCAACACATTTACATCGTTTTGGGGGGGGTCAAAAGTAGAAAAAAGTAAGTTCACCCCAGAAAACCATATATTTTCGGAAAGTACACATTCCCACGAATCTAAATTGGGTATGCATGTCTTTGTACTACAAAGTACAAAGCCGCAAACCATTCCTAAATTTGGTGATTTTGGCGACATTTCCAAAAATCACCTCAAAATTTCCACCCTGCCGCATAGTATTTTCCACATACTTTTAGGTATCAAGAAAAATCATCCCAAATATGAAAGCCTAGGGTCCTCTGAACAGTTTGATGCCAAATATGTATAGGTGTACCTAAGCATGTGGCATATAGCTGCCCTAAAATAAAGACCCACCCCCATATGGTCTGTCATTTCAGGTACTGCAAAATCAACACATTTACCTCGTTTTGGGGGGGGGCAAAGGTAGAAAAAAGTAAGTTCGCCCCAGAAAACCATATATTTTCGGAGAGTACACATTCTCGCAAACCCAAATTGGGTATGCATGTCATTGTACTCCAAAGTACCAAGTTGCAAGTCTTTCCTAAATTTCTAGATAAAAGCAACGGTTTTTAGATTTTTGAAAATCGCCTAAAAATATTGCAATTGGCCGCATTTATCTCACCCAATTTCTTGCATACAATTGTAAAATAACATAAATATTGATGCCAAGGGTCTACTGAACAGTTTGATGCCAAATATTCATAGATATACCAAGGCAGCTGGCATGTGCGGACCCCAAATAAAAATAGTGCATATGAGTTTTCTCCGCTGCCGATTCACCTTCTGTAAACAAGGACCATTGACTTCATATTATGTGCCTCAAGACCCTCCTAACAGCAAAGACCCCCCAAAAACCATATATTTTTGGAAAGTACACATTCTGACGAATCCAACAAAGATAAAGACGTCTTTCTACACCAAACTACCAAACTGCAAAGCTTTTCTAAACTTAGAGGTTTTTATAACATTTCTGAAAATTGCCTAAAAATGTTGCAGTTTGGCGCATTTTTCGCACACAATGTTTTACCTACAAAGTATAATCACCCTAAATATGGACGTCAGAGGTCTAATGAATAACTTGATGCCAAATATGCATAGATTTACCAAAGTATGTGGTGTGTACGGACCCCAAATAAAAAACATGCATATGAATTTTCACACTAGCCAACTAAGCTGCTCAAAACAGTACCCCGACTTGGTGTTATGTGTTGTAAGACCCTCAAACTGTAAAAAGCCCCCAGAACAGAATATATTTTTGGAAAGTACATATTCTGACGGATCAAACAAAGTAAAATATATCTTTCTATACCAAAGCACCAAACAGCAAAACTATACTAAAGATGCATAAGGAAAAATAATGCAGGGATAAAATTGCAATAAAACCACAAAAATTGTGTAAATCAATGAAATAACAAAATGACTGATCCAACAGCATAATTAGTGGCCAAAATCGATTACCCAATAGTCATGCTGCCACAACAAATGGTTTTTAGGGGTAAAAAAACACAAATTAGTAAAATGAAAAAGTAAAAAAACAAAAATCCCTCTTTGTGAGTTTTTTGTGTATACATGAGTATACACTTCTAAAAGTGGTGTGACAGTATATAAGTGTGAAATAAGTGCAAATAAGTGTACATACAGTAACTTTACAAAAAAAATTACAAAAAAAAAATCTTTACTAAAATGAGTGTCTAATTGTGTAATTGTATAGATCTAGTAGACAAGCAGTCAGCACAACAATTTTCACTCTTTTTTGTGGGTGGTGCACGTCCACCAGTGGCCACTGGCACCACAAACGACAAAAAACTTCAGGACAGCACCAACAAAATCTTTTTTTCACAGGGGCATCACGGCAACGTTTCAGGCCACATGGCTTTTTTGTTGGTGCTGTCCTGAAGTTTTTTTGTCGTAACTGTATAGATCTATACAAGTGTAGTGTGTGTGTGTGTAGTGTTTAGTGTATAAAATAAGGCCACTTACTGTTGCTGGAGCAGGAGGGAGAGTCTACAGACATTCAGCAGCGTGTGTGTGCTGATGAGTCACTGCAGCCAGGAAGTGCGTGGGCGACGAGTAGCAGAGAGAAGAAGGAAGAAGGAGGAGCTGGTAAGTTGCTTCTTCTTGCGATTTTAGGTCGGCCCTGCAAGGACCGACATGACAGCCCCCCAGCCTTGTTGCCCAGGGGGCTGTCAGCACTGCTAAGTCTCTGCAGAGGCGGCTAAAGCTATGTACTAGGTACGTTCTTGGCAGTTAAAGCCCTTGCCTGCCAGAACGTAGAGCGTACGTGCTTGGCAGGCAAAGGGTTAAGACTTCTTGCACGTACGTCCAGTTGACCCTATCGAAAGCCTTTTCTGCATCTAGTGATAAGAATAGCATAGGAGAATTGTCCCTTTCAGTCATTTGTAGGATATCTAATAATTTCCTAGTGTTATCTGGGGCTTGCCTTCCCATGACAAACCTGACCTGATCATTCCGAACCAATCCAGGAAGTAGAGGGCCCAATCTGTTGGCAAAAATGTTGGCGTATATTTTAATATCTGTGTTTAACAGTGCTATTGGTCTATAGTTGGCACAATTATCCGTAGTCTTGCCTGGCTTAGGGATAGTGACAATGTGTGCTACAAGGAATTCTGGATTTATGGTGTTTGCTGTAATCCAGTGGTTAAATAGTTGTGTGAGTTTTGGTGTAACAATTTCGGAAAATATTCTATAATAATTATTGGAGTACCAATCCGGGCCTGGGGATTTCCCTGGTTTCAAATTTTTAATAGCCTCAGCTACCTCATCCTGTGTGATGGGGTCATTAAGGGTTTCAAGTTGTTGTTGTGTAATAGACGGCAAATTGATTGCGTTAAGAAAGTCTTTAATTTCTCCCAATGAGGGATTGTGTTCCTGTGTCTGGGTGGAAAGGTTGTATAGGTTGGTATAATAGTCTGCAAAGGCTGTCGCTATTTCTGATGGGTTAGTGATGTGATTTCCTTTGTATGTTAAATGTTTAATTCTGGTCTGTGCCTGTATGTCTTTCAATCTATTTGCTAACATTCTATCTGCTTTATTGCTTTTAGTGTAGTATTTCAATTTCAACAGTTTAAGTCTATATTCCATTTTTGCTAAGAGTAGTTTTTTAGATTTCCTCTGGTGTCTTCTATCTGTTTCCTTATGTTTTCCTGTGTTGTCTTAGCTTGAGTGTTTTGTAGGGAATTTTCTAGTTGTTTTAGCTGGTTTTCTGAATTTAGCTGTTGGGATTCTCTGTGTTGTTGGATTTGTTTACTAAGTTTAATTAATTCCCCTCTCAACACTGCTTTATGAGCTAGCCATAATGTTTGTGGGGTTGTCTCAGTGTTGGAGTTATTAAGGAAGTAGTCCCTGAGACTTTGTTCTATTTGTTGTTTGTATTCTGGCTTGGTAAATATGGAGTCGTTTAGTCTCCAAGTCCTAGCTCTGTTCTGGTCATTATTGTGTCCTATGTCTTCAATAATGGGGGCATGGTCCGACCAAGAACTTGCTGTGATGAGCTCACCAGAGGTCTATAAGGGCATTATTATGGATGTTTGTGGAAATTTTATGCACCACCCTTAGTAGGTTAGGCGGAAGATTTTTCCCTGGGGGTCTATAAGTGTCTTGGAGTTGGTCTAGGTTCAATGTTGAAATCTCCTGCAACCACCAAGCATCCCCTCTTAGTTTCATGTATCATATCAAGTGTTTTACATACAAATTTATCTTGGTTGTCGTTAGGTGCATATAGATTTGCAATAGTGTGTATAGTTCCATTAAGCAAGCAAATTACCACCAGATAACTACCACCAGGGTCAACAATCTTTTTATGCAATTCAAAGGAAACATGTCTAGATATCTGTATTGATACACCCTTTGCTTTAGTAGGAGCATAGGAGTGGAAGCCTTGTGGGTAATTTTTGTTAAAAAATTTGGGGGGATTCCGAATGGCAAAGTACGTTTCCTTTAACAATAACACATCTGCACGTAATCTGCTTGCTTCTTTTAATGCTAAATTACGTTTTTGTGGGGTGTTTAGTCCCCTGATTATTATGAGAAACCAGTCTAACCATAGTGCAAAACCTGTACAATGCATACACAATGTAGATTACACCATACTGGAGGGAGAGGGAAAGGGAGTGGGAGCAGCATATCCCTGTAGTAACCTGAGTGTGAAAGAGAGGGAGACATAATATGTGAGAGCATAAACATGTAACAGTAAAATAACCAAAAATAACCTGAGCAAAGGCATTTCAGTATCAGTGATGAGTAGCTGCCTTTGTAGTATTTATGCGGCTGCATCTTTGCTGATACCGCTAGGAGACCTGTTCTCTGAACAGGTAGGGTGGGGGATGGAGAGTAATTTCAGCAACCGTGACAGGACTAACTGTGTTGTCTCTGTCTGTGTGCGGTTCTGCGTGCTGTTCCAAAATGGTGCCCGTCTGCCGAGTGTGCTGTTACGTGAAGAATTCTGATATCTTTTCAGAGTCCTTTTTTGCAGTTGTTTTGGGTCCCATGTTCGCCCCTTCGGGTCTGGGCGTTTAGTAGTATTTGGGGATTGCTCCCAGGTAGGGAAAATATGCTTATTGTCACCTTTTTGGGCTGTTAACAGGAGAGCTCACCTTGTGCACGTCTGCTCACATGGATGTCTTGGCTCCGCCCCTCTCCAGGTTCAATTTTTTCATTTCTTATCACCCTGGTTTGAAAAACACGAAGAAGGATGCTTTGTCTAGGTGTTTGGTTCAAAATGAAGTGAATCCTATCCTGCTCATGTCCATTATTTCCAATGATTTTGTGGTGGCACCTACCTCTCTTTCTTGGTATGATTTTTCTAATGTAGAACATCCTCTTGAGTGTCCTCCTGGCAAGATCTTTGTTCCTCAGCAAAAAGTCTGCCAAGTCATTGAATGGGCCCATTTCCAAGATTTTCGGACATCCTGGCATCAAGAAGACTCACAATTGTATCTCTAGATATTACTGGTGGCCTTCTATGCTTAAAGATGTCAAACTTTTTGTCTCTGCTTGCATTGTGTGTGCACAACAGAAGACTCCTCGTTCCCTGCCTTGTGGTTTCCTCCAACCCTTACCCTTTCCTGCTCAACCATGGCTTGATCTTGCCATGGACTTTATCGTGGATTTGCCAAGATCTTCAGATATAACTACTATTCTGGTAGTCGTTGACAGATTCTCTAAGATGGTTCATTTTGTCCCTTTGAAGAAACTTCCATCTGCTGCTGGCTTGGCTCAAGTTTTCATTACAGAGATTTTTCCATTTGCATGGTGTCCCATGGTCCATTGTGTCGGATCGGGGAGTGCAGTTTGTGTCCAGATTTAGGCGTGCTTTTTCTAAAAATTTGGGGATCAAATTGAACTTTTCTTCAGCTTATCATCCTCAAAGTAATGGGCAAACTGAAAGGACCGATCAGATCTTGGAACAATTTTTACGATGCTTTATCTCTCAAAACCAAAATGATTGGGTTGATCTTCTTCCTTGAGTTTGTTCACAATAACTTACAACATGATTCGCTGGGGTTTTCTCTGTTCTTTACTGTCTTTGGCTACAATCCTTCTGCTTTTTCACCTGAGGTTTTCAAGACTGAGATTCCTGCGGCTGATGCTATTGGTTGTGATTTCAAGACCATTTGGTCCAAGGCCCACCAATCTTTGATAAAAGCTTGGTCTTCCCGGAAGATTGCGGCTGACAAACATCGTCGTGCCAATCCCCCCAACCAGATTGGAGATCTTGTCTGGCTTTCCACAAAGCACATCAAGCTTCGTCTACCCTCTCCCAAGTTTGGTCCTCCTTATGTGGGTCCCTTCAAGATCAAGGAGGTGATTAATCCCATATCTTTTTGGCTGGAACTTCCCTCCACCATGAATATGTCCAATTCTTTTAATGTTCCCTGCTCAAGCCTTTTGTCAGAATTTTTTTTTAGCTAATCAACCTCCTCCTGTTCCTATCATTCTTCATGATCACCAAGAGTTTGAGGTTCAGGAGATCCTGGATTCCAGGAAGGTGAGAGGCAATATTCAATATTTGGTCCATTGGAGGGGTTTTGGGCCTTAAGAGAGATCTTGGGAACTGCTAACACCCATGCTCCTCGTCTGATCAGTCTTTCACAGGAAGTTTCTGGACAGGTTTTGGGAGCTCCCGGAGGGGGAGTACTGTAAGACGTGTCGGGAGATTGCCAAAATTCCTTACCTCCCGGCATGTCTCTCCTTGGCTGCTGGTGCGCAGACGCGCACTTCCGGGTCTTCAGCTCCACTGATGCTGATGTTTGACGTCATGGATAGGTGCCAGATTTTGAAAATTTGTGCCAAAATTCACCATTTTGGAAATGCCCAAGTTGGTTTCAGTTATCTGTTCCTGCCAAAACATCTGATTGTTCTTTGAATTCATCTTCTCTTAATCCCTGACAGTAACTCACCTACGAACTTGCTGCGCACTTCTTGTTAGCTTCCGCCGCAGAAAGCCAAAACGGAGTCGGTGAACATCAGAGCCAACAGGATTCACCTGTGCATCCGCAGGTGATATCGCTGAACAAGGTTCCTGATAACGTGGTTGTTACAATTGACATGTGGAGATCCACCCTCATCTGCAATAGAAATGATTCTCTCGAAGGTATTGAACAATATAACAATTAGTTTTACAAATACTCCTCAGGACTGAAACCTTTCCATTGGATCAGGATTTGTAGAGACCCTCTGGAGATTCTTGAGTCCAAAACCTTTTCTACCTTGTATTCCTGTTGACCATCCACTGTGTCAGAAGAAAGAGGGGTTTGTTCTGAAGAGAAGCTGGTTAATGGTTGCGAGTTTCACCAGGTATGCATGGAACACATTAGGGATTCGTTTCTCAGGGGAAAGCTGAAGTCTGGCAGACACAGGATTAATAATCTCCACAATGGGAAAAGGATCAACACATTTTGGACCCAACTTGGGGGAAGGAAATTTAAGATGAATGTTTCTGGTTGAAACACAGAACACACCGGCACAACATGGGTATTACTAGCAGGTTTAACCTTGCTCATTTATTGCGGATGCAACGTTTCGGGGCGAGACCCCTTTCTCAAGCATTCGGGGTCACGCCCCGAAACGTTGCATCCGCAATAAACGAGCAAGGTTAAACCTGCTAGTAATACCCATGTTGTGCCGGTGTGTTCTGTGTCTACGCTGTTTTTGAGGTTGCCCAATTCCTCTATCATCGAGCACCTGGGATTCGTTTGATTCTGGACGGCCAGGGTGTGCGAGTGTAAGTTTTTCTTTTTTGTTTCTGGTTGAAAGCCACGCTTTATCTCCTACTTTTTATAAGGGAGAAGATTTCAGTCTGCAATCAGCATAATTCTTGTGGGACAAAGAACTTTTTTCCAAATTGGCTTTGGTAGCAGACCAAATGGTGGACATGTGGACTACATGATCATCTGCTGTTGGGACATCCAACAAGAGGAATTCTTGAGGGAAGTCTTGTGGATCTTATGAGTGAATTACGTAGATTGGACCAATCATCCTGACAGAGAGACATGTGGACGAGAAAGCCTGGACTTAGAAGTGGCAAAAATGGCACAGGCCACCACAAAGTCTTTTACATCCTTCCGAATAGTCGGCCACCAGACAAATTGACTGACAAGCTCTAAGGTCTTCTTGGTACCCAGATGTCAGTGGAACAGTGGAGAATGAGAATACGGAGCTTGGGTGGCATCTATGCTATACCTATGGGGGTCTCAGCAGGAGCAGAGGTCTTTAATGTAAATTTGCCAAGTTTATTAGTTGGGCTAAAACTTAGTCACACTGTAGTACAGCAAGATCTGGATGAAAACACACTGCTATGAAAAGTTTATTTCCTCTTAAATAGTGATTTTGTTAAAACCATGACTGATACCTGGTCGCAAGGAATCGCCTTTCCTACAAAAAACAGCACCAGCTGATGGGTTCTTCTTGAAAAAACCTTTGCTAGATTCTCATAAATATACTTCATGCAAGGGCAGAAGCACTGGAAATAGGATTATAATCTTGCCTAATATCCCAAATAATATTAAAGTACCATATACCAATAATTTTTTAGTAATGAGTGTTAGCCTTATAATGTAACATATATTTTATATCTACTCAGTATTTTGTGTATCAGTCTCTAAACTCAGTAACTGAAAGCTGCACAAAGCATGTGCAGTAAATCAACAGAAAAGAAGATGGCAAGTTACAGGGGCATATTTAAAGGCACAGATCTTCACTGCTAAAGGGCTAAAAATCACTAAATCACTAAAATGGGTAAACATCAGGAAAGTAGCAGGTCCAGATGGCATCTCCGGACAACTTCTGCGCTGTTGTGCTGATCAACTGTCTGGAGTTTTCACTGTTATCTTTAATGAATCTCTGGTGCAGTCTGTGGTCCCCACATGCTTCAAAAAATCCACAATTGTTCCCGTTCCAAAAAACAATAAAGCCTCATGCCTGAATGACTACCGACCTGTTGCACAGACATCATTAGTCATGACAATGTTTGAGAGGCTTCTTAAGCACATCATCTCTTCCTCCATCCCCGGTTCCACAGACCCACTTCCAAGGATGCCATTTCCCACGTGTTGCATACCACCCTCAGCCATGTTGATACAAAACAGGGAACTATGTGCGGATGTTGTTTATTGATTACAGTTCAGCATTCAATACAATACTACCCTGCAGACTGTTCACTAAACTGAAGAATTTGGGACTTAACAGCCATTTGTGTGCATGGGTGTTGGACTTTCTCACAGGCAGAACACAGGTAGTGAGTAACTGGATCTCTAACAACATCACAAGGGTGCATTCTTAGCCCTCTGCTTTACTCTCTCTACAACCATGACAGTGCCACACTGATAAAACACTATTGTGAAGTTTGCTGATGACACGGTAGTGTTGAGCTTCATCACGAACAACGATAAGATGGCCTACATGGAAGAAGTGGATAACCTGACACTGAATTTCGGCAAGACCAAGGAGCTGGTGGTGGAGTTTTTAATACCTTGGAGTCCACATCTCCAAGGACCTGACATGGTCTAAACACATCCAAGTTCAAACCAAAATGGCAAAGCATGTACCACCATAGAAGTTTGGGGTCTCTTCGAAGATCTTAAAGATTTTCTACTTCGGTGCTGTAGAAAGTGTCCTAACACAGAACATTACAGGACCACAAAGCCCTTCAAAGGGTATACATGCAGCAGAACGCTGCTGCAGGTCAGCTCTTCCATCCTTTGCTGAACATTTACACCAAAAGATGCAGGACCAAAGTCCTCAGTATTCTTAAAGGGATACTGTCATGGGAAAACATTTTTTTTTTCAAAATGAATCAATTAATAGTGCTGCTCCAGCAGAATTCTGCTTCGGTGCTGTAGAAAGTGTCCTAACACAGAACATTACAGGACCACAAAGCCCTTCAAAGGGTATACATGCAGCAGAACGCTGCTGCAGGTCAGCTCTTCCATCCTTTGCTGAACATTTACACCAAAAGATGCAGGACCAAAGCCCTCAGTATGAATAAATTAATAGTGCATCAAGGGCCAGATTTGGTGAGGTGAAAGTGTGTGGGGGCCGACCATTCAGCCTGACATTCTTTGAACCATTAAAGGGATACCGTCATGGGAAAATTTTTTTTTTTTTGAATGAATGAATAAATTAATAGTGCTCCATAGACACTATTATAGATTAATAGTGCTTAATAGACTCCAGCAGAATTCTGCACTGAAATCCATTTCTCAAAAGAGCAAACAGATTTTTTTTATTCAATTTTGAAATCTGACATGGGGCTAGACATATTGTCAATTTCCCAGCTGCCCCAAGTCATGTGACTTGTGCTCTGATAAACTTCAATTACTCTTTACTGCTATTCTGCAAGTTGGAGTGATATCATCCCCTCCCTTCCCCCCCCCCCAGCAGCCAAACAAAAGAACAATGGGAAGGTAACCAGATAGCAGCTCCCTAACACAAGATAACAGCTGCCTGGTAGATCTAAGAACAACACTCAATAGTAAAAACCCATGTCTCACTGGGACACATTCAGTTACATTGAGAAGGAAAAACAGCAGCCTGCCAGAAAGCATTTCACTCCTAGGGGCAAATTCACCAAGATTCGTAGTTGCACCAGGCGTAACTTCACCGGACTTCGCCGCACTTCGCCAGGCGTAGTTTCGCCAGCGCTCCGCAAATTCACTAAAATCCGAAGTTGCGCTTAGGGGTAGAGTAAGGTTGGGAAGTTGCGCTAGCGTTGATTCGCTAAGCGAAGCGAAGTTATGCTAGCGATGGTTAATTTGCATACGGCGCCAAATTCAAATTTCAATGGAGGAATACGTACAATCACTACAAATGCCTGGGAAACCTTCAAAACATCAAATAAAATTTTTTTTTGCCCTACACATGTGCCCACTGTATAGTTAAGTTGCCATGAGTTAGGAAATGTAGGGGGGAAGGAGGGGAGCCCCAAAAAATTTTTTGAACTTTTTCAGTCTATCACCCATAATATAGAAAAAACGCCAGCGTTTTTTGGGACTTAGAAAGAATTTGAACTTTTTTTGAAGCAATCCCTATCTACTCTATTGCGCTTAGCCTGGTCTGAGGTGGCGAAGGAAGTCTAATGTAAAAGTTAGCGTTCAGTACAATGCGCGCGTTAGTGAATTTGTGTAGTTAAGTACGTTGCGCAAATACGCCAGGCGTAAGGGTGCGATGTAAAACTAGCCAATTTACACCAGCGTTCGTTAGTGAATAGCAGCTCCCTAACACAAGATAACAGCTGCCTGGTAGATCTAAGAACAACACTCAATAGTAAAAACCCATGTCTCACTGAGACACATTCAAGAAGGAAAAACAGCAGCCTGTCAGAAAGCATTTCTCTCCTAAAGTGCAGGCACAAGCCACATGACATGGGGCAGCTGGGAAATCGACAAAATGTCTAGCGCCATGTCAGATTTCAAAATTGAATATAAAAAAATCTGTTTGCTCTTTTGAGAAATGGATTTCAGTGCAGAATTCTGCTGGAGTAGCACTATTAACTGATGTGTTTTGAAAAAAACATGTTTTCCAATGACAGGATCCCTTTAAGGAATCATCACATCCCAGAAATGGACTGTTTTACCTACTTAAATCAGGCAATGGGTTTTGCAGTATCCTGGCCAGAACTGAGAGACATAAAAGGCCATTAGACGGCTGAACCATGACATGCCATCTTACCCATCTCCCATTCCCCCCTTCTTTTCCCTCTTGCACCTACTTGACCTACATGACACTCTATGTAACCACAATACAATACTATACAATTCAAATACTATGCACTTTAATACCCTGTACTGTTACTGCACCGTTTTTTCCTTAATAATACAGTCCATTTACATTTATTTCACCGTCACCTCATGTAAATAACATGGTTATCTTGTGTACTGTACTGCACTTCTGTTTTTTATACTGTCATATATTTCACTGCTGTTTTTTAGTTTTATATTTCTATATTTGTTATACAATCTTCACTCACTGGGGCTCATTTATTAAATTGGACGCAAAATTTGACTGCGCCATCACAAGCGACACCGCAAATATATTTGCGTGTTATTGCGCTTATCACTTAGCTTTTGCGATGGCTTTTTTTATGCGCTTTGCGCAAAAGATTGGGCATTTATGTCGCAAACTATGCCGTGTTTGAGAGGGGCGTGTCTGGGGGCGTGGCTACAATGCGCTTGTACTGCTGCCGTCACAGAGTTGCGTCTATATATTCGCACATTTGCGCCCACACAACAGCACCACAATTTTTACGACAGCCTCTTGGTGGCGTAATAGTAACGCTCTTCAAAATAGCTGAGCTAGTTTGTTCACATTTTTGCGATTCATGTTGATTGAATGTCAATTTTACTTATGTGTGCAGGGCAATACTGCTAAATTGGGTTCTGGCAATTAGTGTCTGCTGCCTGTTGGTGGGGTGGTTTGTTTTTCAGATGACAAATGCTGTGTCTATTACTCCAGTTTCTATTGAAAGCCTAACCTTTTCATATCTGAATCTATTACTGAAATCAATGCATGTTTGCTAGGGTAATTTGGACCCTAGCAAACACATTGCTAAAACTGCAAACAAGAGAACTGCTAAATAAAAAGCTAATTAAAACAAACCCTACAACTAATGGAAAATGATAACCACTAACCAAATGTTAAACTAAAAGATAACTCAAAGGAGAACAAGCAACCAGGTCTCGTCCCCAACATTTTAAAAGAGACCAAGGTTCCTTTAAGAGTTCCAGGATGCCGAAAAACCTTTGGAAGCAAAGAAATATTTGCGTAAAAATAAATGCAGGTGGGGCACATTGAACGCAATATGCGCGATAGGTAGCGCAACTAAAATAAGATGTGCGTTCATACATGCGCACAACTAAGCCTTACCTTTGCGGACTTCCAGAGCGCACAATTTATTATAAGCATTGCAACAACTGAGACGCAGTTCAGCGCCGTCTCAACTGCCTGCGTCTACAACAGCGCACAATCGCACTTTTTAAGGTATCTTGCAGGGTTGTGCGTAACATTAATAAATACTCGCATGCTCTGGGCAAATATCAGACCTCTGCGCTCTTTTTAGCGCTGCGCTGCGTTAATAAATGAGCCTCACTGTCACTTATGTAAATAATATGGTTCATCTTGCACTACACTTTCCTCCTAAAGTAAGAAATTTTATTACTGTTGTCTGTTGTCCTATAGTAAGCTCCATATTATTTGAAGTAAGGATCTATTCTTTACAGTTTCTTATGATTACATTTGTATTTATGTGTCATATGCAGAATGTATTAATTCATTGCATTGTACTCTTCAGACTTATATAAAACACTGCATATAATTTGGTGCTATTTGCAATAAACAAACATTTTATTACATACATATAAGATGTAAGGCTGGGAACTGCTGGGAATCTGTCATAAAGGCTGTTGTAACATAGCAACACACCTAGATTACTCGCAACTTTACATCATAGTCAAACTCTGTATTGTATTTAATATTATATGATGTAATGATTCTTCCTATAGGCCAGGCATGTCCAAAGTCAGGCCCAGGGGCCAAATGTGGCTGTTTTCAAATTTACACTGACCCTCAGCCTCCATCATGAAATTTAAAATAATGGGGCCCGCCAGCACAGTACAATCAGTAATCACCTAGCCGTAGCAGTAATATTTGGGCACATTAGTGAAATGATCTGCCACTTGGTCTATATTGCTGCCTGTGTGCTGAAGGTGTTAGCAATAGACACGTACTGGCACATAGTGACACAGTGAAGGTGTCAATAGACATACTGACGTGCCAGTACTGCAAACTAAAGACGTATGCGAGTGCAGCACTTCACTATGTGCAGTGCATGTCTTTTGCTAACACCTTCAGCACACAGTGGCAGATCATTTCACTAATGTGTCCAAATACATTAGTTGTTTAAATTAGTTAAATTATGTTAAAGCAGTGATCCCCAACCAGTAGTTCGTGAGCAACATGTTGCTCTCCAACCCCTTGGATGTTGCTCCCAGTGGCCTCAAAGCAGGTGCTTATTTTTGAATTTTAGTCTTGGAAACATGTTTTGGTTGTATAGAAACCAGGGGTACTGCCAAACAGAGCCTCCTGTAGACTGCCAATCCACATAGGGGCTACCAAATGGCCAATCACAGCACCCAAGAACATTTTTCATGCTAGTGTTGCTCTCCAACTCCTTTTACTTCTGAATGTTGCTCACAGGCTCAAAAGGTTGGGGATCCCTGTGTTAAAGGGATCCTGTCGGAAAACATGTTTTTTTTCAAAATGCATCAGTTAATAGTGCTACTCCAGCAGAATTATGCACTGAAATCCATTTCTCAAAAGAGCAAACAGACTTTTTTATATTCAATTTTGAAATCTGACATTGGGGCTAGACATTTTGTCAATTTCCCAGCTGCCCCTGGTCATGTGACTTGTGCCTGCACTTTAGGGGGCAGATTCACTATGCACCGAAGCGCCTAACGCTAGCGTCAATTCGCTAGCATTGGTCATTTTCGTTACTTCACAAATTCACTAACGAACGCTGGTGTAAATTGGCTAGTTTTACATCGCACCCTTACGCCTGGCGTATTTGCGCATGTACTTAACTACACAAATTCACTAACGCGCGCATTGTACTGAACGCTAACTTTTACATTAGACTTCCTTCGCCACCTCAGACCAGGCTAAGCGCAATAGAGTAGATAGGGATTGCTTCAAAAAAAGTTCAAATTCTTTCTAAGTCCCAAAAAACGCTGGCGTTTTTTCTATATTATGGGTGATAGACTGAAAAAGTTCAAAAAATTTTTTGGGGCTCCCCTCCTTCCCCCCTACATTTCCTAACTCATGGCAACTTAACTATACAGTGGGCACATGTGTAGGGCAAAAAAAAATTTTATTTGATGTTTTGAAGGTTTCCCAGGCATTTGTAGTGATTGTACGTATTCCTCCATTGAAATTTGAATTTGGCGCCGTATGCAAATTAACCATCGCTAGCATAACTTCGCTTCGCTTAGCGAATCAACGCTAGCGCAACTTCCCAACCTTACTCTACCCCTAAGCGCAACTTCGGATTTTAGTGAATTTGCGGAGCGCTGGCGAAACTACGCCTGGCGAAGTGCGGCGAAGTCCGGTGAAGTTACGCCTGGCGCAACTACGAATCTTGGTGAATTTGCCCCTAGGAGTGAAATGCTTTCTGGCAGGCTGCTGTTTTTCCTTCTCAATGTAACTGAATGTGTCTCAGTGAGACATGGGTTTTTACTATTGAGTGTTGTTCTTAGATCTACCAGGCAGCTGTTATCTTGTGTTAGGGATCTGTTATCTCGTTACCTTCCGATTGTTCTGTTGTTAGGCTGCCGGTGGGGGGGAGGGGGTAAAATCGCTCCAACTTTCAGTACAACAGTAAAGAGTGATTGAAGTTTATCAGAGCACAAGTCACATGACTTGAGGCAGCTGAGAAATTGACAATATGTCTAGCCCCATGTCAGATTTCAAAATTGAATATAAAAAATCTTTTGAGAAATGGATTTCAGTACAGAATTCTGCTGGAGCAGCACTATTAACTGATTCATTCAAAAAAAAAAAATTTCCCATGACGGTATCCCTTTAATGGTTCAAAGAATGTCAGGCTGAATGGTCGGCCCCCACACACTTTCACCTCACCAAATCTGGCCCTTGATGCAAAAAGTTTTTTTTATAGGCACTAAAGAAGATATACAACTCACCACATCTTAGCTATGGTATTAATCACAAGAACATTCACAATATATTTATTGGGTGTAAATGGCTAAATGGTTGAATGGCTTTATTAGATAATAACTGGAACAAGGTAAAGCTGAGCACACTCCCTCCTTTATCCAGGTAGCCTGGTGCACAATGCAAGAGGGTACGGCAACCCCCAAAGGACAATTGTACAGAAATACACTGGCACTCAAGGCAATTGAAGTGCAGGGTTACCCCTTGCTATTTATTTAGTGCGAACGTGCAACGTGCAACTTTTCGGGACGAGCCCCTTTATCAAACATACCACAAAATACAAGTGCAGACATTATAACAGGTATCCAATTGTAATAATTAGCATACTTAATTGACCACCACCTCCTCCCCTTCGCTTGCCCTGTGTGTAGTCCAATCAGAAAAAGGTAAAACATTAAAAAAAAATTAAAATCCAATCCAAGGTGCTGTCCAAACAAGATCAACAGGGCTAGCAATTATAGGTGAAAAAAAAGTTTATCCCAATGTGATTATTCACTTCTGTGTATAAAAATACAATGTTTATCTAAAAGACAAGATAAAAAAGATAAAACAGATACATAGTAGCCAGTTACAGCCTAATAGTTAAAATTGAAACAAAACAATCTTTTAATATGGTAACAAACTGACCCTATTACAGATAAAGTGATTTACCTGTCCCTGGAGTATACATGTGATTTTCTTATCTGTGAAGAAACAGGAAAGAAACAATTTAGTGCTAATCAGCTTCTTAAAATTTCAAAAAAATAGAGAGTACTCATATATAACAAGATAGGTTGTACTCCTCATTTAAACCTTTCGGAAGTTCAGTGGGATCCTCTAAAAGTAACTCGTAGTGTCCACCATTACTTAATTGTTTCTCTGCTTCACACACATACATTCATTGCTGCCGTGTGCTAGGCCAGTGCCATATACCTGACTCCCCTGAATTGACTTTGTGTTTATCAGGTCTCTTCGATGGCAGGGGATGATAGGGTGGAACGCAATGTACAATTATATGAATTTAGAGATTTATGCCTATTAAATGATCTACGGGACTTGCAGAATGAAAATGTTAGTGACACTACACTAGGAACTATACATTCAGGTATGAAAAAGAAGTTTGACTTCTATCCTATCAATTCCAAGAGTCCCCAAATCACAATGTTTCATAAACTTGTACAGGCAGATATAGAGAGGCTGGGGGACAACTCTAGGAAGAATCTAATCTATCAACCGGGTAGTACATTGCCCTTATATATTTAATTTAGGATAAAAGTGTGGTTATCAAACAAACAGATAAGGGGGATCAGTAGTGGTGTTAGATGCTTTGACTTATGAAAATGAGATTATGCGCCAATTGAATGATTCTTCCACTTATGCCCTCCTTGATAAAGATCCTACGGCCAGTTTTCTGAAAGATTTGGATAACATACTGTTTAAAGGTTATGATAAAGTGATATTGTCATGGAATGAATGGGAATGTTTGAAGTGTAAGTCCCCAGTGTTCCATGTACTACCCAAGGTGCATAAATCACTCACTGATGTTAAGGGACGGCCTTTTGTTGCAGGGATAGGTTCCCTGGGTGAGGGTTTTCTCCGTTATGTGGATAAACTGTTATGACCCTTAGTAGAACAGCTTCCTACTTATCTGAGGGACACTACCATGTGCATTACTAAGATTCAGAGTATGGAATGGTTCTCAATTTATAGGTGGTTTACGATGAACTTGGTGGCTCTTTATTCGTCTGTTTATCACAGATGAGGGTTGGAAGCCAAAACAAAGGAAAATATTAAGGATAAACGAAGTGGAAGGACCCCAGGCAGAGACCACCACAATGAACATGTACTGTTAGGACAGGTATATGTCTTTTCATTTGATTACAGGTATGAGCAGTCCTTCAGCTCCATCTACTGGACACTTGTAGATATTTCCTGGTGTTAGTTATTTGTTTAATAAAGTTAGTTATTGACCTCTGATGTCATAACTCCAGGTCACAGGAAGTAGGTGTTTCCAGCCTGTGCAGTTCATCTCATGTGCTTTCAGCTTTCTCCATGCTAAACAGGCCCTATGCAGCATTGTTGGTGAGTGTATACAGTTTTATTTGCTTAATATACTCAGCTTTTGCATCTTAGATAGAGAGGTTTGTTTCTGTTTGGTAACAGATTTATTACATCTGTGTAATGTATATGCATGTGTACTGTATGTATATTGTTTCACCAGTCCAGCCACTTATACCTCTTTATTTGTATGTATTTCAGTTTTACCCTTTCATCTTTAAATACCCATTAAACAAGTTAACAACTTACACAGTGTGGTGCTTTGAAGAAGGGTTATCTGCCTGTCAATCTTACTTCAGACAGTGAGCAGGACAGAACAGTAGACAACATCACACATAGCTGATGCAATACAGCATAGTAAAACAACAGCTGGTATCAAGAGGCCCACACGCAGAGTGGATTAGCAAATACCACAGAGATACAGTACAGCTTCAGTTAACATAGTACCACGTGCTAACTCTTATCAAGATTAGACGGCAAGATGTCCGAACGATCAATCAAGACCAGATCTAGGGTGTCACATTCATCCAAACTCTCAAACCGCTCCCAGGTGTCTGACGCTGCGCTTTTCCGTGCAGAAGCTGCCGCTGCACTAGCTCAACTCACATTTACTGGGAAGGAAACAGAGCTAAAATTAGAGAAGACACGCTTAGAGGCTATGATGGAGGCAGACAAGGCTCGTCTGGCAGCTGAGAAAGAGGCAGAGAAGGCAAGGTTAGAAGTGGAGGCAAAGCTTCAAATGGCACGCTTAGAAGCTTCAATAGAGATTCTTAATTTACGTAAGACGGTGGCAATTGCGAATGCCAAGGCAGATGCATTAGATGCAGTTCTTGACACTACAGAACAAGCAAGTCAGAAATTCACTATGCAGCCTGATGTACAACCAGAAACTGCTATGCAACGTACTAAAGAATATGTGCTGAAACATTCACAAGAGTACAGTCCATCAATGCCAAGCCTAGAAAAGCTTAGTGAATACAGAGACAGTGATGTTATCCCATCATTTGAACAAAATCATAGTATACCTCTCCAGAACATTCCTTTGCAATGTGACTACAATGTGCCCGTAGTTACCTCTACCCCACCACCAGATGGTGCTCTGTTACAAGAACAAAAGGATTTCAAACAATTGTATCCTGTTGATGTGAAAACTCCTGCAGCCAGATACTATAATGACATTCAGAGGACTTTACCTGTTACTAATAAATACAGCTATCCTCCTGTTACACAACCAGTGGTTCCTGATAGAGGCAGTCATTCTCCAGAGGGAGCATACCAGTACACACCAGATGTGAAGCCAGCGCTTCCTATTAAGCCTGATTCAGACCAATTTACTGGCAATCAGCAGATGTCAGACTTAGTGAGATTTATGGCACGCAGAGAAATGATAACATCAGGCCTTGTTCAGTTTGATGAGAAGCCAGAAAACTACAGGGCTTGGAAGGCGTCATTCAAAAATGCTATAGAGGATCTACACCTTTCATACAAAGAAGAAACAGATCTCCTAGTGAAGTGGCTAGGTCCAGAGTCCAGCAGACAAGTGAAAGGCATTCGGGCAGTATATGTCAATGATTCTTGTAAAGGACTACAGATGTCATGGCAAAGGTTGAACGAAGATTATGGAGCTCCAGAGAAGATAGAAAAATCCCTGTGGGACAGGATTGACAACTTTGGGAATATCTTTGAAAGAGATTGCAGCAAGAAACTTAGAGAATTCAGTGATCTGGTAAAAGAACTGTTGGCAGCAAAAAATGAAGGTTGCTTTCTAGGACTAGATAATCTTGATTCCACTAGAGGAATAGAAGACCTTGTAAAAAAGCTGCCAGATTCTCTAAAAAGGAAATGGGCATCACATGGGACCAAGTACAAGGAAATACATAATGTACTATCCCCACCATTCTCTTATTTCGTGCAATTTATCTCTCAACAGGCAAAGATGTACAATGACCCAGGGTTTGCTCAGACGTTCCAGACCTTTGGTGACAACAAGCCAGAGAAATACCGCTACAAGAACACCCCTCAGAGAAGTTTCATCAAGGTGCACAAGACTGAAGTATCTCAAGCTACAGGAAACTCTTCTGCTTTCACTGATGCCAAGACCATGGACTTAACTAAAGGATGTCCGATTCATCACAAACCTCATCCTCTGTACAAATGCCGAGGCTTCAGAGGTAAGTCCTTTGATGAGAGAAAGACTTTCTTAAAACAAAACAATATTTGTTACCGTTGCTGTGCCTCAAATGCACACCTTGCGAAAGACTGTGACAAATCAGTTAGCTGCACAGAGTGCAACAGTGACAGACATGTGTCTGCTCTTCATCCTGGTCCTGCACCATGGTCACTCAGGCCTCTAGAAAGGAGAGATCATGGCGGGGAGGGAAAGGACAACAGTGCAGAGGCTACAGTAACTGCAACATGTACTGAAGTGTGTGGAGGAGATCTTCGAGACAGATCATGCTCTAAAATCTGCTTAGTCAGTGTCTATCCTACCGGACAAAAGGACAGGGCAATCAAACTTTATGCTATTCTAGATGACTAAAGTAATAGGTCACTGGTCAGTTCAGAGTTCTTTGAAATCTTCGGTTCAAAAGGCCAGCAGTTTCCATATTCTCTCAGAACCTGTGCAGGGGTGATTAACACTTCAGGAAGAAGAGCGCAAGGGTTTGAACTACAGTCTCTTGATGGCAAAGCCACAATCCCATTACCCACACTCATTGAATTTAATGAGATACCAAATGACACGAAGGAAATCCCAACCCCAGAGGTGGCACTTCATCACAAACATCTAAAGTCACTTGCTAGTGAGATACCCAAGCTTCATCCATCAGCATCTATTCTTATGCTGTTAGGAAGAGACATAATTAGGGTCCATAAAGTGAGGCAACAGATCAACGGACCACATAACGCTCCCTATGCACACAGATTAGACACAGGATGGGTCATAGTGGGCAATGTATGCCTGAAAGGAGTCCATAGACCAGACTTAGTACACTGTCTTTACACCAGAACCCCAGAAGAGAGCTGCAGATCCCTCTTTCAATCTTGTCCATACTTCTACAATGTGAGGGAAAACTATGACATGAATGTATGTGTAACTATGCAATCCTCAGTGTCTACGTACAAATCCTCTTGCAAAGAGTTTGAGGATCATGTAAGCCACAGTATCTTTCAGAGAACTACAGAAGATGAGATGGTTGCTCCTTCTCTGGAAGATCTTGCCTTTATGAAAACAATGAAGGAGGGTTTCTACAGAGCAGAAGAGCAGAGCAGTAGCTGGGTAGCTCCTCTACCCTTCAAACCACAAAGAAAGCAGCTACCAAATAACAAAGAACAAGTATTGCAACGTTTCAGGTCCCTACAGAGGTCTCTTAAAGTAAAACCTGAGATGAGACAGCATTTCTTTGCATTTATGGGAAAGGTAATCCAAAATGGCCACGCAGAGATAGCGCCACCTCTCAATCCAAGGGAAGAGTGTTGGTATCTGCCTCTCTTTGGAGTCTACCACCCCAAGAAACCCCAACAGATTAGAGTTGTCTTTGATTCAAGTGCACAGTGTTGTGGGGTATCCCTGAATGACATTCTGTTGAAAGGCCCAGACCTAAATAATAACCTCCTTGGTGTGTTGTTACGCTTTCGCAAGGACACCATTGCATTCATGGCAGATATCCAACAGATGTTCCATTGTTTTCTAGTTAAACCTGAAGACAGAAACTACTTAAGGTTCTTCTGGCACAAAGACAATGACCCTACACAAGACATCATAGAATGGAGAATGAAAGTACATATCTTTGGTAACAGCCCTTCTCCAGCAGTGGCCATATATGGTCTTAGACAAGCAGCTTGTCAGGAAGAAAAGGAGTTTGGTGCAGACGCTAAAAGATTTGTGAAAAGAGACTTTTATGTGGATGATGGTCTGAAGTCAGTACCCACTGCAGCTGAAGCCATTGACCTCTTGAACAGGACAAGAAAAATGCTAGCATGTTCAAATCTCCGCTTACATAAGATAGCATCCAATAGCAGTGATGTAATGACTGCCTTTCCTTCTGAAGATCATGCAACAGACTTAAAAGATCTCAATTTCAATGATGATGATTTACCCATGCAAAGAAGCTTAGACATCTGCTGGGATCTTAAAAGCGATTCCCTGACCTTCCAAGTGTCATCAGAGAAAAGACCCTTCACACGAAGAGGAGTCCTCTCTACAATAAACAGTTTGTATGACCCTTTGGGGATAGCTGCACCAGTAACCATTCAAGGGAAAGTTCTTCTTCGTGATCTCACCTCTGAGACTCAAGATTGGGATGCACCCCTGCCTGAAGGTAAGAGACTGTCATGGGAAGATTGGAAAGAGTCCCTTCACCAGTTGAAGCAAATACAGGTAACTAGACCCTATGTATCTGTTTCTTGTTCTAATGCTCAATACAATGAACTTTGTGTGTTTTCAGATGCTTCCACGCAAGCAATTGCAGCAGTGGCCTACTTAAAGGTGATAGATTCTGAAAGTCAGGTCCACATAGGTTTTGTGCTAGGAAAAGCTAAGTTAGCCCCATGTCCAGAACTTACAGTCCCACGACTCGAACTCTGTGCAGCAGTCCTCACAGTGGATATAGCTGCATTCATAACAAAAGAAATTGACACCAATATAGACTCTGTCAGCTACTTCACAGACAGCAGAATAGTTTTAGGCTACATTTGCAATGAGAAAAGAAGATTTTATGTCTTTGTTAGCAACAGAGTTCAGCGAATAAGAAGATCCTCTCTCCCTGAACAATGGCACTATGTGTCTACAGAGAGCAATCCAGCTGATCTGGCCACAAGATCTGTATCAGCAGCACACCTGAAAGATACTATGTGGTTCACTGGTCACCACTTGAAACTAGAGACTGAAACCTTTACATTAGTGGATCCGGCTCAAGATACAGAGATTCGTCCACAAGTTATAACCTTGAGTACAACATCCAAAGGTTAAGAACTAGGGTCTGAACGTTTTTGCAGGTTCTCTAGCTGGAATACTTTGACGAGAGCATTAGCACGCCTCATTCATGTAGCGCATCTGTTCAAACAAAAAAGAGACAGCCAACTTGATCATTGTAAGGGCTGGCACCTTTGCAAAGAACTAAACTTGGTGCATGACTTTAAGAAAGCTAGAACAGTCATCATACAGAATGTTCAAAAAGAGACTTTTGCAAAAGAAATACAGAGCATTTTAGAAAAGGAAGGCATGCCAAATGATAGTCCTCTCAGAGCATTGGACACTTTCATAGATGAAAATGGACTACTGAGAGTAGGTGGTCGCTTGAGAAATGCAGACCTAGGACCAGAAGAAAGGAATCCAATTATAGTGCCTGGTCATCACTACATTGCTACCCTCATTGTTCGTCACTATCACATCCAGTCGCAACACCAAGGGAGCAACATTACAGAAGGAGCCGTCCGCTCAGCAGGATACTGGATAACAGGAGGAAAGAGATGTGTGAGTAGTCTCATCTTTAAATGTATCATATGCAAGAAGCTCAGAAATACTTGTGAAACACAAAAAATGGCATATTTGCCACCTGATAGGCTGAGAAGAGATCCACCATTCACTCACATTGGCCTTGATGTATTTGGGCCATGGACAGTCTGCTCAAGACGTACACGAGGAGGCTCTGCCGCCAGCAAAAGATGGGCAGTTCTTTTTACTTGTCTAAATATCAGAGCCATTCATATTGAAGTGATAGAATCCATGGACACTTCAAGCTTTATAAATTCTTTCAGAAGGTTTTTTGCTATACGTGGTCCAGTCAAAACTATCAGATCGTGGTACCAACTTCGTTGGAGCATGCCGTGAACTTGGAATCTCTTCCAACCTTAACTATGAAGAGATAGAAAGTTTCCTTTCCAAACAAGAGGTGTGTTGGATCTTTAATCCTCCTCATGCCTCCCACATGGGAGGTGTGTGGGAAAGAATGATAGGAGTTGCAAGAAGAATATTAGACTTCATGCTTCTACAGTTACCTTCAAAACTCTCTCATGAGGTTCTCATTACTCTAATGGCAGAAGTGACTGCCCCCAGTCTCAACAGATCCTGAGGACCCACAAATACTTACTCCAGCTACACTGCTGACTCAGAAGTTTGCATCTTATCCTGTACCTTCTGGGAACTTTGATGGTAAAGATCTCTATAAAAGACAATGGAGACAGGTTCAAAGCCTAGCCAAGGTTTTCTGGGACCGGTGGTGCAAACAGTATCTATCTACCCTGCAGGTAAGAAGGAAATGGCAATCAGATAGACCTAACATCAACACAGGAGATCTTGTCCTTCTAAAAGATCAACATACCAAGAGGAATGAATGGCCTATGGGTCGTGTAACAAAGACTTTCCCTGATAAAGATGGCAAAGTTCGTAAAAGTGGAAATAAAGATTGCCAGAGATGGGAGTTCTTCATTATTCTTCAGACCAGTGACAGAGCTCATCCTTCTTCTTCAGTCTGAAGACCCTGCTCCCTGATTGGACTAGAATAATTGTGGTGATCTTACAGACACCAGGCAGGGAGTGTACTGTTAGGACAGGTATATGTCTTTTCATTTGATTACAGGTATGAGCAGTCCTTCAGCTCCATCTACTGGACACTTGTAGATATTTCCTGGTGTTAGTTATTTGTTTAATAAAGTTAGTTATTGACCTCTGATGTCATAACTCCAGGTCACAGGAAGTAGGTGTTTCCAGCCTGTGCAGTTCATCTCATGTGCTTTCAGCTTTCTCCATGCTAAACAGGCCCTATGCAGCATTGTTGGTGAGTGTATACAGTTTTATTTGCTTAATATACTTAGCTTTTGCATCTTAGATAGAGAGGTTTGTTTCTGTTTGGTAACAGATTTATTACATCTGTGTAATGTATATGCATGTGTACTGTATGTATATTGTTTCACCAGTCCAGCCACTTATACCTCTTTATTTGTATGTATTTCAGTTTTACCCTTTCATCTTTAAATACCCATTAAACAAGTTAACAACTTACACAGCGTGGTGCTTTGAAGAAGGGTTATCTGCCTGTCAATCTTACTTCAGACAGTGAGCAGGACAGAACAGTAGACAACATCACGCATAGCTGATGCAATACAGCATAGAACATTAAATATGGTTTACCTAGACTGATAGGAGACTATCCAGTATAAAACACACCTGTAACCAATTACTCAACAGAGGACTGGCTATAACCTCTTTAGATCAATGGGTCCATTAGATATAATACAATACCCATTTTGTTAATGAATCTGCTATAACCGATTATTCATTCATACATATAAGACTTGGCTATCTGTTAAAAAAGCAGACTTATCTTTATACAACTCCATACATTTAATTTATAAAAAAATAAAACTTCACCCCAGGTTTAAATAACAACATATTTGAAATATGGCAAACACAAGGCCCACAGAATGTAAAAGACATGATCACAGATAAACAAACAAATTTTCAATCATGCATACTTAACACCATTAAAAAGATTTCACCTTGGAACCGCCATCTCAGACAGTTGCTTGAAATATGGAGAAGCTACAGCTGATATGGTACATTGCTTATGGACATGTCAACATATTCAAAAATTCTGGGAGGAAATCGCCAGTTATTGGAAAGACTTATTGGGAAAACAATGATTATCAACGTTGCCTGGGCTATATTTAGTAAGTTTTCATCCAATACACACACCTCCAAACCAGAAAAAGCCCTGGCCGAACGATTGGTAGCGGCAGCCAGAAAAGCAATTTTACATAAATGGCTATCCCAGTCTCCTCCGCCTATCTCTATAGTACAACACAAATGACATTACATTTTTCAGCTAGACTGGATAGAAACTCTGACACACAAAGAAAAAAACACAAATACATTCTTTGACACCTGGCTAACCTACATAAATACTCTACCACCCACAACAAGACATTTAACCATACAAACTTTTCAACACACTACATGGTATGAGGTGGAATTAATAAAAGGCTCTGAACCTGTCCTGGAGGCGGAACGACTACTTATGACAGCAGACAATCTGCAACAACTAACTACACTGGAGCCCCCCAGGAGTCATTACCTCAACAGACTACTAACATGTCATCCCATATAACAATAAAGAAACCAATAACTCTTGCAAACTACTGTACCTATGCTAAGTGAATTGATCAGGGTTGTTAATACCTTCAAACTGAATTTCAGGTAAACCTGAAATATTTGGTCACTTTGACAAAACTTAGAAATGGGGACTTAAAAGGGATGTAAAGGCTTCCTATTAAATTAAGAGATTCTGAAAGGATCCATAAAGCCAAACAACTTTGCAATATACATTATTAATGTAGGGGCCCCTGCGGGTTAATCTGCCCTGCAGCTTTAAGGCTCCCACCTTTTTCTTAGAGTGATCTGCCAGGAGAGAATGAAACTCCCCTGCTACACTGCTATATAGTGTTTGTGTGTAGGGAGTGGCCACTTCCTCTTTGGCCTGTGGATGGTGATCCAGCTGGGTATGCCCAGGGGAGCCTAGGTACAGCTAGGCCCAGAAAGGACCATGTGCTTTGGAGAAGAAGTCGGGGACCAGGTAACCCCATGAATGAGGAATAGTTACACTATGGCAGACTTGTCATAGTCTCTCTAGGAGAGAAAGGCAGAGAGGAGAGAGAGAAAGAGCAGCTGAAGCTCCAACGAAGATTTGCAGTAAGGGAGTCACTTCCCAGAGGCTCTGTGTGTTGCCTCCAGTCAGGGACCTCAGTGAAGAGGGACTGTAGGGTAGAAGCTGCTTTCCTGACAACTTCCAGAAGGGAATGTGTGTGAATACTGCAAATGCCTAATGGAGACCTTTCCTCTGTAAGAAATGCCTAATACCTGTAGCTCTGTGTGAGTAAATGTTGCTATTGCCTCAGCTCCTGCGTGAGTACTAAACCTGTGGTCACTTGCCTCGTGCATAGTTAAATAAACCATTTTTCTGTTTTACTGCAAGAACCTCCTGGCGCCCATCTTTTGTGGTATGCACAGTAGCCTGGGGGATGTAGTTGCACTACACCATAGAGGGAACACTTCCACATGGCGAAGGCCCTGACCCTGTTGTGTAAGTCGCAGTGTAACCCATGCTTCTACTGCTAGCTGGACAGTTTAACTATTTGTGTGCTATGCAGCCCAAATAGGTGTTACATTAATTTTATTCTTACTATTGTAAATATAAAGGACCTGGTGTCTCCAGCTTTAACTGGGCAGCCGCAGCCAGCCCTACTTTAACTGTTCAAGAAACATCCCTGTTCACAAATCATCCCTATTTCTCGGAATATGCCTAACTCTCGGAAACAGAGAACACACAGCAAAGTATGCCTGCCTCTGCCTGGCTCCTGCTGCTCACATGGGACTGAGCAGTTAGAGAGGGATACAGCAGAGTTGAAACAAGGAGCTGACTGAGACTGCCTGTGGCTGTAGCCGAAGACAGATTGATTATTTCAACAACAGTATGAATTAAATAAAGCATGTTGGGAAGTTACTTGTTTTTAGAGTTTTATTAGAAACCCTTATCTTAATTGGACGACTTAACATCCCCTTTAAGGTATGACAATCCAAATTACGGAAAGATCTGTTATGTGGAAAACTCCATGAGCATACTGGATATTGGGGAGTGAAAAAGGTAGATAGTGATCTAGAAATAGATCCTGGTCTCCAGTGCTTAAACAGGACATTATTGTATTAGGCAGGGTACAGAGAAGGGCAACTAAGATGGTTAAAGGTATGGAAAATCTTAGCTATGAGGAAAGACTGGCCAAATTGGGGATGCTCACGCTGGAAAAGAGGCGCTTAAGTGGTGATATGATAACTATGTATAAATATATAAGGGGATCATATAAAAATATCTCTAATGCTTTATTTACCAGTAGGTCTTTCCCCATTCCAATTAGAAGAAAAGAGGTTCCTGTTTAAATATTCAGAAGGGGTTTTTTACAGTGAGGTCTGTGAAGATGTGGAATTCTCTCCCTGAATCAGTTGTACAGGCTGATACATTAGATAGCTTTAAAAAGGGGTTGGATGGCTTTTTAGCAAGTGAGGGAATACAGGGTCATGGAAGATAGCTCAGTACAAGTTGATCCAGGGACTAGTGAGGCAAATTGATGAGGCTTCATATGGGGTTTTTTTGCCTTCCTCTGGGCCAACTAGCAGTTAAGCAGGTTAAAAAAAGAGTTAAAAGATTGAACTTGATGGGCATGTGTCTTTTTTTACAACCTAACTTACTATGTCACTATGTCGCTATGATCTTAAAATCAGTAGATAACATGTGCCATTTATTAGCCATGAACAGCTATAGTTATCACCTTTCTCGATGACAATGTAATGCAATTATATTTCTATGATAGTGTAACACATAGGCCCTACGTTGGTAAAACTGGGGCCTTCCTGTTTGAGGGTACTTTAGTGGATATCATTTACTATAATTTTTCTCAATATTTTAAAAATATAAATTTGACCTAACTCCCAACCACGAACATGGATGGCCTGAGCATTTAGTTAGGGAAAGATGGAACTTGAGACGGAGAGGCAGGTAGTGCAGACTATCCAAAATGCCTCAGTTTATTTAAATCTATTGTGGTAGAGTGACTAGGAAAAGGTGGAAAAAGGTCACTCTAGCATTTAATTTCTACCCAGGTACTGAGATAGGCTCCAGGAAGGGAGTTATTAAACAGAGAATCAGCCGTCTGTTTAAAGACTTTAGTAGCCAGGGACTCCATTCTGCAGATCCAGTCCAGAGATTGGAGTTCACCTTCCACAGGAAAGCTGTCCTGTGGAAAGACTATTTAAAGTTAATTAGAATGGGAGAGTGTATATCTCAGCAGGGCACAGCAGGTAGGAGACCTGGCTGTGTGAGGAACTCCCAGAGAAGCTGGGAGTGCTGCCTGTGTCTGCCTGAAGCAGAAAGTGACCGGGTCAAGCTTGAGGCAACGTGAGTGAAGGAAGCCAGAAAGCTGAAATCTTACAGGAAGGAGTCCTGTGAGTACAGGGGTGAGCCACAACACTGTTTTGTTTGCTGGTAGTCCACAAGGGGCCCAGTCTAGTCAGGGACTGCTTCAATGTGTGAAGTTAGTGCCCAGTGGGCAAGGTTTTTATTTTATGATTTATGTTTGTTTGCTATAATGATTACCCCTGTGTCTGTGGATAATTCACTGTTTGTTTAAAGTGGGAAAATAAACTGCTGTTTTCCTGGAAGAAGCTGTGTGTCCGGTCTTTATGCTCCTTTGTCCTATGCTGCCTGCCTACCATTGACTAATTCCCCCAAAAGTTACGTGTTCAAGCTGCCAGCTTGCCACGCTATTTTAAAGGAGCAATGTATACATTTTTAACATGAGCTCAGTAAAAAGGTTTGTGTTGAATATAACTTTTGCCTATCCTTTTAATTATAAGTATCTATGTTTTTTCTTTTTTCTTACACTAGACAAGAAAATGAAACTATTTACTTCCTCTCACTTGCTGTTCTGCTGAGCAGAGGAGAAGCTGATAAAACTAATTGTTAGTACACAGATAATCCCTCTGTATAATAAACTGCTGCTAATCTCAAAGTTTTCGTTTAAGGTAGGGGTTTGTTTATTCATATTCTATATTTCCTTTAAACAAATTGCCCTGTTTATAGAGGGATAGTAAAATAAAGTTCAAGAGGGGGGGGAATTCTCCATTAGTATGTTATAATGACAGAAAAATGGGAATATATGGATTATTTCAAATTAAACAAAGAGGCAAACTACAGTTTCATCAAAAGCCCTATTTCTTGCGCTCATTTATATAACAGGTATTTATAGGTTTTGCCCTTTAACACAAGAAAATACAGACCTGTTTTCATAAAAATGTAATGCATCAGTGCCGATAATGCTGTAATCATTGTCCACCTTAGCTAATTCACGACTAAAGAAGAACAAAATGATGTACTGTAGGTCTTATTTACTATCCCTGAACAAAAGAACACAAAACAAAAAGAAAACAAAAAGAGTATACTCCATCTGTTCATTTAATTGTCCAGTACTTTAGTGGTGCTTAAAAATTAGTGAACCATGCAAAGCACTGCAGCATGCAGGTGCACACTAAAGATTCATCCTTAAAGGGTAATGTACAAATACAGCTTTAAGTGCAGTTGCTTTAAAATGGACGCAAATGCTGGGTAACTATGAAGGTAACACCACCGTGAACATTCTTGGATTTATACATTAGCAAGTAGTCAGCACAACGATTATCAAACTCTGTGAAGGCAGTGCACATACTGTAACTTCAATGGCCACTTTCTATTTGAATCACCATGGGTAGAAGGTTTTGAAAAAGCACCACCATACTTTTATTATTTCTTAAAAGCCTTTAATAATGCATAGGGGCATGACAGCAACTTTTCAGGCCTTGCGGCCTTTTATCAAGCTTGATAAAAGGACGCAAGGCCTGAAACTTTGCTGTGCTAAAATTACATCATCAGTAACAAATCACCTCACTGACTAAACGCACATATTCACTCAGAGAGAAGGTTTAAAAATATTTGTATTAGTATACACTGTTTAAAATTTAGCGTACTTACTGTATAATAAATGAGAAATGTTCTTTGTACTGTACCTGGCATATGAGCTATACAAGCCCCTTAAGCAAATGTCTTCTTCTATACTATGTTATTGATGCCATATTTTATCCAGAGTGATCCAATTCCAGTTAAATTCTTGCATGTCCACTAATGTAAATTGAAATACAAACTGACATTCATATATTATTTTAGGTAATGAGTTGGAAAGAGCTGCTGAGAAAATCCCACCTATCTGGTCATGCTGGTTTCTAGCAGATGGCAATATCTCACAGGAAATAAACGTTAGCAAGATATGAGCTCAATATATAAGATAGTGATTATAATGAATATTTGTTGAAAACAACAAAAACAGCCTGGAACCTAATTTAACTTAAATTCATAGCAATTATTTATAGCCCTGAAATACTACCAACATTCAGAATTGAGAAAAGAGAATATCCAGCACAGAGCACAGATCTTATTTTATTTTTGCAACTTCGTTTAATCACTATCAGTATCAGGGTCATTGTTTTGTTGTTGTTGAATTCTGTCTTTCATAAACATTAATTTAGAGCCAATAAACAGATGACAGTATCTGCATGCCATGCTGAATTTTCTGTGTATCACTGACATGTAAAGGGATTGGAATAAGTTAAAACCCTACACAGGACCACAATCCCTTTACAGTTCAAGGTTCCCCCAACACAAATTGATGAACCAGGGGCTCAGCAGTGAAATTTACTTCATGGCTATAATGTCCATTGTTTACATCAGCAGACATGCAAGAATTTTTTGACTCCCCCTAAACCCTAAGATCAGGGTACTAATATAGAGGCCAACATGCCAGTCATAGGCATGACTTTTTATTATATTATTTCTGTGCTCCCCTTTGGTCTTATAATTATAAGATGAATGCAGGTGTCACATAATCATCTTGGTGGATTAAGTACAGTAGCTCCCTGCATGAATGCATCTCTTGCCCTTTTGTTTTACCACCTGTTTTAAAAAAATAAAATTAAACTAAAACTGTGTAAACTGAGTACATGGTACAACTGGTACAACTGGTACATGCTAGTAAGTACTAGTCACCTCACCCAAAGTATTTTACTCATGTGTTCACATTATGTAGAAATCAAGTAAAAATAAAAAATGAAATAACATACTGCAAAAATGTATATGTGTTTATTGGGAGAACTTGTGTTCTTTACTCCATTCTTTCTACAATGAAGTGCTACAGCACAGAATTTTAAGTAGCTTTATGTTTTCCAGGGTATTTGAAGTAAACTATATTTTGATGGGATATATAATAGAATTTTGTAATGCATGGCAGACGTTAAATGTTTACTTCTGTTTTTAGCTATTACCAGACACTGTTCATTTCTATACAAAACAAACTTCAATAAAAAGCTAATACCCTGTTCAAATTTTTATACTTGCAAGTGGAGATTTCTTTTAGATGATGTGTAAGTTACTGCACTGGAGGCCCTTAAGCTGTCAAGGAAGGGACACTTGACTTCACAGTATTAGCAATCTCATCAGGAAACAGATGATAGCTTTAGCCCACACTGAAACCATTGCTTTTAAGTAAAGATGCCCTGCAGCTCAAGGATGAGTAAAATCCAGCTTGGTAAGGCTGAATGCAGCTACCACATTGAACAGAACATAAGTCACTTGTCACTACATATCTATGATCTCCTCAAAAGTAGTTCAGTCATTGTGTTGGATTGCAATACACACTATTGACCAAATTAATACAGATTAAAAGTGACTAAAGAAATGGTCATTGTTTACAGTTACCAATTAAAGGGAGGGTAGACAGTAAAATAGAGCCCAGAAACATGCAATCCATTTTTTGACCTGGAAATTTGGCTCGGCTAGTGAGCAGATGGCAGCAGCCCCAAGACTTGACTTTTAAATGCTTTTAAAGCAATAAAGTATTACCATGAATTTCGTCGGTTCAGCTGCTGTCCTTTCCCATTGACAAAATTAGTAGGCATGTTTAGAAACTTCTTTCCCAAACCCCGCACCAGCAGCATCACAACCTCCCTCCCTGACTTATTTGCCCTTACTGCTTGCCTATTGGTAGCACTGTGTCCCTCCCTCGATGGTAGCAATAAGCTCTAATACACTACAAGAATCCAATTCACATCCAATGCACAATATAATGTTTCACTAACCAAATATGTCTTTATAGCTCAAAATAACTGCAATAATTCATAATGTAATGGCAATGCTGGCAGAATTTTATTAGTAATTTTTTTTACAACCCATAATTTAATGTGAAAACTCACATTTTTAAATGACAGTAATTATAATAATTAATTATGAGATGAGCAATTATATTTATTGCCTTAATGATTTTTGTCATCATTTGGTGAACCTAAATTTTTATTGTATATATTTTTAACTATGTTAAAATCATATTAAATATGTGTAGAATGGTTCTCTTGCCCCAATGTTTCTAGACAGCAATAACTTTTTTGTAGGCTAAGAACTGACCCAGCCTGAAGGCCGGTTAGAGTGCTTATTTGTACCCTGGGTATCTCTGGAACTATAGCGGGTGACAATGTTTCTATATATCTGTAACCTTGTTATGAGCTAAGGGGACCCAGTCTGAAGGCAAGTTAGGGGGAGATTTGGGTTGAGTGCTTATTTGTGCCCTGGGTACCCCTGGAACTATAGCAGCCTTAAGACCAGTTAGGGTGAGATTTGGGGTGAGTACTTATTTATGCCCTGGGTAACCCTGGAACTATAGCAGGGTCCCAGTCTTTCTATATATCAGTAATCCTGTTATGGGCAAATCTAAGGAAGCACAGTCTGCACACCAGTAAGGGGGGAAATTTGGGTTGTTCACATAAATATATACTTAAAGGGTATTTTTTTTTTTAACCAAATTTTTTATTGGTTTTAAATCACAATGCATGACAGCATAAGAAGAAACTTATATCAAGGAAATAATAAGAAGCATACAAAAATTAACCCCAATGTTAAAATCTGTGACAAATAACAAAAGGTACACTGTGCATCTGTTACATTTCCATAAATGGGTGCCTCTAGAGGAGGGGAGCATCATATTTCCAAGCACATTAAGTACAACTCGAGATATGCGAGACTACCAAGAATAATATATATATATATATATATGTAAACTACTCTTTTAACCAATAATTGAGTATATAAAATAAACCAGCACCATATTATCAGAGTGACACCACATACCCCTCATGATAATCTATGGTTTAACATTGAATTTAGTCATGATATGAATCCAAAGGTACCAGTCCTCCATAAAGGACATTGAGTTATTGTGTAATAGGGCAGTTAAATACTCCATTCTCCTTATTTGCTGTATTTTGTTCACTAAAGCTAATGTAGTTGGAGCCGTTTGCGCTTCCAGTGGGCCGCAATCAAGCACCGTGTACCCATCAGTATATTCCGTGCGACTTTTTGGATACGTTTACCTATGTTTCCAAGCGGTAGCCCCAGTAGGTGGGTTAAAGGTTCTTTCACGATTGTTAGGCAAGTGATCCTTGATAATATAGCAGTTGCTGTGTCCCATAATGGTATTATAATTGGGCAAGTCCAGTAAATATGAAATAGTGTCGCCAACAGTTAGCTGAAGTGTCCGGGAAAAGTTTATGCAACAAAGCAGGAGTATGGTACCACTCAAATAATATTTTATATATATTCTCCTTCATGGTGGTACATATTGATGATTTAGTTGCATTCTCCCAAATTTTCCCCCATTGTTCTATGGAGATGGGAGTGCCTATTTCTGATTCCCAATGGGTCATATAGGGGTGTGGTGTCTCCTCAGATAGGAAACAAGGAAAAAAGACCGCTACTACTCCCCACAGGTACTCTTCCAGGTGCTCTGTCAAGCAGTATCCGACTGCTAAGCATACAATAGGTTCAGGAACAAATAGACGGCACTTCTGGAAAAGATTTATTGCTGCTGTATATCCTGACGCGTTTCGGGAATTAATCCTACCTATGACTAAGGGATTAATTCCCGAAATGCGTCAGGATATACAGCAGCAATAAATCTTTTCCAGAAGTGCCGTCTATTTGTTCCTGAACCTATTGTGTGGTGTCTCCTCCACTTGCCGTTCATTAAGAATATTATATAAAGTCGAAATCAGCTTTTTTCTCGTTACCATATGCATGCAAAGATTTTCAAAGTACAATGGGGTTTGTTTTGTAAGAGTCGGGCATAAGGAGTTTACATAGTGCCGTAAACTATAATACATGTAGTCCCTCATGCCCTGCAGCTGATAGGTCTGTATCAACTCTGTTTTCCCAATAAATTTGTTAGCATTGGAATCAAACAACATATATTTGAAATACATTAGTATGTTCCCACATTCTAATAAAGTGTCCCTCCATACCCATACTAAAGGCCGGATTAAATAAGAATGGTGTTAATGGGGATGTGGATCCTCTCCGGTTCAATCTATTACATTTTTGGTTCCATAAATGGTATGTAAATTGTACTGTTTTCGGCAAAGTGTTCATGTCCCATTTCATAGCATTCCCCCAAAATAATGTGCTAGGATGTATCGGCATGGAAGCTATCATTTCAATTTCCGCCCATTTTGTGTAAGCTTCTTTTTGCGACAAATACTGTATATAACCTGACGCATGTGGGTCGCCAAGTAGTATTTATGGAGATCTGGAAATCCGATGCCCCCTTGTGATCGGCTAGTTTGTAGCAGTTCTCCCTTTACTCTATGACGTTTCCAACCCCAAATAAACCTTATACAGTCACTTTGAAACTGTCTTATTGCTATGCGAGGGACAAATATGGGCAGCGTCTCGAAATAATATAACAACTTGGGCAGTATATTCATTTTTATAGAGGTCATTTTGCCAAACCAGGAGATATTATACTTCCGCCAAGTGTTAAAATCTGTTTGTATCCTTTTCCATAGTGGAATGAAGTTGGTTCTATACAGGGTGTCGTAGCTGGTAGTTAAGTGTATTCCCAAATATTTTATACTATCTTTCCGCCAGTTATAATTAAAGTTGAGCTTTAGCAGCTTTAGTCGGGGGTCTGGGACATGGATTGGAAGGGCCTCAGTTTTTGTTTGATTAATTTTATAACCGGATAGTTGCCCTAATTTATCTATAATTTGGTGTAAGTTTGGAAGTGATAGTAATGGTTTCGCAATTGTCAATAGCACATCGTCTGCATACAAGCATATCTTATACTCCTGTTGCTTGATTTTGATTCCCTGTATGTTTGGGTTATTGCGGATTTGAGCCGCTAATGGCTCTATGCTAAGGACAAAAAGGAGAGGGGAAAGGGGGCAACCCTGTCGAGTCCCGTTATTAATAAATGTGGTTGTGATATCAACCCTGCTGTCTTCACAATGGCTGTCGGTTTGGAATATAATGACCGTAATGCCCTCAAAAAAGGACCTTGAAAGCCCATATTTTCTATGGTAGCAAACATGAAGCCCCAGTCCAGACGGTCAAACGCCTTCTCGTCATCTAAGTTTAACAAGATGGTCTCCTCTGATGTTTTATTGATATGGTCAATCAAATCTATGACTCGCCTCGTGTTATCTCCCGATTGCCTATTTTTAATGAATCCAACCTGATCCATGTGAATCAGGCGTGGAAGGATCCGATTCAACCTATTCGCTAAAATCTTGGTGAAGATTTTCAGATCTGAGTTCAAAAGAGAGATGGGCCGATAGTTTGCACAAGAGGTATGATCTTTTCCTTCTTTTGGAATAACTGTGATGTAAGATTTTAATGTTTCCTTATGAATGGGGGTCCCTTGTAAATAGTCATTAAACAGAGATTGCATAATCGGTAGGAGCTCATCTTGAAACACCTTATAGTATTTATATGTCAGGTCAGAACGTCTGGACCTGGTGCCTTCTTGGTGGGAAAGCTTTTTATAGCCTTGGCTATGTCTTCCTCTGTTACCTTTGCATTTAGTATTTCGGTTTCAGTATCTGTTAAAGTGGGTAAATGGCATTCCCTCAAAAAATTTTCATACATATTAGTGGGGTTTTTATTGGATAGAGGGAGGTTATACAATCATTGGTAGTATTGTCGAAAGCATTCTACAATCCCCTCTGGGTTGGATTCAAGCTGCCCCTTGGATTGTATTACTAAAGGGGTATTTAATGCTCTCTCCCCCTTAGCTTATGAGCCAACATGGTATGCAATTTATTCGCAAATTCGTAGTACCTCTGCTGTGTCCATCGCAGTGATTTTTCAACTGTGTGAATCGTTTTATCCTTAATGTTATTTCTCAGTTGCTGTATTTTACGTAAGAGGTTTTGTGTCGGGTGTGAAAGTATTTGTATTCTAATTGGTGGAGTGAGCGTTTCATGCCATTCACCACTTTAATCCTCTCCCTTTTTGTTGTGCTTGCATAAGCTAGTAATTCTCCCCTAATACAAGCTTTATGAGCCTCCCACAATATACAGTAGTTGGGTCTTGAATGGATCCCATATTTAATTTAAAGTATTCTTTTAATTTCCCCTTAAATATTGTTTGAGTATCTATCGAATTTAATAGGGACTCATTCAGTCTCCAAACATTTGGGGGGGGAGTGTTTGCCAAGTGAGGTATGTCTAAAAGTATGGGGGCATGATCTGACCAGGTAATTTGATCAATATCCGCTGTGATATGTTGGGTGCTTAGTTGAGGTGAGACAAAGAAATAGTCTATGCGGCTAAAAGTTTTATGCGGGTGCGAATAAAAAGTGTAGCTTTTTTGTAGGGGATGTTTGACTCTCCATATGTCTATTAGTAGGGCTTTCCTGAGTATTTTCCTGAAGTTTTGGGATCTAAGATCAGTTTCCCTGCTCGCCATAGAGGCCGTAGGTCTCAGTACATCTCTCATTTGAGAAACTGCCATGTTGAAATCCCCTCCAACTATTAGCTTTTGTGTTTAATATAAGTTTAGCTTATTCAACACTAGTTGCACAAAGTGAATCTGTCTAACATTGGGCACATATACATTCGCAATAACAATTTGTGTACCTTCTAATTTGCCTTCTAAAATGATGTAACGTCCATTTTGGTCAATGGTTTTGAAAAGGTATACGCTTACTAATGAATATCGCCACCCCTGCTTTTTTCTTTTGATTCGAGGCATGGTAACAATGTGGGAAGTGGCAATTTTGTAACCGCCAGACATCGCCGCTCGCATGGTGGGTCTCTTGCAATAATGCTATATCCACATGTTGTTTTTGTAGCTCCGATAATATTAACCGTCTTTTAATTGGTGAATTAGAGCCCTTTACATTAAGAGACAATAATTTGACCATTAAACCTGGTAAGGGCGATGCTATAATTTATCTTAGGTGGTAAGTGCATGCCAGCGGCGACCTCTGGGGTTTGTATAAGACCAAGCATAGTTTTTCCCTTCAGCATACATGGAGTTATTATACCTTCATTGTGTATTATAAAAGTAGTAAAAATTGGTTCAAACATAAACAGTAAATTAACCAAATAACCAATATAACAAAAACATGTGAATAACTTTATATTCATATCATACCCACGTGGATGTTTCATAGAGGGATAGATATTCCTTGTCCCAAATTGGGTAGAAAATAGCATGTATGCCCCTACAGGGCACCTTCCCAGGGGATTTAGTGGAATAAATCAATCCACAGTGTTCCGTACGTGGGGGTTGCAGCAAGATCCAGGTAATTAAAGAGTCCCTTCAGAACTGAGCGGCGTCCGATCCTCACTCTGTCTTTGCTTTCAAAATAATGAAATTTTGTGACAACATCTTTTGGCAGTTTAGAATTAGGAGGCGGATTTCACAAAGCTCTATGCGCTCTATCCAGACGCCATGCTTCTGGCGGTAAGTCCGGCACCAGAGTGGAAAATAAATTTCTTAAATAGGCCTTGAGATCTGGCTGTTTTATGGTTTCTGGTATGCCTCGAATCCTAATGTTAGACCTCCGGTTCACATAGCACTTTTACTTGGTTCAGTTCAGTGCGTATCACTTGATTCTCCTCTAGGAGCTCATTATGACTTTGCACTAAGTCATCAACTGCTGTCTCAACCTTGTCCGTCCTGTCCCCCAACTCTGTCAGTTCCGTTTTTAGTGTGTTTAGCACCTACGCCACTGTATCTGTAATGGTGGCTGTCAGCATGTCTTTCAATGCGGTTAGGTGCTGTGTTAGTACTGCCTCCGTAACTGGAGTCGAGGTGGAAAGTTCAGTTTCTATTACCTGTTGCACAGGGCCACAAGGGCTTCTACTATCCTCCTCCGACATCGCGTAGGCAGAGCCGGGGGACCGGGCGGGTGCGTCTCCGCCATCGCCGCCATCTTGGGAAGCCACCTGGGGATCTGTAATCGCATATTTGTGCAAGTAAGGAGGCATCGTCCCCGCCGTTTCCTTCTGCTTTTTCTTCCCCATGGTCACGCTAGATCCCTCTGTTGAACCTGCCGTCTAGTGTATTTAAATGTCTGCTTATACGCAGGTTTTCCCCCTGATCTGGTCAGAGCTCAGCTCCGATGCGACTGCCTCACACCATGTCGCGCATGCGCCCCCCTTAAAGGGTATTTTAACCTTTAAATTAACTTTTAGTATGATGTAGAGCAGTGATCCACAACCAGAACCTTGTGAGCAACAGGTTGCTTTCCAAACCCTTGGATGTTGCTCCCAGTGGTCTCAAAGCAGGTGCTTGTTTTTGAAATACAGGCTTGGAGGCACATTTTGGTTGTATAAAAACCAGGTGCACTTCCAAACAGAGCCTCAATGTAGGTTGACAATCCACATAGGGGCTATCAAATGGCCAATCACGGCACTTATTTGGCACCCCAAGAACATTTTTCATGCTTGTATTGCTCCCAAACTCCTTTTTCTTCTGAATCTTGCTCACGGGTTAAAAACATTGGGGATTTCTGATGTAGAGAGTGATATTCAGAGACAATTCGCAATTGTATTTCATTTGATTTAGTTAGCTTTTTATTTAGCAGCTCTCCAGTTTGCAGTTTCAACAATCTCGTTGTTAGGGTACAAATTACACTAGCAATCATGCACTGTTTTAATGAGACTGGAAAATAAACAAGAGAGGGCTTGAATAGAAAGTAATAAAAAGTAGCAATAACAATACATTTGTAGTCTTACAGAACATTTGTTTTTAGATTGGGTCAGTGACTCCAGAAGAACAAGGCAAATAATTAAATAAACTAAAAAAAATAAACAATGAAGACCAATTGAATTGACTAACTGCTTATATTTGGGCATTCTATAACATACTAAAACTTTACTGACAGGAAACCCTCCCCATTAAGCATCACAAACATTATTATCATTGAATAGCTTAAATACTTTATGTAATGACTTAAAATCATTGTATTTTATAATTTACAGTCAAATATTGGATAACCTCCTCTCTTGGACTCCTGAGGACTTGAAATGGTGACAGAAAGTGAATATTCTGATACAGATTCTAATGCCTCGAGAGATGAAAAGGTACGTTTAGACTCATTTTCATTGTTTATGAAAAAAAAGGGAAATATAGCATGTCCTAAAAAGTCCTAAAAGTGAATGTCTAAGAACACTAAGGGGTAAAAAAAATCTCCCCTTTAATGCTCTTTTACTAGGACTTCTAGCCACCCTTATAATAATTCTTAGCATGTTATAATTATATAGTTACATATTTAAATCATGTTGAAAAATGTCCATCAAGTTCAACCCCTCCAAATGAAACCCAGCAGCCATACATACACACAATGACAGTGACCCCTCCACACCCTCACATAAATTATATAAACTCATATCTATACTAACTATAGATTTTAGTATCACAATAGCCTTGGATATTATGCTTGCCCAAAGCAAGCTTAAAAGCATTAACAAAATCAGCCATCACAACAACACCCGGCAGGGCATTCCACAGCCTCATTGCCCTCACTCAAATGAAAAGTTATTTTCCTCTAGTCTGAAGGGGTGGCCTCTGGTATGATGATCCTCTATATGGGTAAAAAGGTCCCCTGCTATTTGCCTATATTGTCCTCTAATGTACTTGTAAAGTATAATAATTTCATCTTGCAAGTGTCTTTTTTAACAACACCAACCTTAACCGTCTACCATAATAATTTAAGTCTTCCATCCTAGTTTGGTTGCATGTCTCTGCACTCTCGCCAATGCATTTATATCCCTCTTAAGGACTGGAGCCCAAAACGGCACTGCATACTACAGGTGTGGCATTACCACGGACCTATAAAGAGGCAACATTATGTTTTCATCCCTTGAGTTTATGCCCTTTTTAATGCAAGACAGTACTTTATTTGCTTTAGTGGCCACAGAATGACACTGCTTGGAATTAGAAAACCTGTTATCTACAAAAACCCCTAGATCCTTTTCAGTTAAAGAAACTCCCAACATACTGCCATTTAGTGTATAACTTGCATTTATATTATTTTTGCCAAAGTGCATAACCTTGCATTAATCAACATTGAACCTCATTTTCCAGTTTGCTGCACAGTTTTGTAATTAAGTCAATCACTCTGCAAAGTGGCAGTATCGTGCATAGAACCTATTGTTCTGCACAATTTGTTATCATTGGCAAAATATAAACAGTACTTTCAATGCCCTCCCAACAGGTCATTAATATACAAGTTGACAAGCAAAGGACCAAGTACAGAGCCCTGCAGTACTCAACTATCAACACTGGCCCAATTAGAAAATGTTCTATTTACCACCACTCTTTGTAATCTATTTTTTAGCCAGTTCTCTATCCAGATAAAAATACTATGTTCCAGGCCAACATTCCTTAATTTAACCAGTAACCTTCTGTGTTGCGCTGTATCAAATGCATTAGCAAATGATAAATAGATTACATCAACTGTCATCCCAGAAACAAGGTCCCTGCTCACCTTCTCCTAAAAAAGAAAATAGAATAATGGGATCCCTTTTTTAAATATCGGCACCACATTAGCAATTTAGTCTCTCAGCACCATGCCAGACCTCAATTTATCCTGAAAAATAAAGTAAAGAATTTTGGCAATCACAGAGATAAGCTGGCTAAGTACACTGGGATGAATACCCTCAGGTCCCGGGCATCTTTTTATCTTAACATGTTCTAGTTTTTTTTTAATTTCCTCAAGTGGGAATCATGCATAATTAGTTGTATTACTAGAATTGGAACCTTTAAAGGAACAGTTCAGTGTAAAAATAAAAACTGGTTAAATAGATAGGCTGTGCAAAGCAAACTAAAAAATCTAACATAGTATATAATATAGTATAATATAGTTAGTTAGGCAAAAATGTAATGTATAAAGGCTGGAGTGACTGGATGTCTAATATAATAGCTGTAAGATATGGCTGTCTAAAGAGCACTATATTGTGTGTATTTCACCAGCATTAAGCTGGTGAAATCAGAAGTCCAGGGAAAAGTGTGTTGCTGCAGCATGTAATGCTGCTTAATTCTGCACCAGCTTGGGAAAAGCTGGATAATGGATCCCTCAAGTGGATGGAAGAGAGCAGGGTGGGCTTCCATCCCTTGCTCTATGTAAGGTTTTGCAGCTGCCAAAACTAGGTAGCTAGCTAATTAGTTAATTAAGGATAGTTGGATTAGTGGAAGAGTGTATATGCCAATAACTTCCCACACCATTCAGTTGAACTGAAGAAGATGCTCGGATGAGTAGTGAAATGTCTTCATTGATTACTCAGCAAGTCCAGTTGTTTTTAGATTTACCTATACTAGATATACCAAGACCTGGATGAATGAAAATCTTCATAGTCATACAATTCATTTTGTCGTTAGTACCAATAGGTACCAAGACTGTTGGGTCATGCCCAGCCCCAACCAATAATTTGTCTACCCGATAAACAACATGCCGAACCCTGGCACCAGGAAGAGTTTTAGTAATTCAGATGACAGATAACTCTATCCACTTTCCTAATAATTGAATACTCTATAACTGCAATCTATTTAGGCCTGTCTCTCTCTATGCTCTCTTCCCTACCACTATTATAGAAACTAGTCTCCTGACTGTTAAAGAGATCAGCCCCATCTAGAGCTGTCAATCCAGAGTTTATACTCACATCTTCTTCATACAGTCAAATCTGTAGCAATGCACAAACCCCTTAGAAGCCTCCCTTTTCATTTTGCCCATACTAGATTTTCTAACTGTCACTCAGCTTACTGCCTCTTCATCCTGCTGCTGTTTTCCTCCCCCCCAAACTATCTGAACCTCTAGGTCATGCTCTGTGAGCAAGAGGCTGCTCTCCAGATTGTCAATTGACTGCAGTGTAGCAATTTGTTGCTCTAGTGCTCTAACTCAATTTGCTCACAGCCACTTTGGAACACTTGTTCCAAATCTGAATACATATTGCAGACTATGCACTGGGTCAGACCTTTAATCTTGCTATTCATTATCCCAGTTACAGATCAACAAATAGGAACCAACCAAAAAAGCAAAACTCATAATTATGATTTTTAATCTCATAATTATGACTTTAAAAAGTCAGAATTCTGACTTTTAATCTCATAATTATGACTTTAAAACGTAAAAATTATGACTTTTAATCTCATAATTATGACTTTAAAAAGTCAAAATTATGGGGGTTATTTACTAAGCCCCGAATGCAAAAATCACCAAAAAAAACAAATATTTAGTCTTACCTGAAATTTTCATTTTCTTTATTCCAAAGGCAGCACCAAATGAGTTAATACCTGATCCACGCCTAGTAGGACAGAAAAAAAGACACACCAATTAAACAACTATATACACACCCCCAATCACACTTCCCCTCATGTTCATTTTATAAAGCTCACTCAATAAGAAACACAATTTAATGCTTCAAAAATTTTATTTAGGGTGGGAATTCTTGTGCTGCCTTTGGACTAAAGAAAATGAAAATTTCAGGTAAGACTAAATTTTTGCTTTTCTTTACTTCCTACAGGCAGCACCAAATGAGACTTAGCACGCTAACAATCTAAGGGAGGGGAATTTGCCCGGAGTGCTGACTCCAATATTTTGCTGCCAAAGACTGCATCTTGTTTGGCTGCTACATCCAGCTTATAGAATCTTGAGAAAGTGTGCAAATTTGACCATGTTGCTGCTCTGCAAATTTCATCCATATCCACCAAGGATTTCTCTGCCCAAGAAGTTGAAATTGCTCTTGTGGAATGCGCTTTTATATTTGAAAGATCTTTTCCTGATAATTTATATGCTACAGATATTGTCTTCTCAACCCATGATGCAATAGATTTTCCCAGAAAAAGACACAAAAAGGTTTTCAGATTGCCTTATTTCTTTTGATTTCTCAATGTAAATCTGAAGACATCTGTGAACATCTACAAGATGTAATTTTTTCCTCCACCGAATCTTTTGGGGATTGTAGGAAGGCTGGTAAAATAATCTGAGCATTCCGGTTCTTGCTGGAAGCAACCTTGGGAGAAAAATGTGGTAAGGTCTTTAACAACACCTTCTCTGGAAAAAATACTGTATATGGAGAAAATGCTGACAAAGCTTGAAGTTCACTAATCCTTCTTGCCGAAGTTATAGCCACCAGGAAGGCAGTCTTCCAAGACAGATGTTTCATAGATACTGATGCCAGAGGTTTAAAGGGAGTATCACAAAGCACAGATAACACCAAATTTAAATCCCATGGAGGTATCAAAACCAATAGTTTAGGCCTCAAATTTTGTGTCGCTTTAATAAACCGCTTCACTAATGGAAAGGTCGCAAAACTCTTATGTAACATGGCTGAAAGAGCTGAAATATGTACTTTTAGAGTACTTGGACTCAACCCTTTATCAAAACCCTCCTGTAAGAACTGTAGAACAGTCCTTTGGAACAAAACCCTTTTCTCCACACCATTCTTGAAATATTCTCCATACTCTATTGAAAATCTTAGATGTTGACGCTTTCCTAGAACATAGCAGTGTCTTCACAACTTCTTCTGATAATCCTTGATTTAATAGTAACTCTTTGTCAGGTTCCATGCTGTGAGATTACAACAGGATGGATCCTGATGTTTCCATTTCCCTGAAGAAGTATATCCGAACTGATTGGAAGTTTCCAAAAACGCCCTTTGGACAGAACCATCAGTTCCGAGAACCAAGTTCTCCTCGACCAAAAGGGCGCAATCATTATCACAGAAGCTCGCTCTTGTCTGACCTTCTGAATGACTCTCTGGATCATTGGGAGGGGAGGAAATACATAGGCTATCTTGAAATCCCAAGGGATTGACATGGCATCCAGGTGAGTAGGATTGTCCATCTTCCGAAGAGAACAAAATTCTGGAACTTTCCTGTTCATGCAAGAGGCCATCAAATCTATTTGAGGGAGACCCCACCTCCTCACCACCTGGTCGAACACTTGAGGATGAAGTTCCCATTCCCCTTGATCTAGGGTATTCTGACTCAATGCATCTGCCAGAGTGTTGTTCACCCCCTTGATATGAACAGCCCGTAATAATTTCAGATTTTCCTCTGCCCACAGCATTATTTTCTGGCATTCTCTCATCAATAATGGAGACTTGGTTCCTCCTTGACGATTCACATATGTCACTACAACCACATTGTCAGATTGAATCATCACTTCTCTGTCCCTGATCAGATGTTTGAATCTCCATAAGGCCAGACGAACTGCTCTGAGTTCCCTGAAATTGGAAGATGGAATCTTCTCCCATTCTGACCATCTTCCTTGCGTGATACGTTCTGCTAGGTGAGCACCCCATCCCCATGCAGAAGCATTTGTGGTTATGATCACAAACTCTGGAGGATTGATGGACCTCCCTTGTGATAAGTAGTGATGGGCGAATTTGCGCCGTTTCGCTTCGCCGAAAAATTCGCGAAACGGCGCCGGCATCTCGTTTTTGACGCCGGCGCCCGTTTTTGACGCCGGCGCCCGTTTTTTGCCGCGAATTTTCGCGGGCGTTTCGCGAATTTATTTGCAGGCGGCTAGTGATAAGACATGAGGAAGCAGCCACCAATTCAATAACTTCTTCAGCCCTTTTGAAATTCTGAAGTTCTTGTCTAAAGAACCTAGCTTCCTGTTCCAATAGTGAAGAACCTCTTGTTGAAGAGGACGCATATGAACTTCTGCCCATGGTACTGCCTCTATTGCAGATGTCATTAAGCCTAACACTTTCATGGCTTCTCGAATGGATACTGAATGACTCTACTTGAGACTCCTCACCGCTGAACATAGTGCCAACTTCTTCTTCAGAGGAAGAAACACTTTCATTTTCTCTGAGTCCAAATTCAGACCCAAGAACTTCACGCGAGAAGAAGGTTGCAAGTTGGATTTTTTTCTGTTTAAAATCCAACCATGTGACTCCAGGACTGAAATCGTCAAATCCCGATGATGCCTTATCTGATGCAGAGACGAAGCCTTGATAAGCCAATCGTCCAGGTATGGGACTACAAAAACTCCTTGTTTTCTGAGAAGAGCAGCTATCACCACTATTACTTTTGTAAAAACTCTCGGAGCAGAAGTAATCCCAAAAGGAAGAGCTTTGAACTGTAAATTATGCAGAGTTGAATTTAGCACTACAGCAATTCTGAGATACTTTCGACTGCTTTGATGAATGGGGATGTGTAAGTACGGATCTTTTAAGTCCAAGGTGACCATTAAATCTCCTTTTTGCAATATATTGATTGCGGACCTTATGGATTCCATCCTGAATTTCTCCTTTCTGATGAATTGATTGAGAAATTTTAGATCTATGACGAGACGGAAGCCCCCATCTGCCTTGGGAACCAGAAAAATCCAAGAATAAACACCCTTTCTCTGTTCCAACACTGGAACTGGCTCCACCACCTTCATTCAAAAACCCTAAAATGGCTGCTTCCAAAGCTGCCTGATTTACTGGATTTGAGTTCTTTTGATTGATACAAAATCTTCTCTCTGGATGACTTCTTAATGCAATGTAATAACCATCTCTGATTATGCTTAGAACCCAAAAATCTTCTGTTGTCTTTTGCCACACTAGAAGAAAAAAGGCTATCCTTCCGCCTTCTTCTCCCTGGCATCTGGCGTCAGAACCCCGCCGATTTTGAAGAAGAAGCATCCTTTCTCTGTCCAAATTCTTTGGGGGGGTTTCTGCTATTACTAGAGAACCTTCCTCGGCCTCTGAAATTTCTATATCCATCTCTGTCTCCGAAAGACTTTCAGTAAGAACTTGACCTCTGAGGAGATCTCCTCGAGAAACATTTGTTTCTTCTGGTTTCTTGGCCTATACTGAGGAAGGGTTTTCCCTTTCCCTGTGGTCAGATTATCCAATAGTTTATCCAAGGACGAGCCAAACAGTCTTCCATGTTCAAAAGGCATTGCAATTAAAGAATTCTTTGAAGCTTGATCCGCCGACCAAGCTTTTCTACCAACAGTAGAAAGAGCCATTGTTCTAGCTCCCAGTTTCACAGACTCCACAGCCACATCACAAAGAAAATCTGTCGCTAACTTTATTGGATACAACATATCCAAAATGTCATCCCTTGAAGTCCCTAAATCGATCTCCTCCTCCAAAGAATTAATCTAGAACTTTAATGATCTTGAAACTGAGATTGCTGCAAGAGAAGGCTTACATATATTTGCTCCTAAACTATAAGATCTTCTCATTGCACATTCAGCTCTGCGATCTAAAGGACTCTTCCACTGGAATGGTGGTACGCTTTGACAACCTCGCCACCGGAACATCTAATTTAGGAGGATCCTCTCTCCACTGCTGGAGCTCTTTTGAATCCAAAATAAACATAGATTTGAATCTTTTTGAAGCTTCCGGTTTTTTTCCCGGACTCTTCCATTCTTCCTCCATCAATCGCTTTATATATGGATGCACAGGAAACTCTACTGATTTCTTTTCTGACATAAACAATAAATCCTGCTTATCTTCCTCTGAAGGAGCAGACACTTTATCCCCTATCACTTTCATGACTTCTTTTATCAATCTTGGAATTTTTTCTACCAGAAACATGAAAAATTCTTCTTTTGATTTAATTTGGACAGAAGAAGAAGAAGATGAAACATCCTCATACACTTCAGTTTCTGAACTATCAATTGTGTCTATCTCCCTGGTAGACTGTTTGGAACCAGGATTAGAACTCCCTGAAGCCTTTACTTCTTCAGACGCTTTGGACAGCATGTCTTTAAACCAGGTGTCCCCAACCCTTTTTTACCCGGGAGCCTCATTCAAATGTAAAAAGAGTTGGAGAGCAACACAAGCATAAAATAGTCCCTTGGGTGCCAAAGTAAGGGCTGTGATTGGCTATTTGGTTGCCCCTATGTGGACTGGCACCCTACAAGAGGCTCTACTTGGTACTATACTTAGTTTTTATGCAATTAAAACTTGATTCCAAGCCTGGAATTCAAAAATAAGCATCTGCTCTGAGGACCTAGAGAGCAAAATCCAAGGGGTTGGAGAGCAACATGTTGCTCGCGAGCTACTGGTTGGGGATCACTGCTTTAAACCATGTCAAAAACCCTTCCAGATCTTTTGAAGCCGACCTGCTGTCTGAGCACAATTCCCACACAAGTCTTCACTGTAATCTTCAGGAAGAGGTTGCTGGCAACCTGCATAACATGTGTCTTGATTTTCTTTTACTTTTCCCGAAATGAGACATCTGGGATAAGAAAAGAAACCATTAATACATATAAATATATATATATATATATATATATATATATATATATATATATATATATATATATATATATATATATATATATATATATATATATATATATCTATATATGAACAAACAGTGCATTCAAGACACATTTCTTTCTGGGAGTAAGGCTACAATGTACTTTAATACAGTCCACAAAACTCTCAGCAGTCTGGCAGCACGGCAGCTCAAGCAAGAACAGCACAGGCAAAGATTTGTACTCACAAGATGCATAATATAGCTGATTAATAGATTCCACACCCCTTCAGGAGGTAACAAATCCACTCAGCTGCTGTTAGAGAGAGAGAGACGCTTCCAACACTGCACTTCCTCATGCTGTGACGTCATCATCATGCGCCCACTGAACCGGACACGATAGCAAAGCCTTACTCCAACTGCATGTAGCTGCCAAGATTTCCTTGCGGCTACTGCTTAAGGTACACTGCCAATCTGCTTAAGGGGTCTAATAGAAGCTTCCACTTCCTCTCTCTCCTTTCTTCTGCCCCCCGGAGTGATCCACGCTAACGTGATCACTCCTACAGCCATCAAACCCCTCAGGGTCTGGATCTTGATACGACAACCTGTTCTCCATTCCTCTAGGCAGGACAGAAAAAAAGAACATGAGGGGAAGTGTGATTGGGGGTGTGTATATAGTTGTTTAATTGGTGTGTCTTTTTTTCGGTCCTACTAGGCGTGGATCAGGTATTAACTCATTTGGTGCTGCCTGTAGGACGTAAAGAAATGTGTGATTTTTTTTTTATAAAAAAACCTGAAAAACTCAGAATCTGACCTGTCGAGGTTGCATATAAGTCAATGGGAGTAGTCCCAATGATTTTATTGATTTTTGCTGGGTCTCGTGCCAAACCCCCGAAGTTTTTGGAGGTTTCAGGCACAAATTTGAGGTTTCGAGTGAAACCTCCAGAAAAATCGTGAAAATCTGAGTAGATTGGAGTTTGTAGCAGACAACATTGAGATAAATTCGGACCTTGATAAAAAAAAACCCTAATCATAACCTCATAATTATGACTTTAAATATCATAATTATGACTTTTAAACTCATAATTATGACTTTTAAACTCATAATGTTTAAAGTCATAATTTGTACTTTTTAAAGTCATAAATATGAGTTTAAAAGTCATAATTATGAGATTAAATGTCATAATTACATTTTTTAAAGTCATAATTATGAGATTAAAAATCATAATTATGAGATTAAAAGTCATAACTTTGACTTTTTAAAGTCATAATTATGAGTTTTAAAAGTCATAATTCATCAGAATTTTTTTTTGCTGGCCTTTTTGCTGGCCCCTGTACTCTTCCGTAGAGCTCTCACTTAAAGAGCAAACATTTAAGAGAAGCTAACCACTAGAGCAAGATCCACTGGAGTCCCAGGGGTTCTATTTTTACCATCTGTTCAAGTGCACTAATCAAACCCCACCCACTGAGGGAAAACTATCTGCAAAGTAAAGCAGTTTGTGGCAAACTGTGTCAGCACAATAGCACACCAAACTTTAGCACCCAAGACAGTAAAAACAACTATAAAAATAAACCACAGTACTTAAATAAGCAAACCTTATGTTAAAATAACAGTTAATAACTGTGTTAATTTGTTTGTTTTAGTTGCTTTTATCAGTCAGCAACCAGTTATCTTGTGAAAAACCAAACTGGATAAGTAAAGATAGCTGTGAAGGAGGTAAGTATAGTTTCCAATGTTTCCAAAATCTAAATTAAAATGACAAGTATACAATGGTCTTTTAGTCACTTTGAGAGGGGTAAATGGTTGTTTTCACCTGCATGTGCTGTAGTTACAAAGAATCTACAAATGCAGGCTGAAAATCATCAATTAATCATTATTCTTATCTAATTATTGATAATCCAAATTGGATCAAACAGATGTTTGTTCAATTGCACACTGCTATCTACATTAATCAATGTATTAGTAGTGTTTTTTTGAGTTATTTAGCTTTTCATTCAGCAGTTCTCCAGTTTGCAGTTTCAGCAATCTAGTTGCTAGGGTTCAAGATTCAAATATGAACAGGAGACTGAATAAAAATATGTGTATTAAAAGTAGCAGTAACTATAAATTTGTAGACTTACAGTGCATTTGTTCTTAGTGACCCCCCCCCCCCCTTCATTCGAAAGCTGGAAAGCATCAGAATAAAAAGGCAAATAATTAAAAAACTATAAATAATACCCCCAAATAGCTTCTCCTACTTGTTGGAGATGTGATCATGAGGAGGGTACAATCATACATATATTCTGGACGTGCCCAGGTCTGAAAAAAAAATTGGGACTCTGTAAATAAATGGTTATCCAAAGTACAATTAACTGATATTGAAACTGACCCAATGATGTTTATATTAGGAGAAACTTAAGAACTCAGAAAAGAGACTAGCTAACTGCATTTTATCAGCAACAAGATGCTGTATAGCAAGCAAATGGAAAGATTCAACCCCTCCAACAGAAAAATAATTTCTGAACCAAATCCGATACATAAGAAGGATGGACTTTTTTACAGCACTATGAAATGACACGGTAGATCAGTTTAATAAAATCTGGTACAACTGAGACATGAACCAATAGGTGATTTCTAACTGAAGACCCTCATTCTTATTAGGTTTCTCTCCAAGTTAAACACCACCCCAATTTTAACATCACCCATTATTTCCGGATGGGAACAGGCAAACTATACTAAATTGTGCTCCAATAAGCCAAACAGGTACGAAGCCAACTGTTTTCTTTGTTTTTAGCTGTTATTTTGTTATTAGGTTATCTATAATTATTTTGGATTTCCTTATTTTTTCTACTCTTCACTAATGTATAATGTCATATTTACATTCATGAATGCAACACTAAGGGGCATATTTAACAAGGGTTGAATCTTGAATTAAAAAAACTTCGAAATTCTAATTCAAAAAGACCAACAGAAAAAATTAGTTCCATTTTTGATTGAATAGGCCCGTATTCGGCTGAATTCGAATCGTACGAATTGAAGGAATAGCTCATTCGATCGAATTTGAATCTACGTTTTTCCCCCAAAAAAAAGATTTTTCAAAGTCCACTAATTGACTCCAAATAGGTTCTAGGAGGTCCCCCATAGGCTAAAACTGCAATTCGGCTGGTTTTAGAAGTCGGATTTTTAAAGAGACAGTACAAAAAATAGTACAGTACAAAAAATTGCTTGAAATTCGAATTTTTTTCATTCAAAAATTCACCTCGACCATTGATAAATCTGCCCCCTAATGTAACTAAATGCAGATAAACCAATGTTTATAAATAGCGCTCTGGTTAGCCCATGCTGAACCATGTTAAACCATGATATTATGGATGCACCGAATCCAGGATTCGGTTTGGGATTCAGCCTTTTTTAGCAGGATTAGGATTCAGCCGAATCCTTCTGCCAGACCGAACCAAATCCGAACCCTTATTTCTGCTTCAGTCCTTCTGCTCCAGTCGCTGCTAACCTGTTCCCAGTCTGATCTGATTCTACGCCTGCTCCAGCCTGTCCCAACCTATAACTGCTCTGTCCTGTCCTGATCTACGTCTGCACCATCCTGTCCCATCCAATCTGTTCTGTTTATGCCTGCTCCATCCTGCTCTTACCCAGTCTGCTCCTGACTCCTCACCCTCATCTTCCTATCCAGTCGGTCTCATCACCCTCTTCACCCAGTCCAGTCTGAATCCTGGAGCTGGTGTATGACCATACTATGCTATAGCAAAATAGCATAGTTAGAATTAGATTTTTCACTTTGCAATTGACTGACCTCATAAATATGATGTAAAAAAAATTGTCACAGGCTATAGTGTTAAAGGGGTGTGATTATTATCAATTAGTGATACCAAATATTTTTAAACCCCTACAATGAATACAATTATTTTTATCCTTTAGGGACTGGGCATGCAAAGCATATGCTTTGCTTCTCTAAGCCCTGTGTTTTGGATTCAGGCAGAAAGAAGCGGATCCGTTTTCCTACAATGCTCAATGTGCCTGCACTGAAAAATACAGCTTCCACTTTATACACTTACTAGACAGTGATGATCTTTTTGCATCATTTGAAATCCAAGCGGAGAAGTATTTGGAGTCTAAAAGTAGTCAGCTGAATAAGTACGACAACAGGAGGCTAGGCATACGTAACTCTTCTAAGTCATATTGTTAAATATAATTGTATTACAAAGATACTGGAAATCAAGTTTTCTATTAAAAAAGCTTAAAGGGGTTCTTCACATTTGATCAAGTTGCTCAGAAGTGGCAATTTTTTAAAGGAGAATGTAAGGTTAAAATTAAGTAAGCCTTATCAGAAAGGTCTACCTAAATATACCAGTAAACCCTCAAAGTAGTGCTGCTTTGAGTCCTCTGTCATAAGAAACACTGCATTTTTTTCCTTCTATTGTGTACACATGGGCTTCTGTATAAGACTTCCTGCCTTCAGTCTAAACCTCCTTGCCCTTGGCGTGAGCATGCTTAGTTTGCTCCTCTTCGATCCCCCCTATCTGCTGTAAGCTGAATCCAGAGCTATAAGTGAGACAGGAAGTGATGTCACATTAAGCTAATCCTGCAGCTGCTTTCCTAAACAAACAGAGAGCTTCTAGAGCTTTTTACTCAGGTATGGTAAAACATTCTACAAAATAAATATAGCATTCTAGCTTGCACTATTGCAGCTAATCTATTGGCAATAAAATGCCTCCGTAGCTTTCCTTTTCCTTTAACAGACTTACAGTTAACTTAAAGGTGAACCCCATAGAGATGTCTGTATATTCACTTTTTACATATTAAATGTTATGTGTCACGGTCGGCACCCAACACCAGAACAAATGTCAAGCACCCTGGTCTCGGCTCGTGCTTCACCTGTAGTGTGACCACCTTTGGCCTCGGGAGGAGCCCTCGGGTACTTGGATGCCACCAGGACTTAAACAAGAGGTGCAAGGCTAGAGGTTCTGGATAGGCAGAGGGGCACGACTGTTAGCTAGAGTCTTAGGCCGAAGGTCTCGATACAAGACGTTAGGCAATAGAGTAGTCAGATCAGGCCGGGTCGGGGCAGGCAGAGAATAAACGTAGTCAGGCAGGCGAGGCGTCAAACCAGGAAGTCAATCAGAGGGGTTGAGCAGAAGAGGTAGTCGGTATACAGGCAAGGGTCAGGATCCAGAAGTCAGAATAGTCAAAAGCCAGGCAGGGGTCACAACAGAATATCAGATAGCAATAAGCTCAGGAACCACAGGAAACAGATCCTATCACGGGAAAGGTCCTGTAGCTTTAATAAGCTATTTATACTTTCAAATTTTCATGCCATTGCATGCTTTTGCATGATGACGTCATTACTCCAGCGCGATCGTGTCAATATTAACACCGAGATGCGGGCGCGCGTGCCCTAAGTAGGGCACGCAATGGTGGCCGAAGAGGAGCAGAGGACCGCCGCACCACTGGACCCCCAGGGTGAGTTACTTTTCTCACATTATGCCATTGTTCTGTGTATATATATATATATATATATATATATATATATATATATATATATATATAGACAAATGCAAGAGTCCTCTGCATTCAACCCATATTTTCAATATATTTAAGACAGACACATTTTGTGCATACTGCTACTGAAAAATGCCTTACCCTTTAAACAAAACAGGGATTCTTTGTCCATATATTGCAATATATTTAAGCTGGCCAACTGTCACGATCGCCGCCTGGAGCAGTTCCAGGAGCTCCGGGCGGCGTGTCCTTCCCTGCCGGCATCGCTTCCAAAATGGCGGCGCTCAGGGCCGCCACGTGGGTAGCGGCGCCGGCGCAATGACGCCAGTGCGTCGACGTCGGCGCAAGGACGCCAGTGATGTCAAGTTGGCACCAAATTCAAATATTTTAATGACGCCAGAATGGCGCCCAAGTTTAGGATTCATTTCTTGCATGTTTCCTGGGTTTCCTGTGTACTAGTTTAAGTCTGTATCTCGTTTCTGATTGTTGCCTGACCCCTTGCCTGGACTTTGGACTTTGCTTATTATTCTGCCTGCCTTTGAACTCTTGCCTGGACTCTGATAATCCGTTTGATTAACCCTTTGGATACCACGACCTTGATCCCACAGTGGGCTTCCTCCTTGATCCTGACTACCTCCCTGGAGGGAGCTCCAGGCTCCCTGACACCAACTACGTCAAAGTCATCCCATATCTGGCCAGTCCTACGCTCAATTTTCATCTGATTCATTAAGAATTCTATTGCTTCATTATACATTTTACAATGGGACTAAGTTTTACCTGCAACTTACAAAGTAAAACTCCCAAACTTGGCTGCCCTTTTATTAGACACCAGTGGGATCACCTGACTATAGCTGGGAAGGGTGGGAGCTACAACATGGAGCTGCTCACTGCTCCTGTATAACTATAAAAAAACAAGGGAAAGTTGTGCTCACCACTAATTTTTGAAACCATTAGGCGGGGGTGCAATGAGGCTGTGACCACAAAATACATATAGACAAATACAAGAGTCCTCTGCACTCAAACCATTATCAATATATTTAAGACAGAGACATTTTGTGCATACTGCTACTGAAAAATGCCTTACCCTTTAAACAAAACAGGGATTGTTTGTCCATATATTGCAATATATTTAAGCTGGCCAACTATGTCAAAGTCGTCCCATATCTGGCCAGTCCTATGTCTTAAATACAAAGGGAATATACTGGAATATTTAATAAGTATCATTTTCTGTGTATAATGTATTGCAAGATTCACTACAATCTTACAAAAAGTAAGAAGTAAGAACCATTTGCTCTTATGCTTTCCAAACATTTCAAATGTAAATGCACCAATGTAAAGTCCACACAGCCACTAGGCACAAAGAACAAACTCCTGTTGATTTTCATTATTAGTGAAAAAGAAGAAGAAATATAGGTTAATAGTGAAATTGTGGAAGAGACTGTCTAAATTAAGAAGTTACAAAACAGGCAGGTACAAAGAAAGGAAGTCCTGATGACGGCTTAAGTAAATAGCCTAGGCAGTAGCGTTTGTTCTGCACATCCATGCACTAATAAAAATATTTTGATATACCCCTGAAGGGTCATTGCCGTGAGTGCTTTCACTGGACTGCTATATATATATATATATATATATATATATATATATATATATATATATATATATATATATATATATAATACAGTCTTAATGGTCAGCACTCCTCTTGGCGATAACTTTCATCTACCCGGGTGCTGCTCTTGGGAAAATGTAGATGCAGACGAACAAAGGTAGTAGCGCACTCCTGGGTTTTCTTAGATAAAAAATTAATTTGCCGCAAGGGCATGTTATCATATATATAACATGAGCATCGTATTACGTGTACAACGACTCATGTTATATATATGATAACATGCCCTTGCGGTCTCTCCTATATAGGCAAAACTGATATGACACTGCGATTACGCATGGACGGTCATAGATCCGCAATCAGTACAGCCTATAGGGATGAGAAGTCGGTTAAACCAGTGGCTAAACATTTCCTTGAAAAGGGACATAGATTGCCTACGTTCAAATATATTGGTATCGATCATGTCCCAGAACCTCGACGGGGTGGTGATAGGTCTAGGTTACTATTACAACGTGAAACATATTGGATAAGGAGACTAGGTACTATGTATCCAAAAGGTTTGAATGAACAATGTTTCTTTAACTGTTTCCTTAGTCAGAGATAGATATAAATGTTACTCTTATATGGAAGTTTGGGACTAGAGTTTCACTGTGCAATTCAGCTTTAAAACACGGGCTTTGATTATTGATATCTAATTTCCAATTTTTTGTTTGGAGTATTCTCAATATATTTATGTATCTGTCATTGTATTTGTGACATGGAGATGATCCCATTTGGTGCCATAGCAATAGCTATATGTTTTGCAATATTGAATATTTAAGATTGTGATTTCGAGCTATTAAGAACACAAAAAAGATGGCTATGGAGTGATGATGCCTTGTGGGACGTGGTGATTGGTGGATGGGGGGACCCTGGGCACACCCCTTAGGGGGTAGGGTGTATTTAAACAGTGTTTTTATGTGGATGTGTAATCTTGACAAAGGCTCTGGACACGAGCCGAAACGTTGATTGCTGACTATTTTAATGATGATGAAATAAATTAATTTTTTATCTAAGAAAACCCAGGAGTGCGCTACTACCTTTGTTCGTCTGTATATATATATATATATATATATATATATATATATATATATATATATATACTTCCCCAAAATCCCAGCACTCACGATAAATGGTCGTCACATTGCCTGGGTGCACGCCTCACAAAAGCTGCATACAATCTTCACCAAAGAAGCCGCACTACTCAGGGCTTATTGCAAAATGGTACGTTTATTAGAAAATCTAACGTTTCGGCTGCAACACCAGCCTTTGTCAAAGTTACATGAATACAAACAAATTACCCTTAAATACCCAGGTTCTGGCGCGAAAACCCAAGAGCCCTCCCTCAAGTGACGTGTTCAAATACAGCCCCAGTGTTAAATGGTATTAATAATATCCATAATTGTCAAGAGTTCACAGATGGTCATAATAAGGTTAGAGTGTAATCTCTTAGTTGCAAAAACCAACAAATGGCCACAATCGTATCAATTCGCAACAAAGTAACAATCTAGCAATCTGATCCCCAATCGCTACTATATAGCTGGTCTGCCCTGATGCTGGTAGCTCTTAAACCTGTGGGAAAAGATTGACCTCTTCAGTTAGTATAGTGCCAATCGTGGACTTACCTCCTCCCTGTAGCGATCACCACTACTCGTGTAGGCACCCGCACCTCCGTGAATACCATCACCCATCAAAGTCCAAAGCACCGTGCCGTGTAAATAGCAGCGTTCCAAGGCTCACCCCCAGTGATCTACCAGCACCGTGTTAGCTGTCACTGTCCGCGAGCCGTGCGCGCACGATCGTGCGTGTCATCCAAAACGCTGTCACAGCATATCTCTTGTCAGTTTATTCAGTGTAGCGCCTGGCAGCGCACTCGTTGTGCATCAGTCAAATCCATACTTGTGATAGGTCTATCCTAATTGTCAAACGTAACCGTCCGTGATGTGTAAGTTTTAACCCCTTCCTGGGCCGTGTCTATATCAAAAAATACAAAAGCAAAAGAAAGCAAAACACTATCAAACATAAAGATAAAAAGTATATAAATATCCTTAAACAATTTAAATAATCCTAAAAACTTTAAGTTCGTCTAAAAAATCAGGAAGTGAACACCCTCCAAATATAAAGTTTGAGCTTTGAACTGCTCACCGGAGGTGCCCACCGGGAGAGCAAAGCATGACTCAGTGACCGAAAGTATTAAGTATCTAACTCTGAATATTAAATTGCTCACATGCAAACATCAATATACTATTTTTGCCCTTCTATCAGGTATACCACTATAATTATGGAATAAATACACTAGACTCTCCAACCATTCTGACAATTTGGGTACTATTATACCGCCCTCTTAAATATCTACGTAGAACAACGCCATTACCCCAACCCTCTTTAAATACAATAACTACATTTCCCATGTTACTATAGTTCTCTAGCGTAACTGGTACATTATATAAAATAATATCTAATTAATGTAGGAATGAATCAAAAGGACAAATAGCCTGTATTCACCCAATGTTCACTAATCACTGAAACTGAGATCATTGTCTGCCCTATTTATAATTAAACATCAATCACTTAGTTATCTCAACATATTGCATTAAACCCTCCTTAATAGAAAGGCGCATAGGACACCATCTCATTCAGTCCTCCCAGGCTGATCGTGTTGAGCCTGTGTATCCATCTCAATTCGGCTTGCAACAATAACTTCTCACGGTCCCCGCCTCTGATGGGTGCCGGAACATGATCAATGATCATGCACCGAAAGCTCGCCAGGGTGTGTTTATACTTCAGAAAATGGGATGCCACAGGAGTCTATGCCTTGCCCGTCTCCAGTGCCTGTCTTATTGAACTTCTATGGTTGGCCATCCGGTCTCTCAGGTTGGTAATTGTTTTCCCCACATAAAACAATCCACAGGGGCACTTAATAAAGTAGATTAAAAATTTCGATGTACAGGAAAGTCTGTGTCTGATTTCAATCTTCTTCCCCGTATGTGGATGGTTGAAGGAGGGCCCCACTATCAAGTGGCTACAGGTGATACATGAAGGACATCTATAGCATCCATTCTTCACCACAGACAGCCACGTCCTCGTTCCCGCATTCTGATAGCAATGTGTCGGGTCTGTTTTTACAAGGAGATCCCGTAAATTTCGTCCTCTCTTGTATGAAATACGCGGTTTGCATCTAAAGATAGGAGGTAATGTTCGATCCCTCTCAAGGACAGACCAATGTGTATGTATAGCGTCCGTCAGCGGTTTGTTATCAGGAGTGAAGGTAATCACATAAGTCAATCTCATATCCACCTCCTCATCGGTCGCAGAGGAAGCCCTCTCTAATAATTCCTCCTGGGTCCGCTCCAATGCTTTATCTTTACACTAAAGTAACTCCTGTCGGTTGTAACCTCTTTGTATAAACCGTTCGATCATATCATCAAGTTGTTCAATGAGCATAGTGCGTTCAGTGTTGTTTCTCACCATCCGGATCATTTGCGCATACGGAATGCTCTTCAATGTATGTGGTGGATGGCAAGAAGTGTGTAGTAAGATCGTATTGCGGTCAGTGGGTTTTCTGTAAGTAGTCGTTTGGAAACTCCCCTCCGCAAGTTTTACTGTGAGATCCAAAAAGGAGACCTGATGTTGATCAATGGAGGCAGTGAACCTAATGGTCGAGGTTAGCGAGTTTAGATCATGCAGCATTAGTTCAAACTGTTGCTTGGTTCCTGTCCACACGAGGAACAGGTCGTCGATGAACCGATACAGTCTATAAATGTACTTGCCATAGTGTGGTAATATCATCCTCTCCTCATACCTCGCCATATAGTGGTTCGCAAAGGCCGGAGCCACGTTCGACCCCATACTTGTACCACTAATCTGCAAAAAATATGACAGTTCAAACTTAAAGTAATTGCAAGTGAGGCATAACCTAAGGAGATCCACTAGAAAATTAGTGTGCGGGCGTTTACTATCAGGAAATTCACATAGAAACTCGCGAACCGTCTGAATACCCTCCTCAATTGGGATCACAGTATAAAGTGACGCCTTTTTACTGAAACTGCGGAGGAGATCAGTCCCTCGGCTTCCAGAATTGACCTGTATCATGATCTTCTGAGGCTCAGAGAAAGAGAGGTGGATTTGAAACTCCATGGGATATACTTATCTGACTTTTATAAAAAACAACATATCCCTAGGGGGTTTAGAATACGAAACATACCAACTATCGGGCGGAGCAGTGTCGAATTCTGCAAACGCTGGTGCCAAATTTTGAACAAATGTTCTATGGACTTAATGTTGTTGGTGATCGAAGAGGTGTCTAAAAATTTCTACACGCAGCGAATTTGCAGCCTTTGAAAGTGCACATCTGACCTATTTATCTACTGATATGGATACCAAATGGCTGGAGAAACTACAGCTATCCCGTTACACTATGGACCTGCATAAGTTTAAGAAGCAAAAAGTGGTGACAGTCAATGCTGACTACCAAAATAGACGGGTCTACCGGTGGTTGACGGGTGGCGAGATGAACCAGCTAAGTAGAACACAGAGATCCCAGACAGCAGGACATGCTTTTCGTCTCGATTCCTCTGCATACACCTCTAATTCTTCTGAGGTGGATACCCCTGAAACGAACAGGAGAAGATGGTATCCGAGAGGCAGGGGTGGGCGCTCCTACTCATCCAACAGTGGACGTGATGGAATGGGGTCTCAGATAGCCTCATCTACACCTCTTGGTTCAACCCCTTTTTTAGACCGGGGCCCACAGGCTGGCGACAGGGCAGGCCGCACAAAAGAAGGGGCGGGATTAAGCACAAGATCAACAACAAGAGGGGTGAAACCACCGAGAAAGTGATCTTCAACATGAGCTCCCAGGTACTGAATGAAGCTGAAATCAAATTGTTAACAAAGGGTTTGTCATTTATTCCTTCTTTTTATAGTAAACCATTGGATATGATGACTGACATTCATAGATTTCAGCGATCACTGAAACTGAAAGAACATTTTCGAGTACCTGGCCAGCAAGTTGAAACTTTTAAAACAAGAAGTAACTTTGAATCAGCCAACACCCCAAAGTCCATAGAGGCATTTACTCGTCTTCTGGTCGATGAGACCCATAAGGTAATCCCAGGAAGGGTGACAATCTCTCTCCCACAATACTAATATTGTAATTAGACCCGCTGACAAAGGGGGAGCAGTGGTGGTGCAGAACTATAGTGACTACAGGGGTGAAATTTTACGTCAATTGGGGGACAAGGCCGTATACCTACAACTGCCGGGGGATCCTACAATTAAATTTAAGGCTCGGATTGACAAAATTATTGATATGGGCTATATGATGGGGTATCTCACTGAAAATACTAAGAACTTCTTAACAAGTGAACACCCTATTTGCCCTATAATATATACTCTCCCCAAGATCCACAAAGACAGTGAAAAAACCCCTGGCCGCCCTATTGTGAGTGCGAGAGGCTCCCTACTACAACCACTAGCGAGATACGTGGATCACTTTCTGCAACCTGTTGTTAGGAGTACTTCTTCCTACTGTATATCAGTGACACAGGCGATTTTTTGAGAAAAATACGGGGAGCAGTCCCTGTACCGGCGGGGTCCTGGCTGGTCACAATGGATGTGGCGTCACTTTATACTGTGATCCCAATTGAGGAGGGTATTCAGACGGTTGGCGAGTTTCTATGTGAATTTCCTGATAGTAAACGCCCGCACACTAATTTTCTAGTGGATCTCCTTAGGTTATGCCTCACTTGCAATTACTTTAAGTTTGAACTGTCATATTTTTTGCAGATCAGTGGTACAAGTATGGGGTCGAACGTGGCTCCGGCCTTTGCGAACCTCTATATGGCGAGGTATGAGGAGAGGATGATATTACCACACTATGGCAAGTACATTTATAGACTGTATCGGTTCTAGGGATGTAGCGAACGGCGGAAAAAATGTTTGCGAACATATTCGCGAACTTGCGTCAAAAATGCGAACGGTTCGCGAACGTCGCGAACCCCATAGACTTTAATGGGAAAGCGAATTTTAAAAGCTAGAAAAGATATTTCTGGCCAGAAAAAATGATTTTAAAGTTGTTTAAAGGGTGCAACGACCTGGACAGTGGCATGCCAGAGGGGGATCAAGGGCAAAAATGTATCTGAAAAATACATTGTTGACACAGCGCTGCGTTTTGTGCTGTAAAGGGCAGAAATCACACTACATTTCTAAACTTGTGTAATAAACTGCTTTAAAACGTCCGGCGTCTACATGCCAATCAAGTCGTGTAAAGGTTACAGCCTGTTCACACGCAAAGACAAAACGCGGCGCTTTCTGCAACGCAAAAAAACGCAAAGAGCTTTCATGAATGATACCGTCAAGTGAGCAAATAATAGTTTTTAATTACTAGTTGCTTGTCACCTCCAGGATGTTCGTCCTGTTGGTGGCAATATTTCTGTAGTGGTGTGTTTAGCAGTCACCATGCTTGTGCGCACGTGCACGGTCAGGCAGAGGTAATTCAATGTACAGTGAAGTGAACCAAAAAACACTGATTCTGCAGTGTGGGCCCAGTTTTGGTCTACTCTATTGATCACCTGCGGTGACCATAAAAGATGCGATTTTGCCACTGTTGCAGAACCCTGAAAAATTAGGCATGTGTAATTTCCTGAAAAATTATGTTTTTTTTGTCGCAGCCACTGAAGCACAGAGGCCAGAAAAAATATGCCATATGAATGCTAAAAATATAAAAAAAAATTTGTCGCAGCCACTGAAACACAGAGGCCAGAAAAAATATGCCATATGAATGCTAAAAATATAAAAAAATTTTGTCGCAGCCACTGAAGCACAGAGGCCAGAAAAAATATGCCATATGAATGCTAAAAATATAAAAAAAATTTGTCGCAGCCACTGAAGCACAGAGGCCAGAAAAAATATGCCATATAAATGCTGAAAATATGAATTTTTTTTTGTCGCAGCCACTGAAGCACAGAGGCCAGAAAAAATATGCCATATAAATGCTGAAAATATGAATTTTTTTTTGGTTGCAGCCACTGAAGCACAGAGGCCAGAAAAAATATGCCATATAAATGCTGAAAATATGATTTTTTTTTGTCGCAGCCACTGAAGCACAGAGGCCAGAAAAAATATGCCATATAAATGCTGAAAATATGAATTTTTTTTGTCGCAGCCACTGAAGCACAGAGGCCAGAAAAAATATGCCATATAAATGCTGAAAATATGAATTTTTTTTTGTCGCAGCCACTGAAGCACAGAGGCCAGAAAAAATATGCCATATAAATGCTGAAAATATGATTTTTTTTTTTGTCGCAGCCACTGAAGCACAGAGGCCAGAAAAAATATGCCATATAAATGCTGAAAATATGAATTTTTTTTGTCGCAGCCACTGAAGCACAGAGGCCAGAAAAAATATGCCATATGAATGCTAAAAATATAAAACAAATTTGTCGCAGCCACTGAAGCACAGAGGCCAGAAAAAATATGCCATATGAATGCTAAAAATATAAAAAAAATTTGTCGCAGCCACTGAAGCACAGAGGCCAGAAAAAATATGCCATATAAATGCTGAAAATATGAATTTTTTTTTGTCGCAGCCACTGAAGCACAGAGGCCAGAAAAAATATGCCATATAAATGCTGAAAATATGAATTTTTTTGGTTGCAGCCACTGAAGCACAGAGGCCAGAAAAAATATGCCATATAAATGCTGAAAATATGAATTTTTTTGGTTGCAGCCACTGAAGCACAGAGGCCAGAAAAAATATGCCATATAAATGCTGAAAATATGATTTTTTTTTGTCGCAGCCACTGAAGCACAGAGGCCAGAAAAAATATGCCATATAAATGCTGAAAATATGAATTTTTTTTGTCGCAGCCACTGAAGCACAGAGGCCAGAAAAAATATGCCATATAAATGCTGAAAATATGAATTTTTTTTTGTCGCAGCCACTGAAGCACAGAGGCCAGAAAAAATATGCCATATAAATGCTGAAAATATGAATTTTTTTTTGTCGCAGCCACTGAAGCACAGAGGCCAGAAAAAATATGCCATATAAATGCTGAAAATATTAATTTTTTTTGTCGCAGCCACTGAAGCACAGAGGCCAGAAAAAATATGCCATATGAATGCTAAAAATATAAAAAAAATTTTGTCGCAGCCACTGAAGCACAGAGGCCAGAAAAAATATGCCATATGAATGCTAAAAATATAAAAAAAATTTGTCGCAGCCACTGAAGCACAGAGGCCAGAAAAAATATGCCATATAAATGCTGAAAATATGAATTTTTTTTTGTCGCAGCCACTGAAGCACAGAGGCCAGAAAAAATATGCCATATAAATGCTGAAAATATGATTTTCTTTTTTGTCGCAGCCACTGAAGCACAGAGGCCAGAAAAAATATGCCATATAAATGCTGAAAATATGAATTTTTTGGTTGCAGCCACAGAAGCACAGAGGCCAGAAAAAATATGCCATATAAATGCTGAAAATATGATTTTTTTTTGTCGCAGCCACTGAAGCACAGAGGCCAGAAAAAATATGCCATATAAATGCTGAAAATATGAATTTTTTTTTGTCGCAGCCACTGAAGCACAGAGGCCAGAAAAAATATGCCATATAAATGCTGAAAATATGAATTTTTTTTTGTCGCAGCCACTGAAGCACAGAGGCCAGAAAACATATGCCATATAAATGCTGAAAATATGAATTTTTTTTGTCGCAGCCACTGAAGCACAGAGGCCAGAAAAAATATGCCATATAAATGCTGAAAATATGAATTTTTTTTGTCGCAGCCACTGAAGCACAGAGGCCAGAAAAAATATGCCATATAAATGCTGAAAATATGATTTTTTTTTTTGTCACAGCCACTGAAGCACAGAGGCCAGAAAAAATATGCCATATAAATGCTGAAAATATGAATTTTTTTGGTTGCAGCCACTGAAGCACAGAGGCCAGAAAAACTCAGGATTTACCTGTCCAAAAAGTTTTGATTAAAATGAAACCAGTAGGGTTTGCACCCTAGTTTGTAACGGTGGCGGAGGGAGGAGGATGCTAAAGGACAGCTGTGTGTGGAGTCATGCGGCGTGCAGAGAAGGACAGCTGCATGGGGAGTCAGAACAAGTCTTCCGGCGTGCAGTAACCCTCCGAGATCCATGCCTCGTTCATTTTAATAAAGGTCAGGTAATCCACACTTTTGTGACCTAGGCGAGTTCTCTTCTCAGTTACAATCCCTCCTGCTGCACTGAAGGTCCTTTCTGAGAGGACACTTGAGGCGGGGCAAGACAAGAGGTTCATGGCAAATTGTGACAGCTCTGGCCACAGATCAAGCCTGCACACCCAGTAGTCCAGGGGTTCATCGCTCCTCAGAGTGTCGATATCTGCAGTTAATGCCAGGTAGTCCGCTACCTGCCGGTCGAGGCGTTCTTTGAGGGTGGATCCAGAAGGGTTCTGGCGCTGCCTTGGACTGAAAAACCTTTGCATGTCTGACGTTACAGAGTGGCCAAAGTGCATTGTCCTTGCAGGTGCGCTCGTGGCAGGATTACTGGCACCTCTGCCCCTGGAATGTTGATGAGTTCCTGAAGTGACATCACCCTTAAAAGCATTGTACAACATGTTTTGCAGGCTGGTTTGTAAATGCAGCATCCTTTCGGACTTGTGGTACGTTGGTAACATTTCTGCCACGTTATGCTTGTACCGAGGGTCTAGTAGCGTTGCGACCCAGTACAGGTCCTTCTCCTTAAGCCTCTTGATACGGGGGTCCTTCAAAAGGCATGACAGCATGAAAGACCCCATTCTCACAAGGTTGGATGCAGAGGTATCCATCTCCGCTTCCTCGTTATCAAGGACTATATCATCCACGGTCTCCTCCCCCCAGCCACGTACAAGACCAGGGGTCCCCAAAAGGTCACCACAAGCCCCCTGGGAAGCCTGCTCCTGTTGGTCCTCCTCCTCCACAAAGCCACCTTCCTCCTCTGACTCCACTTCTGACACCTCTCCCTGCGTTGCAGCAGGTGCCTGGGCTCGTTCTGGTGATTCCGACCAGAAATCGTGCGCTTCCTGCTCCTCGTCACGCTGGTCTACAGCCTCATCTGTCACTCGTCGCACGGCACACTCCAGGAAGAAAGCAAAGGGTATTAGGTCGCTGATGGTGCCTTCGGTGCGACTGACCATGTTTGTAACCTCTTCAAAAGGGCGCATGAGCCTGCAGGCATCGCGCATAAGCACCCAGTAACGGGGGAAAAAAATCCCCAGCTCTGCAGATCCAGTCCTACCACCCAGTTCAAACAGGTATTCATTGACGGCTCTTTGTTGTTGCAGCAGACGTTCAAACATGAGGAGCGCTGAATTCCAGCGAGTCTGGCTGTCGCAAATTAAACGCCTGACTGGCATGTTGTACCGCTGCTGAATGTCAGCAAGGCGTGCCATGGCTGTGTAGGAACGTCTGAAATGGGCCGACACCTTCCTGGACTGCCTGATAATGTCCTGGAATCCTGGGTACTTCGAGACAAAACGTTGGACTATTAAATTCAGAACATGTGCCAAGCAGGGCACATGTGTTAAATTGCCCAGTCTCAGTGCTGCCAACGGATTGCTTCCGTTGTCACACACCATTTTTCCGATCTTCAGTTGGTGTGGGGTCAGCCACCGATCGGCCTGTGACTGCAGAGATGACAGGAGTACAGATCCGGTATGGTTTCTGCTTTCCAGGCACGTCATCCCCAAGACAGCATGACAACGGCGTACCTGGCACGTCGAATAGCCTAGGGGGAGCTGGGGGTGCACAGGTGTGGAGGAGGAGGACCCAGCAGCAGAGGAGGAGGAAGCAGAGGAAGAAGACGAGGTAGAGAGCGAAGGAGGAGTAGAGGTGGTGGCAGAACCGCGTGCAATCCGTGGCGGTGACACCAACTCCACTGTTGTTGTTGAGCCACGCATTCCCTGCTTCCCAGCCATAAGCAAATTCACCCAGTGGGCAGTGTAGGTGACATACCTGCCTTGACCATGCTTGGAGGACCATGCGTCAGTAGTCATATGGACCTTTGCCCCAACACTAAGTGACAGAGATGCGGTGACTTGGCTCTGCACATGGTGGTACAGGTGTGGTATTCCCTTCTTGGAGAAAAAATTGCGGCTGGGTACCTTCCACTGCGGTGTCCCAATTGCTACAAATTTGCGGAAGGCCTCAGAGTCCACCAGCTGGTATGGTAAAAGCTGGCGGGCTAAGAGTGCAGACAAGCCAGCTGTCAGACGCCGGGCAAGGGGGTGACTCGCAGACATTAGCTTCTTACGCTCAAACATGGCCCTCACAGAAACTTGGCTGGGGGCAGATGACTGGGAATGGGAACTGGTGGTCAAGGTGGAAGGCGGAGTGGAGGGTGGTTCAGACGGGTCAAGGACAGCAGAGGTAGAGCAGTAAGATGCTGGACCAGAAGGAGGGTGGCTTTTAGTTTGTCTGCTGCCTTTGAGGTGTTGCTCCCATAGTGCTTTGTGCTTGCCGTTCATGTGCCTTCGCATAGAAGTTGTACCTATGTGGGTGTTGGGCTTCCCAAGACTCAGTTTCTGACTGCACTCATTGCAAATTACAACGCTTTTGTCAGAGGCACACACATTAAAAAAATCCCACACTGCTGAGCTTTTTGAAGCTGGCAATCTGGCGGTAACAGTAGAAGTTGGCGGCAATGGCGGGTGTGTTGGCCGGCTGACCACAGGTGCCGATACATGTTGTTGCCCTACTGTTCCCTGCGAGCTGTCCTCCCTGCTTCTTCTAAGTCTTATTCTCCTCCTGCCTCTCTGACTCTCCGTCTCTCCATCTGAACTATCCTCCTCTTGCTCTCTTCTACTGGGCACCCACAAAACATCAATCTCCTCATCATCATTCTCCTCAGATGCATCAATTTCTTCTAACAGCTCACAGAAGGAAGCAGCAGCGGGGACCTCCTCATCACTCATTATGTCCATCTCTGTTGTGTTGTCTGCCAGAATTATATCTGGTGTAACGTCCTCATCTCCTTCATCTTCTTCTGCCAATAATGGTTGCGCATCACTCAGTTCAAGAAACTCATGTGTAAATAACTCCTCTGACTCCAGTGAAGAAGGGGCGCCGGTGGTGGAGGAAGTGTTACGTGGGGTGCCCATAGCAGAGGAGGATGAGGATGTTGTGGCAAAGTTAGAAACGGTAGAGGATGGGGTGTGCTGTGTAAGCCAGTCAACTACCTCTTCAGCATTTTGGGAGTTCAGGGTAATTGCCTTTGTAAAACTGGGCAATTTCCTAGGGCCACAGGATAGCATAGCAGCACGGCCCCTAGTGCCTCTGCGTGGCGGCCTGCCTTTGCCTGGCATTTTTTTTAAAACAACAACAACAACTCAGGTGGTGTTTCTGGAGACGGTATTATTATTGATATTTAGACAGAATGTGAAAAAGCTCACACAGCTAGGCGGCAGTTGTTTGAAGAACACACTGGGCAAACAATGTCTGCAAGGTCAACGTATACACTACAGCAGTGGATACGGAATATATTATTGCTGCTTGAAAAACGTCACTCAGGTGGTGTTTCTGGAGACGGTATTATTATTGATATTTAGACAGAATGTGAAAAAGCTCACACAGCTAGGTTTGAAGAACACACTGGGCAAACAATGTCTGCAAGGTCAACGTATACACTACAGCAGTGGATACGGAATATATTATTGCTGCTTGAAAAACGTCACTCAGGTGGTGTTTCTGGAGACGGTATTATTATTGATATTTAGACAGAATGTGAAAAAGCTCACACAGCTAGGCGGCAGTTGTTTGAAGAACACACTGGGCAAACAATGTCTGCAAGGTCAACGTATACACTACAGTAGTGGATACGGAATATATTATTGCTGCTTGAAAAACGTCACTCAGGTGGTGTTTCTGGAGACGGTATTATTATTGATATTTAGACAGAATGTGAAAAAGCTCACACAGCTAGGCGGCAGTTGTTTGAAGAACACACTGGGCAAACAATGTCTGCAAGGTCAACGTATACACTACAGCAGTGGATACGGAATATATTATTGCTGCTTGAAAAACGTCACTCAGGTGGTGTTTCTGGAGACGGTATTATTATTGATATTTAGACAGAATGTGAAAAAGCTCACACAGCTAGGCAGCAGTTGTTTGAAGAACACACTGGGCAAACAATGTCTGCAAGGTCAACGTATACACTACAGCAGTGGATACGGAATATATTATTGCTGCTTGAAAAACGTCACTCAGGTGGTGTTTCTGGAGACGGTATTATTATTGATATTTAGACAGAATGTGAACAAGCTCACACAGCTAGGTGGCAGTTGTTTGAAGAACACACTGGGCAAACAATGTCTGCAAGGTCAACGTATACACTACAGCAGTGGATACGGAATATATTATTGCTGCTTGAAAAATGTCACTCAGGTGGTGTTTCTGGAGACGGTATTATTATTGATATTTAGACAGAATGTGAAAAAGCTCACACAGCTAGGCGGCAGTTGTTTGAAGAACACACTGGGCAAACAATGTCTGCAAGGTCAACGTATACACTACAGCAGTGGATACGGAATATATTATTGCTGCTTGGAAAACGTCACTCAGGTGGTGTTTCTGGAGACGGTATTATTATTGATATTTAGACAGAATGTGAAAAAGCTCACACAGCTAGGTTTGAAGAACACACTGGGCAAACAATGTCTGCAAGGTCAACGTATACACTACAGCAGTGGATACGGAATATATTATTGCTGCTTGAAAAACGTCACTCAGGTGGTGTTTCTGGAGACGGTATTATTATTGATATTTAGACAGAATGTGAAAAAGCTCACACAGCTAGGCGGCAGTTGTTTGAAGAACACACTGGGCAAACAATGTCTGCAAGGTCAACGTATACACTACAGCAGTGGATACGGAATATATTATTGCTGCTTGAAAAACGTCACTCAGGTGGTGTTTCTGGAGACGGTATTATTATTGATATTTAGACAGAATGTGAAAAAGCTCACACAGCTAGGCGGCAGTTGTTTGAAGAACACACTGGGCAAACAATGTCTGCAAGGTCAACGTATACACTACAGCAGTGGATACGGAATATATTATTGCTGCTTGAAAAACGTCACTCAGGTGGTGTTTCTGGAGACGGTATTATTATTGATATTTAGACAGAATGTGAAAAAGCTCACACAGCTAGGCAGCAGTTGTTTGAAGAACACACTGGGCAAACAATGTCTGCAAGGTCAACGTATACACTACAGCAGTGGATACGGAATATATTATTGCTGCTTGAAAAACGTCACTCAGGTGGTGTTTCTGGAGACGGTATTATTATTGATATTTAGACAGAATGTGAACAAGCTCACACAGCTAGGTGGTAGTTGTTTGAAGAACACACTGGGCAAACAATGTCTGCAAGGTCAACGTATACACTACAGCAGTGGATACGGAATATATTATTGCTGCTTGAAAAATGTCACTCAGGTGGTGTTTCTGGAGACGGTATTATTATTGATATTTAGACAGAATGTGAAAAAGCTCACACAGCTAGGCGGCAGTTGTTTGAAGAACACACTGGGCAAACAATGTCTGCAAGGTCAACGTATACACTACAGCAGTGGATACGGAATATATTATTGCTGCTTGGAAAACGTCACTCAGGTGGTGTTTCTGGAGACCGTATTATTATTGATATTTAGACAGAATGTGAACTAGCTCACACAGCTAGGTGGCAGTTGTTTGAAGAACACACTGGGCAAACAATGCCTGCAAGTGCACTACTATTGGTGCACTACTATGAAGAACAGCAAACAGCACTGGACACGTTAAAGAACAGTAAGATAAGTAAAATAAAAAAATATATATATGTATATTAAAAAAAAAAAATTACTCTGGTTGGTGCTGAACTACTAGGAGCAGCACACCAGTCCCACTCCCCAACACAGCTAGACTAATAGCACTGGGCTCTTATAGTAGCAAAGTAAAAAAACAAAAAAGAAAATAAAAGCAGTCCTTACAAGGACTATTGGGTTACAGGCAGCAGTCAGCAGATGAGAGATCAGCAGCAGGACAGCTGCCCACAGCAGCTACATACAGAGCACTGTAGTAGAAGGTAGATTACTAGCCAGCAAAGCTACCTAACCTAAAATGTCCCTCAAATCCCTGCAGAGTTCTGTCCCTACAATACAGAGCAGTATCAAGTAGATTACTAGCCAGCAAAGTTACTATCAACTGTCCCTCAAATTACTCAACAGCTCTCTCCCTACACTAGCTCTTCCAAGCACACACAGGCAGAATGAAAAAACGCTGCAGGGCTTCAGTTTATATATGGAAGGGGAGTGGTCCAGGGGGTGTGGGGGTGGTCCAGGAGGGAGAGCTTCCTGATTGGCTGCCATGTATCTGCTGGTCTGGGGTGAGAGGTCAAAAATAAGCGCCAGCTAAGGCAAACCCAAATTGGCGAACGTCGCGCGACGTTCGCGAACATTCGGCGGACGCGAACAGTCGATGTTCGCGCAAATTAGTTCGCGGGCGAACAGTCCGCCACATCCCTAATCGGTTCATCGACGACCTGTTCCTCGTGTGGACAGGAACCAAGCAACAGTTTGAACTAATGCTGCATGATCTAAACTCGCTAACCTCGACCATTAGGTTCACTGCCTCCATTGATCAACATCAGGTCTCCTTTTTGGATCTCACAGTAAAACTTGCGGAGGGGAGTTTCCAAACGACTACTTACAGAAAACCCACTGACCGCAATACGATCTTACTACACACTTCTTGCCATCCACCACATACATTGAAGAGCATTCCATATGCGCAAATGATCCGGATGGTGAGAAACAACACTGAACGCACTATGCTCATTGAACAACTTGATGATATGATCGAACGGTTTATACAAAGAGGTTACAACCGACAGGAGTTACTTGAGTGTAAAGATAAAGCATTGGAGCGGACCCAGGAGGAATTATTAGAGAGGGCTTCCTCTGCGACCGATGAGGAGGTGGATATGAGATTGACTTATGTGACTACCTTCACTCTTGATAACAAACCGCTGACGGACGCTATACATACACATTGGTCTGTCCTTGAGAGGGATCGGACATTACCTCCTATCTTTAGATGCAAACCGCGTATTTCATACAAGAGAGGACGAAATTTACGGGATCTCCTTGTAAAAACAGACCCGACACATTGCTATCGGAATGCGGGAACGAGGACGTGGCTGTCTGCGGTGAAGAATGGATGCTATAGATGTCCTTCATGTATCACCTGTAGCCACTTGATAGTGGGGCCCTCCTTCAACCATCCACATACGGGGAAGAAGATTGAAATCAGACACAGACTTACCTGTACATCGAAATTTTTAATCTACTTTATTAAGTGCCCCTGTGGATTGTTTTATGTGGGGAAAACAATTACCAACCTGAGAGACCGGATGGCCAACCATAGAAGTTCAATAAGACAGGCACTGGAGACGGGCAAGGCAGAGACTCCTGTGGCATCCCATTTTCTGAAGTATAAACACACCCTGGCGAGCTTTCGGTGCATGATCATTGATCATGTTCCGGCACCCATCAGAGGCGGGGACCGTGAGAAGTTATTGTTGCAAGCCGAATTGAGATGGATACACAGGCTCAACACGATCAGCCCGGGAGGACTGAATGAGATGGTGTCCTATGCGCCTTTCTAATAAGGAGGGTTTAATGCAATATGTTGAGATAACTAAGTGATTGATGTTTAATTATAAATAGGGCAGACAATGATCTCAGTTTCAGTGATTAGTGAACATCGGGTGAATACAGACTATTTGTCCTTTTGATTCATTCCTACATTAATTAGATATTATTTTATATAATGTACCAGTTACGCTAGAGAACTATAGTAACATGGGAAATGTAGTTATTGTATTTAAAGAGGGTTGGGGTAATGGCGTTGTTCTACGTAGATATTTAAGAGGGCGGTATAATAGTACCCAAATTGTCAGAATGGTTGGAGAGTCTAGTGTATTTATTCCATAATTATAGTGGTATACCTGATAGAAGGGCAAAAATAGTATATTGATGTTTGCATGTGAGCAATTTAATATTCAGAGTTAGATACTTAATACTTTCGGTCACTGAGTCATGCTTTGCTCTCCCGGTGGGCACCTCCGGTGAGCAGTTCAAAGCTCAAACTTTATATTTGGAGGGTGTTCACTTCCTGATTTTTTAGACGAACTTAAAGTTTTTAGGATTATTTAAATTGTTTAAGGATATTTATATACTTTTTATCTTTATGTTTGATAGTGTTTTGCTTTCTTTTGCTTTTGTATTTTTTGATATAGACACGGCCCAGGAAGGGGTTAAAACTTACACATCACGGACGGTTACGTTTGACAATTAGGATAGACCTATCACAAGTATGGATTTGACTGATGCACAACGAGTGCGCTGCCAGGCGCTACACTGAATAAACTGACAAGAGATATGCTGTGACAGCGTTTTGGATGACACGCACGATCGTGCGCGCACGGCTCGCGGACAGTGACAGCTAACACGGTGCTGGTAGATCACTGGGGGTGAGCCTTGGAACGCTGCTATTTACACGGCACGGTGCTTTGGACTTTGATGGGTGATGGTATTCACGGAGGTGCGGGTGCCTACACGAGTAGTGGTGATCGCTACAGGGAGGAGGTAAGCCCACGATTGGCACTATACTAACTGAAGAGGTCAATCTTTTCCCACAGGTTTAAGAGCTACCAGCATCAGGGCAGACCAGCTATATAGTAGCGATTGGGGATCAGATTGCTAGATTGTTACTTTGTTGCGAATTGATACGATTGTGGCCATTTGTTGGTTTTTGCAACTAAGAGATTACACTCTAACCTTATTATGACCATCTGTGAACTCTTGACAATTATGGATATTATTAATACCATTTAACACTGGGGCTGCATTTGAACACGTCACTTGAGGGAGGGCTCTTGGGTTTTCGCGCCAGAACCTGGGTATTTAAGGGTAATTTGTTTGTATTCATGTAACTTTGACAAAGGCTGGTGTTGCAGCCGAAACGTTAGATTTTCTAATAAACGTACCATTTTGCAATAAGCCCTGAGTAGTGCGGCTTCTTTGGTGAAGATTATATATATATATATATATATATACTGCTTTGTTTTATATCATCACATTATGTTCTTTTGTCTCTGTTAAGGCTAATAAGGTGACTGGAAATTTGTTGTTGCAATATCTGGGACATCTGCGTAATGAAAATGTGTTTCTAGTATACATTCTATTTTCACTTGTGATTTAGTTATTTCCTCCCACACCACAGGACAAAATTCAGTCATTGTACAATAATTGAGTTTTGGATGCTAAAACAGTAAAGACTTCCAGCTCAGTTTCTATTTCACACTTTAAAGGGGTTGTTCACAACATTTTTTCAGTTCAGTTGTTTTCAGATAGTTTACCAGAAAAACGACTTTTTTCGATTACTATCTATTATCAATTTGTGACGGTTTTTCAAATATTGCATTTTAAAGTTTTTTTTTTTCACCTTTATCTTTCTAAAGCAGCTCTGGCAGGGAGGTCACTGACTGTTATAAATACATACATTAGTTGATATATTTACTATCTTTGGGTCTACGGAGCAGAATGCCTAAGTTTCATTAAAAGCAGCAGTTATAATTGATACAATAATTGCTAATATTCTACAGATACTGTGAAATGTATCAACTAATGTAACAAATTGTAACAGTTCAAAATCTGCACCTGGATTACTGAGCAACCAGATTGACACACCAGACACAGAAACATTAAACTTTGCAAACATGATAAAAAGTAAAATGTGGAAAACAATAAAAAAGTGTTATTTCTGGTTAGCAATCTGTAAACAACGGAACTAAAAAACAGTATTTGGAAAGCATCTAGTATAGGTAAATCTAAAAACAACCGTAGTTGCTGAGTAATCACTACTCATCCGAGCAGCTTCTTCAGTTCAACTGACTAGTGTGGGAAATTCTCGCCATATAAACTCTTCCAATTATCCAATCACAATGGCACATTGTAAGTCTTCAAAGAGGTGACATCTGAAGAAATTCACAGAGGTGTAGATTCTGTGTGGTTACTGTGATAGGATTATCCAATGTGTCATGCAACTCCTAGGAAGAGGTGTTACTTGTGAGAGTTGCATGAATGGACGTGTGAAGTGTTCTGAAACCGCCGGGGTACAGATGTTAGAACAACATTGTATGTAGCAGACAGGTGGTGTCGAAGGCCCATGAATCGCCTCTTTCACGCCTCGTTCAAACCAGCGGTCTTCTTTATCCAAAATTTGGACCTTGCTATCTTCAAAGGAGTGTCCCTTGTCTTTTAAGTGTAGAAAGACAGCTGAGTTTTGCCCTGTAGAGTTCGCATTCCTATGCTGAGCCATTCGTTTGTGAGCAGTTGTTTTGTCTCCCCAATGTATAGATCTGTGCACTCCTCACTACACTGGACTCCGTATACCACATTGCTTTGTTTTTCTTTAGGGGTTGGATCCTTTGGGTGTACCAGTTTTTTGTCTCAGTGTGTTGCTAGGTTTGAAAAACACAGGGACATGGTGTTTGTTAAAAATCCTCCTGAGTTTTTCAGACACTCCAGCTACATATGGGATGACCATGTTTCGCCTACTATGGGGCAAATTCACTAAAATGCGAAGTTGCGTCAGGCGCAACTTCGCCGCACTTCGCCAGGCGTAGTTTCGCCAGGGCTCCGCAAATTTACTAAAATCCAAAGTTGCGCACAGGGGTAGCGTAAGGTTGCGAAGTTGCGCTAGCGTTGATTTGCTATATAAAGCGAAGTTACGCTAGCGAAGGCTAATTTGCATACGGCGCGAAATTCAAATTTCAATGGAGGAACACGTATCTGCACTACAAATGCCTAGAAAACCTTCAAATTAGCAAATAAAATTTTTATTTTGCACTACAAATGTGCCCACTGTCTAGGTAAGTTGCCATGATTCAGGAAATGTAGGGGGGAGGAAGGGGAGCCCCAAAAAATGTTCGATCTTTTTCAGCCTATCAGCCATCATGTAGAAAACACGCCAGCGTTTTTTTGGGACTTAGAAAAAAAATTGACTTTTTTTTAAACAATCCCTATCTACTCTATTGCGCTTCGCCAGGTCTGAGGTGGCGAAGGAAGTCTAGCATAAAAGGTAGCGTTCAGTACACTGCTCAAGTTATTGAATTTGCGTAGTTTCGTCGCTAGCGAAGATTTGCCTGGCGTAAGGTTGCGAAGTAACACTAGCGAAACTACGCCAGCGTTCGTTAGTGAATTTGCGCAGTAGCAAAAATGCCAAACGCTAGCGAATTAACGCTAGCGTTCGGCGCTTCGCGGCTTAGTGAATTTGCCCCTATGTGTCTCCAGGCGGTTCTAAGATGTTTTTGCTCTTTGTCTTTGGACTCTGTATCAGTTGCCACAACTTCCGCCCTGTGGTGCAGAGTTCTAATGACACCCAGTTTGTGTTCCAACCGCTGGTTGGGTCTTTCCTTAAGGGTTCATATGTATTGCTATCACTGAGTAGAGTGGTTATCTTGCAGTCGTAGTCAGTTGTGTTGAGCACAACTGTGCATCTCCCTTTATCTGCAGTTGTTTTTAGATTTACCTATACTAGATATACCATGACCTGAATGAATGAAAATCTTCATAGTCATATTTGGAAAGCAAGCAACTCCTTTAAAGATAGGTGAACCCCTATAAATGGTGAATGTTTAATGAATTGAGATATCTATAAAAGCAGATTAATGTTAAACACATTGGGGGTTATTTCTAAAGTTTGTGCAGTGCATATTTATTCACAAACAGTTTTATTGCCCATGGTTTTTCCTGAATGCTAAAATATTGCAAATATTTTCACTGTGCGAATCATTTTGCATTGCAAAAAGTCTATAAATGATTTAAATGTTTTATGGGGTGTTAGAATTTAGCAGCAGCAGCAACATAGACCTCTAACACCCTACCAAATCCAGCCCCATAAATGAGTTAGCATTAAATTAAAATGGACAAAATGCAAGTTAATGGGGGAATTAATAAAAAGTTAGTGGTTTGTCAGCCTAACATTTTATTCCAGTGTCTAACAATTCAACAATACTGTATTACATTAGTGCATTTGGCTTACTTATTATGGAATTAGTTAAAGCAGGAGAAATCTGAAACTCTTTGTCTAAATAGAAATCTTCACTTCATTCACATTGTTAAGAGGTTGCTCAATGGCAAGGACATTTTATTGATCTAGCAACAAATAGTATTAGTGATTAATTAAATTTTTCGCCAAGTTTCACAGTGAAAATGACGCCCATAGACTCTAACTGAGTGTCAGAGATTTGTCACGTGTCAAAAAAAAATTTCGCCCATAGACTTCAATGCATTTTGGCGATTTTACAAAGTTTTGTGCATTGAGTCAAATTTACCAATCCCTAATATAGTATAAATTCAAGAATTTAAAGGAGATTTTTCAAACTTTGGTCAATCTTCTCCTAAAAGAGAATTAAGCCCTTATAAAGAATTTAGCTTGGAATGCTATATGTTATATACTGAACCTACTGCACCAGTTCAGCAGCCCTTTTTTTTATAACTTAGAATTTTTCCTTTATTTATTGATTTAGGTTATCAATTACAGAAAGAAAAAGCCAACATAGTAGAAAAGTTTTACTTAAATTGTTGAGGTATATCATGTTTAACATCTAACATTTTACTTTCATAATGATACAGTGGATTAAATATAATACTCTGAAATATGTAGTTTAATCTAATTTGTACCAGTAGATTATCAAAGAGAAAAAAACCAATGCTCTAGTGTTAGGTACCGACCAAAAATAGAGTAAAAATTAAACATAATAAACTCTATTGTTTGATAAATGTTCAAACTACATAATTGTGACCTATTTAGGTAATAAATTTGCATTGTATTACAATGTTTATGTTTTTTGTATTTAGTATATTTCTTTGTTATTTTAGGTTTTATTAGATGCATACCCTATTGGACACTACTTAAAGGGATACTGTCATGGGAAAAAAATCTTTTTTAAAAATGAATCAGTTAATAGTGCTGCTCCAGCAGAATTCTGCACTGAAATCCATTTCTCAAAAAAGCAAACAGATTTTTTTATATTCAATTTTGAAATCTGACATGGGGCTAGACATATTGTCAATTTCCCAGCTGCCCCAAGTCATGTGACTTGTGCTCTGATAAACTTCAATCACTCTTTACTGCTGTACTGCAAGTTGGAGTGATATCACCCCCTCCTTTTACCCCCCCCAGCAGCCAAACAAAAGAACAATGGGAAGGTAACCTGATAGCAGCTCCCTAACACAAGATAACAGCTGCCTGGTAGATCTAAGAACAACACTCAATAGTAAAAACCCATGTCTCACTGAGACACATTCAGTTACATTGAGAAGGAAAAACAGCAGCCTGCCAGAAAACATTTCTCTCCTAAAGTGCAGGCACAAGTCACATTACCAGGGGCAGCTGGGAAATTGACAAAATGTCTAGCCCCATGTCAGATTTCAAAATTGAATATAAAAAAATCTGTTTGCTCTTTTGAGAAATGGATTTCAGTGCAGAATTCTGCTGTAGTAGCACTATTAACTGACAGTATCCCTTTAACTAGATGTATGTCCCTATTGGATTAGGCTCAGCATGTTGCAACAAAAGCAATATACCTCTATTCATCCATGTCTCTGTAATAAGGCCTCTTTTGATTGGTTAAGGACCAGTATGATGTAATGCATTTTAATTGGTCAATACCCCTTTATAAGGATTGCACAACAGGGGTGACCACTAGCCTATGAGTAAGTGCCTACCTCAGGCACAAAGAATTTTTTACTTTTATAAAACACCCTTGGCTACTGCTTTACTACTGGATGACCTCTCACTACTATTTGAATGTTTTTGGTATGTTATATAAACAAAACTAATTTCTTGGGATCAATCTGCATTTTTTGGGCATCAAATATCCTTTTAGTAAATAAAAAATTAGCTTATGATGTTGGCTAAAAAAAGTAATTATTGCAATGTATTTGTACTATGTAGAACAGAAATAAAGAATGTGAATTCTTAATCTGCTCGTCAAGAGACGGACATATGATATGAAAGTGAAACAATGGAAATTGTCTAGCCCCATGTCTGATTTCAAAATTGAATATAAAAAAATCTGTTTGCTCTTTTGAGAAATGGATTTCAGTGCAGAATTCTGCTGGAGTAGCACTATTAACTGATGCGTTTTGAAAAAAACATGTTTTCCCATGACAGGATCCCTTTAATGTGGGATGAAGGAGAGAAGGCATGGGTGTCTGGAAAGCTGGGCACTTCCTCTACATGACTGCCTATATGCAGAGCTCCCTGGGGAGTGATTCACAGACAAAGATTATAAAAGACAGGGATGATTATTGATGGCCACCTTATCAGACCCATGGCATATAGAAAACTTGGGGAAACCCCTTATACCCAGCCATAGAGAGACAGGAGGATGAGTCATTTTAGGATGCCTCTTTGCTCAAAGCTGGTGGAGGCCATCCATTTGCCTACAATTTCAAAGGTCTCCACTACAACTCATATTCAACAGAGACATGGGCTGAGCAGCAGCATGACAAGTAGTGGTAGTAATCTTATTGTCTTGACTAGTGGCCTGTTTGCCACACGTCAAGTCCTGCTGCTTCTGGACAGACAACTGCATTCATACAAATAGTCTCAAAAGTGCCTGCTATATCTTTGAATTAGGGGGTCAATTTAATACAAAACACTGTTGGGGTAATTTTTACACCAAGATAGGCATAATTACAAGAGGATAACTTTGCTTTAGCTTTAGACATCCTAAAGCATATCTCCCTTATTTCATCATTGTTTGATGTTTCTGATATTGGAGCTGGAGCTATGCTTTCTCAGAGGCACAACAAGAATGGTAAATTGCACCTTGTGCAGTCTTAAACTGTTTGTCAATAAATTGGGCCTTGACTGAATTTTCTGCTCTGAAAACAAACCCTATGTAGGAAAGGGCCACATTATTGCTCCTTCCAAAATAACTTTCATTGATTACCCTCTTGGATAGAGACTACACTAGCCACTACTGCTCATATTCCATCTTTGTTTAGTACTTCTGTCTCCTGAATCTCCTGAAAATAGTTTTTATTAATTTCCAAAGCATGTTGTACATTTCTTGGGCATTTTATACGTCCAATTACTAGAAGATAATGGTCATTGGTGTTATAGTACATGCATTAAATAGCAGAATGTTCTAACACTTCTCATGTATTACCAAACAAACACTGCTTTCAGTTGCAATTACTGCATATTGTAAATTTGCTGAGAATGACATTTTCTTTTATTGTGAAAAGAAAATGGGCAGATATCCCTAACACAATGATTGGTGCTAATACAAAGATGTCACTTGAAGGTAATCTTTTAATAATTTTCCTATGAATTGTTTTTGCAGACCATTTATTTACTTGGTGTTTTTTTCTTGTCTGTAGGACCTTTTGCTGTTGCAAGATAGCCTAGTTATCATATTGTAGTGTATCACTTTAACCTCCATAAAGCCTCAGCACAACTGTAATAAATCACATTTGATAAGATAAGAACCACCTAGGCAGATCCTTAATCATTTATTCTCACATAAATAACATTAGATTGTGCCCATGAAAAAAACACCACAAACTATCTAAAGAAAACAATTAAATAACATCCTACCTATAAAGCATATGCCTGGTGCCCAATTTATATCTGTAAAGTCTCAACTGCATCTCCTTCTTTATAATGGCAGCTCTTTGTACTACATAGAAAACTAAAAATAACTCTCAATGACTCATTTAGAAACACAGGTATGGTGCACAAAAATGAGTGCAATTGTTTATTTTTTTATGCTATTAATTAAATGTACTTGGAGGGAAACATGCTGCTTAGTGTGCATATTTGCATCAAGCATCATTAAGTTACTGTAATGATCGGACTCTAAAGTGAAACAAACAGATGGGGGAGAGGGTGGGGAACCCAGCTTATAACTGTAAATAGCAGAAGCGAGTCTTAGGGGCAAATTCAGTAAAGGGTGAATCTTCGCCAGCGAAGGCTCCGCCTCACTTCGCACCACTTTGCCAGGCGTAAATTCATTACCACTATGCTAATTCACTAAAATGCAAAGTTGCTTCTCTGCAGACAAATGCTGGCAAAGTTAGCATGAGCATTTCATAGTGTACTTTCAATATTATTAATTTCTGCCTAGTGAAACTTCATTCGTACCCTGATGCTTAGGTCAATTTGAATAGGGTGGCTACATTTAGGTCGCAGTACCGTAACTATCCGGCGCAAGGATAGTTAGCCAGGTCTTATGTGGCAAAGGAAACTCTGGCAAAAGAGGTAACATTCTGTAAAATTGGCACTTAAGTGAATTTGAGGAGTAACGATCGTTCACCTGAGCGAAACATATATAGAAATATACTAGCCAGAGACAGAAGTAGTTGGGAATTGCCATAAACTGAGTCCAGTCCAGTGATCAGGCCCAAGGTTGGGTCAGGCAGCAGGCAAACAGAGTCCAAGAACAGACCAGAGGTCGCAACTGGGAAATCCAATAAGACAGGCTAGGAGGAGCACAGGAACACAGCTGGGATTCACAAAGCAAGGGAACGTCTCAGGAACATGAATAGAATGGCAAGATATGGGCTATGAAGCACAATGACCAGCAAGGAGCAATGGTCAGGGACAGGTTTAGAAAGGGTCCTGATTATGGGATGGCACTAAGAACACAATGAATACAAAAGGAGTTTTACCACCTGCTGTAAAATATAATTTGATTTGGGCAGGTGCACAATGGGCCTGCTTCCAGCCAACCCCCTTGTTACTTCCCTGTTCTTCAAGTTACACAAATCATGGCTAGGATCAGTTATCCCTTTTTTTCTATTCCACATCTAATATACGGACACAAAGAAACCACATAAAAGACCATTCAGCTCTCTAGACAGGCTTCTAAATATAACTCCTATGACCTGCTGTAAACTTCTTAACACAGACACTGAAACAGGGTGATATTTGCCTATTGCTTTATATATAAACAACCCACTTTCTTTTTGCCATCCTCCTACTGGTTTCTCAATCTTTACTTAACCATGACTAATAATTATATTAGTCCAAAAATCTTTGGATATAAAGAAACAACTGACAAACCTAGTCTAAATAAACAAATGCAAACAAAAGCAAACAATTTAGTTAGAGGTTAACTGACTCAAATGAAACAAGTTTGAAGACTATCTGCAAAGACTGAATTAGACACTTGAAAAGTAAAATAGTGCCATGAAGATAGGGAAAATGACTAAACCCTTACATATACCAGAAGCAATTTATGACATAGATAATAGACCTTAACGATCATATACTACTGTGCGTACATCTAAGTATTTCCCAAGTTTAACTTCATAACAACAAGAAATCAATATCCCTAGCTCACATAGAAGTTAAAGATCCCTCCAAAATTCTTTATTTGTGAACTGTGATCAAATATTTTCATTTAAAGACTCCAATCAATTCTTAGAAATGTGATCTGATATCAGGCTAGAAAAGCACGTCCTTCAGAAGCATGTAACCCTATCTTGACCTTGACTAATGGCATTACTCTTAAGGTAGAGCATGGTTGCAATATGACCATATCTCTCAGTAGGGCCCTCACAATGCACGTGGATGAAGGAATGAGTACTGCTGAACTACACCTTTCACTCTGCAATATGAGGATATCAGGATATTGAACCAACAACAGAAATTTATTTTGCATACAGTACTCTTTTAGTACACTGTATCAGATGAGGTAGATTAACTAGTAACGTTCAAAAGCTGAGCATAAACACACTAGCACCCCTGTGGAGATGGAGTAGGTAGGCTTTAGTTCACCTACTGGAATACAAGCAAGTAGTCCGGATGCCCTCCAGCAAAATTCTCATGGAGAAGTTCTAGCCTTCTGGAGAAGTCTAAAAGAATGGTTCTATCACTTTAAGATCAGTATTGTCATGGGAGAGCTACAGTAACTCCACTCTGGTAAACCTATGTTGGAGCTCAAGGAAAAAAAGCTATCCCACCCATGAGCATAGATTACAAGCAATGGTTACATGGACCTTGGCTTCCTTAGCCAATAGACGATTTCAAGACTAGGAGAATATCAGTTCAGTAGGATATTGACAAAACTACAGAAACAAGGATTCAGCGTGAACTAATACACAAGATATTTGCCAAAACGTATTGCAGTTGCACCTTTGTAAAAACATTTCAGCTAGAATAGTCAGTGACGCTTTTGTTTTCTCTCACATGCTAGGGCAGGGTTAAGGCACCAAACAAAATTTAGCCTTAACACAAATTGGTAACATATATCACTGCAGTGGGATGGTCACAGGTTACAGCTCTTTCCAATCTCTCTTTTAGAGATTATGGAATCAATTAGGCACAGTTCAATTGCACCAGGCACATAGCCCCCTCGTTACTGCAATGGCACTGGGATTCTTGGGGGGGGGATTCTGCATTATGGGGGAAAAACATGTTCACTGTAATTGACTCCTAAGGATTTTGGATATCTTGCGACACCAGATCTCTATCAATATTTATTAGAGAATAGAATTTCCCCCAATTGGTGCAATCCTCTATTATGCTCATAACTATTAATAAAACAGCTTCTGACACACTTTTATTGAAATAACCTTGAGCTCTACTCTCCCCCTAGCTAAAATACATGATGAGGTTTATTTATATGAACAGAGAGTGTGTAAACTGTTCATGTAATATCCAGCTACTTCTGCCTTGTTGTCTGAAAATGAAAACAGCTGCCGTCCATTAGTTCAGAAATTACCATTTAGCAGAAACAGAGAAGCACTGTATCTATAAAATGCAGCTTTATTTTACTATGATTTTACATGAAAAGTTTCAATATTAAAGTTAATATTTCTATGTAAAATCATGGAACAATTTGATTAAACAGTGATGTACTATGCTCTAAAATTCCTTTTTAATTAGCTTTGTTCATTATTTCCTTGCATGCAAATTCCATTTGATTCAAGAGACATTTAAAGGAGCTTAAGAAAATATGCAACAAATTAATTATTTTGTGTAGCAAAATAAATTGGTTGTTACCTAACTACACATTTGTTAATTTTTTTCTTTCTTTCTTTTCTTTTCTTTCGTTTTTATTACCTAGATTTATTTTATACATAACCATGATTAAGGCAAAGAGTAAACATATAGGGGGTTATTTTAACTCCGAATGCAAAAACCACGAAAAATTAGTGATTTTTTAAATAAAATCTGAGTTTAAAAAAATCACAAATTTTTCAGAATTTATTAAACCTTGAGGATGGAAAAGTCTGAATCAGAAAATCCGGCATCTCAGACCTGCCAAGGTTGCATATAAGTCAATGGTAGAAGTCCCAATGATTTTTTGATGTGCGCTGGGTTTCGGGCAATACCCCGAAGTTTTGGAGTTTTCGGGTGAAAATTAAAAAAATCGTGAGAATCGTGAAAATTGGATGAAGAAGTCCGAAAAATGTGTGAAAATTAGATTTTTTCCCGCAAAGCAAATTTTCAGGGAAAATAATAGTAATAAAAAAGCATAAAAAACCCAACCGAATTTGATCGGAGTTTGTAGCAGAAAATACTGAGATAAATTTAGACTTTGATAAATAACCCCCATAGTGTCAGCTGAACCAGAAATTCGATACCTGATTCATTTTAGAGCTGAGCTGTCTTTAGCAAGGTAGTTTTATAGTTCCAAAGCACAGTGGTTAGTTTGATTAATGTTTGTTGGTATGAAAAGCTACTTTTACCGTCTCTTTCTGTAGAAAATAATGACTCTCTGTGATTGATAGCTCACATTAAAACTAGCAGTATTTTGATAACTTATTTAGGTTACTAATTCTTTGTCACTGGAGTTGGCAGAATTCCTCTCTATGCAGAGAGCTCTCAACAAATAATGCATCAAGCATGTACATTTTTTTTACATGATTTTTCATTCCTAATGAAGATTTTGTTGTTTATTTCCTGCACCCTATACAGTTATTGAACGAAGTGGTGTTCAAGACCAATAACAGCAGAACATCAAAGAGTCATCATTGATTCATTAGGTCAATATAAATCCTAGTAAATAAAATTATATATATATATAAAGAACAAAATACCAGCACCAAGGGTCTTGTGTTTGTAGAAAAAACTTATTACATGGTTTGTAAAGCCAATGTTTCGGCCCCTATTGGGTACCTACAAATACAAGACCCTTGTGCTGGTATATATATATATATTTACAAAAATGCTGTTGCACTTTAGGGACTTATGCAGTAAAATGCTTTATTAGAATTGACCCTCGTGGGTCCTTATCAAGAGGGTCGAAATGTAAAATGTTCATGGGGGGGTTATCTGACATTCCCAAGACAATGGGCTTTTTCTTTCTTCTTTTTCTTTTAAGAATGTCTATGTGTCCACTGGCTTAGTTAGTGATAGTTCTTGTTAGTTTCTATTTTATTTTACATATTACTTCATTGTAAATTATACATTCTGTTTAATATGTCATTGTATTAATCTTCTTATTCTGCATACTATTTGTTATCATATTGATTTTTACGGTTTATTGTGAAAACCAAATAAAATATTTCAAACCAAAGAGGGTCGAAACGTCGATTCTAATAAAGCTTTTTACTGCATAAGTCCCTAGAGTGCAATAGCATTTTTGTAAACTTTTATATGATACCACTGTTAGCACCAGGGCATTAACTCTTTTCAGTGTGTGCAGCAGACCCACGGAGTCACTTCACTTCAAATATACATTGTCCAACGAGATTGCAAACCATTATGTTAAAATTTTAAAACATAGAGTTTATTTAGTAAGCATAAAAACAATATAAGCTTAGATATACTCATCCATGTGGAGATCTATTCAATGTTTTGGGTGCTTGATGCTCCCTTTCTAAAGCCGATCTCCATGCAGTACTGAGACTACAATTCCCAGAAGCTTATTTAAGCCCTGTGGTGTCTCATGCGGTCTGCATGATGTCACCCTTGTGCACAGCAGCATGGCGTAAAAATGCTGCTCTGATACGTAGGCGACTACGTCGGTGTGACAATATCCCTCCCCATGGACGTTTCAGCAGTGGCCACCATTTTGGTAGTGGGCTCAATTTGTATCACCATAGTATTCTTTCACTACACAATAAATGGAAGAACGGCAAAAACACACATTGATCATAATGGCATGATTTGGGTAATATTGGTATCTTTAAAGGAATGAAGCACATTCATAGACAAATTGGCAAGTATTACAACATTTTAAGGGGTGAAGCAAATTGATAAACAGACGGAGATCAAAATCCTTGTTGAGACCTAATGGGCTCAAGGTTTTCAACCTATGTATCTACTGAAGATAAGAAAACCCTATCACCACCCCTTCGGGGCTGGGAAACATGCTGGATTACCCTAAATCTCAAATCCTCCTCTGTATGTCCCTTTTCTATGCAATGTTTAGAGACTGGCAATACATTATTATAAGTATTAACCGTGGATCTATGTTGTGAAAATCTATCCCTCACTTTTTGAATGTTTTTACCCACATATGCAAGGTTACAAGGGCATATTAACATATACACTACATAACTCGTATCACAGCTGACCTCAAATTTTATTGTTGTTGGATTGGTGAAAGTTGCTCCAGTTAGAACAACGCAGCATTGTGCACACCCCCTGCATTGAAACATGCCTTCCTTTGGGGGTCCTAATAAAGGTGTATTGTCTAGGTGAAGGTGCTATTTCTGCCTGTGTAACATTTATTACATCCCTTTCTGAATGACATCATAGGCTTTTGTTCAAATTCTGAAATTGTAGGATAAGCATCCTTTAATAGATGCCAGTGTTTACATAATATGTGTCAAAGTTATCACTTTGCGAATGGTATTGTCCGACAAAAATCAAACGCTGCCTATTTTTGGTTTTATTTCTATTTGATGTTCTCTTCAAATTCTCTCTGGCTTTTGTTAAGCTGATATCCAAAGTTTCTTGCGGGTAACCTCTGACAGTTTACCTCTCATTTTTGCTATATTCTGTTCTAATTGGCTCATTTGTAATACGATGTACCCTGGTGAATTGGCTAGTAGGTATGGATTATTTCACCACTGCAGGATGAAAGCTCCTATATGGTAGTAGTTGGTTACGATCTGTTGGCTTGGTGAATATTTCAGTTGCAAACATGTCTTGTGCCTGTGTAACTGTAACATCCAAGAAAGCAATTTCTTGGAGACTGGCATTCATAGTGAATTTTATATCATCATGGGCTTCCTTAATTGCATCACCGAAGGCATGCAAGGAAGCCAAGTCGCCCCGCCATAGGAGGAACACGTCATCGATGTACCGCCACCAGGTCAAATAATGGCTGGCAAACAGTCCATTGGTATAGACGTGTCCCTCCTTAAATGAACTCATGAATGAGCTGGCATATGCCGGGCCACATTGGATCCCATGGCAGTCCCCCAAAGTTGCACGTAAAATTGTTCATGAAATTTAAAATAATTTCTATGTAGAATAAAGCTTAATATCTCCAAGAAAAAAGAGATCTCTTTAGGGCTATAAAGGCTGCTTTGTTGCAACAAAATTTCCATGGCATATAAACCCTGGGTGTGGGATATGGATGTGTATAGGCTTGAGACATCAAGTGTAGCAAGCTAGACCTATCCATCAACCTCACCCAGCGTTTTAAGTTTAGATAAAATCAAATTTCATTTTGAGTGGGAGCAGCACTGCCTTTATGGATGTGATAACCCTTTTCGTGCAGTACGGTCGATATATAGACGATTTATTGTTTATTTGGGGCGGCACTCTGGAATCCATAGAGGAATTCCATACATATTTTAATCACAATCACTATAATCTCCAATTTTGTATCACAAGGAGGAGATTAATTATCTGGACCTCAAATTTAGAGGGAATCACATACTGGGAAAATTGACTCTGAGAAAGTCCACAGAAGGAAACACGATCCTAAGGTCCAACAGCTGCCATACAAAACATGTTATAAGAAGTATTCCATACAGTCAGTTCATAAGGTACCGGAGAAACTGCAGCTCAGGGGAAACTTTTAAGGAACAGTCCAAACAGCTAGGAGACAGACTACACAACAGAGGCTATTCCAGAGAATTCTTTAGGAACTTGTATGAGAAGGCAAGGAAAATACCTACATTAGAATAAAGTAAAAAAGCATGTATTAATACTAGAAAAGTAAGACATCCTATAACAGAGAAACAAGGAGAAAAACAAAAGGTTTGCATAGTAAGTTAGGTTGAAAAAAGACACACGTCCATCGAGTTCAACCTTTTGACTTTTTTTTTTTTAACCTGCCTAACTGCCAGTTAAAAAAAAGGTTTACTTTGTAACTCAACACAGTGAGGAGTTCAAACAGATTTGTAACATTGTTAAAAAACACTTACCGGTTGTAAATAGTGATCCCAAAATGGTGGAGGTTCTATCCCAAATTGAGATAAAATATGTCCCCACTTCAAGAAAGGTGACATCATCGCCGGAGGCACATATGCACCTGGAGGTAAGGATGTCAGAAGATCTCCCGGCACGTCTTACACCCCCCCCCTTCATGAGTAACCTCCAGAGGCTCCCAACACTTGTTAGGAAACTTTCTGTGAAAACTTTTAATCAGTCGAGGAGCATGCATATCTGAAGCATTAACCCAAGACCTCTCTTCTGGCCCAAACCCTTTCCAATGGACCAGATACCGAATCTTGCCTCTCAATTTCCTAGGGTCCAGGATCTCTTGCACTTCAAATTCATGATGACCATTGAAAACAATAGGAGCAGGAGGAAGTTGATCACTTGAAAAAATATACCTCACCAAAAGTGAGGAAACATTATCTTGAAACAAAGTCATGAGTCTTCTTGATGCCGGGATGACCAGAAATCTTAGAAGAATGAGCCCATTCTAGAACTTGAGCAACTCTCTGCTGCGGTACAAATATCTTTCAGAAGGACATTCAGGAGGATGTTCCAAATTAGGTTTATATCAAAAACGATATAAGTCCCAAGGCCTCTTCAAATAAAAAATATTAATTTATTGTAATTCACATTAAAACAGTAGCTAGTACATACAACCCCACATACCCCACCTTACGCGTTTCGCACCCTTCGGCGCTTAGTCATAGGTGTATACACCTATGACTAAGCGCCGGAGGGTGCGAAACGCGTAAGGTGGGGTATGTGGGGTTGTATGTACTAGCTACTGTTTTAATGTGAATTACAATAAATTAATATTTTTTATTTGAAGAGGCCTTGGGACTTATATCGTTTTTGATATAAACCTTTTTGTAGTTGAATGCCTTTCTGAACTGGGGCGAGTCCCTTGGGCCTGGCTGATTAACGATATGGACTCCCGATCTTAAATTGAAAGATGTTCCAAATTAGACAAGGTACTTGGAAAAGATGATCAGAAATTGAGGTAGAGTAAACTAAAATATTGTCCAAATAGACTATGACAACAGTCTGCAGGAACTCGCGAAGGACATCATTGATGAAATCTTGAAAAACAGCGGGGGCGTTGCACAAGCTGAACGGCATGACCAAATATTCATAATGGCCATCCCAGGTGTTGAAGGCTGTCTTCCACTCATCCCTTTGCTGGATATGAATAAGATTGTATGCCCTTCATAAGTCTAACTTGGTGAAGACTTTGGCTCCCCTCAATCTGTCAAATCAGTGGCAAGGGGTATCGGTTTTTTATCGTTATCTTGTTCAAGGCCCGATAATCACTGCATGGTCTAAGAGTGCCATATTTTTTCTGAATGAAGAAGAAACCAGCTCCGGCCAGAGACGTAAATTTCCTGATGAAGCCCTTGGAAAGATTCTCCAGAATGTACTCTTTCATGGGTACGGATAAATGATATGTACTTGCTCTAGGAGGCATGGAGCCGGGAATTTAATCCACAAAACAATCGTAGGGATGGTGAGGAGATAAAACTTCAGAGTTTTTCTTTCAAACAAATCAGAAAAATCTTTATAGACATCAGGAAGAAGAGGATTGGATGTTGGGAGCAAAGAAGAAGCAGCCACTGAAACAACTGAAGATGAAATACAATTGGAACGAAAAAAGGAACTTCAGGCCGTAAATTCCCCAGTAGACCAGTCAATGGATGGATTATGAAGTTGGAGCCAGGTAAAACCCATATTTATGGGAGTCTTGGGACATTGGATCAACAGGAATAAGATCTCTTCTTCATGAAGACTGCCCACACGGAAAAGGACTGGCAAAGTGGCAGAGGTGAGGACTCCAGGTGAGATCGGTCTGCCATCCACAGCCCGGGCAGAGAGAGGAATTTTGAGAGGCACAGGACTCAGCCCACAGGACTTATCAATACAATTTCCGCTCTGAAATCCACAAAAGCTTGGCAGGAAAACATACCAGACAATGTAGAGAGGGAAGCAGGGAGAAACATGCGAGAACTGTAGGTAACTGGGAGTGCAGAAATCTTGCCTCGGGGAGAGTTTCCCTGATGGTGAGGTCTTGTAGGACAAGATCTCACAAGATGTCCAGTCAGGCCACAATACATACAAAGGCCAACAGTTCTCCTCAGGGTTCTCTCCTCAGGTGTTAAGCACATAGCTCCAATCAGCATAGGTTTGTCACAAAAATGTGGAGTGGGAGTCACAGGAGAGGGAAATTCAGATCTAACAAATGTTGAAACAGAAGATTTGCGAAGGACTTCTCCCTCATTCTGGAATCTATCTTGACAATGAAAATAATGAATTCTTTAAAAGAAGTGGGAAGATCCTGAGTAACCAGCTCATCTTTTAGATCCTCATGAAGCCCCCTCCAGAAAGCTGCAATAAGCGACTCGTTATTCCAAGACACGTCTGCAGCCAAAGTCTGGAAATTTATGGCATATTCGAAGGCCGTATTGGATCTTTGATTGATTTTCATGAGCCAGTCAGAGGCATTTAGTTTCCGACCTGGAACATCAAAAATTTGGCAAAACGTGGAAAGGAAGGCCGTGGAGTCATGAACCAGAGGATTGTCTCTATCCATTAATAGAGAAGCCCAAGCAAGAGCCTTCACCTGTAGAAGGGCAATAATATAAGCAACTTTAGATCTCTCAGTCGCAAATTGGTCTGGTGCTACTTCAAACTGGATCTTGCATTAAGTAAAAAAGCCTCGACAAGCATCCAGATCACCCCCCTAATGAACTGGAGCAGGACTCTTGGGAACCTTTGGAGGTGCAGGCTGTGAAAAGTGAGCAGACAAAGATGGAAGACCAGTGGTCCCAGAAATTTGAAGAGCCTCTAAACGAGACATAAGGTGCTGTAAAGCTTGAGCTAGATGAGCCTGTTGAGCCTCTTGGCTGTCAAGACATTTCATCATTACATCAAAGTATCCCTCCAAAGCCGAGGAAGCAGCAGCCTGAAAAGGTTCCATTATGGCCCAAACTAACTGTAATGATCTCGTCTGTTAGGAACCTTAGAAGCCAAGTGTTCACTCAGATTCACAGGTCACCCCAGTGGATTCCGATGTTCACTGACACCCTTTTGGGGCTATGGGCTTTCTGCTACCTACAAGGAGAAGTGCATAAATAGCAATAAGTCCAAAACGAGGTACTGGCAAGGATTAGTCAAAACGTAGTCGAAGATCTGGCGAAAGGGTCAAGGCAGGCAACAGGAATCGGAGTCAATAAACAGGCCAGAGCAAAAACCAGGAGTAAATGCTTCAGCAGGATCTGTAAGCAGAAGCCAGCTTGGGCACTGTCAAAATGGAGGATCAGTCTTTTAAAGGGAATTTGGGAAGGGAAATTAAATAATTGCCGACAGGAAGATTTTTGGAATTAATAAAAGCAGAATAACGCTGTGTTCATCTGCTTTTATTAATTCCAAAATCTTCCTAATTTTATGAATTCGAGCAGTTTCTATTCTATTTTTATCTTTTTAATTATTGGTCACTGTAAATTAATTATACCTTCATAATCAACTTGGGAAAAGATATTAACTACTATTTATTAGCACTGCACTTTATATTACTAATGGTCTATTAATTAATCACATATACATAATTATTGTTAAAAGTTTTCCTCTGTGTTAGAATAGAAAATAACACCTTTTAATCTGCACTGGACACCTCAAGTGCTGACCACCTATCGAAGCCTTAAACACCCTCCATGGTGTGCTTGGACAAGACATACCCCTTCACCCTAAGCGCACGGTCTACTTCACAAGCGACCTATGAGCCATCGGTTACAAATTGGGAAAATATTAAGTGCACACTTAAACACACAAACACACACTTATTAAACTAATAGACACTCATATTCACACATACACACAAATACATTTTTGGGGATTGGGGGGGTCACACACATTCACAGCACTGACATACATGCACACACATAACATGCAATTTTTGCCATCGTAGATAGTGTATTCACTAACCATACTGTACAATAACTTTTACATGTTATTTTGTGGTTATTTTGCAATTTTTGTGAATTTTTAGCATTTTTTTTTTTTGCATGATTAGCTCTGCATAGGCGTTGCTCACTTATTTCTATCCTTAAACCTATTTAGTCAAACTAAAATATTCAAACTGTGATTCTGACTGCTGATTACACTAGATGGAAAAAGCATAGATTTTTGTGGTTTTATTGGATTTTAGTGATTTTATTGCATTTAGAACTGTTCTTTGTTACATTGTTTTGCCCATGTAAATTCTGTCTACTATATATCCATTTGGGATCTCTGTGCACCTCATAGTTTGGTAAATCTATGCATATTGGGCATCAAAGTGTTCAGTAGACACCTGCCATTCATATTTAGGATGTTTTTTGCTTATACATTACAAAATGTATGGCATACAATGGGGTAAATAATAAGCTTTGTGATGATTTTCAGAAATTTTTATAAAAACTGCTACATTCAGCATAGCATTACAGTTTGCTAGTTTGCAGGAGAAAGATGTATTTACCCATTTTGGATTCACCAGAATGTGTACTTTTCGAAAATATATGATTTTCTAGGGTCTCTGTACTGTTAGGGGTCTAATGGCACATAATACCGGATAATTACACTCCAGCAACCACAATTACAGGGGAGGAAAGCAATAACTCCTTCATTAATATTTCAGTCTAACCCCACAACTGAAAACTCCAACTGGCAAGTCCTTGCATTTCCTCAGTCACAGACGTCTTCTTATGAGCCCCTCTGATTGGCCAGTGAATAGAATTGGCGCCCTACTGGCTGTTGGACTTTACAGACCCTCCTCACTGTGATGATAGGCACTGTCAGAAGATGCTGCAACCACAGTACTACTAAGTACTATATATTTATATACAAACTATTAACATAAATAATCCCTGGCTACTGGCACAGGGTACACATCACATCCCTTCCTAGAATTGGTGGTACCAGGTTTGCCCATTGTTGGGTAAAACCCGGAATACCAGAAATGGATGAGCCTCAAATCTCCTGTCAAGACAAGCCATCAGCATTGCCATGTTGTTTGCCACTGCGGTGTTGTATGGAGAAGGAATACTGCTATAGAATCAGACTCCAATGAAGTCGTTTTCCATTATCCCCTGAAACTCGCTCCAGCCAACTGAGGGGGTTATAGTCGGTCATCACTGTGAAGTCTCTGCCATACAGATGAGGCTGTAATTATCTTAGGGTCCATGCTTTAGCAAGGCATTCCTTCTCCACCATAGCATAAGCTATTTCCCTTGGTAACAACTTCCAGATCAAGTAGATTATAGGCTGCTCCTCCCCATGGTTGTCCACTTGAGATAACACAGCTCCTATTCCATAAAAGGACGCATCCGTCTGAACTATAAAATGTTTTTAAAATCATGAGTGGCCAGGACTGGGGTGTTTAATAGATCAGATTTCAGGGTGTTCATTGCTTCTTCACATCGAGGAGTCCATAGCAGTGATGGGCGAATTTGGCCCGTTTCCCACGAAATTTGCGAAAAGGCGGAAAATTTGCAAAATGATGCTGGCGTCTCATTTTTGATGGCGGTGTCCATTTTTTTTGAAACCGGTGAATTTTCAATGACGAATTTTCACTGTCAAATTTTCGCGGCGGTTACGCAAATTTATTCCCGCCTGCAAATCGTGGGAATTCACAGTGAATTCACACCTGGCGAATAAATTCACCCAGCACTAGTCCATAGTATAGTCTTCTGAAGATAGAGAACAAAAGAGATGGACCGCTATTGCTTACCGCGTATTACCAACCAGGTGCTCAGTCAAACAGTGTCCCCACTGCTAACATCCAATAGACTCAAGACAGGCAGACGGCACTTCTGGAAAGGATTTATTGGGGTTGCTGCTGTAGAACCTAACGCGTTTCGGGAGTAAATCCCTTAATCATGATTAAGGGATTTACTCCCGAAACGCGTTAGGTTCTACAGCAGCAACCCCAATAAATCCTTTCCAGAAGTGCCGTCTGCCTGTCTTGAGTCTATTGCATAGAATAGTCTTCCCTCTCTTCTGACTGGTTAGATCTGTAAGGGGTTTAACGGAGCTATAGTAAGGTATGAATTTCCTGTAGTAATTTGTAGTCCCTAAGACTGTCTGCACCTGCTTCTGGGTATGGGGAATGGGCCATTTGGTAATAGCCTCTACTTTAGCAGTATCTAAACGCAGTCCCCCCCCTCCCCACCCACACAATCAACTTTTTTGTGCTTTTACCCTGCAAAAACTGCAGTAAATGTCATGATTATTCGGTAGCTAAAGTAAATTGTGGGACAACTTGTATCAGCTAACTTCATTTTGGGGTCTCAAAACTCCACATACATTGGTAATCCTATGAAAAATGGTCCTCAAACTGCTCAGTGGACCATTGCCATTCATATTTAGGATACTATTTAGGATTCTTGGTACCTTATATTATGAGGAAGATAAGATGGTAGAAATTGGACGCTTTGAGGCATTTTTCATCTATTTCATCAAAACCAACAATTTGGGGAAAGCATTGCTACTCAGTAGTTTGGAGTAGAAAGACATGGTTACCCATTTTGGCTTAGTTTAAATTTGTACTTTCCAAAAAGATATGGTTTTGGGGGTCAACTTGTTATTTGGTGTTTTTACCCCAAAAAAATGCAGTAAATGTGATGATTATTCAGTAGCTCAAGTGATTTCTGGGACAAGTTGAATGCTCTAACCTCATTTTGGGGTCTATAAATGCCAGATACTTTGGTAATCCTATGCACAATGGTTATCAAACAGTTCAGTGGTCTCTTGGCATTCATATTTAGGATGTTTTTTCTTCGTACTCTATGCTATGAGTGAGATAAGACGGTAGAAAAGATGGTGGAAGCTTTGAGGAGATTTTCAGCTATTTCATCAAAACCAACAATTTTGGGAAAGCATTGCGACTGAAATAGAAGTTTGAAAGAGAAAGACATGGTTACCCATTTTGTATTTGTCTGAATGTGTACTTTCTAAAAATATATGTTTTTTTTGGGGGTCAACATATTTTTTTGTTTTTAGCCGGCAAAAAATGCAGTAAATGTGATGATTATTCAGTAGCTGAAATGACTTCCAGGACAAGTTGTATGCACTTCATTTTGGGGTCTGTAACCATCAAATTATTTGGTAATCCTATGCACAATGGGCATAAAACAATGGACCCTTCGCATTCATATTTAGGTGTTTTTTTTCCTGATACCAAATGCTATGAGGGAGATATGAACTTGCAAAATGAAAGTTGTGAGGTGATTTTTCTTATTTTTCATAAATATTTAGAGAAACCAATAAGTTCAGAAACACTTTAATGTTTGGTAATTAGGAGCAGAAAGACATGGCTACCCATTCTGGATTTGACAGAATCCGTACTTTTCAAAGAAAATATGGTTTCCTGGGGTAAACCTACGGTTTCATGATTTATTGGCTTTGGAAATCAAAGAATTGCATATTCTACTGTAGTGCTTTGAAATTCGGTCATTTACTGTTGGTAGTTTTTGATCTGTAGAAGTCAGGACTCTTCACAATAATAAGCAGATTGTGGTTGTAGGGGATTCAATTATTAGGAAAGTGGATAGGGTAATCTATCATCCGGATCGCTACAACCAAACCATTAGCCATCTAAAACCTGCCAAATTGCTGTTTAGCCTATGGGGGACCTCCTAGAACCTATTTGGAGTAAATTGGTGGACTTTGAAAAACCAAAATTTTTTTTGGGACAAACGTTGATTCGAATTTGATCGAATGCGATATTACTTCGATACGTATGATTCGAATTCGGCCAAATACAGACCTATTCGACCGAAAAAAAACCTTTGACTTAATTTCGGTAGGTTTTTGAATTGAAGTTTTTCAAATTCGACCCTTAATAAATATGCCCCTAAGTGTCACCGCAAACAATTACTTTACAAAAACAATTTAAACTGAAATGCTCGTTAAGCCCTTTTAGATGTATAGTTTCCAGTTCCATTTCCAGAAAGCCTCTCTTTTGAGTAATGACACATATCATTACAAGATTGTACTACCACTTCTATCAGGATTTACCATCTTATTTAGGAAACAGCATGCATTTTTTCAAAAAAGTGTTTGGCTAACAATGTCTCTTTTTTGACCTTCTCCTTTTTATTTGTTTCTTGTAAATCTTTGGTTTCAGTTGTATAATTTCTAATGACACTTTTATGTTAGTCTAAACCCACAAGGAAACAAATAGACTAACCCTTCTGTGCTGAAGGTTGCAAAACTGTTGAGTTTTAAAGTGTGCCCTTGCTTGGATTGGTACATGCAAAAGGGATAACCACATTTTTTGTTGGTCCTTTTTCCTATCTAACAGGTCATCCCTTCTGAGGTCCCCTACTTCCCTTGTTAAACCCTGCAATTCTGTCTTATTATACCCTCTCTGCATGAACTTCTCTACAAGTTCCCCTATGTTACCACATATGGACCACATACTGCCTTTATTAAAAAAGGTGATAAAAAAACTACACTGGCCAATTTTTACAAAATTACAAGGTTTGGGAAGTTATTTGTGGATAATCCATTGTTCTCCTATAAAAAAGGCAAGAGCATAGGTGACCAGCTAACTAGAGCTGAAGTGAGGAAGAGAGAAACCAGGATAAAACTTTCAGAAAGTGTGAGAACCTTCCCCTGCTATAACCAGGGTCACTCCGGCCATGAGGCAAGGTGAGAATCTTGCCTCAGGCGGCACAGATCGGCCAGTTACCTGGGGCGGCAAAAAGCCGCCCTCTGGTAACTTTAAGAGCTGAATTTCCATTTTTTTAAATGGAAATTCGGCTCTTCTAGTGCAGTGAACGCAATAGCCCTCACTGCACTAACGATGCAGCCCCTCCTCCACCCGATCCAATGCTAGTAGTTAGAAGCGTGGAGCAGGAGATGGGGCAGCATCGGGGCTGTCCCTAAAACATGCCTGGCTATAACTACAGCCATTGTAGTTGAATCATAAAAGGGGATGTATGTACCCATCCAATCAAGGGGCACACTATAAAACGCAAGGTCATTCAAAATAAATAAACATAAAAGTGTCATTAGAAATTATAAACCTGAAACCAAAACAGAAAATTTACAAGATAATAATAATAAAAAGGAGAAGGTCAAAAAGAGACATTGTTAGCCAAACAATATTTTGAAAAAAGGCTTCCCAAATAAGATGGTAAATCCTGGAACAAGTGGTAGTACAATCTTGTAATGACACGAAACTGGCTTTACTCAAAAGGGAGGCATTCTGGATACGGAAATTATACATCCAAAAGGCCTTAACGAGCATTTCATTTTAAATTGTTTTTTGTAAAGTAATTTTTTTTGCGGTGACACTTACACTTAATTTTTTCCACAGATAATCTGGCGAGGGGATAAAGAATGGTAGAATTAATCATAATAAACCCTGCTGGCTGTAAGTAACTATATTCTAATTAAACTACTAATACTAATACTGTACACCTACACAATAAATATTGATTCATTCTGCTATGATGTGTATTACAAAAATAATATGTTTATATTAACTAATTTTTTTGACCAAAAGATAACCACATAAGAACTACAATTTTTGGAAACAATGGACGTGTAACAAGATACAATTGAGTGTCAATCTTCCCTATAGATTCACAAAGGATTTGGGGAATTATGGGTAATTGAGTGTGATAAACTATGCTTTAAATGCCTGTGATAGCACTTATGTTTTTATCCAGTTGAAGGGAGGGTGAAAACCCCCCCCCAAAACATTGATGCACATGTCGTGACAATAAAAGGGGCAAGCTCCCCACCTGCAACAGAATTGGTGCATCTCCCATAGACTCCATTTTATCCAAATAATTCAGATTTTTATAAACAATTTCCTTTTTCTCTTTGATAATAAAACAGTACCTTGTACTGGATCCCAGCTAAGATATAATGAATCCTCATTGGACACAAAACCAGCTTATTGGGTTTATTTAATGTTTAAATTATTTTCTAACAAGCTTAAGGCATGAAGATCCAAATTACGGAGAGATCCTTTATCCGGAAAACCCCAGGTCCCGAACATTCTGGATAACATGTCCCATACCTGTATTTAGAAAATTTAATGAAGCTTGTGTTATATTTTATTTTTCAATATAGTGCACCTTTAATATATTGTACACTGTATGGTAAGATATTGTACAGTCGGCTTACTGAATAACAAATCCAATCCCCATCAAAATTCACCTTGCTCTAACTTGAATTTAAACAGATTTTTCTGTTCTGCCCTTTAGCATGAATTTTTCATTTTCAATATACAACTGTTTGCTACAATTTTATTACTGAATACCTGAATACCTACACAAATCTATGCATCAATTGACTTTTTGTGACCCTCTTTGTGATAATGATTAAAAATTGCATTTGGGCACATCATTAAAATAATTTACCATTTGTGATGCAAAAAAGCAATGAATAGAATAATTGACTATTTGCACATCTGCCATATACAATCATCTCATATTATGGTGAGCTGTTAGGCTTTAGGAGAATAAACATCTGATTATGAATATATTACCCTTTTCACTTAAGGTCAAAACTCTCAGATTAAACTAATGTCTTGCATAACATAGGGAAAGCAGTCAATGCTGTGCTTCAGGAAATATATATTGCTGAAACCTAAATCTCATATCTCTGCAATTCATATTTGATATTGGCAATGAGTTGTTTTTTTAAAATTATTCATGCAGCTATCTCTTGAGCATTAATTATGATTCTTATGTGATCACTGTTTTCAGCAAACATTAGGTATAAAAACTCTTTAACCATATGAATAAATCTTATACTATAAATTGCTAATAGTGTTGAAAATAGCTTTAATGATTTTATGCATCCTGGTGAAGAAATGTACAGTAGGCTCGCTTCAGAACACAGATTGAATTTTGAGGATCTAGGGGATGAACAAGGCAGAAGTGACCACTCAAGGTAAGATTCCTTGACTACATTGGCCTCCACAAATAGGGACAAGGGAGGGGACACTCCCCCCCCCCTTGGAGTCTCTGACTTGAACTGAAGCTGTTTCAAGCCACTGCCTGTAGATACGATCTGTGCCTAAGTCCCGGTACAAATGAACACTGATTGGGTAGGCTAGAGGGATTGACCCAGCAATACAGCCAATCAATGTGCAGCTGTACATGAATGGATAGACTGGAAGGATTCACTCTACATCCTAGCCAATCCCTGTGCAGAGGTACCGGGACTTAGACTGAGGGGAAGATGAGCAGTTTGTGCAGGCAGCAGCAGGATTTGAATAAGGTAATAGCACTAAAGTTTATATATAAATCAAACAAAAAAGTCCAGACAACTTGCTTAATGGAACAAAAAAGGTTTTTACCAAGCAAGAAATTGCAACGTTTCGAAGCTCCCGCTTCTTTATCAAGCCTAAATGGTTACAATGACATCACATCCTATATAGGGTCATAGGCATAAGTGCCGCCCACATGCACATAATGAATAAATTACGCACAACCCCATGGTATCACATGGTATCACACAGGATTAGTAAAATTAAACATTGCTAGCATAATTCTTATAAACATCAGGTTATGCATCAAGGAAAAATTTTAACAATTAAGTAACAACATCATATAATAGTTTTCACTCAGTCTAAAGAGACAATGTAACATATAGGATATGTAATATCAATCAGTCCCAAAGTTACCCCTTCACATTTAACAAATGTATCATACTCATATAAAGGCATACAGATCATACTCTCTATTGAGTCCCTTTGGATGTAATGTTTGTAATGTATGGATCCAAAACTTCTCCCTTTTCTGGAGTTGCAGGAGTCTGTTGCTCCCCCCGGCGTGGGGGGGGCAACAGACTCCAGCACAAGAAACCTCAAGGCTGCTACTGAATGTCGTGCTGCATGGAAATGCGCCGGAACCGGTAATTTCAGTACCTCCTTTCTAATGGTTGATTTGTGCTGGCTAATCCTGTCACGTATAGGTTGAATGGGGGAGACCAATCAACCAGGCCCGGATTGATAATCTGTGGACTCGGGCAAATGCCCGAGGGGCCGCTCTGCTTTGTGTATAAGTGGGCCGCCCGCTGTCTGATTAGATGCGGAGCAGCGCTTCACTTGTTTGCTATTAATCACAGCCAGGCAGCAGCATCTGTACCTGTCCTGAACAGAACGGCGGGTCCACTTAATTAGTTTATCTTTAAACTAATCCCTGACCCGCCGTCTGCTTTTGTGTTCTCCTTTCATCCCTCTGCTGCTGTCTCCGGTTCCTCCCTCCATGGCAGGAAGAACTCACCGATTGCAGCCCCTCCCACCTCCACACAGCAGAGCAATGTAAGAGAGCAGAGAGAGGGAGGGGGGAGGACTGCAGAAAAACTTTGGATTTGTGGGCGGGACAGCTGCGTGTCTTCAGCACACGCTGCTTTATTTACAAATAAACTGGGGAGCTGTTTTATTCCTGGGAAGCTGTGGAGAAGTCTTTTTTTCTGGGGCAAAGGAGAGCTGATACTGAAAGTGGACCTGAGGTTTACACTGAGAGTGGAGCAGCAGTGTCAGCAGTCTTTAGAAACAGCACAAAGCTCTCAGGTGAGCAGCATTTCAAATTCTTTGGTGGGCAGGGGGGGTGCATTTCTACTGTACATTGTGAGCTGTGGGGCACTTTTGAATGATTTTTAGCCTGCTTCAGCCACAACTTTTCCCATATAGACAACCCTTGATTTTACATGTTCCAGTAGAAAAGGAAAAAAAAAGCAAGTCTAAGAAAATGTAAAGTAGTTATGTAAAATTATGGTTTAATTGTAATTTGGAAGGGGAGGCAGGGAGCAGTGGTTTTTTTTTATCAGGAAGACAGAAGCTGTGACACACATATTAGCCCTAATGTTCTAGTCATAAGTGTGACATGGAGGCTGCACAATTTTAGTGGAGTGTTTTATAGAATGTCATATTTATAGCAACTTTGTAATTGGTCTTCATATTTTAACTTTAAATTAATTATTTACTACCTATCTCTGCTTTCAAATGGTGGTCATTTAATATTGCTCTGAAAGGCTACAAATATATTATTATTATTATCATAAATAATCATGTATTGCTATTCATATGGGCATAATTACAGTAGCGCAACTAGAGGGGAGTGGGCCCTGGCGCGGGACGTGCAGCCGGGTCCCCCTCTGTACGCCTGCAATTACTGAAGAAGTGGCACATTAACTGCCGGGGGGCCCTGAGGGGGTGCGGGCCCTGGCCCAATCACACCCCCTGCTCCCCTGGTAGTTACACCACTGCATAATTATCAAAAAGTGAAGTTAAGAGATCACCACAGTTCTCTAGAGTGAAATTCTGCCACTCTCCATTCATTTCTATGGTATTCTTATTTATCAAAGGGTGAAACTTCACCCTTTGATAAATATGACTTTAAAAATCCTATAGAAATGAATGGAAAGTGGAGGAATATCACTCTAGAGAACTGTGGTGATCTCTTAACTTCACTCCTAAAAAACTCTTTAAAATATGACTCTCTAAATATGCCCCAAGTCTCTCATTCAAGCCACTGCCTGGTTTCTAGGCTAAATAAGACCCTAGCAACCAGATAGCTGAAACACCACAAATAATGAATAACGACCAGTTGATTTTTTTAACAAATTATTCTGTATGATCTGTGGAATTATGGACATACTGTACCTTATTATTGGAATTGCCTTTGGCATCTTGCCTTTAATAAATAAACTGGGGCTGATTTACTCACTAATGCTGAATTGCAGTAAAAATTAGAAGTCAGCACTCACCCACAAAATTCAGTAGAAGAAGGTGCAAGTCTATGGTGGCCACTTCCACCTGTTCCTTATACACGATCAGCAAGTAGACAGCACCACACGTGAAGTATTTTTTATTAAAGGCATTTATTGAAAATGGCTTTTTTGGACAGATATATAGCAGCGAAGTTTCAGGCTGCTCACATCAGTCTTTCTCTAAGCATTATAATCTACATTTTGTGGGGGGGTTGGAGGGATCAACGTCAAAATTTTGGTCGCCGGAGTAAAATTTTGGTCGCAGGCGTTTTGGACACGCGGCGTCAAATTCCGAGACGCTGCGTCAATTTCGGCGACCTGGGGGCCCCTGTGTGGGCTGCTTTGATTTTTTTGCCAGGGCTGCTTTTTACTCCCAGTCCGGCCCTGCATTCAACCTATACGTGACAGGATTAGCCAGCACAAATCAACCATTAGAAAGGAGGTACTGAAATTACCGGTTCCGGCGCATTTCCATGCAGCACGACATTCAGTAGCAGCCTTGAGGTTTCTTGTGCTGGAGTCTGTTGCCCCCCCCACGCCGGGGGGGCAACAGACTCCTGCAACTCCAGAAAAGGGAGAAGTTTTGGATCCATACATTACAAACATTACATCCGAAGGGACTCAATAGAGAGTATGATCTGTATGCCTTTATATGAGTATGATACATTTGTTAAATGTGAAGGGGTAACTTTTGGACTGATTGATATTACATATCCTATATGTTACATTGTCTCTTTAGACTGAGTGAAAACTATTATATGATGTTGTTACTTAATTGTTACAATTTTTCCTTGATGCATAACCTGATGTTTATAAGAATTATGCTAGCAATGTTTAATTTTACTAATCCTGTGTGATACCATGTGATACCATGGGGTTGTGCGTAATTTAGTGTATTTTTGTTCCATTAAGCAAGTTGTCTGGACTTTTGTTTGATAAATAATTTGTCCTATTTTGGACTAAGTCACGGACTGGGTCGGCACTCCACTCCACTTTGTACAAATATATATATATATATATATATATATATATATATATATATATATATATATATATATATATATATATATATATATATATATATATATATTGTGGTATGGTGACAAAAAGGTCCCCAGTTTCCTGGGGAAAAGTGATTGATGGAATGTATGTTGGGCCAGGGATTCTCAGATATTGTTACTGAGGTGAGACCAGTAGTGCTATTAGCAGAGAAACACTATGGGGCAAATTCACTAAGCCGCGAAGTGCCGAACGCTAGCGTTAATTCGCTAGCGTTTGGCATTTTCGCTACTGCGCAAATTCACTAACGAACGCTGGCGTAGTTTCGCTAGTGTTACTTCGCAACCTTACGCCAGGCAAATTTTCACTAGCAACAAAACTACGCAAATTCTCTAACTTGCGCAGTGTACTGAACGCTACCTTTTACGCTAGACTTCCTTCGCCACCTCAGACCTGGCGAAGCGCAATAGAGTAGATAGGGATTGTTTAAAAAAAAGTAAATTTTTTTTCTAAGTCCCAAAAAACGCTGGCGTGTTTTCTACATGATGGCTGATAGGCTGAAAAAGATCGTAAAATTTTTGGGGCTCCCCTTCCTCCCCCCTACATTTCCTGACTTAAGGCAACTTACCTAGACAGTGGGCACATGTGTAGGGCAAAATAAAAATTTTATTTGCTGATTTGAAGGTTTTCTAGGCATTTGTAGTGCAGATACGTGTTCCTCCATTGAAATTTGAATTTCGCGCCGTATGCAAATTAGCCTTCGCTAGCGTAACTTCGCTTTATATAGCGAATCAATGCTAGCGCAACTTCGCAACCTTACGCTACCCCTGTGCGCAACTTCGGATTTTAGTGAATTTGCGGAGCCCTGGCGGAACTACGCCTGGCGAAGTGCGGCGAAGTGCGGCGAAGTTACGCCTGGCGCATCTTAGTGAATTTGCCCCTAAGTCTCTCTGCAATGTTTTTGTAATTGCTGATCCAGGACTGGTCTTACTGGGAACCCGCAAGAGAAGGGTGGGGCGGATTCCCAAATCCGTAGGCCAGGTTTTCAAGAGGCCCTAGGCCTATTTAGTACACCTGATGCTGAGCAGCAGTGCTGAATGTGTGTGAGACAAACTGCTGGTATTGCTCAGCTTCAGGAGAGAAAGCAAAGCATTTATTTTGTGTTAGCCAGGAGGCTGGATATTTCTGTTAAACTGCTGTTTTTCGGTTGCCTTCCCCCTGCGAGGGGAAACTTCTGCAGCCGCTGGAAAATAAACGCAGGCAGGAAGCCCTTAAACCGATCCTGGTGTGTGAAGTCGCCTCTTTTGTAGCCTACCAGTGAGTGAACCCCCACAATATATAGTGAATAAAGTACCCCCTCTTGTAAAATATAAGGATATTATAAGTTACCGAGGAGTTTCATGACCATATAAAAACACGAGGCCGAAGGCCGAGTGTTTTTATACAGGTCATGGAACTCCGAGGTAACATAATATCCTCATATTTTACAACTGGGGGTACTTTATTTATTATAATACACAAATTTTAGTGAGTCATGTGACAGAAATTACATCACTACTCACCGTTTATAACTGATGACATCACTACTCACCGTTTATAAGGATATAATTTACAGGATATTCATGGCTTTTGTGTATTATATATATATATATATATATATATATATATATATATATATATATATATATATATATATATATATATAATCCTCTCCAGAAGAAGCCGCACTACTCAGGACTTATTGTAAAATAGTATTTTTATTGAACACACTAACGTTTCGGCTGCAACATCAGCCTTTGTCAAAGTAACACACAATAAAACATTTACCCTTAAATACCCAAGCTATGGCGCGAAAATATCACCAACACTCCCTCTCTGACGTATACTCATGTAATTATACTAATTTAATGCATCCCCCACTAGTGCAACTTCATAATATTGTAGTATACAATTGTAACAAGCTTATCTTTTCAGTTATTAAATAGATCCCCGAATGGTAACAAATATATCAGGTAAGGATCACATCACTTGTCTCTGTAGAAGTCATGAGGCCAAACTGCCTCCCCGTCCTTATGAGCAGTATCTGCAAATGATCTTAGTGTAAAGTGGCAAAGAAACGTCATCGAATACATATCAGATTAAAGTAATAATATTAAAAAGCTTACCGCTATTGTGTCACCGCCACCATCGCGCACCAGTGCCGACCCATCCCTAGTGACCTCATGCTCCCAATGTTTACCACCGATGTGTGTCGGGACCCAGAGTGCGATCCACCATCAGTGCGATCTCTATAAAACCAAACGTGATCCGATCGCCCATACAAGTGACAATCACAGGTAACCCAGTACTCCACGTGTCAATCCATAATATTGAGTGAAATTCACCGCGCACTGCTAGTGCGTCAACACAGAGTTGCCGTGTGATAGGTTAAAACGATTCATTCATTCTTCCCCAGCAAGTGTGGGCAATAACTCCGTCCTGTAAAGAGTCAAGTGTAATAGGCGCAAAACTATCTACGGACTCCCCCCACGTGCCATACGATCCCATGCAAGTGTATCCCACGATCTGCAGACACAAGCCGTCTCCTGTCAGATCATTCAATGAAGCGTCTTGAAGCACTGCCAGATACATGCAAGTGATTGGTCAATCCTCGTGTCAAAGTGTATCCCTTCATGACGTGTCACCATATAACGCTATCCAGGGTAATACCTAAAAAAGAACCAAATACAAAATAACAGGAGAAATCTTTTTGATAAACAGATACATAAAGTGTATTATATATATTTAAATAAAGAAGTGATTTTACTGAGCCCACTAGGGGTCACTGTTACTCCATGTATAAAACACAGCTGTTGTGAATGAATGGTTACCTATGATTAAGGGATTTGTTCCTGAAACGCGTTAGGCTTTACAGCAGCAACCCCAATAAAACCTATTCCAGAAGTGCCGTCTACCTGTTTTTGAGACATTGGAAGTTGGCAGTGGGGATCCTGCTTGACTGAGCACCTGGTTGGGAATGCGGTGAGAAGTAGCGGTCCTTTCCCTTTTTTGCTCTCAATCCATAAAGTGTATAGCTGTACTCAATCGGTCTCAGGAATCCTAAAAACTTTAATAAAAACTTTAATAAAACCCAAAAGTCGTATTATACTCACCCCCAAACTAGAGAGCAACACAGGAGGTACCCTCTCGGAAAGCAGGTAGTGAACTTTCTGCCTTGCACTAATTTATCCCGATGGGGTCAGGTATTGGTATTACATATTATAATAACCCCTCTGTCAGGTCTGTCCCTATCTCCTCATGCAGAACTGTGCTCATCAGGTAATCTAATCCCTTAGGGAAGTATTATGCCACCCTGATACATCTCTACACAAACCGGCACCATTACCCAAATCCCTAATCAAACCAATAAAAACAATAACTACATTCCTGTGTTGCTATAGTTACCTAACGTAACAAATAACCCAATTGCCATTGTATCTAATTGGTAAAGGAATGAGTTAAAAAGGACAAATAGCATATAGTCATCCAATATCCACTTATCACTGAATCCTAGATTATCAATTTCCCTTTCAAGGTTAAACTTCAATTACTTAATCATCACAACATATTGTACGAACACTCCCTAATAGAAAGGTGAATAGGACACCATCTCATTAAGTCCTCCCGGGCTGATCGTGTTGAGCCTGTGAATCCATCTCAATTCGGCTTGCAATAGTAGTTTTTCACGGTCACCACCTCTGATCGGTGTCGGAATGTGGTCAATGATCATGCACCGAAAGCTTGCCAGGGTATGTTTATATTTCAAGAAATGAGTTGCCACGGGGGTCTCTGCCTTGCCACTTGTATGGGCGATCGGATCACGTTTGGTTTTATAGAGATCGCACTGATGGTGGATCGCACTCTGGGTCCCGACACACATCGGTGGTAAACATTGGGAGCATGAGGTCACTAGGGATGGGTCGGCACTGGTGCACGATGGTGGTGGTGACACAATAGCGGTAAGCTTTTTAATATTATTACTTTAATCTGATATGTATTCGATGACGTTTCTTTGCCGCTTTACACTAAGATCATTTGCAGATACTGCTCATAAGGACGGGGAGGCAGTTTGGCCTCATTGCAACACTGTTTCGGAGTACTTCTACAGAGACAAGTGATGTGATCCTTACCTGATATATTTGTTACCATTTGGGGATCTATTTAATAACTGAAAAGATAAGCTTGTTACAATTGTATACTACAATACTATGAAGTTGCACTAGTGGGGGATGCATTAAATTAGTATAATTACATGAGTATACGTCAGAGAGGGAGTGTTGGTGATATTTTCGCGCCATAGCTTGGGTATTTAAGGGTAAATGTTTTATTGTGTGTTACTTTGACAAAGGCTGATGTTGCAGCCGAAACGTTAGTGTGTTCAATAAAAATACTATTTTACAATAAGTCCTGAGTAGTGCGGCTTCTTCTGGAGAGGATCGTATGAAGTTTCATGTGGCATGCACCCAGGCAATCAGAGGAGATTTATCGTGAGTGCTGGGAATTTGGGGAAGTATATATATATATATATATATATATATATATATATGAATTGAGCCTGGCACCCGTGTTTATTTGTTGCTATATTCTATATTTTACTTCAAAGAATGCCTACATCACGATCTGCGCTGTTAGCCATAATTCAGACTGACGCTGTGACCCTATTCTCTTGAAGTCTTTTATTGGTCTGCTGGGGGGGCTGCCATGGTCGAAGCCGACAATCATGGCCGACGAAAATGGAGTTACTTGGCAAACCTCCCCTGTGTTTCCCTCAGTGTGCAATCATAAGTTACACCAGCGGAGAGATGTGTAACCGCAAGATATGTGTTCGGCGCCAAGGAAGGTAGTCCGAAGACAGAGGTCTGTATGTTTTTCCATATATATGTCTACATATGGGCCCTGATGGGAGACGTTACATCTGTGGGAATCCAATACCCTCAGCCAACAATGGATGGGGAGCCCCTAGATGTTATGAAGATGGCTGTTCTGTTGTGCCAGCATAAGGGGATTACCTGCTTTATATTGTGACCCGGTGCTGAACCCTTGAGAGCCATTAAGTCCGGTGCGCTGCTGCCCACAAATAGCAGTATTTACTTATCCCATCTGATGCTGAATCCTTGAGAGCTATGCAGACTGATACTCTGCTGCAAAATCGATTTATTTCAGGTCCCGTGCCTAAAAGAATATGGGGCAAATTCACTAAGCCGCGAAGCGCCGAACGCTAGCGTTAATTCGCTAGCGTTTGGCATTTTCGGTACTGCGCAAATTCACTAACGAACGCTGGCGTAGTTTCGCTAGTGTTACTTCGCAACCTTACGCCAGGCGAATCTTCGCTAGCGACGAAACTACGCAAATTCACTAACTTGCGAAGTGTACTGAACGCTACCTTTTACGCTAGACTTCCTTCGCCACCTCAGACCTGGCGAAGCGCAATAGAGTAGATAGGGATTGTTTAAAAAAAAAGTCAATTTTTTTTCTAAGTCCCAAAAAAATGCTGGCGTGTTTTCTACATGATGGCTGATAGGCTGAAAAAGATCGAAAATTTTTTGGGGCTCCCCTTCCTCCCCCCTACATTTCCTGACTCATGGCAACTTACCTAGACAGTGGGCACATGTGTAGGGCAAAATAAAAATTTTATTTGCTGATTTGAAGGTTTTCTAGGCATTTGTAGTGCAGATACGTGTTCCTCCATTGAAATTTGAATTTCGCGCCGTATGCAAATTAGCGTAACTTCGCTTTATATAGCGAATCAACGCTAGCGCAACTTCGCAACCTTACGCTACCCCTGTGCGCAACTTCGGATTTTAGTGAATTTGCGGAGCCCTGGCGAAACTACGCCTGGCGAAGTGCGACGAAGTTGCGCCTGGCGCAACTTCGCATCTTAGTGAATTTGCCCCTAAGTTACCATCCGATACAATGGTCAGTGATCATCTGGATGACCAGACAAAGTCATGAATTATATTTGACATGGGGAACACTTTCATCAAAGTGACTTTTACATTTTTTTATATCTTTTATTTTTTTATTTTTCACCTTTTGCATTTTTTTGATTTTTTGATTTTTTGGTGTTTTTGATTTTCTATACTCAAATTATTTTTCAATTATTTAGGGTGGTGACCTATATACACTTAATATAGTTGACTGACCACTGAAATTATAGTTAGTAATGTTTGATATAGATACTATATTTTGCATAACTCTAACAGTCAATAGTTAGTGAAAAGATAATATACAACTGTGCTGTTATATAAATCCATATTCCATGTAGTTTACATTTCACAGGAGAATTATGTGGTGGAAGACAGTAGTCTGGGTTTAAGTTTATGGTTAATGTATTTGGTGGTTAGATCTCATTTGTGTGAGCCACATGCTATTATATCCTATTCATTCCCCTTGCACATGGACACACCAGCTAAAGTATCGTTGCACTACACCTGGGTGATCCTTTGGTAAAATATTCTAAATGTCATCAGGTAAAATAGAGGGATAATACCTAACCAATTAACATGTATAATGGTTTCCTGTCCTGGGCTGAGGACCGCACTTACTATACCTCATTTTATTATTGTTCTTAATGGTGTTAACAAAAAAGAGGGTTCTTAATTGCAGACCTTACACCTGCACCCAAGCTCTGCTAATTTGTAAAACAAACGATCTAGCTAATAGCAATTGTATACAAGACAGGAAATGTTTGTTAGGGCTCTTACTCACGCGCGTTTTTACCTGCGATCCCCTGCGTTCCGTTTTTCGGCATTCAGCTGCAGGGGAGCGCAGGAATAGACGCATTTCATTATTTCAAATGGGGCTGTACTCACACAGGCGCGTGTAGGCGCCGAACACAGGAAAAATGCAGCATGTTGCATCTCAACCTGCGTTCGGCGCCCACATGTGCCTGTGTGAGTACAGCCCCATTTGAAATAATGAAATGCGTCTATTCCTGCGCTCCCCTGCGGCTGAACGCCGAAAAACGGAACGCAGGGGAGTGCAGGTAAAAATGCGCGTGAGTAAGAGCCCTTACTTAGTATTGTTTTTAATTCTACATGTTTTTAATTCTTTAGCTAGCCAAATAAAAAAGGTTTTTACTTATAGCAGTATTGACACAATATATGTAATTTGTTGTTTTGTAATGTTTTTTTTAATGGTCATACGTGTAGTTCAACTATCTGATGACAATGTTGATAGGTCAGCCAATTAACATTTCCCGCCGTCATGTGTATTTAAGGCATTCATATTGTGCTTTTCCACACTTTGAGAACGGCCTCGGAGAGGCCGAAACATTAGTCATTCAATAAAACATTTTTATTTAAGTCCTGAGAGTGCAGACTTTCTCTGTGAGTTATATATAGTGGATAATGTACCCCCTACTGTAATTTATAAAGATATTATTAGTCACCGAGGAGTTATGTGACCATATAAAAGCACGAGGCCGCAGGCCGAGTGCTTTTATACAGGTCACATAACTACGAGGTGACTACTAATATCTGTATAAATTTAAGTAGGGGGTACATTATGTATTATAATCTACAGTTTTGTGTCCAGTGTCTTCCTTCCTATATATGTGTAGTATTTTAATGGCTTTGCCCTATGTGCTGTAAAATTACACTTTTAATGCTGTTTTCCTTTCCCCACCCCAGCTCCCCACTTAATTTTATCCCCGTAGTTACTTTTTTTTGTGTGAAAGTACCTGTTTTTGAATTCGATGTTTTTTTCCCAATATGCCTTGTATCCTGCCCTGGGTGACGTTAGTTGCAGGGGAGGGGGGAAGGTGAGGAAGGGGAAGTGTCAGAGGACTGGAGAATGATGGGTGGAGGCGGAGCAATACCGGAGATTGTGTGAGGGAGACAAATGGCATTGTGAGGGGAGCTAAAGGAGCCGACACGGTTACAGGTTACACGGAGGAGCATGAAAATGGATGTTAAGAAGGTGGGTGGAAGGGAGGGGGACTGAGAGTGAGACGGAGAGTCACTGTGCAAACATGAGGGAGCCCATTGAGCCATCATGTGAGGGGGGAGGTAGACTAAAGAGACACGGAGGGGGCAGGACCTGAGAGTGAAGCAGCCGAGAGTTAGTGAGAGCAGCGCGACAGTGTTAAGCTAGAGCTGAGCCAGGGAATTAAAAGGAAGGGGGGCAGAGTGGAGGAAAAGAGCAGCAGCGGCAAGTGCTCTCTCTCTAGTTTATAAACGGCGCGTTCTGACGCAAGAACGCGCCGTTTATAAGGATATAATTTACAGTCTGGTCCCATAGGGAAATGACCAGACTGTAGATTATATATGTATATATGTGTGTGTGTGTGTGTGTTTATGCACCTGCCCTGATTGAGTAAAGCCCATGTACACTGCTGGCAGGACCCGCACCCTCTTTATTCTCTCCTGTGATCTGAGCTATCAGCTTTACAACTGGCACTGTGTATCTATCCAGTCTTCTAGTGGCATTATTAATTGAACTGGCACCATTGTTATTTGCACTATATTAATTCTGGTGTGTTTTCTGGTTTGTTATAAAAAAAATTCTGCACTGTGTTCTGGGGATTCTTTATTGAATTGAGACCATGTTTACACTGTGAGGTATTTAGGTCTGTTAAACACAGAGCTGGCCCTATTGCCACATGGAGACAATTTACATGACATTGGCACTGAAATTCTATTCTAATGGATTACGTATCAGATTGGCACTGCACTGTATGTGCTTGCATGAAGTGGCATTTTACTATGAAACAAGTACCTCAAGTAATTCATAGCTGTAATTAATCTTCCAAAACATCAACCTCTGCCTGTGCCTGCACCACTACTGGAGCTCCCAGCACCACTAGTGTGTAAATGATCAAATGAATGTCTTCTCTGAATAATGCAGGTTTTTTCTTTTACATGTGTGTCCATCTCATGCTAGTGCCACACATGATGTTTATTGGCTTCAACCCACTTACTTATGTCTCTACAATGAGAGGGCACTGTTTCAGCCTGGGTAAATATACACAGAATGGGTTTCAGCACAAATGCGTGTTTTCAGTCCAAAAATATGCTCTGTGTGTATGCACCAAGGCCAACACGTACTTATTACTGGTCACCCACCCAAACAAATTCATATGTGAACTAATAGATACGTGGCTGGTTCTGTTAAAGGAACAGACTTTCTGAGAATGAGAATATATTCATGAGTTCTGATCTATCTATCAATTCTACTATTTCTACTCTTAAAAAAAATGTTCTCTCATTTTACAACGTGTTTATCATTTTTCATAAACAAGTAAATAATGAAGCATACATGTACATAAACAAAATTCCAAAAAATGTAATGTAGGAGCACAAAGATACAGTAGCAAATGATGCACTTCATGGACAAACCAAGAGAAATAAAGATCTAACAAAAGATGATAAAAATAAAACTGAACAAAATAAAAATGACAGCGCAAAGAAAAATAAATACATAAATACATGAAAGAAATAGAAAACATTAAATGTGAAACAGATAATTTCCAGGAAATATTTTGACTACTCAATTCCCTTATTCAGATGACCTTATAAATCCCAATTTAGTCAACAATTCTTTCTTGGGTTTATCAAATAAATCTATATATCTGGACCATAGACAATAAAAAGAATAGGAGGACTTTTCTGTCTCAAAATTAAATCTAAAAGCTTCTTGCAAGCATAACTGACTTAGAGATAAAAGAACTTCCTTTGAGGTAGGGATTTCCTTCTGTAGCCAATAAAGAGATGTTTCCTCATGGCACACACGAAAAAGTGTAATAAATTCAATACCTCCTTCTCTAATTTCAAGGTTGGGTTGTCAAAAAAAACTATTGTCCTCAATTAAATCTAATAAACCAAACGTAGGATATAATTTGATTTCCTTCTGTAACCTAAGAGAGAAGAACCTTTCCAATTTCTCCCATAATTGAGGGATTTAAGGGCAGGATCAGAAATAATGAAACATGCCCACATTCTCAACCTCACATTTTAGGCAATAAGAGCTATTGTTAAGATTATCAACTTTTTTATAACAGGAACCATAAACCATATGGTTTAACTTTAAATGTTCACTCTCCAGTTCTGAGCTTCCAACCTATTATTATTACTTTTAAGAGACTGAACTTATGTAATAGAATAATCTAGGAACTTTGACCAGCATCTAGCAGAAAACTGTAATGGATCATCCATTTTCAGAAGAGAATTTAGAAAATTACTAGATATAAGATTGACTTTATTACAAAAGGGAAGAACATTTTCTGTTCTGAAAATACATATCAAGATGGCACCTGCAGCATTAACCGCACCCAACTCAATTATCTAAGCAGCCTTGTCATCATTGTAGATGTAAATGTCAGGGTTCAACTGCCTTTAAAGCAGAAAATCATCATACATCATCAAACAATTATAGTGCATCCAGGAACTTTCTAAGACATAATTAAAATCAGACTTTGACCCCAGGTCTGTGACATGGGGTGCCAGTCTGCACTGGGATGGCAGAACACTAGTATGATTGTAACGATACCTGATGGTCTAGTGAGGCGGCACGGATGCCTGTGTTCTTCTGTTTAGTTGTGTTTGCATTTTGCACATTTTGTTTGGCATGCAGTGTCTGACATCATAGAGCTCGGTGCAATATGAAAATATTTAAAGGTGCCTTGTCCGTTTTTTCTTTTTCTAAACGTAGGTTTAATATGAGATTGTTCCTGGTGCACTTATTGTCTTGCTTCCTGTTCTTGACCCTTGCCAATTCCTGACCTCTTCTGATGCATATGCAAATTAGAATTTGGTTTGGCTGGGCTGAATCCGAATCCTGCTGAAAAAGGCTGAATCCTGGCCGAATCCCAAACCGAATCCTGGATTCAGTGCATCCCTAATAAAAACACCTACTTGTAACGGTTGGCACCCTGAATCTAGAACCAATGCCAAGCACCCTTGTCTTGGCTCGTGCTTCTGCCTGTAGCAGCCGCCTTTGGCCTCGGGAGGAGCCCTCAGCTACTCAGATGCGGCCAGGTCTTAAAACGAGAGGTGCAAGGCGAAAAGTTCTAAACAAGCAAAGGGGCACAACTGTAAGCAAAGTCTTTTAGGCAGAAGGTCATGGTACAAGGTGTAAGACAGAATCGTAGTCAGGACAGGCCGGGTAGAGGCAGGCAGAGAATAAGCAAAGTTAGGCAGGCAAGGGTCAAAACTGGAAGATTAATCAGAAGGGATTTTAGCAGAAGAGGTAGTCAGTATACAAGCAAGGGTTAGGATCCAGAGGTCAGAATAGTTAAAAGCCAGGCAGGGGTCACAACAGGAATCAAACAGGTTCAAAACAGAATAGCACAAAGCTCAAATAGCACCAGGAACAAACTCCTATAACGGGCAGTGGGCGTCCCCGCCGAGGGGGCGTCAGGCATCCCTGCCGTCCCCTCACTAGAATACCAGGGTGAGTTGTAACACTACTACACTTTAGACATGTTTTAATAATAGTGAATGTAACCCTTTAAAAGTTTAAATAGCTTGAGTAAAAGTTAGAGAATCAATCAAATTATGAACTATTACAATTCAATTTATAACCAATGCAATATGCAAATACAAAACAGAAAGTAGAGTGACTTCCACAACTCACATGCATTTTCTTCAATCATTGCCTTTTTGTTTTTTAAACCTATTTAGAAACAAGTATCTGTTCTTTTTTGTGAGCTGTGTTTTCTTGCAGGAGATAAACAACTCTCTAGGTTTTTAGGTTTAGGTGGCAAGCTAAGGAAGTCGTTCACCTTTTTGCAATAATTTTGCCCAACCATGAGAATCAGTAGAGCATCATCTTCCCCTCAATACAAATGACTCAAGAGGCATCTTAACAACAAGGAAGGCAATGTGCAAAGTGTTAAAAAACTGCCGTAATCTAACTTTTTGGCACTTTGCACACTTCCGCTTGGAACACAGAGATCTGCAGCTGCTCCAATGAACACAATGATGCCTCTGTTCACATCTCTGTATTCATGAGGGATAGGAGGGGGTGACACAAAGTCCCTCGAGCCCCTTAGTGCTCTTGCACTGCTTTTCAAGGTTCCATTAAATATTTTTTGTAGAAAACCATTGACATTTACTTTCTTTTTTTTTTTTCTTCTCATATAGACATATAGATAATGGGATCTCAGACTACTTTGCCCCTTAACTCTTGCCAATGTTATAAATTAACATTTAATATACTGACATAACAATCACCTTGGATAGTTTATGACTCATGCAGTCCAAGAAAAGCAAATCTGCATTAATCTAGACAATCATAAATTTCACTGTAATCATCATCAAGTTTGAGCCGCTTGCCACATCTCCTAGTTCTAAAATTTTGAGTTGCAAAAGTAATACTTTAGTTTTATACAAGTCAGTTTGAAATTGTTTGTGTATAAGTTTGTTTTAGCTGTTCTTTGGGGGTTTTATGTTTCAAAATGCTGTACAACAATAAAGTGTTTAAGTTCATTGCATTTATTGTGGCTGTGAATTCTTTGGGCAACAAATGCCTTATACATGAACATCTAGTGACAGGTGCACACTAGCCATGAGTGGCCCTGTTACACCCATATGCCACACCGGCAAAGGGACGCGGACAAGTGGACAGTGAATGGTCCATGACACCTCAAAGGAAGCTTGGTCAAAACAGCTAATCAACAACCCTTTCTTTTCAATGAATATGGAAATATTCTAATGTCCTATTTAAGTATGGCTCTGGAAGCATGATATAGAGGTACAACAGTTTGGGAACTGAGGCTACTCTCACTAGTACTGACTTTTTGGATTCTATGGTGAACAGTTCATCATGCTAGCTCTTGACAAGTAGAACACAGTTATATTACAGTTGGTCTTTGTTAAATAGTTTTTTTTGGTTGTCTTGCTTTTTCTTTTTACTTTAGTTTCTTTTTTTTAAAAATTTAGTTTCTTTTTGAATTGTTCTAGCCTTAAGTTAAAACTATATCATGCTAATATCATGTGATTAAATTAGTGTTACTTAACTTTTAAGCAAGGTAAAGATTTTTGGAAGTAGATACATCATTCTAATATGCCAGATTAGCAATGTTCATTACACTATAGTCTTGGAGAAAATGGAACCAAAAATTAGCTTTATTAATATGCAGAGACTTCAGTAAAACTGTACATCCAGTACAAGATTGCTCCCCTTTTCAAAATCAAATTTAGCACATTTGCTACACAAGGAAGAACTTTTTGATAATATGGAGATGTCTGCACCAGGGTGAAAAAGATTTCACTTTTTTCTTCCCAGCTCATCAGATGCATTCATGTATAGATCTAATTGTCACAGATAAAAGGATGTTACAGAGAGCCAAGCAAACACCTATTGGTCATATTACATGTTCAGACCATACCCCAGTAACCAATTGTATAATGGAGCAATACAATTTTAAAGAACCATTTCAATGGAGATTAAACTGGTTAAATAATGACCAATTTTCCATAAGCCTCCAAAAAGGATTAGACGAAAAGTTCTTATTAAATGATAATGAAGTATCAAGTATGACATTATGCCTGGCCCTCAAGCCTTAATTAAGGGGTATAGTGCTACAACAAGGTACACGTCTAAAGAAATAAAAAACCCAAAAACAAATAAAAAATACTAAATCAACAATATAAGCTAGAACATCTTAACAAAACAAAATGTAACCCTAACATAAAATCCCAAATTAGGCTTATACAGAAATAGCTCCAAGAACTATTTTTTCAAAAACAAGCAAGTTAAAACTATATTATCAAGGGGGCAGAGCCTCAGCTATGATAGCTAAACGCATAAAAACCAGCAAAATAAAGAAACCCATACATCTTTAACAAAAACAATGTGAAAGAACAAAACCACAAACTTATAGTGGATATATTTTCTGACTTCTATTCAGAACTGTATAATTTGAAAAGCTATAAAGAAACAACACAACCTAGTCAACATAACATAGAAGCGTTTCTTAACAAACTCAACCTTCCCAAAATTATGATTTCCAAACTAGAAGACTTGAATAAACTTATCCAAGATATTGAGGTGTTAAAAGCTATGATGACACTAGGAGACACATTAGTTTAATAGAAATAGTAGAAACTTTTTTCAATGCCTTCTCTGCTCCTATTTTTGGATGCTGAGAAGGCGTTTGATTGGGTTGACTGGGGATTCCTACAGAATTTGTGAAAACCTTCAGCTTACAAAGGCAAATATTGAATGCTTGTACCGTACTAGTTAATTGGAACCTTTAGTGACTGCAGGTACACACAGATGCACAGAGCACCCCTGTGGATTCCGGTGTTCACTTTTGGGGCCCCAGGCTTTCTGCTGCGGAACCAACAAGGAGTAGTGCAAAATAGTAACAAATCCAAAATAAGGTACCGGCAAGGATTAGGCAAAAACTTCAGGCAAAGGGATCTAGGCAGGTGGTAGGAATCAAAGTCAAAAAGTCAGGCAGGAGTCAAAAAACTGAAATTTAAACACAATATCAATGCTTTGGCAGGATCAGTAAACTGAAGCCAGCTTGGGCACTGTTAAAATGGAGGACTGGGCTTTTAAAGATGATTTGGTGCTGATTTGATGATTTGGTCGCTCGGCATCACAACGTGAGCGTCATGACGCTTGACATCAAGTGCTAGAGTCACTTGGCCCCCAAACCTGGAAGTGCACTCCTGTGCTCAAGAAGAGACACGCCGGGAGGTAAGGGACGAGGGAAATCTCCCGGGCGCATCTTACAATGCTATTATGGCCCTATACTCCCAGCCATCGGTGAGAGTTCTAGCTTCAGGTTTCTTTCTATGGAATTCCAAATAACCAATGGGACATGCCATTGGATATCAGGCATCCCAATTGTGGAAAAGTCTCCCAAAATTTGTTTATTTGCAGACAATGTCCTCCTAGTGGTTTCAAATACCGTAACATCACTGACTCATATCCAACAAATATTGCTTGACTTTTCACATATCTCTTATTATAATATTAATGAAGGGAAATGCATGATCCATTCAAGTGGTGTAAGAACTAGATTTCTGTCACTAGCGCCCGATGGAGCGTCTCTTCTCTTCGGTGCCGGAACCAAGATGGTAGCGCCCATAACCTCCACGTGAATAGCCGTGGCGCAATGACGTCACACAAGCTGGCGCCAAATTCAAAATAAAAGGACGCCGTTCGATGCCCGATTGTAGGATTTTCTTTCATTCCTGGGTGCTTGATATTTCATCTGATATTGATTCCTGGATTTCTGATCCTGCCTGAACCTTGACCTTGCTACCTTTTGCCTGCCTATTGAACCTCTGCCTGGAATTTGACTACGTTTTCTCTTGATCCCTACTGGTGCTGTGAACTTGGACTTTTAACCCTTGAGCTTCCTCCTTGGTCCTGACTACTCTTGCTGGGAGATGATAGGCCCCCTGACTGTACAGTCGGGCCATGGACCCCACTGAGGAAGCTCTGTCTGATGTCAAAAGAGCTCCCGCATGGATGATTATGAAGCTCAGCAGGTCCACATTGGGCAAGTACTTGGTACTCTTCTATCCCGTATGCCTCCTGTGTCTCCGGTCACCAGTAATCCTCACGTGGCTGGTATGTCTCCTACAGCAGCCTCATTGGCTGGTGAGCCCCGCATTCCTCCACCACCCCACTACAATGGGGATCCTCAAGACTGCAGAGGGTTTGTGATGCAATGTTTGATCCAGTTTGAGCTTCAACCCTCTCAGTACTCCAGGGAGGGTTTTGTTGCTTTAAGTCATGGTGTAAGTAATGTTCATTACTTTCCATAAAATAAATACTATATTTCAATTAATTATTTTCAGCTGTAGTTCCCTTAAGGAAGCTAAGAATTTCCTCCTAACCAGCATAAATATATTAATATCTGAGCATTACATTGACAATATTTACATTTTTGTTAAAGGCTAGCTGAAATATGTGGATCTTGGTTGAGCTTGAACCCAGGGCTTAGTGCTGACATTACCTATGTGCTACTGAAGCATGATGTGTGCATGGGGCTTTCACATAGAGAGAATCAAAAATGCAGTCTGTGCATCAGTCCTGACACAGTCCTAGGCAACCACTGACTTTAGCAGTGAAGATGCTGTCAGGGAGCCGGGAGCTCCCTCAAGGGAGGTAGTCAGGATCAAGGAGGAAGCCCTCTTGAGGGAGCAAGGTTGCGGTATCTGAAGGGTTAAGCAGAATCAGTAGTAGTGGTCACAGGCAGCAGTTAACGAGGGCAGGCAGATCAGAATCAAATATCAATAGTTCAGGCAGGGGGTCAGAACCAAGGCAGGAGCAGGAACAGGCTGGGAGCTAGAAACAGACTGGGTGCAGGAATCAGGCTGGGAGCTGGAAACAGGCTGGAATCAGGCTGGGAGCAGGAATCAGGAAACACAAACAGGAACCCAGGATCAATGGCAGCAAATCATATTCTTGGGCGCCGTCACAGTGTTTTGGGCGTCATTTTATGACGAGATCCCGGCACCAGTGATGACATCATCATGCAGCGACGCTGCAGCCATGTGTTCAGCATGGGCGCCACCATCTTGGATCTTCACTGTGACCGCCGGGAATGTAAACAGCGCCGTTGGGTATTTCTGGGTCGGGTACTTCTGGCAGTCCTGACAGTACCCCCTCCCCCACGGGGGGCCTCTGGACCACCAGGACAAGGCTTTTGTGGAAACTTAGTGTGGAAATCCCTCACAAGACGAGGAGCATGAACATCAGAGTGTCCTTCCCAGGAGCATTCTTCAGGGCCAAAGCCCTTCCACCTGATGTGGTACTGAAGAGAACCCCTGGAGATTCTGGAGTCAAGGATCTTTTCCACCTCATATTCTTGTTGACCATCCACAGAGATAGTAGGAGGGGGAGGCTGGTCAACAGAAAAGCGGTTGGAGGTAGCGGGTTTCACCAAGGAGGCATGAAACACGTTGGGGATTCGCATCTCAGGGGGAAGCTGAAGTCTGACAGCCACAGGATTGATAATCTCCAAGATAGGAAATGGACCCACAAACTTCGGACCCAACTTGGGAGATGGCACCTTCAGACGAATGTTTCAGGAAGAAAGCCAAACTTTATTACCAACCTTGAAGAGAGGAGAGAACCTATGTCTCCGATCAGCGAAGGTCTTGTGCACAAGAACACTCTTCTCCAAATTAGACTTGGTTGCAGCCCAAATAGCGGACATATGGGCCGCATGGTCATCAGCGGCTGGGACATCAGTCAAAACAAAGTCTTGCGGAAAGGCTTGAGGATGTTGGCCATACACAGACATGAATGGAGATCTTCCAGTGGATGAATGACAGGCGTTGTTGTGAGCAAATTCCGCCCACGGGAGAAGGTCCGACCAATCATCTTGGCAGAGGGAGACATGATTTCTCAGGAATTGTTCTAAGGCTTGATTCATTTGCTCCACTGCCCCATTCGTTTGGGGATGATATGCAGAGGAGAATTGGAGAGCAATACCCAAGACCTTGCATAAGGAACGCCAAAACTTTGCCGTGAACTGGGAACCTCTGTCAGAGACAATCTCCGCCGGGAAGCCATGCAGGCAGAAAATAAATTGAATAAACAACTGTGACAACTCCACTGCAGATGGAAGCTTCCATAAAGGGATGAAGTGGGCCATCTTGTTAAAATGATCTATGACGACCCAGATCACGGTGTTCCCACTGCAGGGAGGAAGTTCGACTATGAAGTCCATTGCCAAATGCGTCCAAGGACGAGAGGGGACAGGCAATGGCTGTAGTAACCTGCTAAGGCGAGAATGGCTAGGCTTGGAAGTGGCACAAACGGTACAAGCAGCAACAAAGTCTTTGACATCTTTACGAATCGTCGGCCACCAGGCTAGACGCCGTAAAAGTTCTAGAGTCTTAGCAGGACCAGGATGTCCCGCTTGCTTGGAGCTATGAGTCTGTTACAGGATAGGCAGACATAGTTCAGGAGGTACGAATGCCATTCTGATGGGAGTATCAGGAGAGGCAGAAGATTGACCAGCCAGAATTTGATCAGCAAATTGACGGTATAAAGAAGCGATGATCTTGACAGGAGGAATAATTGGCTTTTGTCTTTCAGGAGTACGATCCACGAAGAAGAATCCAACGCCTGCAGGAGAAGTAGAAGGGCGAATAAACCCCCGCTGGAGATTTTCTTGGATATATTCCATCATGGCAGAGGTCTCTGCTGGGGAGAGAGGATAAGTCCGACCTCTAGGAGGCATGGTTCCAGGCAGGATATCAACTGGACATTCGTAGAGACAATGAGGAGGGAGAAATTCTGCAGACTTTTTACAGAAGACATCAGAGAATTCCTTGTAGAAGGAGGGAAGCATCTTCAAATCTGACGTAGAAATATTCACCCTCTGGATGGGTTCAGCAGGAAGGCAGTGCTGTTGGCACTATGGACACCAACGGGAAACCTGCCCCGAGAACCAATCAATGATAGGGTTATGCAGGCGTAACCAGGGAAGCCCCAAGAAGACTGGAACAGAAGGACAGGAAATAATCAGGAACGATAACTTTTCTTTGTGTAAAGTCCCAACCTGCACAGGCAATTCCCCAGTCATCATAGAGATAAACTTGAATTCAAGGGGTTGGTCATCAATGGCGGTTACTCGAAGTGGTGGAGTCAATGGAAACAGGGGAACATTCATATACTTGGCAAAGAGAGCTTCCATGAAATTTCCGGCAGCTCCAGAGTCAATAAAAGCTGAGCCAACAATGGTCTTCATGGACAGACGGATCTGTAAAGGCAGGAGAAATCTGTGAGAGTTCTCTTGAGAACTCGGAGAAGTGCCCCCTACATGAGTTACCTTAGATATACCTCGGGGAACAGAACTCGTGGGCTTCACAGGACAAGAGTTCGCAAAATGAGATTGTCCGCCACAGAACAGACATAGGCCAGCAGCCCGTCGACAGAGTCTTTCTTGCTCGAAGAGACAAGCTCTTCCAACTTGCATAGGTTCCTCCTCCGGAGAAGTAGAAGCTTGAGTAGCTGGGGTATGCAAGAGAGGTCTTTGGAAGCGAGGTGCCAACAAGGGTTGAAATCTTTTACTGCGCTCCTTCTCTACTTGATGCTCTCTGAGACGAGTGTTGACTTTAATGGATAGAGCAATCAGATCTTCCAGCAGGTCAGGGAACTCCCTGGAGACAAGATCATCTTTAATTCGGATAGACAGACCTTGATAGAATACAGCCTTATAGGCATTGTCATTCCAGGAAGTCTCAGCCATCAAAGTTCTAAAGTCAATAGCATAGTCACTGACACTGCGGTTTCCCTGCCGGAGTTTCAGAAGATGAGAAGGGGCATTTGTGACCCGACCCGGGGCATCAAACACAGTACGAAATGCTTGAAGAAAAGCCATGGCAGCAAAAGTCACTGGAGAATTCTTCTCCCAAAGAGATGTTGCCCACTCAAGCGGTTTGACACCAAACGAGACATCACATACCCCACCTTGGAACATTCATTGGGGAAGTGCGAGGGTTGAAACTCGAACTGGATCTGGCACTGTGTAGCGAAATCTTTGCAGGCTTGTGGGTCCCTACTGAAGTGAGGAGGAGGCTGAATGCGAGGTTCACCAGACGAGGAACCTGCGGTAGACGAGACGGCCGCCATGGGAGGATTTACAGCATCTTGGGAAACAGGGGGCGCTGGAGGCATACGAGAGAGAAGGGTATCGAGTGCCTGCCCTATGCGGTACTGCTGGGCTTCATAATCCTCCATGCGGGATGCCAGTCCGCGGAGCGCTCGTCCGACATCAGGCGTAGCTTTCTCAGTAGGATCCATGGCCCAAAAATAATGTCAGGAAGCCGGGAGCTTCCTCCAGGGAGGTAGTCAGGATCAAGGAGATTGCCCTCTTGAGGGAGCAAGGTTGCGGTATCCGAAGGGTTAAGATGAATCAGTAGTAGTGGTCACAGGCAGGAGTTAACGAGGGCAGGCAGATCAGAATCAAATATCAAGAGTTAAGGCCCTGTGGATTCCGGTGTTCACTTTTGGGGCCCCAGGCTTTCTGCTGCGGAACCAACAAGGAGTAGTGCAAAATAGTAACAAATCCAAAATAAGGTACCCGGCAAGGATTAGGCAAAAACTTCAGGCAAAGGGATCTAGGCAGGTGGTAGGAATCAAAGTCAAAAAGTCAGGCAGGAGTCAAAAAACTGAAATTTAAACACAATATCAATGCTTTGGCAGGATCAGTAAACTGAAGCCAGCTTGGGCACTGTTAAAATGGAGGACTGGGCTTTTAAAGATGATTTGGTGCTGATTTTGATGATTTGGTCGCTCGGCATCACAACGTGAGCGTCATGACGCTTGACATCAAGTGCTAGAGTCACTTGGCCCCAAACCTGGAAGTGCACTCCTGTGCTCAAGAAGAGACACGCCGGGAGGTAAGGGACGAGGGAAATCTCCCGGGCGCATCTTACAATGCTATTATGGCCCTATACTCCCAGCCATCGGTGAGAGTTCTAGCTTCAGGTTTCTTTCTATGGAATTCCAAATAACCAATGGGACATGCCATTGGATATCAGGCATCCCAATTGTGGAAAAGTCTCCCAAAATTTGTTTATTTGCAGACAATGTCCTCCTAGTGGTTTCAATACCGTAACATCACTGACTCATATCCAACAAATATTGCTTGACTTTTCACATATCTCTTATTATAATATTAATGAAGGGAAATGCATGATCCATTCAAGTGGTGTAAGAACTAGATTTCTGTCACTAGCGCCCGATGGAGCGTCTCTTCTCTTCGGTGCCGGAACCAAGATGGTAGCGCCCATAACCTCCACGTGAATAGCCGTGGCGCAATGACGTCACACAAGCTGGCGCCAAATTCAAAATAAAAGGACGCCGTTCGATGCCCGATTGTAGGATTTTCTTTCATTCCTGGGTGCTTGATATTTCATCTGATATTGATTCCTGGATTTCTGATCCTGCCTGAACCTTGACCTTGCTACCTTTTGCCTGCCTATTGAACCTCTGCCTGGAATTTGACTACGTTTTCTCTTGATCCCTACTGGTGCTGTGAACTTGGACTTTTAACCCTTGAGCTTCCTCCTTGGTCCTGACTACTCTTGCTGGGAGATGATAGCCCCCTGACTGTACAGTCGGGCCATGGACCCCACTGAGGAAGCTCTGTCTGATGTCAAAAGAGCTCCCGCATGGATGATTATGAAGCTCAGCAGGTCCACATTGGGCAAGTACTTGGTACTCTTCTATCCCGTATGCCTCCTGTGTCTCCGGTCACCAGTAATCCTCACGTGGCTGGTATGTCTCCTACAGCAGCCTCATTGGCTGGTGAGCCCCGCATTCCTCCACCACCCCACTACAATGGGGATCCTCAAGACTGCAGAGGGTTTGTGATGGCAATGTTTGATCCAGTTTGAGCTTCAACCCTCTCAGTACTCCAGGGAGGGTTTTGTTGCTTTAAGTCATGGTGTAAGTAATGTTCATTACTTTCCATAAAATAAATACTATATTTCAATTAATTATTTTCAGCTGTAGTTCCCTTAAGGAAGCTAAGAATTTCCTCCTAACCAGCATAAATATATTAATATCTGAGCATTACATTGACAATATTTACATTTTTGTTAAAGGCTAGCTGAAATATGTGGATCTTGGTTGAGCTTGAACCCAGGGCTTAGTGCTGACATTACCTATGTGCTACTGAAGCATGATGTGTGCATGGGGCTTTCACATAGAGAGAATCAAAAATGCAGTCTGTGCATCAGTCCTGACACAGTCCTAGGCAACCACTGACTTTAGCAGTGAAGATGCTGTCAGGGAGCCGGGAGCTCCCTCAAGGGAGGTAGTCAGGATCAAGGAGGAAGCCCTCTTGAGGGAGCAAGGTTGCGGTATCTGAAGGGTTAAGCAGAATCAGTAGTAGTGGTCACAGGCAGCAGTTAACGAGGGCAGGCAGATCAGAATCAAATATCAATAGTTCAGGCAGGGGGTCAGAACCAAGGCAGGAGCAGGAACAGGCTGGGAGCTAGAAACAGACTGGGTGCAGGAATCAGGCTGGGAGCTGGAAACAGGCTGGAATCAGGCTGGGAGCAGGAATCAGGAAACACAAACAGGAACCCAGGATCAATGGCAGCAAATCATATTCTTGGGCGCCGTCACAGTGTTTGGGCGTCATTTTATGACGAGATCCCGGCACCAGTGATGACATCATCATGCAGCGACGCTGCAGCCATGTGTTCAGCATGGGCGCCACCATCTTGGATCTTCACTGTGACCGCCGGGAATGTAAACAGCGCCGTTGGGTATTTCTGGGTCGGGTACTTCTGGCAGTCCTGACAGTACCCCCTCCCCCACGGGGGGCCTCTGGACCACCAGGACAAGGCTTTTGTGGAAACTTAGTGTGGAAATCCCTCACAAGACGAGGAGCATGAACATCAGAGTGTCCTTCCCAGGAGCATTCTTCAGGGCCAAAGCCCTTCCACCTGATGTGGTACTGAAGAGAACCCCTGGAGATTCTGGAGTCAAGGATCTTTTCCACCTCATATTCTTGTTGACCATCCACAGAGATAGTAGGAGGGGAGGCTGGTCAACAGAAAAGCGGTTGGAGGTAGCGGGTTTCACCAAGGAGGCATGAAACACGTTGGGGATTCGCATCTCAGGGGGAAGCTGAAGTCTGACAGCCACAGGATTGATAATCTCCAAGATAGGAAATGGACCCACAAACTTCGGACCCAACTTGGGAGATGGCACCTTCAGACGAATGTTTCAGGAAGAAAGCCAAACTTTATTACCAACCTTGAAGAGAGGAGAGAACCTATGTCTCCGATCAGCGAAGGTCTTGTGCACAAGAACACTCTTCTCCAAATTAGACTTGGTTGCAGCCCAAATAGCGGACATATGGGCCGCATGGTCATCAGCGGCTGGGACATCAGTCAAAACAAAGTCTTGAGGATGTTGGCCATACACAGACATGAATGGAGATCTTCCAGTGGATGAATGACAGGCGTTGTTGTGAGCAAATTCCGCCCACGGGAGAAGGTCCGACCAATCATCTTGGCAGAGGGAGACATGATTTCTCAGGAATTGTTCTAAGGCTTGATTCATTTGCTCCACTGCCCCATTCGTTTGGGGATGATATGCAGAGGAGAATTGGAGAGCAATACCCAAGACCTTGCATAAGGAACGCCAAAACTTTGCCGTGAACTGGGAACCTCTGTCAGAGACAATCTCCGCCGGGAAGCCATGCAGGCAGAAAATAAATTGAATAAACAACTGTGACAACTCCACTGCAGATGGAAGCTTCCATAAAGGGATGAAGTGGGCCATCTTGTTAAAATGATCTATGACGACCCAGATCACGGTGTTCCCACTGCAGGGAGGAAGTTCGACTATGAAGTCCATTGCCAAATGCGTCCAAGGACGAGAGGGGACAGGCAATGGCTGTAGTAACCTGCTAAGGCGAGAATGGCTAGGCTTGGAAGTGGCACAAACGGTACAAGCAGCAACAAAGTCTTTGACATCTTTACGAATCGTCGGCCACCAGGCTAGACGCCGTAAAAGTTCTAGAGTCTTAGCAGGACCAGGATGTCCCGCTTGCTTGGAGCTATGAGTCTGTTACAGGATAGGCAGACATAGTTCAGGAGGTACGAATGCCATTCTGATGGGAGTATCAGGAGAGGCAGAAGATTGACCAGCCAGAATTTGATCAGCAAATTGACGGTATAAAGAAGCGATGATCTTGACAGGAGGAATAATTGGCTTTTGTCTTCAGGAGTACGATCCACGAAGAAGAATCCAACGCCTGCAGGAGAAGTAGAAGGGCGAATAAACCCCCGCTGGAGATTTTCTTGGATATATTCCATCATGGCAGAGGTCTCTGCTGGGGAGAGAGGATAAGTCCGACCTCTAGGAGGCATGGTTCCAGGCAGGATATCAACTGGACATTCGTAGAGACAATGAGGAGGGAGAAATTCTGCAGACTTTTTACAGAAGACATCAGAGAATTCCTTGTAGAAGGAGGGAAGCATCTTCAAATCTGACGTAGAAATATTCACCCTCTGGATGGGTTCAGCAGGAAGGCAGTGCTGTTGGCACTATGGACACCAACGGGAAACCTGCCCCGAGAACCAATCAATGATAGGGTTATGCAGGCGTAACCAGGGAAGCCCCAAGAAGACTGGAACAGAAGGACAGGAAATAATCAGGAACGATAACTTTTCTTTGTGTAAAGTCCCAACCTGCACAGGCAATTCCCCAGTCATCATAGAGATAAACTTGAATTCAAGGGGTTGGTCATCAATGGCGGTTACTCGAAGTGGTGGAGTCAATGGAAACAGGGGAACATTCATATACTTGGCAAAGAGAGCTTCCATGAAATTTCCGGCAGCTCCAGAGTCAATAAAAGCTGAGCCAACAATGGTCTTCATGGACAGACGGATCTGTAAAGGCAGGAGAAATCTGTGAGAGTTCTCTTGAGAACTCGGAGAAGTGCCCCCTACATGAGTTACCTTAGATATACCTCGGGGAACAGAACTCGTGGGCTTCACAGGACAAGAGTTCGCAAAATGAGATTGTCCGCCACAGAACAGACATAGGCCAGCAGCCCGTCGACAGAGTCTTTCTTGCTCGAAGAGACAAGCTCTTCCAACTTGCATAGGTTCCTCCTCCGGAGAAGTAGAAGCTTGAGTAGCTGGGGTATGCAAGAGAGGTCTTTGGAAGCGAGGTGCCAACAAGGGTTGAAATCTTTTACTGCGCTCCTTCTCTACTTGATGCTCTCTGAGACGAGTGTTGACTTTAATGGATAGAGCAATCAGATCTTCCAGCAGGTCAGGGAACTCCCTGGAGACAAGATCATCTTTAATTCGGATAGACAGACCTTGATAGAATACAGCCTTATAGGCATTGTCATTCCAGGAAGTCTCAGCCATCAAAGTTCTAAAGTCAATAGCATAGTCACTGACACTGCGGTTTCCCTGCCGGAGTTTCAGAAGATGAGAAGGGGCATTTGTGACCCGACCCGGGGCATCAAACACAGTACGAAATGCTTGAAGAAAAGCCATGGCAGCAAAAGTCACTGGAGAATTCTTCTCCCAAAGAGATGTTGCCCACTCAAGCGGTTTGACACCAAACGAGACATCACATACCCCACCTTGGAACATTCATTGGGGAAGTGCGAGGGTTGAAACTCGAACTGGATCTGGCACTGTGTAGCGAAATCTTTGCAGGCTTGTGGGTCCCTACTGAAGTGAGGAGGAGGCTGAATGCGAGGTTCACCAGACGAGGAACCTGCGGTAGACGAGACGGCCGCCATGGGAGGATTTACAGCATCTTGGGAAACAGGGGGCGCTGGAGGCATACGAGAGAGAAGGGTATCGAGTGCCTGCCCTATGCGGTACTGCTGGGCTTCATAATCCTCCATGCGGGATGCCAGTCCGCGGAGCGCTCGTCCGACATCAGGCGTAGCTTTCTCAGTAGGATCCATGGCCCAAAAATAATGTCAGGAAGCCGGGAGCTTCCTCCAGGGAGGTAGTCAGGATCAAGGAGATTGCCCTCTTGAGGGAGCAAGGTTGCGGTATCCGAAGGGTTAAGATGAATCAGTAGTAGTGGTCACAGGCAGGAGTTAACGAGGGCAGGCAGATCAGAATCAAATATCAAGAGTTAAGGCCCTGTGGATTCCGGTGTTCACTTTTGGGGCCCCAGGCTTTCTGCTGCGGAACCAACAAGGAGTAGTGCAAAATAGTAACAAATCCAAAATAAGGTACCGGCAAGGATTAGGCAAAAACTTCAGGCAAAGGGATCTAGGCAGGTGGTAGGAATCAAAGTCAAAAAGTCAGGCAGGAGTCAAAAAACTGAAATTTAAACACAATATCAATGCTTTGGCAGGATCAGTAAACTGAAGCCAGCTTGGGCACTGTTAAAATGGAGGACTGGGCTTTTAAAGATGATTTGGTGCTGATTTGATGATTTGGTCGCTCGGCATCACAACGTGAGCGTCATGACGCTTGACATCAAGTGCTAGAGTCACTTGGCCCCCAAACCTGGAAGTGCACTCCTGTGCTCAAGAAGAGACACGCCGGGAGGTAAGGGACGAGGGAAATCTCCCGGGCGCATCTTACAATGCTATTATGGCCCTATACTCCCAGCCATCGGTGAGAGTTCTAGCTTCAGGTTTCTTTCTATGGAATTCCAAATAACCAATGGGACATGCCATTGGATATCAGGCATCCCAATTGTGGAAAAGTCTCCCAAAATTTGTTTATTTGCAGACAATGTCCTCCTAGTGGTTTCAAATACCGTAACATCACTGACTCATATCCAACAAATATTGCTTGACTTTTCACATATCTCTTATTATAATATTAATGAAGGGAAATGCATGATCCATTCAAGTGGTGTAAGAACTAGATTTCTGTCACTAGCGCCCGATGGAGCGTCTCTTCTCTTCGGTGCCGGAACCAAGATGGTAGCGCCCATAACCTCCACGTGAATAGCCGTGGCGCAATGACGTCACACAAGCTGGCGCCAAATTCAAAATAAAAGGACGCCGTTCGATGCCCGATTGTAGGATTTTCTTTCATTCCTGGGTGCTTGATATTTCATCTGATATTGATTCCTGGATTTCTGATCCTGCCTGAACCTTGACCTTGCTACCTTTTGCCTGCCTATTGAACCTCTGCCTGGAATTTGACTACGTTTTCTCTTGATCCCTACTGGTGCTGTGAACTTGGACTTTTAACCCTTGAGCTTCCTCCTTGGTCCTGACTACTCTTGCTGGGAGATGATAGGCCCCCTGACTGTACAGTCGGGCCATGGACCCCACTGAGGAAGCTCTGTCTGATGTCAAAAGAGCTCCCGCATGGATGATTATGAAGCTCAGCAGGTCCACATTGGGCAAGTACTTGGTACTCTTCTATCCCATATGCCTCCTGTGTCTCCGGTCACCAGTAATCCTCACGTGGCTGGTATGTCTCCTACAGCAGCCTCATTGGCTGGTGAGCCCCGCATTCCTCCACCACCCCACTACAATGGGGATCCTCAAGACTGCAGAGGGTTTGTGATGCAATGTTTGATCCAGTTTGAGCTTCAACCCTCTCAGTACTCCAGGGAGGGTTTTGTTGCTTTAAGTCATGGTGTAAGTAATGTTCATTACTTTCCATAAAATAAATACTATATTTCAATTAATTATTTTCAGCTGTAGTTCCCTTAAGGAAGCTAAGAATTTCCTCCTAACCAGCATAAATATATTAATATCTGAGCATTACATTGACAATATTTACATTTTTGTTAAAGGCTAGCTGAAATATGTGGATCTTGGTTGAGCTTGAACCCAGGGCTTAGTGCTGACATTACCTATGTGCTACTGAAGCATGATGTGTGCATGGGGCTTTCACATAGAGAGAATCAAAAATGCAGTCTGTGCATCAGTCCTGACACAGTCCTAGGCAACCACTGACTTTAGCAGTGAAGATGCTGTCAGGGAGCCGGGAGCTCCCTCAAGGGAGGTAGTCAGGATCAAGGAGGAAGCCCTCTTGAGGGAGCAAGGTTGCGGTATCTGAAGGGTTAAGCAGAATCAGTAGTAGTGGTCACAGGCAGCAGTTAACGAGGGCAGGCAGATCAGAATCAAATATCAATAGTTCAGGCAGGGGGTCAGAACCAAGGCAGGAGCAGGAACAGGCTGGGAGCTAGAAACAGACTGGGTGCAGGAATCAGGCTGGGAGCTGGAAACAGGCTGGAATCAGGCTGGGAGCAGGAATCAGGAAACACAAACAGGAACCCAGGATCAATGGCAGCAAATCATATTCTTGGGCGCCGTCACAGTGTTTTGGGCGTCATTTTATGACGAGATCCCGGCACCAGTGATGACATCATCATGCAGCGACGCTGCAGCCATGTGTTCAGCATGGGCGCCACCATCTTGGATCTTCACTGTGACCGCCGGGAATGTAAACAGCGCCGTTGGGTATTTCTGGGTCGGGTACTTCTGGCAGTCCTGACAGTACCCCCTCCCCCACGGGGGGCCTCTGGACCACCAGGACAAGGCTTTTGTGGAAACTTAGTGTGGAAATCCCTCACAAGACGAGGAGCATGAACATCAGAGTGTCCTTCCCAGGAGCATTCTTCAGGGCCAAAGCCCTTCCACCTGATGTGGTACTGAAGAGAACCCCTGGAGATTCTGGAGTCAAGGATCTTTTCCACCTCATATTCTTGTTGACCATCCACAGAGATAGTAGGAGGGGGAGGCTGGTCAACAGAAAAGCGGTTGGAGGTAGCGGGTTTCACCAAGGAGGCATGAAACACGTTGGGGATTCGCATCTCAGGGGGAAGCTGAAGTCTGACAGCCACAGGATTGATAATCTCCAAGATAGGAAATGGACCCACAAACTTCGGACCCAACTTGGGAGATGGCACCTTCAGACGAATGTTTCAGGAAGAAAGCCAAACTTTATTACCAACCTTGAAGAGAGGAGAGAACCTATGTCTCCGATCAGCGAAGGTCTTGTGCACAAGAACACTCTTCTCCAAATTAGACTTGGTTGCAGCCCAAATAGCGGACATATGGGCCGCATGGTCATCAGCGGCTGGGACATCAGTCAAAACAAAGTCTTGCGGAAAGGCTTGAGGATGTTGGCCATACACAGACATGAATGGAGATCTTCCAGTGGATGAATGACAGGCGTTGTTGTGAGCAAATTCCGCCCACGGGAGAAGGTCCGACCAATCATCTTGGCAGAGGGAGACATGATTTCTCAGGAATTGTTCTAAGGCTTGATTCATTTGCTCCACTGCCCCATTCGTTTGGGGATGATATGCAGAGGAGAATTGGAGAGCAATACCCAAGACCTTGCATAAGGAACGCCAAAACTTTGCCGTGAACTGGGAACCTCTGTCAGAGACAATCTCCGCCGGGAAGCCATGCAGGCAGAAAATAAATTGAATAAACAACTGTGACAACTCCACTGCAGATGGAAGCTTCCATAAAGGGATGAAGTGGGCCATCTTGTTAAAATGATCTATGACGACCCAGATCACGGTGTTCCCACTGCAGGGAGGAAGTTCGACTATGAAGTCCATTGCCAAATGCGTCCAAGGACGAGAGGGGACAGGCAATGGCTGTAGTAACCTGCTAAGGCGAGAATGGCTAGGCTTGGAAGTGGCACAAACGGTACAAGCAGCAACAAAGTCTTTGACATCTTTACGAATCGTCGGCCACCAGGCTAGACGCCGTAAAAGTTCTAGAGTCTTAGCAGGACCAGGATGTCCCGCTTGCTTGGAGCTATGAGTCTGTTACAGGATAGGCAGACATAGTTCAGGAGGTACGAATGCCATTCTGATGGGAGTATCAGGAGAGGCAGAAGATTGACCAGCCAGAATTTGATCAGCAAATTGACGGTATAAAGAAGCGATGATCTTGACAGGAGGAATAATTGGCTTTTGTCTTTCAGGAGTACGATCCACGAAGAAGAATCCAACGCCTGCAGGAGAAGTAGAAGGGCGAATAAACCCCCGCTGGAGATTTTCTTGGATATATTCCATCATGGCAGAGGTCTCTGCTGGGGAGAGAGGATAAGTCCGACCTCTAGGAGGCATGGTTCCAGGCAGGATATCAACTGGACATTCGTAGAGACAATGAGGAGGGAGAAATTCTGCAGACTTTTTACAGAAGACATCAGAGAATTCCTTGTAGAAGGAGGGAAGCATCTTCAAATCTGACGTAGAAATATTCACCCTCTGGATGGGTTCAGCAGGAAGGCAGTGCTGTTGGCACTATGGACACCAACGGGAAACCTGCCCCGAGAACCAATCAATGATAGGGTTATGCAGGCGTAACCAGGGAAGCCCCAAGAAGACTGGAACAGAAGGACAGGAAATAATCAGGAACGATAACTTTTCTTTGTGTAAAGTCCCAACCTGCACAGGCAATTCCCCAGTCATCATAGAGATAAACTTGAATTCAAGGGGTTGGTCATCAATGGCGGTTACTCGAAGTGGTGGAGTCAATGGAAACAGGGGAACATTCATATACTTGGCAAAGAGAGCTTCCATGAAATTTCCGGCAGCTCCAGAGTCAATAAAAGCTGAGCCAACAATGGTCTTCATGGACAGACGGATCTGTAAAGGCAGGAGAAATCTGTGAGAGTTCTCTTGAGAACTCGGAGAAGTGCCCCCTACATGAGTTACCTTAGATATACCTCGGGGAACAGAACTCGTGGGCTTCACAGGACAAGAGTTCGCAAAATGAGATTGTCCGCCACAGAACAGACATAGGCCAGCAGCCCGTCGACAGAGTCTTTCTTGCTCGAAGAGACAAGCTCTTCCAACTTGCATAGGTTCCTCCTCCGGAGAAGTAGAAGCTTGAGTAGCTGGGGTATGCAAGAGAGGTCTTTGGAAGCGAGGTGCCAACAAGGGTTGAAATCTTTTACTGCGCTCCTTCTCTACTTGATGCTCTCTGAGACGAGTGTTGACTTTAATGGATAGAGCAATCAGATCTTCCAGCAGGTCAGGGAACTCCCTGGAGACAAGATCATCTTTAATTCGGATAGACAGACCTTGATAGAATACAGCCTTATAGGCATTGTCATTCCAGGAAGTCTCAGCCATCAAAGTTCTAAAGTCAATAGCATAGTCACTGACACTGCGGTTTCCCTGCCGGAGTTTCAGAAGATGAGAAGGGGCATTTGTGACCCGACCCGGGGCATCAAACACAGTACGAAATGCTTGAAGAAAAGCCATGGCAGCAAAAGTCACTGGAGAATTCTTCTCCCAAAGAGATGTTGCCCACTCAAGCGGTTTGACACCAAACGAGACATCACATACCCCACCTTGGAACATTCATTGGGGAAGTGCGAGGGTTGAAACTCGAACTGGATCTGGCACTGTGTAGCGAAATCTTTGCAGGCTTGTGGGTCCCTACTGAAGTGAGGAGGAGGCTGAATGCGAGGTTCACCAGACGAGGAACCTGCGGTAGACGAGACGGCCGCCATGGGAGGATTTACAGCATCTTGGGAAACAGGGGGCGCTGGAGGCATACGAGAGAGAAGGGTATCGAGTGCCTGCCCTATGCGGTACTGCTGGGCTTCATAATCCTCCATGCGGGATGCCAGTCCGCGGAGCGCTCGTCCGACATCAGGCGTAGCTTTCTCAGTAGGATCCATGGCCCAAAAATAATGTCAGGAAGCCGGGAGCTTCCTCCAGGGAGGTAGTCAGGATCAAGGAGATTGCCCTCTTGAGGGAGCAAGGTTGCGGTATCCGAAGGGTTAAGATGAATCAGTAGTAGTGGTCACAGGCAGGAGTTAACGAGGGCAGGCAGATCAGAATCAAATATCAAGAGTTAAGGCAGGGGGTCAGAACCAAGGCAGGAACAGGAACAGGCTGGGAGCTAGAAACAGACTGGGAGCAGGAATCAGGCTGGGAGCAGGAATCAGGAAACAAAAACAGGAACCCAGGATCAATGGCATCAAATCCTATTCTTGGGCGCCGTCACAGTGTTTTGGGCGCCCTTTTATGACAAGATCCCGGCACCAGTGATGACATCATCATGCAGCGACGCTGCAGCCATGTGTTCAGCATGGGCACCGCCATCTTGGATTTTCACTGTGACCGCCGGGAATGTAAACAGCGCCATCGGGTATTTCTGGGTCCGGTACTTCTGGCAGTCCTAACAGATGCCCCCATTATCTCCCCATCTTTTTCTGTACTCTTGTCAGCTACCTGAGCTTGGAGACTGAATCACAATATGCAATACATAATATAATACACAATACAAGGATAATTAGTAATTTAATTCAGATTCTTATCACATGACATCTCAGAAACCAATGCAGTAAGCATCAGAAATTAATCATCTCTGTAGCATCAGCTTCTATGACATGTGAACTTTGTCTTCTAAGCTTAGCATCTCAACAGCTGTGCAGACTACACTGGGCTTGTGCATGTCGATGACACACTCCTAACAAGAGATAAGCAAAGTTTTTTGCAAATCTTTTGCATAATTTCAGCATGTGGTTTGTTTTGCTAGAAAAAAAAATTGCATCTTTACACAAATGCAGGAAAAATGCAGATTGACCCTAGTGCATTTGGTACAAGAAAAAACAAGGTGAAAAAACACTTAAGTTTATTTGAAATTTTTCTCTCTGTAGTTATACTACTGATGCACATGAAACTGTTCAGAGGACCCCTCACATTTATATTCATGATTTGTGAGAATGTATACTTTCCAAAAATATATAGTTTCAAGGGGTAAACCTAATGTTAGTGGAACAAAAGTTTTTGGAATGATGCTATAAAAATGTTTACTACTGGGTGTTTATGATCTATACAAGACAAAAATCTCAATAAGACTATGCATATTTGAAATTGAGGCATTTTTTCTTTCTAAATTAGTTGTAGCTCCATGTATAAAATGAAAGTGTTTATGATATGCTTATGTATCTTAATGCATAAGTGGAACTACACAAAGTTATAACTAAAATGCTTTAGTTGTCCTGAAAAAAGATACCTAGGTAAACTAGAAGTCCCACAAATATCTGACACTGAGTACAGGTATAGTATCTATTATCTGGAATGCTTGGGACCTGGGGTTCCATAATTTGATTACCATACCTTAAAGGGGCTGTTCACCATGAAGTTAACTTGTCGTGTGATGTAGATAGTTATATTCTGAGACAATTTGCAATTGGTTTTCATTTTTTATTATTTGTGGTTTTTAAATTATTTAGCTTTTTATTTAGCAGCTCTCCAGTTGGCAATTTCAGCAATCAGGTTGCCAGGGTAAAAAAATTACCCTAGTAACTGTGCATTGCTTTGAATAAGAGACAGGCTATGAATAGGTGAGGACCTTACTAGAAAGATGAGAAATAAAAAATAGCAATAACAAAAAATGTGCAGCCTTACAGAGCATTTGCTTTTTAGATGGGGTCAGCAACACCCATTTGAAAGCTGGAAAGATTCAGAAGAAAAAGGCAAGTAATTATAAAGCTATAAAAAATACATAATGAAAACCAATGGAAAAGTTGCTTAGAATTGGCCATTCTATTACATACTAAAAGCTTACCCTTTAAGTCTGCTAAAAATGATTTAAAACGTTAAATAATTCAAATAGGAATGTTGAATCTTACAGCAACAACTTTCTCTCTGCTTCTCTCCTAGAACTTTTTCTGCATGCCTTCCTTGCTGTCAGCTCACAGTAAGGATTCCTCCCCTTACCTCCTCCCCTCCCTGCACTGAAACAACTCAGAGGAAGAGACAGGTATTCACATCCTCCCTACAATGGGTTTCTATTTAAGGGATTCCATACCTGTACAAATGAAATGTGAAATTCTGTTTGTAACAAGTAGTAACCAACCTTCTGTGTGTAAAAGCCTCCAGTGATGACACACAAGCAGAGAGTTGTAGTTCAATTGCATTCTCTTTATTTGTCACGGCCTTCAATGGAACAGCAGCACATTCACAGAGCTCAATCTCCCGGCTTTACACATATGACGCTTCTCATAACTGCCCACTGTTGGGGGGACTCACGCTCACAATCACCCCTCTTGAGCTGGCTCCATCCATATCAGCCTCTCTCTCTCCTGCGGATTTCCTGCTGGGAACTCTATGCCCACTAACTCCTAGTTGGGACCATAGCTGCCCATGCTAGTACCTAGCTCTCTTACACTTTCTAGAGCCTACCTACCACTAGGCCTTTCACTATCTAGGCTCAGTAGTTCTTCCAAGAGATAACTCTACTACTGCAGAGCCTGCTGCTCATCTGTCTTCCCATGACAAATCTCCAAAATCCCTTCCTGAAACCTTCCTTTTTATAACTTACTATTCTCCACCCACTGGGGACTTTCCTTCACAACTCTTATCCATTAGCTCCTCCTAGTGGCAAACCTAAATATGCATATTAACCATTACTTAAACATTTCTATTAAACCATGAACAGTTTACCCTATTACATGCTGGTACCTTGAAATTCTGCTGGCACCTTGATTGCTTTATTTTACCTTGTTTAACCTGCCTAATTATTTACCTGAGTTTTACTATAGCTTATTTCAGTTCGTAAATATTCAATCATGCTCAGGCTTGACTTTTGTTTTTCTTTGGTCCCTAATTTAAATACTATTACTAGTGTCCTATGAGACTCTGCTGTTGCCCCTTGTCATTACAGAAGGTTATTGCAATGCACTTGGTTTATTGATTACATTGTCTGACAAAAAAGGGGTCATTTTGCATGCAAATGCAAAACCAACCCTTTTGTGCTCATTTACCAGCAGTTGCTCCCCAGGAATTGTAGCACTTTTCTTGGAGCACTGTATCAAAAAACAATCACATTGTGCAGGAATACAGAAGCCTGCGGCTAATTGTACAATGCCCCACACAGCGTACACAGTGCAAAACAGGGGCGATTTAATTTTTAAAGGTATTGGGCCTGTTATCCAGAATTCTTGGGACCTGGGGTTTTCTGACTAAGGTGTCTTTCTATAATAAAGATTGTTCTGTCCTCCCTACATATTACCCTGGGGCAGTTTGACATGCAGCTTAACCTCCCCACACTCCAATAAAGAGACTGAGAACTGAAGTCTGTAGATTTTACTGGATGGCAAGGGGAATAGGTGAAAATTTAATAAATAACAGAAATGGAATAAATGGATTGCAATGAACAATGCAATATAACATATACAAAAATAAACTGCAACGTAAAACATATATGTTGGCACAAATGTCTATGCACAATGTCTCTGGGAGTGCTGGCAGCTGTCGAGGAGATTTGGTGCAGCTTTGAGTCCATTTACTTACCAGCGATGCTACCATGAGGAGAAAATTAAACTGTGTGCTTCTTCCACACTATGAGTTGTAAAATGGAGTCTTGGCTCCCACAAGGCATTTCACTAGGTCACATGGTAGAAGTGCGGTAACCAGATAGGTTCAATTGCACTGCTGTAACTGGCCCTATAAAGGTGCTGAATATACATGAAATGGCCTTGTTTAATTACAGCAAGCAACTAGCGGAGGGAGCCCACAGTATGGAAATCCAAAAGCCTGGTAAAAGCTTATGCTGGAGACATGACAAAGATCATAACGAGGCTTAACCAAACTTTGAGAAAAACAAACTGCCCCATAATCCTTAGTCTATTTTTATTTTGTGCCAAGACTAGAGGTAGATTTGCTGATGAACATCTCAAACACTCATGTTGCAGGTGTTCAGCATGACTGATGCTCATTCATTATGTAGTGCATCCAGCTCTGCATATACATAATTCCCAAACAATCTGCCTTCTCTAAATTACATCATACAATTATTTAATTTTTCCATTCAATTTTAATTCAGGTAAGGACTTATAAACCGATAAACCCCACTTAGTGGTATAATAACATTTTGTCTTAGTGCCACATTTAGAAGAGGAAACACTAGAAATTTTCATTCAATACACAAGGGAAAACTGTGTGTTTGGGGGGTATTTTGGCAATGCGCCTCTTTCAGACGAGAGATTCAAATATAGGCCAATCCTATTTCTTAATCCTTTTAAATCTAACTAGAAAGAAAAGAGTCATTCGGGCATATTAACAATTCTTTTTGATAAAATCCACTTTAATGTATGGTTCAAAGAAGAGCCATGAGAACTGTATCTGGGAGAAAAGAAAATTCATGTTTTAAGGGTCTCATAGGAAGTACTATTCCCATATAATAGAAAAGCCTGTTTTGAGGTCAACATGTGCATAGTAGAGGGAACAAGACACTCTGGTATGACTACAGTGTAGCTTTTGTTCTACATTATTCTACTTTGTCTTAAAAAAATATATATTTAGCGCGGAACAGTAAAAAGAATTTTTAGAGAACAGGTTAAATGTTATTTCATTGTGTTATTGTAAATTGTTCAGTGTAATGATATTAATTCAATTCTTTTAATGTACTCTCAATGAAAAACAGTAACTAAAAAATGCTTTCATCATTTTGCATTGTAAATGAAATGCTAAATGCATATTTAGGACGTATATAAAACATACAGGTATAGGATCTATTATCTGGAATGCTTGGGACCTGGGGTTTTCTCAATAAGAGATCTTTTCGTAATTTAGTCTGCTACAAATCATGTAAACATTCAATAAACCCAATAAGATGGTTTTGCAGCTTAGTTTGAATCAATTAAAAATCATTAAGAATTCTATTGCTTCATTATACATTTTACAAAGGGACTAAGTTTTACCTGCAACTTACTTGCTGCTTTCAAAGTAAAACTCCCAAACTTGGCTGCCCTTTTATTAGACACCAGTGGGATCACCTGACTATAGCTGGGAAGGGCGGGAGCTACAACATGGAGCTTTCCCTTGTTTGTTATAGTTATACAGGAGCAATGACCAGCTCCATGTTGTAGCTCCCACCCCTCCCAGCTATAGTCAGGTGATCCCACTGGTGTCTAATAAAAGGGCAGCCAAGTATGGAGGTTTACTTTGAAAGCAGCAAGTAAGTTGCAGGTAAAACCTAGTCCCTTTGTAAAATGTATAATGAAGCAATAGAATTCTTAATGAATCAGATAAAATTGAGCATAGGACTGGCCAGATATGGGATGACTTTGACGTAGTTGGCCAGCTTAAATATATTGCAATATATGGACAAACAATCCCTGTTTTGTTTAAAGGGTAAGGCATTTTTTAGTAGCAGTATGCACAAAATGTCGCTGTCTTAAATATATTGATAATGGGTTGAGTGCAGAGGACTCTTGTGTTTGACTATATGTATTTTGTGGTCACAGCCTCATTGCACCCCCGCCTAATGGTTTTAAAAAATAGTGGTGAGCACAACTTTCCCTTGTTTGTTATAGTTATACAGGAGCAGTGACCAGCTCCATGTTGTAGCTCCCACCCCTCCCAGCTATAGTCAGGTGATCCCACTGGTGTCTAATAAAAGGGCAGCCAAGTATGGAGGTTTACTTTGAAAGCAGCAAGTAAGTTGCAGGTAAAACCTAGTCCCTTTGTAAAATGTATAATGAAGCAATAGAATTCTTAATGAATCAGATAAAATTGAGCATAGGACTGGCCAGATATGGGATGACTTTGACGTAGTTGGCCAGCTTAAATATATTGCAATATATGGACAAACAATCCCTGTTTTGTTTAAAGGGTAAGGCATTTTTTAGTAGCAGTATGCACAAAATGTCGCTGTCTTAAATATATTGATAATGGGTTGAGTGCAGAGGACTCTTGTGTTTGACTATATGTATTTTGTGGTCACAGCCTCATTGCACCCCCGCCTAATGGTTTTAAAAAATAGTGGTGAGCACAACTTTCCCTTGTTTGTTATAGTTATACAGGAGCAGTGACCAGCTCCATGTTGTAGCTCCCACCCCTCCCAGCTATAGTCAGGTGATCCCACTGGTGTCTAATAAAAGGGCAGCCAAGTATGGAGGTTTACTTTGAAAGCAGCAAGTAAGTTGCAGGTAAAACCTAGTCCCTTTGTAAAATGTATAATGAAGCAATAGAATTCTTAATGAATCAGATAAAATTGAGCATAGGACTGGCCAGATATGGGATGACTTTGACGTAGTTGGCCAGCTTAAATATATTGCAATATATGGACAAACAATCCCTGTTTTGTTTAAAGGGTAAGGCATTTTTTAGTAGCAGTATGCACAAAATGTCGCTGTCTTAAATATATTGATAATGGGTTGAGTGCAGAGGACTCTTGTGTTTGACTATGTGAAAATTTGTTAACACATGGAGCATCAGGAACTGGCAATAAAATATCACTTTTAATAATCCATTTTAAAAACATTCCAGCATTATTAGTAAAAATAGGGGATCTATGCTTTACGCATTTTGTGCCATCTCGCCACTTCCTCAAAAGCAATCAACTAAAAAATTTGATGTGTATTTGGGATCATTGATTGCTTCTGAGGAAGTGGCGAGATGCCACAAAATGCGGAAAGCGTAGATCTCCTCGCTGTGTGTGTGTTAAATTTTCACGTCAACTGATTTCCTGTGGGGGACAGGCAACACGTGCAGCACAGATAGGATAGTTTTGTTTGGAGGTGTGTTAACAAATTTTCACATTAAGTTGATCCAGGGACTAGTTCAATTGTTATTTTGTAGTCAGGAAGGAATTTTTCCCCCTCTGAGGTTTTTTGCCTTCCTATCGATCAACAATCAGTTAGGAAGGTTAAAATAACATTAAAAAGTTGAACTTGATGGAAATGTGTCTTTATTAAACTTAACTTGCTATGTTACTATGTTAATGGCTTCCATCCCCCCCCCATTCCTTGCAGCACAGGCACGATGGTGAGCAAATATACCTGACCTTACCCAGGACTACAGAGATGAGGCTACACAGACCATGAATAGTTGTCTTATATCTGTGCAAGATAGATTAATCCACTATAAAGTCTTCCATCAGCTATATACAACTAAAACTTAAAGCAATGGGCAAAATAGATGTTGATACTTGACCCCTGTGTGAAACCTCCACAGTCAACTTTTTCATATGATCTGGTCCTGCCTAGTAATAGCTGCCCTATGATTTCAAGTAAGGGCCTCCTTAGCAACAACTCTGGACTTCCCACACGTACTTACCCCTACAGTGTGTCTTTTGGAAGTAGTAGACCATTTGCCTACTGTCCATCCAAGGTTGAGGTTTCTTGTTCTACTGTTTTATGCCAAAAATGTATGATAATGCATTGAATGGGACCTCTTCTCCCACATGATACTCCTGGATTAATCTAGTAAACCCAGTACTACCTGTGATTCAACTCACTTATGAGGCTTGAGGCATCACCTGCAGATTTATAAACATGTTTTTTATTTAGTATTGTAACATAATAATCTTTCTGCTTCCAATGTACAATGTACAATTTTTCAATAAAGATTTGTTACATCAACAATATAAAGATAATATTCTAACAACATTTCTAACATTCAGCTCTTTTAAATTATTTAAATACCTTATAAGGAGTTATGTCTGATAAGTGGTCAATATTCTATTACTTTAATGACTCCTGGGGGTACATAGTTTGGTTGTTCCCGTTCTTGCTGTAGAGATCCGAAGTATTGGGATGATTCAATGACCAGTGGGTGGTTTCTTAATGATTCCAGATCTTACCATGTTATGTATCTTAAAGAATAAACTGTAAAGTGTCTAATTTGCCTTGGGAGAGATTGTATGTATATTCGCCATGTGTTAAAGAATGTTGTTGTGTTTTGCTCTTTTCTCATTGTTGCTTCCAACCAGTCCATGTGAAAGAGATGATGTAGTTTTCATTTAACCAATGTTATGGATGGGGGATCAGTGTCTATCCATTGTTGAAGTATTGTTTTCCTAGCTGCTGCCGCTAGTTTTCCCATCAAGTTTTTTTCTGTTTTTGTTAATTGTATGTATGATATGGTATTGCTAAATAGAGCCCATTCTATTTGTTTTTGTAGAGGTTTTCCAGCCATCTGTGCCCCATACAAGACCACCTCCTGCCAGAAAGTTTGAAGTAAGGACCATAGATTATGTACTAGTTTAGCTTTAGGGGAGCTAAATTTTGCGAATTTTGAAAGCACTAAGGCAGAAAACGGCATGCTTTAGATTCCAAGGCAAAAAATCCTGAAACCGTAGGTTTACCCCAGAAAACCATACATTTTTGAAAAGTACACATTCTGCCGATTACAAAATGGGTAACTATGTCTCTCTACTCCCAACTACCAAACATAAAAGCTTGTCTGAACATAGCGGTTTTTCAACAAAAAATTCAAAATTCTGAAAAATCATTTCAAAGGTTTTATTTTGCTGCTCCGCATATCCCAAACTATATTAGGTACCAAGAAAAAGCACCTGAAATATGATTGCCAGGGGTCCACTGAACAGTTTGATACCCATTATGCATAGGTTTACCAAAGTATCTGGCATTTAGAGACACCAATATGTAGTTAGCACATCCAAATTGTTCAGGACTTTACTTCAGCTACTGAGAAATCAACACATTGACTGCATTTTTTGTGGGGTAAAAACACAGAAATATATGTTTACCCCCCAAAACCCATATATTTTTGGAAAGTACACATTCTACTGAATCTAAAATGGGTACCCATGCCTTTCTGCTCCAAACTACTGAGTCGCAAGGCTTTCCCATAATTGTCGGTTTTGGTGAAATATCTGAAAATTTCCTCAAACCTTCAACTTCCCAGCACCATATCGCCCATTTATCATTACGTACTAAGAAAAAGCACCCTAAATATGATTGCCAGGGTTCCTCTGAACATTTTGGTGGTCATTGTTCATAAGTTTACCAAAGTATCTGGCATTTAGAGGCCCCAAAATGAAGTTAGCGCATACAAACAGTCCCGTGGGTAACTTCAGCTAATGAAAGATCAACATATTGACTGCAGTTTTGTGGGGTAAAAACACAGAAATATATGTTTACCCCCCAAAACCCATATATTTTTAGAAAGTACACATTCTACCGAATCTAAAATGGGTACCCATGCCTTTCTGCTCCAAACTACTGAGTCGCAAGGCTTTCCCACAATTGTCGGTTTTGGTGAAATATCTGAAAATTGCCTCAAAGCTTCAACTTCCCAGCACCATATCACCCATGTGTCATTACGTACTAAGAAAAAGCTCCCTAAATATGATTGCCAGGGTTCCTCTGAACATTTTGGTGGCCATTGTTCATAAGTTTACCAAAGTATATGGCATTTAGAGGCCCCAAAATGAAGTTAGCACATACAAATTGTCCTGTGGGTAACTTCATCTAATGAAAAATCAACACATTGACTGCATTTTTGTGGGGTAAAAACACAGAAATATATGTTTACCCCCCAACCCCATATATTTTTGGAAAGTACACATTCTACAGAATCTAAAATGGGTACCCATGCCTTTCTGCTCCAAACTACTGAGTCGCAAGGCTTTGCCAAATTTGGCGGTTTTGGTGAAATATCTGGAAATTGCCTCAAAGCTTCAACTTTCCAGCATCGTATTGTCCATGTATCATTACCAGCATAAAGCATCCTAAATATAAACATATGGGTCTACTAAACAGTTTGATGCCCAATGTGCATAGATATACCAAACTTTGTGGCGCACAGAGACCCCCAAATGACAATATGTATAGACATTTTCACGGCTGACGCGCTGGCTGCTTCAATATAACCACCTGGTGTGTGTATTATGCGACATTAGACCACCTAACAGTACAGAGACCCCAGAAAACCATATATTTTCAGAAAGTACACATTCTGACGAATCCAATATGGGTAAATAAGTGTTTCTACTGCAAACTGCCAAACTGCAAAGCAATGCTGAACATAACGATTTTTATCAAATTTCTGAAAATCGTCACAAAGCTTGAATTTTACCCCATTATATGCCCCACATTTCGTAACTTATCAGTATAAAACATTCTAAATATGAACGCCAGGGGTCTACTAAACACTTTGATGCCCAATATGCATAGATATACCAAACTATGTGGCGCACAGAGACCCCCAAATGACAATAGTGTATATACATTTTCACGGCTGACGCGCTGGCTGCTGCAATATAAGCACCTGGTGTGTGTAATATGCGACATTAGACCCCCCTAACAGTACAGAGACCCCAGAAAACCACATATTTTTCAGAAAGTACACATTCTGACGAATGCAATATGGGTAAATAAGTGTTTCTACTGCAAACTGCCAAACTGCAAAGCAATGCTGAACATAACGGTTTTTATCAAATTTCGGAAAATCGTCACAAAGCTTGAATTTTACCCCATTATATGCCACACATTTCGTAACGTATCAGCATAAAACATCCTAAATATGAACGCCAGGGGTCTACTGAACACTTTTATGCCCAATATGCATAGATATACCAAACTATGTGGCGCACAGAGACCCCCAAATGACAATAGTGTATATACATTTTCACGGCTGATGCGCTGGCTGCTGCAATATGAGCACCTGGTGTGTGTATTATGCGACATTAGACCCCCTAACAGTTCAGAGACCCCATAAAACCATATATTTTCAGAAAGTACACATTCTGACGAATCCAATATGGGTAAATAAGTGTTTCTACTGCAAACTGCCAAACTGCAAAGCAATGCTGAACATAACGGTTTTTATCAAATTTCAGAAAATCGTCACAAAGCTTGAATTCTACCCCATTATATGCCACACATTTCGTAACTTATCAGCATAAAACATCCTAAATATGAATGCCAGGGGTCTACTGAACACTTTGATGCCCAGTATGCATAGATATACCAAACTATGTGGCGCACAGAGACCCCCAAATGACAATAGTGTATATACATTTTCACGGCTGACGCGCTGGCTGCTGCAATATAAGCACCTGGTGTGTATTATGCAACATTAAACCCCCCTAACAGTACAGAGACCCCAGAAAACCATATATTTTCAGAAAGTACACATTCTGACGAATCCAATATGGGTAAATAAGTGTTTCTACTGCAAACTGCCAAACTGTAAAGCAATGCTGAACATAACGGTTTTTATCAAATTTCTGAAAATCATCACAAAGCTTGAATTTTACCCCATTATATGCCACACATTTCGTAACGTATCAGCATAAAACATCCTAAATATGAACGCCAGGGGTCTACTGAACACTTTGATGCCCAATATGCATAGATATACCAAACTATGTGGCGCACAGAGACCCCCAAATGACAATAGTGTATATACATTTTCACGGCTGACGCGCTGGCTGCTGCAATATAAGCACCTGGTGTGTGTAATATGCGACATTAGACCCCCCTAACAGTACAGAGACCCCAGAAAACCATATATTTTTCAGAAAGTACACATTCTGACGAATCCAATATGGGTAAATAAGTGTTTCTACTGCAAACTGCCAAACTGCAAAGCAATGCTGAACATAACGGTTTTTATCAAATTTCGGAAAATCGTCACAAAGCTTGAATTCTACCCCATTATATGCCACACATTTCGTAACTTATCAGCATAAAACATCCTAAATATGAACGCCAGGGGTCTACTGAACACTTTGATGCCCAATATGCATAGATATACCAAACTATGTGGCGCACAATGAGCCCCAAATGACAATAGTGTATATACATTTTCACGGCTGACGCGCTGGCTGCTGCAATATGAGCACCTGGTGTGTGTATTATGCAACATTAGACCCCCCTAACAGTACAGAGACCCCAGAAAACCATATATTTTCAGAAAGTACACATTCTGACGAATCCAATATGGGTAAATAAGTGTTTCTACTGCAAACTGCCAAACTGTAAAGCAATGCTGAACATAACGGTTTTTATCAAATTTCGGAAAATCGTCACAAAGCTTGAATTCTACCCCATTATATGCCACACATTTCGTAACTTATCAGCATAAAACATCCTAAATATGAACGCCAGGGGTCTACTGAACACTTTGATGCCCAATATGCATAGATATACCAAACTATGTGGCGCACAGACCCCCAAATGGATATATAGTAGATAAAATTTACAAGGCAAAACAAAATAAGGCAGTAAAGAGTGAAATGCAAAAAAATCCAATAAAACCACAAAAATCAATGTTTTTTTTCCAGACTAGTGTTATCGGCCATCAGAATCACAGTTTGAATATTTTAGCTGGGCCAAACAGGTTATACGGCTAGAAACAAGTGAACACAACATACGCAGAGCTGAAAATGCAATAAAATGGCTAAAAATTCAATAAAATGGCTAAAAATGCACCAAAATACCCAAAATTGCAATATAATCACCGAAATAACATACAAAAGATATTGCACAGTACGGTTAGCGAATACGCTATTCGTATGGCAATAAAACATTTTTTTCAGCCAAAAAAAGAGACGATGCGATAAGAAAAAAAAAAAAAAAAGCCACAATGCCATGTATGTGCGTGTGCGTGTGTACAAATGGTAAATTACATGTTATTGTGCGCGTGTGTGCGTGTGCACGTGTGTGTAAGAGCAGTGAGTGTAAGTGACCCCCCAATCCCCAAAAATGTATGTGTAAGTGTGTGTAAGTGTGAATCTAAGTGTGTATTACTGTAATAAGTGTGTGTTGGTGTGTTTGTGTGTGTAATTGTTGCACTAACCTGAAAAAGTCGCTGGAGACTGTTGCAGACGATCAGGAAGAGCCCCTTGAAGAGATCTGCGACGTCATCTGTGTCCCTGTGCTGTGGGGGCGGAGATCTACGGCGTGGTGTAGGCTGCAGCAGCAGGACACGTAAGTAACACGTGCCTGCTGCTGTTTTTGGGCCCCTGGGCGATCGCGCCCCAGGGGCCACTCGATCCCCTGCTCTGCTCGTTGTCTAGGGGCAGGGGATCGTGAAGGAGCGGAGCGAGCGGCTCTAACAGCCGCTCCTCCGCTCGCAAACCCGGAAGTGCTGCAGAACGTAGAATCTACGATCTGTGGCACTTTGGTCCTTTGATCCACAGAACGTAGATTCTACGTTCTGTGGCACTTAAAGGGTTAATGCATATATGTCTTTGTGGTGTGAGGGTCTCTTGATTCCTAGGTATTTGATGTTTTGTTTTTGTTTTTTTTTATGAAGGGAAAGTGTGGGAGCCAGTCTGTAGATTTCGAATGGTGTAGTTTTAGTGCTTCTGATTTATCCAGATTAATCTGAAATCATGCTATTCTTTCAAATCTTTGTATTATTTGTAAAATTATGGGTATATATGTTTTTGGTTGACCAAGGAAAAGTAAGATGTAGTCGGCAAAAGCTGTTACTTAGGGATGGGCGAATTTTTTCGCCTCGTTTCACAGAATATATGACACCCATAGACTTGTATGGCGGCGTGCGTCAAAAAAAAAGACGTGCGTCAAAACAATTTCGCCGCGCAACAATTTTTTTACCCCCATAGACTTTAATGGGCGTCTGCGACATTTCACTGGCGGCGAATTTTTGGCGAAACGAAATGGCTCAAATTTGCCCATACCTACTGTTACTTTTAGAGTTGTTTGACCTATTTGTATGCTGTGTTGTTGTGTGTTTTTCAATATATGTCTTAGCAATTAGTCAATGGCTACATTAAATAAGAGAGGTAATAATGGGCATCCTTGATGTGTATCTCTACTAATTGAAAACCTGTCAGAGTTAGTGTTATTAACTGTGAAGAATATGGTAGGTGTGGAGTATAAGGTTTTGTAAAGTTGAATATGTGGATACCGAAGTGCTGAAATTTGAAGTGGCGTAAATGTGTATATGAAATCCTATTGAAAGCTTTGTCTGCATCTGGGTTTATTAACATTCCATGTTTTCTTTTTACTAGGTTACTGTAATAAACTGCTGTTTTTATCCTGCGAAGAGCTCAGACTGGGTGGCGGTGTTTGAGAAATCCTACTTTATGTTCAGTAAGTATTGTAGGTAGTATATGTTGTAGCCTGTCTGCCAATGTTTTGGTTAATATTTTCAGATCTTTTAAGAGTGATATTGTTCTGTATGAGGTTGGATCTGTTGGGTCTCTGTCTTCTTTAGGTAGTATTTTTAGTAGTATTATTCTGGCTACATTTGCTTCATGCCATAGTTGGTTACTTTGCAGGGTGTCATTATATAGGGTGACTAGGGTTGGTATTATAGGGTTGGTATTATATCTGGTGATAAATGTTTGTAAAATTCTGCTGAGAGACCATCTGGCCATGGTGATTTCCAATTTTAGGTGTGCAATTGTGTGTAATATTTCTTTTTCTGTTACAGGTGCATCTAGAATGTCGTGATCTTGGGCTGTTAATTTTTAAAGATCAGATTCCTGTAGAAATTTCAAGCCATCTTGTGGATCATCTTCTAATGCTTTATCCATTTTTCAAAATGTTCTGTCAATATGTTTCTGATTTGTTTTGGGTCATGTGTCCATCCATCTTTTGTTCTAATCTTCTGTATGTAGGTGTTGTGCGTTTGTCTTCTAGCTAATTGTGCCAATAATTTCCCTGATTTGTTGCCATATCTGTAAAATTTGTTTGTTGTATGACTCATTGCTATTTGCCATTTGTGCCATTTGTGTCAAAGAGTATTTTTGTTTCTTTGTATTTATTTTTATCTTCTTGCGTGTTTGTTTTTTTAAAAGCTGTATAATGTTTTGTTAGCTGTTTTTGTAGAAGGTTATATTTTTCATTATAGCTCTTTTTTTGTTTAATTAGGTATGAGGTAATCTGTCCCCTTAATACTGGTTTTGCCACGGCCCATAGTAACTGTGGGTTGTCCCAATGGTTAATATTATCATCCAGATAATTTGCCCAACTTGTTTTTAAGTATGTTTGAAAGTTCTCATTGGTGCACAGATATGCCAGAAATCTCCAGTTATGGGTGTGTGATTGAGGTATCATCAATTTTAGATTAGCTGAGGTGGGGGCATGATCAGAGACATCTATGTTCCCTATTTTGGTCGATATTAGCATTGGTAACAATGTCTGTGAGATAAATATGTAGTCTAGTCTTGAGTGTGTGTTATGTACCCCCGAATAAAATGTGTAATCTTTATTGACGGGGTGCATATGTCTATATGTGTCATATAAGTTTAGAATTTCACATAGTGTATGTAGGGTATTAGCTCTGTTTCATGAATATGTGGTTGATTTACCTGTTTTGTCCATGAAATCATCCCAAACCACATTGACATCTTCGCCAAGTAATAGGTTTGTTGCCCCCCAGGAGTTGATCTGCTGTAAGACATCTGTGAAAAAATGTTTATTGTCATCATTCGGTGCATAGATGTTCACTATTGTATAAACAGTTCCCTGGATATATAGATCTAGTAACATATATCTAACATTTTAACCTTTATAAGTCTTTAAGATAGTACATTGAAGGTCTTTGCTAATCAAATTTGCTACCCCTCTTGTTTTGGTTTTATAAGGTGTATCTATTAGTATCCATTTATCTTTGGGTGTCTGATTATCTTTTCGATGCCAGTGGGTTTCCTGTAACAGAATTATTTGGGCTTTTTCTCTTCGTAATTGGTCTAATACCTTTCTCCTTTTTATTGGAGACTTGAGGCCTCCTACATTCTAGGATAGTATCTGAAATTGGTTAGTGAGTTTGTTAGTTGAATTTATTGGTTCTATCATTTTGTGGATTTACCAACTCCCTTTTTAAGATGATTAACGGCTGGTAGGTTGGTGTGAGCGAGCAGGCCTATTCCTATGAATAATAAATATATAAGATCTTGACTTAAATAATTTAGCATCTACTGTATTTGTTTCTTAGCTAAAGTCATTAGAGCTGAAATAAAAAGATATTTACAAAAACTTACAGCTTAATAAAGCAAACATTTTTTATATAGAAAATATTAAAAAAAGATAGAAAAGTAATAAAAGGTTTCTTTTTGCCCCATGTGTGCTATTTAGTCTGTCTCTTGTATCTGGTAGGTAAACGGGGTTTTTAGGGTTAAAGATTTAGGTTTGTTCAAATTTTCTTTTGAATATCCTATCTGTCATAATGTGGATGTCCAATATTTCCTGCTTCAAGTTATATAATTATAGTGTGTCCATCTGTAAAGCAGTTTGTTAATAGTTTAGGTTTGATCCTTTTTGCTTGATTTTTCTTCGTAGTATTCTTTATCTTTTCCTGGATTTTCAAAAAAGAGAATTTTTGCCACTGTCTTTGTCTATTTTCTAATTTTGCTGGGAAGAGCAAGGAGACTCGATACCCTGCATTGAAAAATGCTGTACATATTGATAAAAATTCTTTCCTTTTTGTCGTGACAGAAGCCAAGAAATCCTGAAAGATTAAAATTTGATTGTTTTCATATTGTAGAGTTTTTGTTTTCCTGTAGGCAAATAAAGTTTTTATCTTGTCTGTGTCATTGAGGAGTTTAAATATGACTTGTCTCGGCTTATTTGAGTCCATGGTTGGTGGTGGGCCAATCTGTGAAATGTTTTGATCAAAAAGTTGGATTGTGTGTCTTCCATTTTTAGCAGAGATGGTAGTTTGGTCTTTAGAAACAGTTCAAGTTCTGCTCCCTTAACTACTTCTTGGATGCCTACTATTCGGAGGTTGTATTGCCTACTTCTGTTTTCTAGGTCATTAGCAAAAATAGAGATTTCTCTTTGTTGTGTGTCTAAAGTTTTCTGTGTTTTGTTAATGTATTTCTGTCATGGATTCTTTAATGCTTGCCAGTTTTTGATCCTGCAGGGGGTCAAGCATTTGCATCATATCCTGTGCTTTGTATTGTTGTGGTGGTGGTTGGGTGTAAATGTAATATATATATATATATATATATATATATATATATATATATATATATATATATATATATATATATATATATATATATATATATATATATATATATAGGTAGAGTGACTCTAGCCTTTAATTTTTCCCCAGGTACTGAGATAGGCTACAGGAAGGGAGTTGTAAAACAGAGAATCCTTTCTTTGTTGAAAGACTGTAGTATCCAGGTACTCTATTCCGCAGATCCAGTCCGGACATTGGAGTTCACCTTCCACAGGAAAGCTGTCTTGTGGAATGACTATTATATATATATATATATATATAGATATATATATATATATATATATATATATATATATATATATATATATATATATAGATATATATATATATAATACACAAAAGCCATGAATATCTTGTAAATTATATCCTTATAAACGGTGAGTTCTGATGTCATCAGTTATAAACGGTGAGTTCTGATGTAATTTCAGTCACATGACTTACTGAAACTTGTGTATTATAATAAATAAAGTACCCCCAGTTGTAAAATATAAGGATATTAAAAGTAACCTCGGAGTTCCATGACCTGTATAAAAACACTCGGCCTTCGGCCTCGTGTTTTTATATGGTCATGAAACTCCTCGGTAACTTATAATATCCTTATATTTTACAAGAGGGGGTACTTTATTCACTATATATATGTATAGAGTTAGCTCCAAGCTGGTGCACTCAAACAGCAAATGAACCGCACTTACAGGTCTTTTATAAACAAAACTTTTGACGTTTTGGCTCCTAAACTTGAGCATTCATCACTTTTTGTTTATAAAAGACCTGTGTGGTTCATTTGCTGTTTGGATATATATATATATATATATATATATATATATATTTCCCCAAACTCCCAGCACTCACGATAAATGCACTCACGTCGCCTGGGTGCACGCTTCACAAAGCTGCATACAATCCTCCCCGGAAGAAGCCGCACTGCTCAGGACTTATCAAAAAATATAGATGTTTATTGGAAAACTAACGTTTCAGCTGCAACATCAGCCTTTGTCAAAGTTACACAAGTACAAACATGCTGCCCCTAAATACCCACGCCAGAACTTGGGTATTTAGGAAAATTGTGCTCACCACTAAGAACTGTAAAAACATTAAGTGGTGCAATGAGTTTGTAACCACTAAATTCACATAGACAAATACAAGAGGTCCTCTGCACTCAACCCATTATCAATATATTGAGGACATTGAAACATTTTGTGCCTTAAGCTACTAAAAATTCTTTACCCTTTAAACAAAACAGGGATTTTTGTCCATATAGAGAGAGTCAATGGCGGAATGTAATAAAATTTGCAAAGAGAACAAATTTGCAAATAAAAATGTGCATGTAATATTTTTCAGTAGCTTTTATTGCATTGTGAATCTTAACTGCTCGTTGTGAACCTTTAACACCTGCTTGAAGGTGGAGTAAACTTTTTGAGCAAACGTTACTTTTTCATTAAAAAGTTTTATTACATACACTGCACACTATCACAAACTATATAATTTGCAATCGCTATCCTGTCATATGAGGGACTAATCATTTGCAACAGCAAAATAGATCACTTTGCAAAAATTTTTTCGCAATTCTAACGATTTTTGCATTAGCGACCAATATTACATTCCCCCCAATGTCTATGAGTAATCAAAAACAGCAAGAAAGGGGGGTTACGTATACATGATGTTAAATAAAATTCTCGGTGGCAAATGTATTACAATTTGAAATCACATTTTTCTGCAACTGGAGTAAATATACAGCAATAAAGATGACTGCGAACAGTCATGATTTCTTAAATACATTTTCTGGGGGAAAATGCTGCACTTTGGGTAAAAAAATGGCAATTTGCATGTTATTGCAGATATGTTTGTAAATGAGCCCTCAATGCAATAAAATGAGTATAAACTCTAGTTTCAAGTTTAACCAGTTTCCAATATTTTTTTTCTGAAATTCCAATCACAGCATATTTCCCATCTCTATATAAGCTGAAGTTACAAACTATATTGGTTTTAATTTTTTGAAATCTAAGCATTAAAATGAACATCTGCTTAAAAATTCTCAGGTGTGTGCAGCTCGAGTAAATCTGCTCAGAATATGTGCTTCGTAAGAACCTGCCATTTGCAATGTCTTGAGTATATATAAAGTGCATTAAGAGGAAACACAACAGACTGACATTTGCTTCTTTTCTATGTAGACTTTTCCTTCCACCCATTAAACTGCAATAACCTTTATTCATTGGAGATGCAAAACCATCAAAACTGATTAATGAACAAACAAGAAAAACTGTTCAGTGGTAGTTCTAAATGCATTAAAGACGGTACTTCCAAGCGTTGTTACCCATTTTGAGATAACTTCGAAAATACTTTCATCAGGGGGCTTCAGGTACGTAGGCTTTCCTAAAATGCACATATTTCAGCATGGAAAATGTATTTTATAAATGTAGTTCAAAAATATCATAATAAGACCATAATGCTATGCTCAAACTTTGCCAGGGGTGCTTCGCCAATGAGGCGTGTTGAGGCTGTCGCCTCAGGCGGCAGTGCCCCACTAGGTACCAGGGGCAGCAAAAATGCTGCTCCTGGTACTTTAAGAGCACATTTATGGGGGAGGGGGGGGCAGCAGCAACTGCTGCTGCCTCAGGCGGCGGAAGGGCCAGGATCGCCCCTGAACTTTGCTGCATACTTAACCCAAGGCCAATCATCTGATGAGAGATTTCTGAATTCTGCATGGTAATTGCATATCTAGTTGAATAAAATAATGTTAAAAACAAATATAATCATACACTTGAAGAGTGTGTGTGTGTGTATTTTTGATCTCTGATAATGGTATGTTTAACTCTTTAAGGGGCTGATTCATTAAGGGTCAAATATCTAGGGTTAATTAACCCTCGATATTCGACTTGGAATTGAAATCCTTCGACTTCGAATATCGAAGTCGAAGGATTTAGCGCAAATACTGCAATCGTACGATTGAAGGATTCGAAGGATTCGAAGGATTTTAATCCAACGATCGAAGGCATATCCTTCGATCAAAAAAACGTAGGAAAGCCTATGGGGACCTTCCCCATAGGCTTACATTGACTTCAGTAGCTTTTAGCTGCCGAACTAGGGGGTCGAAGTTTTTTTTAAAGAGACAGTACTTCGACTATCGAATGGTCGAATAGTCAAACGATTTTTAGTTCGAATCCTTCGATTCGAAGTCGTAGTCGTAGGTCGAAGTAGCCCATTCGATGGTCGAAGTAGCCCAAAAAATACTTCGAAATTCGAAGTTTTTTTACTTCGAATCCTTCACTCGAAGTTAGAGAATCGGCCCCTAAATGTCAGCAATATTTTGCATTTCATTTGCAACCTGGCCTTTTGAAGTCTGCCAGTATTTGTATATTTCCACTTCGCGAATAAGAATTAGAACTCTAAATACTAAAACACTTGCTATTTTTCATGATATATACCCGAAAAATATTAAGATTTTATGCAAGAAAATCGATCTGATTTTGAAAGGCCCATGTCTCTCAAACCTGCCAATACAAGATATGTATGGTTTTAGGGTGATTTATGACTTCTGTAGATCAAAAAATTCCATCAATACATTACTAAAATCAGCATACCTTAGATTGCAAAGCGTGGCGGGGCCCACCAGGTTTTTTCCTGGTGTCCTGCCGGCCCGACTGTGTGGGTGAGAGGGTGGTGAGCAGGGCTCTAGCAGGGCTTTAGTATGATAAGCAGCTCTTTCCTTGCTTCCCTTTCCCCCGTGCTGAAATCAGGGAGCTGAAGGAGGCAGGTACTTTCAGTGCTGGCCAATCAGATGCTACACAGCTACTGTTATTGCTCTACAGCCGGTGCAGTCTGGCTGGGTGGCCATGGACATGCCAGGCTGCTACTGCACTGTCTGTGTAAAGCCTAGAGCCCGCCAATGCCGGGGCCCACCTGGTTTCTTTCTGGTGCCCCAGCAGGCCAGTCCGACCCTATGTGTTGCTTACAGCATGCTGGAGAGGCTGAAGAAGCAGGAAAAATGCTACAACCAAAGGAGGGATACCAAGATTTGCAGGACCCGGGGGGGGGAGCAGTGCTGTGGGGGCACAGGAAGTACAGTAGCAGAAAACACATAGGGTCACATTTACTAAAGGGCTAATTGTAGATGTTTAGCGAAAATTCACTAAAAAGACAATTCGCCACAACATCGCCTATTTACTTAATGGCAAAGAGGGCAATTCACAAGCAAAAACCCTCAGTGCTAGAGAACTTTCACACCATTCTGCCAGTGGATTTTTGCCAGTGAAAATTCTCTAGCGAAAATCCAGTAATTTATAAATGTGCGAACACTTTTCTTTTCGCTAAAGTGTATTTCACCTGGTTCCAGTTGGCATACTCCCATTATAAAGATAGAGCAACCACTTTTAAATCATAATCAGCATTGCCCTTTCCATGCTACATTTCTCCATGGCGAAAATGCTAGAATTTTTACCACTACTATTGTATGGAGAAATATACTAATGAATTTTATTAGAGAATTTTCACCAGGAGCAATTTTACCACAATTCTCTTGAAAAAGTAAACTTATGATTTTTAGTAAATATAGAGATGTGTTGTGAAAATATACCTGGCGAAGTGAGGCGAATTGTGGTGAAGTTAAGTTAAGAGAAAATTCACACTTCAGTAAATGTGCCCCATAGTCTCCACTTGTCTGTCTGCCTGGGACCCCTGGGCATTTGTGCCCAAGGGCCTGCTCATTACTATGGCTGGAGCAAGAGCAGGGAACAAAAACAAAATGCAGATTTAAAAGTCATTCCTCCACTCTCCCACATGGAAGTGCTGCATTATGTAGAAGTCATGATCTGTGGCAATTTAAGGGTTAATATTTACTTTTAAAGGGAATTAAATTAAAGTAGTGTGAGATTCAGGTTAGCCGGAATCAGTAGCATAGCACTGTTTTAGTGCACAAACGTGAGTCAAAGGCCACCGTTTTTTGCCACCAGTTTTATGCAGCTTGGCTGGCTTTTATTGCAAACAAAAATAAGCAGGCGCACACTTACTTCAACATAGGAATAGCAGTCCTGCTTAAATACTGATGTTGGTGTAAACAAAAACAAAAATATCCAGCGATTACCACATAAGCAGTATTTAGTCCCAAGATCCTCTGTTGGACTCACTTCACAGTCTCTTAGGAGAGTTATTTTCAAGTCCTTCCTCCAGTCACTTGGTGATGTTTCAAATAGATGCAGCTCAGTATGGAAACACCCAGTCTATTTCCCAGCTCCTCATACACACATGGTCTCACACTGGGAAAGCTGTTTTAATTAGCCCACCTGAGTGCAAGAAAACTTGGATCGGCTACATGGCCCGGAACCATTCTGACAGAAACCTCTCCCCCCCCCTTGTTTTAACCCCATGGTTGTAACACATGCACCAAAGAAGGAGTGGACCCTGGAAAGAACATCTGCATTACTCATCTTAGAACCTGGTCGATGTTTCACAGTAAAATTGTATTCCTGTAAGGCCAAGAATCATCGGGTAACCCTTCTATTTGTTTCTTTCTTTTGGTACATGGGGCATGATCTGTTATAAACTCAAAATCTCTCCCAAGGAGATAATACGCAAGTTCCTCTAGTGCCCACTTTATAGCAAGACACTCTTTTTCCACCGCTGCATATCTTTTCTCATGATTATTTAATGTTCTGCTAATATATAGCACTGGGTGCTCCTCCTCATTTTGTAGCTATAAGAGAACTGCATCTAAACCCACTTCTGATTCATCTGTTTGCATCATGAAAGGTTTTGAAAAAATCTGCTGCTTGGCACACTGGCTTGGTACACAAAGCACCCTTCAATGCCTGAAATGACTGCTCTGTCTCAGGGGTCCACTTTATCATTACCGATTCTTTGCCTTTCGTGCAATCTGTTAAGGGAGCTGCAAGAGTGGAAATATTTGGAATAAATCTCCTATAGTACCCTGTAATCCCCAAGAAAGCATGGACTTGTTTCTTATTCATGGGACATGGCCATTCTTGTATGGCATCTGTTTTGTTTACCTGGGGTTTAACAACGCCACAGCCTATGTTGTAACGCAGATACTTTGCCTCCTATAGCCCAATCATTCACTTTTTAGGATTGTCTGTCAACCCTACTGAACGGAGAGCATCCAACATAGCCTGAACTTTCACCAAATGTGAGTCTCAGTCAGTGATGTGAACTACACCATTGTCTAAGTAAGCCACTGCATATTGTCTGTGAGGTTTCAAAATTTTGTCCATTGCCCGTTGAAAAGTGTCAGGAGCATTATGTAAACCAAAATGCATTACTTTATATTGGAATGCACCATCTGGAGTTGCAAAAGCAGTTTTCTCCTTAGCACTCTGGGAAAGGGGTAACCTTTGGTGAGATCTAAAGTCAAGTAGCGAGCACCCGCTAGTCTGTCAATGAGCTCATCGACCCTGGGCATAGGGTAAGACAAATTTGTCAAATTTTGACACTGCATTAAGTTTGCGATAGTCATTGCAAAATCTCCAGCTACCATTTGTTTTAGGGACAAGCACTATTGGGCTAAACAAATCACTAGATGATTCTTCAATCACACCTAAATCTAGCATTTTGTTTACTCCCTCTGCCATAGCCTTCCTTATCTTTCCAGTGTTTTAACAGATTCACATGGTATATCTGTTCTGTCTTTCTTTTCCCTGGCTGATAAACTTTGTAATTTACATCCCCAACCTTTTCCTTTATCTCAGACGGTCCCTGCCACTTAGCAAGAAACTTGCTTTCCACTTTGAGAACTAACAACAAAACTCGCTCACCAGGAGAAAATGAACGTAGTTTGGCTTTTCAATTGTACACTGTTTGTTTCATGGTTTGCGCCTGCATCATATGTTCTTTTACAACTAGCATGACAGTGGTTATCCTGTCCTGCATTTGGGAGATATGCTCAATTACACTTTTATGAGGAGCGAACTCTCCTTCCAATGTCTCTTTTGCAATATCCAAAGTCCCCTGGGATGTCTGCCATATAGCAACTCAGAATATCCCATAGAGGATTGCAGGACTTCTCTGATCGCAAACATAAGATAAGGCAGAAGTTGTTCCCAAGTTTTCCCATCTTTGTCTATGACTTTCCTCAACATGACCTTTAAAGTTTTATTGAAACACTCTACAAGACCATCTGTCTGAGGGTGATAGACTGAGGTTCTGAGTTTGGTGACTTTAAACAATTTGCATAGTTCTGTGGTTACCTGGGACATGAACGTAGTACCTTGATCTGTAAAGATCTCCTTGGGGATGCTGACTCTGCTAAACACCTGCACCAACTCTCTAGCAATAACTTTAGCAGGCATATTATATAAGGCTGTGGACTCAAGTTAGCGAGTGGCATAATCCATAATAACCAGGATTGTTGGTGGCCTCGGGCAGATTTTACCAATGGACCCACTAAGTCTATGGCTATTCTTTCAAAAGGGTCCTCAATAATGGGAAGTGGCACAAGGAGACTAGCAAAATGTGGCATGGTGCATAGATTTGGCACTCTGGACATGATTCACAGTACTATTTAATTTCCTCTACTATCCCGGGACAGTAAAACCTTTGACCTTTGCTGTTTTCTCACTTCTCAGATGGCCCCCCATCACATGACCATGGACGAGGTCCAATACGGTTCACCTATATGGCTTGGGAACCACCAGCTGTTTATCAAGGGTTGAATTTCGAGGGGTTAAATCCCTCAAAATTTGACTGGGGAATAGAATCGAATAGAGAATTCGGGCGAATTTACGCGCTGGTGAATAGTCAAATGGGCGAATATTCGCCTGGCGAAAAGTCGAGCAATCGAATATTCGATCAAAGGATTTTCATGCCTTTTTATTCGATCAAAAACTTAGAAAAAAAGCCTCTGGGACTTTCTCATAGGCTTTTAAAGCAATTCGGTAGGTTTAATCTGGCGAAGTAGGTATTCGAATGATTTTTAAAAGAGACAGTACTTCGACTATCAAATGGGCGGATAGTTGCAGCGTTTTTTCGCTCTATTTGAATCATTCTACTCAGGCGAATTTACGCCAATTCGATAGTCGAGGAGCACAAAAAACTCGAAATTCAAGTTTTTTTCCCTCTATTCGTTCACCCGAGCTTAGTAAATGTGCCCCACAATCTCCCATAAATTCAAAATAAGGAAAACAGACACCATCATTGGGTTCAGTAGGCTTACCATCAATCATTATAACATTTTCCCGAGCCCTAACAAGCTGTTTACAACCAAAGTTTTCTCTTTGGGACTATAAATCAGGGAACTCCAAAAGAAGCTCTAGGCGGTCTTGGATACCTGAATTTTCCTCAGTATCTGTCCCAGAATCTCCTGCCAACACAAAGAAGGGCTCCGTGATCAAGTCACTGGAAGTATTACTCTCAGGGCTTGCAACTTTAGGCAGATTATCAACCATGGCAGTAGTCTGTGTTGGCCTTTCCCATACTTGCCAAAACTGAGGGAAAGCTTAGGTACACCCCCAGCAGGATAAGTTACATCCCCCACGGGAGTCTGTAAGTGCATTGTTACCAAGGGATACTCACTGGAGTCCCCATGTATACATAACACAGAAACTTTTCCTTCCTGACCACTCACACCAGAAGTGACCAGATCGGCTTTGACTAGTGTAACTGATCTTCCAGAATCCAATAAAGCCTTACTTTGTTTACCATCAAGATACGTCATACATATTGGTTTCTCCTTAGTTAGCTCAGACTGAGAAGTGGAAGCAGTACATGCAAATAATGACTGTCACACTGCACAGGCTCATTAACAACAGGGCAATTTGCAGCATTATGTCTCACATTTTGACAGCAAAACATTTAATAGCACAAGGTTCAGTCTTTTAATGGGTACCTAACCACTAAGCTTGGTCTGAGTTACCTCAGATCCTGTACCCATTCTTTCTGCTAAATCCGGCAACAGTCTATTCCTTCCAATACCCCTCTCCCATAAGTCTTAATTGGGGTCACAGGTGCCTGGGTCTTTGCTGTTGGGTTGTGTAGTGATGACCTTGGATCTACAATATCCTCAGATGCTAGATATCTCTCAACTATTTCCACCATCTGGGATGCAGACTTTATATCGGCATTGCTCATCTACTTGTGAAGTGGTCCAAGGAGGGCCTTCAGGAACCGGTCCACAATGACTCTCTCCACCACCTCCGAAGCTGAAAGGTTCTCTGGTTGCAGCCATTTTTTTTACCAGCCCCAAGATGTCATGCATTTGGGAGCGGGGTGACTCGTCCAATGTGTAGATCCAATTCTGGACTCTTTGTGCTCGTACCGAAGTGGTAACCACTAGTTGTACCAGTATTTCGGCTTTGAGATTATCATAGTTCAGTGCCTCCTCCAGAGAGAGAGAGAGGTCAAAATAGGCCTTTTGGGGTTCACCTGTGAGGAATGGTGCCAGAAGACCTGCCCACTTCTCCTTTGGCCAGGGCTCTCTTTCAGCAGTGTTGTATTGGCCCTTTAAGACTGTGCTTTAAGTTTTTCTGTGCCAGTGCATCATCCACCATATATGAGATTCAGGTTAGCCGGGATCAGTAACACAGCACTGTTTTAAGGCCACCTTGAACAATTTTATGCTGCTTGGCTGGCTTTTATTGCAAACAAAAATAAAGCACACTTGCTTTCACATAGGAATAGCAGCCCCACTTAAACACCGATGTTGGTGTATATAAAACAAAAATGTGCAGCACTTACAGCATTAGCAGTGTTTAGTCCCAAGGTCCTCTTTGGACTCACTCCATAGCAGGGCCGGAACAAGGGATAAACAGAAGAGGCATGTGCCTAGGGTGCAAAGGCACAGGGGCTGCAGGCATGTACCTATTCTGGTGCCTTCCCCTAGTTCGGATCGCTATGTTCAGAAGCTGTGGCAGCAATTCTAGCTAGTTTTTAGGTCTTATGCACATGCGCATGTCCTCAGCGCATGCGCACTCGCCACTCTTCTGTGCATGCGCACTCGCGCTTCCTCACCGATTTCGCACTTCTGCGCATGTGCGAGTGGCGGGGGGTGACGTAGTTGGCCGGGTTACCTAGGGCGCCCAGCAGACTAGGCCCGGCACTGCTCCACAGTCTCTTAGGAGGATTCTTTTCAAGACCTTCCTCCAGTCATTTGAGGATATTTCAAATATATGCAGATCAGTATGGAATAATCCAGTCTATTTCCAAGCTCCTCACACACACAGTCCCACACTGGGAGAGCTGTTTTAATTAGCCCACCTGAGTGAAATAAAGCCTGGGCCGACCCGGAACCATTCTGACAGAAACCTGGGACAAACAAAAACTGCGTCCAGGACTTTCCCATATGTTCTGTCAGCCATCCTGTTACAGTAGCAATGAACTGCATTTCATGTCTTTTCTATTACCATTCTTTAAAACATAGTTATGCACTTTTAATACCACAAAACACTGAAAAGGTTGTGTTATTTTTAGCAGAATCACTAGATGGAGTCTGCAAAGCTCTTTTAAGCATTAAGCATTTTAATATTGGGGTTTATTCTCACTCAAAAGGATCATATGTCATGTGATGATTAGTTTTATTGGATAATAAGGTACAGAGGTAAAATACTCTGTGTACAAAATCAACTAAACAGGCCTAATTCACTTATCCAAAAACGGACTCTTCTGCCCACGTTCAGTACCACAAAAGACCTTTTATCCTCCCTGCAGCAGGATTAGTTTTTTATGTTCTTGCAGTTGAAAGTTAACCTATTATGGCAGGATTATTCTTTCTACTTGCAGAGATAACATAGTTTTGCAGCCATTATTAAAAGTAAATTACCTTCAGCATTCCCCTGCAGCAGAATTAAACCTGTACAGTTCTACAATGTACAACTGTTTATTTCTGTCTCAGTGCCCTGTAACATGATTTAAACATCCAGATCTTCAATAAATATATCAATCCATATAGCTTCATTATTATGAAATGTTAATCCTGCCTAACTGTTCCCCCGAAGAAAGATTATATCCAAAATGTTCTCTCTATGGACCAATGTAGCTAACATACACTCTACAGATCATCAGTTACCTCATACTCAGAATATAAACATTCACACTTAGACATACATACTAATACACAATTCTCACATACTCATTAAAACATTTACTGACACACAGACAAATGTCCAATAGACTGAGACTATACCATACAATACAATGCACAATTGACCTCTCCAGTCCATAATGAACACTGCCGCAAGGCATATACACCTCAGAAACCGCTCCTCCTCTGCCATGCCATTCTACTAATCCCTGCAATGGCTTCCACTACTCTTCAGAATTAAATTCAAATTAATGACCCTGACATTCAAAGCACTTCATAACTCTGCCCCAGCCTACATCTCTGAACTCATCTCTATATACTCACCAAACCGCTTACTACTCTCCTCTATTGACCTGCTACTCAACTCTTCTCTCATTACCTACTCACATGCTCGCATTCAAGACTTTGCAAGGGCTGTACCACTCCTCTGGAATTCTCTCCCACGGTCTGTCCGACTTTCTCCCAATCTTTCTGCTTTCAAGAAATCTCTTAAAACGCACTTATTTAGAGAAGCCGACCCTCACTCTTAACTACCAAATGCAATACCACATACAATACCACATCTCTCACCCACTTAATTCTGATCTTGCCCACTCCCACACCTTATGTATTTTTCCCTTTCCTTTAGATTGTAAGCTCTTTCTGCACAGGGCATTCCTCACCTTTTGTACTGGTATTGATTGTGATGTATGTAACTCCATATGTTCTATGTATGTACTGTAATTCATATGATTTAGTTGTATAAACACATTTACTTTACAGCACTACGAAATATGTCAGTGCTATATAAATACATGTTAATAATAATAATAATAATAATTTAGGGTAAGAGTGCAAAGTCTGTAAATTATCATGGTACAAAACAGAGCACTGCATTTCAGTCCTGAGATACATGCCTCTACTAAATAGGTTTTTAAACATCCTACATTAATTAGAAATCTTCCTGCCCAATTACCCAAAGACATACATCATCATCATCATTTATTTATATAGCGCTGTCAAGATACGCAGTGCTTTACTGCAGTTATAGCAAACAGGGAATAAATGGTGGATAACAAACAAGGATTACAGAGTACAATAGGGTTAGAAGGACCTAGAGATTAGAGTTTACAAACTAAAAGGTTAGGGTACAATTGAGACATTAGGATTATATAAACACTTTGTCATTTTTGATACAGAAATGATTAATTAAGGTACATCGAATAAGCCTCTTTAAACAGATGGGTCTTTAAGGAGCGCTTGAAAGTTTGGAAAGAAGGAGAAAGTCTGACAGCTTGTGGCAGAGAGTTCCAGAGAAAAGCAGAAGCCCGAGAGAAGTCTTGTAAACGAGAATGGGCAGAAGTGATCAGAGGAGAAGTGAAGCGAAGATCAGAAGCAGATCGTAGGTTTTGTGAAGGAGTGTATTTGGAGATTAGAGATGAAATATAGGGAGGGGTTTCATTATTAAGGGCCTTGAATGTGAGTGTTAGTAATTTGAATTTTATTCTAGAAGAGATTGGGAGCCAGTGAAGGGACATACATATGGGAGCAGCTGATGTTGAGCGGCGAGCTAGATGAATGAGTCTAGCGGCCGCGTTTAGAACAGATTTGAGTTGTGAAAGGTGACTTGTTGGAATACCTGTGAGGAGTAAGTTGCAGTAATCAAGGCGGGAGATGATGAGAGACTGAATCAGTGTTTTAGTTGATTCTGAACTGAGATAGGGTCGTATTCGAGCAATGTTGCGCAGTTGAATACGGCAAGATTTTGCAAGTGTTTGAATGTGTGGTGAAAAAGACAGATGAGAGTCTAAGATAACTCCTAGGCAGTGTGCCTGTGTGGTGGAATGAAAGGTGGTGTTGTTTACGGTGAGTGATATCTGAGGGACAGGGGAAGATCTTGGAGGAAATATAATGAGTTCTGTTTTAGAAAGGTTCAGTTTCAGGTGGCGCTGTGACATCCAGGAGGAGACAGCAGAGAGACAGTCTGTAACTTGGGAAAGGACAGAATTAGAAAGATCAGGAGTAGACAAGTAGAGTTGGGTGTCATCAGCATAAAGGTGATATTGAAGTCCAAATGACTGAATAAGTTTTCCTAGTGAAGTTTTATAGAGTGAGAACAGCAGGGGGCCAAGAACAGAGCCTTGAGGAACTCCAACAAAGAGTGGGAAAGTAGTAGAAGTAGAGTTAGAGAAGGAAACTTTAAAGGAACGGTCAGACAGGTAAGATGTAAACCATAAAAGAGCAGTGTCCCGAATGCCAGCTGAGTGTAGAATGTCAAGGAGGAGTGTGTGGTCGACTGTGTCAAAGGCTGCAGAGAGATCTAGAAGGATTAGAATGGAATAATGACCTTTAGACTTTGCCAATAGAAGATCATTGGTTACTTTGGTGAGTGCAGTTTCAGTCGAGTGTGATGGGCGGAAGCCAGATTGCAAGGGGTCGAGGAGGGCGTTGTGAGTGAGATGCTGGATCAGGTGTTTGTAAACAAGCCTTTCTAGTAATTTGGATGCGAATGGAAGAAGGGAGACCGGTCGATAGTTAGTGGGAGAGCTGGGATCAAGGGAAGGTTTTTTGAGGATAGGAGTGATTAGTGCTTGTTTGTATAATGATGGAAAGGTACCAGTAGAGAGTGAAAGATTAAATAGGTGGGTAAGTGCAGGAGAGAGTGTATCAGAGATTGGGTGGAGAAGGCTAGAGGGTATGGGGTCAAGGGAGCAGGTGGTGGGTTTTAAACAGGCTAGAAGTTTGCTAACTTCATCTAGAGTTGCAGGGGTGAAGGAGTGCAAAGTAGATGTGAGTGGACTGCACATTAGTTTGAGATTGTTGTCGGATGGTATGCTCAGCCTAATGAGATCGTTTTTTTCATTAAAGAAATGAGCAAGGTCTTGGGCGGTAATATTAATAGGTGGAGGGGGGCATAGGAGTGAGTTAAATGTGGCAAACAGCTGCTGTGGTTTGGAGGACATAGTAGATATTAGATAAGAGAAGTATTGTTCTTTGGCTAATGATAGAGCTCGGCAGTAGAGCATGAATTTGAAGTGGATGAAGTCAGTATCAGTTTGTGACTTTCTCCACCGTTGCTCAGCTGATCTACTACATTTTCTGAGGTACTGTGTTACATTAGTGTGCCAGGGTTGGGGTTTAGCCGGCTGTGACGGGTGGTAGAAGGTGCAAGGGAGTCAAGTGCTGTTGAAAGGGCAATGGGTAGAGAAAGATGGTTGTGAAGGTGCAGATGAAAGCAGTATCTGAAAGGAGAGTAGGTGATGGTCAGACAGAGGGTAGGGAGAGTTAATTAAGTTGGATGGGCAGCATGAGTGGCAGAATATAAGGTCAAGAGCATGACCCTCGATGTGGGTAGGTGAGTCGGTCCACTGAGAGAGACCAAATGAAGCTCTTAGAGAGAGAAGTTTAGAGGTGGCAGCAGAAGCAGAGTTGTCAATGGGGATGTTGAAGTCCCCTAAAATGAGAGCAGGTGTCTCACTGGAGAGAAAGTACAGAAGCCAGGCAGCAAAGTGATCCAAGAAGGTGGAGTAGGGACCAGGGGGGCGATATATGACACGAAGAGAGATTGGAGAAAACAACCGTATGCTGTGGACTTCAAAAGAAGTGAAGGAGAGAGAAGTCAGTGTAGTTAGATTTTGAAACCTACATTTGGGGGAGAAAAGAAATCCCACCCTACCGCTATGACGGCCATCCGGTCTAGGAGTGTGACTAAGTGAGAAGCCTCCATAGCAGAGGGCAGCAGGTGAAGCGGTGTCTGAGGGGGAGAGCCATGTATCAGTGATTGCAAGAAGGTGAAGGGATTTAGCTATAAAGAGGTCATGGACTGCTGTTAGTTTATTGCAGATTGACCATGCATTCCAGAGGGCACATGAGAAAGGCAGGGAGGGTGCTGGCTTTATGTGAATTAGGTTTGCAAGATTAGAAGTGCACAAAGTCTGAGAGGCTGGAAAAGACCTTGTTGAATGCCTGAGAGTAGGAATAAGTGAGGGTACAAATGAGTGAGTTGGACCAGGGTTTGGGGAGATATCCCCAGCTGCAAGTAACAGTAATAATGAGAGTGAGACAAGGTGTGACCTAGATTTAACAGTGCGAGCATTGTATTGTTTGATGGGATGAGAGGGGATAATAGATTTAACAATACAAGATAGTGTGCTTAGATTGAGAGAGGGTGATGGGAGCAGTGAAGAGGAGATTTCAATTTCCAGATAGTTTGATGGATGTTGGAGTGCAGAGGATATATGCAGAAGTATAGAGGAGAGAGAGAAAAAGAAGGCAATCAAATTAAACATAGTTAGACAGTATAATCCGGCTTATCTTGTTGATAGAAGAATTGATGAGCAGTGATGTCCAGTGTTTGCTTGGAGATTCCAGTCCAACTCTGATCCAACTGCTGGCCAACTCTGTCTAACTCTATATGTTGTACTTAAACTTTCTGTACTTTAACTTGATGGACTTAAGTTGTTAAATCTGCCGTAGCTCTCCTAAAGTTACCTCACCTAAAGTTCTTGAGGAGTCCTGGCTCATGTTAGCAGGATTGACTGAAAGTCTGACTAAGGTGGTGCACAGTCTACCATTTGTATGCAAATTTGGAACAAGAGTTCAAAACTGATTACCTCTGTGCTGGATGTGAGAAAATTGCCACTTTAGAGGCCCATGTCCGAGCCCTAGAACAACAGATTGCAACACTGCGGTTGAGTAACAATCTGGAGAGCAGGACCTAGAGGGTCAGATAGTTTGGGGGGAAGAGAACAGCAGCAGGATGAAGAGGCAGTAAGCCGAGTAACAGTTAGAAAATCTAGTATGGCCAAAAAGAAAATGGAGGCTTCTCTGGGGTTTGTGCATCCCTACAGATTTGCCAGACTGTATGAAAAAATATGGGAGTGTAAATTTGAATTTACAGTTCTAGATGGGGCTGATCTCTCTAACAGCCAGGAGACGAGTTTCTATAATAGTGGAAGGGAAGAGAGCAGAGCCAGGCCTAAACAGATTGTGGTTATAGGGGATTCAGTTATTAGGAGAGTGGATAGGGTAATCTGTCATCCAAATTGCTACAAGTCTTGGTGCCAGGGTTTGCCATATGGTTTATTCTGTAGACAAATTATTGCTTGGGGCTGGGCATGACCCAACTGTCTTGGTACTTATTGGTGTTAACGACAAAATGAATGCTAGATGGAAGACCAAAAAGAGTGAGTTCATGGATTTAGGCTTTAAGATTAAGGTAAATGCCATTTTTAGGAAATTTTGCCTGTGCCATGTGCAAGTTTAGGAAGACATTGGGGCTCATTTATCAACACTGTGCAAATTTGCCCATGGGCAGTTACCTATAGCAACCAATCAGTAATTAGCTTTTTGAAGCCAGCTGCAAGTAGAACAATGAATGCAGCCATCTGATTGGTTGCTATGGGTTACTGCCCCTGGGCAAATGTGCCCAGTGTTGATAAATGACCCCCAGTGAGAGCTAGGGGTTCTACCTGACAAACTCCATGTGTTTGCCAGCATGCAGCTGAGGTTACTACTTTTGGCTCTGATATTTACATTACTTAATGGAGAATTATATCTATAGTTACTATTAGCATATTCCCTTGTGACAGAGGGATTTTCTTAGCTGGTAAACTGTATGCCCGCCTTACTCCTCACAGTGAATTATCAAGAACAAGCTATGTCAGAATATGTCACACTTACTAAACAGAAACTTATTTTAAATGATTGCATGATAAGTAAGGCTGTAACACATGTAAATTACATAAATAAGACCACTGACAAAAGAGATGAGATAATTGCGTTGTTGGTCTGCTCTGAAGAAAGTGAAAATTCACCAAAACAATGGGATAAAACTTCACTGAAGGTGAAGGTGACTATGTAATGGTTTTTGATGTATTTTTTATTTCTAAATTACACTGTTTACACTGCACATAATTAACTCTGCAATATAAAATTTAATTCCTGAACCAGCAAGTGTATTATTGTTGTGTAGGAAGCCACCTCAGGTCATTTTGCCTGGTCATGTGCTTTCAGAATGAGCCAGCACTTTAGGATGGAACTGCTTTCTGGCAGGCTGTTGTTTCTCCTACTCAATGTAACTGAATGTGACACAGTTTACTAGTGAGTGCTGTTCTTAGATCTACCAGGAAGCTGTTTTTGTGTGTTAGGGAGCTGCTATTTCGTTACCTTCCCATTGTTCTGTTGTTAGACAACTGGAGAAAGGGAGGGGCATGATTTCACTCCAGTGACAGCAGTAAAGAGTAAATGAAGTTTATCAAACTGACAATATGTCTATATGCCCCATGTCAGATTTCAAATTTAAATATAAAAAAATCTGTTTGCTCTTTTGAGAAACAGATTTCTGTGCAGAATGCTGCTGGAGCAGCACTAATATTTGATGCATTTGAAAAAAAAACATTTTTTCCCATGACAGTATCCCTTTAAGATATCCCTTTAAGTGAAAACTTGAAAATGGCCCTTGTTGCCCAAAACATGTCGTGTGGACGCACAATAAAACACTAATTAGCAGGTATTCTGCTCTCTGCCTTTGATTCCTATAATTTACAATTGAACTTATTCCAGTGGTTGCCTGACGGAGCAGTGAATCGAGGCTTTTCAACAACGCTAGTCTTTCTGTGTGTTACTCTGAGAGTGACATATACATATAACTTAAAACCATAGAACATTTGGAAAAGTGGATTAGAAATATGTTTTCTTTAATTATTTTTGGGTTGATGTTCTGCCTCTCCAGTCTAAGCACTACAATGTGATCTCGTCTTAACTCACGGTTGTGTTGAGATGTCTATAACTGCAGTCTTAGGTAGATTGGCTGACAGTAACTCGATCCAATGACACCTTGAAGATCATGAAGAAGTTTATTTAAAACTGTGTAGATCAAATACCGATGAACAAATGGATAGGTCAAAAAATCATAGTGTGAACAGCTAACAGAGCATGTAACTGAATGCAGGTTGAAGCTGGAATGAGCTAGAGTGAGACGTAGGGGAGGAGACAAGAGATGAGAGGAGGCTAAGGGAAGAGAGATGAGACACACATAAGAAAAAGGCAAACAATGCATGTGTAACATGACACTCCCCGTCGGAATCTATGATTTCTAATAACAATAATAACTTTAGTTCAAGTCCGGGTATAATAGATATTTTTTTCTGCTTGGAAGACCTGCAACAGAAGAAACGACAAAGAACAACAGGAAACATTCCTACAATACTTGTAGAAGTACTTTTTCAAGTGTGGACACCGGACTTCAGAGGGGAAGGCAGCAACAGCACCAATCCTTCTTACCTCCCTTTGCATCAGGTCGATGTTGGGAGTCTATCTTCCTGTTTGGGCAGAAGCAGTACCAGTTCTGATATGGGTCTGAAGTAGTGTCTTGCAGAACCTTCTTTCATTACTTTGACTTCTGCTTTCCGCACCTTGCCATCGTTATTTGGAACAGTCTTTGTGATAAGACCGATAGGCCAATTGTTACGATGAGCGTCTTTCTCTTTGAGGAGAACAACGTCCCGAACTTGCAGGTCGGGTTTACTGACTTGCCATTTTCTGCGACTTTGAAGGTTGCAAAGGTACTTCATCTTCCAACGGCTCCAAAATGCATTGGCAAGATGTTGAACCCGTTTCCATTGTTGTTTGTAAACACTGGTACAATCGAAAGCCTGAGGTGGAATAGTATCTACCCCAATCTTTTGAGTTAGAAGGGTGGCTGGAGTTAACTTAGTTTTGCCCATGACGAATCCTGCATCTATTTCACCGTTGGAGTGTGCAACTCGGAGATAAGCTACTGCAGCTATGGCTTCCATGGATGCATCCGAAAAGACATGGATCTCCAGTTTGGTAGTATTCTTCAAGGAAGCAGGAATATAAGAGCGTGGTATCTTAAACTGTTGCAACGCCTGGAGGGACTGCTTCCAGGATTCCCACCTTTGTTGTTTTTCTTTGGATAAAGGGGTATCCCAGTCAGTGTTCTCTGTAGTGAGTTGTCTGAGTAATATCTTACCCTGAATGGTAAAGGGTGCTATGAATCCCAAGGGATCGTAGATGCTGTTCACTGCAGACAGTACTCCTCTTTTTGTGAAGGGCTTCTCGCAGGCTGATGTTTGAAATGTGAACGTGTCCTGTTTCACATCCCACAGCAACCCAAGGCTGCATTGTGTGAGGGAAAGGTCAGATTCTAGTCGGAACTCCTTAGCACTGACAGCATGATCATCAAGGGGAAATGCTCCCATTACCTCATTGCTGTTGGAGATGATTTTGTGTAGTCTGAGATTGGCAGTAGCGAGCATGTTCTGAGTTCTGGTGAGAAGGTCAATGGCCTCTTCTTCCGTTGGCAGAGACTTAAGACCGTCATCCACGTAGAAATTCCTTTCGACAAACTGACGTGCATCCGTCCCAAACTCTTGTTCACCCTCTTGGGCTGTTTTTCTCAGTCCGTAAATGGCAACTGCGGGGGAAGGGCTATTCCCGAAAACGTGAACCTTCATTCGATAGTCAATGACCTCATTGTTGACATCATTGTTGCGATACCATCGGAATCTGAGGAAGTTTCTGTTATCTTCACGGACGATGAAACAATGGAACATTTGTTGAATGTCGGCCATAATGGCAACTGGCTCTTGTCTAAAGCGGAGTAGGACTCCTAGGAGGTTGTTGTTCAGGTTAGGTCCAGAGAGAAGATTGTCATTGAGAGAAACACCTTCTTGACGAGCACTTGAGTCAAAGACCACTCTAATCTGGTCAGGCTTGCGAGGATGGTAGACACCAAAACATGGAAGGTACCAGCATTCTTCTCCATGTGAAAGAGGGGGTGCTGGTTCAGCATGATCTCTCTCGAACACCTTCTGCATAAATTCAACAAAATGTTTCTTCATTTCCGGTTTCCGGTTCAGGGTGCGCTCTAAGGAGATGAACCGCGAATCTGCCTGTTGTCTATTATTTGGCATTCTCTTCCTTGGAGTGCGGAATGGTAGCGGTGCCACCCAGCTGTTGGAATCATCTTGATAGAACTCCTTACTCATGGTTCTCAAGAATTCTTTGTCTTCCATTGTGGCCGCTAACTCATTGTCTTTTGTGGTTACCTCAAACACTGTGTTACCAATGTTGTCATCCCGAAAGATGAATGCTTTCCTATCCTCTAGTATGATGCTCTCTTGTGTACCATTGCTACACAGCCTTTCTTTCACACTATAGTAATGTTGTTGTCGTGGAAAGCAAGTGGTACGTCCATTGGGAAGGATGTGTGTTTTGAAGGAAGAAACAGAGAGAGGTTTCCCGGCATTGCTAAGACAGACGTTGCCTATAATGACCCAGCCAAGATCCAGACGCTGGGCGTAAGGTGCATCGTGTGGGCCGCTGATTTGACGGCGCACCTTGTGCACCCTTAGAATGTCTCTCCCGAGTAGCAACAGGATATCAGCATTTTCATCAAAGGCTGGTATTTGTTCAGCTATGTCCTTCAAGTGAGCATGGTGCAAGGCAGATTCTGGTGTGGGAATCTCATCCTTGTTGGTTGGGATCTGATTACACTCGATGATAGTAGGCAAGGGTATTTCCAAGTTGCTATTGAGAGGAGTAACTACAAGGCCACTGGCTCTTCTACCCAAGACTTCTGTAATGCCTGCACAAGTACCTAGGGTATAAGGTAGAGCATCTCCTGTGATGCCTAAGAGATCAAAGAACCTTGTACTTGCGAGAGATCGATTGCTCTGATCGTCCAGAATGGTGTACAGTCTTATGGCCTTTTCAGGTTGGCCCTTTGTGTATACATGAACCAAGCATATCTTAGCGCAGGATTTCTCACAAAGTCCTTCTCCACAGACTTCAGTGCATGTTGAGGACACTAGTGTGGAGGTAGTTATTTGTTCGACATGCTCCCCGCCAAGCTTTCCCCTGGGGAAAATGTCTGTGAATGGAGTAGTGTTGTTTTGGTACAGATGAAGGGCTTGTACGTGGTTGTCACTCCCGCAATCCTTGCATTTAATGATGGCCTTACAGTCCTTTGCAAGGTGTTCTGTGGAGGCACAGCATCTGAAACAAACTCCAAATTCCTTTAAAAGTTCCTTACGTTCCTGTAGAGGTTTCTTTCTGAAGCCGATGCACTTATTAAGTGGATGTGGCTTTTTATGTATGGGGCATTGACGATTTGGATCCTCTAGTTTCTTGTTTTGTCCAGTCCCTTGAAGAACTGTAGCAGGAGCAGGTTGAACATCTGTCCTTTTTACTGATACTGGGCCCCTGCGGTCTCTGTGTGTTGTGCGTGTGTTTGCAAGTCCTGGAGATGGTGGACTGAGAGGATTGCAGTCACCGTAGAAGAAACTTGGGTCATTCTTAGAATCCGAAATTTCTTTTATGAAGTTACAGAAATAGGAAAAGGGAGGAAAGGCAACTCCGTACTTTTTCTTGTAAGTAGATCCCTGACTAACCCATTTTTCTTGGATGCCATAAGGTAGCTGAAGGACAATAGGGTTGATGCCACGAGGGGTGTCAAGGTAACTAAGCCCCGGTAGGCGGGTGTCTGCTTTAGCTAGTTGGAGCTCTAGTAGAAGATCACTGAGTTCTTGAAGCTTTAGATTGTCTTTAGCTGTAATCCTCGGAAAACCTTGCAACCTTTTGAGTAGGGCATCTTCGATGGCTTCAGAACTGCCAAAACTACGTTCAAGTCTGTCCCATGCAGTGTCGAGACCTGTAGCAGGATTGGAAGTATAAACTGTTTTAAGTCTCTTGATGCGTTCAGCAGACTGGGGACCTAGCCACCTGATGAGTAGATCCAGTTCCTCTGCAGGAGTAATATCTAACTCGCTGATAGTGGCTTTAAAGGTGTATTTCCAGCCTCTGTAATTTTCCGGTTTGTCATCAAACATGGTGAGGCCCGTCCTGGTGAGTTCTCTGCGAAGGATATACTTAGCAAACTGTGACATGTCTGTGTTTTCAGACTTTGGGTATTTGATCGCAGGTGGAACAGAGTTGATTGTAGTGGCAGGTACATTGATGTTGAGTGGCTTGGGAACATAAGATGGTGCCAAGGCGTTTAACGCCAGAGCTGGGGTACAGTCCAAGGGTGTGTGGGTTTGTAGCTGTAAATTAGTGGGTTGGTTAGTAGGTGGCAGGTTACTGTGATATTGAGGTCGACCCGTACTTGTTTCTGTCGCTTGTGAAGGAGCAGTAAATGGAAAGAGAACACCTTGGTTAAGTGCTTTGGCTGCTATGACAGTGTGATGGAGTTTCGATGAGGTCTGTGATGAAACTGATGCATAGGATTTAATAGAGTGATTGCTACTGATGCCTCTTTCATTGTCACTTACAGCTTGTTCCAAGACTCTTAATCTTGCCATGTCTTTGGCGTGCTCACATTGTTTCTCTAAAACTTCCATCTGCGCGTTTTTCCACGCAGCCTCAGCTTCCATCTCTGCCTTCTTTTGGGCAGCCTCAGCTTCCATTTCTGCCTTCTTTTGGGCAGCAACAGCTTCCATCTCTGCCTTCTTCTGTGCTTTCTCTTGGGCGAAGGCTGCCTGGATTTTAGAAGCTTCGGCATCAGCTAGGGCTTTGATGAGTTGTTGACTGAGAGTAGAAGATGTTGATCTTAAGGATTTGGAAGATCGTGTGGAGCGCTTAGAAGTTGTGGAGAGATGGGATCTGAAGTCATAGAGATGTGTGATTTTTACATCTGTTTTTGCCCTTGTTTGTATTACTAAATCATCTCTTTCAAGATTGAGTTCATTCAATTCCTTTAGTTCTTGTAAGGAATTTTCTGTGTTGTGCCACTTTAAAAGATCAGCATATTTGTCAGACAGTCTTTGATAGTTCTCATAAGCAGCATTCAATTGCTTAACAGCGCCCTCTAGGTGCAATACCTCATGAGTTGGTTGTGACAGTGCTGACATGCATTCAATAGTCTTAGACCATAAGTGGCTGATGTTTCTCAGCAACTCCTCCTTGTCAGCCTCATAGTTCTCTTGAACTTTCCAAGTTGGTTTTGTCAAACGTTTTTGTTTTATGGGGCTTTGAGGATCTGACTCCTGAGTTGTAAGAAGTTCAGGTTCTTGCTGTGTATTAGGTTCTTCAGGTTGTACATTGTCTTGCTGGTGCATTGTGTCAGGCAGAGGGAAGAATCACAAGCAAGGAGTGTTTACATAGAAATGTATCAATCTTCTGCCTCAGGGAGATGGTTTCCTAGGCAACCAGTGGGAGGGGGAGCGAGGGACTATCTTAGCAATGGCAGTGCAAGTTAACTTTGAATGCACAGAGATTTTAGATTGCACTTGCAGACAGACTGAATATGGTGTATTCTAGGAGCACATTAAATGGCCGTTGCATGAAGTTTCTTCATTAATCTGTGCAGAAAACTGATGAATCTTATGCTGAGGTTTGCTTGCTGCCTGGAGTATGCAGACTTGCACATATATTCTGCTATAATCCAGTGTCTATATGCATCTCACTACACGTGCAAGCTGGTAAGGATCCTTTGAAAGATATTAGCTGATCCTTTAAGATCCTTTCACAGATTTTTTGACTGTTCTGCCTCTCCAGTCTAAGCACTACAATGTGATCTCGTCTTAACTCACGGTTGTGTTGAGATGTCTATAACTGCAGTCTTAGGTAGATTGGCTGACAGTGACTCGATCCAATGACACCTTGAAGAAGAAGAAGTTTATTTAAAACTGTGTAGATCAAATACCGATGAACAAATGGATAGGTCAAAAAATCATAGTGTGAACAGCTAACAGAGCATGTAACTGAATGCAGGTTGAAGCTGGAATGAGCTAGAGTGAGACGTAGGGGAGGAGACGAGATGAGAGGAGGCTAAGGGAAGAGAGATGAGACACACATAAGAAAAAGGCAAACAATGCATGTGTAACATGACAGTTGACATTCCCTTTAAAAATCAATAATATAGTTTTATATCAATGTAAATGGCAAAGGAGAAGTGATCATGATGATGATGAATTCTTATGATAAATTCTTATGCAAATGTATCCATGTCAAAGGGTGGAGTTTTCATTTTTAAATATATAATGATGGAAAAATAAAAAATGTAATACAAGGAGACAAGAAGAGCAATTCAACACATTCTGTTGTTGACGAGTAGTGATGGGCGAATTTATTCGCCAGGCGCGAATTGGCGGTGAATTTGCTCGATTCGCGGCAGGCGTATAAATTCGCAAAACGCCTGCGAAAATTCGCGGAAAAAATTCGCCGGCGTCAAAAAATTTTTTAGAAAAAACGGACGCCGGCGTCAAAAACGGGCGCCGGCGCCGAAAAACGGGCGCCGGCGTCAAAAAACGGGCGCTGGCGTCAAAAACGAGACGCCGGCGCCGTTTCGCGAATTTTTCGCCGTTTCGCGAATTTCGAGCGAAATTCGCGAATTTTTTGGCGAAGCAAAACGGTGCAAATTCGCCCATCACTATTGACGAGTAACTAAAAAGATCAATTCACTTCAGCACACACTAATTATAAAGTTGGTATAAAGTTAGTATGGTCTTTTTGTATCAGAGTCATAGAGGCATATTAAGATATTGGGGTATATTTATCAAAAAATTAAGTTAGAGGTTACCACAGTCCGCTAGCGTGAAATGCTGCCACGCTCTATTAATTTCTATGGGATTTTTTAAAGAATATTTATCAATGGGTGAAAGTTCACCCTTTGATAAATACAGCTTTAAAAATGCCATAGAAATGAATGGAGAGTGGCAGAATTTCACTCTAGCGAGCAGTGGCGACCTCTAACTTCACATTTTGATAAATATATCCCATTGTTTTTAAATGAAATTGAATTGAATGAACCATTCTCTTCAGCAGAAATTTTTTGCAGTAGGGTCTTATAAACAGTAAACTCAGTAATTCTTAGGGGATTGTAAAAGTTAGAGTCTGCTTCTAACCAATGTGTTTTGTGTTTAAGGGGGTTATTTATTAAGGTTCGAGTTGTGTTTTCCACGAAAATTAGAGTTTTTGAGTTGATTTTGTTGGGCAAACTCTCATTATACCCCGACGCTGGAAATAGATGGAATCCGAAAATACACCATTGAACACCTGTTGAGGTCATGTAGGAGTCAATGGCAGAAGTCCCTTGAACCATTTGAAGATGTTAATTGCCTGCATGATGTTTTTTCAGAGGGTTTTGCCTGAAAACGTGAATAATTCAAGCAATTGCAGTTATTCCAGTGGAACTGGAGAGTGAGTTATGTATGAAAAGGTTTGCAATGAGAAAATTAATTACATTTCTTAATGTTTGTATAAAATATCAAAGTAAAATATTTCTTACATTCTCTCTTTTCTGTGCATTTTTTAATATCAGGGTTTCTGGGTTATGTTTGCCACCAGAGAGACAGACGTAAGGCAAAAATATTTAAGCAACCCAAAACCAGGTTTCTTCAGCCTTTTGCTGCAATGGGCATACCTAAAGTGTCAATAAACTCAACTAATGAAAATGCTAATATGCAGTTGTATGTAAGGTTTACTTATTCAGCATAACTGTAAGATTTTGTGAAATCTTTTAAAATTATTTTGCTCATACTGTACCTACACTTCTGTGCAGCTCAATGGAACTGCAAGTCATTCAATTCAGCCATTGACTAAAAAATTATCTCAGGCATAAAAAATTATCACGCGTAAAAAACATTTTGACAGCTATTTACTTCAATGCATTTCGCAAATTTTTCACAATTTTGAGATTTATTTTGCAGTTTTGCAAATTTATCATCAAATCGGAACAGGACAGATTAGCTGATCACTAGTTCTGGGTCCTGGAAAGGATGTTAGTAAAGACCATTGCTGGAAGGAGGGTTATTAGTTAAACCATTTTTTTTGTTTTCAAGATTATTGTTCATAAAAATAAAGAACTAAAAAGATACAACAAAGAAAAGAAATGGGTTCTTACCTTAGTGTAACAAGAAGCTTAAGCAGTGCAATATTTTACAATGTGCACAAATAATATGGTGGACTATGGATCATCTTGTGAACTATGGATCATTTTGATACACTTGCATGACATCTAAAATTCAGTCAATCCACCAAAACTAAAAAGAATATAATCTGGCAAATCAGAAAGATGGGTTATTGATGGCATTAATTAATAAGGAGGAATTGATCTTCAAAGTGAAAAACATGAATAAAACACTCCTGGGAAAATTAGTAATAAGCCTGCCTTGACACCTAGTATAGTCCTGGAAATGAAATATAGCTAAATCTAAGATATATGTTGTCTACATCATTTGTGTTTCCATTTTAAAATTAAGATGTTATTATCCTGTATATTGCAATTAGTAATATCTTAAAAATGCACTATAATGTAAATCTTCAGTAAAACATCTGGAACATAGCTTGTTCAGTTTTGACTTACCCGTGCAGTTTCAACATCCCCACAGTCCGATCTTTTTTTGTCCACAGTGGACAAGTCTAAATTTCTCTTACTCAAAAATTCACATTATTGGGAAGCATTTCATTATCTGTGAACTTTCCTGATATTTTTTTGTAATCATATTACATTTTTAACAAATATTTGCAATATTGAAAGATTTTAATTCTAAAGCATAAGCACACCAAAGTGAACTGAAATGCATTGTATTATATAATATTGCATTATGTTGAAGCATTCCCTTATGCATGGTTTATTTGCAATTTACCGATTCAATTACATTTTCAGAGCATTTGTTACATGAATTCCTCACATCCCGCTAGTCTCATATTACATTTCTCTTAAAGGAAAACTATACCCCCCAAACAATGTAGGTCTCTATAAAAAGATATTGCATTAAACAGCTCATATGTAAAATCCTGCTTCATGTAAAGAAACCATTTTCATAATAATATACTTTTCTAGTAGTATGTGCCATTGGGTAACCATAAATAGAAAATTAACATTTTAAAAAATAAGGGCCGCCCCCTGGGATCGTAGGATTCACTGTACTCACAAACATACCAAAAAACCATACATGTTAGGTCACATGAGCCAATTAACAGACAGAGTTGTGTCTTTTGCTTCCACGCTTCTTCCGTGAGACCATCACAAAATGGTGGCTCAAGGCAAGAGATGTAAAAGGGCAAGATTTACTTAAATATATATTCCAGTTTGGTAAGATTCTTTAATATGCCACTTAATATGATATGAACTGTCTGTTGCTTAAGTGTTCATTTTGGGAGTATAGTTTTCCTTTAATCAGCTTGTTAGTTCCCTGCATAGATAAGTAATAGCTACTCATCATCTACTGGCCAGGGATAGCTTACAAAACACAGTAAGGTAGCTAAATCTACGATAGCTCAAACGTCATTATGACATTGGTCAAATGATGCATATTGTAGACAGAAAATGATTAAGTATGTTTACAAGATGCTTCTAAGGCATTCAAGTTAGCTGAGACAGTTTGAAAATTTATTAGGTACAAGGATGTAGTAAGGTAAAATTGTTAATTGTTTAAGTAAAAAGGTGTAGTAAGTAGTTAATACAGGTATTTTAAGGTTAACCACCAGGGGGAGCTAGAGGGTAGCTGTTGCTAGGGAAAGTCCCTGGTGGGTGGAGGAAAGGAAGTGATAAAAGGGAAGGTTGCAAGTAGGAATATTGAGATACGTCATGGGAGAGAAAGAGAGCAGCAGGCTCTTTGATAGTTGAATCATTCCCAGGAAGAGATAGTGACTTAGGTAGTGAGAAAGCTGTGGTAACTAGTATGTTCTAATGGGCATAAGTTAGACAGGGACTAGAATGGACAGCTGTTGCCCCTACAAGGAGTGAGTGGGCACAGTGTGTCCAGCAGGATACCCACCAGTCAGGGTTTAAGAGGCTAGGTTTGGCTGAGAGTGCCGGTCAGGATCCAAGGAGGGGTGCCTGAGAGAGTGAGCCCCCCTGACAGTGTGCAGTCCAGTAGAAGCAGAAAAGTAGAAGGAGAAAGCCAAGGACCAGGGAATTGAGCCCTATTGGCGAACTGCTGTACTGGTGCATGCCTTGATGAATAAAGAAGGAACTGTTTGACTGCACATACCTGCCTGCTTTGTCTCCTTCCAGGTGTTCCCCCACCCAACAGAGGGTTTTCCACCCATTTAATGAAGCGTTAATACCCAGGCCCTATTCTGGCCCCTGTTACAAGGAGGCCAATGAAGCATGTAAATAAAGCTACTAGACAGGCTAAAATAGAGATAGAAAAGTGAATTACAAGAAGTATAATGAAAGCAAAAAGTATAATGAATCCAAAATTATTTTTTTAAATATACAAATAATAAAATAATCAAGAAGGGGTGGGAGCAAGGGAAAGGCAGACATTCTAAACTGTTATTTTTCATCTGTCACAATTAACTGTGCTAATGAAGCTAATGAAGGTTTCCTTTAAAATAGACCCACGGTTGATAATTGAAGAATGTTTTTTAGATGGGTCACTCAGGATGTAAATCCAAAAGATACTTGAACATGTAAAGGTAAACAAAGGTCCAGGACCAGATGGCATTCATCCCAGGGTGCTAAACGAGCTTAACTCTGTGTTTGTCAAACCACTTTGTTTAATTTTTCAGGATTCAGAATTGCTAATGGGGTGTCTCTCTTCAAAAAGGGATCCTGTTCTTGTCCTGAAAATTATAGGTCTGTTAGTCTGATATCAGGGGTAGGAAAGCTTTTGGAAGGGGTAATAAAGGAAGATATGGTAGACTACATTTAAAATAAAAATAGAATAAGTCTGTGCCAGCATGGTTTATGCATAACAGATCTTGCCAAACTAATTGACTTGCCTTTTATGAGGAGGTAAGCAGGAACCTCAACACTGGAATGGTAGTAGATATGATCTACTTTGCTGAAACATTTGTTAAAATTAAGGAATATTGGCCTGTAACATAATATTTGTATCTGGATAGAGAAATGACTGAAGAATAGGTTACAAAGAGTGGTGATACACTGAACTTTTCTAATTGGACTAGTTTTGTTAGTGGGGTACGGCAGAGGTCTGTCCCTTGATTTTTAACTTGTTTATTAATGACCTGAAGATAGACATTGAAAGCACTTTATATTTTTGCTGATGGTTCTAAATTGTGCAAAACTATAGGTTTCATGCAAGGATGTTGCCGGTATCTTTTTTTATGGCTACAATAGCAAATAAAGTTTTGTCTTGTATAAACTATGCCATTAAATCAAGGGACATAAACTTAATTTTGCCTCTTTATAGATCCCTTGTAAGACCTCACCTTATGCAGTGTAGTTTTGGGCTCCAGTCCTTAAGAAGAATATAAATGAGCTGGAGAGATTACAAAGATGTGCAACTAAACTAGTAAGAGGGATGGAGGGCAGACTGTCAAGATTGGTATTGTTTTTCATGGGAAAAAGATGTTTGCGTGGGGACACGAATACTCTTTACAAGTACATTAGAGGGCATTATAGACAGTGGGGAGCATTATAGAGAGGTAGTGGGGATCTTTTTTCCCATAAAATGATAAAAGCAGCAAAGCACTACTCCTTTAGACTGGAGGAACATAACTTTAGTTTGAAGCAGCATAGGTGGTTCTACACAGTGATGACAGTAAAGTTGTAAATGATTTTGTGATGGCAGATTCTATTAATGATTTTAAGAATGGCTTTGATGATTTCTTGGTATGATATCCAAGGCTATTGCGGTACTATAATCTATAATTAGATAGTGGTACATATAGTTTTTTTAAAAAAAAGCTAGAAGGTGACACAGGCCAGAGGCTGAGGCTGAGTTGGTATGCCAGGAGGGATGAGTCAGCAGGGCTTAGTGAGAAGCTCAGAATATTCCAGAGTGTGGAAGCCATCCTGTATGGTGAGAACCCTAGAGTGGGGAAAAGTTTGAATGTGTGATGCTGATCATTGAACTGTATGCCAGTGACTTTATGTTTGGAAAATAAACCTGAGTTTTTGCCTGAGTTTCCCTGTCTGTATGCTCCTGATCATGTGTTACCTGCCTACCATAGCAAATTTCCCCCAAAAGCTTGAAAATGAGATTGATCTATGTACACAAACATACTGTATTTACACATTAGTTGGTAGGCAAATTATTTGAAGGTTTGTTAAGGGATCACATTCAAAATGTTATCCTAGTGAATGTCAGCAATCAGCATGGCATTATGAACTATATTTCATGTCAGACACATCTTATTGCTTTTTATGGTTTTATGATGAGGTAAGTAAGATGCTGGACAGCTGTGGTGTTTATACAAAGGGCCTGTAGGTGTCACTGAGCACAAGAGTTGTATTGTGTACATAGTACTTTCTAGACTATTTTTAAGTATTAGAGTTAAAGTGTAATGGCTGCATGAACCTGCTAATAAAGCACTGTTATACTCTAATCATCCTCGGCTACCAAAACATAACAACAGCGAAAGCAGTGAATGTGATCTATTTGGATTTTTCCAAAGTGTTTGATATAGTGCCCACCAAACAACTGTTTCTAAACTAAGGGCTGTTGGGCTTAATGAAGTCATATACTCATGGACAATAACATGGCTACAGGATTGTGTACAGAGGGTGGTTGTTAATGGTACATTATCTACTTGGAGTAAGGTTCTTAGTTGGGTCCCTCAGGGCTTGGTATTGGGTCCACTTTTATTTAACTTATTCATTAATGATTTAGGGGAAGGTATTGTAAGTAATGTATTAGTGGTTGCAGATGACACAAAACTGTAAAGCACAATACCATTTAGGATGTGGCATCCTTGCAGCAGGAGCTTGACAAACTGGCAATCTGGGGGGCTAAGTGGCAGATGCGATTCAATGTTGATAAATGTAAAGTCATGTACCTGGGATGTAAAAATATGCAAATCACTTATACCCTTAATGGGACTGCACTAGGTAAATCCATAATAGAAAAACACCTTGGAGTCCTTGTAGATAATAAACTTGGCTGTAGCTAGCAATGCCAGTCAGCAGCTTTAAGGCAAACAAGGTCTTGAGCTGTATTAAAAGGGGCATAGATTCACAGGAGGAGGGGGTTATTCTTCCACTTTATAGAGCACTGGTAAGGCCCCATCTAAATACGCTATACAGTTTTGGTCTCCTGCGCTCAAACGGGATATTATTGAATTAGAGAGGGTTCAGATAAGTACTCACACATCTTTAGCTTCTACCTTACTCTTCCTGTAAAAATATATTTATATAATGGGAGATGTACAATGAAGGCCCTGCTGAAAATAAAAGCCTTCTTACCATAGAAACAAGATAGAAGCAAAGGCACAATCCAGACAATGCATCTGCAAAATATCTGAATTCCTCTTTTATGTAGGTGAGATCCCAGCAAATGTTTCGGTGCCAAGCCCCTTGATGTAGCACTTAATAAAGGGGCTTGGCCCCATACGTTTAATGGGATCTCACCTGAATAGAAGAGGATTTTGGATTTTTTTGCAGAAGCATTTTGTGGAGTGTGCTTTTGTTTCTACTGTATGGTCCAGAGAAAGGCAACTAAGCTGGTAAAAAGCACGGAGAATTTTAGTTATGAGGAAAGACTGTCCAAGTTGGAGTTGTTCACTCTAGAGAAGAGGCGCTTAAGGGGGATATGATAACTATGTATAAATATATAAGGGGATCATACAATAACCTCTTAAATACTTTATCTACCAGTAAATCCTTCCAGTTTACAAGAAGGCATTTATTCTGATTAGATGAAAGAAGTTTCAAAATTATTTTTTTTACAGTGAGAGCTGTGAAGATGTGTAATTCTCTCCCTGAATCAGTTGTATTGGCTGATACATAAATATCTTTAAGAAGAGGTTGGATGGCTTTTTATCAAATGAAGGAATACAGATTTATGAAAGATAGCTCATAGTACAAGTTGATCGGGGGGGGGGTCCAATTGTCATCTTGGAGTCAGGATCATCTAGCGGTTAGGCAGGTTATATATATATTTAAAAGGTTGAACTTGATGGATGTGTGTCTTTTTTCCTAACTATGTTATGTTACAATGTTAATGAGCTGTAGAAAGTGCAGGCACATGCAACTAAACTGGAAAATGAACTTTATTATCTTGAAGAAAGCACCTTGTTAGGAGACATGATTACTGTTTACAATGGTATTATAAGATAATATAGATATACCGTATATACTCGAGTATAAGCCGAGTTTTTAGCATCCAAAATGTGCTGAAAAAGTCTACCTCGGCTTATACTCGGGTCAGCGGTCAGTAGCTGAGATTGCAGTCACTTTTAATCATTCCTATACCAACAGTTCACTTGGGGAGAGACTGGAATATCCCACAATGCCCTCTGTTGGTTATATGAAAGAATAACAGTGCGCCATCTGTTGGTTATATGAAAGAATAACAGTGACTGCAATATCACACAGCGCCATCTGTTGGTTATATGAAAAAATAACAGTGACTGCAATATCACACAGCACCTTCTGTTGGTTATATGAAAGAATAACAGTGCGCCCTCTGTTGGTTATATGAAAGAATAACAGTGACTGCAATATCACACAGCGCCCTCTGTTGGTTATATTAAAGAATAACAGTGACTGCAATATCACACAGCGCCCTCTGTTGGTTATATGAAGGATTAACAGTGATGGCAATATCACACAGCACCTGCTGTTGGTTATACGAAAGATTAACAGTGATGGCAATATCACACAGCACCCTCTGCACATGGTAGTGGGAAAGTGGGACAATGCACACAGTAATCCGTTTGGCAATTCTCTGTCACCATCAACTTTGCAAAGAAGTCCGGTTGATCGCTGGGGGGGTCGCTTTGGCAGAATGTGCGCTGCTGGGAGACAGGGCTGTAGTTGTGTCTAGGCTTATACTAGAGTCAATAAGTTTTCCCAGTTTTCGTAGGTAAAATTAGCTACCTCGGCTTATACTCTGGTCGGCTTATACTCGAGTATATACGGTACTGTATAGAGAAGAATGAAAAACAGGAGGAACCCCATTCAAACATGAGTAACAGAGCTTTTATTTATAGTAATGGAAATGGTTCTTCATGGTGAAGGCAATTATATTGTGGAAAGCCCTGCTGGGTGATAATGTGATGGCAGATTCCAAGAGTGGTTTGGATGACTTCCTACATAATATTCAAGATATACAGTTAGATTTTTATCCAGTATGCATGTTTATACATAGTAATTTAACTGTGCATTTATACAGGCAGTTCCCTTTAGCTTGGGCATTGAATGTGGTCCGTGGTAAACCCTAGGTAGTTATTTCCCTTTCCAAGGTCATAATAATATGTATTTGTATAAATGGGACAGCAGACATGCTCTCTCTCTTTTCTGGGATACCATCCTGCAGGAAGGTGGATACAGGATTGGGCCTGGGTTGGTTAATGGCCCAACAGGCACAGCTAATGTGAGGTTAGTCCTGTAATAGCCACTCTAGGAGCGAAAGACAGGGTTGGATGGTTAGTCGAGTAGCCAGATTCTCTGACAAGGAGATTAGTTGGGTTTGTACCCTGCTGTGACAAGCCCACCAATATAGGGACTCAAGTGGTTGAGCGAAGGGACAGAGAGAGAGAGAGATTCATGGAGCAAGGGACTGCTGTGGGGCCAAATTATACTGGGTATTGGCACTAAGGCAATACTACTTCTGGAGAGGATAAATCACAATGTGAGTCCAACTTCATAAGTAACCACTGATTGTGAAATTACTCAAACTGTTCTTTAATGTGATATTGTGTCACATGACAAAGCACTGCTATCTCTAAAATACACATGTATGGATTTAATGAAGGAGTTAATCTGTTTTGAAGAAAATCTCTTTTGCTCAAATTACTCAAAGCCTCTGCCAGTTGATAGATAATCAAGGTGGTAAATCTCCACCCCAGTGCTATAGCACATATGCTTCTATGGTACACTCGTAGGTGTGCTACATATTTATTTGCAGGACAGCCTAAACACCGATACAGATAATTATGCTACTGCAAGTAAAAGCAATGTATACACTCTGCAAGGCTTTTATCTATAACATAAGTTGTGCACTTAGACCTCAGACCCAAATGTTTTAGTTGCAATTTAATTCATGAATTGTGGTGTTTTTGGTAGATATGTTTTCTTGTGCTCATATGACATATAACACTGGACATAACATTATCGAGTAATTTATAAAAAATTATAAAAAAAGATAAAGATATAAAACATACAGCACATAAATTATTGTGTTAATGGAGCTGGTGCTGAACTGAGCTAAACTTCATTAGGCAATCTTAATCAGTATTCTCTTATCCAAGGGCACAAATAAAGGTTTAGTGATCCCACAATACTTTATACTTAAACCTCCCATATGTAATAAAAGACACTAAGTTTGCCCATCAGCAGTAATTTATAGCAACAAATAAGATGGTTGACCAGTAAATTCTACCTGCTAATTGGTTGCTATGGGTTATTGCACCTGGGCAAACATATTGCCTTTTATTACATAATCTCCCAAAAGTTCAACTATAGGATCAGTTATCAGCCACATTAAAACCCCCAGCATACTGGATAGTTGGTCCCATACCAGTACTGTAAATATGTTAGGTCATGCAATTTTTTTCTTTTTCTGTAAGACTTTCTCTTTAATGCATAGTAGATGATAGGGAATTAGTCTGTTCAAAAAGACGCCATACATCACATCACTTTATATAGCACTTGTAAAATAAATAGTTTTAAAACTAGGTAAAAAAACAAAGCTCTTTCTATGCATGGTATAAATGATTTATGTATAATTATCTCTGCGGGTGATAGAGCAGACCACCTGTCTTTAAATCTGGCCTCTTACCTGAGGGAACAATTTGTAGTGTGTGGCAACATTTTATATAAAGAACATTGTGAAATCTGAAAAGGCTTGTCTAAATACAGTTTCTGAAATACCCATTTTTCTATCTGTTATCTAACCGTATCTTTCTTTAGTCTTAGTAGGGCAATGATGAATTGGCTAGGTAGCTGAGCAACCCTACCCTTCACAGAGAATATAGTGTGGTGTGGTTGTACCCTGATAGGAGCACTCCAAATTCTAGTGACTGGGCTAGAGACAGAGTATTCCCTTAGAGGGGTGGTTCACCTTTCAGTTAACTTTTAGTATATTTTAGAATGTCTAATTCTAAACAACTTTTAAATTGGTCTTAATTATTTATTTTATATAGTTTTTGAATGATTTGCCTTCTTCTTCTGACTCTTTCCAGCTTTCAAATGGGGGTCAGTGACCCCATCTAAAAACAAATGCTCTGTAAGTAATAAAAATATATTGTTATTGCTACTTTTTATTACTAGTCTAATCAGGCCCTCTCATATTCATATTCCAGTCTCTTCTCCACTCTCAAAATCAGAATAAAAGCTAGCTCAAAGTAGAACAACCCCTTTAAAAGAAGACCAAAATTGTCTCAACTGTGAACTGTATATCACTGTAGAACTGAGCAATTTTCAAAAAACGTATCTGAACATTCAAGGAGAGGCGATGGTCTATTAAAAAGAAGATTTTTTTTTCTATTTTGAGACAATGCACTTATTTATACAAGAATAATTATTATTTGCTTTTGGAAATGTTAGTTTGTACTGATTCCCAGATTCATTTGAATAAAGGGTAATTCTTCCATTTACAAAGCACAGGTAAAGCCCCAGGTAGAATAATCACTATTTTGGTATCCATCACTTGGGAAAGTTGAGAAAGGGTACCCAGGGTATCTAACTTTCAGCCAGATCCCTATCCAGTTGCAAATAGTATGTTCAAGGTCAATATTTCTTAATTCAGTCAGACACCTTATGTGCAGCTCTGTAACAATTGCTTGACTTGTGGATCCTCAATCCCCATGCTTAGTTAATTATACAGTACATGTTACAGCAAATAATCCCTCAACATACAAATGATTAACCACCCATAATGATATCCATAAAACAATACACAAACAGATACATAAATTGCTAGCTGCATATAACTACATATAATGTAACAATCTGAAATTTACCCAGGGCCGCCATCAGCAATCATGGGGGCCCCTGGATCCTAGCTTGTTCACCTTCTTCCTACTTCGCTCCATTGATACTGGGCCCCTGGCCCACCTCAATACTAATCTTGCCACAATAAATAACCGTACCATCACCACACCAACAAACAGGGAACAAATCTTGTCAGCATCCTTCCTCATTGTCGATACCAGTTGCCTTTGGCCCATTACCCCTATGTTGTTGCCTCCAGCATGTGTCACCATGACATGGGGATGCCCCTCAGATGGCGCTAGCTCCGTAACTCTGTCAAACCTGTCCATATCAGACCACAAAATCCAAACCATTGAATAGACACTTGATTTTTTGGAAAACCGAGCTGCCCAAAACACGAACGAATGACCAACTATCCACACATCCACGTGTATTTCTTTCAAACCTTGCATCCACCTTAAAGAAAGAAAACAAATATTCCACCACCACATGAACCACATCCTTTCTGTATGGGTCCTTTAACCCGACCCGTGTAGGATGATAAACTCCCCAGTCTTACAGTAAGTGGGACTTAATATAACTAAGAAACAACCTGGACTCCCATCTGCCTATTCTCTTACCTACTCTGTCGCCCAAGCACTACCCTGCTGCCTCAGTTGCTGCTCCCATATGAAATGAGTGGGTCCCAAACTCCTGAGGGCTCCTCCTCATCCTTTCCAGTTCCATTCTAAAAACTTTTAAGAACAGATACTGTGTGAGTGGCGACATGTCCCTGATGAACCACAGTGTACCATCCCCTCTTGGTCAAACTTCAGTAAAACGCTTTAAGCACCAGCATGGGCACATCAGCCCACCCCTCAGCCCATTAAGCAAAACAATCTTCTTGTGGCCAAACCTGTCAGTCTTAAACTGTTGTAACCAAATCGACACCTGACCCCTCTCTAAATTAACATTCTGTGACTGTAGCCCCCAGCTTCCATTTTCTCAAAATCACCAATTCACCAATCCTGAATGCCCCTAAATATGCCAAAACTAAAGCTACCTGAAACAAACTCATCTTCCCCCTGGGAGATGTTGTCCCCTAAAACTCAAATTAACTTGTAAGCAGTGCAACACCAGCACCCGTAACAGCCGAACCACCTCCTCAGATGATGCCAACTGGTGATTAATAGCCTACACCCCTACACTCTGTCGCCCAAGCACTACCCTGCTGCCTCAGTTGCTGCTCCCATATGAAATGAGTGGGTCCCAAACTCCTGAGGGCTCCTCCTCATCCTTTCCAGGTCCATTCTAAAAACGTTTAAGAACAGATACTGTGTGAGTGGCGACATGTCCCTGATGAACCAGAGTGTACCATCCCCTCTTGGTCAAACTTCAGTAAAACGCTTTAAGCACCAGCATGGGCACATCAGCCCACCCCTCAGCCCATTAAGCAAAACAATCTTACCGTGGCCAAACCTGTCAGTCTTAGACTGTTGTAACCAAATCAACACCTGATCCCTCTCTAAATTAACATTCTGTGACTGTAGCCCCCAGCTTCCATTTTCTCAAAATCACCAATTCACCAATCCTGAATGCCCCTAAATATGCCAAAACTAAAGCTACCTGAAACAAACTCATCTCCCCCTGGAGATGTTGTCCCCTAAAACTCAAATTAACTTGTAAGCAGTGCAACACCAGCACCCGTAACAGCCGAACCACCTCCTCAGATGATGCCAACTGGTGATTAATAGCCTACACCCAAGTTGTCGGACACAAAAACCACCTGCTTGCCCTCCAATCCTCCTCTCAGATGAACAAGGCCACCGCAATAGGAAACTATTTAAAAACACACAGGTTCTTCAGCAAGCCTTTATCACCCCAGTCGAACGGCCACACACATTTGCGATTCCAGTAAGCAAATAAAATTTTGATGCCTGCTGCATCTGTAAACAAGTGCAGCTCACTGGATGCTTCCATCTCCTGAAAGAATAGCCTGCCGTTTAATTTCTCCAAAAATCTGGAGCACACCACCAAATTCTACCTGGTTTCTTTTGTCAGTCTCACCCTGTGATGCCAGTATATGACCCAATCTTCAACAAAAGAAGATGAATTAACCTGCATGCAAAGTTGAATTTGACCAGTATTGACTGCACTTCCCTCATCGTTGCCTTTTTCTTGTGTCTCATTTCTCGCACGCTTTCCTGCAATCCTGCCAACTCATCGTCTGGCAACCAGCACTCCCCAGGTACTGAATCGATCTCCAAGCCCAAAAAGCTAAGTCATGTCCCAGGGCCCAATGTCTTGTCCATCGCCATCGGTATGCCAAAATCTGCCGCCACCTCCTGCTAGCTAAAATGCAAAAGGCCCTAATCCAGTCCCCAAACATTTTCGGAATTTTTCTGTAATGCTTACTCCTTTTCTTCCTCTTTCTTCCCATCTGTCTTGTCCCATTCCTTAGGTTCCATTATTCCGTCTAGTTGAAGCAGCGAAAATATTTCTACAAACTCCCCTTTTGCTACCTTCTCTTTCACCTCTGCTTTCACATCCACCCCCAAGGAGCCAGTAAAAGAAACATAAGTGCATTGTCTCGCCGGAATAACCCTGGTCAGGACCTGCTGCTCCACCTTTGCCTGGGGTGCCACACCTTTCTGTTGACTCTGCGCCCCACCTGCCCCCCCCCCAGTGGCATGATCCCCTCTCCCTAAACAAGAACCACGAGCAGTGGCGTAACTACCGAGGAAGCAGATCCCGCAGTCGCGGGGGGCCAGGGGGTACAGGGGGCCCGGCGGGGCCTGCTTCCTCAGTAAAAAAATCCAAAGCTGATAGAATTAGCACTGTCCCGTTTTTCACTATTGTTTGCGCTAGACCTTCAGGCAAACGTCCCCTGCTATTGTACAATGCCCTTTGACTTTAGGAGGTGAGTTTCAAGCAGCTGTACGGGTGAAGTGAAAATGACCTTTTCTAGCAGGGGGAAACAAATTTAACTGACACCTCTGACTTTTCCTTTGCACTGACCATAGAGTATATACTACAAGAGAAATAGACAGCTATTTCATTAGGATGTGTCATTTTATATTTATCAAAATCATTGTATAGAAATTAATTGCTGTGTTGTTTTGTATTTATGCATTACTGGGAGAAAGAGTTTCTTCCAGGACAGGCTTTAGGTTTGAGTTAATGTTTTAGTACATAGGTGGCTGAAGGAGGATGGCAGCGTTGGGTCCCAAAGATTCTGAGGGGAGGGTTTATTGGGGGTAGAAGAGATTCGGGCCTGCCACACATGCTGTCAAGTAGTTTAAGGATCTGCTTTTTTTTCTCCAGCCAGGCTTACATGTAGGCTGTAGTTAGGCTGACAGACAAATAAGTAAAGTGAAGTGCAATCAATAGGCAATATTTAAGCAGCCTCCTATAAACCTCATTATTACATGACTGGCACCGGTGCTAGCGAAATGTCAGTAGGACAGATATTACTTTTTAAAGGGAACCTATGAGGGTAAATTGTTTCCCACATTAATTGAGTCCAGACTACGGCTGGGGAAATAATACTATTATTAGAAAAAAATGCTCCCAACCAGCACAATTTGGGCAGCATACAAATTAAGCTTAGTGTCCCAGATTGCTGATTATGCGCATGCATGAGTTGGAGACTCTCTTATTAAGCACAAACATGTGATGAAGCCTGGCTGCCAGCATCGGGAGCTCCCTCCTGGTGCGGGCAGCATAGTACTGTTGGGGGGCAAATTTTTGAAAAATAGTATTGTTTCCCCCCAAAGGGAGAGCAGGCTCTGACTGTGTTTATTCTGCTAATATATTTAATATTTCTACCATAGTGGGCATGGTCTAAATTCTGCAGTAACAGCCCCCAAGTTTGCTCATAGTCTGTACAGAGAGATACAAATAAAACTATGGCAGCATAGGTTTTCCCCTGTACTAAGCACAATACAGCAGGAACAGTCCCTAAGTTTGATCATAGTCTGTACAGAGAGATCCCATAAAACTATGGCAGCATAGGTATTCCCCTGTACTAAGCACAATTCAGCAGGAACAGTCCCTAAGTTTGCTCATAGTCTGTACAGAGAGATCCCATAAAACTATGGCAGCATAGGTATTCCCCTGTACTAAGCTCAATTCAGCAGGAACAGTCCCCTAAGTTTGATCATAGTCTGTACAGAGAGATCCCATAAAACTATGGCAACATAGGTATTCCCCTGTACTAAGCACAATTTAGCAGGAACAGTCCCCTAAGTTTGATCATAGTCTGTACAGAGAGATCCCATAAAACTATGGCAGCATAGGTATTCCCTGTACTAAGCACAATTCAGCAGGAATGTTGTTTATAGCCTGTACAGAGAAAAGCCATAAACTATGGCAGCATAGGTATAACCTTGTAATGTTTACCATACAAATAGGATGGTTTAAAGATAGTTCTTTAAACAATTCACTTGTCAGTTACATATACTGTAAAATGTAATTCCTGTGCTGTGTATGCAGTTAAACTCAATAAAAATAAATAAGTGACATATGGTGAGTAATTATAATGGGTCATAGGGAAAGGCAGTCACTATTTGTCATCCAGCCCTAGAATCCTGTGCCAGACAGAAAAACTCTGTCTAGGGGGCCCCACCAAAATGGTTCCAATTGCTGAATAGCAGCCTCTCAGTGCAAACTCCTGGCCTCTAATCCTGTGTGTGATCTCGGGTCACGTGAAGCTTTACCAGTAGCTCAGAAGCAGGGAGAGAGAAATGCACCAGCCGTCACATGCCCCCCTCCATTTTGAAACAGATTACGACAAGACAAGTTTGGGAGGAGAAGGGCAGCAGAAGATAGAATATGAGTGCAGAGGTAAATGCAAAGCTAAAAACCAATGTGTGGGACTTTGTGGAGAAGGTTACATTAACACAAGGACAAAAAAAGGCGGGTACCTGATAAAAAGGAAATAAGGTTGAAGGGGTAGAAAAGGAGACACAAACTGAAGGGCTTAATTGTCTTAATCAGAAGAATATTGAGGTCAAAAGTAAGTGATTTGGAAAAGTGAGTGTGTGATGATATGGCAAAAACATCCTACTATGAGTTCTGGGGATATTATACATGAAATCCTCCCACTATCTTGTGCAGAGGGGGCCTTGAAAATTTTTTTGCAGGGGGGCCCTGGCATCTGAAGTTACGCCACTGACCACGAGCATGCATTGGACAGAATATTAGAAAAACAAGAAGACTGGACAATAATTGGTTAAAATGTTGGACTGGAAGGGATGTTTTGGACTGAGGGGGGCATATCTGACACTGAAAAGCATTTAAATGACAAGTAAGTATTAAGTCTACTGTTTGAATACAAAAGGCTGTTAAAACATTAGCGTTGTCCAGTTATTAAATCTTATTTTTCTTGTTCTTTTTTGCAGCTTGTTCCTAGTTCATATGCACAGGTCACAGCCAAACACCAGAAGCAAGTGTTTATTTATACACCCCTTAGAGGTCTTGAACTTGTGTTAGTGGTCTCTATAAATTAACCAGTTTTCTGCTTATTGTAGGCATACCTGACACATGCAGATATTTATTCTCCCTTAGATTATTCTCAACAAAGTAATTACTTGATATAATCTTAATTAATTAATAATTTGGGAATAACTTCTCTGGCTGCCCATATCCTCTTTCTCGCAGGCCCAGATTTGAGGCAAGGCCACAATGTACTGGGCCTAGGGTAGCATGCCACTCAGCTGCAAGAGCAATTTCCTTGATTCCCGGAGCTTCTTTGCTAGAAATAAAGGATGCTCATACGTGTGGGTCTCAAAGCATCCTAGGATTCAATGCGGCCCTGCTTTCTTGTATTGCTGTATATTGAAACTTCCTATAATTATCCTTGCAATTTGGGAATGTACATTGTAGACATAGAAGCTTAAAAAGGTTAAGATGACTTTTTATGTTCTTGTGGCATACAGATTCCAAGACTATCCCTTTCCAAGTTCACTGCTGTGTGGCGAGCTAACATTTGTCCTTATCAAAATTAAATCATACTGGGTTGTCTTTCAATGTTATTTTTACTAAACTTTTTTTTTGCTTCTGTTTGTACAAATTAATTCAATTTGTTTTACTGTATAAGAGCTCCAGTAAATAGTTTTTACTGTTTCTCTGAATTTAGCTAAAGTAATAGCCTTCTATTGAACATATATTTTTATAGTGAGAGCTCCCAGCTTTAGTAATGTACCGAAAGTACTGAAGTGTAATCTCTGTACATTTTAGTGAGTTTTTGTAAAGTTTTTTGTGTGCTATTTTAATTTTGGGGTCTCAACATTACACACAGAATTGGAATCTATGCATAATGGGTTACATAGTTACAACCCTCCATACTAACTATAGAGTTTAGTATCACAATAGCCTTTTAATTTATGTCTGTCCAAGAAATCATCCAAGCCACTTTTAAAGGCATTAACAGAATCAGCCATCACAACATAGCACGACATTGCATTCCACAACCTCACTGTCCTCACTGTGAAGAACCTCCTATGTGTCTTCAAATGAAAGTTTTTTTCTTCTAGTCTGAAGGGGTGCCCTATGGTATGGTGTTCCTCTTTATGGGTAAAAAGGTCCCCTGCTATTTGTCTATAATGTCCTCTAATCATGTCCCCTCGCAAGCGCCTTTTTTCCAGAGAAAACAACCTCAACCTTGACAGTCTACCCTCATAATTTGTCTTCCATCCCCTCTAACCGTTGCACATCTCTGCACTCTTTCCTTGATTACCTTCTCATAAAGAGAAATTTAGTTAGTCTGACAAGATCTATTACACATAAAACCATGCTGGCACAAACTCATAGTATTACAACATTACATAACTGATTCTTGGGTGTGTGACCAAAAAAAATCACATTCTTCTAGATCCTGTGATATTACTCACAACCTGATGGCACTGCTATGTGACCAGCAGTAACTGTACTACCAGGACGTTGCCCGGTTCAGGCTATGTCGCCGGGCCCCCACACATCCCTCCGGAAGCCAAGATTGTACTTTTTCACTTGAAGGGCCGTTCCTGGGGGGGTCTTTTAGTTTACCAAGGAAAACTATATATTGTTTTTTTCAGGACAACCGGAGCTTTCAAAATTCCGCTTCTGTAAAAAAATATACTGTAGGCTTCTAAGTGTCTAATAAAATATCATGTTTCACATAGTACAATTACATATATCAGAAACATAATTTATTTTATGTACAAGAACACAGCAGATTTAGAGTTCATTTAGTTCTATGTCTCTTGAATGCGCCAATACTAAATATATATAGTTTTATGCAGATTTATCACTTTTATAGATAAAAACCTCCAAGCAGTACACTACCAAATTTCCAAAGCACTACTCCACAAAACGGCATACTTCGGATTTCAGGGCCAAACCTTCCACTAACTTTAGGTTTATCCTAACAAATGACCCAGTTATTAGAAAGAACAGATTCTGGAGAATCAAAAATGGGTAAATATATCTATGTACTTCAAACTACCAAGTTGCAATTCTTTTTTAAAGTTATACTTTTTTATAGAAATTGGTGAATTTTTTAAAAAAAATTACCTCAAAGCTTCCAATCTACAGCATCATATCTCACACACATTGTTAAGTAACAATGTAAAACACCGTAAATATGAATTTCAGGAGTCCACTGAACAGTTTGATGCCCAATATGTATTGTGCCACATGCAAAGCCTGCAAATATGGAATTAAAAGAAAGGAATTCATGTCAAATACAACAAAAGAAACATTCAAGATCAGACAATGTATAAAGTGCACCATGCAAAATGTTGTTTATTGTTTAGAGTGGCCATGAAAACTACAGTACATTGGGAAAACAAATAGACCCTTGCGGGACAGAATGAGAGAACACATAAGAAATATTGAAAAAGGTAGTGTGTCAAAGCATTTTAAAGTAGCACATGACAAAAATCCAAAAGGTTTAAGGTTTTGGGGTATTATACAAGTTAAGAGAAATTGGAGAGGAGGGGATTTAATAAACAAAACACTGCAAGTTGAAAGCAAATGGATATATACTATGGAAACAATGGTGCCCAATGGGTTAAACATAGATATGAATTTGAGAGTATTTTTATAAACCACAACAGCACAAGGAAATACAATACAGTGGGCAAAAGATCATTATAGATTTAAAACCTGTGCTCCACAAGGGGATGGTTCCTACCAGTGTTTTTTATACGAGATGCCATGTGAGTGCATTTTTTATTAATTGTCTTAGAATAAAAACGTTTTACACTATTCGCTTTTTCACATCTTTTAACAGCTACATAAGAAGGAGAGTTGAGATAAAAGCTGGAAAGTCTCTTTATATGCCAACTAAAAAATTTACGTTTGTACCCACCTCGAAATCCATTAAGGAAAGTTCACAAAGCCTTTGTCTATTTACAATATCTAAGGTGGTGGCAAGATCTACAAGGGTTCACACTTAGCGGTGATATAGCTAAGCCCTAGTGGTGTTATTTGAAACAATATTACCCTATATTTTGTTTGTTGGTCCTGTGCCTATGGCGCTGGCTCTTTTTTTTCTAGATACTGTGTTTTCGGGCTTGAGGGGATACAAGTGCGAGCCAGACAAGGACTGTGAACACAATTGACATTTCTGGGACTCAAAATGTTTTGGACTTATCCAATATGTATTGGTTAGCTTTAGTATGTGGCATATAGGGCCACCAAAATATAGACACCCCATTTGAGCAATTAGTTCTGTAATTCCAGATACTGCAAAATCAACACATTTAAATCATTTTGGGGGGGCTAACGTAGAAAAAACGATGTTAACCCCAGAAAACCATATATTTTTGGAAAGTACAAATTCCTCCAAATCTAAATTGTGTATGCATGTCTCTTTACTCCAAAGCACTAAGCCGCAAACCTTTCCTAAATTTGGCAATTTTGGTGACATTTCCAAAAATCACCGCAAAACTTCCACCCTGCAGCATCTAATCTCCCACATACTATTAGGTATCAAGATAAGTCACCCTAAATATGAAAGCCTGGGGTCCTTTGATCAGTTTTATATATAATATGTATAGGTTTACCTTAGCACGTGGCATATAGGGGCCCCAAAATGAAGACCCCCCCATATACTCTGTCATTTCAGGTACTGCAAAATCAACACATCATTTTGAGGGGGGGCAAAGGTAGAAAAAGTATGTTTACCACAGAAAACCATATATTTTCAGAAAGTACACATTCCCCGAATCCAAATTGGGTATGCATGTCTTTCTACTCCAAAGCACCAAGCAGCAAACCTTTCCTATATCTGGTGAGTTCGGTGACATTTACAAAACGTCCACCCTGCAGCATCTTATGTCCCATATACTGTTAGGTACCAAGATACAACACCCCAAATATGAAAGCCTGTCTGCTGAACAGTTTGAAGCCCACTGTACATAGGTTTATTGAAGTACATGGCATTTAAAGACCCCAGAATCTACCTTGTGCATTCTTATTTGATGGTTTATATTTACACTAATTTATAAACATTGCCAGTTTTATATGGGATAAAAGCTACAAAAAGTTATGGTGATCCCTAAAAACAATATTTTTTTGGAAAGTACACATTCTGAAAAAATCCAAAATAGTTAATTTTGTCTTTCTACTTCAAACTACCATACTGCAAAGCTACACTAAAGGCAGCGGTTTTAATGACGTTTCTGAAAATCGCCTACAAATATTCCAATTGGCCGAATTTTTCTCACCCAATTTCTTATGTACAATTGAATAACACCATAAATATTGATGCCAAGGGGCATGTTTACTAACATTGGAGATAAATATCTGGAGAGATTTCTGGAGATGTTGCCCATAGCAACCAATCAGATCTTTGCTTTTGTTTTCTAACTTGGCTGTGGCTGTTTAAATCTAATTGCTGATTGGTTGCCATGGGCAACATCGCAGAAATCTCTCCAGATATTTATCTCCAATGTTAGTAAACATGCCCCCAAGTGTCTACTGAACAATTTGATGCCCACTGTGCATAGATATACCAAAGCAGCTGGTATGTGTGGACCCCAAATAAAAATAGTGCATTTTCTCAGCTGCCGCTTTCACCTTCAATGAACAATGGCCTCTGACTCTGTATTATGTGTCACAAGACTGCCTAATAATAAAAAGACCCCCCAAAACCATATTGTTTTGTGTAGTACAAATTCTGAGGAATCCTAAATAGGTAATTAAGTCTTTCTACTCCAAACTACCATACTGCAAAGCAACACTAAAGGCAGCGGGTGCTGGGTGTCTGCACTCACATTCCCCAAAAGCACACATGCTTCTGTCGCATCTGCTGTTAGGGGTTGTATGGTGGCCAATCGGATTGCACAGAGTGGAGGAAAAAGCCTGTGCTGGTTGCCCAGAGGATTGAGGTATGAGGAAGTGGCTGCATGTGGCTCAGGGACAAGGGGGAGGTGCTGGAGGTCCCTGTTTTTTCCCCTAACAGCAGGCACATGTCTATGCTTTGTGAGGGGTGGGGGCTGCAATCAGGTCATCAGGGAGGTTAATGAACAGCCTCTGCTCATTCTCTAGGGGGTCGCTGACAGCTCAGATGCTCTGATGTAGAGTAATCACTTAAAATACAGAGAGAAAGGAAATCACTTTTAAAAATCTGAATTATTTGATTAAAATGCAGACTATGGGAGACTGCCTTCCAGTAACTCAGAGCTTTCTGGATAACAGGTTTCTGGATAATTGATCTCTATTTTGTGAGTCTTTGCACCTGTCTAGTTTTTTTCTTAGATTCATGTTTTAAATTTCTGTGCACTGTCCACAGAAAACTGGAATGCTAAACAAAAGGAAAGTGTGAGAACAAAGACAGTATGGTATTCAATCAAGTAAAGCTGATAAACTTCACAGTGAGTTATGATTTATACTGCAGTTCAGGATGTGATTCAGCTACTACAAAGAATCATGAGGTAGCAAGCAATTAGGAAAAACTTTGAGCATACTTGCAATTTTAATCAAAGAAGAGATGACCTTCGAAGATATGCTATCTATTACAGTGATCATGCTGATTCATAATGGGAGAATTCACAGAGGAGATTTTCTTCTCTGTTTTCTATATTAAGACTGGAGGGTTGAAAATCTGATGATTCAGCGGATGCTTTTTTGTGTGAAATACATTTGCAGTCAGGTACACATGCACACATTGTTTTGTATTTGACATTGAGATAAGGTCAGTATATAGTATTTCATTTGTATAGTATATTGAGATAAGGTCAGTATATAGTTTTTCATTTGTATAGTATATTCTTTTTCAAAGAGCAGGAAGATACTGATTCAGCAGATATTATGTAATGAAGACAGGCTACACATATCACATACAAACTATGCATTGCATAACCGATAAAATAGACCAAAATAACACGTTTTACACATGTGATTCTATGACATTAAAGGAGGTTATTTACTAAAACTTGTTTTTTTTTTCCTCATATTTTACCAAAAACAAACTCAACTTAACTCCAATCCATGAATTTGGCTAATTTACGAATAATTAAACTCAAAAAAATCAGATAAAAAAAACTCCAAAAATTCGAGTTTTAATGAAGATCTCAAATTTATAGACTTAAATAACTTGAATTTATCAAGTTTTCTAGCAAAAACCATCACCAAATAGCCCAAAAAAACTGAAGGCAAAAAACATCTTCAAATGGTTACAGGGACTTCTGCCATTGACTTTTACATGAATTTGTCAGCTGGAGTATATTTTGCAGCTTTGGAGCATAATAAAGGGGTTATTTTCTAAAAACCAAATTGATCTCATAATTTTCTTAAAAAACCACAACCAAACTCCCATGCTAGATTTGACCTTATTTATTAATAAAATAACCCAAATTAATCGTTTCGGAAAAACTCGATAAAATCAAGCAAAAACCAAAAGCCTTCAAATTTCGAAAACAAAACTCAACCTTTAAAAGACCCCTAAATGTATTTGCAGTTAGAAACTTTATTCAGCTATACAATAAATGAAACTAAGGGGTCTATTTATTAAAGGTCAAGTTTTGTTTTTACTAAAAAAGCTTGAATTTTTAGAGAAAAAGAAATTCAATAAATATTTGAGGTTGTTTTTATCCAATGTTTTGTGAGTTTACTTATTAGTAAACTAGCTAAATTCATGGTTGGGAGTTCTAATTTGTTTCTGGTAAAATATGAGAAAAAAAAATGTTTTAGTAAAACAAAACCTAAGTTTTACTAAGTTTGGCCAGGTACAGTAAGCCATAGCAACCATTAAGATGTTTGCTTTTAAAAAGGTAGGCACTATGCTTTCCTCTTGTATTTGTCTATATGTATTTTGTGGTCACAGCCTCAGTGCACCCCCACCTAATGTTTTTAAAAATTAGTGGTGAGCGCAATTTTCCCTTGTTTGTTATAGTTATACAGGAGCAGTGACCAGCTCCTTGTTGTAGCTCCCACCCTTCCCAACTATAGTCAGGTGATCCCACTGGTGTCTAATAAAAGGGCAGCCAAGTTTGGGAGTTTTACTTTGAAAGCAGCTAGTAAGTTGCAGGTAAAACTTAGTCCCTTTGTAAAACGTATAATTAAGTAATTGAATTCTTAATGAATCAGATGAAAATTTAGTGTAGGACTGGCCAGATATGGGATGACTTTGACGTAGTTGACCAGCTTAAATATATTGCAATATATGGACAAACAACCCCTGTTTTGTTTAAAGGGTAAGGCATTTTTCAGTGGCAGTATGCACAAAATGTCTCTGTCTTAGATATATTGATAATGGGTTGAGTGCAGAGGACCTCTTGTATTTGTCTATATGTATTTTGTGGTCACAGCCTCATTGCATCCCCGCCTAATGTTTTTGAAAATTAGTGGTGAGCACAACTTTCCCTTGTTTGTTACAATATGCTTTCTGCTGATTGTGTATCTCTCCTCTAATGATCTCAACACAGAGCTTTTAAATCAGTACTCTTCCTGCTGTCGAATGTCCCACAGATACCTTAACCCTTTGACTGGCAAGTAGGGATGGGCAAAAATTCGCATTAAAGTCTATGGGCGTCAAAAACATTTTGTCGCGCGGCGAAACTGTTTTGACGCGCGTCTTTTTTTTTTTTTTTGACGCCCACCACCATATAAGTCTATGGGCGTAATTTTTTCGGCGAAACGAGGCGAAAAAATTCGCCCATCCCTGCTGGCAAGCACGTACAGTGTACGTGCTGACGGTTCAGGTCTCAGGCTGCCAAGAACGTACACCGTACGTTCTGCTGCAGCTGATCCCTTCTGTCTGCATTGGCAGCTTTTGCCGCCTCCACAGAGAGTCAGGAGGGATGACAGCCACCTGGGCAACGAGGCTGGGGGGCTATCAAGTCAGATCTGCGACGCGATTGTCGCAGATCTGAATTCAAAGTAGCAGATGTGCCACGCATGGCGCTGCTGCTGCTACTTCCCTTACCTCCTCCATGACGCTCACCCGACCACTCAATTCCTGTTGCGCAATAACTCTGCAGACACAATGTCCAGGGTCCCTCCATCAATTCAAGCAATCCCCCTGCTACAAAAACGGTGAGTGCACATTTTTTTACACACTTACATGAACTTACTCACACTTACAGTACATTTATGCACTTACACACACATTTTAGGAAAGATTAGTATTTTTGTTTTTCTATTTTTTATTTTGGCACACTTGCTCCCTTTTGTACACTTATTTATATTTTACATGTATTTACACACTCAGACAACTTTTATAAGTGCACAAACATGTATACACAAAAACTCACAAGCAGGTTTATTTTTTTTTTTATTAATTCATTGTACCATTATCTTTTGGTTTTTTTGCCTAAAAACTTGTTATTTTGGCAGTGCGACTATTGAATAATTGATTTTGGCCATTAATTACACTTTTTAGATCAGTTATTTTGTTATTTCATCGATTTACGCTATTTTTGTGGTTTTATTGCAATTTTATCCCTGCGTTATTGTTCCTTATGTATCTTTAGTATAGTTTTGCTGTTTGGTGTTTAGTTTGATTAGCCAGAATATATGCTTTACAGTTTGGGGGTTTTCCGGCCCATAAAGCACAGTTGGGGCCATGGAGGATTTCCATTGAGGCTTGGGGAGGCTTCCAAAACCTCCCTGACACCTCAAAGAAAAGAGGAAAAAAATCTCCCTTACTGAATGCTGCTGTTGGACAGCTTAAACTCTGATGCTGTAAAAAATCAGCTGCACTCTGATTGGAGCTTTCCCCTTGAAGCTTCTCCTATCAGAGGACACCACTCATAACAGACTGTAAAATAGACCTGTGGACACATTAGGAACTGAAGGTGGGCCTGTGGACAAATTAGGAACTGAAGGAATGGCAGAAGAAAAGGCAGATGCAGTGATAAAGACTACTCAATCTGATGATGTAAGTAAGGAAATGTTTTGGTATGGTAGTCTGAGGATAAGGCATTTACAGTCCAGGGGTAACTATAAACTATTGTGCATTTTCCCTGACTGTGACACCCATGCTTTTATTTGATGCAAAGAAAGTAGATGAGCAGCCCTAAAATGAGTGTCATTATGAATACACTTGCGTTGTTACTGATGAATCTTTTTTAACCCTGAACTGGCTTCCGTGGTGTTTAATGTAGGAAATACAAGTCTTTTTAAGCCATGATGACTTCTGTTGAAACAGGGTGTAATATAAGAACATCTACCCAGTGTTCCTTGCAACCCTTATTATACTTATTGCCAGGAGTTCTAGTTTGAGAGGCTATGTTCCCACATCTCAGATAAAATGTTTCTCCTCTGATGTAATACCCAAAGATAAAGGCGCTGATTACTATATCAAAGTAAAGGAATGATATATAATGTTTATTTTTGTGGTTCCTTTCACAGCTCTTTCTATAGTTCTTCAACCTTAGAAACCTGTAAATGAAAACCACTGTAACAATTAATTTATCATAACAAAAGTAGAATTGGACACGTGGAGTGTTATCCTTTTGGATTTAAATCAAGCTAAGAATATAGTTAGCACCTTTAGTCAGTGTGAAAGTGTGTATTGCTATTTCATATTAGGTGGAAGGTACTTGTATAAGAGCATGGTGAGTCTGTACCAAAATAGTGTTAATACTCTATCCCATTGTGTAATACAGTGCTATGTCTCAGACAGGCTTCCTGTGTTTTATTAGCTGTTCTTGTCTTTATCAACATTTGCAATTTTGACTAAATATATGACTGCTGATCCTATGTCTGCTCTGGACTGTCTTAGGGCAGAGACACACGCTCAGATTCTGGGTGATTAGTTGCCCGGCGACAAATCTCCTCTTCTTCGAGCGACTAATCTCCCCAAACTGCCTTGCTGCAGGCTAGAATGTAAATCGCTGGCGGGATGGCACTTGGAGCACTTCGTTTTCCGAAGTCGCCTGACGAGGAAACTTCAGGCGACTTTGGAAAATGAAGTGCTCTGAGTGCCATCCCGCTGGTGATTTACATTTTAGCCGGCGGGAAGGCAGTTCAGGACAATTAGTACACCACGAAGAAGATGAGATTTGTCACTGGGCGACTAATCTTCCCGAAACATGATAGATCTTTGTGGAGTCTCCTCACCAGCTCGGAATATTTGCAGCACCTTTCATCCCCCCTCAATGACAGGTTCTGTATAGGTTTTAACTGAAAGAGAATTTTGCTTGAGGGGCTGTTTGCATATGTAGTTTTTCCTTATTTTCTTTTCATTTTGTGTTTGTTCAGTGGAAGCATTTATGACACTATGGCTGGGAAACATATTTAGCTAAAAGGGTTAACAGGGAGCTGAAGGGAAAACAGTGCATAAAAGAAACAAGTGGATTGGGGGGAAAAAGGCCGGCTATAAGGGAACAAAATAAAGAAAAATATATGAAAAAAGTGAATGAGATGAGAGTGAAATGGAGTAATGGTGGAATAACAGAATTCTGAATCAAAGAGGCTTTTAAAGGAGAAGGAAAGCTACGGAGGCATTTTATTGCCAATAGATTAGCTGCAATAGTGCAAGATAGAATGCTATATTTATTCTGTAGAATATTTTACCATACCTGAGTAAAAAGTTCTAGAAACTCTCTGTTTGTTTAGACTAGGAGCTGCAGTATTAATGTGGTGTGACATCACTTCCTACCTGATTCTCTCCCTGCTCTGGGCTCAGATTACAGTAGAGAAGGGAGGGGTGGGGGGAGAGGAGCAAACTGAGCATGCTCTTGCCCAGGGCAATGAGGTTTAAGCTGAAGGCAGGAAGTCTGATACAGAAGCCCATGAGTACACAATAGAAGGAAAGAAATGCTGTGTTTCTTTTGACAGGGGACTCAGAGCAACATTACTTGGGGGGTTTACTGGTATATTTAGATGGACCTTTCTGATAAGGCTTACTTAGTTTTAACCTTTCCTTCCTTTTTTGTTGTGAAAGACAACAAAAAAGGAAAGAGGAATATATGTAAACATTTTTGTTGGAAAAAAAGTTGTATTTTAGTGACCATTTATGTGCATTGGGACTTGTACATGAAACTGGTATTTACGTTATAAACGTAAATATTGTTTTCATGTTGAACAATGCGCAGTTGTGAATGTTGTTACACCCTTAATACTTTTTATTACGTCTTTCTATTTAGATCCTCTTCTACTAATATTCCCATCTTTTGTTTAAGCCAAAGCCTAGTTGCTGCAAATAAGACTTAAGCAGCCCGATCGCTGCTGAAATACCAAATTGGGGAGCTGCTGAGCAAAACTCTAAATAACTAAAAAAAACACACAAATAAAAATGAAGACTAATTGCAAATGATCTTAGAATATTAATGTCTGCATGATACTGAATGTTAATTTAAAGGTGAACAACTATTTTAAGGCATCCCATGTATGGCCAACTTTAGCCATCCCAAAAAGAAAAATCACCCTCCGCCTATGGTTGGGGCTCTTTTTTCAGCAGCTTAGTTGGCTAGCGTGAAAATTCATATGCACGTTTTTCATTTGGGGTCCGTACATACCACATACTATTCTATACTATGGACATCAAACTATTCAGTAGACCTCTGACGTCCATATTTAGGGTGATTTTTCTTTGTACGTAAAACATTGTGTGCGATAAATGCAACATTTTTAGGCGATGGTGATTTTGTTTGGTGATTTCATTTAGAAAGATGTATTTATCTTTGTTGGATTCACCAGAATGTGTAGTTTCCAAAAATATATGGTTTTGGGGGGGGGGTCTTTGCTATTAGGAGGGTTTTGAGGCACATAATATGAAGTCAAAGGTCTATGTTCAGAGAAGGTTAATCGGCAGCGGAGAAAACTCATATGCACTATTTTCATTTGGGGTCCGCACATGCCAGCTGCCTTGGTATATCAATGCATATTGGACAAACTCTTCAGTAGACCCTTGGCATCAATATTTATGGTGTTTTACAATTGTATTTAAAAAATTGGGTGAGATAAATGCGGGCAATTGCAATATTTTTAGGAGATTTTCAGAAATGTAAAAAACGTTGCTTTTATCGCCAAATTTAGGAAAGGTTTGCAGTTTGGTGCTTTGGAGTAGAAAGACATGCATACCCAATTTGGATTCAGGGGAATGTGAACTTTCCGAATATATATGGTTTTCTGGGGTAAACATACTTTTTCTACCTTTGCACCCCCTCAAAATGATGTAAATGTGTTGATTTTGCAGTACCTGAAATGACAAACCATATGGGAGGTCTTCATTTTGGGGCCCCTATATGCCAGGTGCTTAGGTAAACCTATACATATTGGGCATCAAACTGTTCAGGGGACCCAATGCTTTAATATTTGGGGTGATTTATATTGATGAAAAATATCACCAAAATTGCCAAATTTGTATTCAGGGGAAGATGTACTTTCCGAAAATATATGGTTTTCTGGGGTGAACGTACTTTTTTCTAACTCTGCCCCCCCCCCCAAACTATGTAAATGTGTTGATATTGCATCTGGTATTTTGGTGGGCCCCTGGTCTAAGATTTTTGGGTGGGCCCCTGCTGTCCTGTCCAAATCGGCTGTGTTCTCGTACATAAAATAAATGATGTTTCTGATACATGTGATTGTTCTTTGTGAAACATGATTTTTTTCATTTTATTAGACACTTAAAAGCCTATATTTTTTTTTACAGAAGTAGAATTACGCCAAAATTCTTGCATACTTTGAAAGTTCAGGTTGTCCTGAAAAAAACAATATATTGTTTTCCTGGGTAAACTAAAAGAGCGCCAGGAAAGGCCCTTAAAGTGAAAGAGTGCAAAATGTCTAAAAACTTCTTGGCAGTAGATGTTCGCATCTAGGACAAAATGGCTGGCAGGGAAAGGGTTAAAGGGATTCTGTCATGATTTTTATATCCAAATTACATTGCAAATAATTCACTCTACAATATAAAATTTAATTCCTGAACCAGGAAATGTATTTTTTTTAGATGTAATATTGGTGTGTAGGTAGCCATCTGAGGTCATTTTGTCTAGTCATGTGCTTTCAGAAAGAGTCAGGGCTTTATGATGGAACTGCTTTCTGGCAGGCTGTTGTTTCACCTACTCAATGTAACTTAAGGGTTTCGCAATGGGACCTGGATTTTACTATTGAGTGCTGTTCTTAGATCTACCAGGTAGCTGTTATCTTGTGTCAGGAAGCTGTTATCTGGTTACCTTCCTATTGTTCTATTGTTAGGCTGCTGGAGGGGAAAGGGAGGGGTGATATCACTCCAATTTACAATGCAGCAGTAAAGAGTGACTGAAGTTCATCAGAGCACAAGTCACATGACTGGGGGCTCCTAGGAAACTGACAATATGGCTTGCCCCATGTAAGATTTCAAGATTAAATATAAAAGAATCTGTTTGCTCTTTCGAGAAACTGGCCTTCCTCTCTAGAGACTATTGGCTCTCCAATCTGGCCTTCTCATTAATACCTCTCTCATTACCTCTGAACACTTGTATTCAAGACTTTGCAACCCTTTTGCTGGAATTCTCTCCCAGGTTTTGTATGACTTTCTCCTAATCTATCACAGTCTATAAAAAGACATTTATTTAGGGAAGCATACCCTCATCTATCTTAGCATAGCTTCTGAGTGCACTTCCCTCTCCTTTTATACACTAGGGAACAAGAACTTGGGTCAATGGTAATACCTCCCTCCCACAAGGCATACATTACTACTCTAGACTTCATGAACAACATGGGAAGGTTAACACTGTATGTCCCAAACCAAACTCTCAAATTCTCATTGCTATATTTTTTTCATTTCTACTCAATGAAATGAATCACACTGTCACGGCCGGCACCCAATACCAGAACAGGTGCCAAGTACCCTGGTCTCGGCTCGGCTTCACCAGTAGTGTGACCACCGTTGGGCTTCCGGAGGAGCCCTCAGCTTACTTGGGTGCCACCTGGACCTATCGAGGGGTGCAAGACGAGATGTTCTGGCTAGCAGAGGGGCACGGCAGGTAGATAGTCTTTTGGGCCAAAGGTCACGGTACAAATGGAGCAGGCAAGAGAATCGTCAGACAGGCAGGGTCGAGGCAGGCAGATATCAAGAATCGTCAGGCAGGCAAGGGTCAAACCGGGTAATCAAACAGATGGGGTCAGGCAGAAAGAGTAGTCGAGATGCAGGCAAAGGTCAGGATTCGGATATCAGAATAGTCAGGAAAAGGCAGGGATCAAAATAACAGATACAAATTTCACAGGAACAGACAGCACAAGGCTTCAGGAACCACCAGAATCAAGATTCTATCACGGGCACTGGCTGGGAGTAGGAATGGGCCTTAAATACCTCCAAATTTCGCGTCAAAACGTGCCCAATGCGCGCTGGCGTAATTGCGCCAGCGCGGCTGTACCTTTAAGAGGAGCGCAGGCGCGCCGCGCGCCATAGAGAACCAAGATGGCGCCGGCGCTGGAGGCCGGAACAGGAGCGCGGCGGCGTGGACGGCCGTCCACGCCGCCGCACCACTAGACCACCAGGTAATTTTATTACACACAGGGCATAGAGGAGGGGCAGACAATATTTGATTGACAGCCGAGATTTTTAAATGAGCTTACAACAGCTATGGATGCTTTAATAAAAAATAGAAATGGGATTTCATGTTTAATTTGAAAAGGACTTTTATTATACAGATGTTTGTGTCTGGGTGACGGGTCCACTTTTGGGGGCAGATGTATGAAGAGTCGAATATCGAGGGTTAATTAACCCTCGATATTCGACTAGGAACTAAAATCGTTCGACTTCGAATATCGAAGTCGAACGATTTAGCGCAAATCCTTCGATCGAACGATTAAATCCTTCGAATCGAACGATTCGAAGGATTTTAATCCAACGATCAAAGGAATATCCTTCGATCAAAAAAAACTCAGGCAAGCCTATGGGGACCTTCCCCAAAGGCTAACATTGAGTTCGGTAGCTTTTTTTTCGGTAGCTTTTAGCTGCCGAACTAGGGGGTCGAAGTTTTTCTTAAAGAGACAGTACTTCGACTATCGAATGGTCGAATAGTCGAACGATTTTTAGTTCGAATCGTTCGATTCGTAGTCGAAGTCGTAGTCGAAGGTCGAAGTAGCCCATTTGATGGTCGAAGTAGCCCAAAAAACACTTCGAAATTCGAAGTTTTTTTAATTCGAATCCTTCACTCGAGCTTTGTAAATGTGCCCCTAACTCTTTTTTTTAACCTGCCCAACTGCTAGTTGATCCAGAGGAAGGCAAAAAATCCCATCTGAAGCCTCTCCAATTTGCCTCAGAGGGGGAAAAAATTCCTTCCTGACTCCAAAATGGCAATCGGACTAGTCCCTGGATCAACTTGTACTATGAGCTATCTTCCATAACCCTGTATTTCCTCACTTGCTAAAAAGCCATCCAACCCCTTTTTAAGATAGCTAATGTATCAGATATTCAGAAAAAGCGCCCTAAAATTGGGCATACTTCTTATTATGCAGGCACCTCCACACACTGTTCTCTGGGCCAGTCAATCTAATGCATCAGCCTGTACAACTGATCTAGGGAGAGAATTCCACATCTTCACAGCTCTTGTAAAAAACTCCTTCCTAATATTTAGGCGGAAATCTGTTTTCTTCTAATCCGAATGGGTGACCTTGTGTCAGTGGAAAGACCTACTGGTAAATATAGTATTAGAGAGATAATTACATGATCCCCTTTTATATTTATACATAGTTATCATATCACCCCTTAAACACGTCTTCTCCAGCGCGAACATCCCCAATTTAGCCAGTCTTTCCTCATAGCTAACAGTTTCCATACCTGCTTACTGGCATTGCTTGCTACAGCCACGTTTATCATCTACAAGGACTCCAAGGTCCTTTTCCATAATTGGTTTGCCTAGTTCAGTCTCATTAAGGGTATAAGTGGCTTGGATATTTTTACATCCAAGGTGCATGACTATACATTTATCAGCATTGATTCTCATTTGCCACTTCGCTGCCCAGATTTCCAGTTTGTAAAATTACTGTTGCAAGGATGCCACATCCTGGATGGAATTAATTGGGCTGGATAATTTTGTGTCATCTGCAAACACTGATACATTTCTTACTATACCCCCTAAGTCATTAATGAACAAGTTAAATAAAAGTGGACCAAATACCGAGCCCTGAGGGACCCCACTAAGAACCTTACCCGAAATAGAGAATGCACCATTAACAACCACTCTCTGTACCTGTTCCTGTAGCCAGTTCCCTACCGATGTGCAAACCACTTCATTAAGCCCAACAGACCTTAGTATAGAAAGTAGTCGCTTGTGGGGCACGATATCAAATGCTTTGGCAAAATCCAAATAGATCACATCTACTGATCTCCCCCCACTGTCCAGCATCTTACTTACCTCATCATAAAAAAGCAATCAAATTTGTCTGACATGACCTATCATTCATAAAGCCATGCTGATTGCTGCTCATAATGCCATTCACTAGGACAAAATTTTGAATGTGATCCCTTAAAGGAGAAGGAACGCTACCAAAGCAGTTTATTGCCAATAGATTAGCCACAATGGTGCAAGCTATAACACTATATTTATTTGCAGAATGCTGTACCATACCGGAGTAAACAGCTCTAGAAGCTCTCTCTGTTTGTTTAGGATAGTGGCTTCCATATTAGCTTTTTGTGACATCACTTCCTGCCTGAGTTTCTCCCTGCTCACTCATAGCTCTGGGCTCAGAATACAGCAGGGAGGGGGGAGGGGCAAAAGGGAGGGGGAGAGGCAGAGAGGAGCAAACTGAGCATGCGCAAGCCCTAGCCCTGGAGGTTTATGCTGACAGCAGGAAGTCTGATACAGAAGTCCATGTGTACACAATAGAAGGAAAGAAATGCTGTGTTTCTTTTTGCAGAGTACTCCAAGCAACATTACTTTGAGGGTTTACTGTTGTGATAAAGCTTACTTAGTGTTAGCCTTTCCTTCTCCTTTAACAAGCCTTCAAATATTTTTCCCACCATAGATGTCAAATTTACTGGCCTATAATTGCCAGGCTGAGATCTAAATCCCTTTTTATCTATAGAAATAAGTCAAATCAACTGGACTTGCTGTGTTTGTTCCTTGAAGACGTTTCACCAGTCATCCAACTGGCTTTCTCAATTCACAATAATTTGTAAATCTTCCTTCGAGAATATATATCCTCTGGAATGTTGCTCCAATCAGCATAATCTGTTTATTATAATCCAATGATGTCATTAAATTAGGTGGTGATTGTATTAGCAAGATTGGAGCTTTGATGTGTTATTAAACCTTCCAGGGAGAGGTGCCAAAACAGCATTGTATGTGGCAGACAATAGATGTTGCATCCCCCTGCCTCTATTCAGACTTGATTTTTCAGTTACATATATGGCTCCTTTAACACCTCTTTTAAACCAGTTGCTCTCCCAGTCTAGAAAGACAACACCCTAGGCAACAGAATAAAGCTTAACCCAGAGCAAGTATGTTCCTTACTGGACCTATGCCTAATTACCACATATTTCAAGTACAAGGATAAGTTCTACAGGCAGAAGCATGAAAGGTCCTGGATAGCTTCACAGGAATCACTCCCAGTCATTGGTTTCATTATGTAGATGATACACAGTGGCGGAACTACCGGGGGAGCAGGGGGGTGCGAGTGTGCCAGGGCCCACACCCCCTCAGGGCCCCCCCCGGCAGCCCGTGCGTGCGCCACTGACAAATGCGGGCAGTACGGAGGGGGACGTGGCGCGGCTGGAAATAGAGATCCACAGGAAGGTACAGTGATGTACTTGGGAGATGTGGCCCCTCTCGGGGGAATTGATAGCACATACACTACACAGTAGAGCATATGGTCTCAAACTGGACTAATATAGGGCTGATCCGATGGTGACGGTGCAGCTCAGAAGTGGTAGGACCTTATACACTGGTCGGTAAAACCTTTTTCTTTTATTCCTCATGCCCAGGCAGGGCATTTCAGCACCAGGAACCATTTTGATATCTACATTTTGGGCACTTATAACATTGCAATGGGTGCGTGTGACTCTGTTATTTCATTCTGGCAATTGCTTTGTTTGATGGAATATATTTAAGATACCAGTGGGTACAATAATTTACTAGGTGTTGAACTATAACAACCCTCCATTTAACGCCAGAGCACCAATAAAGCCACTACACCTGAACACATTTATGAAAATTAGGTGCTGAACTATAACAACCCTCCATTTAATGCCAAAGCACTAATACATGTCACTACACTGGGATATATTTCTGGAAATTTGGTTCTGAACTATAACAACCTTTCATTTAATGCCTGAGCACTAATAAAGTTACTACACTGAAACACATTTCTGGAAACTAAGTGGCATGTTTACTAACATTGGAGATAAATTTCTGGAGAGATTTCTGGAGATGTTGCCCATGGCAACCAATCAGCAATTAGATTTAAACAGCCATCTATAACTTAGAAAACAAAAGCAAAGATCTGATTGGTTGCTATGGGCAACATCTCCAGAAATGTTTCTAGATATTTATCTCCAATGTTAATAAACATGCCCCTAAGTACTGAACTATAACTACCCACCTCTTACCATCACAGCACCAATAAAGTCATTATACTGGAATAGGGATGTAGCGAACGTCGGAAAAAAAGTTCGCGAACATATTCGCGAACTTGCGCAAAAATGCGAGCGGTTCGCGAACGGTTCGCGAACCCCATAGACTTCAATGGGAAGGCGAACTTTAACATCTAGAAAAGACATTTCTGGCCAGAAAAATGATTTTAAAGTTGTTTAAAGGGTGCAACGACCTGGACAGTGGCATGCCAGAGGGGGATCATGGGCAAAAATGTTTCTAAAAAATCCATTGTTGACACAGCGCTGCGTTTTGTGCTGTAAAGGGCAGAAATCACACTACATTTCTAAACCTGTGTAATAAAATGCTTTAAAACGTCCGGCGTCTACATGCCAATCAAGTCGTGTAAAAGTTACAGCCTGTTCACACGCAAAGACGAAACGCGGTGCTTACTGCAACGCAAAAAGACGCAAAGAGCTTTAATGAATGATACCGTCAAGTGAGCAAATAATAGTTTTTAATTACTAGTTGCTTGTCACCTCCAGGATGTTCGTCCTGTTGGTGGCAATATTTCTGTAGTGGTGTGTTTAGCAGTCACCGTGCTTGTGCGCACGTGCACGGTCAGGCAGAGGTAATTCAATGTACAGTGAAGTGAACCAAAAAACACAGATTCTGCAGTGTGGGCCCAGTTTTGGTCTACTTTATTGATCACCTGCGGTGACCATAAAAGATGCGATTTTGCCACTGTTGCAGAACCCTGAAAAATTAGGCATGTGTACTTTCCTGAAAAATTATGTTTTTTTTGTCGCAGCCACTGAACCAGAAGTCCAGAAACAATATGCCATATAAATGCTGAAAATATTAATTTTTTTTTGTGGCAGCCACTGCAGCACAGAGGCCAGAAAAAATATGCCATATAAATGCAAACAATATTAATTTTTTTTTGTCGCAGCCACTGCAGCACAGAGGCCAGAAAAAATATGCCATATAAATGCAAACAATATTATTTTTTTTTTGTCGCAGCCACTGCAGCACAGAGGCCAGGAAAAATATGCCATATAAATGCTAACAATATACATTTTTTTTGTCGCAGACACTGAAGCACAGAGGCCATAAAAAATATGCCATATAAATGCAGAAAATATGCATTTTTTTGGTCGCAGCCACTGAAGCACAGTTGACAGAAAAATTATGCCATATAAATGCAGAAAATATAAATTTTTTTGGTTGCAGCCACTGAAGCACAGAGGCCAGAAAAATTATGTCATATAAATGCAGAAAATATGCATTTTTTTGGTCGCAGCCACTGAAGCACAGTTGACAGAAAAATTATGCCATATAAATGCAGAAAATATAAATTTTTTTGGTTGCAGCCACTGAAGCACAGTTGCCAGAAAAAATATGCCATATAAATGCAGAAAATATAAATTTTTTTGGTTGCAGCCACTGAAGCACAGTTGACAGAAAAATTATGTCATATAAATGCAGAAAATATGCATTTTTTTGGTCGCAGCCACTGAAGCACAGTTGACAGAAAAATTATGCCATATAAATGCAGAAAATATAAATTTTTTTGGTTGCAGCCACTGAAGCACAGAGGCCAGAAAAATTATGCCATATAAATGCAGAAAATATGCATTTTTTTGGTTGCAGCCACTGAAGCACAGAGGCCAGAAAAATTATGCCATATAAATGCAGAAAATATGCATTTTTTTGGACGCAGCCACTGAAGCACAGTTGCCAGAAAAAATATGCCATATAAATGCTGAAAATAGTCATTTTTCGCCATACGTTGACCTTGTAGACATTGTTTGCCCAGTTTTTTTGGTTGCAGCCACTGAAGCACAGAGGCCAGAAAAAATTAAACCAGTAGGGTTTGCACCCTAGTTTGTAACGGTGGCGGAGGGAGGAGGACGCTAAAGGACAGCTGTGTGTGGAGTCATGAGGCTTGAAGAGAAGGACAGCTGCATAGAAGTCAGAACAAGTCTTCCGGCGTGCAGTAACCCTCCGAGATCCACCCCTCATTCATTTTAATAAAGGTCAGGTAATCGACACTTTTGTGACCTAGGCGAGTTCTCTTCTCAGTTACAATCCCTCCTGCTGCACTGAAGGTCCTTTCTGAGAGCACACTTGAGGCTGGGCAAGACAAGAGGTTCATGGCAAATTGTGACAGCTCTGGCCACAGATCAAGCCTGCGCACCCAGTAGTCCAGGGGTTCATCGCTCCTCAGAGTGTCGATATCTGCAGTTAATGCCAGGTAGTCCGCTACCTGCCGGTCGAGGCGTTCTTTGAGGGTGGATCCAGAAGGGTTGTGGCGCTGCCTTGGACAGAAAAACATTTGCATGTCTGACGTTACAGACTGGCCAAAGGGCTTTGTCCTTGCAGGTGTGCTCGTGGCAGGATTACTGGCACCTCTGCCCCTGGAATGTTGATGAGTTCCTGAAGTGACATCACCCTTAAAAGCATTGTACAACATGTTTTGCAGGCTGGTTTGTAAATGCCGCATCTTTTCGGACTTGTGGTATGTTGGTAACATTTCTGACACTTTATGCTTGTACCGAGGGTCTAGTAGCGTTGCGACCCAGTACAGGTCCTTCTCCTTAAGCCTCTTGATACGGGGGTCCTTCAACAGGCATGACAGCATGAAAGACCCCATTCTCACAAGGTTGGATGCAGAGCTATCCATCTCCGCTTCCTCATTATCAAGGACTGCATCATCCACGGTCTCCTCCCCCCAGCCACGTACAAGACCAGGGGTCCCCAAAAGGTCACCACTAGCCCCCTGGGAAGCCTGCTCCTGTTGGTCCTCCTCCTCCTCCTCCACAAAGCCACCTTCCTCCTCTGACTCCACTTCTGGCACCTCTCCCTGCGTTGCAGCAGGTGCCTGGGTTCGTTCTGGTGATTCCGACCAGAAATCGTGCGCTTCCAGCTCCTCGTCACGCTGGTCTACAGCCTCATCTGTCACTCGTCGCACGGCACGCTCCAGGAATAAAGCGAAGGGTATTAGGTCGCTGATGGTGCCTTCGGTGCGACTGACCATATTTGTCACCTCTTCAAAAGGTCGCATGAGCCTGCAGGCATCGCGCATAAGCACCCAGTAACGGGGGAAAAAAATCCCCAGCTGTGCAGATCCAGTCCTACCACCCAGTTCAAAAAGGTACTCGTTGACGGCCCTTTGTTGTTGCAGCAGACGTTCCAACATAAGGAGCGTTGAATTCCAGCGAGTCTGGCTGTCAGAAATCAAACGCCTGACTGGCATGTTGTAGCGCTGCTGAATGTCAGCAAGGCGTGCCATGGCTGTGTAGGAACGCCTGAAATGGGCCGACACCTTTCTGGACTGGGTGAGAACGTCCTGGAATCCTGGGTACTTGGAGACAAAACGTTGGACTATTAAATTTAACACATGTGCCATGCAGGGCACATGTGTTAAATTGCCTAGTCTCAACGCTGCCAACAGATTGCTTCCATTGTCACACACCACTTTTCCGATCTGCAGTTGGTGTGGGGTCAGCCACCGATCGGCCTGTGACTGCAGAGATGACAGGAGTACAGATCCGGTATGGTTTTTGCTTTCCAGGCACGTCATCCCCAAGACAGCGTGACAACGGCGTACCTGGCACGTCGAATAGCCTAGGGGGAGCTGGGGGTGCACAGGTGTGGAGGAGGAGAAGGAGGACCCAGCAGCAGAGTAAGAAGAAGAAGAAGAAGACGAGGTAGAGAGCGATGGAGGAGTAGAGGTGGTGGCAGAACCGCGTGCAATCCGTGGCGGTGACACCAACTCCACTGTTGTTGTTGAGCTACCCATTCCCTGCTTCCCAGCCATTACCAAGTTCACCCAGTGGGCAGTGTAGGTGACATACCTGCCCTGACCATGCTTGGAGGACCATGCGTCAGTAGTCATATGGACCTTTGGCCCAACACTAAGTGACAGAGATGCGGTAACTTGGCTCTGCACATGTTGGTACAGGTGTGGTATTCCCTTTTTAGAAAAAAAATTGCGGCTGGGTACCTTCCACTGCGGTGTCCCAATTGCTACAAATTTGCGGAAGGCCTCAGAGTCCACCAGCTGGTATGGTAAAAGCTGGCGGGCTAAGAGTGCAGACAAGCCAGCTGTCAGACGCCGCGCAAGGGGGTGACAGTCAGACATTGGCTTCTTACGCTCAAACATGGCCTTCACAGAAACTTGGCTGGTGGCAGATGACTGGGAATGGGAACAGGTGGTCAAGGTGGAAGGCGGAGTGGAGGGTGGTTCAGACGGGTCAAGGAGAGCAGAGGTAGAGCAGTAAGATGCTGGACCAGAAGGAGTGTGGCTTTTAGTTTGCCTGTTGCCTTTGAGGTGTTGCTCCCAAAGTGCTTTGTGCTTGCCGCTCATGTGCCTTCGCATAGAAGTTGTACCTATGTGGCTGTTGGGCTTACCAAGGCTCAGTTTCTGACTGCACTCATTGCAAATTACAATGCTTTTGTCAGAGGCACACACATTAAAAAAATCCCACACTGCTGACTTTTTGGAAGTGTGCGATCTGGCGGTAACAGTAGAAGTTGGCGGAGTTGGCGGTATTGGCGGCAATGGCGGGTGCGTTGGCCGGCTGAACACAGGTGCCGATACATGTTGTTGCCCTACTGATCCCTGCGGGCTGTCCTCCCTGCTTCTTCTAGGTCTTATTCTCCTACTGCCTCTCTGACTCTCCGTCTCTCCATCTGAACTACCCTCCTCTTGCTCTCTTCTACTAGGCACCCACAAAACATCAATCTCCTCATCATCATTCTCCTCAGATGCATCAATTTCTTCTGACACATCACAGAAGGAAGCAGCAGCGGGGACCTCCTCCTCATCACTCATTATGTCCATCTCTATCGTGTTCTCTGCCAGAATTAAATCTGGTGTAAGGTCCTCATCTCCTTCATCTTCTTCTGGCAATAATGGTTGCGCATTACTCAGTTCAAGAAACTCATGGGAAAATAACTCCTCTGACCCCAGTGAAGAAGGGGCACCGGTGGTGGAGGAAGTGTTACGTGGGGTGGCCATAGCAGTGGAGGATGAGGAGGATGTTGTGGTAAAGTTAGAAACGGTAGAGGATGGGGTGTGCTGTGTAAGCCAGTCAACTACCTCTTCAGCATTTTGGGAGTTCAGGGTCATTGGCTTTTTAAAACTGGGCAATTTGCTAGGGCCACAGGATTGCATAGCAGCACGGCCCCTAGCACGGCCTCTGCGTGGCGGCCTGCCTTTGCCTGGCATTATTTTTAAAAAAACAACAACAACAAAAACTCAGTTGGTTTTTCTGGAAACGATAATACACACAGCTAGATGGCAGTTTGAAGAAAACAGTGTGCAAATAATGCCTACAAGGTCAACGTATACACAGCGGTGGATACGGATTACGTAAAATATAAGAATGCTGCTTGAAAAAAAGTCACTCCGGTGTTTTTTCTGGAGACGGTAATATTATGGATATTTAGACAGAATGTGAACACGGGCACACAGCTAGATAGCAGTTGGTTGAATAACACACTGGGCAAAAAATGCCTACAGGGCAAATAATGCCTAAAAGGTCAACGTATACACAGCGGTGGATACGGATTACGTAAAATATAAGAATGCTGCTTGAAAAAAAGTCACTCCGGTGTTTTTTCTGGAGACGGTAATATTATGGATATTTAGACAGAATGTGAACACGGGCACACAGCTAGATAGCAGTTGGTTGAATAACACACTGGGCAAAAAATGCCTACAGGGCAAATAATGCCTACAAGGTCAACGTATACACAGCGGTGGATACGGATTACGTAAAATATAAGAATGCTGCTTGAAAAAAAGTCACTCCGGTGTTTTTTCTGGAGACGGTAATATTATGGATATTTAGACAGAATGTGAACACGGGCACACAGCTAGATAGCAGTTGGTTGAATAACACACTGGGCAAAAAATGCCTACAGGGCAAATAATGCCTACAAGGTCAACGTATACACAGCGGTGGATACGGATTACGTAAAATATAAGAATGCTGCTTGAAAAAAAGTCACTCCGGTGTTTTTTCTGGAGACGGTAATATTATGGATATTTAGACAGAATGTGAACACGGGCACACAGCTAGATAGCAGTTGGTTGAATAACACACTGGGCAAAAAATGCCTACAGGGCAAATAATGCCTACAAGGTCAACGTATACACAGCGGTGGATACGGATTACGTAAAATATAAGAATGCTGCTTGAAAAAAGTCACTCCGGTGTTTTTTCTGGAGACGGTAATATTATGGATATTTAGACAGAATGTGAACACGGGCACACAGCTAGATAGCAGTTGGTTGAATAACACACTGGGCAAAAAATGCCTACAGGGCAAATAATGCCTACAAGGTCAACGTATACACAGCGGTGGATACGGATTACGTAAAATATAAGAATGCTGCTTGAAAAAAAGTCACTCCGGTGTTTTTTCTGGAGACGGTAATATTATGGATATTTAGACAGAATGTGAACACGGTCACACAGCTAGATAACAGTTGGTTGAATAACACACTGGGCAAAAAATGCCTACAGGGCAAATAATGCCTAAAAGGTCAACTTATACACTACTACAGCGATGGATACGGATTACGTAAAATTTATTATGGCTGCTTGAAAAAAGTCACTCCGGTGTTTTTTCTGGAGACGGTAATATTATGGATATTTAGACAGAATGTGAACACGGTCACACAGCTAGATAACAGTTGGTTGAATAACACACTGGGCAAAAAATGCCTACAGGGCAAATAATGCCTAAAAGGTCAACTTATACACTACTACAGCGATGGATACGGATTACGTAAAATTTATTATGGCTGCTTGAAAAAAGTCACTCCGGTGTTTTTTCTGGAGACGGTAATATTATGGATATTTAGACAGAATGTGAACACGGGCACACAGCTAGATAGCAGTTGGTTGAATAACACACTGGGCAAAAAATGCCTACAGGGCAAATAATGCCTAAAAGGTCAACTTATACACTACTACAGCGATGGATACGGATTACGTAAAATTTATTATGGCTGCTTGAAAAAAGTCACTCCGGTGTTTTTTCTGGAGACGGTAATATTATGGATATTTAGACAGAATGTGAACACGGGCACACAGCTAGATAGCAGTTGGTTGAATAACACACTGGGCAAAAAATGCCTACAGGGCAAATAATGCCTAAAAGGTCAACTTATACACTACTACAGCGATAGTAAAATAAAAAAAAGTTAAATAAAAAAAGAATGAATATTAAAAAAAAAAAATTAAAGTTGGTGCTGCTGAACTACTAGGAGCAGCAGATTAGCACACCAGTCCCACTCCCCAACACTGCTAGACTAATAGCACTGGGCTCTTATAGTAGTAGTAGTAGTAGTAGTAGTAGTAGTAGTAGTAAAACAACAAAAAAATAAATAAAAGCAGTCCTTACAAGGACTATTGCTATTGCAGCAGTCAGCAGATGAGATCAGAAGCAGGACAGCTGCCCACTGCAGCTACATACAGAGCACTGCAGTAGAAGGTAGATTACTAGCCAGCAAAGCTACCTAAGCTTAAATGTCCCTCAAACCCCTGCAGACTTCTGTCCCTCCAATAACAGAGCAGTATCAAAACGATTACTAGCCAGCAAACTTTCAACTGTCCCTGAAATCACTAACAGGCAGCAGCTCTCTCCCTACACTATCTCTTCAGCACACACAGGCAGAGTGAAAAAACGCTGCAGGGCTTCGGTTTTTATAGGGAAGGGGAGTGGTCCAGGGGAGAGCTTCCTGATTGGCTGCCATGTACCTGCTGGTCTGGGGTGAGAGGGCAAAAAAAAGCGCCAACAATGGCGAACCCAAAATGGCGAACGTCGCGCGACGTTCGCGAACTTCCGGCGAGCGCGAACACCCGATGTTCGCGCGAACAAGTTCGCCGGCGAACAGTTCGCGACATCTCTATACTGGAATATATTTTTGGAAAATCAAGATAGGTCTCATTAGACCTCTACAACATTAACTTGGGCTGGCAGCCCGACCAGACTCGAGCTATATAATTACACTTCACCATTGGACCAGTAGTCACATTTAACAATTTAGTGTGATTATGCTATCATCCTATTCTTACTAGGCCTGGGACTTATGTGATGTATGCTGTTATGCTAATATGTGCTTAATAATAATACTATGACACATGTTTATGCATAAATCCATTATAGCATATTAATGTTTTGCATGAAGTATATAGTTTATATAATTGCACATGTATTTCCGCACATCTGATTGTATATCAGATTGTGTGATTAGGCATCCATCTAAGAGGGATCCCTCTCCCATGTGTACTACTTTATTTTTTTAATTGGTTTTAATTATAAACAGAGGCATGGTTGTGAATAAATATTGCCTTTTTTTTTACAATACTTTTTGATCACTTAATTAATTCATATCAGCCCACAGTCATGGATTAAGTCCCTATTTTAGGTGAAGATATAGATCTACAGGAAACCTACCCACACAGACCAGTAATAAACACCACATCTCTATCTGCTTAAAACCCAGCAACACACTGAGGCAGCAACTAGTTCACCCAAAATACCCCATCCCAAAGCAAAAGAAGAGTAACTTTGTGTATGCAGTGCAGCGAGGAATGCTCTGATTTGTATGTGGGGGAAACAAAACAACAGTTACACCAGTATATGGAGCAGCACAGAAGAGCCAGCTCCTCAGGTCAGAATTTAGGTGTGTACCTAAAAGAAAAAAGACAAACGTTTGAAGACTGCCAAGTCCAGATTCTAGACCGGGAGAGCAACTGGTTTAAAGAAGTGTTAAAGAAGCCCTATATGATGAAACTGAAAAACTAAGTCTGAATAGAGGCAGGGGGTGCAACATCTATTGTCTGCCACATACAATGCTGTTTTTTTCAAAAAGCATCAGTTAATAGTGCTACTCCAGCAGAATTCTGCACTGAAATCCATTTCTCAAAAGAGCAAACAGATTTTTTTATATTCAGTTTTGAAATCTGACATGGGGCTAGACATTTTGTCAATTTCCCAGCTGCCCCCAGTCATGTGACTTGTGCCTGAACTTTGGGAGAGAAATGCTTTCTGGCAGGCTGCTGTTTTTCCTTCTCAATGTAACTGAAGGAGTCTCAGTGAGACATTGGTTTTTACTGTTGAGTGTTGTTCTTAGATCTACCAGGCAGCTGTTATCTTGTGTTAGGGAGCTGCTATCTGGTTACCTTCCCATTGTTCTGCTGTTAGGCTGCTGGGGGGAAAAGGGAGGGGGGTGATATCACTCCAACTTGCAGTACAGCAGTAAAGAGTGATTGAAGTTTATCAGAGCACAAGTCACATGACTGTGGCAGCTGGGAAATTGACAATATGTCTAGCCCCATGTCAGATTTCAAAATTTAATATAAAAAAATCTGCTTGCTCTTTTGAGAAATGGATTTCAGTGCAGAATTCTGCTGGAGCAGCACTATTAACTAATGCATTAAAAAAAAAAATAGTATCCCTTTAATGACATATCAAAGCTCCAATTTTGCTAATACAATCACCACCTAATTTAATTACATCATTGTGGATTATGATAAACAGATTATGCTGATTGGAGCAACATTGCAGAGGATATATATTCTCGAAGGAAGATTAACAAATTATTCTGAATTGAGAAAGCCAGTTGAATAACTGGTGAAACGTCTTCAAGGAAGAAAAAAAAAAACAGCAAGTCCAGTTGATTTGATTTATTTCTATAGATATACCATGACCTGGATGAATGAGAATCTTCACAAACATAATCCCTTTTTAAATATTGTTAATCAAGATAAAAAAAGATATCCACTTAATTAATTGTAGCATGTAATGAAATTGATTGACCAAATTATATTCCAATTAATTATAAACACACAATAAATTATAACTATTATTTAAGAAAAAGTGAAAAAAATGAAAAAAATCAGGGATTAACTACCATTATTTTATGAAGCTTTCCCAGGCTTGTGTAGTGTAATTTATTTGCTGCTACATATACGTCCATTGTACTTTAAAGGGGTTTTTCACCTTTAAGTAAACTTTTAGTATGTAATAAAATGGCAAATTATAAGCAACTTTCCAATTGGTTTTCATTATTTATTTTTATAGTTTTATAATTATTTGCTTTTTTCTTCTGACTCTTTTCAGCTTTCAAGTGGGCGTCACTGACTCCATCAAAAAAGCAAATACCCTGTTAGGCTACAACTTTATTGTTATTGCTAATTTTTATTTCTCATATTTCTAGTAAGGTCCTCTCCTATTCATATTCCAGTCTCTTATTCAAATCAATGCATGGTTGCTAGGGTAATTTGGATCCTAGCAACCAGACTGCTGAAATTGCAAACTGGAGAACTGCTGAATAAATAGCAAAATAACGCCAAAACCTGAAATAATAAAAAAGGAAAACCAATTGCAAATTGTCTCAGAATATCACTCTCTACATCATACTAAACGTTAACTCAAAGGTGAACAACCCCTTTAACTTGGCGCTGTATGCAAATTAGGCATCGCTAGCGTAACTTCGCTTTGCTTGAAGAATTAATGCTAGCGCAACTTCACTACCTTTCGCCTCCCTGACTGCAACTTTGGATTTTAGTGAATTAGCAGCGCCCTGGCGAAACTTCGCATGGCGATGTGCGATGAAGTGCTGTGAAGGCGCCGCTAGCACATTTTCGGCGCTTAGTGAATTTGTCCCCTAGGCTGTAAGACTCAGTGGAGAATCTGGCCTAGGTCAAGGTATCCCTGAGTTATACAACAAAGGATCAGGCCACAAACAACGTAAAACAAACCTACCTACCATGCAAGTTTGTTTTTCCTGGTGTGGTGATGTGTAGACTCATGTTTTAAATCCATAAACCCAAATGTCAATAGTGTGTGCTTTATATCAAGATTGTGATTGTACAAATCCACTTTGTTTATTTGTATGCTTTAATAAACTTCTCCTGAGCAAAAAAAAAGGGTGCTACATCACATCTTTAATAGTATTTTTAGATGGGAAGATGCTACCAGCACTGAAATCAGATCAGATCGTGGTGTTCAGTTTGTGTCAAGATTTTGGCGAGCCTTTTGTAAATTCAGCTAAATTTTTCTTCGCGTATCATCCCCAAAGCAATGGACTCACATAAAGAACCAGTCTCTAGAACAGTTCTTGTGACTCACTAGGTAAAGCTTCCTTTCATCAAAAGACTACAGATGACGTCGTCCTGCTCCTGCCTTCAAGGTAGTGGATTTGGTGTGGATGTCCTTAAAGAACATTAGATTAAAAGAATCATCCTCTATATTATCACTTTATTGGTCCATTTACCATCAAACATACCATCAAAATGAAGATCTTTGATTCGTTCCATACATCCCTACTCAAACCAGTGGTCAAAAATGCTTTTTCCTCCAGCATCGTTGCTCCTCCACCTGTGCTTCTGGATGGTCATCAAGAATTTTAAGTACAGGACATTATCGACTTCCACAGGTTGAGCGGTAAGATACAGTATCTTGTTCATTGGTCCTGAGGAGAGGTCTTGGGTTGATGCCAGGAATACTCATGCTCCACGCTTACACAAGCAATTTCGTGGGAGGTTTCTAGACAAGCCCTGGGAGGCCCCAGAGGGTCCTCCTGAAAGGGGGGTGCACCTGGCACATTCTCTTGATTAGGGAAAGGCGCCTGCATCTGTTTGATGCTATTATGCATATGTGGTGTCCATTGGTTCCAATTCTTGTTAATCAAGCCTAACCGTGTCTTCCATTGGCCCTTTTGCCCTTTAAAAATCTCCTTCCCCTAAAAGTAAGTTGCTGCAGAACTAGAAACTATTACAAACAAAAATATATACTCAAAATAAGCAGAACAGCTTAAGCGGCATATAGATGATACTGAAAACAGAGGGAGAACAAACAATATAAGGGTGGGAGGTGTCCCTGAATGGGGTTAAACCACATTAACAAACAAGGTGCTGCTCCAAATTTTTGACAGCATATTAAAAAAAGACATATCAACTGAAATAAAATTGTACAGAGCACATAGAGCCTAAAGGGGCCCCATTAAACACACCAAGAGGCATTATCTGCTGCATTCACAACTTTAAAGAGAAAAATGAGATACTGTAAAAAGCCAGAAAGACCACTAACATTCTATATAAAGGTTGCAGAATTTCTCTTTTCCAAGATTTATCGAGGACAATCCTAATTTAAAGAAAATCATTGAAACCTCTGACATTTTCAGAGAAAAGGGCAATCAATATAAATGGGGTTTCCCATTTAGTTAAATTGCCAGGAATGATGGTTCACAATATATCCTACGCTCACCAAGTGAAACTGAATCTTTTCTTCACAAATTCCGAATGGGAAAAGTGGAATTACTAGGTTGGGATCTACCCACTGACCAACCGAAGGAAATGGGATTATACATGCAAGGACAAAGATGTTCCTTCCACATCCTCAGAAACAGGGGATTATGGATCATAGAAATGTGCCGAGCTGATGCCTAAGAACAAAAAACAGACACTGGCTCACCCTCCATCTTGTGATGAACTTCTCCATCAGATACGTATGTATAAGATACTGGAAATGTGATAATATTCTGTTTTTTTTTTATTTATTTCTTTATTATTTTTCTTCTTTTTTTCCTAGTTTGCTTTGAATGTTTATATTAATATAGTTTGGCTATATATTAGGGGTTTTAAATACCCCAGTTAAGGAAATCAAATGCATAAGCCCATCTAAGTATGCAAAACTCGTTATACTGTTCAGAGAGGAGGAGCAGAATAGGCTATGCTTTTAACAAATCTACCCCCTAGCCATTCTACAGAAGTGGCAATCACAATATCCATCTTGGTGTAATTATGGTGCAGTCATTTTTTACTAGGGGACAATTGGCCACCTATACTTGTCCTAACCAGTTTGTATGCCCAAGCCTTTCCTACTCCCTATCTCCCACAAGTGACTCACCCTAAATTAGGGTATAATGAGAGAGTATGGTTTCTGAATATATACACTATATACACTATAATATTACAAAATACATATTTTAAAGGGGCTGTTCACCTTCCAAACTAAATGTATCAATCTAGAACAGTTTACAGGGTTGGCGATACCTCTCCCAGAGCTGCTTTAGAATGTGAAAAATTATAGTTTACACTTCAATATTAGAAAAATGGTGACACATAGAAAATAGAAAGTAATTGGAAAAAGACGTTATTGCTAGTGATCTATCAGAAAACAACTAGTTGTTTGAAGGTGAACAACAAATGTACCGAAAATGGCTGGTCACAAGTATTATTATCATTCAAGATTTATGAGTAATAACCTAAAGAAAAAAGCTACTGGGGTCATGACTCTCATTCACAAAGATCTACCCTTTAAGCTTATTGCTTCTAAAAAGGATACCGAAGATTTTGAAATAATTAAAGGTAATCTTAGGGGCCGATTCACTAAGCTCGAGTGAAGGATTCGAATGAAAAATACTTCGAATTTCGAAGTATTTTTTGGGTACTTCGACCATCGAATGGGCTACTTCGACCTTCGACTACGACCTTCGACTTCGATTCAAACGTTTCGAACGAAAATCGTTCGACTATTCGACCATTCGATAGTCGAAGTACTTTCCCTTTAAAAAAAACTTCGACCCCCTACTTCGGCAGATAAAACCTACTGAAGTCAATGTTAGCCTATGGGGAAGGTCCCCATAGGCTTGCTAAACTTTTTTTGATCGAAGGATTTTCCTTCGATCGTTGGATTAAAATCATTCGAATCGTTCGATTCGAAGGATTTAATCGTTCGATCGAACGAAAAATCCTTCGATCGATCGAACGAACGTTTAGCGCTAAATCCTTCGACTTCGATATTCGAAGTCGAAGGATTTCAATTCGAGGGTCGAATTTCGAAGTATTTTTTACTTCGAAATTCGACCCTTAGTGAATCTGCCCCTAAGCAATACAAAAACAACAATAGCTAATGTCTATTCACCCAATACGGGTCAAGCATATTTTTTCTTTAAATTTATTTTTGAATTGGAAACATTTGCAGAAGGTATTATTCAAAGAAGTAATAGATAGATGTAGGATGAATCCAAGCAAGAGTTTTAGCGGCAAAATTCCTTTATTGGGGAAGTGTAGAACACAACATGTTTCGGGCACAGCCCTTTATCACAACACTTCACATTAGGCAGGCACCAATCCGGAACATCCAACAAAAGTAGATTCCAAGAGCCAAAAATTATATATAAAATATAATACTTTATTTTACATCACATCTAAAAGAGAAGAATAAGGCCTAACGCGTTTCGTGTCACAAGGACACTTAATCATAGGCTAATTTTCTTAGGATACAATCACAATATTTAAAGGATAAAGAGCCAATAGAAAAACACTTAGGCGGAGTTAACAAAAATAACCTAAGACACAGTGATCTCTAGTGGCCACTTTATAAAACACACAGTATATATTTAATTAAGAATGGTATTAAGTTACAAGAATATAAAAATTCACAAATATCTTCAATTATTTAGATGCTCGATGTAAAACTATTTGAGTATAGTCAATATGTTATTATAAATAGATAAAGTCAATAAATATAACAATACATAAATCAATAAATAAATTAATTAATTAAGGGCTTCGTTTAGATAAAGCAAGAGATATCAAAATCTGAGTTTAACCCATTAGGTTGTCTAGTGGCTCGATAAAAAATCCATTTGGCTTCTTTTTTAAGGAGGTCTGAAGTAACACTTCCTCCTCGACTATTTGGAATAATTTTATCTATAGCTATTACACTCAAAAAGGATAAATTTGTATTATTACAATCCGCAAAATGTTTAGCTATAGGAGTAACACACGTATCTTTTGAAATATTAAGTATATGCTCTCTAATCCTGTCTTTCAGTTTACGTCCAGTTTGACCTACATATTGTTTTTGACATTTGGTACAAGTCAAAAGATAAATAATGTTTTTGGTATTACAATTAATGTAATGCCATATGTTATAAGTTTTATTTGTTATAGAAGAGGTGAAAAACTTATTTTTTTCAAAAATTTGCACGTAACGCATCTACTTGCACCACATTGAAAACATCCCTTTGTTTGTAGCCAGGTATTTTTTTGTTCTTGGAATTCAATTAAACTAGGGGTCAGTTTATTTCCTATGGTATCTGTTCTCCTAGGAATAAATGTATGTCCTCTTTTTAGTATTTGTTTAAGGATAGGATCTGTTTCAAGGATCACTAAATTCTTTTGAATGATATTTCTAATCTGATAAAAATTGTGGGCTATATGTTAAAATGCACAATACAGTCTCTGTATTATCTTTCTCTTTCTTATAAGTATTCAAATTATTAGAGTTACTATATCTCCTGAACAGATCCTCTCTTTTAATCTTTGAGGCTCTATCATAAGCAAGATCCAAATTTTTTTTTATTGTAACCTCTCTGTGTTAATCTAAAATAAAGATCCTTAGATTTAGCAATAAATTCATCATCTTTAGTACAAATACGACGTAAACATAGAAATTGACTATACGGTATGTTCTTAGTGAAGTGCTTTGGATGACATGACTTAGCATTGAGAATAGTATTAACTGAACAGGGTTTTCTATATATAGTGGTAACTATGGAATTATTTTCAGTGTAAAGAGTAATGTCCAGAAAGTTAATGGACTGTGTATTAATCTCATTAGTGAACTGTAAATTCAAATTATTGTGATTAAGATAAGAAAGAAAATCTGTAAAGATTTCATGTGTGCCTGACCATATTATCAGAATATCGTCTATAAAACGACCATAATATTGTATATATTGTGAATATGGATTTTCATCTTGAAAAATATACATTTCCTCCCACCATCCTAAAAAAAGATTAGCATATGATGGTGCGAACTTCGCACCTATAGCTGTTCCACAGCATTGTAGATAGTACTCATTATTGAAAAGAAAAAAATTATGTGTAAGTAAAAAATGGATAGCCTGTAATATAAAAGAAATCAAATTTGTATCGTATGTACTATAATGTTTAAGATGATATTCAATTGCACTTAAACCCAAATTTTGTGGGATACATGAATATAAGGACACTATATCTATGGAAGCCCATCTATAGGAGGCATCCCACTGAAAATTATTTAAACATACATTGTGTGCATTCTGGGTATTAAGTTTAAAGTGACAGAGCAATAAAACCTTGTACTATATCCATATGTTAAAACCATACACACCACACTGTGCCATAATCTACTGAACAGTTAAATATTAAAAAGATTGTCTCTGTGCAAAGGGTTCATAAAAGTCCAGAACATCATATTTCCTTTGTATTGCAACTCCAGGCTACTGCTTGTAATAGCCTATTCTGTGTTAAAAAAGAAAATGCATATAAGCCTATCCATATTATATATATTTCTTGAAACTGTGTGTTGTATTTTTATAATAACTTTGTCTAGTTAATTATTGACATAGAGATATAATACACTATGTATATAGAAAACCAGCAATTAATCAAACACAAGACTCCTGTAGCAATGGACTACAGAAAGCAAGAAAGATTGAGTTGTTCATTCATTCCATTAGGGTTTACACTCTCTAGGCATCTAATCCACCGTGCTTCCACCTGAAGCAACAATGTGTTGTGGTCACCTCCCCTCAAAGGTTCTTATTTTGGTAGGAGATTTCAATGTATTAACCCACTAATTGACTCCTCTAAGGGTAAATTTAATGTATCCTTTAAACAACTAAACCAGACATAAAAAAAGCTCTCCTTAAATTACACTTGATAGATGCATGGAGATTTAAAAACCCTTAAAAAAAGAATTTCACACATTTTTCCAAACTATCTCAATGTTATAATAGAATTTATTAAGTATGGATTAATCAAAACTGGCTCAGTTTGACTACAAAAGCAAAAATAGGACTTGCCACAGTGTCAGGCCATGCACCAGTAATTTGTAAAATAGAAATTCCAAATTCTACTAAGGCAGAATACAACTGGAAGTTAAATAATTTTTTAATACATTCAAAGAAAAATATATCATTTTTAGAATCAAAAATAAACCAAATCGTAATGGAAAATAACACCCCAGGAATAGACCCATCAATATTATAGGAAACAATAAAATGTGTAATGAGAGGTTACTTAATTGTGTTGGGTGCCAGAGTGAAAAAAAGAAAAAAAGGATGCAATGGACATTTTAATTAAAGAAATTCAAACTTGGAAATAGCTCATAAAGGAAATATGGAAGCTGAGAATTTGAAGCAGCTAGAGAGGAAACACATACAACTAAAAGCAATATTAGACCAGAAATCACAGAACGCATATCTTAAATGTAATCAAAAAACATATGAGCTTGGAGACAAGTGAAATAGACACTTTGCAAGTATGCTTAAGAAAATACAAAGCAACTCACTTATACTGTAGATGTAATTATAGATAAACAACAAACCCATCGTACAACCCCTAATATAGCAAAGTGCTTTAGGGATTTCTATCAAGAATTGTTTTAATTCCAAATACAACCTAACACGCCTGGAAAATTGGCCAAAATAAATATGTATATCAAAAGCCAAATTGACAACAGTTACTCCTATAAAAACTAAATAGCTAGAATCTCAATTTACAGCACAGGAATTACATCATACTAGTAACTCTATCTTACACAATAAAAGTCCAGGTCCAGATGGGTTAATACCATTACTATATGCAGGGCCACCATTAGAAATCACGGGGCCCCGTACAACAAAATTTTTGGGGCCCCCTGGGCCCCACCCACACTAGCGCCAAAGCCATACCCCTTGATCTGATATTCTGCAGATATTCTGAAACAATCTGCAATTGGTTTTTAGTTATTTAACTTTTTATTGAGCAGCTCTCCAGTTTGCAATTTTTAGCAATGTGGTTGCTAGGATCCAAATTACCCTAACAACCATGCATTGATTTGAATAAGAGACTGGAATATAAATAGGAGAGGATCTAAATAGAAAGATAAGTAATGAAAAGTAGCAATAACAATACATTTGTAGCATTACAGAGCCAGTGGTTTTTAGATGGGGTCAGCGACCTCCCCCATTTGAAAGCTGGAGAGGAGGCATGTACACAGATTTTTATTCCCAAGCGATCCTCCAAATGACTTAATAGTCAGACTCTTCAACAGATGAGTAGAGATCTCCACAGCAGTAACATGAAGTATGAAGGAAACTGGAGAGTCTTCAAATTTGAATAATGTAGTTTTTATTGACGCACTACATGTTTCGGACCCCTTATGTCCTTCCTCTGGTGCAAGTCCGAAACATGTAGTGCGTCAATAAAAACTACATTATTCACACTAGAGGAGGCATGTAATTCATAAACTATAAAAAGAAAAAAACGATGGCCAATTGAAATGTTGGTTAGAATTGGCTATTGTATAACATACTAACTGAAAGGTGGATGATAGGAATATGGAAGGGCTGGTGAAATAATAAGCAAATGCTCCTCATGCGCTGCTATAAATAAATAAATAAATAAAGGAGTTTTATTCATACTGCGCTATAGGAATAACCAATTACACCCCAGTATGCGGAAGAGAGGAGTATCAGACCCGACTTAAATGAAAGGTACCTTTGGCACAAAGCCATTGTGATTCCCAGTGCGAAACATAAGCGTTTCCATGGCTAGGTGAAGATAAGTCATTTCAGCTCAATCCGACAGATATTGAGATGCATCTCCTCGGCTCAGCGAAAGTTTGTTTTCTCCCCGCCCACTGCATTTCGTAGCCACGTAATACGGACCCTCACTCCCTAGCCAATTGGAGGCTGAGGACGGGAGCCGGGCGGGTTCAATCTCTTGTTCCTGGGGTTTGTTCGCTGTTAAAGAGCTGCCGCTAGAGTGACGTGAGAAGGTGCCGGTGTGGCTGTTCAGCATGGCTACACGGCTTCGGCGCTCTGAAGGGGGGCCCGGCTGTTTTCAAAACTGCAGCACTGCCGGGCCCCCCTTCATGCCCGGGCCCGGGACACTTGTCCCCCCTGTCCCCCCCTGATGGCGGCCCTGACTATATGCCTTTGTTGAACTACCTCAATTCAATTGGAAGCAGCTGTAATATACTGTACCTGCACAAGAAGCCCACATCACCGTTATTCCTAAACTAAATAAGGATCCACTTAGCTGTTGGAGTTACAGGCCTATTTTGCTTATTAATGTGGACCTTAAAAAAAATTATGCAAAACTTCTAGCCAACAGGTTAAGAAAGATAATCCCAAACTGATCCATTCAGATCAATGTGGGTTTGTACCCCAATGAGAGGGTAAAGTCAATACCACCAAGGTTATACTGTATCTCTTATCCACTTTGCTTAAATGAAAAAAGATCCCCTCTATTATTTTAACAACCAACGCTTAGAAAGCATTCGATCGGACTTCATGGGATTATTTATTTCTTACACTAGGAGGAAAGGACTTAGCAAAATATTTATTTCTAAAATAATGTCCCTTTATGATACACCAACGTCCAAGATAAGAATTAATGGGATCTTATCTCCATCATTAAAAATACATAATGGTACTCGACAAGGATATCCTTTGTCACCTATTCTATTTATAATGGTAATTTAAACTTAATCAGAAGCAATAAAAAACATATTGGGTTTAACAGTCAACAATCCTGAACACAAAGCTGCTGCATTTGCAGAGGAATTATTACTTTTTATTTCAAGACCTATGATCTCACTCCCAAATCTTATGGATGCTTTAAATACTTTCAGTATTTTGTCCAACTTTAAAATTAACTTTTGTATATCAGAAGCACTTAACATCAACCTATCCACTAGCCAAATAGAACAGCTAGCAGCATCATTCCATTTCCAGTGGGCGAATAAGACAATTAAATATTTTGGAATAAATATATCTGGTAATTTATCCATTTTGTAAAAAGAGAAATTTGAACCTTTGTTGAATAACATTACAAACCTTTTAAACGAGTGGAGAAATATTAACCTGTCATGGCTGGTAAAATCCAGGCAATTAAGAAGATGGTATTACCTAAAATACTCTCAAAATTTATTTTAGTCTAAAAAGAACACCTGACTATCTTATTCCCTATTCACCCAACCTAAGGAGAAAGGTGGTTTATCATTACCAGATACTTACCTTTACTACAAGGCTATCCATCTTAATCGCATCCTTCAGTGGAATCTGCAAGATAAAATGAAAAAGTTTTCTAAATTAAGGTTTGTTTTCATATTTATGTTTGCACATGGATAGAAAAGTGGCTACGGGATCATTCAGCGTAGGCTAGACCCGCTTCCCTGATCGGTTGCCCCTAATGAAAAGATGATGTGCCATGGCATAATGGTGTTCACCCATGCACATGGGGGTGTCAGCAGGGGGCCCCCAGTGACTGCTAAGAGAGTCCTTGGTGTTGCAGCCCTGGTGGGACCCCAATGCTCCAGCCCGACCCTGGGACCGAAACACATCGGTTAATAGTGCTGTTCTAGCAGACGTCTTCACTGAAATCAGTTTTTCAAAATAACAACCAGATGTTTTTATATTTAATTTTAAAAATTTGACATGTGGCTAGACATGTTGCCAGTTTCAAATGTGACTTGTGCTCTCATAAAAATCCAAGTCCCACAGTGACTTCCTCAGTTACATTGAGTAGGAGAAACAGTTCCATCATGAAGTGCTGGCTCTTTCTGAAAGCACATGACCAGGCAAAACTACTGGAGATGGCTGCCTATTCACCAATATTACAACTTAAAATAATACACTTGTTTCAGGAATTATATTTTATATGGTAGAGTGAATTATTTGCACTGTAAACAGTGTAATTTAGAAATAAAAACTACACCATAAAAATCATGACAGAATCCCTTTAACATTGACTCCCTAGATGTTGCTAGACTACAATTTCCAGCATGTTTTAATATACAATCAAGGCACTGGCACTGTAGGAGTTGTAATCCAGCAAATCATTTGTGGAACAAGTAACAAGGCATTACATTAACTGTCAAGTGGTTTTACAAAATAATTTGTGTTGATCTAAAGGAGATCTTATTACAGTGGTGTAACTAGAGTGTGCCGGGCCCCCCTGCAAAAAAAATCTTCAGAGGGGTCCTGTATATTCCCTTTCCTCCTTTTTTTTTTTAAATATACTATATTGTTAATAAACTAAGCTATATTAATATCACTTATTCTGTAATGCTTTACTTCTGTTGGTTTTGTGTATTGATGATACAAATATTAAAAATTATAAACGTGATAATAGTAATTTAAGGCACAAAGGTTGTTTTTTTCTCAAAATAAATTAGTCTCAGATTTCTTAATATTAGTTTGATGATGCAGAAGGAAATGTTTATGAAATTTTCTTCTGTGAATATATTAAGAATTTCTAATAACTTTTTTACATGCGTTGCAACCATTTCAAGAATATCTGGTTGCTGTTTTTATTGCTCCTAAATTTGTTAAAGGAGAAGGAAAGGTTAAAATTAAGTAAAACTTTAACAGAAAGGTCTTTATAAATACACCAGTAAAACCAAAAAGTAATGTTGCTCTGAATCCTCTAAAAATCCTCTAAATCCTCTAAAAATCCTCAAAAAAATCACAGCATTTTCCTTCTGTATCAGACTTCCTGTTTTCAGTTTAAACCTCCAGGGCTAGGGCTTGAGCATGCTCAATTTTCTCCTCTCCCCCTCCTCACAGCAGTAATCTGAGCCGAGAGCTATAAGCCAGCAGGGAGAGACTCTGGCAGGAAGTGATGTCACACCAAGCTAATATGGCGGCTGCTATCCTAAGCAAACAGAGAACTTCTAGAGCTGTTTACTCAGGTATGATAAAGCATTCTGCCGAATATATTTAGTCTTATAGCTTGCATTATTGTGGCCAATCTATTGGCAATAAACTGACTTGGTAGCTTTCCTTCTCCTTTAAAGCATGTACTGTATTGACAAAACAACACTTTTCACCCCAGTCCCTTAATACATACCAATATACTGTAGCTAGCTTACTTTGTAGATGTGATAACCATGATTTCCATTTAATGTATTCTCTACATTTTAACTGTTGCTTCTTTGTATTGCACTGCCATGTAAATATAAAAACCTTCCATGGAGAGAGAAAAAGTTACGGAACACTGAGCTGATGTTTAGAAACTCTGCATCTTAATGAGTTGAAACTCTTCATCTCCAAAATGACAGTTCTGCATATTTCCATTAAGCTTGTGCTTTGATGTTGGATTCTCTAGGGTACACTGGTTCCCCTTGAGAAGCTAGAAAGACAAAGAAACAACTTTATTATTTCTCTCAGGCTGTAAGCATACCATAATTGAGAGGGCAAGTTGTTTTTCTCAATCAGATGGATTGCATAATGCTACTAGATGTAATTAAGCAGAATATCTAATGAGGTGGCATTTAAGGCTTTAGATTGGTTAGATATATACATTATAATCAATAAGTGACATCACTCACAGGTCTTTTAAAACTGTTGAGATTTTATATGTGCAAGAGAATACAGTTGATGACATTTATAACAGTATAAAAGAATATATATTAATTTCCATGGGATACCAAAGTCATATTACATTTTTGACTGTGGTGTTCTTCTATATGAAGTTAGTGATTAAATATAATTTTTTTCCATTTGTTCACATGACATCTTAAAACATGAATATGACAGCTACTACACATTGGGATCATGTGTACACAGAGAAGACAACATCTGAGCTTCTGTTCATATTCCAGCAACCAGACTGCTGAAATTGCGAAATGCATAGCTGCTGAATAAAAAGCTAAATAACTAAAAAACCGCAAATAAAATATGAAAAACAACTGAAAATAGCCTTAGAATCACTCACTACATCATACTAAAAGTTAATTCAAAGGTGTGCAACCCCTTTAAAAAACCCACCCAACTTGGTGTACAATACAATATCAAGAACTGAGGTGTGGTGTCTAAGTATGTATGTGTGTGTGTATATATATGCCTGGGGTTTATTGTTCAAACCAAACAAACTTAAATAGTCACAAGTTCCGTGGTATCACATTAAACGAAAACCTCTCTGGTTTGCAGTATAGAAAGCAGAAACAACTCCTTACTGCTATCACAAGGCAGTCCTACTTTGGAGTTCCAATGGCATACACAGTTTGTTCCAAATCACAGCATGTGTTTAGAGCTTCACTCTGACCCCACTCCAACACAACACTGCACAGCCAGGCTCCCTTAAACAGCCCCACCTGCAAACTAATTGGACAGAGTACTGGTTTTTGCTCGCTCCAGTGTCCTAGCCTGTCTTACCCTAGAGATTTAGGGCAGGACTCCATGGACAATTCCGCCGCACTGCACAAAAACGCAGGCGTCATGTCAGATGTGATGGAAATAAGGTAAGTAATTGTCAAATCGTGTCGCAGCTGCATCTGCATCCGACAGTCGTGACGCGTCACATCAACAATGCGCGGCGGATCGCTGCGGAATCATCCGCGGAGTCCTGCCCTTAAAGGAGCCAGTACCTCAGGCTGGGTGCTATATACCTGTCATCATACACAGCCAGCCTACTGGGACAGTGCTCTTTGTCACAATATATATATATATATATATATATATATATATATATATATATATATATATATATATATATATATATATATATATATATATATATATATATATATATATATATACTAAACAAGTTAGCCCCAGCACTCTCAATATATGACCCCCTGAAAAAATATTCTTGCACAACTCAACTGTAACTTTTTTAAAAAAAAGACACTTTTAGTTACAAAGTTTTTACAAAGCATTCATAAGCTGACATGCCCCGTCAAGGCAGTGTCCATGCGTCAGTCCTATCCTAAGTGAAAAAATAAGTTTGACTCTTCTGATTGATCTTCTGGTTTTGACCCTTGCCTGCAGGCCCGGACTGGCAATTTGTAGGTTCTGGCAAATGCCAGAGGGGCTGCTATAAGGTCCAATAGAAAGTCAGTATTTAGTGGGCTGGTGGGGGCTGTTTGGGCCTCTATGTGGGCTGATTGGGCCTCTGTGTACCTGAAATGCCAGGGTCTATTTTAATTCTCAGTCCGGACCTGCTTGCCTGTCCGACTTCACTTGTATTCTGCCAACACCGACCCGGCCTGATTTGACTACGCTTTTGTCTGTTCCTTGAACTGTGACCTTCTGCCCAAAAAGACTTTGCTAACGATCGTGTCCCTCTGCTCATCCAGAACCCTTAGCTTGGTTTCCTCTTTTAATAAGACCTGGCGGCATCCAATTAGCGGAGGCCTCCCGACGTGAAAGGTGGCTGTTAAAGGCGGAAGCACGAGCCGAGACCAGGGAGCCTAGCATTGGTTCTGGATTTTGGGTACCGACCGTGACAAAGCACTTACGGCAGCTGGATACAAATGTTCAATCTTCAGGGAATCGTTGTCAAGATATATAGTTAAGATGCTCTAAATTCAGGATTTTATTCTGGATTCAGCTGAATCCCAGATCATTTTACTTAAGCCAGTTGCAAACCTGATTTCTATTACTGGATTCTGACTGCAAGTGCACTAGTAGTGTTCCAAACACTCTTACACTGTCTGTACCATTATGAAAGGTTGCTTCAATGTTATCATATCTGATCTTTTCTTTATTTACTTTTTTTACATTACTGCCTCAGTGTGCTTTTTCAACAGTATCCTGTGCTGGAAAAAATAATATCTAAATGAAAGAGATGTGTGATAAGTATACGTACCTTGATAAAATATAATTCTAAATTTTCATCCGCAATTTCTCTTGTGTCACTCAGTCGAAACTAGTTCCATTTTTATTCTGCATAAACTTTGTACTATATTATGATTAAGGAGGTGGGTGAGTTGGGTTGCTTACAGAGCCGAAATTAAGACTAAATGGGACCCTAAGGAAGATCATGCTTTTGGGGCCCCATCTCAAAAGAAACTGAAAAAGAGAAATAATAATCTGTGCAATGAAGCAGGGCCCACTTTGTAGTCACACCCCCAATTACCATTTCCATTTTTCAAAAAAAAACTCCCTTTGTCATGTTTGGAATGGCAGAATTAGAAGCATGTTGTGCACCAGTGGACCCCACCACTTTCAAGACATATTGTGGCACAAAGAATTCCATATAATACAAATATATAAAAAGCAAACAATGTACATTTATTCTGTGCTCTCAAATATCTTGGCAGTTCTTTACAATAATAAAGCTATGGTGGGATGGGTGAGTGGGAGGGTAGAGGTAAGTGATGAAAGGGTAGTGGAGTTACTTGTCCAAAGCTTTATTTTCCACCAATATGAACACAATGAGGGGAGGATGGAAGAGAGAAGGAAAGGGTGTTTTCAGTCCTCTTCTTCCTCAAGGCTGTCGCAGATGCTGTAGTCGTGCAGCAGACTGTGAATCAGTCTGTGGCAGTCTTGGATGCTTGTCCTCTCTCTCTCCTTAGAATTAAAGGGTTAAATTAAATTAAATTAAATTGCCCCTCTTGTATGGGTGCCCTGAAAAGATCCATACAGCACCCATGGTGAATAAGGAAGTTCCTGGGCACACAATCTCTGAGTTCATGTTCCAGGGCATCATGCAGAGCTGTGTAAATCTGCAATCCCAGAAAATATGCTTGGACTAGACATTAAGCCCGTTAAATTAACGGGCGCTAGAACATATGTAGTCAAACATTTATAAAAACAGAATTGTTCTAGTCTAAAAAAAATTCACCAGAGACGGTCCATGGGGCACATGCGCAGTAGCGCAATCCCATGGACACAGGGACTGGACGCAGAGACACTTCAACTTTATTATATAGGCCGCCAGAGATGGTCCGTGGGGCACATGCGCAGTAGCGCAATCCCACGGACACAGGGACTGGACGCAGAGACACTTCAACTTTATTATATAGGATAACATGGGGATGTTAAGGTAGTACACAGCACAGGTATGAGAGGTTTGTCAAACATTCCATAGTGTATGAGGCAGGCCCCAGTAGAACAGCCTAGTTATTATCCATTCTGCACATTGTGCATGACTGCCAGTGTATGTCTCACATGGGATGTTACTATGCAGAGCTGCATTTCTGATTGACCACATTCGCTTCATTTACTGGCACTGAACAATGAAAGTGATTCGGACTGATAGAGTACGTCTCTATATAGCATTTACCTCTCCACCTTGTAGCGCTCTCCGGACACGGACCTCCTGTCTATCTCTCAGTAGCTTCAGTTCACAAAGCCCAGCCACACTTGACTGCAGTAAATGTCGGAGTCGCCCTCGGTCACCACCGCCTCCGGAGCTCAGCATGTCACTAATCGGCCGGCTAAGCGCTGATTGAAAACCCGCAATCTGAGCACAGGGCCCGGAGCAAAAAGAACACCAATCACAGCTCTCGAAAGCCGCGAGCGCCCGCCTCTCGACCAATCACATGCTGAAAACCATGCCCCTTGCAGAAAAGAAGCCTAGAAACCCCGCCCTGTAACTAACGGAAATCTTTTCAGAAGCTGCACGAGTCTGCCTCGTGGCCAATAGACATGTGGCTCATCTGCATGACAGCCAATCAAGATACGTCTAATCTGCATCCCACACATGCGCAGTAGCGCAATCCCACGGACACAGGGACTGGACGCAGAGACACTTCATCTTTATTATATAGGATGATGCACCATGGGCAGTGCATGCATGAAGGTCCTAAGGGGAAGTATGCCCTGGGTGGGACACGAGTGATAAAAGGAAGAAGTGGGACATGGATGGGGCCTTACCAGTGCTCTATACAGTGGAAGAATGACCCCTTCCTGCCATAAATCAATGCCCCTTTTAATACAGCTCAAGACCTTATTTTTGCCTAGTGCTGTCTCATTAAGAGTATAAGTGGCTTGGATATTTTTAGATCACAGGTGCATGACTTTACATTTATCAACATTGAATCTCATTTGCCACTTAGCTGCCCAGATTGCCAGTTTGTCAAGATCCTTATAAGACATTCCGGGAGATTGCCAAAGTGCCTTACCTCCCAGTGCGTCTCTCCTAGATTGTCTGTGCGCAGACGCACTTCCAGGTTCCCGGCTCTGCTGATGCTGGCGTTTGACGCTGAGTGTCATGATGTCACTGTGGGGTGCCAGATTCGAATTTTGGTGCCAAATCATCTTTAAAAGGCTAGTCCACCATTTTGAGAATGCCCAAGCTGGCTTCAGTTTATCTGTTCCTGCTCAAGCGTTTATCCTGTCTTTTGATATCCTGGTTTTGACTTCTGCCTGATCTTTGACTATGATTATTGCTGCCTGCCTTGAACTCTTCGCCTGACTCTGACTACGCCTTCTCTTTATCCCTGCCGGTACCTCCATTACGGACTTGCTATGCACATCCTTGTTGGCTTCCACAGCAGAAAGCCTGGGGCCCCAAAAGGGCGTTGTGAACCTGTGCATTCAAAGGTACCTATCGCTATACAAAGTTCCTAATAACGAGATTGTTACAATCCTATTGCAAGGATGCCACATACTGGATGGAATTAATTGGGCTGGATAGTTTTGTGTCATCTGCAAATACTGATACATTACTTACAATACCCTTCTAAGTCATTAATGAACAAGTTAAATAAAAGTGGACCCAATACCGAGCCCCGAGGGACCTTACTCCAAGTAGAGAATGTACCATTAACAACCACCTTCTGTACCCGATCCTGTAGCCAGTTTCCTATCCATGTGCAAACGACTTTATTAAGCCCAACAGATCTTAGTTTAGAAAGCAGTTGTTTGTGGGGCACAGTATCAAATGTGCCCAAATATTACTGCTATGGCTACGCGATTCCTTATTACACTGTGCTGGTGGGCCACATTATTATTAATTTCATGACGGAGGTTGTGGGCTGGTGTAAATTTGAAAACAGGCCGCAATTGGCCCGCGGGCCGTATTTTGGACATGCCTGCTTTAAGGCAATAAATTGAGAACAGTAACAATTTAATATTTTAAATGACAACCATTTCTGTTCTGTATTTTTTTAGCTGAAAATATAATGCCCCAATCAATGCTCTGAAGGGCAGCTCTCAAGGCACTAAAATTAGCTTTTCTGAAATTCATGGTTTTTGTTGACCCAGTGTATATTTGTATTTTGCACCAGACATAAAATGATATAAAATTATGGTCACTATTACCCAGGGGTTCAATGACTCATTTGCTATAAGTTCTGGGCCATTAGAAATCACTAGATCCAGAATAACATTTTCCAGTTGGCTCCTCAACAACCTGTGCCATAAAATTGTCATGCAATTTTATAAACTTGTTTCCATTAACTGATCTGGCAGTACTGTTGCTCCAGTCAATATCTGGGTAATTAAAATCCCTCATTATCATTACTACCTAAACTAGCAGCCTTTTCTATTTGCATCAGGAGCTTAGCCTCCTCCTCCTAACTTACATTAGGATAGCATAGCATACTCCTACAATGAATTTGCTGGACTATTACAATTGGGGAAGAACTCCGCCCATAAGACTTCTGCCCCTCATTTTATAACATCACCTCCTCCTTTATATAAACTTTTAAATCCTGCCTAACAAACAGACATACCCCTCCTCCTTTTCTATTGCTTCTGTCCCTCTGAAACAAAGTATAGCCACTGATATTAACTGCCCAGTCATGCAACTCAGTTACACACTAAGAAACTTCTCAGCAGGGTGAGAATATCAGGAACACTACTGACCACTTTACTCTGTCCATCTTGGAGCCCCAGAAGAAGTGAAACACTGTCTTTGTGATGCTCTGCAGACAGTAGCCAGTGGAGGCCAAGCCTGGGCCAAGTACTGCAGGACTGAAAGAATGTTGTTCTGCAGCATCAGAGTTTTCCCTGCAATGGTGAGGTTTCCGAGACTCCAGAGACCAATCTTTTGTCATACTTTGGCCAGTCGTTCATCCCAGCACTTGAGGGTTGTGTCCTCACCTCCAAACCAAACTACAAGGATTTTAATGAAGTCCGACTTGATGGAGAAGGGGACGGTGTCCGATGTCAGGGTCTCTGACTTCCCACAGTTGACTTTTGCTCTGGTACTGCTTGCTTCTATAAAATAATTAAATGTGATGGAACATACATAGTTACTGGACCTGACCTACAAAGGAGTGAGTACTTGGATGCAATTAATCATATTGGGGCACACTTTTAAATGCATGAAATATAAATTGATCATATTCAGAAAAACGTTTAAAAGAAAATATGTAGATCCATATGTATAAGAGTAACGCAGATTCCTTTATGATCCTGGTGCAATGTATAAGACACCAAATTCTGATGCAAATCTCCATCCGTTTTACCCACATTGCATTACCCCTCCCCTGATACCTGCTAAGCAGCATGCATTGCAATTTGTATGTGATTTGTTAAAGGTAATTTAAAAATCATATGCAAATTGAATTTGCATTGTCTTTGCATCAATTGGTTATGCGTTGCTACGTTTGCAGTGTTCCAATGTGTGTGATGCTAAAAATGGCTTTAGTGTGCAATCTATTTGGCTTTTAGTGAAAATGGCTTTAATGTGCAATCTATTTGCAATCAATTTATATGTGATTTGTTAAAGGTAATTTAAAAATCATGTGCAAATTGAATTTGCGTTGTCTTTGCATCAATTGGTTATGCGTTACTACATTTGCATTGTTCCAATGTGCGTGATCAAAATGGCTTTAGTGTGCAATATATTTGGCTATAGTCCTGGCAGTAACAACCTTTCTGAGCAGGTGTTAATTCCAAGGTATTATTTGCATCCCTTTACCCTGTACTTGGTTTCATGCACCTTACTCAGCAAAGTTTAAGCAAATATCGTTTTGACTCCAAGTACAAAAATACAGCTACTTACTGTACCTTTGCAAAGAGTTAAAACCCTAGTTGGCTTTTTGCACTACAATATTTGATCATAAATGAGACCTGTGGTGCATTTCAGAACATACAAAACATTCTGGAAGTGAATGAGCATAATTAGATATGAGGGTGCATTTACTATGCCCCCAAGCAGAAGTGCAAGAACACTAAAGGGAGCAGGAATGTGACCTAGTGCTCATGCACACAGAACTTCTTTTCGGGAAACTATCTGTGTTCTGCACCTCTCGCTGGTTTCGAAATTTGACAAGCGGTGCAGAGTGCAGCATCAGTGTATGCAGTCCAGCCTTATCCTTACTCTAAATAAAGGGCTGAAGGTTAGATGCATACGTTTCTTCATCTACTATGCCTCATGAATACTGACAACTGGTCATCTGGGCAGCCACAGGTTCTGGGAGAGAGAAGGTCAGTGTGCAGTGTGCAGTGTGCAAAAAAAATCGCAGATTGTGGTTGTTATTGCACACTGCTCTCCAATAAGTAAATGGCCCCTACGGAGTCTAATAGGGGTACAGACAATTGTAAGTGAGTGAACATGTAAATGATAGAAAGCACAATGGGAGATGAACAAGTATACCCAATCATGACTTTGACAGAGTGAAAAAGTAATGTGAAACCCTATTCTTATGGCTAGTGATGAGCAAATCTGTCCCATTTCACCAAAAAATTTGCAAAACTGAGAAAATTCACAAAACTTCTTTTTACGTGCCTCAATTTTTTACGCGCACAACAATTTGTCTCACTCCAAATGCTTTACAGTCAATGGGTGTTTTTTCTTGTGCCAACATTTTTTGTCTCAGCAACTTTTTTGTCCATATGCATTAACGTCAATGGGCATTTTTTCTTATGGCGACTTTTTTATCCAAATGCATTAAAGTCAATGGGCATTTTTATTTTGGTGACTTTTTTGTCTCTGCAACATTTTGTCTTGGTTAGAGATAGGGGCATGGTTACTAACATTGGAGATAAATATCTCTGGAGATCTCCGGAGATGCTGCCCATAGCAACCAATACAATCTTTGCTTTCTAACTTGTAGGTGACTGTTTAAATCTAATTGCTGATTGGTTGCCATGGGCAATATTTCTGGAGATCTACAGAGATTTCCAGGGGATATTTACCTCTAATGTTATTAAACATGCTACATACTACTTTATATTTCAGCTGTAACTAGTTATGAGCAGAACTGGCCCATTTTGCTTTGACAAATAATTAGCAAAACTAGTTTTTTTTTCTTATGCCAATACATTGGAGTTAGTGGGGCTCATTTATCAACACTGGGAAAATTTGCCCATTGGCAGTTTCCTACAGCAACCAATCAGTGATTAGCTTTTTGAAACCAGCTGCAAGTAGAACAATGAATGCAGCAATCTGACTGGTTGCCATGGGTTACTGCCCATGGGCAAATTTGCCCAGTGTTGATAAATGAGCCCCACTGTGTGTTATTTTCTTGCAGCAATTACATATGGCATTTTTTATGGTGAAATTCAAGTGCAGGTACTCAAATTTTCGCCACTTGCAAAAACGTAATTTTCTGCAAATATGCATCACCTGAAAAAATATGTATAGCATGTATGAATAGTATAACAGAGGAGAGAGCTTACCATGATCAGAGGGTGGCTGTTGGACAACATCTTTTATAGTACTGTATATAATAAAAGTAGCATTCCAATTATTTTTTGCTGTTTATAATAATTCTGAAGCAGAATAGTAAATGCATCTCCATCTATCTTGAGTTTACTGACTTTAATTAGTGGTTTTAGTAATTGTTTCCCTGAAATTCTAATTCCTTGCAATCAAATTATATATTCTTAATTGTACCTTATTATTGATTGTACCTCTAACAGAGGTCTGTAACATTTGTATAGAGAATGATTTTGTTTTACTTAGAGTATTATATCATCTAGAGATAAATTTGTAGTTAAATCACTGAATTATTGCAGAAATTCTAATTTGATGCAATTGAAATACAATTTTCTTCATAAGTCTTCTTAAATACTAATATTAAATGCTTTTTCTTAGACTGTATATAACAAAATTACATTTTGATATTGCTTTAAAAAAATTGTTACAAAATGTTTCCAAACACTTTTCAAATCATGTTAGAACTCAGCTTAATTTACCAATGGACATTTGTTAATGTTAGAGTTCCATTGGTCTGTAGGATTTGTTTGTTACAGTTGCTGTTGTTAAAGACAACATCTTGAATCAGAGTTGACTTGTTATTCAGTATTCCACATCTATTAATAAGGACTTTTGCCATTCCATATCAAGGGAATTACATTCTGACTAAACCTTTGCAATAGTTTAATGGGTTGTTAATATTAGTATATTGTCTAAGTCTGGTTAAAAGGGTTTCTATAGATAGAATGGTTAATAGTAGGGAAAACAGCCTTTTATTCCAGCATTTAGGTTATAATGTAATGTCATAATTTTATCAATGATTGTAGGATCATATCTTGACAGTGCGGCCTCCATGAAATCCTCCCACCAGGCCATCCTGTCAAAGGCCTTTTTACTTTTAGCATTTGTGAATAAGAGTATCAGCGGTATTTTATTTCCTTTGCTATATTCTGTGATAATAAGTATTTGTAGCATTATCCTTGACTTTTTGATCTGTTTAAATTCAGCTTTCTGGTCAGCTATCATTTTTATTTATGTCTTCCATTAGGTTGGTGCACTGTGTTATATATGTCTTGAAGAAGTTATTCCAGTTTTTCAAATATAAGTACTCTGAAATGGAAGGGGCAAATTTTGATTAATTTTGGTCTTAATACTAATATCTCCATCATCTAGGTTACCCTCATTGTCATCAATTCGTCCATTGGCCTGGATGATGACCTGCTTTTATAAAAATGCTGGTGGAAGATAAGTTTTGTTTTGTTGCATTTAGGCTTATGTTTACTTGTGCAAGTGTTTTACTTGATTTTGCCATTTATTGAATATAATTGTCTTATCGTATCATGACAATGTATTGTACTTTGTTTACAATATAAAGTACTGTATTGTTAACAAAGTACAATACATTACCATGATACTATAAGACAATTATATTCATAATCTAGCCTCATACTGTAGTTTACATTTTCCATTCCTTTTATCAGTCTAATTGCACATATCTGCACTCTCTCCAGCTCATTAATATCCTTCTTAAAGGAGAAGGAAACAAAAAAAACGACACTACCTTCAATGTGTTTTCCATCAGGCCCCTTCCTGAAACGCCATACTAAAAAATCTGAAATCATTCCTGCTTCTGTGCACCATGCTTCGGAAGTTTCACCCCTTTCCACAGTTTGGCGCCGCCATTTTCAAATAGGCGCATCACTTCCGTCCTGCGCTCTCTCTGTAATGCGCATGTGCCTCCTTCTTGACCCCCCCCCCCGGCATAATCATACTCGCATTGATTCTTTTTTCTTTTAAGTTAATACAGACCTCAGACAGACAGACCCGATCGCTGCCTGCCTTTTTTTTTAAATCTCCCCCCTCCTCAGCTCCTGTGCTCGGCTCGCTGACAGACTGTAAATTAAATCCTGAGCGAGCGCAGGAGCTTCAAAGCTTACCCTAATCTCTTAGCAATGGGAGAGCAGGAGTACGCGATTGGTGAATGACGAGGAAGTGGCAGAGAGGTCAGCGATAACAAACGGAGGTGTCACGTGACTGCTTCGTCATCACTGCACAAGGAAAAAATGTATTCTTGTGCGCATGCGCAGGGCACGGATTGAAACGATTGCGCATGCGTGTGCCCTATTCAGAAGGATTTATGGACAACAGCAAAGGTATGCTATATCATACATGCTTACACTTTTTAAAAAATCGATTGCAGCTAAAAGATTAATGGAAAAACGAATTGGAGATTGCTTGCTGGTAATTATATATACTATTCCTTGGCAACACTTAGAGCTTAAGTAGTTTTTTGGCTTTCCTTCTCCTTTAAGGACTGGAGCCTTAAACTGCACTGCATACTCAAGATTAAGCCTTACCAGGGACATATAAAGAGGCATAATTATGTTTTCATCCCTTGAGTTAATGCCCTTTTTATGCAAGACAGTACTTCAGTAGCCACTAAATAACTGTCTATGGTTTTGTGTAAAGAATAAACAAAACTTTAGCATTTCAGAGATTACTGTACAGTCTATGTTTTCATTTATCACCTCTGCTTTCCGTTTTTTATTTATAGATGCAGAGAAAATGCAAAATAGAGTCTTTTAACTCTGATGTTTTCCAAAAATTAACAGGTATATGACTATCCCACTTTATGATGAGGGTCATTCAAATAATAAAAAACACTGTATCCAAAAGGATGTGAGGATCTCCAAAAATAAAGAGGCAAATATAAAAAGTAGAAAAATTTATTAGGACATGAAGACCTAACGCGTTTCGTGCCTATTGGGGCACTTACTCATAGGCTAGTGTAGCCTATGAGTAAGTGCCCCCAATAGGCACGAAACGCGTTAGTTCTTCATGTCCTAATAAATTTTTCTACTTTTTATATTTGCCTCTTTATTTTTGGAGATCCGCACATCCTTTTTAGATACAGTGTTTTTGGTCTTTGCACCTTGGGACTGAGGTGAACTGTGACTGTTTTCTCCTTTATTATTTTTTCTACTATATTTTGTATCTTTATTTATTTAATACTTATTTGTTGAGTGGTACCATAGACACTTTTTGTTATGTGGCAGTAGTACAAACCAAAGTATTTTCATTCAAATAATAGGCAATAATAATAAGACAATTCTTTATATTCAATATAGATATACAGTATACAAAAGTGTATATATCAACCTACAGCCCACTTGTAGATCATACTATGTCAGGGCTTAAGGTATGCTTATACTTTTATTTGCTTAAAAGTCCCCATTCACTCCACCCCCCCCCTCAAATTCTGTTACAAGGAAAAGTGTCCCTGTGTGTAAAGCTGACATATTGATGCAGAGTAGCAAAGCTGAGTTCACAGATGCCATCTTCTGTATATCTGGGCTTTCTTCAGATCAGTTCAGGGACACGAATCTTGCTGGCACAAATGCAGTTGAAAATATTCCTGGATTATGCTCAACTGCACATGTGGCAACAGGCTCCAGGTCGCTGAACTGATTGCAAAGCAACAAAGATGCATAAAATTACACCTGTGCCCTCCACGGCACTAATTTCCTTTACAAACAGGGCACTTTTCCTTGTAATATACTCTGTGGGGGGGGGAGCAGGGGGCCAATGGAGGGCAGAGTCTTACAGTTTTATATTGAATGCACTCTGGTGCATTTAGGTATATCTTGGCTCAGTCTAGGGCTGTGTAGGGACCTATAGGATATCCTATCCCTATAGAGTTAATCCCCTACCTTTTGTATGTAGTTCTCTTTTCCCTTGTTATTGGGCCAAGCCCTTGTAACTGGTAAAGTGTAACACCCACACCTATTGGACAAAGAGTGTAATGACACTCCCCTGCCACACTGCTATATAGTGTGTGCAGGGAGTGTCCTCTTCCTCTTTGGCTCCTGGTGCTGCTGCTAGGTGAATCTCCATTGAGCCTGGGATCACCATAGGCCCCAGTAAGCTTTTACCCTAAAGGGACCTGACACCTTTAGTGCTAAGTCGGGGACCAGGTAAACCCCGTGAACGAGGACCAGCTAAAATAGTAAGATACTGTTATAGTTCTCTCTAGGAGAGAAAGACAGAGAGGTGTAGCAGAAAGAGCAGCTGTCGCTCCAACGAGGATTGTAGTAGGGAGTAGCTTCCCACAAGGCCTGTTTGCCTTTAGAGCAGGGACCTCAGTTGATAGGGCAGTAGGTGAGCAAAGGACTACCTGAACCCTACCTGATAGATCCCGATCCCCTCACTGTGCAACGTCGGTTGAACTGGGATTTGATGTACACCTATCTGCAATATCCTTTGGGAGTCGCATCTGTTTGACTGTGAACCTTTACTGTCCAAAGTGATTCCATCTGCTGTGTCCTCAGAACTGTTGTAAGTAAACCTGTGGTCATTTGCCTTTGGCATAATAAATCTGCTCCTGTTTAACCTTCTAAAAGAACCTCCTGGCGTCCATTATTCTATTTGCACTTATATGCCTGTGAGTTGTAGTTCAACTACAGTTAAAGGGGAAGCTTCCATTTGGCGAAGGCTCTGCCCTGGGTGAAGATTCGCATTGTAACCCATGCTCACTATCTAGCTGGTCACCCTTAACTCCTAATTGGCAGATTAGGCCAGAAAAGCGTTACATTTTGGCGCCCAACGTGGGGCCCCGCCCCTAAATCCAGGCTATTTTTGTATTTTTGTGATTTAGTGTTTTTGTGCACTGTCGCTTTAAATTTTCGTGACAGGCGGCGGACCTGATTGGCAAAAGGCTGCCTGCACGTCTTTTTCTACTAAATTTGCTAGGTAATTTTCCCCTAGTATCTCAGGGCCGTGGGTTCGGGCTTGGAGGTTCTATTTCCCGATACACGAGCCTGCGCCATAGCTCAAGTCTCGCGAGCGCGAGATTTTGCTGACGCCAATCTTTTTCCCGCGCAGTAACTGTTGGCGCGCTTTTGGGATTAAGGCGGTCCCTGACGTCACGTCCCGCCGCCATTTTGTGAAGAGACTTTGCAGAGAGAGGACGTGTGCATCACTACTCTACCTGTGTGTGCCTGTGGACTTCCGGCGGCTGCTTAGAAAGTGTCACTGCACTACTTGCTCTTCACCCCAAGCGGTATCTGCTTGCTACCGTTTTCTTTTTCAGCAAAACCGGAGGATTTCTTCATCGCTCCTGTTCAAGGTGCTGCACCATCACGGACCACGGCTGTGGCCCATCCACGTGCGGACCTTCCGGCCTTCACTACTGATTACCCTGCGGCTGCGGGCATAGTGGAGGACTACTACATTCTTCATACCGGTAAAACCTTTCCCCGTTATTATGGCTGACCATTCTTGGGAAGGTTGGGCGGATGCGGAGGAAAACCTATCTGGGGCTCCGCTGTTCTCGGATGAGGACATAGAAGATGTAGACTTTGGCCTTAGATATATTTGGGCCGGGACATATGGAGAAAAACTAAATGTCCACTATAACCGGATAGTTGTTCCCTATTGCGGGCACTGTACCCGTGAACTATCCACAGAGACCTGCAACTTTCACTCAGCGTGTCCCTATTGCTTTCATGAGTGCTGGTTAGGTCCCTATGTACTTTATGCTGATCCTAAAAAGGGCATAAAGACAAAATCCATCGCTACAGATACAGATGGACTGTCTTCAGTGTCAGGAGACTCTGCTCCTGCACCTGTTCCCGCATATCCTTTTCACCTCTCCTCAGTGTGTCCACCCAGCAAGCAAAGCCTGCTCGTTCCTATAAAAGCTTTGTCTATTTCACATGGAGTAGGCGCTGGTGGGGATGCAGCCACAAAGAGTGAGGATCCACGTGTTCCACCCAGAGGGAGGGGGAGTACTATGCGCAGGAACCCTGATGTTGTACCTAGGCCTATCACTCCTAGGCCGGCCACACCCAAGCCTGCCATGCCTAGGCCTGCTACTCCAAAGCCAACCACTGCACCAAAGGATGAGGCTTCATCCACAGTGGTTCCATCAGAGCTTCCAAAATCTCAGCAGCCTGTTGCCTGCTTGTCAAAACCCTTGCTTTCTCCAGAGGCACAAGGTTTCTGGGTCTCTCAGGGAAGGGCCGACCCCAAGAAGGCACGCACAGTTTCAAGGGTGCAACGTATTATCAATGCCCGTGTTCGTGACTGTTGGGGATATCCAATGCCCTATGCACCTGAGTGGGTTTATGACGAAGTGGAGAAGAATTTGGAGGAATGGCTTTATGGAGAACTTTTAAAGAAAACAGATGTGGGACCCAAGGGATTGTTCCAGAGCGATCCACAGAAGCGGCAGAGTGACATGGTCTTCCTCTGTGACACCCTCAGCGAATGGTGGTATGGGCGTACCATCTTGAAGCACCATGTTAAAAGTTGTGGGAAGTTTCAAGAGGACCGCTTCTTCAGCTTGTCAACCACTCTGCCTAATGGAGGGAAGGTAGAAAAGCCTCACCCTTCTTACTATTTGTCATATGAACACACCCTGGAAAAGTATGGGATGATTTCTTGAGCTGTCCACAGTGGATCCGGCTGGACCCTGTGTGTTGTAAAATTTTCAGTATGCCTCTAAGAGTGAGAATTCCTCTTAGAGATGATTTGTTTACACTTGAGGACGTCGTTTGATTGCCCCAAGTTTTGGGCCTTCTTCATTTCCTGATGTTCTTCAAGATTGATGCCCCTAGTTTTGGGCCTTCTTCATTGTTTTGTTCACTCATTGTTCCATTTCTGGACTTCTGAACATTGTCTGGAACTTGTAAATAGTTGGGTTCATGATACAAAGACTGCTGAGCCCCCACCAAAAACTCTTCTACCTCTAACTACTCGCTGAGTAGCACCTTTATTCTTTCCCTTACTACTCCCCAAGTGGCTCTCAGTGACTTTGTACACTTGGGTAGGGGGGGGGGTGTGATATGAATAAAGCTTTTGGTTATGGTGGGGTCATGTAACTCAACTGCAATAAAAATGAGTGTTCATGTGTGAAAAGAAATCTATGCTAATTTTTCTTTTCAGCCAAGCCTGTGCCTGGACCTCCTGATACGCTATGGAAGGTTCAAGTGTCGTAAGTTAAGTGCCTGAGTGTTCCTATAAGGACCTCATGAATGTAATAAAGTTATGCAACTGAAGTTATTTGCACTGAAACTTATCCAATACAGTATTGCACTTTTGCTCTTTACTGTTCTTTTCTCCACAGTACCCATTGTTACCAGGTATTCCTCAGGAGAGGATACCAGAAGAGTGATGTTCAATGGTATTGTTGGTTTGCACTTATATATTCACTTTGTTACTATTGTGTCTATATCATTTCACCATTGTCGGGACGAAATGGATTTTTCCCCCGGGTGTATGTAGGGACCTATAGGATATCCTATCCCTATAGAGTTAATCCCCTACCTTTTGTATGTAGTTCTCTTTTCCCTTGTTATTGGGCCAAGCCCTTGTAACTGGTAAAGTGTAACACCCACACCTATTGGACAAAGAGTGTAATGACACTCCCCTGCCACACTGCTATATAGTGTGTGCAGGGAGTGTCCTCTTCCTCTTTGGCTCCTGGTGCTGCTGCTAGGTGAATCTCCATTGAGCCTGGGATCACCATAGGCCCCAGTAAGCTTTTACCCTAAAGGGACCTGACACCTTTAGTGCTAAGTCGGGGACCAGGTAAACCCCGTGAATGAGGACCAGCTAAAATAGTAAGATACTGTTATAGTTCTCTCTAGGAGAGAAAGACAGAGAGGTGTAGCAGAAAGAGCAGCTGTCGCTCCAACGAGGATTGTAGTAGGGAGTAGCTTCCCACAAGGCCTGTTTGCCTTTAGAGCAGGGACCTCAGTTGATAGGGCAGTAGGTGAGCAAAGGACTACCTGAACCCTACCTGATAGATCCCGATCCCCTCACTGTGCAACGTCGGTTGAACTGGGATTTGATGTACACCTATCTGCAATATCCTTTGGGAGTCGCATCTGTTTGACTGTGAACCTTTACTGTCCAAAGTGATTCCATCTGCTGTGTCCTCAGAACTGTTGTAAGTAAACCTGTGGTCATTTGCCTTTGGCATAATAAATCTGCTCCTGTTTAACCTTCTAAAAGAACCTCCTGGCGTCCATTATTCTATTTGCACTTATATGCCTGTGAGTTGTAGTTCAACTACAGTTAAAGGGGAAGCTTCCATTTGGCGAAGGCTCTGCCCTGGGTGAAGATTCGCATTGTAACCCATGCTCACTATCTAGCTGGTCACCCTTAACTCCTAATTGGCAGATTAGGCCAGAAAAGCGTTACAGCTGCCTTTTGTTTTCAGATTACAACACATACAGTACATGTTGCTTTAAACTTACTTGAGAGTATGGTGTTCTTATGTTGAGGCTTACTTGTGCTTCTTGCTGCTATCAAGTCAGTATAAGTTATACTTTTATTGAATTTTGTAAATAGGCTCCACAGACAAAGAATGTGGGATTATGGAAACACAATGCACCAAATGTATAAAGTATGAAATACTAGTTTCAATGATACATAATTTGATAAAAATAATTTGCTAATTGCAGTTTTTTCTTCAGCAATTGTTTTATATTGAGGCAGGGGCAAATATATAATTCCTTTGTCATCTGATGCACCCTGCATGTTGCACAGTGATTCTCAGTACTTCCAGTTCCACCCCCAATCCACCTGCCATGATCCACCCTGCCCTAACTCCATTCCCTAGTACTGAGCTACTTGGCCCCAGTCAATTGCCTTTATGTAAATCCACAACAATCCATGTTGAGGCCAGTTTTTAGGGTTTCAAAGAGTTAATGAGATTCTTTTTAAAATAAGGCTGCAGGAATTTTCTAGGTCAAGCAAGATGGAAACAAAGCAGCACTTTATTTGCTTTAGTAGCCATAAAATAACACTGCATGGAATTAGATAATGTGTTATCTACAAAAATCCCCAATCCTTCTCAATGAAGGAAACCCCCCCAACACACTGACATTTAGAGGCACATTTATCAAGGGTCAAATTTTGAGTTCATGTGAGTTTTTTCCCCTAAACTCCCATAAGTTAATTTAAACTACCCAAAATCTTGAATCAAATTTGATTGAAATGATAAAAACTAGATTCCGATTTAAAAAATTTGATTTGAGTTTTCTTTTAAAAAAACTCGAATGTCAGGAAGGCTACAAACATCACCAAATTGACCCTGGATCTCTACCATTGACTTCTACAGTAATTCAGCAAGTTTTAGGTTGCGAATAGTCGAATTTGAGTTCTTGAAGGGCCAGAGGATGATACATTTTGAAATTCAATTAAAATTAAAACTCAAATTGAGTTTGGATAATTTACAATTTGAATTTTTAGAGTTTTGACCAAAAAAAATTAAAAAATGTGAATTTTAATTTTCACTTCGACCCTTAATAAATCTGCCTCTTAGTGTATAACTTGTAAAAAAAACTTTGACCACCTACTTCGCCACCTAAAACCTACCGTGCACCAATGTTAGCCTATGGGGAAGGTCCCCATAGGCTTTCCTAGCAATTTGTGATCAAAGGAAAATCGTTCGATTGATGGATTAAAATCCTTTGAATTGTTCGATTCTAAGGATTTAATCATTCGATCAAACGATTTTTTCTTCGATCGTTCGATCAAACGAATTGCGGTAAATCCTTCGACTTCGATATTCGAAGTCGAAGGATTTAACTTCGATGGTCGAATATTGAGGGTTAATTAACCTTCGATATTCGACCTATTGTAAATGTGCCCCTAAATGTATTGATTTTGCAGTAGCTGAAATTACAGAAATTATTGAACATATTGGGGTATTTAAATTTTGGGGCCCCTACATGACCCCTGGAATTTATATTTAGGATATTGGTACCACAAACAATCAACTGACATTGAAATGCCTAATACAGTTAGATCTTTTATCATTGTGGTTGTACTCAACTTGGCTTTACATGTAATTTTTACCGTTTCAAGTCCCTAGCAAAACGGTATTTTAATTATATTGCTGTAAAAGTACAATTGTGGCTCTTATAATTTTGACTGATCTTATTGCTAATGTTCTTGACACACCTCATGCTTTTTCAGTTATCCAGGCAGCCTTTAAAATTAATCCTTAATTAAGAATTGGCACATTGCTGACTCATGTTCTATAAGGCCCTTTAGAAAATTAATTTCCCACAATTGTATCATTAAGTTGTTCACATTTGCTCAAGAAACTCCAAAGGCACTTGACCTTGTGGACATAGACTTCTTCATTTCATCAGGCTGTACGTAGTTATGTAAAATAACTAAACTGAAAAAGCCTTTGGGCTGGGACTTGTGATTAACAAATGTAATTATCCTTCAGAAAATATAATATGTGTTTTTTATGCTAATCAATTACTATCAAAACAATCTAACCGAATAATAAACAATGATAAAATAAGTTTTTTTTTACTGTATGTAATTAACACTGTGGTTATTTTATCTAGGGCATGGCCATCACATTATCATATCATAGTATTATGTCACTCAATGAATATGTTATGATTGCCTAAAAATAGTCTCATAATTTTTCTCAACCAAGTGTCTTGAATTTTCATTTTGCATAAATTATCTAATATTATTGCTATTTATTGATATTTTAGTTCAGCTAAAAATGTGAACATTTGCATTTGGTCATTATTTATAGTGTTTTTTACTGTTGCTTTTAAATTCTGCCTTTACAACCTGGAACTTAAAGGGCAAGGAAACCATTCATCAAAGTATATTATTCACTACCCCTTCTGTATCAGATTTTTTTTTTAAAAAAACCTTATTTCACCTGCAATCGCATATCCCTAGACTGGTCCAACATGGGTGCCATTTTTGCCTCTTTAACCGATATCTAATCAGATCGAATACACATGCGCAAACTTCTCTCTGCATGGTTACCATGGAGACAAGAGCTGAAAGGGAGGGCGGGCATTCTGAGGATCAATCTGTGCCTGCGCTACTGTTCATGGAGACAAATGCTCCCTCCCAATTGTGGGTAATGCGCATGTGCCAATTTCTTATGGGAGGTCACTGTGCACATGCTGGGTCCTGGTCTTGGTGCAGGACAGATGCACTATGGGTATTTTTTTTAATCTAGTCTTCATTTTTTTCTCAAGTACTGGGTTTAAACTGCTGAAAGGCTACAGATACAAGAGACTGTACACCCCTGCAAAGCACACAAGAGGTATGTCAGTAGAATTACTTAATATCATTGATAGACTTTCCTTGTCCTTTAAAGACACAGTTCTCATACCTACATATCTACCTTTTATAATATTATACAAAAAATTATTACACTTTTAATTACAGTTGATTTCTATGTTTTATGTTTCTACTATTATCCTCAAAGATATTAAAGGTTCTAAAAGTGAATTTGTTTACTTGACATCACTTGATCACTTTCTAAACAAATTTAATACATTTGCAGATTTCTCACCAGGAGAGTCATACCAGCAACTAATGTATCATTCATCTGTATGAGTTGCCCGGTGTTGAATAAAGCTTCTTCAGTACAGAAGGGATGAAGTTGCTGCTGGGTATTATTTAAACTAAATTATTAAACTGTTACAGTTTTAAAAGTCAGCAATCTATGTTACTCAGCTGCTATTGGGAATCAGAGGTGGAAGATGCATTTATTTTAAAGGAACAATTTAGTGTAACAACTGGGTAAATAGGCTGTGCAATATAAAAACCAAATGCTTGCGAATGACAATAAATAAACTAAAACAAAAAATTGTAATGAGATGTAGCAAAATACAGGTATGAGATCCTTTATCCAGAAATTCATTATGCAGAAAGCTCCTAATTATGGAAAGGACATCACTCAGAGAGTCCATTTTAAACAAATAATAATACTTTTTTAAATATGAATAGTACCATATACTAAATCCTAACAAAGCTGCATGACTCCATATTGGTGGCAACACACTCCTATTGGGTTATTTAGTGTTTAAATGATATTTAAGGTGTAGTGATCTAAATTATGATCCCTTACTATCAAAACTCCATGTCCCAAGTATTGTGGATAATAGATCCTATACCTAATTATAAACTCCCCATCAAAATCAGCTGCACCATATAAACTGATATGAAAATGGTCAGTGGCAAGGTGCTTATCATTCAAAGATAAAAGTGCGCCATATTGGGAAATACAGCAACATACTGTAATTGTTTTGATAGCATTCAATGAATACATTAAGGCTTATTAAGGATGCAAAAACAGTGAATTTGAAGAGTTTCCAAAACTAGAATTATCTAGATTTATTAAGCACAAAAACTACTTGAATAAAAATAAATTTATATAAAAATCTGGCATCTAAATACTTGTATGGTTATGTAGAACTCAATCGGGAGTATACTTTTAAGGGGCCAGCTTATACGCAACACCCCACTCCTGCTTGTCCTCCCACCCACTCGTGAGCCTTGTGTCACTCACACCCCCCTCTCCTTGACAACTCCCACTGCTCGCTGAGCTTTCATAGGAGTGGGCCCCCCTGTTTCCAAAATCCCCCCTCGACTGTGGGGTCTGCTTCCTCTATATGCCACTGATACAGGAAATTGATTCCCTTCCACAGGCAAAAGTCCAAAAGAAAAAGTTTAACGAAGAAGTAAAAGCTGTTAGTAAATAAAAATACAGCAAATAGTGTTCATATTTAAAATCAAGATATTTATCATGTTCATGTTCTTATTTCTTTGCTATAATCAACCTATTAGTCTACATTAATAATAATTATCTTCTAAAACCAATTAGTTGGCAGTACAACAATTTTTTTCTGTAATTTATATTTTTATTAATGATATAAAAGAAAAAAAACATAAGATAATTATAAACATAATAAATCATAAATAATGAAAAAATAGAAAAAAAGAAAAGGAAGAGAAGAAATTAGACAGTTGTTCTCTTGGGATGCAAAATTCATTATGGGCTTTACATAATGGTATAATGACATTAAAGGCACTCAATAGTGATGCAATATACAATATGGGAATCACGTCATAATGTAATAACATTAAAAGCATTCAATGGTGAGGGATTCCAGACAAAAAGAAGTACCAAGCGTAGTCACCTTAAATGGTAACCTAAGAGAGATAGTAGCTTATGTACATGATTGGGCACTCATGGAGTTGCGTATCCTTTTAGTTCACAAATAGACCATATCGTGAGATAATTATCAGCTCAATTGGGTAGGATGGAGATTCTAGATTAGAAAAGTCTGTTGCTATTGACTCTCTTTTGTATATCTGACAATGGCGACACTGTAGAAGATTTCCATTGCAATGCAATTGCTATACGGGTTGCCATCAGCACTTAATTCGAGTTTGGGTATTTTTATGAGTCTTTGGAAAAGGTTTTCCTAAGAAAAAGGTTGGAATCTCCATAAGAACAGTGTATCCCAATAGATGATTTAACAGGGTATGTGCTGCTTTCCAAAGAGGTTGAATAAGTGAACAGCCCCCGAAAATGCATTGGACCATATAGAGTCCCATTCATCTTGGGATAGTGGATGTTGTAGAAGAGAATTCCATTTAGCCATATAAGTGTGTGTTAATGGAAGATCAGAAAAGGGTTGAAGCAGTAATTTGTAGATGCTTGAAATCAGGCCCTTTTGAGGGAGGCCCATTCTGGCCAGCTTTTCAAATTTGGTGGAGGGTGTGGTTGCCGCTGCTTTATAGTAAGGCGTCACAAAGTGGCATAATTGAAAAAATTCATACATCAACAGTTTGTTAGTAGGAGATCTGTCCTGTATCTCTTGCAGTGAAATAATGTTATGGGTTCACCGATCCATAAGGTCTCCAATGTTGGGAGAGTTAGTGTTTGATCATCTGGTATAGAAAGAGGATTTCAAACCTGTTTGAAAAGCTTGGTTTTTAAGATATATTGTATTCAGAGACCATTTTGATGCCACAGCATATTTGTATTTTAACATTTTTCAGATGCGTAGAGTTAGTTGTGTGGTAGATAACAGTCGTGGATCACTTTCAGTATGGCTTTGCGGGGACCAAATAAGTGAATTAATTTGAATGTTGTCTATTACGGCACTTAATAAGACCCCAAACAGTGCTGGGGGTTCAGTGTGTCTAGAATTTGACGAACTTGTGCTGCTTTATAGTACTTTCTTAGTAATGGTAATCCCAGTCATCAATGTTGTATCGGGGTTGTTAAAACTGATTATGGAATCTGGTGTTTATGTTGGTTCCATATAAAATTATGGAACATGCTTTGTATAGATTTAAATGTCTTTGATAACAGCGGGATAGGTAAAGTTTCAAATAAATATAGGTATTTAGGTAATATGCATGTCTTAATGGCTGCACTTCTTCCGAACCATGAAATGGAACCTGATAACAATTTTTGCAATGTCATTTTGGTGGTTTGCATCAAAGCTATGAAGTTACAGTTATATAGGTGATGTGGGAAAGATGGAATTTGTATACCCAAGTATGTAAGGGAGTCTCTCTTCCAGTTGTAGGTAAAGTTAAGTTTAAGAAGGGCCAATGTTGAGCTTGGTATATTAATCGGTAGAGCTTCTGTTTTGTTTAAATTTAGCTTATAGCCAGATAAAATACTATACTGATCCAACAATTTATGCAAATTAGGAAGTGAAGTCATAGGCTTAGATAACGTAAATAATACATTGTCAGCAAACATAGCAGTTTTAAATTGCAAATGCCCTAAAGTAATGCCTGAGATATCTGGATTTTCTCTAATTGCAGCCGCCACGGTTCTATGGTAAGGGCGAATAGTAAAGGGGATAAAGGGCAACCTTGTCTGGCCCCGTTCATTATTAAAATTGGTTTCTGTGCCATGCCAGGTAGTTTTAAATATGCCTGAGGATTGTTATATAAATTGCGAATTGTCTGCAGAAAGGGGCCTGATAAATTAAGATGTTGTAATAAAGAAAACAGGTATGGTCTTTTTAAGCAGTCAAACACCTTCTCCGCATCAAGATTTAAGATTAATGAGGGTTTTTTTGGTGGTTGATAATCTCTATAAGGTCTATTGTATGCTTGTGTTATCTCCTGCCGATGTCCCATTATAAAGCCGACCTGATCCGGATGAATTCATTTTAGTAAAATAGGAGCCAATCGATTTGCTAATATTTTTGCAAACAGTTTTAGGTCTGTGTTAAGGAGTGCTCTAGGTCTATAGTTAGTGCATGAGGTATGATCCTTTCCTGATTTAGGAATTAGAGCTAAGAAAGGAATTAAGTCTGATGCGGGGATCTGGGGGACAAGTATTGGTTAAAAAGTTTAGTTAAATAGGGGGGTGAGAATGTGTGAAAAGAGTTTATAATATCTGTATGGGAAAACCCTCTGGGCCTGGCATTTTCCCATTGGTTTTTTACCAACCAATGGCCTCCATCACCCCCTCTTCAAGCTTATATGGATATTTTTCATTGCAATAGACAGGGAGGGAGCTTGGTGGGGGGGTGATGGAAGTCTTTAGAGGAAGTCTAAGGTTTGAGGAGAATTTAGTCCACCTTTAAAGGAACAGTTCAGTGTAAAAATAAAACCATGTAAAAAAACATATGAAAAATATATGTGCAAAATAAAAATTATTTTCAATAGTTAGTTAACTATGTGATCTATAAAGGCTGGAGTGAACAGATATCTAACTAATATCCAGAACAGAACTTCTTCCTTTGCATCTGTCTTATATCTGTTTATAAACAAAGCCCTATTATTGGTGGATGCCAGTCCTTCACTAATATTCGGTCATGATTGGTTCCCATGCCTGACCCTGACTACAAATTGCCTCTTCCTTGTCTGTACTCCATTTATCTCTAAAGTGTACATGTTCACTATAAGACCTTTGAGTCCAGCACTACAATCATCGTTACTAAATGTAGGTCAGCTATCAAATGTATACTTCATTAGAAGGATTGCATTAAAGGAAAACTATACCCCTCAAACAATGTAGGTCTCTATAAAAAGATATTGCATAAAACAGCTCATATTTAAAACCCTGCTTCATATAAATTAACCATTTTCCTAATAATATGCTTTTCTAATAGTATGTGCCATTGGGTAATCATTAAAGGGGTTGTTCACCTTCAAACAACTAGTTGTTATCAGATAGATCACCAGAAATAACGACTTTTTCCAATGACTTTCTATTTTCTATGTGTCACGGTTTTTCTAATATTGAAGTATAAAGTGTCATTTCTCTCCTTCTGAAGCAGCTCTGGGAGGGGGGGTCGCCGATCCTGTAAACTGTTTTAAATTGATACATTTAGTTGATACATTTCTTATCTTTGTCCCTGCTGAGCAGAATCTCTGGGTTTCATTACAGGCAGCTGTTAGAATTGATACAATTGTTGCTAATACTCCAGAGATGCTGCTGAGAAATGTATCAACTAAATGTTGCAAAATTGTAACAGTTCAGAATCTGCACCTGGATTACTGAGCTGCCAGACTCAAACACCAGAGACAGGAACATTCAACTTTAAACTTAGATTTTCGAAAAAACGTAAAAAATAAATAATGGAAAGTAATTGGAAAAAGTCATTATTTCTAAGGAACAATCTAAAAACAACTAAATTGAAAAAAGTGTTTGGAAGGTGAACAACCCCTTTAATAGAAAATTGCCATTTTAAAAAATAAAAGCTGCCCCCTGTGATCGTACGATTCACTGTGCACACAAACATACAAACAAACTATACATGTTAGGTCACATGAGCCAATTAACAGACAGAGTTCTGTCCTTTGCTTCAACACTTCTTCCTATTACAGTTAGAGCTGTAGTATTTCTGGTCAGGTGATCTCTGAGGCAGCACACAGACCATCACGAAATGGTGGTTCAAGGCAAGAGATGTAAAAGGGAAATATTTATTTAAATATATAGACCAGTTTGGTAAGATTCTTTAATATGCCACTTAATATGATGTAAACTTTCTGTTGCTTAAGTATTCATTTTGGGGGTATAGTTTTCCTTTAATTGTTTTATAGAGGCTTAGATATTTTTAATTCAGTACACATAGGGCCTATAGATCATGCTGTGTAAAAAAAAACAGCAAGCAAATACACCACATGTTACTATATATCACAATGTTAAACATTGTACTTATTGAGCTGTGTATTGATTTTCAGCTATTGTGTACGTCTGTAAGTAAAATGCTGGTGTAAATGGAAAATATGGCATTCATCCATATTGTTTTTTCCACAATTTCTTTCTTCCAGAACTTACTTGTCTTTTTAATGTTTACAACTGACTTTAATGGATAAAGTAAAACACATACCTTGATAAATTTGCCATTTATTTTACACAGCTTTTTACACCATTTTCTGCCAATAATTGTTTTACACAGTGAGATAAAAAGCCCTCCTTTATTTTACAAAATATATGACGTGTGTAACTTTTGAGGTAGAAAATTGTTTTGGAAAAGTCCAAAGGGTCATTCACAAGGGTTCCCTTACTATAGCTACAGTGATAAATGCTGGAGCACTAAGAATCAAGAGAATATTATGAGAGAATATATGAATATTAATTCATATCCAGTATACATATATCTAAGACTATTTAAGAGTAGACTTAAGACTGTATATATAGACCAGGACAATATTTGCAGTGTATCTTGTCTGTTCTTCCTCTATATACATGGAGCTCCTATTGGTAATCCAGTTTCTTCCCGTAAACTGAAAACATACAGAGAGTTTACCTGGCTCCTGATGAACCCTAGTATATGTCTTTTGCAAATGTGATAAGGAATGCTGCATAAAGCTTGCACTCTATAAATAAATTCTAACAATATTTAAAAAATTCCATTGACGGTTCCATTGAAAAAACTTTGAACAGCGAATGTTCATGGCAAATTCGAAATGTATCTGCCAGCAGCGAAATGCGCAAATTCGGTTCGGATTCGCACCTGGCGAATAAATTTGCCCATCACTAGTCAGTATGCATATATTATCATCATGCATTGTTATTACAGAACTATCCATTACAAAAACTATAATTATAAATGTGTGCAGTTTTTTATGCTAGACTAACAATAAAATGAAGCCAGTATTATACACCAATCTTAACTTAAAGGTAACTAAGATATTTAGTTAAAGAGGACCTGTCACCTTGAGACATGAGTAATATATAGCTTTCCCTCCTTAGTTAAACCCTTTAGTCAGCTGTTTTTGTCTATATCCGAAACAGATTAGAAAATATCCTATATGTAAAAAGTGTTTTATAGGCGCTGCCATCTTGAAACAGGACCCCTTTGTGTTTTGTGTGTGGGCTGTGCCAAACTGCCAAACTGCCAAATCTCATGCATGCCTAGTCATAGAGTATACTCTGTGATAGAACAATGTAGGGCTATGGCGAGAATGCCCACTTTAAAGAGCATTCTTTTGGTTGATCAATTGTTGCTTATGTTTTTGTTGTGTTGTGTACATTTTTTCTGCAGGTATATTATGAAGTGAGACAGTAGCACAGTAGCACTTTTATTGTAGCTTTTATTGTAGCTAAAGTGACTACTGGTAGCTGTCCAACTCAATAAGCATCACGTGGCACCCACAGTGCAGCAGCGAATATTAATAATAACTAGGAGCAGCTGGAAAATGAGAGGAGAATTCTAGGTATTTATTCCCAAAGCCAAATATAGTGTAAGACCTGAAATAATGCAGAATCAAGCCTCATCAAGCCTTTTCTAAATAATCATCAGATGATCCCTCAAACCAGTGGAAGGCAGAATGTTCAGTTAATGAAAATGTATTTATTTTCTTATTTTCGTTTGCCTGTGACTGCATGTGGGGGGTTGGTTACTCATGGAGTTGCACCTATAAGGCAGGTCAACAGAACTCACACACACAGACTCAGGCACACACACAGACTCAGGCACACACACAGACTCAGGCACACACACAGACTCAGGCACACAAACAGACTCAGGCACACACACACACACTCAGGCACACACACACACTCAGGCATACACACACTCAGGCATACACACACACACACACTCAGGCACACACACACACACACACTCAGGCACACACATACAGGCATACACACACACACACTCAGGCATACACACACACACACTCAGGCATACACACACACACACTCAGGCATACACACACTCAGACACACACACTCAGACACACACACACAGACTCATGGATACACACTCAAACACAGACTCAGGGACACACAGAGATACTCTTAACACGCACACACACACACATACACACAGAAATGCACATCACAGGCACATGTTTCACAAAAGACTGACCATTAATCAAAGTGAACAGACACTAACAGAGAGCTCTAACATAAATAAACTAAGTACCCTTCAGTCTGTCCTGCAAGCTGAATACAGACATGAGTTCCAGCTAGAGGACTGCCGTGATAAGGGAAGTGGGGAGGGGCAAACGCTGTCGGAGTTTCCTGCTGCCTAATCTTTTTCCTACGTGCGGGAGGTGAAAACTCACGAGATTTATAGTTTTTCCCTTGAGGCTTTGCGTGCCGACTTTCAGAGTCGGACTGGTCGAGTCTCGTGCACTCTTTGGAAACATTGCATTAGTTACATTTATTCAACAAAAAGATGCTGGTATGTGAGTATTTATAACTCTTTAATTACAGTCCTATTTAATTACAGTCCTACTGTCAGCAAAAAAGTGACAGGTTTCCTTTAACCAAGCAATCCTATTAGTTTTTATATTTAAAATTATTTTTTAGTAGACTTTAGATATGGTGGTCCGAATTACAAAGAAAATGTATTCAGAAAACCCTAGGTTCCAAACATTCTGGATAATAGATTCTACACTCGTAAGGCAACTTATATTACAAATTATTTATCCAACCATGCATTGCATTACTTATGTATACCAGACTTGCCATTGTGAACAGACTCATTGGTAAATCCAAATGAGATCACAAAATGTTGCGTGTGATCTGGCTTCAATGTGTGCATAGCTTAGAAGAAACAGTTTTTGGTAAATATGTAACCTTATGTAAATTCTAAATAAACACCTTTCAGCAGAATATAGACAAACAGTTTTAATGAATGTTTATATTATGTTGAAACATTATATAAATACCAATGCAAAAGCTTTCCCAGCCTGCACTTTACATAACTCTGTTAAATCTGGCTATGAGAATAACAAGGCAGGACTCTTTCCTTTATTCAGAGTGATATAAGGAAGATGCAGAAGCGTCAAGAGCCATACAGTTTTGTCTTGTTTGCATGTCTACTAAATAAAAATAGTCACTAGAAGATAAAAACAACATTGCTTAGATACATCTTAGGTATTGCTTTCTTTATCAATGATCAAAGCAAGGCTCAGAGATATTGACAACATTAATGAAACTTGTTGAAGCTATGTCTGATCTTGTAGGAGAATGAAAAGAGGAAGGCATTCAAAACAAAAGCTCAAAGACATATTATAATGGAACAAAATCATTTCTCTTTGTCATCATGCTTAGAGGGACAGTTTATGAAGAACGACTTTAAACCTGACATAAAAAAGATATGTTTTTGTAGATATTAGAGCCATGAACCAATTAGCACTGTTGACATGGAACACTACTAAAATCATTATATTAAACAAGAGGAGATGTAAAATTACAACAACAAGAGCAGTTGTAAAATGAGTTGCTTGATACAGTTATGCTAATGTGAGTGTCATCATTTTTATCTCATAAACTTACAGCCAGAATATATGTTTCAATGATTCCTTTACTGTAACCTACTAGTCAGTTGGAACTTTTAGAGACAGCGGGTACACTCGGATGCACAGGCCACCCCTGTGGATTCTGATGTTCACCGATGCCCTTTTGGGGCACCCAGGCTTACTGCTGCGGGACCTACAAGGAGTAAAAATGAGGTACCGGCAAGGATTAGGCAAGAGCGTAGTCAAAGATCAGGCAAAAAGGTCAGGGCAGGCAGCAGGAATCTGAGTAAAAAGTCAGGCAGGAGTCAAAAACCAGGAATTCAACAACAGTTTAAACGCTTCTGCAGGATCTGTAAACAGAAGCCAGCTTTGGCACTGTCAAAATGGAGAATTGGGCTATTAAAGAGAATTTGGTGTGAAAAATTCATATTTGGCACAAAAAATGATGATGTCATGATGCTCTGTGTCAAGTGCCAGCATAATTTTGCCCCTAAACCCGGAAGTGTGCACATGCGCACCTGAAGACGACATGAGATGCGCCAGGAGGCAGGGGCGCTTCGCCAATGAGGCGAGTTGAGGCAGTCGCCCCAATAGGTACCAGGGGTGGCAAAAATGCCGCTCCTGGTACTTTAAGAGCCGAATTTCTGCTTTTCAAACCATAAATTTGTCTCTTCTAGCACAGAGAGCGCAGTAAGGCTCTCTGCGCTAGTGTATTGGCCCTCTCTGCCGCCCTCATGGACCCCCCTGGACTCCCCCTGCTGCTGCCTCAGACGGTGGAGGGGCCAGGATTGCCCCTGCCGGGAGGTAAGGGACGGAGGAAATCTCCCGGTGCGTCTTACATTTTATAATGAAGATGAAATATAGTATTTTTGAAGCAACAATGATTCAATACGTAAACTTATTTGAGTATACAGTTGTTTAAAACTACAGGTATGGGGACTCCAGAATGCTAAGGACCTGAGGTTTTCCAAATAAGGGTTCTGTCTGTAATTTGGGTCCTCAAACTTTGGGCTTGATTCAATTCAATGTGCTAAATGTGCGAAAAAGAAAAGATGTGTCCACCTTTGATAAATAATGCACTATTGTACCTAGGTCAATTCAATGTAATAGGAATTTAGAGAATGCGTTATTACAGTTTACGATTTTGAATCCCATTTTGTGCAGAAATGATCACTCTTTTTTTGCAAATCACACCATAGCTAAACAGATGTTGAATTCATAACTTTATGTGGATTTTTTCAAATGCAGAAAATAACTTCCGGTTACCCTCTAAAGGTCAATGCTGACTAAGAATTGAAGGAACATCTTCTATCAGCTCATCCCTACCAATCAAAGGTTATTTCTTCTAGGGATGCACTGAATCTAGGATTCGGTTTGGGATTCGGCCAGGATCCAGCTTTTTTCAGCAGGATTCGGCCTAATCCTTCTGCCCGGCCAAACCAAATCCGAAGCGCTGGTTTGTATATCGCAAAAGATATTATCTTCCGGTAGTCTCATCGAGGCGGTTTTTGTGAGACTCTCATCGAGTCTCAGTGAGACTACCGGAAGATAATATCTTTTGCGATATCCAAACCAGCGCTCCGGTAAGTACAGACAACCTCAGGGATCTGTCAATAAGAGCCTGATGGTGCTTAACTATATCCTATTTGAATTGCAAGGAAAACCTCAGGAACACGGCAAGATTACTACAAACCGCAGAAAGCAACATCCAAATCATAGATGCACGAACTGCATCATCATTGAATAGGGGATTTTGCTCCTCTTCAGCACACTGAATTTGCCTTATAACTATGTTTACTTAACTGTGTACAAAAACAAACTCAACTTCACTCTTTTTTCACACTTTTACATTTTTCAACTTCTGAATTTAAAGGGATTCAGTCGTGTATTTTATGATGTAGTTTTTATTTCTAAATTACTGTTTGCAATGCAAATAATTCACTCTACAATTAAAAAAATGATTCCTGAACCAGCAAGTGTATTTTATTTTAGTTGTAATATTGGTGTGTAGGCAGCCATCTCAGATCATATTGCCTGGTCATGTACTTTCAAAATGAGGTTTAATGTTTGATTGCCAATATAACCCACATCTAAACAAATATATTGGTAACATCCATCTACATCTACAACAATCCAAACAAACATATTCTTACTTATTTAGAACCATGCACTGGCCCTGTCTAATTATTTCACTTATTTGAAGTCTAAATATAATTTGTCATCTTCAGAATGATGTATTTAAATGGTTAAATCACCCTGTTTAATGAAAAATTGTTTCTCATTGACACTTTGCAACTGGGTTGTTGTATCTAGATTTGGCTAATAACCTTTAGCATCACATCTCCTATTTTTACTATTAGCATGTATCTGGTAGCTAGAGTCAAATGGAGCCCAGCAACCAGCAGTTTTTGGAAACAGAAACATGACCCTCATACAATTGCTGGTTTTGCAATCACCCCTATTTAAAAACTACAAATATAGGGAGAGTTTCCACATAAAAAATGAGTCACATTTTAACATTCTTAACCCCCCCAAAAAAAAACATGGTCTAACATTACAAAATGTATGGTAAAGGTCAATAAATCATTGAAGTTGTATGATAGTCTGTCTGTCTAGGTGTTACTCTATAATCTCTATAATCTTGGTAACTATATAATCTAGCAATCAGATAAAACTATAGAATCTATCTATATATAAATACCTAAATAGTGTCTAATTTCTATGTTAAGGAGGGAGGGAGGGAGGTAGGGAGGGAGAGAGACCAACATCACAAAAAACAACCACCACCCAAGGGACAATCTTGTGCTGTAGCACAAAAAATCAACTTGGCCAAAAATAATAGTATATCTTTAACAATGGATGCTCTTTCAAGGTCCATCATCCTGAAAATATAATAGAGGATCATGTTGTCATCATCTGGCCAACAGCACAGCCATTTAGGGGCACATTTACTTAGCTTGAATGAAGGATTAGAATAAAAAATACTTTGAATTTCAAAGTATTTTTTTGGATACTTTGACCTTCGACTACGACTTTGAATCGAACGATTCGAACTAAAAATCGTTTGACCATTCGATAGTCGAAGTACTGTCTCTTTAAAAAAAACTTTGACCACCTACTTTGCCACCTAAAACCTACCGAGCGTCAATGTTAGCCTATGGGGAAGGAAATTTGGGAACAAAGGAAAATCGTTCGATTGAAGGATTAAAATCCTTCAAATCGTTCGATACTTTAAATAATGAAACAGTAGGGGGCGTGGCCTGGACATGGTCGTGTAAAGACGTACATTGCGGAGCTCCGTGTACTTAGCCGACTTTATACTGGATTTAAACTCGGCCCAGCTCGAGATAATCAAGGGGAAGTCAAAGAAGGGTAAAAAAGGTGCGGAGGAACAAGACTTGCCACAAAAAACCCAGCTAACAAGGTTTTTTCAACGCCGCTCAGCCTCCTGCTCAGACGTGCAAGAAGGGACGCGTGATCGCTAGGGATGTCGCGGACTGTTCGCCGGCGAACTTGTTCGCGCGAACATCGACCGTTCGCGTCCGCCGAATGTTCGCGAACGTAACGCAACGTTCGCCATTTTGGGTTCGCCTTAGCTGGCGCTTTTTTTTGCCATTTCTCCCCCAGACCAGCAGATACATGGCAGCCAATCAGGAAGCTCTCCCTCCTGGACCACCCCACACCCCCTGGACCACTCCCCTTCCATATATAAACTGAAGCCCTGCAGCGTTTTTTCATTCTGCCTGTGTGTGCTTGGAAGAGCTAGTGTAGGGAGAGAGCTGTTAGTGATTTGAGGGACAGTTGATAGTAACTTTGCTGGCTAGTAATCTACTTGATACTGCTCTGTATTGTAGGGACAGAACTCTGCAGGGATTTGAGGGACATTTTAGTTTAGGTAGCTTTGCTGGCTAGTAATCTACCTTCTACTGCAGTGCTCTGTATGTAGCTGCTGTGGGCAGCTGTCTGTCCTGCTGCTGATCTCTCATCTGCATCTGTTCTTCAAACCACTGCCACCTAGCTGTGTGAGCTTTTTCACATTCTGTCTAAATATCAATAATAATACCGTCTCCAGAAACACCACCTGAGTGACGTAGTGTGATTTCTGCCCTTTACAGCACAAAACGCAGCGCTGTGTCAACAATGGATTTTTTAGAAACATATTTGCCCTTGATCCCCCTCTGGCATGCCACTGTCCAGGTCGTTGCACCCTTTAAACAACTTTAAAATCATTTTTCTGGCCAGAAATGTCTTTTCTAGCTTTTAAAATTCGCCTTCCCATTGAAGTCTATGGGGTTCGCAACGTTCGCGAACCGTTCGCATTTTTGTCCGGACGTTCGCGAACATTTTTTCCGACGTTCGCTACATCCCTAGTGATCGCCCGCCATCTTCGCGGTCTCCTTCACCGACCCCACAGCCGCAAACTACATCACCGGATGAGAGCGGGGACAGCGATGCACCTACTTCTCCGACCTGCCGAGAACGCGGACTCGATCCCCCTTCTCCATCGGCATCTAGCGATTTGCCACCTAACGCTACACCTACCTGGGAACATGGCGGAGATTGGCAATTATCACCTGCGTCATCTCCAGTGGCGGACATGCAGACCTCCAACTCGGGTAAGGCATCCATTGCCCAAGCACTAAGCCACGGCCTACAGCCTATTACTCACCTTAATCCTGACATGATACCAGGGGGTGCGATGGCAACCGATTCCCCAACTATCACTACTACTAATATAGATGGACAGTCCATGCAGAAAGGCTGCTCAGGCCTACTTATGCCGGGGGACTTTGAATTGAGAGCGCACCTGTTGTCTCTTCCTTCTAGGCAGGACATGGAGAAGCTGATTATTACTTCTGAAACAGCATTGAAATCAGAAATTAATGTGATTCATGCTGAGCTGCAATTAATGGGAGAAAAGCATACCCAACTTGAGCTATCTGTTAACACTAACACTACTTCCTTGGCGCACGTCGAAAAAACTTTAGCCCAATTTAACTCTCGCTTTTTGCATTTACAATCCCTCCTGGATGATCAGGAAAATCGTTCCAGACGGAACAACATCAGAATAAAAGGTCTGCCTGAAGCGGTTGCCCCGCAAGATCTATTGTCCACAATGACGAAGCTTTTTAACACGCTGCTGGGTGAAGCGCCAGGAAAATCCCTGATAATTGATAGGATACATAGAGAGCTCAGACCCAAAGACCCTAATTCGGAGACACCGAGAGATGTGATCTGCAGGATACACTTTTATAAAGTGAAGGAGGCAATAATTTTGAAGGCCAGAGACATTGGTGACATAGACTTCTCAGGAATCAAACTCAGATTTTTCCAGGATATCTCCAGAAACACTCTGCAACAAAGAAGAGCATTAAAACCCATTCTGGAATTGCTGAAGGAACATTCTATTCGATACAAATGGGGATACCCTTTTGCTCTGATTGTTGTTCAGAACGGTAAACCTTTTTCGATCAGGTCATATAAAGATATCCCGGCATTCTTGGATAACTTGAACTTGCCCCATATTGATGTCCCAAACTGGGAATCGTGGGACTGGACGACATCTTCGGGAAGTTTTCAAAAAGGCCCCATGACACCTACTCAGCATTGTGGCAGGAACCAAGCACCAAGAAGCGGACATGGAACCCCAACTAAGAAGAGGAACATGAACACTTGATATCTATATGGGTCTAACGATGGGTAATATCTATGTTTAGCTTCATTTAATAATTAATACGGTTATATGATATATCTTTTGCCGAGTCATCATCATATCATTAGATTCGGTCTGTTAAGTTACACGGAGGTTCACAAGGTTTACAAAATTGTTTATTTGTTTACTTTATATGTCTAAGAATGTGACAAAGGTCCAACCTATGTCCCCCCCATAGGTCTCTGATTTACAGGCAGGAATGCCTAATGTGTATACCTATTACAGTTAAGACACTTTGCTTTCTGTTACTTTGGGTTATTCATGACTCAACATGCTTACTGATAGATACATTGCTTTCAATGTTAACTTTTTTCTTTTTCTTTCTACTGCTCAGCCGTTCTTTTGCAATCCAGCAGACTAACTACATTGTCCATGGCCGATGTTAGAATATGCTCCTACAATGTCCGGGGGTTTAATTCTCCAATGAAGAGGTCGCACATACTCACAGGTTTACATTAGAGATGTCGCGAACTGTTCGCCGGCGAACTTGTTCGCGCGAACATCGGGTGTTCGCGCTCGCCGGAAGTTCGCGAACGTCGCGCGACGTTCGCCATTTTGGGTTCGCCATTGTTGGCGCTTTTTTTTGCCCTCTCACCCCAGACCAGCAGGTACATGGCAGCCAATCAGGAAGCTCTCCCCTGGACCACTCCCCTTCCCTATAAAAACCGAAGCCCTGCAGCGTTTTTTCACTCTGCCTGTGTGTGCTGAAGAGATAGTGTAGGGAGAGAGCTGCTGCCTGTTAGTGATTTCAGGGACAGTTGAAAGTTTGCTGGCTAGTAATCGTTTTGATACTGCTCTGTTATTGGAGGGACAGAAGTCTGCAGGGGTTTGAGGGACATTTAAGCTTAGGTAGCTTTGCTGGCTAGTAATCTACCTTCTACTGCAGTGCTCTGTATGTAGCTGCAGTGGGCAGCTGTCCTGCTTCTGATCTCATCTGCTGACTGCTGCAATAACAGTAGTCCTTGTAAGGACTGCTTTTATTTATTTTTTTGTTGTTTTACTACTACTACTACTACTACTATAAGAGCCCAGTGCTATTAGTCTAGCAGTGTTGGGGAGTGGGACTGGTGTGCTAATCTGCTGCTCCTAGTAGTTCAGCAGCACCAACTTTAATTTTTTTTTTTAATATTCATTTTTTTTTATTTTACTTTTTTTTATTTTACTACCGCTGTAGTAGTGTATAAGTTGACCTTTTAGGCATTATTTGCCCTGTAGGCATTATTTGCACACTGTTTTCTTCAACCCGCCATCTAGCTGTGTGACCTTGTTCACATTCTGTCTAAATATCCATAATATTACCGTCTCCAGAAAAAACACTGGAGTGACTTTTTTCAAGCAGCATTCATATATTTTACGTAATCCGTATCCACCGCTGTAGTAGTGTATACGTTGACCTTGTAGGCATTATTTGCACACTGTTTTCTTCAACCCGCCATCTAGCTGTGTGACCTTGTTCACATTCTGTCTAAATATCCATAATATTACCGTCTCCAGAAAAAACACCGGAGTGACTTTTTTCAAGCAGCATTCATATATTTTACGTAATCCGTATCCACCGCTGTAGTAGTGTATACGTTGACCTTGTAGGCATTATTTGCACACTGTTTTCTTCAACCCGCCATCTAGCTGTGTGAGCTTGTTCACATTTTGTTTAAATATTGATAATATTATCGTCTCTAGAAAAACCACTTGAGTTACTTTTTTTCAAGCAGCATTCATATATTTTACGTAATCCGTATCCACCGCTGTAGTAGTGTATACGTTGACCTTGTAGGCATTATTTGCACACTGTTTTCTTCAACCCGCCATCTAGCTGTGTGAGCTTGTTCACATTTTGTCTAAATATTGATAATATTATCGTCTCTAGAAAAACCACTTGAGTTACTTTTTTTCAAGCAGCATTCATATATTTTACGTAATCCGTATCCACCGCTGTAGTAGTGTATACGTTGACCTTGTAGGCATTATTTGCACACTGTTTTCTTCAACCCGCCATCTAGCTGTGTGAGCTTGTTCACATTTTGTCTAAATATTGATAATATTATCGTCTCTAGAAAAACCACTTGAGTTACTTTTTTTCAAGCAGCATTCATATATTTTACGTAATCCGTATCCACCGCTGTAGTAGTGTATACGTTGACCTTGTAGGCATTATTTGCACACTGTTTTCTTCAACCCGCCATCTAGCTGTGTGAGCTTGTTCACATTTTGTCTAAATATTGATAATATTATCGTCTCTAGAAAAACCACTTGAGTTACTTTTTTTCAAGCAGCATTCATATATTTTACGTAATCCGTATCCACCGCTGTAGTAGTGTATACGTTGACCTTGTAGGCATTATTTGCACACTGTTTTCTTCAACCCGCCATCTAGCTGTGTGAGCTTGTTCACATTTTGTCTAAATATTGATAATATTATCGTCTCTAGAAAAACCACTTGAGTTACTTTTTTTCAAGCAGCATTCATATATTTTACGTAATCCGTATCCACCGCTGTAGTAGTGTATACGTTGACCTTGTAGGCATTATTTGCACACTGTTTTCTTCAACCCGCCATCTAGCTGTGTGAGCTTGTTCACATTTTGTCTAAATATTGATAATATTATCGTCTCTAGAAAAACCACTTGAGTTACTTTTTTTCAAGCAGCATTCATATATTTTACGTAATCCGTATCCACCGCTGTAGTAGTGTATACGTTGACCTTGTAGGCATTATTTGCACACTGTTTTCTTCAACCCGCCATCTAGCTGTGTGTATTATCGTTTCCAGAAAAACCAACTGAGTTTTTGTTGTTGTTGTTGTTTTTTAAAAATAATGCCAGGCAAAGGCAGGCCGCCACGCAGAGGCCGTGCTAGGGGCCGTGCTGCTATGCAATCCTGTGGCCCTAGCAAATTGCCCAGTTTTAAAAAGCCAATGACCCTGAACTCCCAAAATGCTGAAGAGGTAGTTGACTGGCTTACACAGCACACCCCATCCTCTACCGTTTCTAACTTTACCACAACATCCTCCTCATCCTCCACTGCTATGGCCACCCCACGTAACACTTCCTCCACCACCGGTGCCCCTTCTTCACTGGGGTCAGAGGAGTTATTTTCCCATGAGTTTCTTGAACTGAGTAATGCGCAACCATTATTGCCAGAAGAAGATGAAGGAGATGAGGACCTTACACCAGATTTAATTCTGGCAGAGAACACGATAGAGATGGACATAATGAGTGATGAGGAGGAGGTCCCCGCTGCTGCTTCCTTCTGTGATGTGTCAGAAGAAATTGATGCATCTGAGGAGAATGATGATGAGGAGATTGATGTTTTGTGGGTGCCTAGTAGAAGAGAGCAAGAGGAGGGTAGTTCAGATGGAGAGACGGAGAGTCAGAGAGGCAGTAGGAGAATAAGACTTAGAAGAAGCAGGGAGGACAGCCCGCAGGGATCAGTAGGGCAACAACATGTATCGGCACCTGTGTTCAGCTGGCCAACGCACCGCCATTGCCGCCAATGCCGCCAACTTCTACTGTTACCGCCAGATCGCACACTTCCAAAAAGTCAGCAGTGTGGGATTTTTTTAATGTGTGTGCCTCTGACAAAAGCATTGTAATTTGCAATGAGTGCAGTCAGAAACTGAGCCTTGGTAAGCCCAACAGCCACATAGGTACAACTTCTATGCGAAGGCACATGAGCGGCAAGCACAAAGCACTTTGGGAGCAACACCTCAAAGGCAACAGGCAAACTAAAAGCCACACTCCTTCTGGTCCAGCATCTTACTGCTCTACCTCTGCTCTCCTTGACCCGTCTGAACCACCCTCCACTCCGCCTTCCACCTTGACCACCTGTTCCCATTCCCAGTCATCTGCCACCAGCCAAGTTTCTGTGAAGGCCATGTTTGAGCGTAAGAAGCCAATGTCTGACTGTCACCCCTTTGCCCGGCGTCTGACAGCTGGCTTGTCTGCACTCTTAGCCCGCCAGCTTTTACCATACCAGCTGGTGGACTCTGAGGCCTTCCGCAAATTTGTAGCAATTGGGACACCGCAGTGGAAGGTACCCAGCCGCAATTTTTTTTCTAAAAAGGGAATACCACACCTGTACCAACATGTGCAGAGCCAAGTTACCGCATCTCTGTCACTTAGTGTTGGGCCAAAGGTCCATATGACTACTGACGCATGGTCCTCCAAGCATGGTCAGGGCAGGTATGTCACCTACACTGCCCACTGGGTGAACTTGGTAATGGCTGGGAAGCAGGGAATGGGTAGCTCAACAACAACAGTGGAGTTGGTGTCACCGCCACGGATTGCACGCGGTTCTGCCACCACCTCTACTCCTCCATCGCTCTCTACCTCGTCTTCTTCTTCTTCTTACTCTGCTGCTGGGTCCTCCTTCTCCTCCTCCACACCTGTGCACCCCCAGCTCCCCCTAGGCTATTCGACGTGCCAGGTACGCCGTTGTCACGCTGTCTTGGGGATGACGTGCCTGGAAAGCAAAAACCATACCGGATCTGTACTCCTGTCATCTCTGCAGTCACAGGCCGATCGGTGGCTGACCCCACACCAACTGCAGATCGGAAAAGTGGTGTGTGACAATGGAAGCAATCTGTTGGCAGCGTTGAGACTAGGCAATTTAACACATGTGCCCTGCATGGCACATGTGTTAAATTTAATAGTCCAACGTTTTGTCTCCAAGTACCCAGGATTCCAGGACGTTCTCACCCAGTCCAGAAAGGTGTCGGCCCATTTCAGACGTTCCTACACAGCCATGGCACGCCTTGCTGACATTCAGCAGCGCTACAACATGCCAGTCAGGCGTTTGATTTCTGACAGCCAGACTCGCTGGAATTCAACGCTCCTTATGTTGGAACGTCTGCTGCAACAACAAAGGGCCGTCAACGAGTACCTTTTTGAACTGGGTGGTAGGACTGGATCTGCACAGCTGGGGATTTTTTTCCCCCGTTACTGGGTGCTTATGCGCGATGCCTGCAGGCTCATGCGACCTTTTGAAGAGGTGACAAATATGGTCAGTCGCACCGAAGGCACCATCAGCGACCTAATACCCTTCGCTTTCTTCCTGGAGCGTGCCGTGCGACGAGTGACAGATGAGGCTGTAGACCAGCGTGACGAGGAGCTGGAAGCGCACGATTTCTGGTCGGAATCACCAGAACGAACCCAGGCACCTGCTGCAACGCAGGGAGAGGTGCCAGAAGTGGAGTCAGAGGAGGAAGGTGGCTTTGTGGAGGAGGAGGAGGAGGACCAACAGGAGCAGGCTTCCCAGGGGGCTAGTGGTGACCTTTTGGGGACCCCTGGTCTTGTACGTGGCTGGGGGAGGAGACCGTGGATGATGCAGTCCTTGATAATGAGGAAGCGGAGATGGATAGCTCTGCATCCAACCTTGTGAGAATGGGGTCTTTCATGCTGTCATGCCTGTTGAAGGACCCCCGTATCAAGAGGCTTAAGGAGAAGGACCTGTACTGGGTCGCAACGCTACTAGACCCTCGGTACAAGCATAAAGTGTCAGAAATGTTACCAACATACCACAAGTCCGAAAAGATGCGGCATTTACAAACCAGCCTGCAAAACATGTTGTACAATGCTTTTAAGGGTGATGTCACTTCAGGAACTCATCAACATTCCAGGGGCAGAGGTGCCAGTAATCCTGCCACGAGCACACCTGCAAGGACAAAGCCCTTTGGCCAGTCTGTAACGTCAGACATGCAAATGTTTTTCTGTCCAAGGCAGCGCCACAACCCTTCTGGATCCACCCTCAAAGAACGCCTCGACCGGCAGGTAGCGGACTACCTGGCATTAACTGCAGATATCGACACTCTGAGGAGCGATGAACCCCTGGACTACTGGGTGCGCAGGCTTGATCTGTGGCCAGAGCTGTCACAATTTGCCATGAACCTCTTGTCTTGCCCAGCCTCAAGTGTGCTCTCAGAAAGGACCTTCAGTGCAGCAGGAGGGATTGTAACTGAGAAGAGAACTCGCCTAGGTCACAAAAGTGTCGATTACCTGACCTTTATTAAAATGAATGAGGGGTGGATCTCGGAGGGTTACTGCACGCCGGAAGACTTGTTCTGACTTCTATGCAGCTGTCCTTCTCTTCAAGCCTCATGACTCCACACACAGCTGTCCTTTAGCGTCCTCCTCCTCCCTCCGCCACCGTTACAAACTAGGGTGCAAACCCTACTGGTTTAATTTTTTTCTGGCCTCTGTGCTTCAGTGGCTGCAACCAAAAAAACTGGGCAAACAATGTCTACAAGGTCAACGTATGGCAAAAAATGACTATTTTCAGCATTTATATGGCATATTTTTTCTGGCAACTGTGCTTCAGTGGCTGCGTCCAAAAAAATGCATATTTTCTGCATTTATATGGCATAATTTTTCTGGCCTCTGTGCTTCAGTGGCTGCAACCAAAAAAATGCATATTTTCAGCATTTATATGGCATAATTTTTCTGGCAACTGTGCTTCAGTGGCTGCGACCAAAAAAATGCATATTTCAGCATTTATATGGCATAATTTTTCTGGCCTCTGTGCTTCAGTGGCTGCAACCAAAAAAATTTATATTTTCAGCATTTATATGGCATAATTTTTCTGGCAACTGTGCTTCAGTGGCTGCGACCAAAAAAATGCATATTTTCTGCATTTATATGGCATAATTTTTTCTGGCCTCTGTGCTTCAGTGGCTGCAACCAAAAAAATTTATATTTTCAGCATTTATATGGCATAATTTTTCTGGCCTCTGTGCTTCAGTGGCTGCAACCAAAAAAAATGCATATTTTCAGCATTTATATGGCATAATTTTTCTGGCAACTGTGCTTCAGTGGCTGCGACCAAAAAAATGACTATTTTCAGCATTTATATGGCATATTTTTTCTGGCCTCTGTGCTTCAGTGGCTGCGGCCAAAAAAACTGGGCAAACAATGCCTACAAGGTCAACGTATGGCAAAAAATGACTATTTTCAGCATTTATATGGCATATTTTTTCTGGCAACTGTGCTTCAGTGGCTGCAACCAAAAAAACTGGGCAAACAATGTCTACAAGGTCAACGTATGGCGAAAAATTACTATTTTCAGCATTTATATGGCATATTTTTTATGGCAACTGTGCTTCAGTGGCTGCGTCCAAAAAAACTGGGCAAACAATGCCTACAAGGTCAACGTATGGCAGTTGTTTAAAGAGAACAGTAGATTACTAGCCAGCAAAGCTACCTAAGCTAAAATGTCCCTCAAATCCCTGCAGACTTCTGTCCCTCCAATACAGAGCAGTATCAAGCAGATTACTAGCCAGCAAACTTACTATCATCTGTCCCTGAAATCACTAACAGCTCTCCCCCTACACTATCTCTTCCAAGCACACACAGGCAGATTTTTCAGATACATTTTTGCCCTTGATCCCCCTCTGGCATGCCACTGTCCAGGTCGTTGCACCCTTTAAACAACATTAAAATCATTTTTCTGGCCAGAAATGTCTTTTCTAGATGTTAAAGTTCGCCTTCCCATTGAAGTCTATGGGGTTCGCGAACCGTTCGCGAACCGCTCGCATTTTTGCGCAAGTTCGCGAATATGTTCGCGAACTTTTTTTCCGACGTTCGCTACATCCCTAGTTTACATAAGCAAAAAGCAATGATTGTTTTTTTACAGGAAACGCACTTCAAGCGGGGTCAAAGACCATCTTTCAAAAACAAATATTACCAACACTGGCACTGTAGTGATAACCCAGACTCTAAAAGTAAGGGGGTAGCCATAAGTTTTCACAAAAGCCTCACAAATTCCCTAATGGATTCTTTAATCGACCCATCTGGAAGATTTGTCTTTTTAAAGATAAATCTTTCTGGGCATACGATAACATTAGTTAATTGCTACACCCCAAATCAAAATCAACACAAATTTGTTGAAGAGGTCTTGACCCGGCTTGAGGGCTTTTCAGAAGGTATAGTGGTTTTGGGTGGGGACCTAAACTTAGCCTTGGATCCTAAACTTGATTCTTCGCTTCGGAAGACAACCCTGTCTTATAAAGTGCTGAAACGGGTTAAAAATTTATTCCACACTAACCAATTAATGGACAGCTAGAGAATTGCCCACCCCTCAGTTAAAGACTATACCTATTTTTCCCAGGTACATCAATCATATAGTCGTATTGATTATCTGTTTATTTCACACTGTGCACTGCACTGGATAGTGGAATGTAAAATAGGGTCCCAACTGTTGTCGGACCATGCTCCGGTATTTTTGAGATTAACCGTCCCGAGTATTGAGCGTAGATCTAGGACATGGAAACTTAACGAATCTTTGCTTAAGGACCCTGAGTGTAAAAAGAGAAATAAAAACGTTTATAGAAATACATGCTCATGACGATACACATGCAGTAGTGAAGTGGGAAGCTTTGAAAGCAGTCCTTCGGGGTATTTTTATTAAACATGGGACTCTACTCAAAAAAGCTCATTCCCAACGTATTTCCAATCTATTTCAGAAACTATCTCTATTAGAACAGAAACACAAAAATACTTTAGAAGGGGATACATGGACTGAGCTTACTGCGACAAGGGAACTATTAAAGCGCGAATTAAATAAAAAATCTATAGCAGCTTTAACAAAATGTAAAAGTTTTTATTATGAACATAGCAACAAGCCAGGTAAACTTTTAGCCAGAGCGGTCAAGATAAACCAAAATTCAGAATCGGGAAATAATGCAGATAATGGAAAAATACTATTCGGAATTGTATAATAGCACTACTTCCTCTAAAGATGCTCAGGATAAGTTACTTCCACAGCTACAAAATTATATCACCCGCACCGCACTACCGCAATTGAAGCAGGAAGAAATTGACTTGTTAGAACTCTCTTTATCTACAGAGGAATTGCTGGCTGCCATAAAAAATACCCCCACAGGTAAAGCCCCTGGGCCAGATGGCTACACAGCCTCATTTTATAAAACTTTACATTCAGATTTGGCAACTTTAATGATTCAGGCTTTTAACAATTTGGACACGAACCCCTGCACCCCCTCTCATATGTTAGAAGCACATATCTCTTTGATCCAAAAACCGGGTAAAAAACCAAAAACTTTGACTTGCACTAGCTACAGGCCCATCTCATTATTAAATGTAGATGTTAAATTATACGCTAAAATTATAGCAGAGAGACTGAAGGAATATTTGCTTTTTCTAATAGACCCTGATCAGGTAGGTTTTGTCCCATACAGGGAAGCAAAGGACAACACCCTGAAGGCTATTACGATAATAGAATATGCCACTCGTGGTGGGATCCCTATGCTGGCCCTGTCAACAGATGCTTAAAAATGGTCAGCTGGATCTTCCTAGGCGAATCGCTGATCCAAATTGGATTAGGACAAAAAGCTCTGAACCGGATTATGGCATTATATAACAATCCCCAGGCACGACTTAAAATTAACGGTCAACTGTCAGAGCCTATAAAGATAAGTAACGGGACTCGTCAGGGCTGCCCTTTATCCCCCCTTTTATATGTGCTATTTATGGAACATCTTGCCGTAGCGATCAGGGGAAATCCAAATATTGCGGGAATTTCGATTAAGGGAGTTGATCACAAACTGGCACTCTATGCTGATGATCTCTTGGCATTTGTCACACAGCCTCATATATGTCTTCCCTCCTTAATGCAGGAATTTAAGGAGTATGGACGATTTAGTAACTAGAAGATCAATGTTGATAAATCAGAAGCCCTAAATGTCTCTTTGCATCATCAAACGCAGACCGTTTTGCAAGCCAATTTCCCCTTCAAATGGAAGACTGAATCTATAAAGTATTTGGGAATTCAGATCCCAGCGGATCTTACTAAACTTTCAGTATTAAATCATATGGCCCTGATGGGGCAGATCCAAGCTGATCTTAAAAGGTGGCAATCACTTACTTTGTCCTGGTTTGGCCGTGTTAGTTTACTTAAAATGAACATACTTCCCCGGATCTTATATCAACTTCAAACTATCCCAGTGGGACCCCCAAAGCGCTTTTTTGATGTCCTCCAATCAGCTTTTAGTGCATTCATTTGGGATGGTTCTAAACCGAGAATTGGGAAACAGGTACTGACCAAGTCAAAATTGCAAGGGGGCTTGGGGCTTCCAACCCTACACAAATACCTCCAAGCTTCTGTTTTGAGCAGAATATTAGAATGGTTCTATTACCCTAACACCAAGAGGTGGATACAAGTGGAACAATCTCAACTTGATAGGCCACTGCAGGCTTTATGGTGGCTACACCCGGTACTTAGACCCCCATCTATGTGTCAACCTAAGATATGTAGAGAAACGTTACTTTTAGCTGACCGCTGTTTACTTAGGTCTCCACATTTAATCTCACGTGAAGGCCCCCTCACCCCGATTATAGGGAATCCAGGCTTCCCACCAGGAATGTTAAGCAATGGTTTTCTGTGTAGGAGACATCATGAAAATTTTGTTTGCTCCCAAGTGTTGGCAAATAATGTCTTATTACCGATTACATCTGTTTGTCAGGGGGAATCTGATTCTTTTCTGACCAAGTTTAAATATGCACAGCTCCGACACTGGATTTGCGACCCGCAAAATAAAAACATTAGAACTTCCACCCCCACTTGGCTGGAAGATCTATGTTTGGCAAAGGCACCCACTAAGCATTTGATTTCGGTTTTGTACAATCATATAGACTGCAATGTAAACATGGTTTTACCTAAATTTACCAGAAAGTGGGAAAGGGATATACAGATTCGATTTACGGCAGACCAATGGCGTTCCTGTTTTTTGCTGACTCATAAGTTTTCCATAGCATGTAAATCGCTAGAGACCAATTATAAAATTATATTGCGATGGTATAAATGCCCAGATATCTTACACAAAATATTTCCATCTGTTTCGGAGTTGTGTTGGAGATGCAATAAGTCAGTGGGCACTCCGATACATATCTGGTGGCAATGCCAGCTGCTAACCCCTTTCTGGAAAAAGGTATTCCAAATTATCAATAAAGTGTCTTGTATTGACCTACCCTTTGACCCGGCTGTCATGATACAGGCCTGTAATAGTTAATAAAACAGGCCAAGGTATCATGAGAAATATTTCTACCAGCATCTAAATCAGACACATAACAGGTCTCTGTTCACTATGGTCAGAGGGGTCAGAGCTGTAATGCCCTCCTCCATGCCCTGGCTGATAAGAGCCATTCCATGGGGAGGGGGAAGCCCAAGGAGTGAGAAAGTAAAGTTCCCAGGAAGACCCTCAAAGGTGAAGTGAAGGTCACATATAAGGTATACTCAAATATATTTATCCTTACAGAACCCATACCTGTTGTACGAACAGTATAAAAAACTGATGATGGGTTCAAGGCAATTTCATCTTTCCAACGAGTCCAAACATGACTAGGTTTGGTACTCTGTGTATTAGATATGGATATCTGGGCAGGGGCAGGTCACACAGTATTGAGGTTTAGTATCTATGGAATCCCTGAGAGAATTAATAACCAATGAATATAATATCATCTCTCTCCTATGTTCCAATGCAGAGTTATGGTCATTATATTCTTGGTCCAGTTCCTACTCACAGGAGGTCATAAAAACTCAATCTGTGTCCTGCTAGGCCACGCCCCCTTACATTCCTGAGAGAGGGGGGAGTGTACAGTTACCTGATGCCCTGAAATCACTAATAAATAGTCAGCTCTTCTGACTAAACTTTGGATTTTACTTTGGAGGACCAATTGCGATTGGAAGTTATCCCGTTTGTTTCCCCTTGCCTCCAGGACCAGGAATTCTATATCTTTGGAGTTAAGTATAGGTTTTCCATGTTTTCCCTTTTATTTTACAACTGTTTGTAATTGTATTATTGAATGTATGTCTCTTTTTGTAACATCTTTTTGTATATTGCACTGTTATACCTTTTATAATATTAAAGAGAATTTAATAAGATTGTCTTTGATGCTCTAAACGAACCTAGCCTGAAAGAGTTGAGCCTTAACCCTCTGCATGCTGAAGTACTTGTTGAGTCAGTAGGAACTAACTGACTATACTGAGAGAGTGTTTAATGAATTGGTGTATTGTGAATTATTACCTGTTAGAGAGAACAGGGGAATAGTCACACTAGGTTTCTATCGCCTGTGAATGATAGATGGTGGCAGCGAATGAGTTTTGTGGGTGTTGGTTGGTGTTTGGGGTGCTTTTGTGTTAGTCTAACCTGTGTGCAAGGTGGGTGAGAGACTGAGTGAGTGACCCCTGATAGCCACACCTAAAGTCACGTGCGGTTGGAAGTACCGTGTTCGTGACACCGGCTATCGGGTTACTTCCAATGCTACCTGGGTCGGCCATAAAACATAAGAGGACTCTTGCAGGATTTTGTCTGGGGGCAGCCCGAAAAGTTATTCCTCGCCATTGGAAATCTTCAGTTCCCCCACAATTAAAGAATGGTATTTGGAGATGGGGTCCACTATGCGAATGGAGGAACTTATAAGCTATACTTCCGGGAAACAAGAGGGGTTTGTGAAGACCTGGTCAGCTTGGGTAATGTTCATGGAATCTGTATCCAAGGAGGGACTAACCCTGGACTAGGAGCACATACACGGTTCCAATAACTTGGGTGGTATATTGGCAATATCAAAAAATGGATGTTTTAAGAAAAATCTGTTACAGAACGGCTGAGCACTCTTTCACTCTCCTCTGTTCTTTCTTTTTTATTTTTGGTTTTACTATCCCTTCTCTATTTTATAATTTCTGAATATTGTTGAATCCTTTCAAGCGTTCCTTTCTAATCATATAATATTGTTATAGTACGTCTCAAAATATATGAGGTCTGGGTGAACTAGTTCTATTTTTGGGAAACCTATCAAGCATCTGACACGCCTCATGGTTTGCCAACCTTTGATATTGTGATAATGTGTTTCTGAGAAAAACTTATTGTGGATGTACTCATTTTGTATAATGTTTGTACAGGATTCATTTTCTTGCTATTTGAATTTTTCTCTATTGTAAAATGCCTATTTCTTTAAATAAAGAATATACAAAAAAAAAAATAATGAAACAGTAAACACTGCATGTATTGAGAAGGGCTCTTGTTCAGTCTGTAGAGTGATTAAACTGACACACACAAGTGAAACAAACATAAGAGATTTATTGATACTTAGCTGAGGGACCCCTCCATAAAATGGCTCAGCAGCAATTCCAACATAACCAGGCACTCTGAAGTCCAGGCAGAAGTCAAAGAGCCTCCCCCCAAATGAAGCTTTATATATGTTTCCCCCACACAGGATATAAGAAGATTTATACATTTTATCAGCTAGCATACTATATATGGTAAAAACTACACTTCGCATACTATATATGGTGAAAATCAAGCATTAAAGTGTCACATTCCTTGAATTGCCAAAAGCTCTAAGCGCCATCTTTAAGGTGTTGTTCTATTCTCTCTATCTTCTGCTCTGTGAATCACTCATTTTCCTTACATTCCACCCCTTGATTCACAGAGAAGTATGATAGGAAATCAATTCGAAAGCATTGACACGTATGGGCAATAGCTGACGCTTGTCAGATATGGTACTAGCCTTGATACATTAAATCAGTTTCAGAATAATAGAAAAAGCTAAACATAAGCATAAAATAAATAATTGACCATCCTTAGCAATAGCTCTAGCTTTTTTGTACAACAGTTTAACCTACTCAATGTGGCTTAGAATGACATCCGCATTATTAGGGATGAAGGAATCCAATAAGCAAGTCCTTTCATATGATTTTCCTTCCAATAATCCATCCATGAAGCATTAACCACTGAAGAGAAATTAAGAACAGTCCTTTAGTTCAGTCCATGTTAATGATGCCCCCAACAATTAGATTCATTTTGCTGCTTTGCAGTCTGTATAAGCATTTGTAGAATCAAGTTCTCTTGCCATAAACCAAACGTTATATCACATCAGAGCTCACAAATCATCAGAAAAGGTATAACCATGTTGCCAGCCATGTTTTTAGGATATTGACCTCTCTATTCATAGTAGGCTGGAAGATAAAAGAGGATTAGTATCTTCTTCACACACATCCAAAAAGATGTTACATAACCCCCTGCACATATAATAGACAATTCTCCCAAACAGTTCTCCCGAACAAGTTCAGTTTCCCTTTTCACACTATCATTATTAGTTTGAAACACACATTTACTCTCAGCAGTATATTCCATGATCCCATTATCCACCCATAACCATACCTTGTTCCACCCCCTGAGTGTATGAGTTGGAGCCAAAAGTTTTACCTGCTGTTTTAACAAACCATTAATGTATTCAGTTAATCCTGTGGCTTGCGGATAATATGAAATAAGAAACACCCAATATACTCCTTGTTGAGATGCCCACTCCAGTAAAATTAGTCCCATTGTCTGTAGTGTTCCATATGCTCTAGAAAGTTTATGTAATGAAGATCTTTTCTTCACTTTCTGACATACAGGGCATTGTTGCACAATGTCTTTAGCAAGTACAGTGATTAAAGGTATTCCTTTATGCTTTGCATAGTCCATAGCACCTTGAACCACTCGATGTCCAGAGTGCTCATGTGTCCGTTGGCCTAAAATATGTATCACAGTCAAAGCTCTGAACACTGTCCATTCATCTGTATATATATTCAACAAACCTTGTGTTTCCTCCAGTACAGAAACTTCTGCCATTAATTCAGCATATTGGCTAGATCCACCCACTCCAGTTGGATGGGCTGTAGGTTGGAAAGCAGCTGTTGTCCAGACGTGTCCTTGTCTGGCAATAATAATAGTGGCAGATCTATCTGTAAACAATAAAATAAAGTCCTCCGATGTCACTGCTTCCTTTATGGTAGATGGAGAAAGTGTCAGTACTGGTTGCTCAAAGTTATCACATCCAACTAATCCAGATATCTGCTGTGACACTTGAGATGATTCACTTGACACTCCCCCCCTTACTTGTACATACAATTTCCACTTGTGGAAAGTGAGTTTCTGTGCAAAAGCTGCACACAAGTTCATTTTATTACCATTTGCCCATCCAGATATTGCTTAATCAGTCCCGACTGTGACAGGTACATCCATAATAGTTCCTTCATCGGGTTGCAGGGCAGTGTACAGTACAAGGAATTGTTTTTCTTCCATAGCAGTTTGCAGGGCACTTGTGTCCTTTTCCCTCAACTGAAAAACAATCTTTTTCCTTGTAACAAAGTAAATTGAACAAACAGTCAGTGGCACATAACGTATCCAGTAACAAAACAGTCCAGTAATGTGCTGTGCCTCTATTATACAGTCCAAAACCAGTTGTGGAATAACTTTGATTGGGCCAGTCCATATAATAGTCATGAAAGTCATACTTTGAGCCAGTCCTTGATTTGTAACCAAACTAGTAAATCCATCAGTCACTTGTTCCATAACTGTTACCATTTCTTTCACTGATACGGCCAAAGGAGACTCTACTTTATCCACTTCTCTGTAATCAATGGTTAAAAGCCAAGAGCTATCTGTCTCTTTTACTGGCCACATTGGGGCACTGAATAGACTGACTACCAGTCTGAAAACTCTCACCTCCACCATCATCTCAGTTGCCATTGTTATCTCCTTTTGACCACCTGGAAGATGGCATTGTTTCAGGTTCACTTGGTTTGGTGGAAGTGATATGTGAATTGGAGTCCATTCAATGTTGTCATACACAATGGGCATTACAGCATTTATAGTGAAACTCTTGACTCCAACAATAAATGTTCCCAACTGTATAACCAAATATTGTACCTTAAAAATATCCATTCCCACAATATTATCTGGTACTAAGAAAATAAAGATTTGTGCTTCAAAAATAATACTTTTACATGATTGCATTCCAACAGGTACAGCAACAGCAGCTTTGCCTCCCAACCCTTCAGTCATTGCAACTGCATTTTGTTGGTCTGGCTGAGCTGTACCTTGGAATGAATTGTGTCCCTGCCAATATAAAGTGACTGGTATGTAAGGGCATGGATCCCCAGGTTTCTTAGCATTGATTTTTGTTATGGCAGGCCCTGGGAATCTGCCACCCCTTCAGTCTATTGGCTGTGGCAACTGCCACCCCTTCCCTTCTGTGTGTTTCATGTCATCTAACAGATTCTTACACTCTGCATATGGTAATGTGGAGGGAAGAGTTAATGGGGTTGGGCTCAACTCCTCATCTAAACCAATTATAGGAGGAGCTGACAGAGTTAATTCTTCAACATCACTGAGGGCAACCTTTTTAGGTTTGGCTGGCCTCAACATCCCCTTTGCTGTTAGTTCCCTCCACATAGCGAGCAGAAATTTGGTCTCCTTTCCATCAATAGTTTCTATTGGCACACCACTGTTTAGCAAATCTAGAAACATTTGTCTGCGAGTAATTTTAACACGTGTATGTCCCTCCTGGCCCCCCTTAGCTAAACTCCGTTGCTGTTTACTTTCACTTCTGTCAACATTCATTTCTCCCATTTGACCCAAGAGCACAGCCGCATCATAAATTGTACCTCCTTCTTTTGCTTCTAAAGCACTCAACATAGTGAAAAGAGGGGCTTTTAACTGTTCTGGGGCTGTGATAAGCAATTTCCTTTTGATCAATGGTGGAAAAGCAGCCATGTCAGGACCCCCCCAGTCAACCACTACATGTCTCACCCCTCTGTCAGGTAAAGGATCGGGAGTGATACCAGACATCCATCCCATTGCTCTCAGTCTCTGCATCCCCTCTGTTACTGTAACTTCCCAGGGGGTCTGGTCTATTAATTCATAGGGACTGTCTATAGTCTGTGCAATAGAATCCCTAATTAAATGCAATAAGGAAAATGTCCCAGTTGTGTTACGCCCACGTTTCATGTATAAACGCACACGGGGATCCTTGGCTACACTTCCTAAACCCACTGCTTCTCTGTCCGTCAGTATAATACCATCACCTCCTAAATCCCAGACACGTAAAACCCATTCCAGTAATCCCTCTCCAACCTTTTGTGTAAACTTTTGGCCAATTTCAGTTAATTCACTAGCTGACCATGACCGAGTTTCCTCAGTTAAATGTTGCTCAGCTGACACATCACCTCCAGATGTGGAATATGTGTGTTCTGCCTGCTGTCCACTTTTCTCCCTCACCTCTCTCTTTTGTCTATGAGTTACAATGGGTCTGACCTCACAAATGTCATCATCCATCTCCTCTTCAGACCCTGACCATTCATCCACCCCCTCCCAATCCCGAGAGGTTATCAAAGCCCGCACTTCTACGTGATTTCTAACGAGCTTCTGCTTCTTTCTCCTCCTTTTCCTATTAACAGTCTTTATAATATACTGTTCAAACTGTGCAGCTAATTGTTCCTTTTCTTGCTCTGCATTCTGACTGCATAACCTTAACAGTTGCAATTGGTCTTTGACAGTTTGAAGTTGTAACTCTAAATCCTGTATCTGCTTAGTTTGTTGCTCTAACACTTGAAAACACAACCAACCCACCTCTGCAGCAGCTCTACTTTCCCTCTTATCATACTTTGAGAAGTCAAGATTTGCTACTACATACTTTGGGTTAGCCACCTCAATGGCGGGGGAGTACTTAGCACATTCCCGGGCTACTGATATCCACTGTCCTATGACAGACACCCAACTGGGCAATATCCCCGTTCTCTCACTAGTGCTTTTCCCCACCCCTTTCAGCCTTTTTATCCACGACATTCTTTTAAGAATATCTCCTATTCAAGCAGTAATTACAAATACACAATACACAAAGAATACCTACTATCCCCAGACCTAGACAAGGAAAAGAGGTAGAGTAGACACACAGAGTAGACACACAGACACCGTCAGTAATCAAATTACAGACCCCATGCTCCTGGTACCAAATGAATTGAGAAGGGCTCTTGTTCAGTCTGTAGAGTGATTAAACTGACACACACAAGTGAAACAAACATAAGAGATTTATTGATACTTAGCTGAGGGACCCCTCCATAAAATGGCTCAGCAGCAATTCCAACATAACCAGGTACTCTGAAGTCCAGGCAGAAGTCAAAGAGCCTCCCCCCAAATGAAGCTTTATATATGTTTCCCCCACACAGGATATAAGAAGATTTATACATTTTATCAGCAAGCATACTATATATGGTAAAAACTACACTTCGCATACTATATATGGTGAAAATCAAGCATTAAAGTGTCACATTCCTTGAATTGCCAAAAGCTCTAAGCACCATCTTTAAGGTGTTGTTCTATTCTCTCTATCTTCTGCTCTGTGAATCACTCATTTTCCTTACACTGCATTAGAACAAAATAATCCAAGAGCTTTAGTGAGTGTTGCTTCAAGCTCAAATATTGAAGTTTAGAAAGGGTATTGATATTTAGACAATACAAGTCATCCTGTAACTGAAGTACAATGTGAGGAAGAAGCACAATCACATGATGATGCTGTATTTTCAGAGGAGCCAGATGCGAATCAGGAACCATATAAAGATGATCTGATGATTCTGAAGGTGCGCTAGGTCCATTCCATGTGTCCAATAAGGCAATTCAATCTTTAAATAATTCCTATATGGATGGAAACACAAATAAGATGCCATAATGATATGGTGAATTTTCATCATACAAGAAATGTATAAATTGTGTTTGCAGCTACTAAGAATGGAAAAATCTGAATTATGATTTGGCTGCAACAATGAAAAGAATGAAGCACAATCAAATTGAACTCCTCAAGCAAAATTTGTCCACACAACAACACGTTTGAAATCAGTAGTTCATTGGCAAATATCACTTCATCAATGTCTAAGCTTATTGAAAACACTAAAAAACTCCCATGTCTAGTGCCAACAATGTACAAAACACTTGTGAATGGTTATATGACTCAATGGCCAATGGAAAAACAGATTGTGTCAAAAGTTATGCAACTGGCTGAGACAAAAAAGTGCTATAGCATGTCCCACTTCATTTATTCCAAAAAACAGTAGGAAATAAGTGTTAATTATTTAAGACTTTATTAATGTCCTGATTTACAGTATGTAATTTGCTTTGTGGATACTGTATTTTGGTTGTGTAACATTTGCAGCAAAGTGCCTTTTTTTAATTTGACACCAATGGTCAGGTGTTTGTAAGTGGATATAATTGTATATTTTGCCATACAAGCCACAACAAAAAGCGTCCTGTTGTAAGGATTTTTTCAATTTTATTTTTATTAATAAAAATGGCGCAAAATTTTAATTGTATTTAAAGGGACTTTGGTCCTGTAATCAATGCCCATTGTTAGGTTCATTTCTTAGAGTTCCTGGGTGCTATTTTGTCTGCTCTTGTTATCTGATTCCTGTTTTGACCCCTGCCTGCCTGACTAATCTGTATTCTGTGATCCTTACTCGACTATTCTGAAATCTGTAATCCAACCCGTGCCTGTTTGACTCTTCTGATTGATCTTCTGGTTTTGACCATTGATCTTCTGGTTTTGCCTGTCTGACTTTGCTTGTATTCTTCTGGTTTTGACCATTGATCTTCTGGTTTTGCCTGTCTGACTTTGCTTGTATTCTGCCCACACCGACTTGGCCTGATTTGACTACGCTTTCATCTGTTCCTTGAAGTTTTTCCCATGCTGAATCAGGGAATGGTACTGGCTGAAGTGGTGGTGTATGTGTGATAGCTGTTTTGTCATGATTCTGACAAGTAACACAAGTATGAATGGCAGTTACCACATCAGCATCCATTTCTGGCCACCAGTATAGTTCTCGTAGTCTTTGTTTTGTACGTACAATTCCTTGATGATGACTCTCATGTGCAAGTTCTATGAGCTTTTCTCGCAAGGTCTCTGGTACCAGTAAACAATGAGCTCCATGGACAACATAGCCATCTACTAAGGACAGTTTGTGTCTAATCCTGTAGTAAGGTTGAAGGACTGAGTTTCTTCACAGCCTATGGCAATTGCTTTGTAAGATGTCCTGTAATTTTACTTGAATTGGACATGTGAGGCAAGCTTGCTTAAAATCAGCAGATGATAGTAAATCAGTCAATGCTACAACTTCTATGTCCTCATCCATTGTATCAGAAGCTGCAGTAAAGGTAAACAATCAGCAGTAACATTTTTCAAACCTGGTTTGTATTGCATTTTGTAGTTGAAATTCAGTAGCCTTGCTGACCATCTAGCTATACGCATTCCAGCTCTTCCCAGTCCCTTTGTTGTAAGCAGTGTAGTTAAAAGGCTATGATAAGGTAAATTCTCTACCCCATAGGTATGTTCTCCATTTTTCTGTTGCCCAAACACATGCTAGAGCTTCTTTTTCAACAGTGGAATACTTAGGCTCTGTCTCTGTAAGTTTTCTGAATGCAACTGCAACAGTTTTCTCTGTATGATCAGCATGGATCTGTGTGAGAACTGCACCAATGCCATAGTTTGAAGCATCTGTAGTAACCATAGTGGGTAGTGCAGGATCAAATAAAGCTAGCGCTGGACTGTTTCACTATTTCAAAGCTATGTTGAGCAGACACTGACCACACTAGACTTAAAGTTCCTAGTAATAGTGCTCTAAGTGGCTCCACAACTGAAGCATAGTTGGGAATAAACTTAGAATACCATGAAGTAAGACCTAAGAAAGATCGTAAGGTCTGGAAGTCAGATGGAGGAGGTGCTTGTGTAACAGCGTTGACATGGTCAGGATCAGGCAGTAATCCATCTTGTGAGATTATATGACCCAAAAATGACAGCTGAGTTTGTCTGAAGTGGCATTTGGAAAGGTTCAGTTTCAGTCCTGCAGAATCGATGCATTTCAGAACCTTTTCTAGGTACTTGTCATGAAGATCCATTGTTGGAGCGTAGACAATTATATCATCCAAGTAGCATTCTACACCAGGTATGCCATGGAGTATAGAAGACATCGGTGCCAGATAGATATTGATAAGTGATAATAGCCTGGTCTAAATTACATATATCATGGTTCGGCAGAATAAATGCAATAAAGATGGTTCTTTTACCAAAAATTTTATATTTTTTTCGAGTTTTGCCAATTGAAATTGCAAGGTCCCATCTACATAAGTTACAACGAAAGTTTACGAATTTTATTTGGGCTGGGAAAAAACCACGTTTGGCCCAAAAAACATTATTTTTACCCAGGAATAGGGGTGGCCTGAGTGTTCCTAACGTTTTTTTCTATTATCAAGCAGCACAAATTGCACCGTTAATTCATTTCTATAGACCTACCCTTCCGCTGTGGGCACAAATAGAAGTGGCGCTGCTCAAGCCGATTAATCCTGTAGCGTTACCATGGATTTCTAAATGTGAGAGGCCCATTACTTCCACCCCAATATTAAGAATGGCGCTAGCCGTATGGGATCATGTTATACTGAAAGCCCCTTTGAAATCGCCACATTGTCCAGCTATGCCTATTATTGGTAACCCTGTCTTTCCACCAGGTCTGCAGGGTAGTGATTTTCACTGGTGGCGTTCCCATAACATGCTCTTTGTAACTCAGTTTTTTGGCTTGCAAGGCCTCAAGAAATGGTCCATTATAGTTGAACAGTATAATCCTCCAAGAGTGGAATGTTTTCGATATATACAGATCCAACATTTTCTTAATGAAGCTATCCTATCCTCTTCAGCTTGGGAACAAATGTGTATCAAATTCCCTTGTAGTGGGGGTATCATATCTATGCTGTACAAGGATATTCTAAATTCATCATTTACCTCTCCTCCGACATATACTATCCAATGGGAACGGGATCTAGGTAATATAATAGATGACACTTCCTGGCAACAGACGTGGGTGAATACAGCTAAATCCTCCATTAATACACTGGCACAGGAGACTTTATACAAGGTGATCTCTAGATGGTACATGGTTCCTGTCAAGCTGCATAAATACTACCCCACTGTTAGTCCACTCTGTTTCCGACATTGTAGAATGGACGGTACTATGATACATGTTTGGTGGCAGTGCAGACAGGCGTGCAGATTTTGGTCCAGAATATTTACACTAATTGATTCAATAATGGGAGTAAGAATCCGAAAAGATCCTCTGCTAGCCTTGCTCAATACTGCTATTCCGATTTCAGACAAATATCATCGCAAATTGATACAGTTTATTTTTATAGCGGCGAAACAGACTATTGCCGTCTCTTGGAAGAAAAGTTCTATTCCCATGGTTATGTTTCGTATGAAAATGAACTGGATCATGGTAAATGAAAGATTATTGAGTATATCTACTGATACCCATTCTAACTTTACTAAGGTCTGGACCCCCTGGCTGCATTACGCCAGACTACGCTAATTTTTGTCTAGTGCAGGCTTTACAATTTTACGATTCCCCTGTATCACTCAATCCCTGGTTCGCTTGTTGATTCGTACTGAATTGAAACCTATATGATGGAATTTAAGGTAGCTTCAAATTCTGAATTAAGAGCTAGCTGACAATAGTATATTAACCACGGACTCGGTTGCTTGAGTTTACTGTTCAGTTTTTCTTTTTATTTCATTTTCTTGAATACATAGTCTTTATTGCCGATACATATTGTTTTCCGATGTGTAATTATGTGGAGTGTCTGAAACCAATGTTTTTCCTTCACTCTCACGACATTTGAATGTTATGATGATAATCCCCTCTGCGTAGGAGGATATACACTTTCTACATGTAAGAATGCATAAAAACCTTTGTTATGTGGAAAGTATATACTGTTTTGCTGTCTAATAAAAAGTTTTGAAAAGAAGACATCGGTGCTGAAGCCAGTCCATAAGGTACAAGCCTGAACCGAAAAAACCATCATGGGTGATAAATGCAGTGAGGTCTCTACTTTCCTCATGCAGTAATACTTGATGATAAGCACTCTAAAGATCCAGAGTAGAAAAGAATTTTGCTCCTCGGAGTTCTGAAAATATTTCTTCTATGTGTGGCAAGGGATGATTATCCATAACAACTTCTTTATTAGGTTCACAGAGATCAACACACAATCAAATACCACCAGTTTTCTTCATTGTTACAAGAATTGGTGAAACTAATTCAGAGGATTCTGATTTTTCAATCACATCTTGCTCTACCAATTTCTTTAGTTACTGTGAGACAGCCTCCCTTATAGAGTAGGGCAATCACCTAAATTTCTGGCATACTGGTTTTACATCTGGTCTCAACTTAACTTTGTGTACAAAGTTCTTTGCACAACCCAGTGAACTGTTGCTTTGTGGTGAAATTTTAGACACTGGCTGTGTAGCAAGCACTGGTGCTGTAGTAATGTGACCATCAATTAATTGTAAGGTTAATGCAGCAAAGAGATCTCTTTCATGTATAGCAGTACCCTTATTCACAATGTAAAATTCACATTTTGCAGAATTTGATTCAAATTGTACAGTCACTGGCAAGCAACCAAGCACAGGAAATTGATCCTTTAAGTAACTGACCAGTTTCAGGGTATGCAACAAGCAGATCTTTATCCTTTGGTAGTATAGAAACAGCTGAACTTGTATCAAGCATCAGGTTTATGGAGTGCCCTTTGTCAGACAAAGCAGTACTGACATTGACAGTGGTTATAAACTTGTCTGGAATAAATGTACCTGCTTTATCCACACTTAATACTGTGACATTTGCAGTAGTGACTTCATGAACATCTTTAGCAGAACAACGGCAGATCTTAGCAAAATGTTCTACTTTTGAGCAGTTGCGGTACCATAAAGCTTTTGCAGGACATGTAACATGATTTGCAGTGTGTTGAGTTGAACCACAGCAAAAGCAGTATTTTCTATTTGTATTTGCTGCACGGTTTTGCAGTGTAGCTGAATCCCTTTCCTTAACACTGTATTTTGCCTGTGACTGTGCATTATTAGACCACAGTGTTGAATTCACAATCTGTGCATTCCCAGCAGTTCCCTGACTGAGAGTTGTAGCCTTTGCTACTGCTGTTCCAATTGGCTAGCAACTGTAATAGCCTTTGCAAGGGTTAAATCCTGCTCTAGAGGCAGTTTCTCTCTAATGCGAGGTGAGTTTGTTTTTTCCACTATTTGGTCTCTTAGCATTTCATCTGTTAGATTCCCAAACTCACAGGTTACAACCAGCTCTCTCAAAGCTGCTACTAATTGTTCTGTGGACTTGCCATTAACTTGTCCATGTTGGTGGAATTTATATCTTTCAGCAACCACATTTTACTCTTGGCACAAAAAAGTTCTTTATATCAGTAAGAGCAGTTTCATAAGTATCATCATGTAATGGTAATGTATAGAATATACGCTGTCCCTTTGCTCCCAGGCAGTGAATAAGTAAAGCACGCTTTCTAGCAGTAGAAATCTCCCCTTGGTCAGCAGCAATAATGTAATTTTCAAACATACGGATCCAAGCAGTAAAAGGTATGGTAGGCTCACCAGGGTTTGGAAGAAAAGTTTCAGGCTGCTGCAGAGGTAGAAGAGCCATCCTTGTCTCCATTTGTTATGTTTTGGGTAGCTGAGGATGAGTAGAGTATAACAGTGCTTTATTAGCAGAGACTCATGCAGGCATTAAACAACAGTAAGCTTTCACTTTCAAGCCTGTACAGAAAGTCCTGTGTATGCACAGTACAAATTCTGTGCACAGTGAGACCCACAGGCCATTTGTATAAACACCACACTGGCAGCATTGGTTCTGGATTTTGGGTGCTGATCGTGACAAAAGGGAATTGAGACAAGCCACTGACAAGACCGTCCAATTCCAAAATAATTGAGAATGATTTGTGATTGTTGAAAGGCCTATTTAGGATTTCTGTGGATATGTTTGCGTTAACATATAAGATATACAAATATCACATTGATATATTTTTTAAAGGTATGTCTTGGTAGCTTTAGAATGTAACCAATAATCCAGAACAAAACATATATTGACAGGTTAAACATTATAGTACTATTGGCAGTTGAATATAAATTGTAGTTTATGTAAGGCCTTTGCTAGGGTCCAAAACAAATAGTGATGTAGTACTAGTGTAAAACACACACTTATATAAAAAAAAAAGACATAAATAAAAATGTAATAATTAAAAACAAGACAAATAGGTCATATATTTTGAATCAACTTATTTTTTAAAAACAATAGAACATATGAAAGTACTTTTGTTAATGAAATACACATAGGCATTGCTGTTAGTGCCTTTAAAACACTTGTGTGATAAGGGGCTTATGTGATAATAGTAGATAGAAAGAGGGTGTAAAGGCTTTAGAGATAGTAGAAAGAGCATTTCTGCCAGTTCAGATAGACAGACGATAGATAGATAGATAGATAGATAGATAGATAGATAGATAGATAGATAGATAGGTGGCTGTGTGAACAAACATTCACTTTTGTGGAGGGTAAGGGAGTCACAAACTTGCATTGGAGGAAAGCAGCCCTTCCCTTTAAGTGTGATCACAGCTATAAAATCCAAAGAGTACACAGAGAGCTGTATGTATAGTGGCATATTATTGAACATGATGGCTGTTTATTATAATGACCCCAGGAGTAGTGATGGGCGAATCTGTGACGATTCTCTTCGCCGAATTTTAGCGAAAAATTAGCGAAACTGCTGCAGCGCGACTCGTTTTGACGCGCGACGATCTTGTCGCGCGTCAAGTTCGAAGTTGACGCGCGTCGAGTTCGAAGTTGACGGGCGTCGAGTTCGAGGTTGATGGGCGTCGAGTTCGAAGCACACGTATCTGCTGGATTTGTCTACATTTTATGGGGCACATCTACTATAGGGTGAAAATTCACCAAAAGTTTGGTGTAAAATAATGGTCCCATATGTTATAAAATGTATGGTGGAAATCAATTACAGAAAAAAATTTAAACACTTTTGCAGCCTATCAGCTTGAAAAACGGAAAAGACGGCAGCATTTAGTACTTAGATGATATTCCACTCAAAAATGATAATGTAAGTAACTGAAGAATGAGGATGTTTTATGCACTATGCAGGTCAGTGCTGAAGGCAAGTCTAGTGAACTGTCACTAACAGTAGCCACTAACCCCCTTTATAAATCTGTCCCTATGGCTTTGTTTGTGTCACCTTTTTTCTGCTTTGGACAGGCCTGGACTGGCAATCTGTAGCTTCTGACAAGTACCAGAGGGGCTGCTATCAGGTGCCATAGAAAGTCATTATTTAGTTGGCTGATGGGCCTGTTTGGGACTCTCATTACTTTGAATGCCAGGGGCCCAGGGCCTGTTTTGCCTCCCAGACCAGATGTATCTTTGATGCTCCCATTAAAACTTTTACCCAATTTCAAGCTACACTGTGATAAACGAATACGGCATACAGTATGGCATGTTTTGCTTTAGAGTCAATGGGAAGAACATTTGACAGTTATGTTTCTCTCAGTAACTGCTACACACACGTCCTGCCCATATACATTGTTAGAGGCTCTTTTCCAAAGAAAGTGTCACATTTTGCCAGTTTCTTATAAAAAAATCTGTAATTTTTTACATTAGCTCTGGTCGACTGGTCATGGTATCTACTACTACTCTGTCTCTCAGTCTATATTGCTATTAAACCAAAAAGTACCATCTATACTTATATATATATATATATTACTAATAGCTTACTAATAGCAAGCGCCAAATTGGCTAATGACTGAGTAATGTAACTCTAATACATTATGATTTTCTGTTAATTTTAAAATCATTGTCACTATATTTGAGAACCATGCATCACTACTAGAAGTAACATTATTAGAAAGTTAGGAGGTAGGCCTCAACCAGAATACATTTATATCAACTATGTAGCAGTATTGGAATGAACACATTATTAGAATGAAAATTAGTTGACGATATAGGTAGGCCTCAACCAAAAGAAATTTTCCAACTATCAGGCAGCATTAGAAGCAACATTGTTATTAGGAGCCTTGGCAGACCCCAACCAGATGACATTTGCTAGCTACAGTATGTGACACTATTAGAATTTCACGGTCAGCACCCTAAACCAGAACAGATGCCAAGCTCCCTGGTCTCGGCTCGGCTTCACCAGTTAACGTGGCCACCTTTGGCTTCGGGAGTAGCCCTCAGCTACTCAGATGCCACCTGGACTTTACGAGAGGAGCAAGGCGAGGAGTTCTGGCAAGCAAAGGGGCATGACTGTTGAAAGAGTCTGTTAGGCCGAAGGTCACAGTACAAATAGGCTGAAGCAAGTTCGTGGTCAGACAGGCTGGGTCGAGGCAGGTGGATATCTAGCAGGCAAAGGTCAACACCGGGTAATCAGTCAGAAGTGGATTAGGCAGAAGGAATAGTCGAGATACAGGCTAGGGTGTATTTCGGATATCAGAGTAGTCAGGAACAGGCAGGGTCACAACAGAAGATCAAAGACGAACAGATTCAGACGCTTAAAGCTCAAAAGGCACCAGGAAAAAATCCTATCACGGGCAGCTTGTAGAAGGCCGAGCTGACCTTTTAAACATTTGAATTTCGCGCCATTGCATGCACCTTTAAGAACCCGGAAGTGGGTGCGCACTCACACTAAAAGACCGGATGGCAGAAGAGGAGGTGCACAGGGATCATGGTGGGAATCCCTGCTGTCCCCCCACTAGACCACCAGGTCATCTCCTTACATAGAAACAACATTATTAGAATTAAAATTAGAAAAGGTAGGCTTCAACCAAAAGATAATGACATTTGCCAAGCATGTGGCAATAGTAGTAGTAGCAGCAGCAGCAGCAGTACTGGAATAATACTCAATATTTTAATTGACGGTATAGGTAGGCCTCAACCAGAAGGCATTTGCCAACTATGTGGTAGCATTGGAAGGAACACATTATTAGAATGAAAATTAGAAGAGGTAGGCCTGAAACACAACACGTTTGATAAAAGATGAGGAAGTGGTAGCAACAGCAGTAGTAATGAATTTTACTGTATTAGGACCTGCAGTATTGACATGAGGCAGGCCTCAAACACAACACATTTGATAAAGGATGAGGCAGTTGTAGCAATAGCAGTAGTAATGAATTTTACTGTATTAGGACCTGCAGTATTGACATGAGGCAGGTGTAAGGCCAAAGGCCTCAGAGGTAGTGAGGACCAAGGGAGGAGGTAGCAAAAGTCCAAGTTCGCGGTACAAATAGGGATGAGACGAGAGAATGGTCAAACAGGCAATAATATCAGTCCAGGCAGAAGAGGTTCGAAGTCGAAGAATCAGGCAAGAGGTCGGTACACAAAATAGGCAAGAATATCACAAGAACACACCAGGAATAGCAAGCTAAAACCTATAATTGGGCATAGGTGAATTCCCAGAGCTCCTTAATATAGTCCCAGATTTGGCGCCAATTTGGACGCATCGGCGTCATAACGTGCGCGCTGACGCGCTGGTGTCAGTGACCGACGCGCTGACGTGTGCGACTGACGCCGGCGCCAATTATTGACGCCGACGTCCATTCCGTCACCGGCGACCAATCAGAGTGCGGGAAGAGGTCGTCGTCATCCGGCTACGTCCTTGAGGAACCAGGGAGCCGCCATCTTGGACGCCATCTTGTAAACTAATTTCGGACTCCATTACAGTACCCCCCTCCCTAGGGGGGGCCTCAGGACCACCTGGGTTAGAAGGAAACTGCTGATGAAATTTTCGGACCAGGAGAGGAGCATGGACATCCGAACTTCTTATCCAGGAGCACTCCTCAGGGCCGAACCCCTTCCACTCAATGAGGTATTGTAGGGTACCCCTCGAAACCCGGGAATCCAGGATTCTTTTCACCTCAAATTCCTGATGACCGTCCACCATGACAGGAGCTGAGGAGGAAGAAGAAGAAGAAGTACCTGCAGGTTTGAGCAAGGAGACATGGAAGGCGTTCGGAATCCGCATTTCCGGGGGAAGTTGTAATCGGACCGCCACCGGATTGATGATCTCAGCGATGGAGAAGGGGCCAATAAACTTGGGACCAAGTTTAGGAGAGGGGACTTTGAGACGAATGTTCCGTGTAGACAGCCAAACCTTGTCACCGGGTGCATACGGAGGGGAAGGAATTCTTCTCTGATCGGCTAATTTTTTCTGGACCAAGGAACTTTTCTCCAGATTGACGACAGTGGCATGCCAGATGGCTGACATGTGGGCAGCTTGGTCATTGGCGGCAGGGACATTGGTGAGTAATAAGTCCTGAGGAAAAGCCAAAGGGTTAAGACCATACATACAAAAAAAAGGGGATTTTTCAGAAGAAACGTGTAAAGCATTGTTATGTGCGAATTCAGCCCACGGAAGTAGATCCGCCCAATCGTCTTGGCACAACGATACATGGCATCGAAGAAACTGTTCCAGGGCCTGGTTAACCTCTCGGCTGCTCCATTAGACTGTGGATGGTAAGAAGAAGAAAATTGAAGAGAAACACCAAGGGCTTTACACAGGGACCTCCAAAACTTGGAAACAAATTGAGAACCACGGTCAGAGACAATTTCAGCAGGGAAACCGTGGAGGCGAAAAATGTGTTTAATAAATAATGAAGAAAGTTCAGGAGCAGAGGGGAGTTTCCGAAGAGGAGTAAAATGTGCGACTTTACTGAATCTATCAGTTACCACCCAAATAACTGTATAACCAGAGGAGTTAGGGAGATCCACAATGAAGTCCATAGATAGATGAGTCCATGGGCGAGAAGGGATGGGTAACGGTAGGAGTAGCCCTTTAGGAGGGAACGTCCAGACTTGGATACAGCACACACAGAGCAAGAAGAAACAAAGTCTTTGACATCCTTTCTTAGGGAAGGCCACCATACAAGGCGAGACAGAAGTTCAGTGGTTTTTCTGATTCCAGGATGCCCGGCCTGTTTGGAGCTGTGGGACTGAACCAGAATGGAATGACGGAGTTCAGGAGGGACAAAAGCAACACCAGCAGGGGTTCCTACAGGAGCAGAGGATTGAACTGACAATAACTGGGAGGCCAAGGAAGGAAATAGAGCAGCGATGATCTTTGTAGGAGGTACAATGGATTCTGGTTCGACAGAAGAGATATCTTCGAGAAGAAAGCTTCTGGAAAGAGCGTCCGCCTTCTTGTTTCTAGCACCAGGACGAAAAGTTAGAATGAAATTAAAACGAGAGAAGAATAGTGCCCACCTGGCCTGACGAGGGTTGAGGCGTTTGAGTGTCTGGATATACTCTAGATTTTTATGGTCCGTAAAGATGGTCACAGGGACGGAAGAGCCTTCCAGCAAATGTCTCCACTCCTCTAGGGCAAGTTTAACGGCCAGTAACTCACGATTTCCAACATCATAATTCTGTTCAGAAGAGGTGAATTTTTTCGAGAAGAAAGCGCAAGGATGTAGTTTTCCATCAGTAGACGCTCTTTGGGACAAAATTGCTCCAGCACCAACATCTGAGGCATCAACTTCAATGAAGAATGGCTGGCAAGGTTCAGGGTGTCTGAGAATGGGAGCAGAAGAAAAAGAAGCTTTAAGATTCTTGAATGCTTCCAAAGCTGAAGATGGCCAATGCTGAGGCTTACCCCCTTTTCGGATAAGAGAAAGAATGGGAGCAATTTTGGATGAGAACCCCTTGATAAATTGTCTATAATAGTTAGCGAAGCCAATAAATCTTTGGATAGCTTTGATACTGGTGGGGAGAGGCCAGTCCTGGATAGCGGAGATCTTGGCAGGATCCATTCTGAAACCCTGTTGAGAAATAATGTAACCAAGGAAAGAGATGGACGATACTTCAAAAGAACACTTCTCCAACTTGGCAAATAAGTTATTTCTCTGCAGACGGGAAAGGACTTCTTGGACTTGAAGACGGTGCTCAGCAAGGTTCCTGGAAAAAATAAGGATATCGTCCAAGTACACCACTACGTATTGGCCCAGTAAATCCCTGAAAATGTCATTTACGAATTCTTGGAAGACCGCGGGGGCGTTACAGAGGCCGAATGGCATTACAAGGTATTCATAATGCCCGTCGCGGGTGTTGAATGCGGTCTTCCATTCATCTCCATCTCTGACCCGGATAAAATTATACGCCCCACGAAGATCCAACTTGGTGAAAAGACAAGCCCCTTTGAGTTGATCGAACAGTTCAGAGATGAGAGGAAGGGGATAACGGTTTTTAATAGTAATTTTGTTTAAACCTCTATAATCAATGCAGGGCCGAAAACCTCCATCTTTTTTCTCTACAAAGAAGAAGCCGGCTCCAGCCGGGGAAGAGGAAGGACGAATAAAGCCTCTTTGCAGATTCTCTTGAATGTACTCCTACATGGCATGGGTCTCGGAAGGAGAAAGCGGGTAGGTGCGACCCCTGGGAGGCATGGTTCCAGGAAGGAGTTCGATGGGGCAATCATAGGGACGATGGGGAGGCAGGACTTCGGCAGACTTTTTATTGAAGACGTCAGAAAAGGCTTGATAAACAAAGGGCAAAGAAGAATTTGAAGACACAGATGAGACTTTAATGATGGATTTGGTGGGTAAACAATTTTGTTGGCAGAAAGAACTCCATCGGGAAATCTGAGACGAAGCCCAGTCTATTACTGGGTTGTGAATATTCAACCAGGGTAAGCCAAGCACAACGGGAGTAGAAGGACAATCAATTAAAAGGAAGGACAGTCTTTCAAGATGCATAGTTCCCACAATAACAGAAAGTTCATCGGTGGAGTGGGAAATTGTAGCAGAAGACAATGGACGATCATCAATCGCCAATGCACGAAGGGGAACAGCCAGAGATCGCAGGGGAATGGAGTGGCTTTCAGCGAAGACTTTATCCATGAAATTCCCAGCTGCGCCGGAGTCAAGGAAAGCTTCAGAAGAAATCGTCTGGGTTCCAAAACGAATCTGCACAGGAAGGAGGAAGCGTTGAGCAGAAGAATGGGGAGAAGGAGCAATTCCACCCAGGTAAGTCTCCCCAGTCTTACCTAGGTGTTGGCGTTTCCCGGCTTCACTGGGCACTCATAGGCGAAGTAGGATTTTCCACCACAATAGAGGCAAAGTCCAGCCGCCCTTCTCCGAAGCTTCTCCTGTTCGGTCAGACGGGCCCGTCCGATTTGCATAGGCTCTTCCGAAGGCAGGGAAGAAGAAGAGGAAGCCGCAGGAGTAGGAGAAGGCAAGGTGGAAGCCGGATTGGGAAGGAAGGGTCTTTGAAATCGAGGAGCCAGAGTAGGTTGGAACCTGTGGAATCTCTTGGTTGGGAGCGCTCTCTGTCGAGTTCAGCTTGAAACTCCTTCTGCCGAGTATCTACCTTTATGGCCAAGGCGACTAGATCTTCCCAACGGGATGGAATTTCCCTGGACACCAGATCACTCTTTATGCGTATCGCCAGGCCGTTGTAAAAGGCAGCGTGATACCCGTCATTATTCCACGAAGTCTCTGCAACCAGGGTGCGGAATTCAATAGCGTACTCTGAGACAGGGCGAGTTCCCTGTTGAAGATGGAACAGGCGTGCAGAAGAAGCTGTGGCCCGACCTGGAGCATCAAAGACCACACGAAGTTCGTGAACGAAGGACCTGGCATTGTCGATAATAGGATCCTCCTTTTCCCATAGAGGTGAAGCCCACTCCAATGCCTTCCCTTGCAGGCGGGAGAATATGAAGCCCACCTTGGCACGTTCGGAAACGTATTGGCTGGGTGAGAGTGCAAAGTGGACCTCGCACTGATTGATAAACCCACGGCAGGCTGCAGGATCACCACTGTAGAGTGGGGGAGCCGGAATGCGGGGCTCGGAGACGTGGAGTGGAGCCACAGATACAGGTACAGGTTCAGGATCAGCGGGTGTTAGAGCCGACAGCTTTGCCAGTATTGTTTCCAGAGCCTGACCAAAATGGGACTGCTGTACCTCATAGGACTGCATCCGGGAAGCCAGACCACGAAGCGCTCCACCGACATCAGGCGGCGCTGGATTTTCCTCCGAATGGCCCAATTATAATGTAAGGCCAAAGGCCTCAGAGGTAGTGAGGACCAAGGGAGGAGGTAGCAAAAGTCCAAGTTCGCGGTACAAATAGGGATGAGAGGAGAGAATGGTCAAACAGGCAATAATATCAGTCCAGGCAGAAGAGGTTCGAAGTCGAAGAATCAGGCAAGAGGTCGGTACACAAAATAGGCAAGAATATCACAAGAACACACCCAGGAATAGCAAGCTAAAACCTATAATTGGGCATAGGTGAATTCCCAGAGCTCCTTAATATAGTCCCAGATTTGGCGCCAATTTGGACGCATCGGCGTGATAAAGTGCGCGCGGACGCGCTGGCGTCAGCGACCGACGCGCTGACGTGTGCGACTGACGCCGGCGCCAATTATTGACGCCGACGTCCATTCCGTCGCCAGCGACCAATCAGAGTGCGGGAAGAGGTCGTCGTCATCCGGCTGCGTCCGTGAGGAACCAGGGAGCCGCCATCTTGGACGCCATCTTGTAAACTAATTTCGGACTCCATTACAGCAGGCCTCAAACACAACACATTTGATAAAGTATGAGGCAGTGGTAGCAACAGCAGTAGTAATGAATTTTACTGTATTAGGACCTGCAGTATTGACATGAGGCAGGCCTCAAACACAACACGTTTGATAAAGGATGAGGCAGTTGTAGCAATAGCAGTAGTAATGAATTTTACTGTATTAGGACCTGCAGTATTGACATGAGGCAGGCCTCAAACACAACACGTTTGATACAGATATAGCCATATTAGGCCTCAACCATAAGAAATTAGCCAACTAAGGCAATATTGGAAACAAAATTCTTTGTAAGCCATGTTAGACCTCAACAACTGAAAAATTTGCCGACAATGCAGCAGTAGTAACTTCAGTAGCAGTAGGAGCCATGATGATAGACCCCCCACCAGATATAACATTTACCGACAATGCAGCAGTAGTATCTGCAGTAGCAGTAGGAGCCATGATGATAGACCCCACCAGATATAACATTTACCGACAATGCAGCAGTAGTATCTGCAGTAGCAGTAGGAGCCATGATGATAGACCCCCACCAGATAAAAAATTTGCCGACAATGCAGCAGTAGTATCTGCAGTAGCAGTAGGAGCCTTGATGATAGACCCCAACCAGATTAAAAATTTGCCGACCATGCAGCAGTAGTATCTGCAGTAGCAGTAGGAGCCATGATGATAGACCCCCACCAGATAAAAAATTTGCCGACAATGCAGCACAGCAGCAGTTCTACTAAGGCTAGTAGTAGGCTGCAGCAGCAGCAGCAGCAAGGGCAGCAGCAAGGGCAGTAGGTGCAGACAGATGGGATAGGCAGTACTACGGAGGAGGAGAGTATAGGCAGCAATGGAGAGAGGAGGCTAGGAGGAGGAAGAGGAGGAGGAGATGAGGCTAGTCTCTGCTGTCTGCTATGGGCACTTGGATATCCCCGCCTATCCAGGCCTCATTCATTTTTATAAATGACAGCATATCCACGCTGCCAGTGGATAGCCATGTCCGCTTCTCAGTGACCACCCCACCTGCGGCACTGAAGACACGCTCTGACAGGACACTGGCAGGGGGGCAAGCCAGCACCTCCAGAGCATACTGTGCCAGTTCTGGCCACTGGTTGAGCCTCAATACCCAAAACTGCATGGGGTCATCATCAGGGCGAATGGCATCCTGCACACTGACTGACCCCATGTAGTCAGCCACCATATGCTCCACCCGCTGGTGGTGGTGGCTTTGGGTATTAACCAGGCCTGCTGCTGCCCGTTGAGGCTCTAAAAAGCTCTTCCACACACCCATGAGATCTCCGCCTTTGCTGCTGCTGCTGCTGCTGCTAGCAACCCGTCTCTGCTGGGTGTGTGGAGTAGTGGAGGCCTGAGATGTGTCAGACTGGGGGAAGGCCTCCACTAGTTTTGAGCACAGAGCCCTCCTCAATTGACCCACCCTCCTCTCTCTCTGGCTGGGTACAAGGAACTCCCCCAACTTTCCCTTGTACCGTGGGTCAAGCAAAGTGGCCACCCAATAATCATCCCGGTCTTTGATGGAACAGACCCGGGGTTGGCTCCGGAGGCAAGTCTGCATATGGGCAGCCATGTAAAAGAGGTGCCCCCGACCAACCTCTTCTTGACTGCCCTCCAGATGCAGCAGGTCATCTGGCTCGACCTGCCCCTGCTCTATACCCTCCCAGCCGCGGACAATAGCTGGGGTGGTTGGGTGGCGCGTGCCCTGCTCCCCATGCTGTGCAGGCACCCAGTCCTCCTCTCCCTCATCCTCCTCAGCGGGCACCATCTCCTCCACATCCTGCCTCCCAGCCCCATCTGCCTGCCTACGGGGCCTACTCTCCTCCTCAGGCACGTCACCCTCCTCTAGCAGGCCATCCAACGTGCGCTTGAGGAGGAACACCAGGGGTATGACATCGCTGACACACGCATTGTCCCTGCTAACAAAGCGTGTGGCCTGCTCAAAGGGGGCAAGTACTTGGCAGATCTGCCTCATCTGCTGCCACTGCTCTGCGCTAAAGTAGCCTAAATCTGCCCCCCTGAGTACCCCTGGCACTATGCTCCAGCAGGTAATTGCTGACCGCCCAGCACTGCTCCACGAGGCGCTCCACCATGTGCAGGGTCGAATTCCAGCGCGTCAGCAGGTCACAGATGAGCCGGTGGGGTGGCAGATTATGCTGCCGCTGCATCCGTGCCAAAGACGCGCTGGCGGTGGGGGACCTGCGAAAATGGCCACATACCTTACGTACCTTCTCAAGCATGTCACCCAACCCTTGGTAGCTCTTGAGGAAGCGCTGTACCACAAGGTTGAGGACATGTGCAAAGCAAGGCATGTGGGTCAGGTGGCCTAGGCGGATGGCGGCCAGCAGGTTGCGACCATTGTCGCAAACAATGTTCCCTGCTTGGAGCTTGCGGGGAGTGAACCACCTCTGCACCTGAGTCTGGAAGGCGGCCATGAGCTCAGGTGCAGTATGACTCCTCTCGCCCAGGGAGAGGAGTTGCAGCACAGCCTGACATCACTTGTGCTGCACTGAAGCGTAACTACGGGTACGCTTCAGGGGTGGAGGAGGAGGAGGAAGTGGGCATGTGGGGTTTGCCCTGAACCCCACGGGGAGGCATCTGTAGCACGAGGGGAGCGCCCCTGCTTGCACCCTCCCCAGCACTCATCAGGGTGACCCAGTGCGCAGTGTAAGAAATGTACCTCCCCTGCCCATGCCTGCTGGTCCACGTGTCAGTGCACCCTGCCGCCGACAGCATGATCCAGCGACAGGGACACATTCTCCACCACCTGCTGGTGGAGAGCAGGGACAGCCTTCCTGGCAAAATAATGACGGCTGGGGATCCGCCAGTTAGGGGCAGCGCAAGCCATCAGCTGTCGAAAGGGGGCTGCTTCAACTAACTGATAGGGCAGCAGCTGCACTGCCAGAAGTTTTGCCAGGCAGCCATTGAGCCTCTGCACTTGGGGGTGGCTGGGGGAGAGAGGCGTCTTCCGGCCGAGGAACTAAGGGAGGGAAACCTGGCGTGACAGGGGCCGCATTAAGGAGGAGGAGGCTGCAGAAGAGGCTGAGCTGCACAGTGGCCGCCTCCGACTGTGAGCCTCAGAATCCTCTTCCCTTGCGGCAGGGTCTGGGGAGCTAGCACCTCTTCCCTGAGGAATGGAAGGAGGTGGACGGGAAGCACCACTGCCCCCTGGTGCCCTGCCACTTTGGTGCTGCTCCCACGTCATCCTGTGATGACGTTTCATATGGGAACTTAAAGCCGATGTTCCCATATGTGACCCTGCCTGCCCCCTTCGAACCTTCTGCCGGCAGAGCTGGCACACTGCTACCGTCTGGTCCTCTGCCTGGCACCTAAAAAATGCCCACACTGCTGAAGTGCGGGCCACTGCCTTGCCTGCTGTGGAGGGCTGGGGATGGTCCCCACCCATACGCCCAGAGGCTTTGGACCGAGGTGCAGTGCTGCCCTGTTGCCTGCCCCCCCAAGCAGAGGTTGGTAGAGCCGGCTCTTCATCCTCCTCATCATCAACAACACACAGTTCCCCTCCTAAACTGCTGCTGTTATCCTCCTGAGCCGGCTCCCAGGGTCCGTCCCTGTCATCATCCTCCCCCAGACCAGACCCTGCCTCATACATGGCATCAAGTCCCACATCAAGCATGCTGGTGTCTGACCCCACACCAGCAGCCTGCTGCCCTGCCATTAGGGGACCCTGCCCAATATCCCCTACTGGTGATGTGGGCTGTGCCATGACCACCTCCTCCTCTTTATCAGACATGAATGCCCCCCCCATTCCTGCCTGATCATCAAAAAGATCCTGGGTGTCTGGGCCCAAGTCCACCTCAGGATCAAATAGGAGGGATGGAGTGTCCCCCAGTTCTGAGCTAGCAGGTGATGCCACTTCCTGCTGCTCACTGGTGCCCGCTGCAGACGAGGTAGCCTGGGTCAGCCAGTCTACCACCGCCTCTGCCTGCTGCGAGCGTATGGGTCGTGAAGCAGCGGCAAAAAAATCGGGCACAGTCCTACGTGGACCAGTTGCCCCGCTGCTGCGACCCACAGCCACCTGCTGCTGTGGCAGAAGCTGCTGCTGCTGCTGCGGCTGCTGCGTTGGCTGCAGCTGTTGCTGCTTTACAGTGCCCGGACTGGGCATAGTACGTGGGCTAGGCTGTTGTGGGGTTGGATGCCCACAGCCAGCACCACGGCCTCATCCTCTGCCTCCCCTCCCTATCCCGCCCTTCTTCCCACCACCACCACCCAGACCCCTTTCCCACGGCCCGTCATATTGGGCAAACTAAACTTAAAAAAAATAAAATAAGGGGGTGTGGATACTTCGGGGAAGGAAAGGAGAAAACAATAAAAACCCTCAACTAAATCCCCTCAGCACAAGTGTACCCACAAGGGAAACACACACAGACAATCACAGATAGTTAGCCCTAAAAACGGCTATTGTGGGGTGAGCAGGCAAGCAGAAGAGGGAAAACAGTAAACTGAAATCCACAACCTCCACTTGCACTGACTCAGAAAAAAAAAAAGCTCTCTAAACTAACTCCACTAGCTAAATCGAACACCAATCTCTCTCTCAAACCTGCTCTCTCTAACCTACCAAAAATGTAATGGCCGCCTCTACACCTCCTTATATAGACAGTGGGACGGCTCAAATCTGATTGGCTGCTTGTCTGTTTGTTGCGCGACAAACTCAGCGCACGCGACGAACTCGACGTGCGGCGAATTTCTATTGCAGTTTCGCGAAAAAATTCGCCTATGGCGAAACGCGCAAATACGCCGCGAATTCGGCATAGGCAAATTTTTTCACCCATCACTACCCAGGAGTGCCAACTCAACTCCTGGGTCAAAGGTCCCAGTCACTATACTTGGAAAGGGTGGAACCTACAACATGGAGCTGGCCACTGCTCCTGTATAAATTATAACAAACAAGGGAAAGTTGTGCTCACCACTAAAATGTTTAATGAAGTAATTAAATTCTTAACGAATCAGATGAAAGTTGAGTATGGAACTGGCCATACCGGGGATGATTTTGACATAGTTGTCCAGCTTAACACTTTCCCTGCCAGCTGTTTTGTCCTAGATGCGAACATCTAATGTCAAGCAGTTTTAAACATTTTGTACTCCAACTAAAGATACACAAGGAAAAATAATGCAGGGATAAAATAGCAATAAAACCACAAAAATTGTGTAAATCAATGAAATAAACAAAATAACTGATCCGACAGCATAATTAGTGGCCAAAATCGATTATCCAATGCTGCCAAAATAAACAGTTTTTACGGGTAAAAAAACACAAATTGGTAAAATGAAAGATGTCAAAAAATAAAAACACTTTGTGAGTTTTTTTATGTATACATGTGTGTACACTTCTAAAAGTGGCGTGACAGTATGTAAGTGTGTATATAAGTGTGAAATGAAGTGCAAATAAGTGTACATAACTTTACAAAAAAATGAAAAAAAATAATCTTTACTAAAATGAGTGTGTAAGAGTGAATAGATGTATATAAGTGTGTGTAGTGTGTAAATCAAGGCCACTTACCATTCCTGGAGCAGGAGGGACAATCTGATGGCTGGACAAGTCCTGGAGCAGCATGTATGCTGCGGCACTGCAAGCAGGAAGTATGTGGGCATCACCAGTGAAGGAGAAAGCAGAAGCAAGCCAGAGGAAATGGGTAAGTGCAACAGATGCTGCTTTTTTCAATTTTAGGTCGGGCCTGTGACAATCCTGTTGCAGGACCGTCATGACAACCCCCAGCCTCGTTGCCCAGGGGGCTGTCACCACTGGCAAGTCTCTACAGAGGCAGCTAAAGACGCTGATGCAGAGATCAGCACTGATTTCTGCAAGAATGTACTAGGTACGTGCTTGGCAGTTAAAGCCCTTGCCTGCCAGAAAGTACGGCGTAGGTGCTTGGCAGGCAAAGGGTTAAATATATTGCAATATATGGACAAACAATCTCTGTTGTGTTTAAAGGGTAAGGCATTTTCAGTAGCTTAAGGCGCACACAATGTTTCATTGCCCTTATATATATATATATTAATAATAGGTTGAGTGCAGAGGACTTCTTGAATTGCTTATTAACATACTGTAAGTAAGGTTTTTTTTATTAACTTCAGGATATTATAGAGGAGATTTATAAGAGTTTGAACTAGGATACCTGACATTTACCAACCTTTTCTTGACTACGTGAGTTTTTTTTTATAAAGAATGTACTTAATTATGTAAACATCTCCCACATTATCAAGTTTGGAATTTGCTAGGGTCTTGATTACCTTTGCAACCAGGCAGTGGTTTGAATGAGAGACTGGAATATGAATAGAAAAGCATCTTAAAACAAAGAGAATAAAAAGTAAGAAATATAATAAAATTGTAATCTCACAGAGCAATTGTTTTCAAGATGCCATGGTCACCGACCCCATTTCGAAGCTGGAAAGGACAGAGAAAAGGAAGGCAAATAATTCAATAAATAAATAATGAAAACCAATTGCAAAGTTGCTAAGAATAAGTAATTCTAACACAATAAAAGTTATTTTAAAAGTGAACAACCCCTTTAAGGAAAAATCTGACAGAATATTCCAAGTTGCATTTTGTCAGCAAAATAAGTCACACAAACATGGTTCCTTTCATTCTTAAGAAGTCTAAAATTCTTGACTATTTCAATAAACTTGGGAAAATAATAAAGTTGCAGAGACATTTCCCATTGATTTGGCTGCTTCTACTTGTTCTAATACCAGTGTCATACCTTGTTATTAGTATGACTGAAACTTTTTTTTCCAGATAAGAGTGTTTTCAGCCATGCTGTATACTATATTTAAATCTAACATATTTTAAAGATTAAGAAAAACTCAATGCAGCCTTTTTGCCAACAAACTAATTTATATTACATTTAAATGCAGTTAGTTTGTAATAAGTACAGCTCTGGTAAATAGATGTGTCCATGATTTTTCGCATAATCTTGCAGCACATTAAAATTCGACAAGAAATAAAAATTGGATTCAACCCAACCCAAACGACATAATTTATGCTGCATATATCGCTTCCACTAGCACTATCACATTTTCCTAAAACAAATGCCAACTTTCAACCAGCAGGCATGCTTGCAAAGACCCTTATTCAGTGTAGCGTCCATACAATCAAGAATACAGGCTTACACAGGCAGAACTTGAATATTTATTTATTAAAAAAATTTAATCGTAAAAACAAAGTCAATTGCATCATATTCGTATTCTACTCATCATTTTCAATGTGTCTAAAAACTCTCAAAAACTCTTGAAACTGGGATTGTAAAACTCTTTTAATTTTGCCTAGAACAGCTCCCACTGACTTCTACATAAACATGCAAGCTTTTAGATTGTAATTTTTTTTAATTAAAAAATTGTGCACTTATTTAATATAAAACATTCAAGTTTTGGAAACCCTAATTCAAATTCATACAGTTTAGCACCAAAAATTTCAGATCGTTATAATTTGAATGTGGATAAATAAGCCCCTTTGTGTTGCATATGTCCAGTTTCTTTGTAGTTACTCCCAAATATTTGTCTTCACGTTCAGTATGATTTCCTTAATGCACGTAAGATATACTTAATGATTGCTCAAACCCGAAGCAATCCTAAATATGGCCCTTTGCAGTAACGTAACTAGGCTAACTAGGCTCACTGGCTATAACAGTTAATCACCTTTAAAAGAACAGTTCAGTGTAAAAATAAAAACTGGGTAAATAGATATGCAAAATAAAAAATGTTTCTAATACAGTTAGTTAGCCAAAAATTTAATGTATAAAGGCTGGAGTGACTGGGTGTCTAAGAACACAACTTCTTGCTTTTAGCTCTCTAACTGAGTTAGTCAGCGACTTGAAGGGGGGCCACAAAGGACATAACTGTTTTTGGCTAACTACCTATATTAGAATTTTTTTTTATTTTGCACAGCCTATCTATTTACCCAGTTTTTATTTTTATACTGAACAAATCCTTTAAGGTGCGTGCTTGTTGACAATTTGTAAGTAGTTTGTCAAAAGTTAGTTTTGTGGTACATGCCACTTGCCAGTCACTTAGTAATTCTTATCTTTATTCTGAAGTGACAATATTTTGCTAGGGCATGAAGGGACTGATGTATCAAGGGTCAAGGTGAAAAATTAAAATTCTGAATTAAAAAATTAGAATTTTTGAGTTTATTTTAGTGTTATTTGACTAGGGAATAGTTAAAGTTCGATTTGTTTTTTAAAAAAAATTGAATTTCAAAATTTATCATGTACTGGCCCTTTAAGAATTTGAATTCAACTATTTGCCTCTTTAAACCTGCCAAATTGCTGTTTTAGCCTATGGGGGATGTCCTGGAATCAATTTGGAGTTGTTTGGTGGCATCCTTAAAATCATTATTTTTTTCCTAGAAAAAACTTGAATCAAATTAGATTCAAATTCGAATCGGGTTTGCGGGTCGACTGGTAATTTTTAACTTGAAAATTGAGTGTATGGGTGTTTATGGGAGTTTTTATAAACTCCCATAAACTCTCAATTCGACCCTTGATGAATCTGCCCCCAAATGTTAGCAACCTCATTTTTAAAGTTAGCACAAATAACTAGTCATGGATTTACCACCTACAGAATGTACAGTATATACCAAAAGCAAATTGTTGCTGGAAACTATACAGCTGAAGGCTAGGCTATATTTTCATCTTTACTGACCTCTCAGAAACAGTGTATATAAATATAGTCTAAGACACATTTTCCTTTTACAGGAAAAAATGCTGTCAGGTTAACAAATCTTCCTCTCATTCACATAATCTATGTTGCCTCAGATTTTATGGCCTCTTTCATCTGCGCTTCTCTGTATGAATAGCAGCCTATTAATCCATAAGCAAACAGTCTGCAGGCTCCCTGACATATTATCTTTCTTAAGAGCAGTGTTTTTTTTGGCTCATATGTTCTTTGAGTTTCCAAAGTGAACAAATGAAACACGAGTGTGCTCAGTGTATGCGGTGCAGAGTAGAGCATTGATTTCCCTATATGACAGAATTCATCACTGAAAAAGAAATGTATTTCTTTTAAAGTTAAATATCTAAAATGTGATATTCAGCTTTCAATAAGGCATTAAGAATAATTAAATGTAATTATCAATGTGAGATCATAACAAAATGACCCTCATCTTTTATTGTGTTTATAATAGAGTATTAATATTATGGTTGTTTGTGCTGATGCTATTTCATTTAGTTTTCATGGCATATATAGAGTTAACCCATCAATTTTCAACAAAAACTGTTGCTAAACAACCTTAAATATAATTTGTGTTCTTTTTTTAAATTTGTTTTTATTGGTTTTTCCCTTGGAGTAAATGGGTATAACAATTGCACATAACGTATATGAATACAATACAAAAAAACTGGGTGTCATTAGAACTCTGCACCACAGGGCAGAATGTGTGGCGACTGATACAGAGTCCAAGGACAAGGAGCATAAACATCTCAGGGGAGCTTTGAAAGTGTATGGCTACCCAGACTGGGCATTTGTCAAAACAGCAGGAACCAAGCCCAACATGAACACTAAAAGAAATAACCACCTGGAGACACATAGGGGCAGATTCACTAAAGGGCGAAGTGACTAACGATGGCAAATTCGCCAGCGTGACGTCATTTCGTTACTTCACCGATTTACTATCGGGCGCTGGCGTAAATTCGCTAGAGAAGAGGACCTACTCTAGTGCTACTTCGCACCCTTACGCCAGGCGAAGTTGCACTATGGCGAAGGGTCGTAACTACGCTAATTCACTAACTTGCGGATTTTCATGAACGTTAACTCTTGCGCCAGACTTGCCTTCGCAAAACTGAGACCAGACGAAGTGCAATAGAATAGATAGGGCTTGCTTCAAAAAAAGTTGAAATGTTTTCTAAGTCCCAAAAAATTTCCTTTTTTAAGGGTGATAGGCTGAAAAAGTTTGTACATTTTTCCCCTCCTTCCCCCCTACATTTCCTAACATATGGCACCTAAACTATACAGTGGGCACATGTGTAGGGCAAAATAACAACTCTATTTTATCTTATGAAGGTTTCCGAGGCTTGTGTAGTGTAATGTATTTGCTGCTACATATATGTCCATTCAAATTTAACTTGGCGCCGTATGCAAATTAGGCATCGCAAGCGTAGCTTTGCTTTGCTTGACGAATTAACGCTAGCGCAAATTCGTTACCGTTCGCCTCCCTGAGTGCAACTTTGGATTTTAGTGAATTAGCGACGCCCTGGTGAAACTTTGCCTGGTGAAGTGCGGCAAAGGCGTCGCTAGGGCATTTTCACTGTTTAGTGAATTTGCCCTATAGTAGGCAAAACATAGGCATCCCATATGTAGCTGGAGTATCAGAGAAACTCAGGAGGGTTTTCAGCAAACACCACATCCCTGTATTTTTCAAACCTAGCAACACACTGAGACAAAAACTGGTACACCCAAAGGATCCAATGCCTAAAGAAATACAAAGCAATGTGGTATACGCAGTCCAGTGTTGCGGGGAGTTCACTGATCTATACATTGGGGAGACAAAACAACTGCTCATGAAGCAAATAGCTCAGTAAAGAAGGGGAACTCTACAGGGCAAGTCTCAGCTGTCTTTCTACACCTAAAAGACAAGGGACACTTCTTTAAAGATAGAAATGTCCAAATCTTGGATAAAGAAGACCGCTGGTTTGAAAGTGGCATGAAAGAGGTGATTCATGTCAAGGTGGAGAAACCATCCCTGAACAGAGGGGGGGGGCTTCGACACCACCTGTCTGCTACATACAATGATTACTCAGCAAGTCCAGTTGTTTTAGAAATACTTATATTAGATATACGATGACCTGGATGAATGAAAATTTTCATAGTCACAATAAGAATATATATAAAAACATTTATCTGTTTCAAGTCTTAAGAGAATGGACAGTTGGGAACTGGTCTTAAAGAAAAAAATCCTGAGTGATGTCTATGTTTGTGTCAAGTCAAATACCACTGACATGAGTTTCGTGTACTGCCATTTTTGCATTGCAGTTTAGTATGATAGACCAGGTCTCCTGTAAGAAGAACCAGAGGAGATCTCATGTGTTTGGTGTTAGGAATAAATAATTTAAAGTATTTTCCATTGTAAGGTCTGCCAGGAGAGTGAATGCGTGTAAAGCAAAAGCTTAACAATCAGTAAAATTGGGTTTCAAAAGCTTTGTTTGTATTAGATTACTTTAGGGGTCAGTTTCTTTCAAACTGACCCAGCAGAACCATTTGTGGATGCAATGTTAGGTCTCTTGAGCCAATTGCGATTTGAAGCTTTCAAAGTATCTATGGCTTTTTAAAGCCAATCACATATTTTCAGTGGTGCAGGAATCTAATAAGTTTGGGATTAGTGTTTTCTTGTATGAACATTTTGACCTGGATTTGTTATCTGGGAGGGGGCTTCATTGAAAATCTCCTCACCAGAAATAACCTTAATGACATCCCTGATCATGGTCCAGCAGTTGGCATCCCCAGAAGACAGGAGATAGAGATATAAAGCCTGTAGAACATCCCCAGCATTCCGATGGAACATTGCCATATATTCTTGACATTTTTTCTGGTGTCCTTTACCATTTAAAATGAATAATTAAAGTTGAGTTGTACTTGTGGAACTTGGAGATATACCAAGGCTATAGTGTACATTACTTCATTAAAGGAAGTTGTTCACCTTCTACGACTTTCTTTAGTTTAGTTGGTTTCAGATTGTTAACCAGAAATAAAGATTTGTGACAGATGTTCTAATCTTGAAGAGTAAAGCTTCCCTTTCTGTCTTTCTGAAACAACTATGGGGGCACAAACTCTGTAATCTGTTCTAAATTGATACATTTAATTGTATTAGCTAAACATAGCAAATTGTAACAGTTCAGAATCTGCGCCTGGATTACTAAATTGCCAAACTGAAACACCATATACAGGAACATTAATCTTTAAATTTTGGAAAAATCAACACATTTACATAGTTTTGGGAGGGGGGGCAAAGGTAGAAAAAAGTAAGTTCACCCCAGAAAACCATATATTTTCAGAAAGTACACATTCTCACGAATCCAAATTGGGTATGCATGTCTTTCTACTCCAAAGTACCAAGCCACAAATCATTCCTAAATGATTCCCAAAAGGAAGACCCCCATATGGTCTGTCAATAACAAGCCGCAAACCATTCCTAAATTTGGTGATTTTGGTGACATTTCCAAAAATCACCTCAAGGTATCAAGAGAAATCACCCCAAATATGAAAGCCTAGGGTCCTCTGAACAGTTTGATGCCCAATATGTATAGGTGTACCCAAGCACGTGGCATATAGGGGCCCCAAAAGGAAGACCCCTATATGGTCTGTCATTTCAGGTACTGCAAAATCAACACATTTACATCGTTTTGGGGGGGGGGCAAAGGTAGAAAAAAGTAAGTTCACCCCAGAAAACCATATATTTTCAGAAAGTACACATTCTCACGAATCCAAATTGGCTATGCATGTCTTTCTACTCCAAAGCACCAAGCCGCAAACCATTCCTAAATTTGGTGATTTTGGTGACATTTCCAAAAAATTCTCAAAATTTCCAACATGCAGCATCGTATGTCCCACATACTTTTAGATATCAAGAAAAATCACCCCAAATATGAAAGCCTAGGGTCCTCGGAAAAGTTTGATGCCCACTATGTATAGGTGTACCCAAGCACATGGCATATAGGGGCCCCAAAAGGAATACCCCCATATGGTCTGTCATTTTAGGTACTGCAAAATCAACACAAATACATAGTTTTGGGGGGGAGCAAAGGTAGAAAAAAGGTACATTCAACCCAGAAAACCATATATTTCCGGAAAGTACACATTCCCACGAATCCAAATTGGGTATGCATGTCTTTGTACTCCAAACAACCAAGGTGCAAGCCTTTGCTAAATTTGGCGATAAAAGCAACGAGTTTTACATTTCTGAAAATTGCCTAAAAATATTGCAATTGGCCGCATTTATCTCATCCAATTTCTTACATACAATTGTAAAACACCATAAATACTGATGCCAAGGGTCTACTGAACAGTTTGATGCCCAATATGCATTGATATACCAAGGCAGCTAGCATGTGCGGACCTCAAATGAAAATTGGGCATATGATTTTTCTCTGCTGCCGATTCGCCTTCTGTGAACATAGACCCTTGACTTCATATTATGTGCATCAGGAAAGTACATATTCTGACAAATCCAACAAAGATAAAGACGTATTTCTACACCAAACTACCAAACTGCAAAGCTTTTCTAAATGTAGAGGTTTTTACAACATTTCTGAAAATCAAATAAAATTGTTGCAGTTTGCCGCATACATACAAAGACAAATCACCCTAAATATGGACGTCAGAGGTCTACTGAATAGTTTGATGCCCAATATACATAGATTTACCAAAGTATGTGGCGTGTAACGACCCCAAATTAAAAACATGCATATGAATTTTCATGCTTGCCAACTAAGCTGCAGAAAAGAGAGCCCCAACTGTGCGTTATGTGCCGTTAGACCCCCAAACTGTAAAAAAACTCCCAGAAAACTATATATTTTTGGAAAGCATAACTTCTGGTTAATCAAACTAAGTAAAATAAATCTTTCTATACCAAAGCACCAAACAGCAAAATTATACTAAAGGGATACTGTCATGGGAAATTTTTTTTTTTTCAAAATGCATCAGTTAATAGTTGCTACTCCAGCAGAATTCTGCACTGAAATTTCATTTCTCAAAAGAGCAAACAGATTTTTTTATATTCAATTTTGAAATCTGACATGGGGCTAGACATTTTGTCAATTTCCCAGCTGCGCCTGGTACCGGAGTTGGTAACAGACCCCCCCTGGAGTTGAACAAGGGGGTAATAGGCAAGTTACTGCCGGATTTACCTGAGGAGCACCTCCATATAGAGAGAATTCATCGGGCCCTGGGGCGTCCACGAGACCCTAACCTGGCATGGGACATTGTACTGAAGCTGAATTATGTGGAGGTCAGAGATAGAGATGTCGCGAACTGTTCGCCGGCGAACTTGTTCGCGCGAACATCGGGTGTTCGCGCTCGCCGGAAGTTCGCGAACGTCGCGCGACGTTCGCCATTTTGGGTTCGCCATTGTTGGCGCTTTTTTTTGCCCTCTCACCCCAGACCAGCAGGTACATGGCAGCCAATCAGGAAGCTCTCCCCTGGACCACTCCCCTTCCCTATAAAAACCGAAGCCCTGCAGCGTTTTTTTCACTCTGCCTGTGTGTGCTGAAGAGATAGTGTAGGGAGAGAGCTGCTGCCTGTTAGTGATTTCAGGGACAGTTGAAAGTTTGCTGGCTAGTAATCGTTTTGATACTGCTCTGTTATTGGAGGGACAGAAGTCTGCAGGGGTTTGAGGGACATTTAAGCTTAGGTAGCTTTGCTGGCTAGTAATCTACCTTCTACTGCAGTGCTCTGTATGTAGCTGCAGTGGGCAGCTGTCCTGCTTCTGATCTCATCTGCTGACTGCTGCAATAACAGTAGTCCTTGTAAGGACTGCTTTTATTTATTTTTTTGTTGTTTTACTACTACTACTACTACTACTACTATAAGAGCCCAGTGCTATTAGTCTAGCAGTGTTGGGGAGTGGGACTGGTGTGCTAATCTGCTGCTCCTAGTAGTTCAGCAGCACCAACTTTAATTTTTTTTTTTTAATATTCATTTTTTTTTTATTTTACTTTTTTTATTTTACTACCGCTGTAGTAGTGTATAAGTTGACCTTTTAGGCATTATTTGCCCTGTAGGCATTATTTGCACACTGTTTTCTTCAACCCGCCATCGAGCTGTGTGACCTTGTTCACATTCTGTCTAAATATCCATAATATTACCGTCTCCAGAAAAAACACCGGAGTCACTTTTTTCAAGCAGCCATAATATATTTTACGTAATCCGTATCCACCGCTGTAGTAGTGTATACGTTGGCCTTGTAGGCATTATTTGCACACTGTTTTCTTCAACCCGCCATCGAGCTGTGTGACCTTGTTCACATTCTGTCTAAATATCCATAATATTACCGTCTCCAGAAAAAACACCGGAGTCACTTTTTTCAAGCAGCCATAATATATTTTACGTAATCCGTATCCACCGCTGTAGTAGTGTATACGTTGGCCTTGTAGGCATTATTTGCACACTGTTTTCTTCAACCCGCCATCGAGCTGTGTGACCTTGTTCACATTCTGTCTAAATATCCATAATATTACCGTCTCCAGAAAAAACACCGGAGTCACTTTTTTCAAGCAGCCATAATATATTTTACGTAATCCGTATCCACCGCTGTAGTAGTGTATACGTTGACCTTGTAGGCATTATTTGCACACTGTTTTCTTCAACCCGCCATCGAGCTGTGTGACCTTGTTCACATTTTGTCTAAATATTGATAATATTATCGTCTCTAGAAAAACCACTTGAGTTACTTTTTTTCAAGCAGCATTCATATATTTTACGTAATCCGTATCCACCGCTGTAGTAGTGTATACGTTGACCTTGTAGGCATTATTTGCACAGTGTTTTCTTCAACCCGCCATCGAGCTGTGTGAGCTTGTTCACATTTTGTCTAAATATTGATAATATTATCGTCTCTAGAAAAACCACTGAGTTACTTTTTTCAAGCAGCATTCATATATTTTACGTAATCCGTATCCACCGCTGTAGTAGTGTATACGTTGACCTTGTAGGCATTATTTGCACAGTGTTTTCTTCAACCCGCCATCGAGCTGTGTGAGCTTGTTCACATTTTGTCTAAATATTGATAATATTATCGTCTCTAGAAAAACCACTTGAGTTACTTTTTTTCAAGCAGCATTCATATATTTTACGTAATCCGTATCCACCGCTGTAGTAGTGTATACGTTGACCTTGTAGGCATTATTTGCACACTGTTTTCTTCAACCCGCCATCGAGCTGTGTGAGCTTGTTCACATTTTGTCTAAATATTGATAATATTATCGTCTCTAGAAAAACCACTTGAGTTACTTTTTTTCAAGCAGCATTCATATATTTTACGTAATCCGTATCCACCGCTGTAGTAGTGTATACGTTGACCTTGTAGGCATTATTTGCACACTGTTTTCTTCAACCCGCCATCGAGCTGTGTGAGCTTGTTCACATTTTGTCTAAATATTGATAATATTATCGTCTCTAGAAAAACCACTTGAGTTACTTTTTTTCAAGCAGCATTCATATATTTTACGTAATCCGTATCCACCGCTGTAGTAGTGTATACGTTGACCTTGTAGGCATTATTTGCACAGTGTTTTCTTCAACCCGCCATCGAGCTGTGTGAGCTTGTTCACATTTTGTCTAAATATTGATAATATTATCGTCTCTAGAAAAACCACTTGAGTTACTTTTTTTCAAGCAGCATTCATATATTTTACGTAATCCGTATCCACCGCTGTAGTAGTGTATACGTTGACTTTGTAGGCATTATTTGCACAGTGTTTTCTTCAACCCGCCATCTAGCTGTGTGTATTATCGTTTCCAGAAAAACCAACTGAGTTTTTGTTGTTGTTGTTGTTTTTTTAAAAATAATGCCAGGCAAAGGCAGGCCGCCACGCAGAGGCCGTGCTAGGGGCCGTGCTGCTATGCAATCCTGTGGCCCTAGCAAATTGCCCAGTTTTAAAAAGCCAATGACCCTGAACTCCCAAAATGCTGAAGAGGTAGTTGACTGGCTTACACAGCACACCCCATCCTCTACCGTTTCTAACTTTACCACAACATCCTCCTCATCCTCCACTGCTATGGCCACCCCACGTAACACTTCCTCCACCACCGGTGCCCCTTCTTCACTGGGGTCAGAGGAGTTATTTTCCCATGAGTTTCTTGAACTGAGTAATGCGCAACCATTATTGCCAGAAGAAGATGAAGGAGATGAGGACCTTACACCAGATTTAATTCTGGCAGAGAACACGATAGAGATGGACATAATGAGTGATGAGGAGGAGGTCCCCGCTGCTGCTTCCTTCTGTGATGTGTCAGAAGAAATTGATGCATCTGAGGAGAATGATGATGAGGAGATTGATGTTTTGTGGGTGCCTAGTAGAAGAGAGCAAGAGGAGGGTAGTTCAGATGGAGAGACGGAGAGTCAGAGAGGCAGTAGGAGAATAAGACTTAGAAGAAGCAGGGAGGACAGCCCGCAGGGATCAGTAGGGCAACAACATGTATCGGCACCTGTGTTCAGCCGGCCAACGCACCCGCCATTGCCGCCAATACCGCCAACTCCGCCAACTTCTACTGTTACCGCCAGATCGCACACTTCCAAAAAGTCAGCAGTGTGGGATTTTTTTAATGTGTGTGCCTCTGACAAAAGCATTGTAATTTGCAATGAGTGCAGTCAGAAACTGAGCCTTGGTAAGCCCAACAGCCACATAGGTACAACTTCTATGCGAAGGCACATGAGCGGCAAGCACAAAGCACTTTGGGAGCAACACCTCAAAGGCAACAGGCAAACTAAAAGCCACACTCCTTCTGGTCCAGCATCTTACTGCTCTACCTCTGCTCTCCTTGACCCGTCTGAACCACCCTCCACTCCGCCTTCCACCTTGACCACCTGTTCCCATTCCCAGTCATCTGCCACCAGCCAAGTTTCTGTGAAGGCCATGTTTGAGCGTAAGAAGCCAATGTCTGACTGTCACCCCCTTGCCCGGCGTCTGACAGCTGGCTTGTCTGCACTCTTAGCCCGCCAGCTTTTACCATACCAGCTGGTGGACTCTGAGGCCTTCCGCAAATTTGTAGCAATTGGGACACCGCAGTGGAAGGTACCCAGCCGCAATTTTTTTTCTAAAAAGGGAATACCACACCTGTACCAACATGTGCAGAGCCAAGTTACCGCATCTCTGTCACTTAGTGTTTGGCCAAAGGTCCATATGACTACTGACGCATGGTCCTCCAAGCATGGTCAGGGCAGGTATGTCACCTACACTGCCCACTGGGTGAACTTGGTAATGGCTGGGAAGCAGGGAATGGGTAGCTCAACAACAACAGTGGAGTTGGTGTCACCGCCACGGATTGCACGCGGTTCTGCCACCACCTCTACTCCTCCATCGCTCTCTACCTCGTCTTCTTCTTCTTCTTACTCTGCTGCTGGGTCCTCCTTCTCCTCCTCCACACCTGTGCACCCCCAGCTCCCCCTAGGCTATTCGACGTGCCAGGTACGCCGTTGTCACGCTGTCTTGGGGATGACGTGCCTGGAAAGCAAAAACCATACCGGATCTGTACTCCTGTCATCTCTGCAGTCACAGGCCGATCGGTGGCTGACCCCACACCAACTGCAGATCGGAAAAGTGGTGTGTGACAATGGAAGCAATCTGTTGGCAGCGTTGAGACTAGGCAATTTAACACATGTGCCCTGCATGGCACATGTGTTAAATTTAATAGTCCAACGTTTTGTCTCCAAGTACCCAGGATTCCAGGACGTTCTCACCCAGTCCAGAAAGGTGTCGGCCCATTTCAGACGTTCCTACACAGCCATGGCACGCCTTGCTGACATTCAGCAGCGCTACAACATGCCAGTCAGGCGTTTGATTTCTGACAGCCAGACTCGCTGGAATTCAACGCTCCTTATGTTGGAACGTCTGCTGCAACAACAAAGGGCCGTCAACGAGTACCTTTTTGAACTGGGTGGTAGGACTGGATCTGCACAGCTGGGGATTTTTTTCCCCCGTTACTGGGTGCTTATGCGCGATGCCTGCAGGCTCATGCGACCTTTTGAAGAGGTGACAAATATGGTCAGTCGCACCGAAGGCACCATCAGCGACCTAATACCCTTCGCTTTATTCCTGGAGCGTGCCGTGCGACGAGTGACAGATGAGGCTGTAGACCAGCGTGACGAGGAGCTGGAAGCGCACGATTTCTGGTCGGAATCACCAGAACGAACCCAGGCACATGCTGCAACGCAGGGAGAGGTGCCAGAAGTGGAGTCAGAGGAGGAAGGTGGCTTTGTGGAGGAGGAGGACCAACAGGAGCAGGCTTCCCAGGGGGCTAGTGGTGACCTTTTGGGGACCCCTGGTCTTGTACGTGGCTGGGGGGAGGAGACCGTGGATGATGCAGTCCTTGATAATGAGGAAGCGGAGATGGATAGCTCTGCATCCAACCTTGTGAGAATGGGGTCTTTCATGCTGTCATGCCTGTTGAAGGACCCCCGTATCAAGAGGCTTAAGGAGAAGGACCTGTACTGGGTCGCAACGCTACTAGACCCTCGGTACAAGCATAAAGTGTCAGAAATGTTACCAACATACCACAAGTCCGAAAAGATGCGGCATTTACAAACCAGCCTGCAAAACATGTTGTACAATGCTTTTAAGGGTGATGTCACTTCAGGAACTCATCAACATTCCAGGGGCAGAGGTGCCAGTAATCCTGCCACGAGCACACCTGCAAGGACAAAGCCCTTTGGCCAGTCTGTAACGTCAGACATGCAAATGTTTTTCTGTCCAAGGCAGCGCCACAACCCTTCTGGATCCACCCTCAAAGAACGCCTCGACCGGCAGGTAGCGGACTACCTGGCATTAACTGCAGATATCGACACTCTGAGGAGCGATGAACCCCTGGACTACTGGGTGCGCAGGCTTGATCTGTGGCCAGAGCTGTCACAATTTGCCATGAACCTCTTGTCTTGCCCAGCCTCAAGTGTGCTCTCAGAAAGGACCTTCAGTGCAGCAGGAGGGATTGTAACTGAGAAGAGAACTCGCCTAGGTCACAAAAGTGTCGATTACCTGACCTTTATTAAAATGAATGAGGGGTGGATCTCGGAGGGTTACTGCACGCCGGAAGACTTGTTCTGACTTCTATGCAGCTGTCCTTCTCTTCAAGCCTCATGACTCCACACACAGCTGTCCTTTAGCGTCCTCCTCCTCCCTCCGCCACCGTTACAAACTAGGGTGCAAACCCTACTGGTTTAATTTTTTCTGGCCTCTGTGCTTCAGTGGCTGCGACCAAAAAAATGCCTATTTTCTGCATTTATATGACATAATTTTTCTGGCCTCTGTGCTTCAGTGGCTGCAACCAAAAAAATTTATATTTTCAGCATTTATATGGCATAATTTTTCTGTCAACTGTGCTTCAGTGGCTGCGACCAAAAAAATGCATATTTTCTGCATTTATATGGCATAATTTTTCTGGCCTCTGTGCTTCAGTGGCTGCAACCAAAAAAATTACTATTTTCAGCATTTATATGGCATAATTTTTCTGGCAACTGTGCTTCAGTGGCTGCGACCAAAAAAATGCATATTTTCTGCATTTATATGGCATAATTTTTCTGGCCTCTGTGCTTCAGTGGCTGCAACCAAAAAAATTTATATTTTCAGCATTTATATGGCATAATTTTTCTGTCAACTGTGCTTCAGTGGCTGCGACCAAAAAAATGCATATTTTCTGCATTTATATGGCATAATTTTTCTGGCCTCTGTGCTTCAGTGGCTGCAACCAAAAAAATTTATATTTTCAGCATTTATATGGCATAATTTTTCTGGCAACTGTGCTTCAGTGGCTGCGACCAAAAAAATGACTATTTTCAGCATTTATATGGCATATTTTTTCTGGCCTCTGTGCTTCAGTGGCTGTGGCCAAAAAAACTGGGCAAACAATGCCTACAAGGTCAACGACGTTGACCTTGTAGGCATTGTTTGCCCAGTTTTTTTGGCCACAGCCACTGAAGCACAGAGGCCAGAAAAAATATGCCATATAAATGCTGAAAATAGTCATTTTTTGCCATACGTTGACTCAACGTATATGGCAAAAAATGACTATTTTCAGCATTTATGTGGCATATTTTTTCTGGCAACTGTGCTTCAGTGGCTGCAACCAAAAAAACTGGGCAAACAATGTCTACAAGGTCAACGTATGGCGAAAAATTACTATTTTCAGCATTTATATGGCATATTTTTTCTGGCAACTGTGCTTCAGTGGCTGCGTCCAAAAAAACTGGGCAAACAATGTCTACAAGGTCAACGTATGGCGAAAAATGACTATTTTCAGCATTTATATGGCATATTTTTTCTGGCAACTGTGCTTCAGTGGCTGCGTCCAAAAAAACTGGGCAAACAATGCCTACAAGGTCAACGTATGGCAGTTGTTTAAAGAGAACAGTAGATTACTAGCCAGCAAAGCTACCTAAGCTAAAATGTCCCTCAAATCCCTGCAGACTTCTGTCCCTCCAATACAGAGCAGTATCAAGCAGATTACTAGCCAGCAAACTTACTATCATCTGTCCCTGAAATCACTAACAGCTCTCCCCCTACACTATCTCTTCCAAGCACACACAGGCAGATTTTTCAGATACATTTTTGCCCTTGATCCCCCTCTGGCATGCCACTGTCCAGGTCGTTGCACCCTTTAAACAACTTTAAAATCATTTTTCTGGCCAGAAATGTCTTTTCTAGATGTTAAAGTTCGCCTTCCCATTGAAGTCTATGGGGTTCGCGAACCGTTCGCGAACCGCTCGCATTTTTGCGCAAGTTCGCGAATATGTTCGCGAACTTTTTTTCCGACGTTCGCTACATCCCTAGTCAGAGACTTGGTTCTGCGTGCCACAAGGTCGGTGAGTAAAGAAACGCTACCCCACCAGATGCAAATTTATGCAGACTTAGCACCAGTAACTCTACAAAACGTAGACTGATGAAACCTGTTACAATGCTGCTGCAAAATAGAAATGTGAAATATAAATGGGGATTCCCCTTCTCCCTGCAGTTTAACTGGGAAGGCCAACAGTACTCAATACAGACACCAGCAGAGGGATATCCCAAGCCTATCTATAAAGGCAGATAATTATTTACTTGTTTTGTACTTTTATGCAAGTTTATAATCATGTTATATGTAGTAAAAATTCAAGAGACATTCTTGTAAAAACTGATCCCAGCCATTGTTATCAATGTGATACACCTTCAAGGTGGCTTAACATGCAGCAAAAAGGCTGCTTTAAGTGCCCTCCATGTACAACCTGCAACAACCTGATTATTGGTATTTTATTCAACCATCCCCATACCGGTAGACCTATAAGGATTAACTACGGACTTACCTGCACTGCAAAATTTCTTATTTCATCAAGTGCCCTTGTGGATTATTCTATGTTGGAAAGACTGTTACGATGTTCTGAGAACGTATGGCTAACCATCGCTCTTCCATCACATCAACGCTAGAAACTGGAAAAGCGGATACACTTGTGGCATCACACTTAGTGATGGGCGAATTTGCGCCGTTTCACTTCGCCGAAAAATTCGCGAATTTCGCACGCAATTCGCGAAACGGCGAAAAATTCGCAAAACTGTGCCGACGTTTCGTTTTCGATGCCGGCACCCGTTTTTGACGCCGGCGCCCGTTTTTGACGCCGGCGTCCGTTTTTTCGAAAAAAAAATTTTTGACACCGGCTAATTTTTTCCGCGAATTTTTGCGGGCGTTTTGCGAATTTATTCGCTGGCGGCGAATCGTGCAAATAAATTCGCCCATCACTAATCACACTTCCTGAACCATAGACATACAATGGCAAGCCTTCGGTGCATGCTTATCGACTATGTACCCACAACTGTGCGGGGAGGCAATCGAGAGAAGATTCTGCTCCAATGCGAGCTACGTTGGATACACAGATTGAATACCTTAATCCCTAATGGGCTCAATGAACCGGTTTCTTACTCACCTTTCATTTATAAATAATGTCTGATCAAATGTTTGTAGATATATTTATATAAGCTTGATATCGTATACCTACGGAGCTGTCCCCCACTTTCTGTTCTTTTTCTATATTTTTGACTTTATGAAATCTCTGGCAGGAGCAAACATCTTAATTTATATATCGATTCATGTAATAATTCTACTAACTTGAAAACAGATTAATCTTTGATTAAGATGTTTACATATTATGTTGTCATTCTTCTGTATCTAATGAATTAGTTAGTAACTTCAGCTCTGTGTTCTAATGAATTGGTTAGTAACTTCAGCTCTGTGTTCTAATGAATTGGTTCGTAACTTCAGCTTTATGTGTTCTTCGAGTAAGCAATGATCGTAATTGAAACAGTGCTTGATCACTTATGCCATTTCTCATTCAATTCTATTCTTATTACGTTGAGTGTGATTAGTGGTGTATCTGTATCTGTTCTGTTTTTTCCCTTTTTATTTTTTTCCTTTTCCTTTTTGTTTTATTATTAGTTTTACTTGTGATCCTTACTACGAGCCTGTACAATGTATTCACATTTGGATAGATTCAACATATTCAGGACCTCTTTATTTTTGTACTTTGTGAAGGATACTACTTACGTATAATACGTTCACTAAGTTTAATTATGATATAAGAAACCATGATTCATTAACCCCAGTAGAACCTTAATCCTTGTATTGATTTCTTACGAGAAGACATCACTATGATCAGGGATGGGCGAATTTGACCCGTTTCGCTTCGCCAAAAATTCGCCGCCGGCGAAATGTCGCAGACGCCCATTAAAGTCTATGGGCGTCAAAAAATGCGAACGTTCGCGAACAGTTCGCGAACTTCGAACACCCGCTAAAATCGTTCGATTCGAACGTTCGAAGGATTTTTCATTCGAATCGAACGTTCAAAGGATTTTAATCGTTCGATCGAAGGATTTTCATTCGAATCGAACGTTCGAAGGATTTTAATCGTTCGAACGAATGGAAATCGTTCGAACGAATGGAAATCGTTCGATTTTAGCGGTCGAATGGTCGAATTGTCAAACGATTTGTATTCGAATCGAACGCAAACTCAAAATGCGAACGTTCCCAAACGTTCGCGAACATTAGGCGGACGCGAACGGTCGAAGTTCGCGCGAACAAGTTCGCCGGCGAACAGTTCGCTACATCCCTATCAGTAAGAAGTCATATTTATATTTCTAGTATAGGTAAATCTGAAAACAACTGGACTTGCTGTGTATTCAATGAAGACGTTTCACTACGCATCCAAGCAGCTTCTTCAGTTCAACTGACTGGTGTGGGAAGTTCTCGGCATATAAACTCTTCCACTAATCCAATCACAATGTCACATTGTAACTCTTCAAGTGCCAGAACACCTCCCTCTAACCTTACTACACAAGAGAGGAGAGCGCTCAGTTCTCTGAGTAAGGACCCGAACATCACTATCCTGCCAGCAGATAAGGGGCGATGCACAGTTGTGCTCAACAGAACTGACTATGACAGCAAGATAACCACTCTACTCAGTGATAGCAATACATATGAACCCCTAAGGAAAGACCCAACTATCAGTTAGAAGAAAAAGGTGATAGGTTGCCTACAACAACTTGAAAAGGAGAAAGCCATTGATCGAGTTTTATACCACCGTCTGTACCCCAGAGAAGCCACACTATGCTTATACGGACTCCCCAAGATACACAAAGAAGGAGCCCCACTAAGACCGATTGTCTGCAGCATAAATTCAGTGACATACAGCATTGCACAATTTTTGGCTAACATCTTAGCCCCGTTGGTAGGTAATAAAGTGCATATTATCCAGAATGCCAAAGAGTTTGTAACCGAGATTCACGGAATTACACTAGAGGCAGAAGAAACAATGGTATCATATGATGTCACTTCATTGTTAACATGTATACCTACTACAGAGGCAATTGAGACTGTAAGAAATTGAACATAACACCCTCAGCAGCAGAATGAAGCTCAGTCCCAACCAAGTATGTTTGTTGCTAGATTTGTGCCTTAACACCACATACTTCAAGTACAAGAAACTTTTTTATAGACAGAAACATGGCTGCGCAATGGGTTCTCCAGTCTCTCCCATTGTAGCAAACTTGTACATGGAGGAAGTGGAAAGGAGGGCCTTACTTACTTTCCAGGGAACTATACCGAGTCACTGGTTTAGGTATGTGGATGACACTTGGAATAAAATTCAGATCCAATGAAGGGCCAGAACACATTAACTTTGTGGACAATAACATAAAGTTCACAAGGGAAAATGTCCACGAGAACAAACTCGGACTGTTTGATATGTAACCAAGAGGGGGGTAACTTGAAGATGGAAGTATGCAGGAAACCCACTCATACGGATCAATATCTGTTGTTTGATTCCCACCATCTGCTGGAACACAAACTGGATGTCATTAGAACTCTGCACCACAGGGCGGCAGACCTGGACTGGGAGTCAAAATAGGCCCTGCCATTCCAAGTACACAGAGGCCCAAACAGCCTCCTACCAGTCCACTATATGGTAACTTTCTATGGAACCATACAGCAGCCCATCTGGCATTTGCCAGAACCCACAGATTGCCAGTCCGGGCCTGCAGGGCGGAATGTGTGGCAACTGATACAGAGTCCAAAGACAAAGAGCAAAAACACCTCAGAGGAGCTTTGAAAGCGTGTGGCTACCCAGACTAAGCATTTGTCAAAACAGCAGCAACCAAGCCCAACAGGAAGACCAATAGAAATAACCGCCCGGAGACACATAGTCATCCCATATGTAGCTGGAGTGTCAGAGAAACTCAGCAGGATTTTCAACAAACACCCCGTCCCTGTGTTTTTCAAACCTAGCAACACACTGAGACAAAAACTGATACACCCAAAGGATCTAACACCAAAAGAAAAACAAAGCAATGTGGGATACGGAGTCCATTGTAGTGAGGAGTGCACAGATCTATACATTGGGGAGACAAAACAACTGCTCTCCAAGTGAATGGCTCAGCATAGGAGGGCCAACTCTTCAGGGCAAAACTCAGATGTCTTTCTACACCTAAAAGACAAGGGACACTCCTATGAAGATAGCAAGTTCCAAACCTTGGATAAAGAAGACCGTTGGTTTGAACGAGGCGTGAAAGAGGCGACAACCCTGAAAACAACCCTGAACAGAGGCAGGGACCTTTGACACCACCTGTCTGCTACATACAATGCTGTTCTAACATCTGTACCACTTCACACGTCCATTCATGCAACTCTCACAAGTATCACCTGTTCTAGGAGTTTCATGACACATTGGATAATCCTATCACAGAAACTACACAGAATCAACACCTCTGTGAATTTGTCAGTTGAACTGAAGAAGCTGCTCGGATGAGTAGTGAAACGTCCTCATTGATTACTCAGCAAGTCCAGTTGTTTTTAGATTTACCTATACTAGATATACCATGACCTGGATGAATGAAAATCTTCATAGTTATATTTATATTATGATCAAGCACTGACTGAACTCCACATAGCTATTTCGGTGACTTTTGTTCTTTGCCACATGACGTACCTCAACATTAAATCTATACTGGTACAGACAGGATTAACAAGCCATTTGTATGCTTTGCTGATATTTACCGTTTATTTTTACTGATCACTTTATGGAGACGGATCACCATTTTTATATATAGATGTGCTATTTTTGACTTTTTCTTTGGGACAGCTACACAGACTCGATGCCCCACTTATTGTTATGTTGTTTTAATTGTGACATTTCCTGCTTTGATACACTTTTGCTACTTAGTCTATGTGTTACTTTAGCTGTTACATGTGCTACTTTAGAGCAGTGATTAATTGTTTCCACAGAGTAGTTAACGAATGAACACTTTTATGAAAAGTCGGTTTTACTTTTTCTTATTGTGTATTGCTTTTTATTGTGTTATGCATATGTATATTATTGTACTGCTTCATGTTGTGAATTTTATTTTATTCTTTATGTCTACACCTTATTGTGTAACTGTTATGTCACATCCTCTGTCGTTCAGGGTTCTTTCCCACCACACCATGTATATATTCATATTTTTGTATATCTGTTGTTGCAGCCAAAACGTTAGTCTTCACCCATATATGTGGGCTACCAGCACTCTTGACAAAATCAATTTGTGTGCCTGGGTGCAGAAGCATCAAAAATTTACGCCATACTTCACAAAGAATCCGTACTCTCAGGGCTTATAAAGTAAAATAAACATTTATTTACAGAACTTCAATCTGACGTTTATCCTATTCACCCATTTTTATAAAATTTGATTTTTTAAATGAATTTCGATTGGTCGTTTTTATTAGAATTTCGAGTTCATGGGAGTTGATGGGAGTTTTTAGAAACTCCCATAAACTCAAAATTCGACCCTTGATAAATCTGCCCTTAGTATGTGTGAAACAGTTTAGGAGAGTTATAAACCTTCAATTTTGTAGTTAAAATGTTATTTTGTGATACAAATTTTTGATCATACTGTATCAACATTTTAAAGGTAGTTGTGGTGTGCTAAGGCTGGTTGAAGTGTAATGATATAAAAAAACAATTACTGTCACTCATGATTGCAACTGAGATGTATGCTTAGCGATTTCTAAATAGGGTACATGCAGGGTGAAGCCGAGAATATAATGAAATTGTTTTGGCACCGATCCTAGTCTAAAAGCAAGAACCGGATAGCACTGGGACAAAGCAATTGGAAAGACCAATAACGACAATTGTGATTTCTCCCTTAGTTTAATGAGTTTCAAATAATGAATTTTACAGCAATGAAAAGCAATTAATGCCTTCAGTAAGACAAATAATCAGGAATACAATCTATTTTGTAGACAGATCTGTGCCCTCTTTTTTTAGAAGCTGACTTCCAGAATAAATATAGAATGCACTGCTAATGAGGACGGGGGGAAAATATGTATAGTGAAAAACTGCCAGTTTATTAAAGCACAAATTAGCAAATCTCCCAACAATATATTCTTGCAGAGAGAGAGAGAGAGAGAGAGAGAGAGAGAGAGAGAGAGAGAGAGAGAGAGAGAGAGAGAGAGAACTGGAGAACTGTATTTAGAAGAAGAAAGACATTTTTATAACTTTATTGAATATAGCTAGAGTAAACAGAACTTTATTTTAACTTTATTTTATTATTGTAATGTTGCTCGATTAATTGTCTAGTCTGTGAAGAAGGCATTCAAGTACGACTTTCATTGTACTGTGTATGCTGTATTCTGTACATATGACAATAAAACTTTGAATCTTGAAATAGCTTGGGGTTAAAGGTAAAGCAAAGTTTAAATTGTGGTCAATCTCCTGCTCCAACTAGGAGCACTTGTAGTGGAAGCCAGGACCAGATTAGCACATATTACTATTTGGCAATTAGCACCAGGGATCCGTAATGCTAATTGATAGAAGTTGCTTAACATGGTGACCATTAACACTGGCAGTCAGGTAAGAGGCAGCAGGGCTGTTCCTGTGGCAGTCTATTGAGTTTCTCAATATCCCATTAGGGATATTTAGGCGTCTGTTAAATGGAGGTAAGCATTTGTAAACATGCAGATGTAGTTATCAGAGCTTAACAATAGAACTTGCCCTCCACCCAAAAATAGCAATTTTCAAGGGTAAAGTAAATTTCATCTAAGATATAGTGTATCTGATCTATGAGAATGAATCTGTCTTTAATCAAAATAGTGCCCTCAGGCACTTAATCACCACATCTGTCTTTGGTCCAAACTGGGCATTTGAATTGCATAGAGTATCTGGTAAGAAATGTAAGACAATTTACAAAGGATGGGTGCTGCACATGAAAAGTTCTAAAGGCATGAGTGGGATGAAGTAATTATGGAGAAGGAGAGAGAGAGGTTGTGTGTTGAGAAAAGCTCACATCTGCATATAAATAAAGAAGTTATGTGCAGTGTCTGATGTTATTGTTTGCTTTCTAACTGAAAGGTATTGTGAACCAAATTCCATGTATGATGAGTAGACAGGTCATGGACTAGCAAAGAGCGACAGCATTTGTGGAGCTTGAACTAATAGCAGCATTAATAATAGATTAGAATGGTATCAGTATTGACAGAGGGAGTCCATATAAAATGCATGTTACATTTATTTATAGGAGATATGATAAGGACATGAAGTTTTCTTTTTTTCTGGTCTCAGGTTAAAGAAAGACAATTTTGAATGAATAAGAGTGCAGAGTTGAAACTGATCCAGGCATCAATATATCAAAAAATGAGTAGTAGATTTTTTTCCACCTAAAAAAACATCCAAAGACTCTAATGGTGTCAGGAATAGGTAGGGGATGCTGATGAGGCAGAGGTAGGAAGGTCAGTCTTTCAGGCAAGAGCTGTTTGAATACACAGGACACAGGGAGAAAAGGACAGGATCATAGTGACGAGGGCAAAAAAAGTAAAAAACAGGACTGGAGTGACCATAAACAACTTTCTGGGCAGTGTCATTCTGTGGCTACTAAAGCAAATAAAGTTCTGTCTTGCATTAAAAAGGGCATTAACTCCAGGGATGAAAACATAATTAGGTCCCTGGTAAGGCCTCATCTGGAGTATGCAGTGCAGTTTTGGACTCCAGTCCTTAAGAGGGATATGAATGAGCTGGAGAGAGTGCAGAGACATGCAACTAAATTGGTTAGAGGGACAGAAGACTTAAATTATGAGGGTAGACTGTCAAGGTTGGGGTTGTTTTCTCTGGAAAAAAGGCACTTGCGAGGGGACATGATTACACTTTACAAGTACATTAGAGGACATTATAGACAAATAGCAGGGGACCGTGGATCACCATACCAGAGGCCACCCCCTTTAGAATAGAAGAAAAGAACTTTCATTTGAAGCAACGTAGGGGGTTCTTCACAGTCAGGACAGTGAGGTTGTGGAATGCACTGCCAGGTGATGTTGTGATGGTTGTTAATGCCTTTAAGAATGTCTTGGATGATTTTTTGGACAGACATAATATCAAAGGCTATTGTGATACTAAGCTCTATAGTTAGTATATGTATGGGTATATAGAATTTAATTAAAAGTAGAGAGGGGTGTGTGTATGGATGCTGGGTTTTCATTTGGAGGGGTTGAACTTCATGGACTTTGTCTTTTTTCAACCCAATTTAACTATGTAACTATGTAACTATGTAACTATGTAACTTGAAGGGATGGAGCAAATGGACGACCAGAGTTGCGAGATGGTGCAAGCAAAGTGGCAGATATAGGAACAGGACAGGAGTGGATGGAGAACACTGGCGAAACAGCAAGAGATGGACTGGACAAAGACTCTGGGACAGAACGGTGCAGGTATAGAATCAGGCCAGGATGGAGGGGGTCATGAGAAGACAGAACTGGAGCGGGGAGACTGGAAAGCAGAGCACAGGATTGGAGAAGGCAAGGCAAGGTACAAACAGGTCCAGAACAGGGAACCAGAGCTAGGGACAGTGCCACAGTACTCAGTAAGACAAATGCTTAGGCACTGGTAGTGAGGAGGGCTGGCCTTATATAGGGCAGGATCAGCCCTGATTGGCTGACCCCGACCCACCAATAAGGCTGCTGCTGGGAATAGAATGGTGATAGGTAATAAGCAAGCCTGCTGGTAGCTTACCTGCACAATGATTAAAGAATGGAGCCAAAAAACAAAAGGTCCTTGGCTCGAAACTCAGCAGAGCCTTACAAATGCACATTGGAAAAAAGTTGCATGGTTTAGAAAAAGTCACACGAAACAATTTATTTACTCATCAATAAACATGACAGATGCAGCAAGCAGAAGAAGATGGAAATATTGGTTCAGTTTTAACTAAAATGAGTTTAAGCATTATTTAAGAAAATGATTGATGTGACAGAAGAGAGGAAAGGAAGATTTTAGTATCAGCTCTGTATAAATTATATTAAAGCCAAAGCAGCTTATCAGCTAACCAATTCCAGTTGGGTAAATGGAGTATAGGAGAGGATAAAAAAAAAATTATGATGCAGTCCAGAATAGTGCAGTGGCTCCCGAATATTAATTGTTGAGGAGTGGAAGAGTGGTGCGGATGGAAATTAGACTATAGAATGTTCAACAGAGACAATGTTAGTCTAAAATAGATACTGGAAAAAATCACGATGTACAGAAGAGAAACTGGATAATGACTGGAAAGGTCTGTGGAATCTTGACAAGGGTTTAAGAGGTTCATTTATCAACACTAAGCCAATTTGCATATGGACAGTAACCCAAAGCAACCAGTCAGTGGTCAAGTCTATGCTGGTTTAAACTCATCCAGTTAATTTTTATGTTGCTCACCAACCCCTTGGATGTTACTCCCAGTGGCCTCACAACAGTTGCTTATTTTTGAATTACTAGTTTGGAGGCATATTTGTTTGCAGAAGAACCTGGTGTACTGTCAAACAAAGTCTCCTGTAGGCTGTAAGCCAAGAACATTTTATGCCTGTGTTGCTCGCCACTTTTAACATCTGTCTCAAAGGTGAAAAAAGGCTGAGGACCTCCATTATATACAGTAGTATCTAGTAGTGATAAGTCACTCACTTAATTGAAATTAAAAAGCCTCAAAGCCACTAAAATGAGTGGTGAGAGCTTTTTGAGTTCAGAAAGTTTCTGTAGACTCATCTCTACTAGATCAAACTAATGATTAATTTATTTTCAACCAGCTGCAGACAACACAATGAAAACAAATTTATAATTGGTTGTCATGTTTTACTGCCCATCTACAAATTGACAAATGTTTGTAACTATTCAATAATAATAATACTATTAATAATGATAAAACTTTACTACTTTACCATACATGCAAAACTGGATGTTATGCCAATATCACCACAATCTGCTGCAGCCCTAACAGACATGGTATACTTCAATATAAATATACACTATTACAGTGTAATGTTTAACCATAATCATGTTATTTCTACCAGCTGCTAAAATGCTGCATTTTAATACAGATTTTGTAGATGTTCTCCAAACATTCAAAACAGATTGTTTTGCTCAATATGTATCAGTGATCCCCCATGCTGTGAGTTTTATGAGTTTTCCCTGGTAGAAAAATAAATGATGTTGGGTAAAGTAATATGATATATGATCCAAGAAAAAGGACTATATTTCTGGTTAAAAAAACAAGAAAACCAAAGAAAAAGGAGACTCATACAATTTGGAAAGGTACTGCAATAAACATCTAATCTAAGACCACTTTTTCAATGTAGTCAAGTGTGTAGGCAAAGTGTGTTTATGTTTAAAATCTCTTACTCTGGACAAAGGTTTCCCCTTGCAATTATGTTGCCCATTTTGAAATATTTGCTACCTAGAACAATTTCAGCAGTTTACCATAAATTCCATGGTACGTACTTCAATAGCACACAGCACACATTTCACTACATTCATTTAAATGGCAAAATGTTTCACCAATCACCATGTCTGCAAAATAATTAAAAAAATTTACTTTATTTTTACATCTGCTCTCATATATTTGAAACCCCTAGTTTTAAGCTTTACCATCTTTCACCAAAAATTTAAATTCACCATGGCATTGGAATTTTTTGCGAGGCGAAAGTTCTCCAGTGAATCTTTGCCAGTTTACTAAGAGCACTACAGAAGCCACCTTTGCATCTCACTATCTATGTCAGTTGCTCCATGCTAATTTCCTACATATTTTACATCATTTCTTGATGGTGAAATAAAAAGTTACAATTATATGGAGGAAATTCACTGACAAAGTTTCATCCAAAAATAGAGTACTTTACTAGTGATGGGCGAATGTGCGCCGTTTTGCTTCGCGGGAAAATTCGTGAATTTCGCGCGAAATTCGCGAAACGGCAAAAAATTCGCGAAACTGCGCCGGCGTCTCGTTTTTGACACCGGCACCCGTTTTTTTGACGCCGGCGCCTGTTTTTTTCGCGCAAATTTTCGCGGGCGTTTCGCAAATTTATTCGCTGGCGGCGAATCGCGCAAATTCGCCGAAATCTATCTAAGACCCATATATGGAAGCTCTACTGCATACTATACCCGTCTCTCTAGGACACTTCGGGTTATGCAAATGGTAGTACCAGCACTCAGATTGTTCTTTCAATAATCTACTGATAAATAATCCTCATCTCCTCCCTCCACCCGTTTGTGTTTCTCCACCCCCTTGTTAAACTATTTAACAAGGGGGTGGAGTGTGTAAGTGTAGGCTTGATAAAGGGCCCTGTGTGACCCAAAACGTTGCCATGCTTTGATGTCTACAATTGAGCGAATAAATAATGGCAGCTATTACTACTACTTTTCGGGTCAGGGTACACAGGCAGATTTGGGGAGATTAGTCGCTCGGCTAATCGTGAGGCAGCTTCGGACAACTTCAGAAAATGAATTGCTCCGAGAGCTATCCGGCCGGCGATTTACATTTTAGCCAGTGGGAAAACAGGGGAGGCAGTTCGGGGAGATTAGTCGCCCTGAAGAAGAGGAGATTTGTTGAGAGAGAGACTAATCTCCCCAAATCTGCCTGTGTGCCCTGACCCTTAACGTTCACCTAACTAGAGCAGCCAGTTTTATAAAAATGTTGCCATATTAGTCATTATTAGTCAAGTAAGGCAACTGACATTGAGTTTACAAAAATTGTATGTATTTCAAGTTTTTGTAAAGTCAGTATCAGCAATATCCTTTAAACACATTTACAATTTTACAATTTCCAAATTTTGTTACTTATTTTAGACCCTCAATCAAGTGATGGCTGGATTTCCGTAAGCCTTTGTGATTGACACCGGAACTGAACTCACCACCAGGATCAGACTGTCTCAGATGTTGGGTATCTAATCCCTTGGAAGTTGCATACCTCTTATGTGTGGACTGACAGGGCTATTCTAAGAGGGAGGGACAAGACCTCTGACCTGGATAGGACTTCTGGGTAAGTGGTTATGTTTAGCTTTGAATAGATATTTTGGGTGGGAGTGTTTAAAAATAAACACAATTTTGATGTTATTGTCAATGTTTTAGGAGATTTCCTTTATCAGCTTGGCCCGCAGTGGAAGAGGACTGCACACTGCTTGCTTTTCACAAAAAAAAGGTTTTGAAAAAATAAAAAAGACTTTATTAGGACATATAGGTCTCCCTTAATACAATCCTTATAAAGGGGTGTCGACCAATTAAAATACAACACATTACAAATACATCACACACATAACTAATGAGTGAAAAGCTAAATACAAAAGTGGCAAATCAATAAGAGTTTTTGTTCTAACCAATGAACATAGCTCATATAGTATTTTACCCAGTAGGGTGAAAAAAATACAAAAATGTTACCAAAAATGTATTACCAAAAAAATATATATAATATAATATGCTGAACTTATAAAAAAAAGAATATATATAGAGAAGATATATAGGGAAAATATATTAATGAGAATTGGGATAATGCATATTCCACCTGAATTGTAACTTCAGAGGGAATATGCACTTTTTATAATACAGTAAGTATACACAACTATCAGTATACTGTGATGTGCCCAACCTCCGAAAGGCAAAGTCAAATGTTTCTAACCCTTACAAAAAGAATATATTGGGGGTGCCACATATGTATATTAGATTTGGACTCCAACGTGCATTAGTTATATGAGCACATATCAATTTGAGATGAGTGAAAACATTAAAAATTGTGCGTTACAAATTCTAAGGAGACTAAAAAGAGGGTTTGAGGATTGGTAGCTAGGCAGTGTTCTAATACATCAGTTCTAAAATATATCAAATTGTTATAGGAATTTAAGACCGGTTATATTAAGTTGGATAATGGTTCATAGAAAAAGCATGTGACATCATATTCCCCATTTAAACCATCTGGTATCCTTGTATTCATAGAGAAGATCCATTTGGTCTCTAGTTGTAAAAGTTTAGGTATTGGGTCCCCACCCCTTAAGCTCTTCTTTAATTTATCAATGCCCATGGCCCTTAATTTATGGATATCACCACCATTGCACTGATTAAAATGTTTTTCCACATTGGAATCAGGATTTTTGTTTTTTATGTCTCGAATGTGTTCCCTAATTCGATTTTTAAGGGGTCTAGTGGTTTGGCCTACATATTGAATGTTACATTTAGTACATTCCAAAAGATACACCACAAATGAATGAAGTATTTGATAGTATATCTCCTATGTGTAGAATACAAAGCTATTTGTTCTTTGATGTTATAAAAAGTGAGATCTAAAAAGTTAATGTTCTCTTTGTCAAATGAGTGTGTAAATTTCAGACCCCCTTCATTATTGTTAAGATAAAGATAAAGGACAAATCTTTCGATGTCCTGTTTTGATCCTGCCAAATAACTATAAGGTTGTCTATATAGCGGCCAAAATAAATTATGTGTTTTAATTAATTAACTTAATTAACTTATTAATAAGTGTTTAAAAGGTTTTTCTGGATTATAAATGAACAGGTCCTCCCACCACCACATCATCAAGTTGGCATATGAGGGCGCAAATTTGGCCCCCATTTATGTGCCATGTTTTTGTAAGTAAAATTTGTTATTGTACAAAAAATAATTATGATGTAATAAGAACTCAACGGCTTCCACTAGAAAAGACTGTAATGATATTAGATATGTACTGAATTTTTGCAAGTGATATTTGATGGCTTTTAGGCCAATATGAGATGCTGGTGTATAATAAAGAAGGCCATGTGTAATAATTTTTCCATTTAAGTGTAGATAAATTATCTTTGACATGTTGGCTGTCCTTGATGTAACTGGGTAGTCGACTAAAGGCTGCAAGTATGTGTCAATGAGCTGTGCTAAAGGTTCTCCTAAGGAGCCAATTCCAGGTAATATGGGACAACCTAGTGGAGGGCGTGTGTCTTTGTGTACTTTTGGTAAGTGATAAAATATTGGTATTATGGGGTGTTGCACTTTTAAGTAATCAAGTTGTTTTATGTTGAGTTAAAAAAGAAGCTTTATCGACTAGTGTATGCAATTGCTCTTGAAAACATTTGGTGGGATTGGAAGATATGATGTTATATTATGTAGTATCAGAGAGTTGGCATACTGCTTCCCTGTTTTAGTCGTCAAAATCTAGGCTGACCACCATTCCTCCCTTATCTGCATATTTAAAGGAACAGTAACACCAAAAAATTAAAGTGTTTTAAAGTAATGAAATTATCATGTACTGTTGCCCTGCACTGGTAAAACTGATCTGTTTGCTTCAGAAATACTACTATAGTTCATATAAACAATCTGCTGTGGAGCTATGGTGGAAATTGAAAAACGGCTATATGGCACAGGTTAACAAATGGATAACACAATTAGACAGACAGAGCTTATCTGCTATCTGCTGTGTAACCTGAGCCTTTTCTCCTTTGAATGGCTGCCCCCATTGCTACACAGCAGCTTATTTATATAAACAATAGTAGTGTTTCTTAAGCAAACACAGCAGTTTCACCAGTGCAGGGCAACACTGCATTATATGTTCATTACTTTAAAACACTTTTACTTTTTGATGTTACTGTTCCTTTAACTACAATACTTTCAATGCTTTTTAGTGCTTGTCTATTTTTATATGTTAAATTGTTAGCAAATGAGTTTGGAAAAATTTTTGCTTGTAACGACCAAGTCTTTCTAAAAAAACAGATCGACTGCTGTGCTTCTCTGATGTACAGGATAGAATTCTAACTTTGGTCGAAAAACATTTAACTGTGCAGGGGGAAAAGGTATGCCAACTCTCCTAGATTCTAGAGTCTGAACCATGCAAACATGTGTGAAATTAGTAAGTTTACTCTCAATTCTCTTCACATTAACAGTGACTCCTCCATCATCTGGATGGTTCACAAAATGCTTCCTCAATAGGAATTTACGGACAAATTAGTTGACATCAACTATTGTCTGAAAAAGATCAAAGTCCTTAGTTGGCCAAAAAGACAGGCCCTTTGCAAGTACCTTAAGTTCATTTTGATTTAAAGTCAGTTTTGACAAATTTAATACTTCTTGCTGTATCTCTTTTCCCTCAGGCCATATCTTTGGTTGGTTTGCGGGGGTTCCTCCTCTAAAGGTGGCCATACACTGAGAGATCCGCTTGTTTGGCGATGTCGCCAAACGAGCGGATCTCTCCCCGATATGCCCACGATTGGATCCGAACGAATAGTAATGGGCAGTTGGATCGCGGGACCGCATCAACGAATAGATGCGGCCACGATCCAACGAGATTTTTCGTCCCATCTGATCGAGATCTGCCCGACTTTCAGCCAGATCGCGATCGGTGAAGCCCGTCGGGGGGGTTTCAGCTTCAGTGTTTTCCATTCTTCTATTTAAACTAGAATCAACGTGTGGATAATCAGTATTTGTATTAAAACTAGTAGTTGTGTCAAGTTACATAGTTACATAGTTACATAGTTAAATTGGGTTGAAAAAAGACAAAGTCCATCAAGTTCAACCCCTCCAAATGAAAACCCAGCATCCATACACACACCCCTCCCTACTTTTAATTAAATTCTATATACCCATACCTATACTAACTATAAAGCTTAGTATCGCAATAGCCTTTGATATTATGTCTGTCCAAAAAATCATCCAGGCCATTCTTAAAGGCATTAACTGAATCAGCCATCACAACATCACCCGGCAGTGCATTCCAGAACCTCACTGTCCTGACTGTGAAGAACCCCCTACGTTGCTTCAAATGAAAGTTCTTTTCTTCTAGTCTAAAGGGGTGGCCTCTGGTACGTTGATCCACTTTATGGGTAAAAAGGTCCCCTGCTATTTGTCTATAATGTCCTCTAATGTACTTGTAAAGTGTAATCATGTCCACTCGCAAGTGCCTTTTTTCCAGAGAAAACAACCCCAACCTTGACAGTCTACCCTCATAATTTAAGTCTTCCGTCCCTCTAACCAATTTAGTTGCACGTCTCTGCACTCTCTCCAGCTCATTTATATCCCTCTTAAGGACTGGAGTCCAAAACTGCACTGCATACTCCAGATGAGGCCTTACCAGGGACCTATAAAGAGGCATAATTATGTTTTCATCCCTTGAGTTAATGACCTTTTTTATGCAAGACAGAACTTTATTTGCTTTAGTAGCCACAGAATGACACTGCCCAGAATTAGACAACGTGTTATCTACAAAGACCCCTAGATCCTTCTGATTTAAGGAAACTCCCAACACACTGCCATTTAGTGTATAACTTGCATTTATATTATTTTTGCCAAAGTGCATAACCTTGCATTTATCAACATTGAACCTCATTTTCCAGTTTGCTGCCCAGTTTTCCAGTTTCAAATGCTTTAGCAAAGTCTAAGTAAATCACATCCACTGCCATCCCAGAATCGAGGTCTCTACTTACATTCTCATAAAAAGAAATTAAGTTAGTCTGGCAAGATCTATTACGCATAAAACCATGCTGGCACAAACTCATAGTATTATGATTTGCTATGAAGTCCAGTATCTTATCCTTTATTAACCCTTCGAAAAGCTTTCCTACCACTGACGTCAGACTAACTAGCCTATAGTTTTGAGGCTGAGAACTGGTTCCTTTTTTGAATAGAGGCACCACATTAGCAATTCGCCAATCTCTCGGCACTATGCCAGATCTCAATGAATCCTGAAAAATTAAGCAAATAGGTTTGGCAATCACAGAGCTAAGCTCGCTAATTACCCTGGGATGAATACCATCTGGCCCTGGACCTTTGTTAATCTTAACATGTTCTAGTCTCTTTTGAATTTCTTCATGTTGTTTTTAATATTTTTGTACGAATGTCTTTTGTGTTCTAAAATGTGTGTCATTAGTTTAAGCGAAATTTTGTGAAGACTTAATTCCATCTAGTGATGCATTTTTTATCATTACGTGCAAAAATGGGAAATTTCTTAATTCGGAGTCATCGTTGAATCATATCATTTGCTAAATATTTTTCAAGTACAGCAATTTCCCACCAAGTCTTTATTTCCTTGTACTGTTGACTGTTTCTCAAGTTGATTAAATAGTGCCCTAATGCTACCTTCCTCTTTCTTTGGGGTACATGTAAAAACATCATCAAGTCTCCGTGTCCTATCTAGTACATAAGCCTCTAACCTGTTAACAACAAAAAAAAATCAAAAACGTTAACCACAAAAAAGTAAAATAGTTTCCTTTTGTATTGCAGTTGATAAAATTAAAATTAAGGTGAATTATAATAGTAGCTACTGAAAAACATACATTAATTTTACTTAATATCGAATAAAATAAATAAATATATACACAATTAGCATAAATAGGCGATTGTAAATTGATCCTAATTTTCAGATATATGTGGTTGTTTTAAGTGTCTGAGTGACCTATATTTGGTATAAGGCAGAACCCTGCTGTGTATAAAATAGCTTCACAGACACAGGAAATAAGGGATCACCTGGGTAATCAGGTGTCCGGGTGCACAAAGGCCGATCAAACGATTAAATAGTTTGAATCGAGCAAATCGAACGATTTTAGCAATCAAGTGTTTTTATTCGATGTCTAAAGAAAAGATGTCTTAGAAAAATTTTGTAGAAGGTCCCCATAGGCTAACATAGCACTTCGTCAAAGTTTTTTTAAAGAGACAGTACTTCGATTATCAAATGGTCGAATATTCAAATGATTTTTACTTCGAATAGAAGTCGAAGTAAATTCAAAGCCGTAGTATCCTATTTGATGGTCGAAGTATCCAAAAATTTACTTTGAATTTCAAATTTTTTTGCTTCGAAAATTCCCTCGAATTCACTTCGACCCTTAGTAAATCTGCCCCCTAGTGTAGATGATTTGTAGGTGAAAATATCCCCAGCCAAGGTGAGGGAATGTGCCCTTAGGTAGATGTAGAAAGGCAAATGATCACCTGTGTATAGGGTGGTGCAACTGAACTAGGCCCCGGACTTGGCACTTGAGGTGGCTGGTGAATCACAGCATATACAGCACAATGGGGATGTAGACTGGAAGGATTGAACTCCACATAGCCCCCAAGGTAATACTAAGGGCAGACAAGAGCGAGCTGGCAACCCACGTGGTTTTTTTAAGATGGTGTCCGGACATCTCCCTTCTCGACCTGGCGTCTTATGTCAGGACTTACCAGTATAATCCAGACATAGAAGAGGCTGGAGCAGAAGTAAATGAACCCACAAGCGCCTCACACAACCGCTACCCACCTGGAGTGGAACAGGGAGCAGGGTTGTGGAGAGTAGCCAGTGAGACGATCAGCGAAGTACAAGGGATGAGGCAAAAGTCGTAGTCAGGAGATCCGAGGTCAAAAGGCAGGCAGAAATATTCGTAGTCGATAACAGGCAAGAAGGTCGAGACAGGCGGCAGTAATCAAAGTCCGGGTTCAGGCAAGGGTCAATAATCGGAATCCAAAGTTCAGAGTCGCTAGGGTTTCAGTCGAAATAACCTAATAACCAGGCAATGCATGTTAATCTGGTTTGGGTTTAAATACAGGAGTTTTGGCGCCAAACTGGCGTCATTGCGCTGACGTCGCGGAGCTGACGCCAGCACGTCCGTCACAGGCGTTTCCGCCTACGTCCTTGCGCCCGCGACCGTCGCCGGCGCCTCCGCGTCCGCGACCGTCGCCGGCGTCCCGCGTCAGACGCCGACGCGCATTAGCGCGTCCGCGCCTGCGCCGGACAGGACGCAAGCATGCGTTCTCACATTGCCCCCCATCAAGGAGCGGCCTCAGGACGCGACCACCAGAAGGCTTACCAGGGTGAGTTCTATGGAATTTCTCCAGCAACTCAGGAGCGTGGATATTCGACGTTGGTTCCCAAGAATTCTCTTCCGGACCGTAACCCTTCCATCTCACCAGGTACTGGAGCCGCTTGCCTCTTAGTCTGGAATCCAGGATCTCCTCAACCTCAAATTCTTCCTGACCGTTGACCACCACAGGTAGCGGAGGAGGAGCCGAACGCCCAGGAAATCGGAATGTTGAGGCTGGTTTTAGAAGAGCAGCATGAAACACTGGGTGGATGTGCCAGGAAGCTGGAAGTTTGAGTTGAAAGGCCACAGAATTGACTTGGCGAATAATAGGGAAGGGACCCAGGAAACGCTGACCCAACTTCCTACTGGGACAAGAAAGCTTAAGGTTAACAGTTGATAACCAAACACGGTCACCCACCTTGAACTCCCGGTCCCCTCTCCGTCTCCGATCGGCATACATCTTGAAATTTTGTTGGGCCTGCTTCATGTTTTCCTGGATCTTTTGAAAATTATTGGATAAGAAGGTTAATCGGTCTTTGACAGCAGGAACTAAAATGTCAGAAACAATGGCAGAGGGAAAAGTTACTGGATGAAAACCATAGTTTGCGAAGAAGGGGGACTGATTGATTGAAGAATGATGGGAATTATTATAGGCGAACTCGGCTAAGGGAAGAAGATTCAGAGTCTGATTAGTTCGTTCGGTCTGACCATTGGACTGGGGATGAAAGGCAGAGGAAAGGGACACCGAAATCTTGAGTGCTCCACACAACGATCTCCAAAACTGAGAAGTAAATTGTGGTCCTCGATCCGACACCACCTCATCCGGAAGACCATGGAGCCTTACCACTTCCTTAATGAAGGTATCAGCAGTCTCAGAAGCAGAAGGAAGTCTAGGTAACGACTTGAAATGAGCCATTTTTGTTAAACGGTCCACAAAAACGACAATCGTGGAACAATCACAAGACAAAGGCAAATCAGAAATGAAATCCAAAGAAACTGAACCCCATGGACGAGAAGGCACCGGCAGAGGTTGTAGAAGACCAATAGGCCGAGAATGAGAGTCCTTGGACCTAGAGCAGACTTCACAAGACGAAACAAATTGAAAACAGTCCTTAGCCAACCCAGGCCACCAAAATAGTCTCTTAGCCAGGATAGTAGTTTTCTTGATACCTGGATGACCTGCCAATTTTGAATCATGAACATTCTTGAGGACCTCTAAGCGCATAGGTTCAGGAACAAAAATTTTACCTTGATGAAGAAGAAGGCCCTCCTTGGAAACTAACGATGGTTCAGAGAGATTTAAGGAAGCGTCTTTAATTCCATCAACCAGAGTAGACTGTAGCAGGAGAAAATTATTAGAGTTTAAAATTGTTTCAGGAACCAAGGACGGCTCGTCTTCAGAAGAAAACATACGGGACAAAGCATCTGCTTTAACATTCTTAGACCCAGGTCGATATGTAAGATGAAAATTGAATCTCATGAAGAATAAAGCCCACCTTGCTTGTCTGGGTCTCAACCTCTTGGCCGAACGTAAGTACTCCAGATTCCTATGATCCGTAAAGATGAGGATTGGATGTTTAGATCCTTCAAGGAGATATCTCCACTCTTCAAGTGCTAACTTAATGGCAAGTAATTCACGATCCGCAACATCATAGTTACATTCGCTCTTGGCCAGTTTACGAGAAAAAAAAGCGACAGGATGCAGATCCTCCTGAAACCCAGCTCTTTGCGACAACACAGCACCCACCGCAAGCTCTGAAGCGTCAACTTCCAGGATGAAGGGTAGGGAAACATCAGGATGATGAAGAATTGGGCCTGAAGTGAAGAGTGCCTTCAATTTCTCAAAGGCCGCCTGGGCTTGTGGTGACCAACAAAACTTTTGATTGTTACGAGTCAATTCAGTAATTGGAAGAATAACCTGGGAAATTTTTTTTATAAATTTCCTATAAAAATTTGCAAAACCAATAAAACGTTGGACAGCTTTCTTGGAAGAAGGAATTGGCCAGTCAAGAATTGCGGAGATCTTCCTGGAGTCCATCTGAATTCCCTGCGGAGAAAGGAGAAAACCCAAAAAGTCCACAGATGTTTGTTCAAAGACACATTTCTCAATTTTAGCATAAAGCTGATAAATACGTTTACGAGCCAGCACCTTTTTTAAATGTGATCTGTGTTCCTCCAAAGAATTAGAAAAAACAAGGATATCATCCAAATATACGATAACGAATATGTCGAGGAAGTCTCTGAAAACATCATTGACAAAATGTTGAAACGTTGCAGGAGCGTTGCAAAGACCAAAAGGCATGACCAGGTATTCAAAATGCCCATAACGAGTACGAAAAGCCGTTTTCCACTCATCACCTTCTCTTATTCTGACGAGATTGTTTGCGCAACGGAGATCCAGTTTAGAAAAGATCTTAGCCTCCGCTAAAAGTTGAAAAAATTCAGGAATAAGAGGAAGTGGATAACGATTCTTAACAGTGATCTTGTTCAGATCCCGGTAATCAATACACGGCCTTAAAGAATGATCTTTTTTTTCAACAAAGAAGATCCCAGCTCCTGCTGGAGAAGAAGATTGTCGAATGAAGCCTTTGGCCAGATTCTCATCTAGATAAGAACGAAGTTCCGATAGTTCAGACTCGGACAATGGATAAACTCGTCCAAAAGGAATCTGAGCCCCTGGAAGAAGATTAATAGGGCAATCATAAATACGATGAGGAGGCAACTTGTCTGCCCCTTTCTTATTGAAAACGTCCGTAAATTTCCAGTAAGCTTGAGGAAGAAGATTATGAATTTCGGAAGCAGGAGATAAAGAACAGACTCTGTTGAAAGAGAAAATGCATTGAGAGGAACAAAAATTTGAAAGAAAGTTCACTTCACCGGTAGTCCAGTTGATGGACGGGTTGTGTTTCTGCAACCAGGGTAGACCCAGAATGACGGGAAATAGAGGCGAAGAAACCACATCAAAGTTCATGACTTCAGTATGCCCTTTATTTAACACAACAAAAAGTGAGACGGTCTCTTGCACCACAGGGCCCGAGGTAATCAGGGAACCATCTGCCACACGGAGGGCTATGGGGTTCTTTTTGGACTGGAGTGGGATCTGGAACTGTAGCGCCACTTTATTGTCCAGGAAACACCCGCTGGCCCCAGAATCAAGGATTGCTTGAAGCTCTACCCGCTTGTCTCTCAACTGCAATGATAAAGAGACAGTCAGGAGAGGCACAGGGACATGGCAACTGGAAAAGTCTCTTTCGAAAATCCTCTTACCCGTTGGACGAATCGGACAACCCCGAAGCAAGTGACCTGCCTGTCCACAATAAAGGCAGAGGTTGAGTCTGCGACGTCTGATCCGTTCCTCTGGAGTTAACGCAGATCTAATGGCTCCAATCTGCATTGGCTCTGGGGCTGCACTGAAGACGGGTGGTGGAACAGCTGGAGGAAAAGTGGAAGGCATTCGGATAGGAGGTGGAGCGGTTGGTAGCATCCAAGACTGAGGTGGAAGACCCGCTCTTTCTGCCTCTTCTTCCTCTCTGCGCTCCCTGAGCCTCCGATTGAGTTGGATGGCCAGACAGATGAAGTCCTCCAGACTGTCGGGAATGCCAGTACGGGCCAATTCATTTTTTAGTTCAGAAGAAAGGCCGAAGCGATACTGGTTCTTAAGCGCAGCCGGATTCCACTCCGTGTCATCTGCCCATTGCCGGAATTCCAGGGTGTAGTCTTCTGCTGGCAGTTACCTTGCTTCAAGGCACGCAGGGCGGCTTCAGCAGTAGTGGCTCTGTGCGGATCGTCAAAAAGAACTGCCATGGCATCAAAGAAGGAGTCAACTGTGGACAATGCAGGACTATGGCGATCCATAAGACGAAAGGCCCACGTCTGTGGTTCTCCCATCAGAAAAGAGATGATCACCCCGACCCGGGTCTGCTCAGAGGGATAGGTGTGAGGCTTGAGAGTAAACAGTAGCTTACAATTGCTCCTAAAATTCCGGAACAACTTCCGATCACCCGCAAACTTCTCCGGAAAGGCCACCTTAGGTTCCGAAATCTCAGAAGTGATCACCTGGACTTCCGCTGGAACCGGAGGAGTTGCAGCTGCTGTGGAAGGGAGAACAACCAGTGGTTGGGTCCTAATGTGCTCCTGTAGCTGAGCATAGCCACTTTGCAGCTCCCGGACGGCTTGCGTAAGAGAAGATAGTTGTTGCGTCAGGACTGCAAACGGGGACGCCCCTTCAGCTGGATCCATCTTTGGCCTGGTTATACTGTCAGGACTTACCAGTATAATCCAGACGTAGAAGAGGCTGGAGCAGAAGTAAATGAACCCACAAACGCCTCACACAACCGCTACCCACCTGGAGTGGAACAGGGAGCAGGGTTGTGGAGAGTAGCCAGTGAGACGATCAGCGAAGTACAAGGGATGAGGCAAAAGTCGTAGTCAGGAGATCCGAGGTCAAAAGGCAGGCAGAAATATTCGTAGTCGATAACAGGCAAGAAGGTCGAGACAGGCGGCAGTAATCAAAGTCCGGGTTCAGGCAAGGGTCAATAATCGGAATCCAAAGTTCAGAGTCGCTAGGGTTTCAGTCGAAATAACCTAATAACCAGGCAATGCATGTTAATCTGGTTTGGGTTTAAATACAGGAGTTTTGGCGCCAAACTGGCGTCATTGCGCTGACGTCGCGGAGCTGACGCCAGCACGTCCATCACAGGCGTTTCCGCCTACGTCCTTGCGCCCGCGACCATCGCCGGCGTCCCGCGTCAGACGCCGAAGCGCATTAGCGCGTCCACGCCTGCGCCGGACAGGACGCAAGCATGCGTTCTCACAGTCTTATACCCTGATATATATAAGGTGAACTACTATTATAGTTAACCTTAATTTTCTTTTTATTAACTGCAATAAAAAAGGAAACTATTTCACTGTTTTGTGGTTAACATTTTTGATTTTTTGACTTTTTACTATACTAAATTTAACTACAGGGCAGATTTACTAAAGAGCAAAGTGGTTAACGCTAGTGACTTTTCCACCCGCAGGGACATCACCAATTCAGGTGCATTTGCCAATTTGCTAGTGAACAGGACCATCGCTAGCGTTCATTTTGCTCTGGTGAACGATTGTTACTCTGCACATTCACTATAGTTTGGACTTTACTGAATGTTACCTCTTTCGCCAGAGTTGACTTTGCCACCTCAGACCAGGCGAAGTGCTAAAAAGAATCTTCCTCAATCTTCTGTCACTTACATCATATCCTGTGTGCTGAAAATGCATTAAAGTTCCAATAACGCTGGCGACTTTTCGTTTTCTGAATCAGAATTGCCTGCAAAAGTCCTGACGATCTTTTTTTGGGTAACTGGTTTTCGCCAGACATTTCATAACATATGGAACATTCAGTTTACAGTGGACTTGTGTGTAGGGCATTATATTAATTCTCTTGTCTTTATTAAGGTTCCCTGGACCTTTGTAAGAAAAAGTGGTAACATCAAGCATTTGCACCATTTATAATAAAGACCTCCATACAACTCCAAATAACCCGCATTATGCAAATTGACCTAAGCTCAAGATCACTGGTGAATTTTCACTAGGCACAAACGAATGCTAGTGCATCTTTGGTATGAAATGCTCACACTGCCGAAGTAAAGCTAGCAAAAAGTCGCCAGCTTTCGGCCCCAGTGCGCATCTTTGCATATTAGTAAATTAGTGTAGTGGTTATGAATTTGCGCCTGGTGAAGTGGTGTGATATGTGTGAAGCAGTCTCTGGCAACAATTCGCCCTTTACTAAATCTGCCCCTATCTAGGAACCTAAATAATCTGCCACACCTTTAAATAGATTAGAGGCTGTAGTAGATAGGACACGGAGACTTGATAATGTTTTTACATGTACCCCAAAAAAAGAAAGGTAGCATTAGGGCACTATTTAATCAACTTAAGAAACAGTCCTACAAGGAAATTGGTGGGATATTGCTGTACTTGAAAAATATTTAGCAATTTACATGATTCCACCAGAAATTTCCCACTTTTGCACGTAATGATAAAGAATTTATCACTAGATGGAATTTAGTCCTCACAGATTGTTTACTTAAACTAATGACACTCATTTTAGAACACAAAAGACATTCGTTCAAAAATAAAGACAACTTGACACAACTGCAGGCAGAAATACCTAGTTTCATTTTACATACTGATTATCCACAGTTTGATTCTAGTTTAAATAGAAGGATGAAAAACATTGAAGCTGAAACAATGTCTAATAAAAATCTAAAGTACACTAAGGATAAAACAGATTATGACACAAACAGGGTCTATATATGGCTACAATCACCAGAATTACATCACAAAAGAAGGGACGTGAGGTTCACTAGCACTCCACATAGGTCTATACTGAAAACCCTTAGTTAATGGCAATTGAAAAAAGTTAGTTTCTCAAGCATGGAAGCTGATCCCTATGATCTGGATGATGTCCATAGTCCAGAGTACTGCTCCTCTTCTGTCTCTGTCTCTCCACAGATGAATTGTGCCTCCCATATAAGCAAAGTCTTCTCTGGAGAAGATTCCTCCTCCATTCAAACGGGACATTTTTTAGGAAACAGCGACAAAAATGCAGGCATTATGTACAACTGTCAGGAGCATTACCAGTGCTCCGGTGCCGGTCCTCAGCTCCAGCACACGATGCACTCCCTGCGTTCCAGTGACGTCATGATGTGTGCGTCATGACGCTGGGGTTGGGTTGCGGTGGTGCATCGTGATGATGCCAGCGACACTACTTAATTCGGCGCAGAAGTTCTCTCAGTGCTTGGACATCGTTTCCCTGGCTAAACTTTGAGTAAGTGACTTTCTGATTCTACTTGATCCTGGTTTTGACTCTGCTATTGCCATTTGACTACTCTCTCGTATAAACCCTTGGAACCTTTGTTGGACGTAATTCCCAACTCTGCTTGCCATTTGACTATTCTCTTGCATTAACCTATGGAACTTTCGCTTGGACTTGATTTACTGTTACCAACTCCGCTTGCCAGTGACTACTCTCTCGCATTAACCCCTGGTATCTTGCATGGACTTTGATTACTGTTGCTGACTGACTACGCCCCAGTTTAACTATTGGCATCCTGTTTCCTGCAACCTTCTGTTGTCAACATGGATGCCTGCCTGGCTTTCTTGTGTTGCTGAGATGCATGGCCACTCCTTATTGCTGGCGCAGATCTTCATTTCTGCCAGCCCACTCTCCAAGATCTGCTAGCCGCTGACGCTAAGGTGCTTGCTGAAACCTTCTTCTGTTGTCTACAGTTCCCTGCCACTGTTGCTTCCACCGCTTATCCTACCTTTCCTTGTACTCATCTACAGTCACTAAACCCAGCACTGAAAGAACTCCACAGGTTGGTGTATCCTTCTAAGACTTGCAGGCTCCCATACCTCACCTTCACTAGCCTCCCTCTGTACCTAATTGAGGGTGTACTGAAGGAGGTGCTGTAAGGGATGTCTTCCTCAACACCAGTTGTTCCCTCCGATTTGGTAAGTCTGACAGAACACAAGGGGTCGCAACGATCCAGTCCCTGCGAGACCTATAAGCTGCTTTCTTTTGAGCAGCCGTAGCTGCAGAAAGGGACTCATGTGCCCCAGACCAGATTTTGGAAAACTGTTTAACAGAAGAATTGACAGATGGTACAGAGGATAAGGAACCAGAAAAAGAAAAGGCCTTCAGCAATTAACAATAAAAAGCGGGAATTGGCCAGTGGAAGCATGAGATGCATTATTATAAGCAAATTCTGCCCAGGGTCACAGCTCAGCCCATGAAGATTGGTTATCAGAAATGCAACATCTTAAGAATTGTTCAAGGGACAGATTAACCCTCTCAGTCTGACCATTGGTTTGGGGGTGATATGCACTTGAGAATGACAGATCAATCCCAACCAGAGAGCAAAATGCTAGCCAAAATTTGGAAACAAATGCCTCTGTCAGAGACAATGTTGACTGGGAATCCATGTAATTTGAACACATTAGAGATAATGTGTTTTAGCAGATGGGAGGTGTGGGACGGGCATAAAATGACTCATCTTGCTGAATCTATCCACCACCACCCAGATTACTTCCTCCCTTGAGAGGGAGGAAGGTCAACTATAAAATCCATAGATAGATGGGACCAGGGTCTATCAGGAATAGGCAATGACCTTAGCAAATCTGGAGGATTTTGACCTTTGACAGACAGAACAAGAATTAACAAATCTCTTGACATCTTGTTTAAATGAAGGCCACCACACATACGAAACAATAAAGACAAGGTTTTAGAAAAACCAGGATGCCCCGCCATTTTAGAGTTGTGAGCCTCACCCAGAACCTGTTCCCTTAAGTCCTCAGGCACAAATAATCTCCCAGGAGGAGTATCTACAGGGGCAGAAGACTGTGCTGAAGATAACAGTGTGGTAAGATCTGATCCTAATATCGTCTCAATTATCTCACCAGGAATGATGGGAACACACTCAATAGGTTCAGACATGTTTGACACAAAACTCCTAGAGAGTGCATCTGCCTTAGTATTTTTTGGAACCAGGACTGTATGTGAGAGAAAAATTAAACTGGGTAAAAAATAAAGCCCATCTAGCCTAGGATTCAACCGTTGAGTAGAAGAAGAGTAGTATTAGAGTGAAGGAGAATGGGAGCAGATACAAACTCCTTCTTTAGGAACTCTAAGGCTTGAATAGCCTCGGGAGGCCACATACTAGGATCAGCCCCTTTTTTGGTCAGATATGTAATTGGAGACACCACCAAAGAAAAGTTTTTAATGAATTGACGATAATATTAGCAAAATCTAAGAACCTTTGGGTTGCACGTAAAAAAAAAGGCTGAGCCCAGTCCAATGCGGCCTTAACCTTCCCGGGTGCATTTCTCAAGTTTAGCAAAGAAATTATTCCTTTTTAGCCCGAGTAAAACCTCCCAGACATGTTTCTGAAGGTCACCCAGGTTAGAAGAGAATATTAAAATATTGTCAAGATATACCACTACGAATAACCCAAGTTATTAGTGGATTAGTGGAAGGGGATAGTGTTTTTTGATTAAGGCCCTGATAATCAATGCATGGGCGAAGACCTCCATCCTTCTTGCCCACAAAAAAGAACCCAGCACCCACAGGGGAATTAGACGGTCTAAAGGAAACCTCTCTCAAGGTTTTCCTTGATATAATCTTTCATTTCCTGGGCCTCGGACAAAGAAAGGGTATATGTTCTCCCTTTGGGAGGAGTAGACCCAGGAATGAGGTCAATTGGGCAGTCATAGTGCCTTTGTGGAGGTAAATTTTAAGCAGCTTTTTTAGAGAAAACATCAGAGTCAGCATAAGCTGTGGGTTAACCCTCCAAAGAAGTAACTGCCACCAACTGAGGAGGATTTAGACAAGAGCTTTTACACATAAGACCCCACTGAATTATCTCCCCAGATACCCAATCAATTTGGGGATTGTGCACCTGTAACCAAGGCAACCCAAGAATTAAAGGAGGAAGACCCCTCGATAATGTGGAAGGGTAACTCCTCCAAATGCATGTTGTTAGTAAACATAGTTAATGCCAAAGATTTCTTGGTTACCAATCCTGACCCCTAGGGGCTTTTGTCAATGGCCAAAATTCTCATAGGAGGAATAAGTGGTACTAAGGGAATATTATACCTTACTGCAAAGGCAGCATCCAAAAAATTCCCAGCCGCCCCAGAGTCCACAAAAGCAGAGATTTTGACAGAACCCATGGGCCAAGATAACTTAACAGGTACCATGATCCTAGAGGAAAATTGGGGAGAGGAAACTTCTCGACCCAAATGGAGCTCCCATTCTCCATTTAGGCTTTGAAGTTTCCCGGCCTCTTAGGACACTGATTAAGAAAATGACCCTTTTCCCCACAGTATATACACAGACCCTGAGACCGCTGTTGGCCTTTTCCTCAGGAGACAAATGAGTGATGCCCAACTGCATAGGTTCCTCCTGAGGCAGAGGCACAGAGGGATTAGAAGGCTTAACACTAGTATACCCAGTAAGAAAAGAAGTACCATTTTCAGCCCTTCTCTCCCTTTGTCTTCTATCAACCTGGATGGCTAGACACATTAGATTATCCAGAGTAGCAGATAGAGGGTAATTAACTAGGCTGTCCTTTACAGCTTCAGAAAGCCCTAACCGAAATTGGCTATGAAGGGCCATGTCGTTCCAACCAGTCTCTAGAGACCACCAACGGAACTCCTCTATTACACTTTTCCCCTGGTGTAACTTAGGAATTGCGATATCAGCAGAAGAAGCACAATCTGGGTCATCGTAAAGCATTGCCATACAATTAAAGAATGTTCCAAGGGAGAAACGGCAGGGTCAAAGGTGGGTAACCTTAGCGCCCATATTTGTGGGTCGCCTTCTAATAAGGTCATAACAAACCTCACTTTTTCTTCCCCAGTAGCAAAAGAGTGGGGGAAGAAACTTAGATATAATTTACATTCCTCCTGGAAGACATAGAATTTTGTACATGCCTCCTGGAATACATAGAATTTTGTCCCATCCCCACTAAATTTTTCGGGGAAGGAGATTTTGGGTTCATGGGATTTACTGCTATTACCTATCGCTGCAGATGGATCCTCTTGTGTGGCAACAGGAGGTTGAACTACAGGGCTCGGCATCTTTTGCGTAGCATCCAATCTGCGAGACAGGTTGTGCAGACCTTGAACCAGGTAGTCTCGTTTCCGCTTGATCCTCCAAGCACTGTAGAAGGGTGGTGAGGAGCGCTTTAGTGGCGGGAGGAGCAGCGGCAGCATGACCTTCGGCGTCCATCTTTGGCCCGTTATACTGTCTCAAATCGGCATCCAGAACCAATGCTAAGCTCCCTGGTCTCAGCTCTTGCTTCTGCCTTTAACAGCCGCCTTTCACCTCAGGAGGAGCCCTCGGCTAATCCGATGCCACCAGGTCTTATAAAGAGAGGAGCCAAGCGAAGGGACGAGCAGAGGGGCACGATTGTTTGAACAAAGTCTTTGGGCAGAAGGTCACAGTACAACGATTTAGACGAAAACTTAGTCAGGCAGGCCGGGTCAGTGCAGGTAAGTAAGACGGGCAAGGGTCAAAGCCGAAAAATCAATAAAGAGTTTGTCCAAACAGGCATGGGTCGGGTTACAGAGTGTAGAATAGTCGGTTTACCAGGCAGGGGTCAGGATCACAGAAGTCAGGATAGTCAATCAGGCAAGGGTCAAAATCAGATATCAGGAAATACCAGAATAGCATCCAGGAACTCAAACGGCAAGTCCCTTTAAATAGTGTTTGAATTTTGCACCATTGAGCGCTGACGTCATCACGCCAGCATCAATGCACCTATAAAGAAAGGAGATGTGCATCGCGCGCGCCCTAAGAACCAGCATTTCGACAGAGAGGAGTAGCGTGTTGGGCGTCCCCGCCGGCCCACTAGACAACCAGGATAAGTCCTCACAGTAAACTTACTAATTTCACAGATGTATGTATGGTTCAGACTCTAGAATCACTTTAACATGAATGTAATGACTATGTATGGAAAGTTGGCATACCTGTTCCCCCTGCTCAATGAAATGCTTTCGATCAAAGTTAGAATTTTATCCTGTACATCAAAGAAGCACAGCTGTTGATCTGTTTCAAAAACAAATTGAGAACGACTTGAGTTCTTCACAAGCAAAAATTTGTCCAAACTCGTTTGCTAACAATTTAACATATAAAGAAAGACAAGCACTAAAAAGCATTGAAAAGGCAAGCACTAAAAAACATCCAAAAAAATCTATCTATTGTAGTTTAATCTGCAGATAAGGGAGGAATGGTGGTCATCCTAGATTTTGATGACTATCATGAGGAAGCAGTATGCCTACTCACTGATACCACATCATATGAAATCTTATCTTCCAATCCCACCAAATGTTTTCAAGAGCAGTTGCATACACTACTGGATAAAGCTTCTTTTTTACTCAATGATAGACAACTTGATTACTAAAAAGTGCAACACCCCACAATACTAATATTCTATAACTTACCAAAAGTACACAAAGACACACGTCCTCCATTAGGTCTTCCCATATTATTTGGAATTAGCTCCATAGTAGAACCTTTAGTGCAGCTCATGACACATATTTGTAGCCTTTAGTCCTTCCACTACCCATTTAAATCAGGGACAGCCAACATGTCAAAGATAATTTATCCACACTTGAATGGAAAAATCATTACACATGGGCCTTCTTAGATGTTTCTTCATTATACACCATCATGTTTCATCATATTGGCTTAACAGCCATCAAATATCACTTGCAAAAATTCAGTACATATCCAATATCACTACAATCTATTCTAGTGGAAGCTGTTGAGTTCTTATTACATCATTATTATTTTTTGTACAATACCAAATTTTACTTACAAAAACAAGGCACAAAAATGGGGGCCAAATTTTCGACCTCATATGCCAACTTGATGATGGGGTGGTGGGAGGACCTCTTTATTTATAATCCAGACAATCCTTTTAAACACTTCATAATTTATTATGGCCACTATATAGACAACCGTATAGTTATTTGGCAGGGATCAAAACAGAACTTCGAAAGATTTGTCCTTTATCTAAACAATAATGAAGTGGGTCTGAAATTTACACTCATTTAACTTTTTAGATCTCACTTTTTATAACGTCAAAGAACAAATAGCTTCCACAATCTACCAAATTCTGGTAATTCATTACTTCAAGCATGTTATCAAAGCTATTCCTGTGGGGCAATTTATGAGACTTCGTAGTTTATGTACAGATGATAGTGAATTTCTTAAACAATCAGAGATTCTTAAGAAAAGATTCAGAGACAGAGGGTATGCAGAAACCTATCTCAATAACGCTTTCCATAAGGCTCTTAATTACCATACATCATCCATTAAGAAAGAAAGAGAACTACAATAATTGGGGATAGACCCAACCGTTCAGATGTCCATACAGAGGGGCAATGACCCATTCACCAGCCTTTTTTGTGACTAGGTATAGCCCCCAATTTCATGAATTTAAAAGAATTTTGAATAGGAACTTCAGAACAGACCCTTCTTTAGATACTGTCCTGAATCATGGCTGTAACTAGACGTACCGCACTATAGGCAATTCAATAGCACCTAGCCTTGTACAGTCCTAGAAAAGGCAACTGGCTCAATTCACAAGGCATGTTCAAATGTGGGGCAACCAGGTGCCTTACATGCTCTAGAGAACAGTGAGAAATATTATATTAGCATTTACATTGCAAATTAGTAGCTATGAACCAGTTTAATTCTGTATTATTCAGATAAGAACATTCGTTATTAATGCAGTAATATTGCCAAATGAGCTTGGCAGAGATTTGCTTTATAATCATTAATTCAGTATATTTCCTTCATATTATTTTCCTGAGAAATAACGCAGACTGTGTCTTCCCTATTTATACAGCAAAATATCCTCTTATCCTCAAATATGCACACATCAAGCCTTTTCTCAAAAAGGTCATATTTGATCCATCCTGCCTTTCTATTAGGTATTTCATTTGACTTCTACCACCAGCCTAAACCAACCTAACAGCAAGGTGGCTTTGTCTTCATACCTATCATATTAAAGAATCAAGTAATCTTAGGTATTGATTTATCATCATTGTATCTTTTTTTCTGAATCAAACTTTTTGTACTTAAATAATGCATTTAAATAATACATTAAAAACAATTTTTTTGTGAAAATCATGGAAAACGTTGATCTAAAGGCTGGCGAGGTAAATAAGAAATTTCGCTTTTAATTGTACACAAAAATCTTCAGTAAAAGAGGATTTCAAGTTATTCATATTTGTTCCATGAGTATTTAAATTTGTCCTTTATATAACCTGATTTTTTTTGATTCTGCTTTTTTAAAATGTGAGTTTCTTTGTGGTAGAAAAAAGCCCTAAAATTACACAAATATATATAGTTAATAAATATAAATACATTTTGACCAGCATTCTGAGACACTTATTTAATTTTGCAAATGATCTACAGTGTACAAAAGTGAAACAAAACTTAGTGGGGTCTTAGTGGAGTCTCTCAGGGCTCGGTATTGGGTCCACTTTTATTTAACTTGTTCATTAATGACTTAGGGGAGGGTATTGTAATTAATGTATCAGTGTTTGCAGATGACACAAAACTATCGAGCCCAATTAATTCCATCCAGGATGTGACATCCTTACAACAGGATCTTAACAAACTGGCAATCTGGGCAGCTAAGTGGCAAATGAGATGCAATGTTGATAAATGTAAAGTCATGCACCTGAAAGTAAAAATATTCAAGCAACGTATACCCTTAATGGAACTGCACTAGGCAAATCCATTATGGAAAAGGACCTTGGAGTCCTTGTAGATGATAATCTTCGCTGTAAAGCAATGCCGGTCAGCAGCATCAAGGGCAAATAAGGTCTTGAGCTGTATTAAAAGGGGCATAGATTCACGGGAGGAGGGGGTCCTTCTTCTACTGGTAAGGCCCCATCTAGAATATGCCGTACATTTTGGGTCTCAACTGCTCATATAGGACATTATTGAATTAGAGAGGGTCCAGAGAAGGGCAACTAAGCTGGTAAAAGGTATGGAAAATCTTAGCTATGAGGAAAGACTGGCCAAATTGGGGATGGTCACGCTGTAGAAGAGGCGCTTAAGGGGGGATATGATAACTATGTATAAATATATAATCTCTCTAATGCTTTATTTACCAGTAGATCTTTCCAGCTGACACCCATTCAGATGAGAAGAAAAGAGGTTCCGCCTATATATCTGGAAAGGGGTTTTTAACAGTGAGAGCTGTGAAGATGTGGAATTCTTTCCCTGAATCAGTCGTACATGCTAATACATTAGATAGCTTTAAAAAGAGGTTGGATGGCTTTTTAGCAAGTGAGAAAATACAGGGTTATGGAAGATAGCTGATAGTACAAGTTGATCCAGGGACTAGCCATTTTGCAGTCAGGAAGGGATTTTTTCCCCCTCTGAGGCAAATTGGAGAGGCTTCAGTGGTTTTTGACTTCCTCTGGATCAACTAGCATTTAGGCAGGTTAAAATAGAGTTCAAAGGTTGAACTTGATGGACGTGTCTTTTTTCAACCTAACTTACTATTTTATTAACTTTTAGTTTGATGTAGACATCAAAAAAACTATTTGTATTTGCATTTTGTTCAGTAGCTCGCTAGTTTAGTATTTCGGCATCAACATGAGTTTTTTGACTGCTGGGGTCAGTGACACTCTCTGAAAGCTGGAAAAGGGCAGACAGGAAAGGAAAATAATTTAAAAAAACTAAAAGAATAAATAATAAAGACCAATTGCAAAGTTGCTAGGAATAGGACATTTTATAGCATACTAGAATTTAAATGTGAACCATGCCTTTAATATACAGTCCACTTGGGTTAAAAAAAAAACTATGTCCATGAAAACATTATCCAAACCTTTTTATTCTGCATATAATTTGTGGTCATTTGTGATTTTAATGTATCACCGCTGGGCTCATTTAGTCAAGGAACAAAAGAAAGCAAATGTTATAACACTTGGTAACAAATTTGCCTTACATACTTTGGTTACTTTTTTGCTCGTTTGGAACTACGCTTCACTTACGGTATTTTCTAGAAGTTAGACGCGCGGGAGGGGGGTGGCAGCAGCAGCCCCTGATACTCACCTAGAATTGCCGTCATGTCCATTGTGGCAGTAGCTCTAGTGTTCCACATCAGAAGGCACACTTGCGTGCAATTCGTCAAAAGGCAATGGTGCTCAGCAGAATTATACAGGAAGTGCAAGAAGTATGTTTGGAAGCAACTTCCTTTAATGAAAGTTTTGCACAGTTTTGCATCCATTTTAGCACTCCCACTTTATAACATTGCATCAGTTACTATAGGTTACTAGACATAGGCAAACATTGAGCTTTTTATTATTACATTAATAACCCTATTACCCTATGTATGAATTATTTCTGTGCTTGCCCAAGATGTTTTTATTGCAATTTCTTGCTTAAATGTGAATATCAAACGTTGTAAAGTATTTCACCCTGCAAAATCCAAGGTCAGTCCTTTTTTCTCAGCTCCCTTGAGAAGTGAAATAACCCCTACACATTTTTTATTACCATTACTGTGATATCCCTCACATTGGTGCACATGGACAGTTATTATCACTGTTGCTGAATAATAGGCTGTATCCTGATAATTTTATAAAGAAAGTGTGGTATATTTATGAAACATTTGTTACATTATCTCCTGTGGATTTCATTTTAAAATGCCATATGATATTGTGTACTTCACATTTGAGGTCATGCTCTCTTATTATTTTTGATCTCAGTGTTGAACAGTCAGCAATGCTTTGTGATAAAATGATAAGCTTGAAACATTATTTTAGCTATCTTCCTCTTTCTCTGTGCCCTGTCATGTGTTGCTCAAGACTCTGTCAGTATGCTGCACTGGGATTTGTAAAATTCATTAAAAGCACCCTCTGTTTGGTTGCTGTCAGGTCTCACCAAACACTGTACATAAAGTGACCATCTATTGACATTTACAAGCCATTTACACAGCACTAGAAGTGCATCTGAATAATAACATTATTACAGGGTGTGCATGAGATTGGTTACATTCTGTGTCTGTGGGTTATTTACGCTTTCAGTGCTACACATCCAAACAAAGCTAACTGAATACATAAAAACTCATAAAACCAAAGCAATTACTTTAACTGTGACAAATAGAAAAATGTTTAAATTCAAGGGGAAATGGCAGTGTTGCATAAATGGTTATTTTTAAATGATACTTGAATAGAATTGTTATACATTGATGATGGCTGATAAAAAGGAGACATTAATCTTCAAGATTCCATAAAACTCACTACCACAAATATCAACCCTGACATACAGTATCTTACCTAGATATTCTTACAGTAGAACTGAATATTAAGACCCCAGATTTTACATTTTTCCAGCACTGATGCAATTTTTTTTGGTCCCACACTGGCAAGCTGAATTTACACTGTCAGGACACAGACACAGTCACAAGCAAAACGTGAAATAGGGGTCCAACTGTATAATCTTGAACATAAATATAGAACTACTCTTCTAGATTAGTTTGTCTTCTAGGTTAACATTTAAAGGTAACATTTAGGTTAGTATTAAGGGGGTTACTGTAAACCTGGAGAACTGTATGTGCATTAAGTTGGCAAATATTGATTTCTTGCTTAAATGTGTATATCAAACGCTGTAGAGTATTTCACCCTGCGGATACAAGGTCAGTCTTTTTTATATGTTATATTTCCATGGTGTGTAGTTCTACCTTAAAGCAATGGTCATAAATCCAATCGAGGTCCAAGAAGAAAAAAACTATTCCTCAATTAAGTCAAAAATCATATACAGGGGGCGTGGCCTGGACATGGTTGTGTGAGGACGTGCGTTCCTGAGCTCCGTTCCATGAGCCATCCTAAAGCTCCGATTCAAGCTCGACTACCTTCTATTCTGAAATGGGAAAGCAAAATTAAGCAAGAAAAGCCCAGAGAAGCGTGAGCAGCAACAGAAAACACAATTAGCAACGTTTTTTTCAGCACCATTCCACCTCTTGCTCAGATGTGCAGAGGGAAGCGCTGCATCGGGCGCCATCTTGCAGTCCCCCTTCTCCTACACAACTTGCGAAAAGTCAGTCTCCTGGCCAGGGAACGATTACGGAGATGAAACATCAACAAAGAAGTGCTCCGAAAGTGAGTAATCACCTATTTCTAAAACCGGAACCCCTACAACATGAAACTTCTCCAAGTTGGGATAGTGGCGATGATTAGCAATTGCCTGCGTCACTCCCGCTGCCAGACATGCAAGGGGATGGCGGGGACAAGCAGAATTTCCACCCAACCGCAAGTATACCTCCACTTACTACCTCTCTCTCATAAGACTTTGTAGGTGGCCCTGTCTGTGGCTCACCTGAGGTACAGAACACTTTGTCCTCTGTTCACACTGCCCAGACTAACGCTGCCGGTTGAGATCCCACATTCTCTCATTACCTTCCAGACAGGACATTGTGGCACTTATCTCTAATACAGAAACAGCCTTAAAATCTGAAAATTTCAACAAATGGGGGAAAGGCATATTATGCTAGAGAAGTCGGTCTCTGCAAACACAACCGGCATTAAACATGTGGCAAAAAATATTGCTCATTTTGAATCACGTTTTACCCATTTACAAAACATGCCGGATGATCAAGAAAACCATTCCAGGAGGAATAATGTCAGGATTAAAGGTCTGCCTGAAACGGTTTTGTCCCAAGACCTGGCCAGTACCGTCACTGGTAGTGATGGGCGAATTCGCGCCGTTTCGCTTCGCCGGAAAATTCGCGAATTTCGCGCGAAATTCGCGAAACGGCGCCGGCGTCTCGTTTTTGTCGCCGGCACCTGTTTTTGACGCCGACGCCCGTTTTTCGACGCCGGCGCCCGTTTTTGACGCCGGCGCCCGTTTTTTGCGCCGGCGTCCGTTTTTTCGAAAAAAACAATTTTGACGCCGGCGAATTTTTGCCGCGAATTTTTGCAGGCGTTTTGCGAATTTATTCGCAGGCGGCAAAACGCGCAAATTCGCCGCGAATTCGCGCCTGGAGAATAAATTCGCCCATCACTAGTCACTGGACAGTTTAACACATTATTAGGCGAACCTCTTGATAAACCCATTGAAATCGACAGGATTCCTAAAGAACTCAGACCTAGAGATGCCACTTCAGAATCTCCCAGAGATGTGAGTTGCAAGATCCATTTTTATAAAATAAAAGAGGCCATTATGATAAAAGCCAGAGATCAAGGGGACATGGAGTGCGACGGTTCAACGGTCAGATTTTACCAGGACCTTTCCAGGAATACTCTTCGTCAACAACGACTACTGAAACCTATTCTGGATTTACTTAAAGAACACTCTATACACTATAAATGGTTGTCCTTTTGCTCTGATTGTAGTCAGAAATGGTAAATCATATTCGGTAAGATCCATGGCTGAACGTCCGAGGTTTCAACTCCGATGAAAAGGCCACAAATCCTTACAGGTTTACATAAACAAAATGTGATGGTGGTATTTCTGCAGGAAACACATTTTAAGCTTGGTCATAGACCTAACTTTAAACATAGATATTATCATAATGGGTACTTTGGCGATAACCCAGAATCTAAAAGTAAAGGTGTTGCAATAGCTTTTAAATAGCTGTTAAAAATAAATACTGTGGGACAAGTGTTTACACTGGCTAACTGCTATGCACCAAATCAAAATCAATGTGCTTTCCTTGAAAAAGTTGTGACCAGGCTTGAAAGTTTCTCTCAAGGTACACTTATATTAGGGGGTGATCTAAATCTTACTCTGGACCCGAAAATTAGATTCATCCTCGGGCAAAACCAATTTATCTTATAAGGTCCTGAAACGTATAAAGCTGTTGCTTCACAATAACCAATTAATGGACAGTTGGAGAGTTTGCCACCCATCTGATAGAGACTACACATATTTCTCCCACGTACATCAGACATACAGTCGAATTGACTATTTATTTCTTTCTCACTTTCTTTCTCACTTTGCATTGCAATGGGTGTCTGATTGTACAATTGGACTGAAAATTCAGATCATGCCCCTCCATTCTTAAAACTAACCATTCCAACTGCTGAATGTAAATCATGGACTTGGAGGCTTAATGAAATACCTTTAAGGGATGGAGAGTGCCTGGCAGAAATCATACGGGAAACACAATTTTTTGTCAAAACACACCAATCGGATCAATCGCACGTCATAAAACGGGAAGCTTTAAAAACAGTTCTTAGAGGTATTTTTATTAAACATGGGTCTAGAATTAAAAAAAGCTTTCTCTCAGCGCCTCACTGACCTTTTCCACAAAGCGTCGATCTTGGAACAAAAACATAAAAATACGCTTGGAGGTGAGACGCGTTTTCTGGACACTCTCCAAGCCGCATTTGGAACTTTTATCTGGAAGGTACAAAATCTAGGATCCATAGAAGCATACTAATTAAACCCAAACCATTAGGGGGTATAGCTCTCCCACATCTTGACAGTTATTTGAAAGCAGTCACGTTGAGTAGAATATTGGAATGGTTTTATTATCCTATGCATAAAAGATGGATTCAATTTGAGCAACTCATAGTTGATAGACCGTTGCAAGCATTATGGTGGCTCCATCCCTCTCTTAGGCCTTCCTTTACTACTCTTCCCAAAGTCTGCAGAGAGACTCTAACTCAAGCTGATAGATATCTTCTTAAGGCTCCTTCTCTGATTTCACGGGAGGGTCCTCTCAGCCCCCATTGTTGGTAACCCACATTTCGTTCCTGGAATGATGAGTGCAGGCTTTCTTGGGAGAAGGTATAATGAAAGCTTTATCTGTGCACAGGTTTTAGATAATAAATGTTTTGTTACCATTGACACACATCTGTCCTGAGGTGCCAGACTCTTTTCTGATCAGGTTTAGGTACAATCAGCTCTGTCATTGGCTAATGGCTCCTCAAAGGAGGGCATTGAGACAAACATCTCTTTCTCCTTTTGAATCGCTCTGTGTGCTTAAATCCCCATTCAGACACTTGATTTCTATATTATATCATCTTACATATCGGAAGGAAACACAGTTTTTACCCAAATATACAGTTAAATGGGAGAAAGAATTACAATCTGAATTTACGGCAGAGCAATGGAACACTTGTTTTACTTTAACCCATAAGTTTTCCATTGCATGCAAATCACAAGAAACTAATTTTAAGATTCTGTCCAGGTGGTAAAAGTGTCCTGAAATTTTGCATAAAATATATCCATCTGTAACAAATTCATGTTGGAGATGTGGTACTGAGATTGGGTCTCCATCACATATCTGGTGGCACTGTCAAGCTCTCCAACCTTTCTGGCTGACTATTTTTCAAACTATTAATAACCTTACTGGTGCAGATCTGTGCGTCGACCCAGCAATAGGCCTTTTATCCATGTTACCTGGATCTCCTTCCAAATATAAAAAAATCACTCATTGGTTTCTGTCTCAGTGCAGCTAGACCAATGATTCCCCACCACTGGCGTTCTGCTTCTCTTTCTACAGTTGCAGAATGGTGGGCAGAAATGGGGTCGGTCATGCGTATGGAGGAGTTATTAAGTTTTGCTCATGGATCACAAGATCTATTTGTTAAGACATGGTCCCCCTGGGTACTGTTCATGGAAACTGAGGCTCATCCTCATTAACAAATGGACGAGGAGCTCTTCTCTTACCCTTTGATGTTGATTCTATTGTTGTCCGTCATATGTATTGGGAACGACTGAGCACTTTTACCTCTTTTCTTTTTCTTTCTCTGCCACACAACTGGCATCTATGCTACTCTATTTTTCAACTTACCCTTTTTCATGACTTTCCCCTTATTTTTCTCTAGCTTAAATTCCTTTATATAAAGGGAAAGGTATTAGTATACAAGGTTACATACTCAATGATTTGGTAACTATGCTGCAAATAGTTTGTCTATTTGATTTTTTTTATTATTTTTCTTTTACTAGAGACACACTCTAACATTTGTATGCATACTCGTTAAGACTATTCCTTCATGCCTTTGTAACTGCTAACATGAATATTGTAAGCAACAACCTGTATCAGATGTAAGCTATTATGTTACTTCATTGATGACCTTGTCTTGGTATTTAAATGTCAAGCTTAACTTATATTGCCTTTCTCTTGAAATAAAAATAGATTAAACAAAAAAAAAAATCATATACAGTGGTCATGTACCAGAAAACCCCTAGTCCAAGGGTTATACATCATTTAGTAAAGCAAATCAAAAACAGAAAATCGAGAATGACCTGCTGTTTAGCGAAGTATCACAAATATTTTTTAAAAATACAAAGTCTTTATTAAGACATACATTAGCCTAACGTGTTTGGTGCCAAGGTAGGCAATTACTCATAGGCTGTCGGTCTTCCCTCTGCACAGATCCTTTTAAAGGGGGTACTGACCAATATAATCTACATTCATGACATGACATCACACAATATATTATCAAATATGAGAGAAGCTCAGTACATGGTAGTGAATAAATAGGATGAAGTTACATAAAATACATCACACTAGTATTATCCAATCCGAAAAGAAAGGGGTGTTCTCACAACAGATATGTAACCCATTGGAAAAAAATAAGTGAATAGAGAAGGTAAAGATTTAGGCAAAGATAATACCAGTTGAATAGTCGTATAAAAAGGTGTGTGCTTTTCTTGGTCATAAGGGCAAATCTGCACTTTATCTAACCGAATATGTTTAATGTCTGTGTGCAATTATTATTGCAAAAATAGACTGATGAAAAATCCCAGAAAATATGAAAATGCAAAATAACAAATTATACACAAAATTTGAAAAAAAGAAAATAAAGAAAATATGGACTATGTATTGCAATATACAAAAAAAATAAATAAATCAAATTTCTGATTTTTAGCACCATAGAAAGAGAACAGGGCATTATTTGAGAGTCTCCAAAACATTACATTATTTGAAAATCTACTGACACAGAACCCAGGACTGGAACATAACATTTCTTGATAGACTATACAAAAATAAATAGCATTGCATAGTGGACTATAGTAAGAGGGCAGTTACAAGATAATAGTCTGTATTCTACTGAAAAAAGCAGGTCACAGCATATTCACTATTTGGCCCATCTAATTTTCTTATATGTAAAAAGAAGATCTATTTAGTCTCTAGCTGTACCATCCTATAGTAACATTTCTTGTTAGACTATACACAAATAGATGGTATTACATGGTAGTTTATAGTAAAAGGGCAATTACAAGATACTAAACTGTATTCTACTGAAAAAAGCAGGTTACATCATATTCCATATTTAGCCCATCTGGTATTCTGGTATGTAGAAAGAAAATCCATTTCGTCTCTAGCTGTAAAAGTTTGGGGATTGGGTAACCCCTCTTAAGCTTTTTTTTCAGTTTGTCAATGCCCATATCCCTTAGCTTATGGGCATAGCACATATGAGTCTGGATTTTTGTTCTTAATGTGCCAAATGTGTTCTCTAATGCAATTTTTTTAGTGGCCTGGTGGTTTGCCCCACATATTGTATGTGGCATTTAGAGCACTCCAATAAATATACTACAAATGCGGTATTGCAGTTTATAAATTGGCAAATGGTATATTTTTTTGTGTGTAACTGAAGAAATGAAGAATTGTGTTTTCTGGACATGTTCACATGAGAGGCATCCTGTAGCCCCACACCTGAACATGTCACATGTACAGAGAAATTTTCCAGTACTGGGTCCCTGTCTCTAGCTTGGTGCTACTGAATTACCCACAGTGCGTGTGCCTCTAGTAACCGCTTTAAAGTCCTGCTCAAGAATAGTATCCAATGACTGATCTGTCTGTAAGATATTTAAGTTTCAAAATGCTTTTAATCACATGAAAATGTTGGAGAGTGGGGTCTAACATGAGATCCTGATGAAGGGTGGGTGAAAACCCCCCCGAAACGTTGATCTACTTGTGGTGAAAAATAAATGGGGAAGCTCCCCACCTGCAACAAAAATGGTGTTGTGCTACTCTCTTCCATTCTGCTGTTATTACTACCATGAGATATAGACATTTGAACCACAAAGTCTGTCTCTTGATCCTGCACTTCATTTTTAGTAGATGATTGGTAGTTTAGGGCTTTTCTGAAGGCAGTGTCTAAATGTGTTTCCCCACATCCTCTACCCCTAAATCTCTGTTTAAGGACTTCTGATTGTTGGAGAAATTCATTTTTGTCTGTGCATAGACGTCATAGACTTATAAATTGTAAATGGTCTTGATTTTTTTTTTTTTTTTTTTAGTTTTTATTTTAACAAATTTTTTCAAATACATTACAGTGCATTACAATACCACAGACATAAACAGATAAACAACAAAAAAAAAAAAGAAAGAAAGAAAAAAGAAAAGAAAAGAGAAATACGAAAATGTAAAGTAAAAGTATATAAAGATATATAAGGGTATATGGGACCCTGATTAGCTCACCCCTGGGTACCTCTGCCTTCGCTGTCGCTCCCTCAGGCCATGTGTCTAACCTTTTAAGGTTGCTAAAACCGGTTATAAACTTAAATATTTCAAATACCTCCCTTGCCCCATCCCCGGTGCGTTCCTTACCTTGCTACTGAGGAGTCTCCCTGTCTTTCTGTTTTAAACAGCATCCCTTTTAACTTGGTTTGTTAAGATACCTAACCCATGGACCCCAGACATCCCAGTATCTGTTACACTTATTGTGGATAATATGTGTTATTTCTTCCATTTTTCTGATATGCTCTACCTCTTGCTGCCATTCCATACTACTTAAAGGGCCCCTCTGCTTCCAGTGTCTTGGAATTATTGACCTGGCCGCCTCCAGCAGGTGCAAGGTAAGTGGGTCCCTTAATAGACTCTTATTGCCCATATCATAACTTAGCAAGATCAGGGGGGCATTATCCACTGACAAATCGTTATTAGTTATTTCTTTTATTACGTTAAGGATTTTGCCCCAATAATCTTGCAGTTCGTTACACTTGCACCATAAATGCTTATGTGTCCCCTTCTCCTTCCCACATCTCCAGCAGAGATCTGTTTGTGCAGGAAACATCTTATTCAGCCTAGTTGGAGTAAGATGCCATCTAGAGACTAATTTAAAATTCATTTCCCTCACTCTCACAGCTTTAGATGATTTATGGGTTTGTATCACAATCTTTTTCCACATCGCATAGGGGATCTCGATACCCAAGTCCTTTTCCCATTCGCTAAGAGCTGTATCTTTGCCCGGAGAGATATTTGATATTAAAAGTTTATATGTGTTTGATGTTACTTTGTTGGGGACCTCTTTACTTTCCAATGATAGTTCCCAATTAGTCATTTCCCTGTCCCATTCTTACTCTCTACATTTATAGATGTAGTTTTGCAGTTGGCGATAATTCCATACATCCCTAGCCTGTTTCCCCCATTTCTTCTGAATTACAGCTAAAGGAACCAATTTCTTTTTTTCCAAAAGATCGCTAATCCTCGTTATTCTCCCCTCGAAAGTCCGCCAATTCCCAAATGCACCCCTCTCCAGGCTAGGTGGGAAAGAAATGTTATTTGTCAAGGATTGTAATATATAGGGCCTTCTTGTCAACTTTAACCTAATTCTATTGCCATACCAGATCTTGAGTGTGGTAAATATTAAAGGGTGGGTTTTCACCTTGTCTGATATTTCTTTTGGCTCACACCATAAATAATTTGATAGGGGTATCCCTGCCCACTGATTTTCTATCTCTGCCCACTCTTTCTTCCCTTCTTCTCTTGCCCATTGTTTAATACGAGTAAGATGAGTTGAGATATAGAAAAACCAGGGATCTGGAACAGCTAGCCCCCCACAATATAGTGGTAGAATTAGTTGTTTATATTTAATCCTAGCTTGTTTGCCCTTCCAAATGAATTTTATAAATATAGATTTGATTTTTTTAAAAAAGGCGGCTGGTAGGCTAATTGGGAGAGCTTGTAGGTAGTAGTTCAATTTGGGCATCAAGAACATTTTCAAAGCTTGTACCCTTCCCATCCATGATAAATTTATTTTATTCCATTTAATAACCTTTTCCTGTAATGATAGCATTAGGGGGGCAAAATTACTATTATATAAGTCAGACAAATTTGGAGTTAAGTAAACACCCAAATATTTAATGTAACCATTTGCTTTTTTAAAAGGAAAGTTTTCTATTAGGCTGTCCATCATGCTTTCTGGGGTATTAACATTCATTATATTCGATTTTGTGAGGTTCACCTTAAAATTAGAAAGAGTTCCAAAATGTTCTAAAAGTGATAAAAGGCTAGGTAGGGAGGACATCGGATTTGAGACGAAGATTAGCATGTCATCCGCGAATGCTATTGTCTTGTATTCTTTCTTTTCATACCACATACCCTCTATCTTTGCCTCCAATCTGATATGTGAGAGGAGAGTCTCAATTACCAGAACAAATAGCAAAGGAGATAGCGGGCAACCTTGCCTAGTACCATTACAGATATGTATTGGGTCGGATAGTATACCATTCACTTTGACTCTAGCGAATGGGTCTTTATATAAAGCTAGGATGCGATTTATTGTAATCTCCCCTATTCCAAATCCCCTCAATACTTTTTCCAAATATAGCCACCCCACTCTATCGAATGCTTTTTCAGCGTCAGTTGTAAGAATTATAGTTGGAGTATCTGCTTTGTGCCCATTCTTTTGCCCGATTCTCAGTAATGATAAAATTTTATAAATATTGTCTTTTCCCTCCCTTTTGGGTATAAACCCGGCCTGGTCCTCATGTATTAAATCTGGTAAGTATTTTTTCAATCTGTTTGCTATTATTTTCGCATATATCTTTAAATCTATATTTATTAAGGAAATTGGTCTGTAACTTTCACAGAGCTGGGGGTCTTTCCCCTCTTTTGGGATAATTATAATGTTGGCTTCTTTTGCCTGTTTGTGGAACCCGCAAACTCCATCTATTGTATTATAGTATGAACACAGCAGGGGTATTAATTCTATTTTATACGTTTTATAATACAGAGCGCTGAAACCATCCGGTCCAGGACTCTTTTCCACAGCCAACGAGTCTATGGTGTCGCTTATTTCTTGTGGTGTGAAAGGTGAGTCCAATATATTTCTCTCCTTTGCGTCAAGAGTTGGTAAGTGCGCTTCCTCTATAAATTTGTCTATTAGATTCGATTTGTCGTTATAGTCGGCCCCACCCTGTAGTCTATACAATGTTTGGTAGTACTGCTGAAATATTTTGACTATGCTTTTTGTGTCGTAGTAAGACTTTTGTTCCTTGCCTTTTATTGCTGTGATATGAGTTATACTATTCATTTTTTTTAGCTTTTGAGCGAAGTATTTATTACATTTATCCCCCAATTCGTACCCTTTTTGTTTGCTATTCATATATGCTTTATATGTGCCCTGATCTAATATTGCTTTCAATTGAATTCTTTTCCTTTCCAATTGCTCTAATATGTCTTCTGTTGCGCTTCTCTTATGTGTCTGCTCCAAATGCGATATCTCTTTAAGTAGGTTATTAATATATTTCTCTTTTTCTTTCTTTAGGTTGCTACCTAGAGCTATTGATTTTTTGTTTTTGGTCAGTCTTTTTTTCTGAGCTCTCTTGAGAATGAAATAACCCATACACATTTTTTATTACCATTACTGTGATATCCCTCACATTGGTGCACATGGACAGTTATTATCACTGTTGCTAACAAATAAAGAAAAATGTTCAAGGGGAAAAAATGGCAGTGTTGCATACATGGTTATTTTTAAATGATACTTGAATATAATTTTTATACATAGATGATGGATGATAAAAAGGAGACATTAATCTTCCAGATGCCATAAAACTCACTACTACAAATATCAACCCTGTCATATTTGACCTAGATATTCTTACAGTAGAACTGAATATTAAGACCCGAGATTTAAAATGTCTCCAGCACTGATGCCATTTTTTTTGGTCCCGCACTGGCAAGCTGAATTTACAGAGAAGAGAAAATCACCGGCACAACAGGATATTTCTAGCAGGGAAACCCTTGCTCGTTTATTTGCGGATGCAACGTTTCGGGGCGTAACCCCTTTGTCAAGCATGATGCTTGACAAAGGGGTTACGCCCCGAAACGTTGCATCCGCAAATAAACGAGCAAGGGTTTCCCTGCTAGAAATATCCTGTTGTGCCGGTGATTTTGTCTTCTCCGATTGTTGTGGAGGCTGCCAATACCTCCTTCATCGAGCACCAGGTGTCACGAGATTTGGACGGCCAGGGTGTGCGAGGTGACTCCTTTCTTCTAAGCTGAATTTACAGGACACTGACACAGTCCCATGGAAATATGGGTCCTATTGTATACTTTTAAAAATTAAATATAGAATTACGCTTAGATTAGTTTGTCTTTTAGGTTAACATTTATAGGTAACATTTAGGTTACATTTCTGTAACTCAAGAACAAAGAAAGCCCTCCAAAAAACCTGTATACTTGCCAATGCAGAAGGTAAGACCCTTTATATTACAATGTTTAGGTTGTTTACTGCAATTGAATGGACCTCAGTGCAAACAAATGCATCACAGTAGTGTATAGTATGACATACGTGCCATGTCAGCCTTATGGTGTTATATTTGGGGCTCTTCTCTCATCCAAAGTAGCCATCAGGGTTTTAAATATTGTGTCAGGCTATATTGCAGGGTACTCTCATGACTCCCCCTAATTGTCTCCCTCTCTTTCCAGCTACACGTGCCCCTCAATCTCACTAGATCCTGTGTTGCTGTCTTTCATCAAGGGTACAATTGGGCATGGTGACTTGGTGACAGGTCATTTAGCGCTGGATCCAATAGCCTTATCGTGATGTCTCCACTTTACAAATAACTCTTTCCGAAAATCCAAGATGGTGCCTGATGTATCTCAGTGCGTGCATTCCACTGCGGAGTGCAAAACTCTGAATTTGCTCCCACCAAATCTTACTGATTTTCAAGGTTTCACAATTTCACGTTTCACAGAGTCACGATATCTTGGCAATTTTCACGATTTCACGATTTTGGGGTAAATTCACCCAAAATGTAATTTCAAATTAGGAGTGACACACCACCTAGCTACTGCAATGTATTTTGCCTATTTGAGGCTTTATCAATCAGTTGCAAACAGGAAGTGGTATCTTAACTCACTTTATATACCCTACTCTTAAAGGGCCATGTCCATAATTGGCTATAAAGTATACCCCCATCTTAAAGTTACTAAATACAGCTTAGCAGAAACAGTTTTAAAAAATATATTTGCATTATAGAAAAGGTGGCAACTTAAACCTACTATTCAGTCCCTTTGGGTGTACTTAAATTAATTATCCATTTTTGATCTACATCTCAATACCATATCTCTATCTCTTCCCCCCGATGAACAGATTATTATTTTATTATTAACATGTATTTATATAGCGCCAACATATTGCGTATATTCTTAGGGGAAAATTTTAATCCTTTAGATAACAATGAGATTTCATCTTTTGTCAGTATATACTCCATACTCCAGACTTATTCTCATTTATTCCAATCTCACTGGTTTTAATGGTGGGAGGGCATTCCTGTCCCTCTCTATCCCTTCTAACTCTTCTTCCCTGTGTCCAAATTCTGACTTATATGTGCAGACTCTATCTCTCTCACCATATTTCTTCCTCTAGCGGGGGTTTCTTTACTTTTGGTCTTGCCCCCATACCTCCCATGGAGGATAAGACGTTGGAAAAAATTGTAGATGAAAAACCCAACTAAATCTTTCAGAGAGCCCTAACCATCAAGGACTAAATATCCCCCAGTTATTTGAGAGAGAATAACAATAAGAAAAACAGAAATCCACAAAAAAATCTATTACATTTTCTCCCACAAAAAAACAAAAGAAAAGTTCCCATGTGGGCATTGCTCAAAATGTGACTGGGTAAAAAAAGGGGGATATTGCCAAATACACACTGACTCTAAAAAATATGAGATAAATAATTTCTATAATTGTCAATCAAAATATGTGGTTTATCTTATCCAATGTACCTGAAACTTATTGAATATAGGGAGAACTATTCACAGACTAACTAAAAGAATTGGGGAAATGAGTAATATCAGGAGAAAGAAAACTGGGGAAAAGGGGGAATCTGCTTATTTTTATGAACACTGTATATCTGTTCATTGGGGAAGATCTTTAATTTATGGCTATAGATGAGGTTCCCACTTTGAAGAGAGATAGAGATAGAGATAAGGTCTTGAGATGTAAAGAGCAGAAATGGATATTTAATTTAAGTACCCTTCACCCAAAGGAACTGAATAGTAGCTTTGAGTTGGCACCTTTTCTATAATGCAAATATATTTTTAATACTGTTTCTGCTAAGCTGTATGTAATAACTTTAATATGGGGTATACTTTAGAGCCAATTATGGACATGCCCCATACTTCCTGTTTGCAACTGCTTGATAAAGCCTCATATAGGCGAAACGCTTTGCAGTATCTAGATGGTGTGTCACTCCTAAGGTTGAAATTACATTTTTGGTGAATTTACCCCAAAATTGTGAAATCATGAAAATCGGCAAGCTACGAGGAAAATCAATGAAACCATGAATCGTGAAATCATGAAACCATGAAAATCAGTAAATTGCTGAGATTCAGTGTGAGCAAATTCAGAGTTTTGTGCTCCGCAGTGGAACGCATGCACTGAGATACATCAGGCGCCATCTTTGATTTTTGGAAAGAGTTACTTGTAAAGTGGAGACATCACAAAAAGGCTATTGGTTCCAGTGCTAAGTGACCTGTCACCAAGTAACCATGCCCAGCTGCACCATTGAGGAAAGACCGGAACGCAGCATCTGGTGAGATCACTCCATTATTGGGGGGCACGTGTAGCTGGAAAGAGAGGGGGTGTGGGGGATGCCCCATTTAACCCCTTTTGTAACTTTCTCTACATATATCTCCACATAATAAGCCTGGAAACCCATTTGGGAAAAATACCTTTCACTTGATTACCAAATTGGAGAACTATAACTCACACCATAATACTCCCAAGTTGGAGAACTGTAACTCACACCAGTTTTGCTCTACAGAATTGTTGTTGAAAGACTGAGGGAATCATTCAATACAACCTAGGAGATTTGGGAAATTCCTATTACTTTGGTTTTAAGTGACCACCTACCTGAATCATTTTGAAAAATCTTTTTATGTATTTTTGTTGTTATATGTTGGGTTCCTGGCCATAGCAGATTAGTAGTCAGCACAACTGCAACTCACTTCTTTGGCTGGGTGCACGTCCTCCAATGGCCACCTCCCACTGGTAATATTGGCGAAAAAAGTTAGTCCAGCACCCACTGTTTAGTGAATAAAACGGCCTTTATTGGACCAAGGGCATTACAGCAACGTTTCAGACCAACTGGTCTTTTATCAATATGTTGGGTTCCTGGCCGACCAAGTTTTAAATGGAACATTTTTTGATTAAAATAAAATTTGTATACATTCAGATTAATTTGGTCTCCAAATACACCTTTAATCAATTTCTTACTGTTTAATATGTTACATAGATTAAATGATGTCATGTAATGTGTTATATTTATGATATCCACTAAACGGTTGAGCAGTTCTGCCCATGAAACACCTTCAAGAACACTCTAGAGCTAAAACTACATTCACATGCTTTAAAAATGTTATGATGCTCTCTTTCTGAACACAACTTTTTTTTTCTTATTATAAGATGTTCAGGCGTTTTACAAGTAAATGTCAATACAAAAGTTCTCACTTGAAATCTGTAGTCAAAGATTTAATGCCATTATAATGCTCTGTGTGCTGATTGTGCTGTACAGAAATCCTGACACAATGTTGATGGTGTGCAAAAAAATCTTCCTTTAGAGATTCCTGCTATTTACATTCCATTTTTGCTTAGAGAACAAATGAAACAGTGTATCTAAAGGGAAGTAGACATTATTAATATTGCATAATGTCTACTGTTGATTTGCTTGATAAATGAAAAGTAAATAAAACACAGGCTTGAAAATAACACAATAGCCTCTAGAGTCTCTATGAACCTACAAGACAAGGAGTAGACAAGAAGAAACTTTTCCCCAATTGTTTGCCGTCCATTGTTGCTAAAATTATTATTCTAGTTAAAGTGTAATTGCTAGCCTTAAAAAGATTTCAAAAAAAAAAATTTGATTATTGCTGAATGTATAACAAAGTAATTTGTATATTGGTAAAATAACAGAAATTACAAATAGGAGAGAATGTAATATCTTTTTGGTTAGCATTACATGATATTCCATTAATCATATACAAGTAATAAATATTAAAAGGAAGAAGACCACAAATAAAATTTAATTGGAGCAGAGGGAACCAAAACTCGCACACTAAAGGCCCCAGCATTACACATTTTGTTCAAATTTACAAAATCTTTATTAAGCAGTTTACAATATAAAACAATTAAAACTACAACAGCCAGCATAGGTTCATATTGCTTATAAATAATGTATAGTAATACCAAGGACTTAAGTGTATAAATAAATAATAGCCACAAGATGTAATAATTCTGATAATCTACATTACTGGTAACTAAAGTAAATATAGGGGAATCAAGGAGTTAACTCCTCATACTGCTTACAGTTCTGTAACTGTCGCAGGGATAGTGTGATCAAATTGCTCTTCCAATGTGAAAGACATGGGCCGTCCACTTTGGACGCCACCTGTGTCTGGAGTGGATGTGTCGGGGAGCCTGGGAGTAGAAAGCTCCAATATCAAGTTTATGCCATAAGGTAACCTAAGCCTTAGTGAAGTTAGGTCTGCAGGGATCTCATGAACAAGAAATAGTGATAAAAAAATCTCTCTCTCTCTCTTAAAAGCCCTTGCTGGCGGGGGAGGATTCAGCCTTCAGATTGAAACCAATGCACAACACACATTGTGTACAGGTAATGCTATTATGCAGAGAAGTATCTTTTTATATTGTGACCTGAGTTAAGTAAGTTAGGGACCGCAATATGGGGTTTACCTTGACGTGGTATGATGGCTTTTCAACTTTATGATCATAACTTTGTAACTAAAAACCCCTGTTTTGTAAACATATGCATTTGCATTTATATTGAATTACTTATGAGACAGGGGCCCAGGGAAGTGCATTGTAAGTAGCACTTCCATTATACTTAAATATATTTTGTATTAGCCTTAAGAGTGCTTCCACCCCCCCCTAGATTTTTGTTAAGAAATAGTGATAGCCTAGCTTCTTGCATAGCACAACACAGGGGTGTAAGAGCTAGTAAGCAGGGATATATTACTCCAGAAATTAATTTTAAAGATCAACAGTATTTAATCTTACACAGATTGTGGCCAGAGGCCACCCCTTTAGACTAGAAGAAAAGAACTTTCATTTGAAGCAACGTAGGGGGTTCTTCACAGTCAGGACAGTGAGGTTGTGGAATGCACTGCCGGGTGATGTTGTGATGGCTGATTCAGTTAATACCTTTAAGAATGGCTTGGATGATTTTTTGGACAGACATAATATCAAAGACTATTGTGATACTAAGCTCTATAGTTAGTATAGGTATGGGTATATAGAATTTAATTAAAAGTAGGGAGGGGTATGTGTATGGATGCTGGGTTTTCATTTGGAGGGGTTGAACTTGATGGACTTTGTCTTTTTTCAACCCAATTTAACTATGTAACTATGTAACTATGTAACTATGTAACTATGTAACTATGTAACTATGTAACTATGTAACAGGCCACACCTTATAGGTTATAATTATTACAGAAGTATATAAGGGGTGCAGGCATAGAAATGGTCCTTACTGACACATGGTTTTTACTATTTATTTTTCTCATAAAATTTAGTTTAAAGTGCATATGAACCATAAAAAATAGTTACACGTGAAACATGTTGGATAAAATTGGACACTGAGTGTCTACTTTCTTTGCCAAAAGACTTATAAATCAAATTGCACGGTGTCTGCCGTCACATAAAGTCCACACCTTAAATGGCTAGCTGGGAATAATCTGCCTATAGTACTGTATGTGCCGGAAATTGTGGTTGGCAGTTACAGTTAGTAACTCTAGATACATATCAATGTGTAGGCCCACCTCATACTGTTTACATACCTACTTAAAATGTGTGACCAAAATTCAATATAATTAAGATGAACTCTCTAGCTTTCAACTGTTGGTATTATTTACACAGGTCAATGACTCTACCTTGTATTATTATTCATGTTATTACTAACTAAGTTTCCCCTAACAAAATATTGGAAAAGAGTTAACGGAATATTGCCCCAGTTCCTAAGTCATAAATTACCAATCATACCAAAAGTATCCCATAATTACATTTTCATAAAAATCTATTTTTTATTCAAAATTATGTAACAGGTGGATGAGTCAGGGTCTTCCTAAACCTTGCCTTGGATTACTATCCACTGGTTTCGGTACCTGGGCAAGGGGTCCAACTCCCAGCAACCCTTCCTCCATACCATAAGCCCCCACTTATGGTATGGAGGAAGGGATTACCACTTGGTATAAGCACACACAGTATTCACTCTTGATCAAATAAACTTTTGGCGCCAGTGGTTCTTTAAAACAGCAGAACAATTTGTTGAACTGATGGTACGCTTCTCAATACTCAGTCACATATTCAAGATGCATTTTCAACAGCGCACCAAATCTTGATTTAACTATTATAGTTTTTTGGATGTAAAACAAAGATACATATTTTACTGTACACTCTTAAATATGTGTAACATTTAATTGCTACAACTGTTTAAATACATAAAAAAAGTAAATCTAAATACAGTGTATACTGTAGCTCCTGCTGATTTCTAAACCAGCAAAATATGCCAGAAGGCAGCCTGTCCAGCACTTTTTTGTCTCACTTACACACCTCCCTCTGCCTGGCACTGATCAATAAAGTGCTGCCGAACAAAGGCAACATTATATTCATGGAGCAATTAAGATCTTTGTGCTCTATCTTGGAGTTTATTAAAGACCTCCAATTAGTCTGACAAATGCAGGGCTGGTGCAAACCACATGGCAGTTTGCGCCCCATTTATTGCACTTTGCATCCTGCCCTGTACTTTGTACATGAGGCTATCAACTTTTTTTTAAGCATCCACAAACTTTCTTATTCCATTCTATTGTAAACCTTTTACAATATACAATCATGGAGTATGCCTCAGTGAGCTGGGCACACTGAAGGTTGTCATTTAGTTTAGAATATGGCCAGCAATTAAAAAGTGGCTAAAAACAGATTGATCCAAGTATAGCATTTGAAGGGGCAACACACTAAAGGGGTAATGTAGCTAACGTTGCATAGTTTGTTTTAATAACTATAGCGACCCCTAGGGTTAACGGTGTCCCTAGTTTAAAGATTTGCATATCCCCTGCTACTGGCCAGGAGGCGCTGTGACCACATCCTGCCTCACACTGGTATAGTGCTGGAAAGTAGTGGCAACTTCCTCTTTGCTTTCCACCTGAGGAGCAGGGTGGATAGGTGCTGAGTCTGGGCATGGGTCCAGTAAAGTAAAGTGTACAGTAGCCTGTGTGGGTTGTAGTTCCACTACACCTTAAAGGGAGAGCTTCCACTTAGCTAAGGCCCTGGCCCTGTGTGTAAGTTGCAGTTTAACCCATGTTTATACCGTTAGCTGGACACTTTAACTAATTGTGGTCAAGATTGCCCAAGATATCGCTACATAAGCCATAGCTACCAAACAGCAGGCAAAATTCACTGTTCACCTACAGTAAATAGACATCCCTCCTGTACTTAGTATACTTCAGCAGGCAAATAGTATGATATGTGAACATTTAAAATAATGATTACAAATCTTTACAAACATCACTGTGCAATTTTTAATTTCCCGAACAACTTATTTTAAAAGGCATCAAAGTATTTTCTTTGTAGCACTGAAGTCAGAAAAACCCTAAAGGCAAGGCAAATCTTTTGGAATGCTTTACGTGACGAAGCAGAAGAGGAAAATAATTTGGGCTTAAAAGCCATTACCGCTATGGGACCTGTTATCCAGAATGCTTGGGACCAAGGATTTTCTGGATTATGGATCTTTCCATGATTTGGATCTTTATAGATTAGGTCTACTAGAAAATCATGTAAATATTAAATAAACCCAATGGTTTTGTTTCCAATAAGGATTAATTACAACTTAGTTTGGAACAAATACAAGGTACTGTTTTATTATTACAGAGAAAAAGAAAATCATTTTTAAAATTTTGGATTATTTGGGTAAAATCAAGTCTATGGCGCACATTTACCTGCAAATTTTCACTTCGGAAGTCTCCACCTTTGCACAACTACGTCAGACGTTATTTTGAGACAAAAACATGTATTCATCAGAATGGGCAATTATGTTTCAGCAAAAGAGCGGTGGCGTACTTTCACATTAATGATTCATTGGCGTGAAAATTTCATAAATGAATTTTATATAGAATTACTACCTTTTTAGTGAAACTTTGTTAAATTATGCGTATGTTAATTTATATTCAATGTATTTATAAGTGTCATACAGTATGTATGTATGTATTTACGTATTAGCAATGTTAGTGAAATTGCTGGAAGTGGTCATTTCTTATTAAAAATGTCCAAGGAAGCAAAAGAAAGACAGGGATCCTCTATTGTCTTCAATAGACACAAAACAAAAATGGCATCAACTTCAAATGTTAAAAAAAGTGTAAATAAGATATGTTTAACAGTTACAACTTGTAAACATAATCCCACTTTAAATATGAAAAAAAGCCAGCATTTTGACTTTTGCTCATGACCTTTTTTGGAATACAGTATATGATTTCACTGAAATAATGTTGAGGATGTAGCTTCATTGTATTCGTTCGCAAGTCAGAACCTGACAAAATAGATTTTGGTGAAAGGGTAACTAATTAGAATTTTCACAGTTTGATAAATAACTGGCAATCATTTGCCAGTGCAAAAATTCACCTAGTGAAATTCAGGGAAGGTTCTCTAGTGACAAGGTAATTCGCTAGCGAAGTGTGTTACTCAACTTTTAGTAAATAGGTGATGTTGCTGTTAATGGTAGTGATGGGCGAATTTATTCGGCAGGCGCAAATTTGCGGCGAAGTTCGCCAGCGTAAAAAAAAATTGACGCCGGCGTTGGCGTCAAAAACGGCAAAGGCTAAGTTAAAATATGTTTAAGTACAATGGAAGTGCTACTGATTTGGCCAATTAATCAATGCACATTCCCTGGTCCCCTGTCTCATAAGTAATTGAGTATATATGCAAGTGCATGTGTTTACAAAAAAAGGGGTTTTTAGTTATGATCATAAAATTGATAAGCCACCATACAGGTGGTAAACCCCATACAGTGGTTCTAGCCCTCAGACTGAAACCAAGGTTCAGGAGACACTTATTACAAGTAATGCTACTATGCAGAGGTACAAGCCTTTTTATACTATGACCAGAGGTAAACAAGTTAGGGACCACCGTATGGGGTTTACCGTGACATAGTATGATGAATTATCAACTTTATGATGATGTTAGCGTAGCACTGGCGGGGGGCTGCAGGCTAAGGTTCATGTGGTTTGTAGCACCCCATACCCACCCCTTTAAACAAATAGTGGTCCTTGGCTTTACTGAATTACTTATTAGACAGGGGACCAGGGAATATGCATTGATTGATTGGCCAAATCAGTAGCACTTTCATTGTACTTAAACATATATTAACTTAGTGTAATAAAAATACCTTGTCCTGGTGGTCTAGTGGGGGGACGGCAGGGACGCCTGCCACCCCCTCGACGGGGACGCCCGTCACGCCGCGCCGATCCTCGTCCTGTGCCGGCTCCCTAGTGCGCGCGCGCATGCGCACTTCTGATTTAAAGGCGCCAAATTCAAAAAGTAGGGCATTCTCACAGTAATCATTGCCCGTGATAGGATTTTGTTCCTGGTGCTTTTGAGCTTTTGCTATATTCTGAACCTGTTTGATTCCTGTTTTTGACCCCTGCCTGGCTATTTGACTATTCTGATTTCTGGATTTTGACCCTTGCCTGATTACTGACTACCGCCTCTGATTGACTCCCTGGTTTGACCCTTGCCTGTCTGATAATGATTATTCTCTGCCTGCCTCGACCTGGCCTGATCTGACTACTCCTTTGCCTAAACGCCTTGTACTGCGATCTTCTGTTCAAAGACTTTGCTTTACTGTCGTGCCCCTCTGCCTATCCAGAACCCTCATCTTGCACCTCTCGTTTAAGTCCAGGTGGCATCCAAGTAAGCCGAGGGCTCCTCCCGAAGCCCAAAGGCGGTCACACTACTGGTGAAGCACGAGCCGAGACCAGGGTGCCTGGTGTTTGTTCTGGTGTTGGGTGCCGACCGTGACATTATCACGGGCCCAAGATGGACGAAGAAGGTCGAGCTGCCGCTGCTCCTTCCACCACTGAAGCGCTACTTACCACACTGTTACAGCGCCTGGAAGAACATGAGCAGAGGCAAGATTACCTGATGCAAGGTTTCCAAAATTTGACCCGTCGACTGGATGCTTCTGTTCAGTCTCCAGCTCCAGTAGTCACCCCTCCTGTGGCCACTCCTGTGGGTTCTCCTGCTCTGTTGGGTAATGTATCCAAAACCCATGAACTAAAATTGTGTTTCCTGATAAATTCAATGGGGACAGGTCAAAATTTTTCGTGTTCCAAGAGGCATGTAAATTATACCTCAGCTTTTTTCCCCATTCATTCACTACTGGCGAGGAAAAAGTGAGGTTCATAATAACCCTATTACAGGGTGATCCCCAAGTTTGGGCTCTCAGATTGCCCCTCTCAGATCCTGCCCGTTTTTCCTTCATTGATTTTTTAAAACCATGGCTGTACTTTATGATGACCCGGATCGTGCATCTTCTGCCGACTCCGCGATTCGTAAATTGCACCGAGTTCCGCCGGTGGGCAGTGGAGACTGGGTGCAACGACATGGCGCTTCCTAGCCAGTTCCGTATTGGGCTGTCTGATTCTGTCAAAGATAGCTTGGTAAATTACCCTTTAGCCTCCAACCTGGATGATTTCATGTCACTTGCCATCCAGGTAGATAGGAGGCAGAGGGAAAGAAGGGGTGAAAGGGGTTCTCCTATGCATTCTGGGTTTACCAATGTTAAGTATAACTTTTCTAATATGGTGTCCAATGTTAAGTCCCCTAACCCTTCCATGGTTCAACCTCAGGAGGAACCTATGCAATTGGGCATATCCCATCTAACCTATGAGGAAAAAGCCCGCAGGCGTTCCCTTGGTCTTTGCATTTACTGTGGGGAAAAGGGTCATTTCCTGAATTTATGTCCTAAGAGGCCGGGAAACTTCCAAGCCTAAATGGAGAATGGGAGCTCCATTTGGGTGCAGAAGTTTCCTCTCCCCAGTCTACCTCTAGGATTCTGATACCTGTTAAACTCACCTGGCCTACGGGTTCTGTCAGGGTGTCCGCTTTTGTGGATTCAGGGGCGGAGGGAAATTTTCTGGATGCCACCTTTGCGGCAAAATTTGGTATTCCCTTAATCCCCCTAATTCCTCCTATGAGGATTTTGGCAGTTGATAAAAAACCTTTAGGTTCAGGCCTGGTAACTAAAAAGTCTGTTTCTCTTTCCATGTGCTCTGATAATCAACACAGTGAGAAGTTAGCCCTTTTTATCATTGAGGGTGCGTCTTCTCCTCTTATTTTGGGGTTACCTTGGCTCCAGACCCATAATCCTCATATTGACTGGGTATCAGGGAAGATTCTGCAATGGGGTCTTAAGTGTGGTGGTTCATGTATTCCTCAGGTGGTGGCAACCACTTCTTTAGAAGGTTTACCTGCAGCATATGCTGAATATGCTGACGTGTTTTCTAAGAAAGCTGCAGAAACCCTTCCTCCACACAGGCAGTATGATTGCTCTATAGATCTAATTCCTGGGTCTATTCCTCCTCGGGGTAGAACATACCCTCTTTCCTTGCCGGAGGCCCAGGCAATGAAAGAACATATTAAGGACAACCTTGAAAGAGGGTTCATTAGGCCTTCTAGTTCCCCTGTGGGGGCGGGTTTTTTCTTTGTTGGGAAGAAGGATGGTGGTCTACGCCCCTGTATAGATTATAGGGGTCTCAATAAGATCACCATAAAAAAACGCTATCCCCTCCCGTTAATTTCTGAATTGTTTGACCAGGTTAAGGGTGCCAAGATCTATTCTAAGCTAGATCTTAGGGGCGCCTATAATCTCATACGCATTAGGGAGGGGGATGAGTGGAAAACTGCATTTAACACCAGGGACGGCCACTACGAATATCTTGTAATGCCCTTTGGTCTCTGTAACGCACCCGCCGTGTTCCAAGAATTTGTCAACGACATCTTTCAGGACCTGCTGGGGATATTCGTAGTGGTCTATCTTGACGATATCTTGATTTTCTCCTCTAATTTGGGTGAACATAGAAATCATGTTCATCAAGTCTTGTGCAGACTCAGGGAGAATAATCTTTATGCAAAACTGGAGAAGTGTATCTTTGAGGTTACTTCCGTTCAGTTTCTAGGGTTTAATATTTCCAGCAAGGGTCTTGAAATGGATCCAGGCAAGGTGAGAGCTGTACTGGATTGGACCCAACCCCAATCATTACGTGCTACCCAAAGGTTCCTGGGGTTTGCAAATTACTATCGTCAATTTATTAAGAATTTTTCCATTATTGTGGCTCCCATCACTGATTTAACTAAAAAAGGTGCTGACCCCAGCATTTGGCCTCCTGAAGCTGTACAAGCTTTTGAATTCCTCAAAAAGGAATTCAGTTCTGCCCCAATCCTTCGTCACCCCGACACTGCGCTTCATTTTATTGTGGAGGTTGACGCCTCTGAGGTAGGAGCTGGGGCAGTCTTTTCTCAAAGGCACCCGACTACCAACAAGTTACATCCCTGTGCTTTCCCTAGACGTACTCCATGTCATTACGTTACGGGATAGCCCCTCCTCCCTGCTCCCATTAGAAGGAACCTCCCCAAGCCTTTAAAAGGCCAACCACACCCACCTACCGGCGTCTTTTTTTTCCTTCTCTTATGCTCTTGGCTTTGTTCTCTGAACAAATGCCTCAATCATTAGAAGCAAATTTTTGTTTTTTCTCTTTTTATGCCTAGGAAAGCATTAGGCCTGCCCCAAGGGCGTCCTAGGGACAGGGGTTTTGGTCCATGGGACCTTTTTTCCCCCCAGCACACTACCTCAGACCTGGAGTCTTCTGAACTTCAGCTCTTGAATCAGGTAAGGCAAGGAGGTGCAATGTTTGCTACTCCTTGTCTTCCTGTATTTCAGTTGCCTTCCCGTATTGCTATCAAGAGCATTGGGTGGCAGGTGCTTGTCCCCCCATTCGTGTGCCCTCCCGACCTGCCCAGAGGGCGTCCGGCGGCAGTGGTGTATGTGGCCCCTACACCCCATTTTTACGGATGGGCGAGGGAGGTGGCAGTTAGTTTAGGCGAATTAGTTAGGGGCCTGAACCTTACTGCCCCCTGTTACCTTTGTTTTATTTTTGTTTTAATGGGGGCAGGTCATGGCCAACTGCCTCCCTCAACAGACTTTCCTAAGGTGGAGGTAGTTAAAATAATAATAATAAAAAATATAAAAAAGTTTCGCTATAGGCTTCATATTATAGCAAACTTGGGCCTGTGCAGGAAGCACCAACACTAATTATCCAATTTGCCTCAGTATAACCTACGCAGTTGCTTTGGGTTCCCTGCCTATGCAGACACCAGCTGAGTATAATCAACCCCCCACTGAGTGCAGACACCAGCTGAGTATAATCAGGTCCAGCTAAAGCAAGTGGAGATGGCCCCGCCCACTCTCTAACTCCGCAAGCGAGGAAGCTGCAGCCTCAGGTAAGTCCTGCTGTTGTCAGTAAACTTTTGAGGCCTGTTTTCCTGTTAACAATAGTGTCCTGGAATTTGTGGCATTAAGGGGTCTGCTTCCAGCCTTGCATAATGAGCAGCAGGTAAGGGAGTGTGTCCATATGCTGTTCTGCAGTGTACTAAAGTCTAACTAACTGCTTGCATGCTATATATTCATATGCTTATCTGCACTGTGCCTGGTTATGATTGTTTCCTGCCTGAAAGCAGTAGCCTGCCTGAAACCAGTAGCCCTTATACAAATAGATAATTGGGCTAACATTCTCTTATGCTGACAAGTATTGTATACTGTCAGGCTGGGTGCTGAATTTGAATGGAGGACCAGATAATTGCAGGCCATTTACAAATAGGACACCAGTAGCCCTATTGAATATGGATCACTGGGCTGGGGGGGCTGCTAGGCTCTGATATATACTTGCTATAAACATCAGATAATCCATAATATGTATTGTGCTATTTTTGTTCGGCATTCTATGTTTTGGCTATTACTCACATAGAACAGGTAGCCATAATGGAGGTCGAGCAAAGGTCTGGCTGAATGCTAGGGCCCGATATAAGCTTGCTCTATGCAGCAGCTAATCTAAACTATGGACCTCATGTTTCTGTGATTGTGCCTTTGCTCCTATTTGTTCTACAGCTTAAGCTCTGGCTATTGCTCACATGTAAAATGTGGCCCTACAGGATGTAGAGCACAGGTCTGGCTGGCTGCTAGGCCCTGAGACATGCTTGCTCGAAGCAGCAGCTAACCTAACTATGTATTTCAGGTTGCTGTGATTGTACCTGTGCTACTATTTTGTTATACAGCTTATGCTCTGGCTATTGCTCACAAAGAACACGTAGACCTGCGAGATGTAGAGCACAGATCTGTCTTGCTGCTAGGCCCTGATACATGCTTGCTATAAGCAGCAGCTAACCTAACTATGTATTACATGTTTTCTGCAGTTTACGATTTGGCTATTTCTCTCATGGAACAAGTAGCCCTAATGGATGTAGAGCACAGGCCTTTTGAGTTCCTAGGCCCTGACATATGCTTGCCCTAAGCAGCAGCTAATATAAACTATGTAGTCATGTTACTGTGATTGAATCTGTGCTTATATTTTCTTCCGCAGTATATACCCTGGCTATGGCTCACCTGGAATAGGTAGCCCTAAGTTATGTAAAGTACAGGCCTGGGAACGGCTAGGACCAGATTTACGCTTGCCCTAAGCAGTAGCTAATATTTTATGTATTACATGTTGCTGTGATCATATCTGTATGCTCCTATTCTCTGCCGTATGATATGCTCTAATTATTGCTCACCTTGAACCAGTAGCTCTAATAGATGTAGATCACTGGACTGGGTAGCTATGAGGGTCTGATATAGGTTTGCTCTGACTGCAGCTAACCTAAACTATGCATTACATGGGGTTGTAATTGTTTCTGGGGTACATTCCGGTTTATTCCAGATGAGTACCGATAGGAATACCTACATATGAAGGTCTTTTCATTCCAGGGCATTGCTCCTGGGATAAGATAGGGCTTAATAAATTAAGCACTAGACAATATTTTTTCCTGATGGCAGGTAAGCTTAATTTTGTCTTGATAAACACTACAGGAGTTCTGAAGCCTGTCTGTCATAAGGATTGCTGGGCTAACAATAACCACAGGTATGTACTACTTTTGGGACCATTTAATGTAAATTTTTCCAGATTCAGCAGCCTTGTATCACCGATCACTGCCTGAACGAATGGAGGACCAGATAATTGCTTTGCCCAGTCAATTGTGCGGTTTATTACTACCCACGCAGCTCGAGTTCTGGGGTCGGGGTACTGTGCTCTACCAGGAGCTTAGGACACTGACCGAGGTACATATTATTATCACATATTTTAATATATGCTTGCACCATGGCCCACATCCGGCAGGGGGATTCTACTGCCTTCAGAACAAATGCTCAATTAAGGGATAAGCTCCATAATACAACTGGTCTACCAAGCAACATATATGTTTGCATCTATAAGAGGGCCATAGGCAGGTGCATATATTTTAATACTAAGGCATGTATATGAGTGTGTATATATGTTTGCACAGATATCTATATATGATTTGTGTCCTTGGGATGGGTTTTTGGAACCAGAAACGTTGGCTCAATAAACCTATATTTTTATGCAACAGATTCCTGGAACAATCAGTACTTGAACTCTTCATCCATAAATTTCACTATAGCAGCCAGGACATCTGGCTAGTTTCTAGGGGTGCAACCTGTGGAAATTCCATATTCATAGGTTTAAGGAAGAACAAGGTATACAGTTCTTTATGCTTGGCTGAAGGATCCCCAGATGTATCTCTTCCGTTTTCTAGGGTGACTCCTTGGTGCCTCCTACAAATTAGAGAGGGGAGCCACTACCCAGTGTTATTCCTATACTATTTCTACTGATATTCTTAATGTCAGGATAGATGGGACATTTTATCTGCCAATACAGGGTGTCTATAGAGACAGGGTACACATACATATCAGGCCGCTGGGAATTTGCATAAGTTATATATTTCAAACCAAGGGTTTTCAGGCTATAGGAGTCCTCAAAGTGTCTTGTTAGTCCTTAGGGATGACCTCTGTTCAAGTCTGGCCCAGGATAGGGATATTCTGCTTATACTACCTTATACTATCAACAAAACAAAACGGCTTTGTGACTTAAGGCTCTGTGTCTAGAAGGCACTTATTTTGGGCCCATTTATTTGATTTATTTTATTTATTTATTTTTTCTTCAATTTCTCAATCCCCTAGTTAGTGTTTTTTTTTTTTTAGAATACAGGGCCAGCTGTTCTTCCACACCAGATAGGTATCTGATTGGACAGCAGATGGAGGCATCCTAGGAGCGTTCATTTATTTTTCGTCTCTGTCTGTGCCCTCTTGGAACACTAGCAGTTTTGGATCTTTCCTCCTCACAGTTACATACTACAGTTGCTACCTGTCCTATTGCTTCGGCCGAGAATGTACTTGGCTCTTCTGAGCAGGATCAGAGTCTTCCCTTAAGTGGGACGGTTGCAGTCATTACAGTAGAGTGTAATCTCTTACCACTTCCAGTCATTTATTTCATTGAGAATGAATTAAGGATATTTTATGTATCTGTCCTACAGGTTTGTCTAGCTTCAAAGGGGAGGTTTGGAAGTATTTTTTGTCTGTTTTGACCATGTCTGTCACATTGTTCCCTATACTAGGGGTATTACATTTACACCTGCTGAAAATTGTGTCTGAAACATTCGCACAGAGCTCAATGTCCAGGTAACTTCCAGATACAACACTCCTATTATCCTGGTTTGTTCTCGGATTCACATTCCTGTGCCACTCCTGATACATATTACCCAGCATGACTCTAGTAGATCAGAGGACCTTCTGACACTTACTGGAACATCCATAGGGTCCCTCCAGTTCCAGGGCCAGCCTCAACGACTAAATATGTAGTATAGTTGATTCCACATATAAATGGGTCCCTTATGGGTAGAGAACACAGGTTTGTGGGTGACTATAAACATTTATCCAGGGCATATAATCTGCCTCCATAAATCTTGGAATTAGTCCTTTAGTTGCACGGTGGTTATTGGGATCTGTAACCTTAGGGGTATTCAGTTATACCTCTCAGAGTACTAGGTTGGGTCAACCAACAGGGGCTCTTTCTTAGGTACTGTAGTTGCTCAACTCTTTACAGTTAATTGAGTCTGCCTCATCACAGGACCTTACACAGGGTAAGGAATTCTAATCCCAATTATTTTCTCAGGTGCCCTTGTCTACGATCTTTAGGATCTGTTTTCTGTTAGAACAGTCCTGACTAACATGCATTCTGATATGAAGATATTTATGGTACTGGCCTTGGGTACCTCAGGGTACATTGGATATCATACATTTATGGATATATCCTAAGCAGATCATTCCTATATTGTGTCTGTTTTGGGTTCTTACTCCTACCAAGTGTTTCTTACAGGTACCTTGCAATTTGCACTGAAATTAGGCATACATGTGATGAATGCTTTTTGGTGAGTAGGAGAGTAAGTATTTCAGCTTGCTGAATTCGCCTTTTACAGGATTGTCTTCCTCTCTCTCTCTCTTCTGGAGGGTGAAGTGGTGGTTAGTGAGCTAACTTGTTCCTCACTCTCAGTGGGCTAACTTCTCTCTCTCGCGCTCTCTCTCTTTCTCTATAGTTTAGGCTATACTATAGCTCTATTCTTAGCCTGGTGAACTTATTCTGGGGTTTTCACCTGGACTCTCTATATTAAAGTAAGGAGTTTGCATGATGGTGGACTATCTAGTCAGAGATACTCCTTTCCTTATTACAGTTTCTTCTTAAAGCATATTCCCTCCCATGGGATAACGTTAACTTGCTATGTCCCGTAACGTAATGACATGGAGTACGTCTAGGGAAAAGAAGTTTATTTCATACTTACCGAGATCTTCCTTTCCTAGACGTACTCCATGTTATTACACCCGCCCTTTCTTTTCCGGTAATTTAAGAGCTTGTTACAAAGACGCCGGTAGGTGGGTGTGGTTGGCCTTTTAAAGGCTTGGGGAGGTTCCTTCTAATGGGAGCAGGGAGGAGGGGCTATCCCGTAACGTAATGACATGGAGTACGTCTAGGAAAGGAAGATCTCGGTAAGTATGAAATAATCTTCCTTTTTCTTCTCCAGGAAGTTTTCACCCACAGAGGTGAATTATGATATAGGTAACAGGGAATTGTTGGCAGTCAAATGGGCCTTTGAGGAATGGCGGCATCTTCTAGAAGGTGCTAAACATTTGGTGACGGTCTATACCGACCATAAAAATTTACTGTATATTGAATCAGCTAAACGCCTAAATCCAAGGCAAGCCCGGTGGGCTTTATTCTTCTCTAGATTCAATTTTTTGTTAACTTTTCGGCCTGGTTCCAAAAATACCAAGGCGGATGCACTCTCTAGGAGTTTTGAATCCTTTTCCTCTGACTCTAGTGAGTGCACTCCCATGATTCCCAGGGAAATAATTGTTGCGACCTTGGAGTCTGACCTCTCTTCCTTGTTGTCCCCTTTACAGTCATCTGCTCCTGCTGATACCCCATCTGGTAAATGTTTCGTTCCTGAGGAGCTTAGGGAATAACTGTTAAGAGAGGTTCATGATTCTAAAGTGGCAGGTCATCCAGGTATTGCAAAAACCATTTCTCTTTTATTCCGTCATGTCTGGTGGTCTTCCTTCAAACAGGATACTAAAACATTTGTCAATTCCTGTCCAGTCTGCCAAAGGTCTAAGTCATCTCATCTTCTGTCCCAGGGTCTATTAAACCCCTTACCCGTCCCAGAGAAACCATGGTCTCACATTTCCATGGATTTTATTGTGGAGTTGCCTCCTTCTCAGGGTAAGACAGTGATTTGGGTGGTGGTCGATAGGTTCAGTAAAATGGCTCATTTTATTCCTCTTCCACATCTCCCTTCTGCTAAAACCCTGGCTGACTTATTCATTACTCATATTTTTAAATTCCATGGTTTTCCTGAAAATATTGTTTCTGACAGGGGGGTTCAGTTTGTTTCAAGATTTTGGCGTGCTTTCTGTTCCTTGGTGGGTACTGAATTGTCTTTTTCCTCCGCCTATCACCCCCAAACTAACGGTCAAACCGAAAGGGTGAACCAGTCCCTTGAGCAGTATCTCAGATGCTATGTGTCCGATAACCAGTCCACATGGTCCGAACTGCTACCCTGGGCAGAATTTGCATACAATAATGCTACCCATTCCTCCTCAGGAGAGTCTCCTTTCTTTGTTGTCTATGGTTTGCACCCCAAAGCGTTTTCTTTTTCTGACTCTAATTCCCCTGTACCCTCTGCCAATTCTTCTGCCCTGAAATTTTCCAAAATCTGGTCTCAAGTTCATAATTCGTTATCTGCAGCTTCCCTAGCTCAGAAAAATGCTGCTGACAAATCCCGTAGGGAAGCACCCCAGTACAAGGTGGGAGATTTGGTATGGTTGTCGACTAAGAATATCAAGTTGAAGGTTCCCTCTCCTAAACTGGGTCCTAGGTTCATTGTTCCATACCCCATCATTGCAATAATTAATCCATCTTCTGTCCATCTTCAGTTACCTCCTAATTTCAAAATTTCTAATTCCTTCCATGTCTCTCTTTTGAAGCCTGCCAATAATTCTCGTCATCTGCCTGTTCCTCCCCCAGTGTTGGTTGAAGGTCAGCCTGAATATGAGATCCAGGAGTTCCTCGACTCCCGCCTTGTGTGAGGTAAGCTACAATACCTTACTAGGTGGAAGGGCTTTGGTCCTGAGGAGAACTCTTGGGTCTCAGTTGAAGACATCAAGGCTGACCGCCTCAGGAAGCAATTCCACTCCAAATTTCCTGGTAAACCTGGGGGTCCAGTGGCCCCCCCTAGAGAGGGGGGTAATGTAATAAAAATACCTTGTCCTGGTGGTCTAGTGGGGGGACGGCAGGATCCTCGTCCTGTGCCGGCTCCCTAGTGCGCGCGCGCATGCGCACTTCTGATTTAAAGGCGCATGCGCGCTGACGTAATGACGTCAGCGCGAGAGGCGCCAAATTCAAAAAGTATTTAAAGGGCATTCTCACAGTAATCATTGCCCGTGATAGGATTTTGTTCCTGGTGCTTTTGAGCTTTTGCTATATTCTGAACCTGTTTGATTCCTGTTTTTGACCCCTGCCTGGCTATTTGACTATTCTGATTTCTGGATTCTGACCCTTGCCTCTGATTAACCCTCTGATTGACTCCCTGGTTTGACCCTTGCCTGTCTGATAATGATTATTCTCTGCCTGCCTCGACCCGGCCTGATCTGACTACTCCTTTGCCTAAACGCCTTCTACTGCGATCTTCTGTTCAAAGACTTTGCTTTACTGTCGTGCCCCTCTGCCTATCCAGAACCCTCATCTTGCACCTCTCCTTTAAGTCCAGGTGGCATCCAAGTAAGCCGAGGGCTCCTCCCGAGGCCCAAAGACGGTCACACTACTGGTGAAGCACAAGCCGAGACAGGGTGCCTGGTGTTTGTTCTGGTGTTGGGTGCCGACCGTGACACTTAGCCTTTGAATGCTCCCACAACCCCTCTTTTTCATGAATAATATATCACAATGCAAATGTACAAGCATATTTAACAATCCTTATAATTTAATATTTTAAAAAGTCTCTCTTTCTTTTCTTTTTGTTTCTTTTTGTTTTTCAGCACATCCATCATTATTTCCTTCAATGACAGCATGATATAAAACTGGATTATTAAAGTTGATTATCCTAATAGTCCTATTTGTTAAGTTAACAACCAAAATTGTCCTGAACTACTGTGGAGATTATTATCATAAATATACAATATGCTCTGTGTGAGCAGACAAAGAATACCAAAACAAGTAAAACAAAATATAAGGCAACAGAAGAGTAAATTACCTTCTATACTTATATACAGTAATCTTTATTGTAAATTATATTTATATACTCTCCAAGTTCTGTGATGATATAAAGGCATCCGTTTCCAGATACAGAGAAGTACATTTGTAATATGTGAGAAGTATATTTGACCAAAGTAAATAATAAAATCTTAGTATGAGTCTGTTTGTTTCAAAGAGGTGCCTGCTGTGTACGCCCAGTAGACACTTCTTTGAGGTCTTTCTAGTTGGAGAGAGAAATAGAGAGCTCAGAAAGGAAATGGGGCTGCTGAAGAAAGCTATTTTGTTTTAAACTGTTTACTGAAAGTAAACTGTCTTTGTTTTTCTATGTACTGCTGCCAGCTTCTTTTAAAGAGAGTTTTGCTGTCCTGAAAATTACTTTGCAGGGACCTACCACGGGTACTTTTAGGGTACACCAACGTACATATTGGTTTTAGGCGATCCCGTACCTCTGCGTAAAAATCCAGCATAAAACTTGAAAATGTTATGTGTAAATGCTGTGTTTATCCATTTAAATTTCTTTTTTTAATGAGTAACTTGTTTTGCAACTTAACACCTGAATATTACCCTTTGAGTTTAAAGGAGAAGGAAAGGTTAAAAATAAGCTTTATCAGAATGGTCTATATAAATACACCAGTAAAATACACCAGTAAACCCTCAAATGAATGCTGCTCTCAGTCCTCTGTCAAATACTGCATTTCTTTCCTTTTATTGTGTACACAGGGTGAGTAGGGGGAGACTGAGGCAGGAAGTGATGTCACTCTAAGATAATATGGCAGCTGCTAACCTAAACAAACAGAGAGCTTCTAGAGCTGTTTACTCAATTATGGTTAAGCATTGTACAGAACATATGTAAAATTGCAGCTTGCACTATTGTGGCTAATCTATTGGCAATAAACTGCCTTTGTAGCTGTCCATCTCCTTTAAGGGATTATGCAAGATCTGAAACTGGCATGAAATAAAATGCACACCTTGATAAGTACACCACATTTTAAAGGGCACATTTACCTAGGGTCGAATATCGAGGGTTAATTAACCCTCGATATTCGACCGTAGAAGTAAAATCCTTCGACTTCGAGTATCGAAGTTGAAGGATTTTGCAATATTCTTATGATCGAAGGAATAATCGTTCGATGGAATGATTAAATCCTTCGAATCGAACGATTCGAAGGATTTTAATCCATCGATCGAAGGATATTCCTTCGATCAGGAAATTGTTAGGAAGCCTATGGGGACCTTCCCCATAGGCTAACATTGGCCTCGGTAGGTTTTAGGTGGCGAACTAGGGGGTTGAAGAATTTTTTAAAGAGGCAGTACTTTGACTATCGAATGGTCGAATAGTCAAACGATTTTTAGTTTGAATCGTTTGATTCGAAGTTGAAGGTCGTAGTCGATGGTTGAAGTAGCGCATTCGACGGTCGAACTTTTTTCCCCTATTACTTCACCCGAACTAAGTAAATGGGCCCCTAAGTGTCAAACAATTGCTAGGGAAGTGAAACATTAACATAAAAGGTAACATAACAATTAGCATAAAGATTACAAACAAAATGTTTCAAGTTATCAAACTGGTTCCCCAAAAGAAATGTTGCAGAAGTTCATAAAAAAAAGAGAGAAAACAGGACAAGCAGTAAAAAAAATATGAGACCATTTGCTTCTCTTAGACTAGAGAAAGCAGAGGCATAACCCACTTCCATGGTCCAGGTAGTCAGTCAGGTGAATAGAGACTGAGGCATTGTCCAACCACCCACAACCAGGGTACAAAAACTCATTGTGCAGGCAAACAAACAGACATGGGGTTTGTATGATGCCCTGCCACACAGCCAGACTAGAATAAATTATAAGACCAAGAGATCATAGATGTGTCTTTTCTGAAAACAATTTAGCTCCAATCAGCACCAGAATGTTGACCCATAATAAGAATTTAGATTTATAGACAAAGACCATAACCTGCAGGGATCCCCTTAGTACCCAATGAGTGTACATTTGGATTTTCCTGATTGCCAGGTGCTCTCACCAAGTCACTAAAATCAAAAGCTGCATTTGTCTATTGCACAGTCATACGGAACCATCCACAACTGCCATGTATAACACCTGCTAAGCTTGGGCATTATGGTGGGTACCACTTGTCATATGTACTCAGGTCAGTCTGACCCTAGCATCTGGTGTTTCATTCCATAGTGCCCAAACACAGGACAATGGGGTCCTCTGGTCTTGGGATAAGTTATCCAATACATACAGTAGCATATAAGGACTAGTTGATTAATTGCTTAAATGAACAGCTCAGTATGAAAATAAAAACTGTGTAAATAGATAGGCTGTGCAAAATAAAAAAAAATTCTAATAGTTAGTTAGCCAAAGATGTAATGTATAAAGGCTGGAGTGTCTAGATGTGTAACATAATAGCCAGAACATTACTTCCTGCTTTTTAGCTCTATAACTCTAAACTAGTCAGCAACTTGAAGGGGGGCCACATGGTACATATCTGTTAAGAGTGTTTGCAATTGGTCCTCAGCATGCAGCTCAGATTCAAAAGCAACAGATATGAACCATGTTCCCCCCCTCAAGTCTCTGATTGGTTACTGCATGGTAACCAGGGTAACCAGTTAGTGTAAACCAAGAGAGCTGCAAAGCAGGGAGTAGTGTTCTGGCTATTATGTTACACATCCAGACACTCCAGCCTTTATAGATTGAGTTTTTGCCTAACTAACTATATTAGAAACATTTTTTATTTTGCACAGCCGTTTTTGCCTAACTATATTAGAAACATTTTTTATTTTGCACAGCCTATCCATTTGCCCAGTTTTTATTTTTACACTAAACAATTCCTTTAACTGAACTTAATACCTAGGTCAACTTCACATACGTTTTTCCACTTTAATAGACAAAAGAAACAAAGCAATTCATTTAAAGGACATGGATAATATGATATCCTGGGTGTGCCAAACATGTTAGTCCCCCAACCCCCAGTGAATTAAATTATTAAATGTTTTCACTGAGCTGGAGTTCCTTTAGAAATAATTATTGCACTACTGTGCATGCACCATGCCTCCATCTTACTTCTCTTTCACTGTCTCTCTGTCCCTTGTGAAAAATAGATATGCACAGTAGTGTAAAGTCAAAACTTTTCCTCTGGTGTGCATTCACAGGTTGGAGAGGGATGCCTAGAAGAGACAGGTAAGATGCCAGCATGGTTCTTCTTTAGAAAGTCCCTTGTCCAGTGTGTGTTCTGATAAGGAACACCAACATAGGGAAATAACATAGCATGTTAATTTCCCCAGGGGGATGGCTAATGTTTTGGTAACCCCAAAACATTTAGTTTTCCTTGTACTTTAAGCTTTAGTTTAATAAAATATAAAATATTCACTGTCTGTAAGTATACAATCATAAAATTGTATGACAAATTTAACAGGAAAGACCTTTTTGGCAACATTAGGTAGGAAGCTGTGCGTGAATTAAGATTGACATGGAGGGCCTTTGAATGGTTATTTTTGGAAAGGTTATTTGTTTGAGAGAGACTCTAAATATTAAAGCAATTTCTTACACCAAAGAAATTCTGCAGGCAAGAGATAGGTACTGTAAGTGAAATGTCATCTTGTCTTTTGAGGATATGTCTGATTGAAGTGCAAATTTGCTTGTTGTGGAGCAGCACAAATGAAAGATCTCTCCCAGCTGCTGAATCTATGTCTAGAGGTTGATTGTTGAGGCCAAAATGCATTTGAAAACATTGTCAAATAATATGAAAAATGTTCCAAGAGCACAATTCATGTTTTGTATGAATGTATTTTGCATGCCAATGGTCAGAATCAATTCTTATACATCAAATATTCTTAGTGTCATAGTAATGTCAATGCATCAATATAGTCCAACTGCAATTTCTGTTAAGAGACCATAACCATTTATTTGTGGCCAAATAGCCTTTATATTTTTTTGATGATAAAAGGCAAAGAACATCTCACTAAGACACTGTTCAGCAATAATTCTTACTCGGGGTTCAGCTAGAAGCAGATTGCTTTGCAGTTTCAAAGAATATGAATCTTTTCCTAAATGATGGCTTATATAACATATACTTCAGAATCACATATACTGTATAGAACATTAGATCATAATGAACTCCCTACTGTAAGTTGTAGCATAAGCCATTTTGGAATTCCATGACTAAATTAAGGCATTAAACTGAAGGATTAATGTTTTATACAGGGAACCAAACATCAAGATTAGTAATCTTAAGGCCATATTTCTTAAGAGATCATATCCAGATTCTGTTAATAATAAGGCCTATCTTAGGGCTAAGGAACTTAAAATGAATAATGAGTGCTTGCTGGTTTTTCCAGCAGAATACAGTTTGGAATTTAAAAACGTAAGGAGAATCAATAAGTATCATACAATTTCTTGGGCATGCTAGTAGGGAAATGTAATAAACTGAATAATTTTCAGTATAAAATATAACTCTATAGTAATTGTATTGGACCTAAAGGGTTGATTTTCCCTACCGCTCTGTAGTGAAGTCCTGATATTGTTTTCTTTGCCCTGTGGAAGGGACATTTCATTAGGAATCCACAACCCTTTTTCAACTGTGGGCCACATTTAAATGTAAAAAAGAGTTGGGGAGCAATGCAAGCATGAAAAAACTTGCCACCAAAAAATAGACCAACTGACTCAGAATCTCAATGTCTACAGCATACTTACAGTTAATTGAAATGTATACTACTCCTTTAAGCATGCCATACACAGTAAGATAGCATTTAGCAATCGTTTTAAACATACAATAGAGCCCTCTATAAAAAGACTATGTAACAATTATGATATAAGCTGTGTTATTGTGCATGTATGCACATCCTCATACACATATGCTTATTTTCTTTATGATATTATTACTAGGGATGTCGCGGACTGTTCGCCGGCGAACTTGTTCGCGCGAACATCGGCTGTTCGCGTCCGCCGCAAGTTCGCGAACGTCGCGCGACGTTCGCCAATAGGCGTTCGCGTCAAAATCGTTCGACCATTCGATCGCTAAAATCGAAGGATTTTCGTTCGAATCGAACGATCGAAGCCATTGGATTGAATGAAATCATTCGATCGAATGGCTTTGACCGTTCGATTCGAACGAAAATCGTTCGATCGAACGATTAAAATCCTTCGATCGTTCGAATCGAACGATTTTCGGATGTTCGAAGTTCGCGAACTGTTCGCATTTTTTGCCGGTGTTCGCGAATGGCGTTCGCGAACACATTATCGGCGGTTCGCTACATCCCTAATTATTACAAGATTCACTTGTAATCGGGTTGGTAACCTTTTATGATTTCTACATCTTTTCAGTTGTAATCACTGATTTCAGGATGATCCTACAAAATTATCAAATTATAATTAAGTTGATGTTTGGCATCACTAGTTCTCACTCAGGGGAATATGTATCAAAGAGTGAAGTAAGAGATCACCACAGTCCACTAGAGTGAAATTCTGCCACTTTCCATTAATTTCTATAGCATTTTTAAATGAGAACTAAAGTTTAACTAAAAATGAGGGCTATAAATGTTGTACATTATGTTTTGGGCTTATGTACCAGCCCAAAGCAACCACAGCCTTTTAGCAGGGAATATCTGAGCCTTCGAATATGCCCCTGTAGCTCCCCGTCTTCTTTTCTGCTGATTCACTGCACATGCTCTGTTCTGCTGTCATTTGCTGAGCTTAGGGGCTGACTCAAAATATACAGTACAATATACAGTACACAAAGAATATAAATGTCACAAAATTAGGCTGATTAATAATTAATACAGATAATTACTACATGGCAGAATAGAAACCCCTGCAACTAGCACCAGAATTTAACAATCAGTCCGCTAGCATCAGCTTATTTACAGGCCAACCTCATTTTCTTGTTGATATGCACACTGAGCATGTGAGTGTCGCAGACACTTTCCAAGATGGTGACCCCCTGTGACAAGTTTGAAATCCTGGGTCATTGCTGCTATTTAAAAGCTGAAACTTTAATTGTCAATAAGTTCATTATATAAAATAAAAATCCTTTTAGCCATATTCATTTTTAAAGTTTAATTTTCCTTTAAAGGCATATTTAACCCTTTAAGTGCCAGCAGAATTTCACATTTCTGGTATGCGAAATGCCAGACGTTTTTTAAGCATTTGGTACTTGTTCAGTTTAACAAGGTTTTTCTGTAGGAAAACCTCCATGAAACTAGGAAAATTATATATTGTTTTTTTCGTTATAAATTGGACTTTGACATGCAAGTGTAATTTTGCAACTTTTCTGGAGATTTAGTGTGTATTTTGGGTGAAATATGTAAAAAAAAAAAAAAATTATTAAAAAATTGAGTATATCTTGAGTTTTTTTTCCACAGAAAAGTTGATTTTACGAGCATTTTTTTTGTGTTTGTAAAAGCCGTGATCCTGCCAAGTCCAACGATACCAAATATGTATCAGTAACCCACTTTTTTTGTCCAGGAGTAACCCCCAAACTAAATCAGCATTTTCTAGAATTTTACACCAGAACAAAGTAGATAAGCACATGTAACAGTTGATGCAGCATAACTTATATGTAAATTTAAATTATCCCTTCAAGTTTGGTATTTTTAGAAACAACAGACCTTCAGGTTTGTAGGGGTGCTGTATTTTTTACTCAAAATTGAAATACATTTTACCAGCGCATCATGAAATTTAGAGCTTTTTTGTTGCATTTTTAGTTTTTTTCTAAAATGTAAACTTAGACGCAGGATCAAATGTAAATCTGACAAAACAACACGGTTATAAATGTTGAAACCACAGACAATTTGAAAGACAAACTTTTCATGAATAAAACAATACCCCATATGTATGGATACACATAGAGACGCAGCCACCAAACACCCCAAAACAGGAGCAATGCATAAGGGCAATTGCAGTTGAAAATCTGGGGACTGCGCTCTATGTGTACTACTTGCAGTTTTTCCATCTAAACACCCCCAAAATGTGAAATAACCCCCACAAACCATACATTACCGAAAAGTACACTTCTTCAGCTATTCAAAGATGCCATTCTCGCTTTTCTACATGGAGAATTGTGGCCGCAGTCCTTCGTAGAAGTCCGAGACTTGGCCTGAAATAAAGGAAAAAAGATATACAAAGCTAGATTTCTCCCTAACTATCCATGGTAACTACCAAAAACCTGCTCAATAACAATCTGCAAGTCCCCCTGAATGAAATGATACCCCCTATGTATGGATACACATAGAGACGCAGCCACCAAACACCCCAAAACAGGAGCAATGCAGAAGGGCAATTGCAGTTGAAAATCTGGGGGCTGCGCTCTATGTGTACTACTTGCGGTTTTTCAGTCTAAACACCCCCAAACTCTGAAATAACCCCCACAAACCATATATTATCGTAAAGTGCACTTCTTCAGCTATTCAAAGACGCCATTCTTGCTTTTCTACATGGAGAATTGTGGCCGCAGTCCTTCGTAGAAGTCCGAGACTTGGTCTGAAATAAAGGAAAAAAGATATACAAAGCTAGATTTCTCCCTAACTATCCATGGTAACTACCAAAAACCTGCTCAATAACAATCTGCAAGTCCCCCTGAATGAAATGATACCCCCTATGTATGGATACACATAGAGACGCAGCCACCAAACACCCCAAAACAGGAGCAATGCAGAAGGACAATTGCAGTTGAAAATCTGGGGGCTGCGCTCTATGTGTACTACTTGTGGTTTTTCAGTCTAAACACCCCCAAACTCTGAAATAACCCCCACAAACTATATATTACCGTAAAGTGCACTTCTTCAGCTATTCAAAGACGCCATTCTTGCTTTTCTACACGGAGAATTGTGGCCGCAGTCCTTCGTAGAAGTCCGAGACTTGGTCTGAAATAAAGGAAAACAGATATACAAAGCTAGATTTCTCCCTAACTATCCATGGTAACTACCAAAAACCTGCTCAATAACAATCTGCAAGTCCCCCTGAATGAAATGATACCCCCTATGTATGGATACACATAGAGACGCAGCCACCAAACACCCCAAAACAGGAGCAATGCAGAAGGGCAATTGCAGTTGAAAATCTGGGGGCTGCGCTCTATGTGTACTACTTGTGGTTTTTCAGTCTAAACACCCCCAAACTCTGAAATAACCCCCACAAACTATATATTACCGTAAAGTGCACTTCTTCAGCTATTCAAAGACGCCATTCTTGCTTTTCTACATGGAGAATTGTGGCCGCAGTCCTTCGTAGAAGTCCGAGACTTGGTCTGAAATAAAGGAAAAAAGATATACAAAGCTAGATTTCTCCCTAACTATCCATGGTAACTACCTAAAACCTGCTCAATAACAATCTGCAAGTCCCCCTGAATGAAACGATACCCCCTATGTATGGATACACATAGAGACGCAGCCACCAAACACCCCAAAACAGGAGCAATGCAGAAGGGCAATTGCAGTTGAAAATCTGGGGGCTGCGCTCTATGTGTACTACTTGTGGTTTTTCAGTCTAAACACCCCTAAACTCTGAAATAACCCCCACAAACCATATATTACCGTAAAGTACACTTCTTCAGCTATTCAAAGACGCCATTCTTGCTTTTCTACACGGAGAATTGTGGACGCAGTCCTTCGCAGAAGTCCGAGACTTGGTCTGAAATAAAGGAAAAAAGATATACAAAGCTAGATTTCTCCCTAACTATCCATGGTAACTACCAAAAACCTGCTCAATAACAATCTGCAAGTCCCCCTGAATGAAATGATACCCCCTATGTATGGATACACATAGAGACGCAGCCACCAAACACCCCAAAACAGGAGCAATGCAGAAGGGCAATTGCAGTTGAAAATCTGGGGGCTGCGCTCTATTTGTACTACTTGTGGTTTTTCAGTCTAAACACCCCCAAACTCTGAAATAACCCGCACAAACTATATATTACCATAAAGTGCACTTCTTCAGCTATTCAAAGACGCCATTCTTGCTTTTCTACATGGAGAATTGTGGCCGCAGTCCTTCGTAGAAGTCCGAGACTTGGTCTGAAATAAAGGAAAAAAGATATACAAAGCTAGATTTCTCCCTAACTATCCATGGTAACTACCAAAAACCTGCTCAATAACAATCTGCAAGTCCCCCTGAATGAAATGATACCCCCTATGTATGGATACACATAGAGACGCAGCCACCAAACACCCCAAAACAGGAGCAATGCAGAAGGGCAATTGCAGTTGAAAATCTGGGGGCTGCGCTCTATGTGTACTACTTGTGGTTTTTCAGTCTAAACACCCCCAAACTCTGAAATAACCCCCACAAACTATATATTACCGTAAAGTGCACTTCTTCAGCTATTCAAAGACGCCATTCTTGCTTTTCTACACGGAGAATTGTGGCCGCAGTCCTTCGTAGAAGTCCGAGACTTGGTCTGAAATAAAGGAAAACAGATATACAAAGCTAGATTTCTCCCTAACTATCCATGGTAACTACCAAAAACCTGCTCAATAACAATCTGCAAGTCCCCCTGAATGAAATGATACCCCCTATGTATGGATACACATAGAGACGCAGCCACCAAACACCCCAAAACAGGAGCAATGCAGAAGGGCAATTGCAGTTGAAAATCTGGGGGCTGCGCTCTATGTGTACTACTTGTGGTTTTTCAGTCTAAACACCCCCAAACTCTGAAATAACCCCCACAAACTATATATTACCGTAAAGTGCACTTCTTCAGCTATTCAAAGACGCCATTCTTGCTTTTCTACATGGAGAATTGTGGCCGCAGTCCTTCGTAGAAGTCCGAGACTTGGTCTGAAATAAAGGAAAAAAGATATACAAAGCTAGATTTCTCCCTAACTATCCATGGTAACTACCTAAAACCTGCTCAATAACAATCTGCAAGTCCCCCTGAATGAAACGATACCCCCTATGTATGGATACACATAGAGACGCAGCCACCAAACACCCCAAAACAGGAGCAATGCAGAAGGGCAATTGCAGTTGAAAATCTGGGGGCTGCGCTCTATGTGTACTACTTGTGGTTTTTCAGTCTAAACACCCCCAAACTCTGAAATAACCCCCACAAACTATATATTACCGTAAAGTGCACTTCTTCAGCTATTCAAAGACGCCATTCTTGCTTTTCTACACGGAGAATTGTGGCCGCAGTCCTTCGTAGAAGTCCGAGACTTGGTCTGAAATAAAGGAAAACAGATATACAAAGCTAGATTTCTCCCTAACTATCCATGGTAACTACCAAAAACCTGCTCAATAACAATCTGCAAGTCCCCCTGAATGAAATGATACCCCCTATGTATGGATACACATAGAGACGCAGCCACCAAACACCCCAAAACAGGAGCAATGCAGAAGGGCAATTGCAGTTGAAAATCTGGGGGCTGCGCTCTATGTGTACTACTTGTGGTTTTTCAGTCTAAACACCCCCAAACTCTGAAATAACCCCCACAAACTATATATTACCGTAAAGTGCACTTCTTCAGCTATTCAAAGACGCCATTCTTGCTTTTCTACATGGAGAATTGTGGCCGCAGTCCTTCGTAGAAGTCCGAGACTTGGTCTGAAATAAAGGAAAAAAGATATACAAAGCTAGATTTCTCCCTAACTATCCATGGTAACTACCTAAAACCTGCTCAATAACAATCTGCAAGTCCCCCTGAATGAAACGATACCCCCTATGTATGGATACACATAGAGACGCAGCCACCAAACACCCCAAAACAGGAGCAATGCAGAAGGGCAATTGCAGTTGAAAATCTGGGGGCTGCGCTCTATGTGTACTACTTGTGGTTTTTCAGTCTAAACACCCCCAAACTCTGAAATAACCCCCACAAACTATATATTACCGTAAAGTGCACTTCTTCAGCTATTCAAAGACGCCATTCTTGCTTTTCTACACGGAGAATTGTGGCCGCAGTCCTTCGTAGAAGTCCGAGACTTGGTCTGAAATAAAGGAAAACAGATATACAAAGCTAGATTTCTCCCTAACTATCCATGGTAACTACCAAAAACCTGCTCAATAACAATCTGCAAGTCCCCCTGAATGAAATGATACCCCCTATGTATGGATACACATAGAGACGCAGCCACCAAACACCCCAAAACAGGAGCAATGCAGAAGGGCAATTGCAGTTGAAAATCTGGGGGCTGCGCTCTATGTGTACTACTTGTGGTTTTTCAGTCTAAACACCCCCAAACTCTGAAATAACCCCCACAAACTATATATTACCGTAAAGTGCACTTCTTCAGCTATTCAAAGACGCCATTCTTGCTTTTCTACATGGAGAATTGTGGCCGCAGTCCTTCGTAGAAGTCCGAGACTTGGTCTGAAATAAAGGAAAAAAGATATACAAAGCTAGATTTCTCCCTAACTATCCATGGTAACTACCTAAAACCTGCTCAATAACAATCTGCAAGTCCCCCTGAATGAAACGATACCCCCTATGTATGGATACACATAGAGACGCAGCCACCAAACACCCCAAAACAGGAGCAATGCAGAAGGGCAATTGCAGTTGAAAATCTGGGGGCTGCGCTCTATGTGTACTACTTGTGGTTTTTCAGTCTAAACACCCCCAAACTCTGAAATAACCCCCACAAACTATATATTACCGTAAAGTGCACTTCTTCAGCTATTCAAAGACGCCATTCTTGCTTTTCTACATGGAGAATTGTGGCCGCAGTCCTTCGTAGAAGTCCGAGACTTGGTCTGAAATAAAGGAAAAAAGATATACAAAGCTAGATTTCTCCCTAACTATCCATGGTAACTACCTAAAACCTGCTCAATAACAATCTGCAAGTCCCCCTGAATGAAACGATACCCCCTATGTATGGATACACATAGAGACGCAGCCACCAAACACCCCAAAACAGGAGCAATGCAGAAGGGCAATTGCAGTTGAAAATCTGGGGGCTGCGCTCTATGTGTACTACTTGTGGTTTTTCAGTCTAAACACCCCTAAACTCTGAAAAAACCCCCACAAACCATATATTACCGTAAAGTACACTTCTTCAGCTATTCAAAGACGCCATTCTTGCTTTTCTACACGGAGAATTGTGGCCGCAGTCCTTCGCAGAAGTCCGAGACTTGGTCTGAAATAAAGGAAAAAAGATATACAAAGCTAGATTTCTCCCTAACTATCCATGGTAACTACCAAAAACCTACTCAATAACAATCTGCAAGTCCCCCTGAATGAAATGATACCCCCTATGTATGGATACACATAGAGACGCAGCCACCAAACACCCCAAAACAGGAGCAATGCAGAAGGGCAATTGCAGTTGAAAATCTGGGGGCTGCGCTCTATGTGTACTACTTGTGGTTTTTCAGTCTAAACACCCCCAAACTCTGAAATAACCCCCACAAACTATATATTACCGTAAAGTGCACTTCTTCAGCTATTCAAAGACGCCATTCTTGCTTTTCTACATGGAGAATTGTGGCCGCAGTCCTTCGTAGAAGTCCGAGACTTGGTCTGAAATAAAGGAAAAAAGATATACAAAGCTAGATTTCTCCCTAACTATCCATGGTAACTACCTAAAACCTGCTCAATAACAATCTGCAAGTCCCCCTGAATGAAACGATACCCCCTATGTATGGATACACATAGAGACGCAGCCAACAAACACCCCAAAACAGGAGCAATGCAGAAGGGCAATTGCAGTTGAAAATCTGGGGGCTGCGCTCTATGTGTACTACTTGTGGTTTTTCAGTCTAAACACCCCTAAACTCTGAAATAACCCCCACAAACCATATATTACCGTAAAGTACACTTCTTCAGCTATTCAAAGACGCCATTCTTGCTTTTCTACACGGAGAATTGTGGCCGCAGTCCTTCGCAGAAGTCCGAGACTTGGTCTGAAATAAAGGAAAAAAGATATACAAAGCTAGATTTCTCCCTAACTATCCATGGTAACTACCTAAAACCTGCTCAATAACAATCTGCAAGTCCCCTGAATGAAACGATACCCCCTATGTATGGATACACATAGAGACGCAGCCACCAAACACCCCAAAACAGGAGCAATGCAGAAGGGCAATTGCAGTTGAAAATCTGGGGGCTGCGCTCTATGTGTACTACTTGTGGTTTTTCAGTCTAAACACCCCTAAACTCTGAAATAACCCCCACAAACCATATATTACCGTAAAGTACACTTCTTCAGCTATTCAAAGACGCCATTCTTGCTTTTCTACACGGAGAATTGTGGCCGCAGTCCTTCGCAGAAGTCCGAGACTTGGTCTGAAATAAAGGAAAAAAGATATACAAAGCTAGATTTCTCCCTAACTATCCATGGTAACTACCAAAAACCTGCTCAATAACAATCTGCAAGTCCCCCTGAATGAAATGATACCCCCTATGTATGGATACACATAGAGACGCAGCCACCAAACACCCCAAAACAGGAGCAATGCAGAAGGGCAATTGCAGTTGAAAATCTGGGGGCTGCGCTCTATGTGTACTACTTGTGGTTTTTCAGTCTAAACACCCCTAAACTCTGAAATAACCCCCACAAACCATATATTACCGTAAAGTACACTTCTTCAGCTATTCAAAGACGCCATTCTTGCTTTTCTACACGGAGAATTGTGGCCGCAGTCCTTCGCAGAAGTCCGAGACTTGGTCTGAAATAAAGGAAAAAAGATATATACAAAGCTAGATTTCTCCCTAACTATCCATGGTAACTACCAAAAACCTGCTCAATAACAATCTGCAAGTCCCCCTGAATGAAATGATACCCCTATGTATGGATACACATAGAGACGCAGCCACCAAACACCCCAAAACAGGAGCAATGCAGAAGGGCAATTGCAGTTGAAAATCTGGGGGCTGCGCTCTATGTGTACTACTTGTGGTTTTTCAGTCTAAACACCCCCAAACTCTGAAATAACCCCCACAAACTATATATTACCGTAAAGTGCACTTCTTCAGCTATTCAAAGACGCCATTCTTGCTTTTCTACACGGAGAATTGTGGCCGCAGTCCTTCGCAGAAGTCCGAGACTTGGTCTGAAATAAAGGAAAAAAGATATACAAAGCTAGATTTCTCCCTAACTATCCATGGTAACTACCAAAAACTTGCTCAATAACAATCTACAAGTCCCCTGAATGAAATGATACCCCCTATGTATGGATACACATAGAGACACAGCCACCAAACACCCCAAAACAGGGACAATGCATAATATTGGGGCTGTGAATTTATATGAGGTTCTCAACTTTTCTCATCCTAAACTGCACCTTTTCTGTTAAACCCCCACAAACCATATATTTTTGAAAAGTACACTTCATTAGATATTCAAAGATGCCATTCTTACTTTTCTACACGGAGAATTGTGGCCGCAGTCCTTCGTAGAAGTCCGAGACTTGGCCTGAAATAAAGGAAAAAAGATATACAAAGCTAGATTTCTCCCTAAGTATCCATGGTAACTACCAAAAACCTGCTCAATAACAATCTGCAAGTCCCCCTGAATGAAATGATACCCCCTATGTATGGATACACATAGAGACACAGCCACCAAACACTCCAAAACAGGGACAATGCATAATATTGGGGCTGCGAATTTATACGAGGTTCTCAACTTTTCTAATCCTAAACTGCACCTTTTCTGTTAAATAACCCCCACAAACCATATATTTTTGAAAAGTACACTTCATTAGATATTCAAAGATGCCATTCTTACTTTTCTACACGGAGAATTGTGGCCGCAGTCCTTCGTAGAAGTCCGAGACTTGGCCTGAAATAAAGGAAAAAAGATATACAAAGCTAGATTTCTCCCTAAGTATCCATGGTAACTACCAAAAACCTGCTCAATAACAATCTGCAAGTCCCCCTGAATGAAATGATACCCCCTATGTATGGATACACATAGAGACACAGCCACCAAACACTCCAAAACAGGGACAATGCATAATATTGGGGCTGCGAATTTATACGAGGTTCTCAACTTTTCTAATCCTAAACTGCACCTTTTCTGTTAAATAACCCCCACAAACCATATATTTTTGAAAAGTACACTTCATTAGATATTCAAAGATGCCATTCTTACTTTTCTACACGGAGAATTGTGGCCGCAGTCCTTCGTAGAAATCCGAGACTTGGTCTGAAATAAAGGAAAAAAAGATATACAAACTTAGATTTCCCCCTAAGTTTCCATGGTAACTAACAAAAACCTGCTCAATAACAATCTGCAAGTCCCCCTGAATAAAATGATACCCCATATGTATGCATAAACATAGAGACACAGCCACCAAACATCCCAAAACAGGGACAATGCGTAATATTGGTGCTGTGAATTTAGGTGCATGTATCCATATATCATCTGAAACTGTCCCTTACTGATGAAATAACCCCCAAAAACTAAGATTTCTTGAAAATAAACACCTTCAACTATTCAGAGATGCCATTCATGCTTTACTGCGTGGAGAATTTTGGCCACATTCTGCATTGTAGAACTCTGCTTTGGTCTGAAATAAAGGAAAAGATAGTATACAAAGTTAAGATTTATCTCCCAGGGAATTTTGGGACCACTTTATGGATCTGCATCTGGGTGCTACTACCCAAAAATATATTTCACTCACCTATTCGGATATATTGTAGTGGAGTGTCTTTGAGTTCCATCTGTCCTGTGGTGTTACGATACGAATTCCTTTGCTTCTTCCTACACTATTTCGCCAATGACAAAATCTGTACCACATTTACAAATACATTTTCCAACAGAAACCATAGTAAATTTGGCCCATAAATTATGCAAGTGTCCTAAGAAGTTTAGGAATTTAGGTGGCAACAATGAGGATTGGGGCATTAGCAGCTGAAATACTCACAAATCCAGAGATACCTAAATCTACAAAAACAAATGCAAATGTTGCTCAGAAATACAGACAAAACTATAGATAACTGCGCTGATAGACGAGCTTTTGAGGTGCCAGTAAAATAAAAGACTTGTAGCATCAGCATTAGAGATGCACATCATCCCACGTATTCATCACGCACCACAAGTTCTATCGTGTGCCCTCTCGCCAACCAGCACCTCATTTTGCTATTTACCACCAGCGCAATAGAAGTGCTATCCATAACACAACTGGTCTAAAACACCATTGCTCAACACAAAAGCTGAATGCCTAGACTAAGAACAATTGGAGTAGACACTCGCACACCCGTTGTGCAGGTATATAGCTTTGCTCGGTGCACAGTGAATGGAGGATACGGTGGCCTCCTAGTAACGTCTTGTATCTGCAGGGCAAGCCCTAGCAAAGGTTTTTACTGCGGTGGCACCACGGCAGTAAAAACCTTTGCAAGGGCTTGCCCTGCAGATACAAGTCTCGTGTGCTAGTGTGGTTTTTTGATTTAGACTAAGAACAAACCTACAGTACATACAAGTTTTTACTGCTACATTGCACTGCTCACCCAGTGCCAAATCCTATATAAAAAAATCAAAGATCACTACTATACAGAAAAAAAACTGTCATTGTTTGCCTTGTCAAACTTTTTTTTTTTATTAACAACATCTATACCTAGTTATAAGCGAAGTAGCGACCTGCCAAAATGTTAGATCTCAATAGGGGGGCTTGAATCTGAAAAACCACTCCACAAAAAAAAAAAAGAAAAAGAAAAGTATCACTCTGCCAGCACACCTAAACAGCTACTGCTAGCATGTGCATAAAAACCTAGAGCATGCCAAGTTTACTATACAGATTTACTAAATCCTTTTACCACCAACAAACCCAGAGAGCCCTAACCTACCAACACAACACAGAATTCAAGCCCTCTCGTAGTGTACCACAGTGTGGTACACCTCAAAACAGGGTTGGAAACACAAAGCAGGCTTGCTAGGACACTTGGGACAAAAATACAGCACATCTTTTCTAACACCCCTGGAACGGCAAACCTTACAAGCTCTCTGGGCATATCTTTTATTAGGAGTTGGTGGAATTTGGGCAATGAAATGCTTACCCACCATTCGGGCAACATTGTCATTGCCAGGCATTTCTGGAACCTCCTGTACATCACCAAACAAAAGGGCAGGGAGCAGCTGCAGCAGATAATTGTAAAAACTCAATTTTGGGCCTGGTACTGCCGTTTTGTAAACGACATAAGAATTATAAAGGGCCATTTGGATCATATAAATTGCGGCTTTTTTGTACCAGGCCCTGGTTTTTCTGGTGGCGTCGTAATAAGTTTGGATTTGGTCGGTTTTATCGACGCCACCCATATGCTTACTATATTCTTTACAACAGAGTGGCTTTGATTTTGCGGGCCTATCACCACTTCTGTGTTGGACAACTACACTCTCATTGTGGATAGTAGTAAGCATAAAAACATTTTTGGTGTCTGCAAATTTTAATGCCAGGAGCTCATCGCTTCTTAGAGCATGTACTTCTCCACGTTTCAATTTCTTATCCACCAGTTCCTTGGGCAGTCCTCTGCGGTTACGCCTAACAGTGCCACAAGCTGGGGTGTCCAACCAGTAAAGGGTTCTGAATAAGGGGATGCTTGTGTAAAAGTTATCCACGTATAAGAGGTAACCTTGGCCCAACAGTGGAGTAATGAGCTCCCAGACAATTTTACCACTGACAGTCAAGTCAAGGGGACAGCCGGGGGGGTCCAAATTAGTGTCCTTTCCCTCGTAGATCATGAAAAAACTAGTATAGCCCGAGCTGCTTTCACAGAGTTTGTAAAATTTCATCCCATATCGAGCACGCTTACTAGGGATGTATTGGCGAAATTTTAGGCGCCCTTTGAAGAGCAAAAGGGACTCGTCCACACATATATTTTGGGAGGGGGAGTAGACCTCTGTGAAGCGCTGAGACAGGCTATCTATAAGGGGCCTCAATTTGTAAAGCCTGTCGTAACCGGGCTCATTAGGGGGAACAGCCGCTGCATTGTCGTTAAAATGAAGAAACCGCAGTAAAATTTGATAACGGTTTCTTGGCATAACGGCTGAAAAAAGAGGGATGGAAAGGACTGTAGTGGTATCCCAGTATGAAGCTAAGGTGTTGCGTTCTACGAGTCCCATTGCCAATGTGAGCGCCAGGAATCTTTTGATTTAATTTACAGTAGTGGGATACCACGCCTGGGCTCTTGAATACCCTGGTATAGGATGGCTGGCAAGATACTGCTCAGCGTATAAATTTGTGTAATGGACCATGTCCTGTAGGATGGCCTCTGTGATAAAAAGATTGAAGAAATCTAGGATTTCAAAGTTAGTGGTGTCCACCTTGACGCCCGTGACTGCAGTGAATGGGGGAATTTCAGGGGCATAATTACAGGGAGGCCCCCACATAGGCGCTCCAACTGCTGCATCACCACTACCCTCACCCTCTTCTACCTCCATGGGTGCATCTGGCACACTGCCACCAGCCTCTCCCTCTTCTTCTACTTCTTCAGCAGTAAGTGTGCCGCCACTACTAGCCTCTGCGCTAATAGTGCTGCTATCACCAACCTCTGATTCATCAGTAGAGTCATCAGATGGGACATACTCCGAATCAGAATTGCTAAATTCCTCTGAGCTGGAGTCCTCACAATACCTAGCCGCTTCTGCAGCGGTATAAAACCGTTTGGCCATTGTGCCAGAAAAATACAGACCACTGCAAAACTAGTAACAACTGCAAAGCAAGAAGCTCCTAAATCCAATCCAGCAAGATTTGACCAACTGCTAATACAAACAACCAGAGGGAAAAAAAAAAGGCAGCAAGATCTGACCAACAGTTAACCACTGCTAAAACAAACAACCAGAAGAAAAAGGAAAAAAAAGAAGGCAGCAAGATCTGACCAACAGTTAACCACTGCTAAAACAAACAACCAGAAGAAAAAGGAAAAAAAAGAAGGCAGCAAGATCTGACCAACAGTTAACCACTGCTAAAACAAACAACCAGAAGAAAAAGGAAAAAAAAGAAGGCAGCAAGATCTGACCAACAGTTAACCACTGCTAAACAAACAACCAGAAGAAAAAGGAAAAAAAAGAAGGCAGCAAGATCTGACCAACAGTTAACCACTGCTAAAACAAACCAGAAGAAAAAGGAAAAAAAAGAAGGCAGCAAGATCTGACCAACAGTTAACCACTGCTAAAACAAACCAGAAGAAAAAGGAAAAAAAAGAAGGCAGCAAGATCTGACCAACAGTTAATCACTGCTAAAACAAACAACCAGAAGAAAAAGAAAAAAAAGAAGGCAGCAAGATCTGACCAACAGTTAACCCCTGCTAAAATAAACAACAAGAATAAAAAAAAAAAGAAGGCAGCAAGATCTGACCAACAGTTAACCCCTGCTAATACAAACACCAAGAAGAAGAAAAAAAAGAAGGCAGCAAGATTTGACCAACAGTTAACCCCTGCTAATACAAACAATCAGAAGAAGAAAAAAAAACTAGAACTTGAACTCCTTCCAGAAATCTACAGAATAGATTACAGACAAGACACTGCACGTGCCCAAAATCGAAAAGAACCTTTTGGGGGCACTAAACAAGCAAACAGGGCAAAGGAACAGTCTGGAATAAAATCACCCAAAGCACTAAAACCAACAGCTATTGGAATGAAATCGGGGGCCAGAAACCTAAATCAACCAGCGTCACTGCAAACACAACTTTTTTTGGGGCACTAAACAAGTAGCAAAGGGCAATGCAAATGAAAAACAGAATAAAACAACAAAATGTAATAAAAATCAGCTAAAGCAATAAAAACCAACAGCTATTGGAATGAAATCAGGGGCCAGAAACCTAGACCAACCAGCGTCACTGCAAAGGCAAACTTTTTTGGGGGCACTAAACAAGCAGCAAAGGGCAAAGCAGAATAAAACAACAAAATATAAGAAAAAAAACTAGAACTTGAACTCCTTCCAGAAATCTACAGAATAGATTACAGACAAGACACTGCACGTGCCCAAAATCGAAAAGAACCTTTTGGGGGCACTAAACAAGCAAACAGGGCAAAGGAACAGTCTGGAATAAAATCACCCAAAGCACTAAAACCAACAGCTATTGGAATGAAATCGGGGGCCAGAAACCTAAACCAACCAGCGTCACTGCAAACAACTTTTTTTGGGGCACTAAACAAGTAGCAAAGGGCAATGCAAATGAAAAACAGAATAAAACAACAAAATGTAATAAAAATCAGCTAAAGCACAAAAACAACAGCTATTGGAATGAAATCGGGGGCCAGAAACCTAGACCAACCAGCGTCACTGCAAAGGCAAACTTTTTTGGGGGCACTAAACAAGCAGCAAAGGGCAAAGCAGAATAAAACAACAAAATATAATAAAAATCAGCTAAGACAATAAAAATAACAGCTATTGGAATGAAATTGGTGGTTAGAAACCTTGATCCACCAACGTCACTGTAAAGGCACCAAACAGCAAATAAAGTGAAAATGCAATATAATAGATATAAAACACAAAGCAACAATGAAAATGGTAAAAAACTGCAAAAATACAATAAAATAAAGCAGATAATTATAGAACAAGAGTAGAAATAAAGTTTTAGCAAAAAAAAAACCAACTACTAAAGAAAGCAAAGAAAGAAAGAAAAGAAAAGAAGTATAGGGGAAAGAAAAAGTGTAGAAGTGTGAGTGTGTGTGTGAGTGTGTGTGTGAGTGTGAGTGTGTGCTTGGCAAAGATGCCTGTAAGTGTGTGAGTGTACAAAAGTGTGCTAAATGATAAAGACAGAAGAAAAAAATATTCAAAAAAAAACAAACCAAATTTAGAGAGATTAGAAGGAAACAAGTAAAATAAAAGGTGTAAGGGTGTTGTTGTTCAGCTCACTGAATCCAAGGCAGGCAATCAAGGCGACCAAACCAGCAGGAGAACCGCAGGAAGGCAGCAGGAGGGCTCCAACAGACACAAGTGCGCAGTAGGAGTGAAAGGGGAGGCGTCAGGAGGGCTGGATTTATTTGGGCAGCAGGAGCGCGTCACAGCCATGCGCCCTGCGTGCGCCCTGCGCTCCTATTGGTTCCAGCGACGATCGGTGGGGAGACCGGTGAGTATGACCGGTTTTGCTCGTTGCCTAGGGGGTTCTGCCAGCATCTAACGTGCGCTTGCGGTTTTAAATGCAACCGCTGCGCACTGGAACCCGGAAGTGCTGGAGATCGTAGAATCTACGATCTGTGGCACTTTGGTCCTTTGATCCACAGAACGTAGATTCTACGATCTGTGGCACTTAAAGGGTTAAAAAAGGAACTGTTGTGCCTTCAGCACTGTTTTATTGTTTGTACTGCATCACCTTGTCATTTACTTGTATGGTTTGTGCACTGTTATAGAAATGTCCTTCTTAGGCCACCATACCCTTCCCATGTGTCCCTATGTAATACCAGGAAATGATTAGTATAGATGCCATCTTTACAGTGTTCACAGCTAGAGAATCTGCAGCAATCCTACCCCACCCAGCCTCGTGGCAGCATTGTTGTTTTACACCTTGCCCTTTGTTGATAAAACTGAAGCTCAATATCCTGTGTCAGTGGATAAATGAAGCTGCATGTCAAGCTACACACTACCCCAGGGCAACACGTAGTGAGGACAGAACAGAAACTTTCACTTTTACCCATTGATAAATACTATTTGAAAAATCCCAAAGTAATGAATGGAGAGTGGTGGAATTTTACACTAGTGGACTGGGGTGATCTCATACACTCTTTGATAAATCTGCCCCTCAATTTCACACACTCACCACATTTGAGTTAGGTTATTATTAAATGTTTTAGTTTTTATCTCTTTCAGTTTTAACAATAGTGTACAACCCTTTTAATGAAACCCATTAAGATACTATCCCAAGCAGCCTGAAATTCAATATCATCGAAATCAAAGTTGAATCAATAATCACAAATCTTTATTTCACTTTCGGGTTAATATTTTGACAGAAATAGTTTTCAGTGTTACTTTCCAAACCACTTGTAAGGGCTAGGTGTGCTACTCATGCCAAACATAAAGCAAATAGTATGTATCTGTATGTAACCATTGTGTATTTACCTTTTAAATCTGTTTGATAAAGCTACTGTACATAAGGAAAATGTCAGTATTGTCAGAAATAGTGTATATTTTAACATGCAATGTTAAGCAGACATTATAAGTTATTTGTAACATATTTTCATTTTCTAATGCCTAGTAAAGAACAGCAGTGGGGTAATGGCAGATATATTTCAGAGCCTTAATCCAGGAAATGTACTGAATAATGTACTGTATAACATGCCATCCTATAAAATGCAAACTGAACATTGGGAAGAGCAGTATTAGTGCTGTGGAGGCTGCATGTGATCAGGAGATGAGAGGCACATGGACAGACTGAGGACCAGCACATGCAAAGGAAGTGATACAGCAGTGACTGGAGACCTGAGAGGGTATAAAAGGAGTTACAGGTACCTTGGAGAGTGACTGTCTGGACCAGGTAGCAGGACTGCAGCAGTGCAAAGACAAGCAAACAAGTTTCTGTCCAGGGAAAGGAGCAGAGCCGGAACAGCTGAGCAGCAGAATTGAACTGCATTGGTAAAAGAGCTAAGAGGCCTCCAGCACCAGAAGCAGGCAATGGACAGAGGATTATTTCAGGCAGCTGTGAAATACTGATGGGTCCAGATAATAGGTGAGCAACTGTACCAACTTGTACCCCAAGTCTTCACATTATCAAGGAATGCATTTTAGTCAGTTCTGGCCAGAACTGCCCTCCCAGCAGCATCCTTTCCTTTTCTTCTCAGATGGCCATCTTGGAACCAGTTAATGTGCCAATTACCCAGAGACAAGTTTAGCAATTCTTTTGCCAAAGTCTTCAATGGACACTAAAGTTTCCTAGGCACTAGGTTTAAGAACTCATTGTGGATACCACACTTATTAAGTGCCTCCTTCTGTCACAAAGACTGCCACAAACCACTGCTGTTCTCATCTCATAACCGGAACCTCTTACAACCATTCGATTCAGGTCCCGCAACCCAAGCGACTGTACTAAGTGGCTCCTGGGTGATGATGCAAATATATAATCCAGTATTTAATGCAGTTTGTCCTCTCATATTAAAGTTGTAGGCACAGGTTCTGTTAAGATATTTTAGGATTACTTTGTATTATTGTTGTGTTAAACATTGTTATATGTTAATGAAAGGAAAGGGGTTATCTATAATTCTTCCTAAGTGAAATAAGAAATAGAAGCTAACTGCTATTCCGTGAGTTATTAAGCATGTTATGTATTGTTTCTATATAGTATATGACTATATCAAGTAATATTATATGCAGACTGTTCAGACACTGCTGTGAATGTTAACAGTGGAGGTTATGTCTGTTGGCTACATAAGTAAAAAGGTAATTATTTTCTTTGTAAAACCAGTAAACTGCAGTTAAGCTTCCAGTGTTGTTCTTTATTTTTGGAATCACCAATCATTTGGTAAATCAGCAACTGTGAACCTAACAGGGACTCTTCCAACTCCATATTTGCTATAAGGAGAAGCAACATATAAAAGACAATATAAGGCTAATACATTTGACAAAGAAAGCATATTTGGTGGTGACATAGTCCTTACACACTCCTTAGATAAGCCAAGGAAATAAATACAATCCTTTCCATAAACCAATATTCCAATTCCAAATATTATGGGGCTAAAAATATCACTTTAATTCACCGAATCATACTCTATTCAATCCTTTCTGTTTAGAAACAGAATTGTTGCTTAAATCCCATAATCCAACTAAGTCAGCCAGCAAAAAAAGGAAGAAATGAATCAATAATAAAATAATATAATAAAACACTTTGCAGTGTCAGTCCTGAACTTGTAAATAGCTTTCTGGCTGCTTCCTCTCTTTCAATTGTATCTTATAAACCTACAAAGAAGCCAATAAGGAGACAACTGAAAAGCCGCTTGTGCTGGTATTCCTAGTAAAGAGAATATCATAGAAGGCAGTGGATGTTAATAAATAATAAACATTCAGAATGGTCACTAAATAGACTAGGGAGCACAGCTCCATACTTTGTTCAAATTGGGTACATATAAAAGCCCCTTAACTTTTTAGGACAGAACGAATAAAAAATGGATATGCCAAGAGGTTTTCATCAAGCATTCTTCCTTCTGCAATCCACCTTGCAAATAAGTTAAAACATTAACTTTACTGTGCAGCCATACCCCCACCAGGTGAAGTCTGCCCAGTTAGAACAGGATGAGAACAGTTTGCAGTCTGAAGAAGCCTTAGTATGGAGCCATTCCACCAAAAAAGAGTGTCTTACCAACTGACTATGATATTTCACTTGCTGGTGGTGTGGCTGCCAAGTGAGGTTAATCCAAATGACAATACAGTATATATTTATGTGGTTGTGTGATTTTGCTGATGGTTTTTGGTAGTCAATCAATATTTAAATGTTAATACTGTTCGTTATTATGTTTTGGAAACTATTTTATTTCTTTCAGTGGGAGGAGGAAGAGGGGTCATAGAGGGAATAGCGGTTGCGAATGAGATACCTTTGAGAATCTTTTTATTTAATTTGATTTATGTTCTTGAGAAAGAAGGGATAAACAACAGCAGAAGCACGCAGTAGTGCTTGCAATATTAAAATTAGGCTAGACGCAAGGGTAATTTTTTTCAATCTTGTTCAATTTATATTTCTTAAAGGGGTAGTTCACCTTTAAACAACTAGTGTTTTCAGATAGATCACCAGAAATAATGACTTTTTCTAATTACTTTCTATTTTCTATGTGTCACCGTTTTTCTAATATTGAAGTGTACAGTGTCATTTTCACCTTCTAAAGCTGCTCTTGGAGGGGGGTCGCCGACCCTGTAAACTGTTTTAAATTGATACATTTAATTGATACATTTCTTATCTTTGTCCCTGCTGAGCAGACTCTGGTTTTCATTACAGGCAGTTGTTAGAATTAATACAATAGTTGCTAATACTCCAGAGATGTTGCTGAGAAATCTACTAAATGTATCAACTAAATGTAAAAGTTTAGCGTCTGCACATGAATTACTGAGCTGCCAGACTCAAACACCAGAGACAGGGACATTAAACTTTAAACTTAGATTTAGACAGTTAAAAATAAATAATTCAAAGTAATTGAAGAAGTCTTTATTTCTGGGGAACAATCTGAAAACAACTGAACTGAAAAAAAGTGTTTGGAAGGTGAACTACCCCTTTAAGCCAATTTTCTATAACATAAAAAGAAAAACGAATTACTATAACCATTTTTGATGGACCCAATTTTTTGTACAATGGAAGGGTTTTTTATACAACACAAATATAAACCTTGGGATGATCATGGTTTGTTGTTTGGAACTTGATGTGGCTATTTCTTCCTGAGTTCCACCAAGGTCCCTTGGTTCCCTGCATTAGGCTCCCAGCTACATTCATCTTTCTCCAGGATGCAACATATTTTTTCACCAGCCTGCCCTCCTAGGCTGAAAAGTAAATTATACAATGAGGGAAAGTTTACCTATTCTTCTACATCACATAAATAGAAACTTTGAGGATTACGTCATTAACCCAATTTACAAATGTGTCACAGTCCCCATAATCAAATCCTACTTACCCAGGTACACATATGATAATATATAAAAATAGCACACAATAATTGGCTGCATTATAACATATAAGCATCAAGAGCTCCTTTATGATGGAGTCCATGAATCATCCTACGTGATGATTATAAGCAGTCCTTTGTATTAGATTTAGTATTTTGGTGCATCAGGTTATCTTGGGTAAGTTTTTGTTTTTTGTACATGTAACGCTTTCTTGGCCTATTCTGCCAATTAGGAGTTAAAGGTGACCAGCTAGGTAGTGAGCATGGGTTACATTGCGAATCTTCACCCAGGGCAGAGCCTTCGCCAAATGGAAGCTTCCCCTCAAACCGTAGTTGAACTACAACTCACAGGCATTTAAGTGTAAAATAGAATAATGGACGCCAGGAGGTTCTTTAAAAAGGTAAAACAGGAGCACAGATTTATTATGCCAGAGGCAAATGACCACAGGTTTACTTACAAATATAGGTAGGATACAGCAGATGGAATCACTTGGGACATAGTAAGGATCACAGTCAGACAGAAGCGACTCCTTTAGGTATTTGCAGATAGGTGTACATCAATTCCCAGTAAACCGACATTGCCAGTGAGGGGATCAGGATCAATCAGGTAAGGTAAAGGTAGTCCTTTGCTAAACTAGATGCCTATCAACTGAGTTCCCTGCTCTAAAGGCAAACAGGCCTTGTGGGAAGCTAGTTCCTTCTACAATCCTTGTTGGAGCGACAACTGCTCTTTCTGCTACACCTCTCTGTCTTACTCTCCTAGAGAGTCTATTACAGGAGCTTACTATGCTAGCTGTTCCTCATTCACGGGGTTACCTGGTCCCCGACTTAAGCACCAAAGGTGTCAGGTCCCTCTGGGGTAAATGCTTACTGGCGCCTATGGTGATCCCAGGCTCAATGGGGATTCACCTAGCAGCAGCACCAGGAGCCAAAGAGAAAGAGGACACTCCCTGCACAACACTATATAGCAGTGTGGCAGGGGAGTGTCATTACACTCTTTGTCCAATAGGTGTGGATGTTACACTTTACCAGTTACAAGGGCTTGGCCCAATAACAAGGGAAAAGAGAACTACATACAAAAGATAGGGGATTAACTTGGGCTTGGCCCAATAACAAGGGAAAAGAGAACTACATACAAAAGGTAGGGTATTAACTCTATAGGGATAGGATATCCTATAGGTCCCTACATACACTTTGCACAATGCAAGTCAGTTTTACCAGTATGCCAGGCAATAAGGCTAGTAAAAGGATAAGAACACAAATGGAGAATGATCCAAGCATGTTAAAGGCATTCCCTGGGCGAATAGCCTTGCACATCTGGCCTATGCCTTATTTCCACTGCCAACTCAGGAAACTTTCCATTTAACAGATGATAGGTAAATGGCTTTTCTATCTGCATTACTAAACAGAACAGTTAGTGCACTGTTTACTAAAATACTAATTTTGTAATCCAATCTCATTTGCAGCTTTGGAAAATGCAGTCATAGAGGCAAACCCCCAACTGTCCACTGTCTACAAATTAATCCCTTAAAGTATTTTATCACAATGACTATTTAATTGTATAGTTAAAAATACAGTCTTATTCTACAGAACATATCTTGAATATAAAATGTGTGTGTGTGTTGGTTTAGCAAGCTTCTTATTAGCCCTCCTGCAAATAAATAAGTTGATTGCTCCAAGCGAAGATTTTCCTCAAAAGCTGAAAATCATTAAGGCAGAAAAATATAAACATATTTTAAAGTATGCATGTAATAATCAGCACATCCTTAGCATGGTGCAAAGGGACTGCAGAGCCGTGTGAACAGAAAGTCACATTGCTTCAGACACAGGTGTGAAGTAGCTATTACGATCCTAATGGGAAAAGCCTGTCCAAGAGATCTAAAGGAAACTGAGCAGATGGAGATTTTTAATGACTACGTTTTACAGAGCAACACATTTGCAGAGCATCATTGTAGTTCACAGGTTTTATGCATTGTGTGCTTGATATACAGTATTTCCTCTGCAGCAGTTTCCTCCTTGATAAATGGTGTATGACATTGTTGTATAAAGCACTAGCAAATCTCATTTGGTGTATGGTGAAGTTTCCTTTCTGTGTACAGTAAATCTCCTGGAACACATATGGTAAACAGAAAATATATAATTAAATTAGGCGTACATACACAAAAGCTGCAAACCATATGCTGTAAATTACTCATGTATCAGAAATAGGGGAGAAAAGAATGAAGTATTAGAAGTGGTTTATAACAAGAAATGGTCTGCTGTTAGCTTTTGTTCTCCAGTAATTATATGTAATCCAAAATATATGTTTCAGCATCAAAAACAAAAAAACCATAAGATAACACAATATGTCTGTATAACACACAAACAATCCCAATATGTCAGTAAAAAAGAAAAAAACAATTCCATCTAGTTATACACATTTAAAATTATGTTTATCTGTTTCAAAAATTAAATTTATGGGTGAGCCATCATTATATTTTAAACAAATGGAAATCAAAGAAGTAAGAGGTCTGAAACTTGCAGTGAATAGTTAACACTTTTGGGCAGATTTACTAAAGGGCGAACTGGCCGTCCATAGAGAAAATTCACAATCCACAGGGACATTGTCAATTTATAAACAGGCGTAGAGGACAATTCGCTAGTGAAATAGACCATCGCTAGTGCAGTTTTTCACCCTTTCGCCAGGCGCCTTTTCGATCAGGTGATCGATCATTACTCCGCAAATTCACTGAAGTGCAAATTTTACATTGTTACCCATTTCGCCAGAGTTTCCTTCGCCAGCTTAGACCTGGCGAATTTATAAGGTGAAGCTACATCCTCCTCAATCCTATGCCAGTGACATCATATCCTTTATGCTGAAAAGTTATAAAAAAAAAAGTAATAAAAATAATCATCCACATTTCTATATTGTATTTATAAGTTGCAACTGCTAAAAAATGTTCATATAACAATTATTTTTAGCAATTTAAGGGGCATGTCACATTTATTTTAAAGTGGGCTCATGTCATGTCTCATGTCTAGAGGATCTATTTTGCCTTTATTTTGCTTCCTTGAACATTTTTAATAATAAGTGACCACTTCAAGCAATTTTCCCAACATCACTAATAAGGACATATATATGACCTTTATGTACTCATTCTATTCAAATTGACCTAGGCGTAAGTGTATTAATGAAGTTTCGCTAGGCAGAAATGTTAGTAAAAGTTCACCATGAAATGCTTGTGCTGACGAATTTACTCTAGTGAGATGCAACTTCACATATTAGTGAATTAGAGTAGTGGTAGCGAATTAGCGCCTGACTAAGTGTTGCAAATTGTGGCAAAGCCTTCGCCCTTTCTCTTAACAATTCCCTAAGCCACAAAATACACACATCCAACTGCTGTATTTTAGGCCCACAAAATTAGAAAGCAACCATTTCTATGTACTACCTGAGGAACCAAGCATTTCCTTATGTAAGAGAATAATACACTCTGCATTACAAAATATGTGTCCTTCTGAGTAGGTCTCATGTACTATGGAATGCTTCAATGTCATTGGTCACAAAGATATGTGGAGAGCATCCAGCATTGCCCCATAAACTACTCAGATTTGAAGGCAAACAGACTCTGCACCCCAATAAAAACATAGGGTTAATTTGTCTCCTTTGCAACAATGTTATATTATAATATAATCTCATTGGTCAGATGGGCAGAACCTGTAATTTAGGGCTAAAATATAGTGTACAAAATATAGTGCAGGTGAGAATTTAAGGTGAATAACAGGAAATGACATCACAATATCCACACCTTTGCTGTCTCCCTCCCCTCCAGTAACAAGTATTTCATTGAATAAAGTCCTTGTGATGAAATTAGTCCACTTTGTTCAACAAAAGATCAGTAATCAGTCCAATAGTGATAATTGGTGAAAGAGACCAATTGGTGTGTATTCTGCTGTAATAATAAACAACCGGAGAACCATGTATTGGGTAAAGTAAAAATGTTTTTTTTTTTTGGATCTTTTGGAGCAAGTTCCCACTCTAGGTGCCACGTTTATAACTTCCAACAACAGCCACTTTAGTTGACTTAAATTATGTTTCAATCCTGAGAAATACCTTGAAAAAGATGTATCTGTATATGTAACTGTTTTTAAATTACGTATGTTACCACAATGTTCCTTTATCCTTACTTTAATTTTTCTGGTAGTTTGACCCACATAAGCCATTCCACATGGATACTTCAGAAGGTATACTACATTACGGGCATAAACTTCCAGGTGTTGGGGAACACCCAAATTCATTTTATCAACCTTTAATTATAGAGGGGCACCATATACAATTCAAACATGGAAAAGTACCAGTTTTTGGTTTGCTCAAAAACCTCTGTGTGCCCCTGATTGGAGGATCTATCTCAGCTGGACATAGTGTATCCCTGATGTTTTAACCTTTCTTATAGCTGAATACCAGTGAGTCTGGCAGTACCTTTCCTAAGACCTTGTCTTGTAGTATGATAGGCCAATATCTCCTGATTATTCGTTCAATGTCTTTACTTTGAGAACCAAATGTAGAGACAAAAGGCATTTGCGGATTTTTGTTTTTTTCCTTTATACAGTAACAGTTCACTTCTATATATCTGTGAAACCTCAATGGCATATTTGTTATTTTTTTTTGGTTAAAACCTCTGTTAGCAAATCTTTCTTTTAAGTTTTCAGCTGCATTTGTATAGTGTCTGTTATTGGAAGAAATCCTGAATGCCCTTAGGAATTGGCCTTTAGGGATGGCTTTTATAATGCTGGGTGCATGGTAGCTGGTTGCATGAAGGATATTATTTCTGTCTGTTGTTTTACGGTAGAGGTTAGTGTGCATTTGGCCTTCTATTATTTTTAGTTGGACATCTAAAAAATTTAGAGTGTCTAGTCCTACTTCTGTGGTAAATTTGAGTGTTATGAGCCTTATTCGCTTCATTATCTCCTTGAATAAGTGTATTGGGCCTTTCCATAGTACTAGAATACTAGAATACATCTACAATGCCGAAAAACACAGATGTAGATGTACCTGGAATGGGCTTTCTAGAAATAGCTTTTTCTCTAGGTGATAGACAAAGGGGCAAATTCACTAAGCGCCGAAGCGCTGAACGCTAGCGTTAATTCGCTAGCGTTTGGCATTTTCGTTACTGTGCAAATTCACTAACGAACGCTGGCGTAGTTTCGCTAGTGTTACTTCGCACCCTTACGCCTGGCGAAGTTTCGCTAGCGACTTAACTACGCAAATTCAGTGTACTGAACGCTACCTTTTACGCTAGACTTCCTTCGCCACCTCAGACCAGGCGAAGCGCAATAGAGTAGATAGGGATTGCTTCAAAAAAAGTCAACATTTTTTCGAAGTCCCAAAAAACGCTGGCGTGTTTTCTACATTATGGGTGATAGGCTGAAAAAGATCGAAAATCTTTTTGGGGCTCCCCTCCTTCCCCCATACATTTCCTGACTCATGGCAACTTACCTAGACAGTGGGCACATGTAAAAATAAAAATTTTATTTGATGTTTTGAAGGTTTTCTAGCCATTTGTAGTGCTGATACGTATTCCTCCATTGAAATTTGAATTTGGCGCCGTATGCAAATTAGCCTTCGCTAGCGTAACTTCGCTTCACTAAGCGAATCAACGCTAGCGCAACTTCGCAATCTTACACTACCCCTGTGCGCAACTTCGGATTTTAGTGAATTTGCGGAGCGCTGGCGAAACTACGCCTGGCGAAGTGCGGCGAAGTTGTGCCTGGCGAAACTACGAATGTTAGTGAATTTGCCCCAAAGAGTTTAGCAAAAGTGGGTGCATATAAAATTCTTCTGCAAACCTGAAATAATTTTGTGTAGGACAGTCAATGAGGAACTATATTAGATGGTGTGGTAGGTTAGTGTCAAGGAGTGTCTCTTCAACCACTTTAACTCCTTCATCTTGTGGAATTGATGTGTACAGACCTGTTATGTCAATACTACAAAGCTTAATTTCAGGGTCTAGATGTTTATATTTTTTTAGTTTTCAAAGCAAAATTGGTGGTATCTTTCAGACATGTCGGTATTTTAGTAGCTAGTGGTTGTAAATAATTGTCAACACATTTAGAAAGTGGTTCTAAAAATGAGTCTATGCCCAATACAATTGGTCTGCAAGGTGGGTTAATTACTGACTTGTGTATTTTAGGAAGCAGGTATAGTACTGGGATTCAAGGGTGTTCGGTGATCAAATACTCCTATACATGTAGGGGAATCACACCATTCTCATAGGCTTGTGGGACTAATGTGTCATTTCTGTTTTATTATTGATGGTGGGATCAGTGTAATTCTTTCGTAATGGCCAGGTATTGAAAGTTGACGGGATGCTTTTGCCATGTAATTAATTTTATCCATAATAACAGTAACCCAAGCTTTATCTGCCTTACATATGACTATTGACTTATTGTTTTTTAAGGCAGTTAAAGCTTTCCTTTCAGTAAAAGACAGGTATTTCTGAGGATGCTTAACATTATTAACATCCCATAATTTTTTGACATCATGTGTCACAATTTTTTCAAAGGCATTTAGCGAGTCATTGTTAATGTCAGGGACAAATGTGCTATGCTTCTTAAAGTTGCACATCATATTATAGGAAGTATTGACAGTGTTTTAGCTTAAACCTCTATCAGTGGTGTTAGAAAAATGGAGTTTAAGCTTCAGGCCCCTGATAAATTTCTGAAAGGCAATTTCCCACAGTGTGTAATTCAGAGAACATGTAGGGACAAAGTTCAGACCCTTGTTTAGCAGAGAGAGTTCTGGTGCAGACAGGGAAACTTATGAGATGTTAACTACTAGGTTATTTACTGCGGGTAATGCTCCCTTGTGATGGGTGTTCATGTGTTGCGTGGCTTTCTCTGGTTGTCCTCCTGTGTATAGTGGTGCTGGTCTAAAAAAAACACAGAGCCAGATGATGAAGGCAGGTCCTCACCGCTTGAAGGCACTGTCGCTGAGGTGTAGCTTCCCCTACTAAATGGCTCCCTACGGTCGCTTCTTTGGGGGTCTGCCGAGATTCGTGGGGTTCCTCTGTGTTGCAGTCTCGGGGGTCGGGAACTTGCTCCAAAAGATCCAACAAAGGGAAATGTACTGGATCAAAAAACTAGATATGGTTGCTCCAAAAGGTCTGAATTAAAACTGGAGCATAAAATGTTTTCTGTGAGTGCTTTATTAATGCATATAACCTTACTTTCACAGATCCTAAAACTTAAATAATGAATACAACTAAAGGTACAGTAAGGGCAAACAAAATTTATTGTACTTGTCCATGAATCTACCAGCTTTGCTTTCTAAAGTACCAGTCCAACCTACCTTTTTTAACATCTTCAAATGGTTCAAGGAACCTCTGCCATAGATTTCTACATGACCTTGACAGGCTTTAGATTGTGTTTTTTTTGGATTCAAGCTATTTCCATTGTCGGCATGTGATAAATCTTGAAAAAGTCACTTTTTTTTAACCCGAAAATTGGAGTTTTGTGGAAAACACAACTCTAACCTTAATAAATCTGCCACTATATAATGATAAAATCGGATTAATTAAATGGACAGGTCTTTGATTTTGACCAGAGTCTCAGCAAAAATCAACTAACAATAACAAAGAGTTCTTGTTTGAATCTTCCTACATTTTTCAGCAGTTTTCCACATTATTTAATCACTTCCTTTCTGTCAAGGCCCGAAGGCATAGTTTGCAGGGCGTACTAAGGAGGAAGCAATGTATAAATAACACAGTTCGTGGTACAGAAGGGTTAGGCAGAAAATTTGTCAATCCAGGCAAGTGTCAGTTCAGGTGGCAAGGTTTCAATATCCAGGCAATAGGTCAAAGATCAAGAATTCAGTCAATAAACACACCCAGGAACAATTATGTAGCAGAACCTATAATCGGGCACAGAATGGATCTTCTGGCAGCCTTAAATAGGCAGATTTTCATGTCAAAAACGTGCCAGATGACGTCACATTTTGATGCCAGTGTGATTACGCTGCGTCTTTTCAGACGCGCCATCATCATAACGATGCGCGGAATGTCACGCTGGCATCTTACGTCCACGTGGTCTCCTCTGGGCGCTGCCATCTTGGACGCGACGCTGACCAACAGGAAGGTAAGCACGGGTGGTGTTCCTTACGCGTTAATTCAGTCTATACAGACACTGATCAATTGTAATTTTTTTTATGCATCGTGGGAATAATAGAGTGGGGACAGGGAAGTTAAATTGCTTTGTAAAAATAAATGATATAATCATCTATAGTGCCATTCATATTCATCTTCAAAATAGCAACAGCAGAAAGTATGGTAGGCAACTACTTAATACTTGACAGGATCCTCACTGGCTATGTGTGACTCTACCTTTGATATGAAAGATCTATGGATAGGTGAACAGCCAAATGAGAGACATTTAACATGCATCTCACCCTTCCACACCATATCACAAATTCAACTGGCACTAGGTTCACCAGTTTTTGAAACTCAAATATTTATAGTGGAGATTCTAGAACAGGTATTTCTGACCATATAACCTATAACAGTACTGGAAAGAGATGCCTGCTATCCTTAGACAAATGCTTTTGATTTGGTGATATGGGACTATGTATGGCTAAATATAGATTAAGTGGTTGAGTCACAGACTGTATAGAGAGGAAGCCTGTAGACTGCTAATAGCAATCTCTTAAGTGAAGCAGGACACCCTTTTGGGGCTCTGGAACAGACACGGAAGATTATAACCAGCAGAATAGTTCACAGAAGGGCTTGAGTAATGGTCTGAATGCACAGAGCCAGCTTGGGCAATGGAAAACAAGCAGCACCGGCTATCTATTTTGAATTTTCACACCTAAAGTGACGTCAGTGCGTCCTCCAACATTGCTGAGCATGTGCATGCCTGGATGCGTCAGGATGTGTGCCAGGGTTCGCCGCAGCATATGGATCCAGGAGCCAATATGCCTGGGGGTAAGATTGTATGCTGGCCTCCCTGTGACAGGTTGCCATTTAAAGTGATGTATATATATATATATATATATATATATATATATATATATATATATATATATATATATATATATATTTTTTTTTTTTTTTTTTTTTTAAACAGTGATAAGGCAGCAAAAATAGAAAATAAAGTGTTAAATAGTTCAATTGCAAAGACGAATACCAAAAATGTACATTTTTTTGTGGCCTCATTAAAAATGGAAATGTTTTGTTTAGAGGGAAATCTGAAAAAGCAAAGAGATTTAGGTCAGTTTTTTCCGGGCTACTATTTCTGATTCCCATTAATCTAATATAGTGCCAATGTATTGGAGGAATTTTGTCATGCCAATATTTAATAAAGGATTATAATCCCTACCTGAAAATTATGGACCTGTAACTTTGACATCTGTAGTAAGCAAGTTATTTGAATGCTCATAATTCATAAACCATTTCATATACAAATAGCTGCCACTATTCAGTTTATAAATAAATGCCAGATCAGTCCACAATTACTTTCATAATTTTACATACATGATTTCAACAACATAGGTTAAAAATAATTCATGAAATGGACTGTTTGGTTGGAAACTATTTCTATCAACTCTTATTCATTAGGTACATATACTTATATTCATTCAAAAAGCATATTGCCAGGTTTGCAAGTTGACTGGGGTGCAAAATCCGCAATCCAAGTCTCTAAGAGAGACCCTAGGATATCTGAATGTTTTAATCAACTGCTATATCCGCTGCTTACTTAGAGTTTGCTTTCCACCATGCAGTCTTAGGGATAAATACAACTTAAAACACATATTGGGCATCATGCCATATTTTCTGGAGTCTTTTAAGTGCCATATTTTTACGCCTCCACTTAATATCTGTAAATCTCAAGCTCTCCGCGACCTCAGTTCATCATCGCTAATGTTTATCCCATGATATTCCTCTACAACGATTCCCACATTCCAATTCTTTACCCCAAACTTGGCTGATGCACATAACACCCCCTTAGTGGGCAGATCTTCCTCAGCACATATAGGGGCATATTTATCAAGGGTCAAATTTCGAATTGAAAAAACTTCAAACTATGAATTCAAAAAGACTAACCGAAATTAAGTTGAAGTTTTTTCTTTTGGTCGAATAGGTCAGTTTTTGATCGAATAGGTCCGTATTTGGCCCGAATCGTACAAATAGAAGTAATAGTGCATTCGATCAAATTCCCAAAACAACTTTGATTTCACCAATTGACTCCAAATAGTTTCTAGGAGGTTCTCCATAGGCTAAAACAGCAATTCAGCAGGTTTTAGATGGTCAATGGTCGACATTACATTTTTAAAGACACAGTACATGATAAATTCTGATATTCGAATTTTTTAATTTTTTTCAAATTCAAATCGAATTTGGACTATTTCCTAGTTGAAGTACACACAAAAAGCTTGAAATTCAAAAATTCTAAAATTCACCTCGACCTTTGATAAATCTGCCCCATAATGTTTGTATTTTCTACAAAGTATGACACTTAAAATGATGCAATATATGAAACTACTCTAGACATGGCCATACCCTATAGGACAGGTCAGTGTGACAATTTCAATTAGTTTTTAAGCAACTTATTCACACTTAGCTGCACATTTGTATACAATGGTTACAGAAATTATTATTTTATATGGTGCACTGTGGCATTTAATTGACAATGTAAATTGTTTACTCCTTATTCTTATGTTTCTTTATGAAGCACATACACATTTATTCAGTACTAACAAGTCCCTGGAGCTTACAATGTAATTTCACTCACTTGGGGCATGTCCATCAGAAGTCTGTTAATTTGTCTGAATATTTTTGGAGTGTGAAAGGAAATAAAAGTACCCATGGCAGCCAATGCAGTAAAATATACAAACTCATTGCTCCAAAGCACTAAGGAATCTGGGACCCAGCCAGCAGTGATGAGAGCAGCAGATTTTCCCTTTGGAGATCTGCAGGGAGCTGTAGTTTCATTTTTAATGAAAAAAACAAACATTTCACCAAAAATATAGGATCCCTAGTCAACTATTTGGCAATTAGGTTAGTTGGAGATTTCCCTACCAGAGTGGTGAAGCTTCCAAAATATATTGTTAGACAATGGGAATGACCTGTTTATTATAATTTTTTATTTTTCTATTTATTTTGTTATTGCTCCAGTATGTTATTTATGGCTTACATAAGTGTTATGTAGTGGTTGTATATTATAGACCAACATGCTGTATGAATGGTCAACTTGTTTTGGTTGTTGGATTTTTTTGAACCTGATACTGTGCACCACTATTATAAAAAATTACTGTATCCCACATGTGTGTTTATAAAACAGAGTGCATCCCTCAGATTATTATACTTCTTATGATTTCTTGACTGTAAATAGAGATATTTGTTCTGTAAAAGGGTAACTCAGGGGAAATCATAAGTGACATGAGCAACTGCTAAATCCTAATTTAGTTCCCCAGGCCATGCTATCTCCTAATGTTCTAGACAATGTTTAACCTTGGTCCTGCTTATAAATAAGTTAATTGTTTTAATTAAAATGTCAAGAAATGTTAGACTTTTTTTTCTTATTTCTAGAGGGATTATTATAACAAGTTAGAAACTTTTCTTTGTGGTTCTATTTTTACCATTAGATGCAATAGAAAAAATATTTGCTTATAATATATTTTAATGAAATATCAGTTTAGTTAATGGATTTATAATGTGTAGTTTATTTATGATAGCTATTGATGTTTTAGAATACTGACAGTCTATGAATGTGCAATAGCTTGCTGAAGAAGATAGATGACAAAACGGGGGAAATTTACTAAAGCGCGAAGTGACTAACGCTGGCAAAAATTCGCCAGCGTGAAGTCATTTTGTTACTTTGCCAATTTACTAATGGTCGCTGGCGCAACTTCGCTAGCGAAGGAGATAGACTCTAGCGGTACTTTGCTCTCTAACGCCTGTCGACTTTGCGCTCTGGCGAATGGATGTAACTACGCAAATTAACTAAGGTGCAAATTTTACTGAACGTTACCTCTTGCGCCAGACTTGCCTTCACCACCTCAGCCAGGCGAAGTGCAATAGAGTAGATAGGAATTCTTCAAAAAATAGTCTTTAAAAAACGCTGGTGTCTTTTTTTGCTTTTTTCAGGGTGATAGGCTGAAAAAGAGCGTAATTTTTTTGGGGGGGTAACCGGCTTCCCCCCTACATTTCCTAACATATGGCACATAAACTATACTTTGGGCTCATATGTAGGGAGGAATAACAAGCTTCATAGCTGTTATATACTCATTTAAAAATTTCAGCTGTCAATCAAATACTTTCACTTTCCATTCAGCACTTCCTAGATGTCAATGCTCTCCCCACATTCCCCCAGTTCTTTTAACAATTTAATTGTGTAACCAGTGATGAAAACAAGATTCAAATAAATTATACAGTGTAAGTAAAGTTCATTTTGACTAACATGATAAAATAGGATTTGGAATAATTTTTTTGGGTGATGCGTCCCCTTTAAGGTTTACTGGGGTTGTGTAGTGTAATGTATTTGCTGCAACATATACGTCCATTGAACTTTAACTTCCCACTGTATGCAAATTAGGCAATGCTAGCACAACTTCGCCAGTGTTTGGCGCCCTGTACGCAACTTCAGATTTTAGTGAATTGCGTTGTCCTAGTGAATCTACGCCTGGCTAAGTGCTGCGCTGTGAGTGAAGCCATCGCTGGCAAATTTTCGGAGGTTAGTGGATTTGCCCCAATGTGTCTATACTATAATTGGAGATAAGCTTCCAATTCCTATACTCAGATTTGGTACTTAAAACAAACAAACAGTTTTTTATGGAATTTCTCTATACTTCATATATTGTATGAGATAGACATTTGTCTTTTTTTTAATTTAAACTGGAAGGCTTGTGATGCTTATACTGTACATACTGCTTCTGGCACATATACATGTACACAATTAATGGTAAACATGATCAACCTGTGTTGCCAAAAGCAATATGTTTATGAATGTGAGCTTGACTACAGATCTGTCCTTCTTGCATTTCAATGCCAAGAAATACAACTAACAGCATCAAAGAACTTCATAGAGACACGGTATGGTTTTCAAATTGTTGTTTGAAATGGCAAAAGAAAAATACAGTTCACTGCCTGTAAATTGTGCTTTTAGCTAATGGTAGTTATATAGCCTTCACCCACTAGGAGTGCACAGCAATACCAATAGCACAGTACATATTACTTGAGCATAAATAACATGCTAATGCTAAGTGCTTTAGGAGGAGTTATCTAGGTTTATGGAATAATTGAACTCACTGGGGCTCAATTACCAACAATAGACAACTTTACACCCTGTCAGTAATCTATAGTAATCAATCAGTGATACCATTTTTCAGCTAGTTTCAGGTATAACAATAAAAAGCAAAAATTGATGGGCACCATGGATAACTGTCCATGAGTAAATTTGCACAGTATTGATAAATCCTGCAAAGATTCCAAACCCTGGGACTCATTCATTAGCAATTTATGATTAAAAGTTCAGTGTGCAAAGTGCAATTATGAGGACAATTTGGCCAATAATTTCAGTGAAATTGTGGTCCTGATGGGGCAGAGGAGGGTGTGAAGTCTTGCTGGCATAATTTCTGGTGTTAGGCATCAAAATTACAATATTGGTCAAATATTTATAAGCAAGTGCACTGAGAAAATTGGCACAGGCTGCAGTCAACACCTTATAGCTACCAACACCTCAAGAGAAGCAGAAGCTCCAGGGTTCCCTTGCGTCAGTAGATGCACTGTGCTCAATTTGGAACAGGCAGGACGAACTAAGCAGACAACTATATGGAATTGTTAGGTGCACCTTTTTGAACATTGACTGGACGCAGCTTACATAACCGAAATTGCACTTGTGGTCAGAAATTACCCTTATGGTGTCTTAATTAAAATCAGAAACAATACCACAAGAAGACATGTTGTGGCACTGAGTTTAATGCAATGAATATGCCTCCTATGTACCCTGTTTTCACCGCTAGCACTCGTATCAAAAGGGTCCTATGCCCAAAATTTGTTTTTGCATAATGACAGAGAATTTAATTCTAAGCAGTTTTAAAATGTACTTTAATAATAATTTCCCAGTGGTTTTCAAGTTATCTGTAAAAGCAATTGCAAGTGAAAGACATATTGCTTTATCCCTTTCTTCTTCATTAGGTAAAAAAAAATGTAACAGGAGCCAGATCTCATCTAGGTCTTTTCATCATATTAAAACAACTCTCTTGCAAGAGGAGCTCCAGGAATTTAAACAGCCATGCAGATACTGCTTTCCACAGCAATTACATATATAAATAACTTTGCAACCACAGTCATTAATCTATAAAATTTTTGGGTTTGGGGACCTCTATAAAAGTACTTTAAAGTGGAACTATCTTGAAAAAGAAAGTTTAATATTAGCTTCACCAAACCAAATTAAGACATTTTCCAAATAGAACTGATTAAAAATTCTGAACCGTTTCTGAAATATTCAATTAAATCTTTACTATCCCCCTCTCAGCATCTGTCTTTTCATTCTCTCTTTTTGAAGGAGTTGGGAGTCTGATTTTGAATGACAGTTAAATTCAATAGAAGATATATTAGAGCACACTCTATTAAAATCTACATCCCTCTACATGTAGAATTTGTGCCAAAGTCAGTTATTTTGTTAGATTTTGTTTGTACTGGAATCAGTTGTTTGAGTGAGTTCTAATACAATAAAAATGCTTTTATCTACTTGCAAACAAAAAGTCTGTGTTTATTTCATGAATTAATGGTTTGACACCAATTTACAACACAAAGTTTCAGGGAGGTGTGTTACTCAATCCCTTCCTCAGGTGTAAATAACCCCAAATATATCATAGCTTTATGCACATAAGTAATTGCACCCAAATAAACTATATGGCTATGGTGTGTACCTCTACTAATAGAGCATGGTCCAAAAGTCAATGTAGATTCCAAAAAAATCCTATTTCATTAAGTCAAAATCATTCACAGTAGTCTGATCCCAAATAGACCCCAGTCCAAGGGCCATGTAATTAGGTATGACCAAGCAAAAACACAAGCGGGGTAGACTTACTGATAGTAGAAAAAGAAGCCCAAGTGATATAAAATGTAGAAGATCTTTATTAGGACATATTCAAGCCTGACGTGTTTTGTGCCAAAGGTGGGCACTTAATCATAGGCTAATGGTCTCCCCACCACAGAATCCTGTTAAAGGGTTAGGATATTGACCATTTACAATTTGCATACATGACATCATACATAGTGATAACCATAGTTACATAGTTACATAGTTAAATTGGGTTGAAAAAAGACAAAGTGCATCAAGTTCAACCCCTCCAAATGGAAACCCAGCATCCATACACACACCCACACCCCTCCCTAATTTTAATTAAATTCTATATACCCATACCTATACTAACTATAGAGCTTAGTATCACAATAGCCTTTGATATTATGTCTGTCCAAAAAATCATCCAAGCCATTCTTAAAGGCATTAACTGAATCAGCCATCACAACATCACCCGGCAGTGCATTCCACAACCTCACTGTCCTGACTGTGAAGAACCCCCTACGTTGCTTCAAATGAAAGTTCTTTTCTTCTAGTCTAAAGGGGTGGCCTCTGGTACGGTGATCCACTTTATGGGTAAAAAGGTCCCCTGCTATTTGTCTAAAATGTCCTCTAATGTACTTGTAAAGTATAATCATGTCCCCTCGCAAGTGCCTTTTTTCCAGAGAAAACAACCCCAACCTTGACAGTCTACCCTCATAATTTAAGTCTTTCACACCTCTAACCAATTTAGTTGCATGTCTCTGCACTCTCTCCAGCTCATTTATATCCCTCTTAAGGACTGGAGTCCAAAACTGCACTGCATACTCCAGATGAGGCCTTACCAGGGACCGATAAAGAGGCATAATTATGTTTTCATCCCTTGAGTTAATGCCCACCACACTGCCATTTAGTGTATAACTTGCATTTATATTATTTTTGCCAAAGTGTATAACCTTGCATTTATCAACATTGAACCTCATTTTCCAGTTTGCTGCCCAGTTTTCCAACTTAGACAAATCATTCTGCAAAGTGGCAGCATCCTGCATGGAACCTATAGTTCTGCACAATTTAGTATCATCTGCAAAAATAGAAATAGTACTTTCAATTCCCACCTCCAGGTCATTAATAAACAAGTTGAAAAGCAAGGGACCTAGTACAGAGCCCTGCAGTACTCCACTAACAACACTGGTCCAATTAGAAAATGTTCTATTTACCACCACTCTTTGTAGTCTATCTTTTAGCCAGTTCTCTATCCAGGTACAAATACTATGTTCCAGGCCAACATTCCTTAATTTAACCAGTAACCTTTTGTGTGGCACTGTATCAAATGCTTTAGCAAAGTCTAAGTAAATCACATTAACTGCCATCCCAGAATCGAGGTCTCTACTTACCTTCTCATAAAAAGAAATTAAGTTAGTCTGGCAAGATCTATTACGCATAAAACCATGCTGGCACAAACTCATAGGGGCAAATTCACTAAGCGCCGAAGCGCCGAACGCTAGTGTTGGGCATTTTCGCTACTTCGCAAATTCACTAACGAACGCTGGCGTAGATTCGCTAGTGTTACTTCGCACCCTTACGCCTGGCGAATTTTCGCTACGGACGTAACTACGCAAATTCACTAACGCGCGCAGTGTACTGAACGCTACCTTTTACGCTAGACTTCCTTCGCCACCTCAGACCAGGCAATAGGGATTGCTTCAAAAAAATTTCAAATTTTTTCTAAGTCCCAAAAAACGCTGGCGTGTTTTCTATATTATGGGTGAAAGGCTGAAAAAGATCGAAAACATTTTTGGGGCTCCCCTCCTTCCCCCCTACATTTCCTAACTCATGGCAACTTAACTATACAGTGGGCACATGTGTAGGGCAAAATAAAAATTTTATTTGATGTTTTGAAGGTTTCCCAGGCATTTGTAGTGATTGTACGTATTCCTCCATTGAAATTTGAATTTGGCGCCGTATGCAAATTAACCTTCGCTAGCGTAACTTCGCTTCACTTAGCGAATCAACGCCAGCGCAACTTCGCAACCTTACGCTACCCCTGTGCGCAACTTCGGATTTTAGTGAATTTGCGGAGCGCTGGCGAAACTACGCCTGGCGAAGTGTGGCGAAGTGCGGCGAAGTTGCGCCTGGCGCAAATACGAATCTTAGTGAATTTACCCAATAGTATTATGATTTGCTATGAAGTCCAGTATCTTATCCTTTATTAACCCTTTCCTACCACTGACGTCAGACTAACTGGCCTATAGTTTTGAGGCTGAGAACGGGATCCTTTTTTGAATAGCAAAATTAAGTAAAGAGGTTTGGTAATCACAGAGCTAAGCTCGCTGAGTACCATGGGATGAATACCATCTGGCACCGGACCTTTGTTAATCTTAACATGCTCTAGTCTCTTTTGAATTTCATCATGTGTGAACCATGCATCATTAGTTGTATTATTAGAATCGGGACTATTAAGAAGGAAACCTTCACTTATTGGTTCCTCATTTGTGTAGACAGATGAAAAATATGAGTTCAGAATCTGCACTTCTATTTTGTTTTCATCAACCAGCTGACCCCCCTCTGATAGTAAGGGTCCCACCCCTTCCTGCTTCATTTTTTTACTATTCACATATTTAAAAAATAATTTGGGATTTTTTTACTGCTTGCTGCAATATCCTTCTATATCTATTTTAGCTTGCCTTATAGCTTATTTGCATGATTTATAGGCTTCCTTGTACCTTATAAATGATTCGACTGTCCCAGCTAACTTGTATGCCTTAAAAGCACGTCTTTTCTTACCCACCTCAACACCAACGCTTCTATTAAACCAAAAAGGTTTTGCTTTGCAAGTGCAACAACGTTCCTTGCTTTCAAGTGGAATATACTGACAAGTATATTTGTTAAGCAGCATTTTAAAGACTTCCGATTTTCGTTCTGTGTTTAACCCTGTGGAAAGTATTTCCCACTTAATATGTTGCAGAGATGCCCTTATACTGTCAAAGTTTGCACGTCTGAAATTAAGTGTTTTAGTTACTCCCTTATAGAATTGCTTCTGCAACAGAATCTCAAAGGAGACCTTGTATGTATGTCCATCTAAATTTGTGGGCTATCTCATTGTTTGTAGCTGCAAACTAGTATATATAGGGAAAACCATTTGTCCACTAGCTAAAAGAATTGGGGAACATTGGAGTAACATTAGGAGAAAAAAGGTGAGAGAAAAAGGAGAATCTGCCTATTTTTATGAACACTGCAATTCTGTACATGGAGGGAACCTTAAAGATCTAAAGTTCCTAGCAATAGATGGTGTCCCCACTCTGAAAAGAGGAGGTGACAGGGATACGCTTTTAAAGTGTATGGAACAAAAGTGGATATTTGCTATGGACACTCTACATCCTAAAGGGTTAAATAGCAGATTTGAACTGGCACTTTTTTGTGAGATATATGATACATTTCAATACATTGTAGTGTTCCTGATTTGGTGTAATATGTCTTTAATGCTGAAATTGTCTGTGTTCCCCTTAAGCCTAAGGTATTTAAAGTGAGAAATGACATCACTTCCGCTCTGTAACTGCTTGTAATGCCTTAGTGTGGCGAAACGCGTTGCAGTATACAGGTGGGATCATTCCTTGCTGTTTCTTTGTGATCCGCCAGTTTGTGAAATCGTGAAATCAGTGAAGCAGCAGGAGTTTGTGAAAAGAAATCGGAGGTTGCATTCCTCCCTGCAGAGCCGCCTACACACTTCCTGCTGCACAACAACTCTGCAGACATGCTGTCCAGGACTCCTCCAGCGATTCCAGCGATCCTCCTGCTCCAAAAATGGTAAGTGCATTTTTTTTACTTACATGCACTTACATAAACTTACAGTACATTTATACACTTACACACACATTTTAGTAAAGATTGGTATTTTTTAATTTAGCACACTTGCTCCCTTTTGTACACTTATTTACATATATTTACACACTAAGACATCTTTTAGAAGTGCACAAACATGTATACACAAATACTCACAAACAGGTGGGGGTTTTTTTCTTTCTTTTTTTTACTTATTCATTGTACCGTTATCTTTTGGGTTTTTTTGCCTAAAAACTTGTTATTTTGGCAGCGTGAGTATTGGGTAGTCAATTTTGGCCACTAATTATGCGGTCAGATCGGTTATTGTTATTTCATTGATTTACGCTATTTTTGTGGTTTTATAAAATTTTATCCCTGCATTATTGTTGGAAATAACTTTTCTGCCTTGTTACATAGTTACATAGTTAAATTGGGTTGAAAAAAGACAAAGTCCATCAAGTTCAACCCCTCCAAATGAAAACCCAGCATCCATACTCACACCCCTCCCTACTTTTAATTAAATTCTATATACCCATACCTATACTAACTATAGAGCTTAGTATCACAATAGCCTTTGATATTATGTCTGCTACTTTGAAGTCCGATCTGCGACGATTGCACCGCAGATCTGACTTGACAACCCCCTAGCCTCGTTGCCTAGGGCGCTGTCTTCCCTCCCCACTTTCTGCGGAGGCGACAAAAGCCGCCAATGCAGAGAAATGGCTCAGCTGCTAAAGAACGTACGCTGTACGTGCTTGGCAGGCACAGGGTTATGTATATAAATGTATAGATAATAACCTCTCCAATGCTTTATTTACCAGTAGGTCTTTCCAGCTGACACAAGGTCAACTATTCCGATTAGGGATGGGCGTATTTTTTCGCCTTGTTTCGCCGCGGAAATGAACCCCATAGACTTGAATGGCGTCTGTGTCATTTCTCCGGTGGCAAATTTTTGTCGAAGTGAAACGGGTCAAATTCGCCCATCCCTAATTTCCGATTAGAGGAAAGGAGGTTCCACCTAAATATTCAGAAGGGTTTTTTACAGTGAGAGCTGTGCAGATGTGGAATTCTCTCCCTGAATCAGTTGTGCAGGCTGATACATTAGATGGCTTTAAGAAGGGGTTGGATGGCTTTTTAGTAGTGATAGACAAATTTGTCCCATTTCACATCGCCAAAAAATTTGGAAATTTCCTGCAAAATTTGCGAAATTGGTGAAACGCATTGAAGTCAATGGGCACCTGCATAATTTTGACATGCAACAATTTCTATTCTATTCTATTCATTTTTTTGATGCAGCGGATTTTTTTGGCGGCAAATTTATTCGCTGGTGGCAAAATACAGAAATTTACAGTGCCTGGCGGATTTATTCCCCCATCACTGCTTTTTAGCAAATCAGGGAAAACAGGGTTATGGAAGATAGCTCATTTGGTTGAAATTGATGGACGTGTCTTTTTTCAACCTAACATACTATGTTACTGCTATGTTACTATGTTAATTTTTTTTAACTTTTTGTATCGTAGACATGTTCAGTATACTTATTGTATTTTCATGTAGCTGCCTGTTATTGCTCAGCTTCTAATTACAGTACTTCTGCTTGTGCATTAGTCAGTGTCAGTGATAAATGCCTTTGTACATTATTTTAAATGAGTGTTTATTAAGGTTTGCTTAAAGTCAATTACAATCTAGTATTAGTGTACAACATATGCATTAGGAATTACATTTCTAAATAGGTCTATTGACTCGGTCAAGTCATTAAGGGCATCTGTAACCATTTAACTTGAACTGTATCAGGGCAGTGTATTACCAAGGACAGTACTGATGAACTCCAGGGGGCTCATTTCCTATGTGGCCTCAGTGTTCACTGATGCTGAACAGTGCTTTTTTTTGCTCAACACTTAGCCTGGCACATTTTAATAGCTTGCTAGTTAATTGCTTTGGACATTTTTGCCTACCCTAAAAAGGCATGAAATCCTTGCTTCTATGCTGTTGCCCTAGATGTGCTCTTGCCTTTTATGAATAATGTAGAAGCAATAATTTCTGCCACAAGTACCAAGGGCTTTATGGACACCCATAGACTCCAATGGGTAAAATAAATTACTGCACATCAAAGAAATTTAGTTGCCCATAGACATAGAATTATCAGCAAGGTGAAACAGATCAGACTTGCCCATCACAAATCACAGCTAATACTGTAACAATCTGTGTGTGGGGCAGCCCTCCTAGCATCTTCATGCCCTGCTTCCTTATGCTACCCACTGGGTCATTGGAGTTTAAAAATCATGGGTTAAAACCAATACATGCAGCACTAACATGGATACCCCTTTAAAAAAACAAACTCACAGGCCTTAACATGGAGCTTTAAAGGGTTGTTCACCTTTGACATAACTTTTAGTATGATGTAGAGAGTGATATTCTGAGACAATTTGCAATTGGTTTTCATTTTTTTATTATTGAAGGACATCAATTTGCCTGCAGATACACTACTTACTGACTTCTATAGAAACTCGACAAACTTTAAACTTCAAACTTTTGAAATATTTATTGATAAATTGGCCCCTAAATGTAAAAATTGTTCATAAGTAGTTGTTTTATTTTATTAATAAATCAATATTTTTTTAATAAATAATTTTATCCTTTGGCTACAATTAAACTGTGAAGGGAGACTGGTTTGACTTTAACTAACATCACATCCATCATATTAGATGACTTTAATTTACCCATTAACAACATTAACAACTCTTCTGTCTCTAACCTCCTCCCTAGGCTTATCTTTGTGCTCAGACTCCCCCTCTCACTCCAATGGTAATGCTCTGGATCTCATATTTGCCAGACTCTGTTCAACCACCAATTTTACTAACTCACCATTTCCCCTCCCTGATCACAATATGCTCACATTTCAACTCTCACTAACTCCCTCCTCACCCCCTTCTATTCCCCAAACACGTACTTACCTTGACTTGCAAGCTGTAGACGTGTCACATCTCTCTTCTTACTTTGACTCTCTTCACTGTAATATCTCAGCCATCTCGTGTCCTAATGTGGCTACCTCTGTCTACTATAGTACTCACCACTGCCCTAAATGAGCTTGCTCCTATAAAAACTAAACGTACTAGACCCAAATCACTTCAACCTTGGCATACTGCTCAAACAAAAGCGCTTCACTTGAGCGTCGCTGGCACAAATCCCGTTCAGAATCAGACTTTTGGAGCTACAAATCTGCCCTGCGCTCCTATAACACCAGCCTCTCCCAAGCCAAACAAACATACCTTACTTCACTCATTAACTTTCTTTCTAAAAACCAGCACAACGTTTCTACACCTTTAACACTCTCCTTTCCCCTTCTCCACCCCTCCATGTCTCTGCTCAAGATATTGCTGAGCACTTCAAAAACAAAATTGACACTATCAGAAGGGACATTACACTACTCAACCCCTCTAGACTTCCACCACCGTCCCTCCACACTCCCCAGTCTCTCCTGTGCTCCTTCATGACTGTCACTAATGAGGAAGTCTCAAAGCTTTTGGCCTCTTCTCACCTTACCACCTGCCCGCTTGATCCAATTCCCTCAAAACTTCTCTGCAATACCAATCCTTGTCTAATCAAAGCCTTAACTCACCTATTTCATCTTTCTCTCTCAACTGGACTGTTTCCTTCTCAACTAAAACATGCTCTCGTCACCCCCATTCTGAAAAAACCCTCTCTTGATCCCTCCAATCTTGACAACCTCCGACCTATCTCTCTGCTACCTTTCATCTCTAAACTACTTGAGCGCCTAGTCTACAACTGACTAACCTCATTCCTCTCTGACAATAACCTGCTGGACCCCCTGCAATCTGGTTTTAAGCCACAACACTCCACGGAAACTGCCCTGACTCGACTAACTAATGACCTTTTAACCGCTAAAGCCAACAATCATTTCTCACTACTAATACTGCTTGATCTCTCATCTGCATTTGACACTGTAGATCACCCTCTCATCCTCCAGTCCCTCCATTCGCTTGGCCTTCGTGACACAGCCCTCTCCTGGTTCTCCTCTTACATTACCAATCGTTCCTTCAGTGTCTCCTACAATGGAGTATCATCTTCTCCCCTACCTCTTTCTGTTGGAGTTCCTCAAGGCTCTGTCCTGGGACCATTACTATTCTCCCTCTATACTTCCTCCCTCGGCAAATAAATCAACTCGTATGGTTTCCACTAAAATCTCTATGCTGACGATACTCAGATCTATCTCTTGTCTCCTGATCTCAAACCAAAACTCCTAATTCGCGTCTTCTCCTGCCTGTCCACTATCTCTACCTGGATGTCGTAACGCTACCTTAAATTAAACCTCTCTAAAACTGAAATGGTTCTCTTTCCTCCAACTAACACCAGTAACATCCCGGAAGTATCCATCTTAGTTAACAATTCCACTATCACCCCCTCTCCCCAGGCCCGGTGCCTTGGGGTTATCCGAGATTCTGCCCTGTCATTCACTCCTCATATCCAGTCACTTATTAAATCATGTCACTTTCAAGGAACATATCCAAAATACGATCATTTATCACCCAAGATGCTGCCAAAATTCTTATTCACTCTCTCATCATATCGCGTCTAGACTACTGTAACTCTCTTTTAATTGGCCTTCCCCTCCAGAGACTGTCACCTCTCCAGTCCATAATTAACACTGCTGCGAGGCTCATATACCTCACCAACCACTCCTCTCTGCCTCGCCATTCTGTCAATCCCTGCACTGGCTTCCGTTACCTTTCAGAATCAAATTCAAATTAATGATACTGACTTTCAAAGCACTTCATAACTCTGCCCCACCTTACATCTCTGAACTCATCTCTATATACTCACCCAACTGCTTACTACACTCCTCTACTGACCTGCTACTCAACTCTTCTCTCATTACCTCCTCACATGCTCACATTCAAGACTTTGCAAGGGCTGCACCCCTCCTCTGGAACTCTCTCCCACGGTCTGTCCGACTTTCTCCCAACCTTTCTACCTTCAAGAAATCTCTTAAAATGCACTTCTTTCGAGAAGCCTACCCTCACTCTGCTTAACTACCAAACGCAACAACACATACAGTACCACATTTCTTACCCACTTAATTCTATATTGCCCACTCCCACACCTTGTGTATTACTCCCTTCCCTTTAGAGTGTATGCCTATGTAAAGAGCCTCCCACATCTTTTGTACCTGTATTGCTTGTGATGTATGTAACTCCATATGTTCTATGTATAAATTCATGTGATTTAGTTGTATAATCACATTTACTTTACAGTGCTATGCAATATGTTGGTGCTATCTAAATACATGTTAATAATAACTATAATAAGATAAGAAAATACTCAATACATTTTCTATCTTGACATGTCGGTTCTAAAGGAACACCATAAAATGAAAGTGTTTCAAAGTAATTAAAATATAATGCACTGTTGCCCTACTCTTGTACAACCTGATTATATAAACCTACTATAGTTTATATAATCAAGCTGCTGTGTAGCCATGTGCGGCAGCCATTCAAAGGAGAAAAAGGAAAAAAGGTACAAGATACACAGCAGATAGTAGGCTCAATGAAGGGGGTCCACTATGCTAGGGGAAGAAATGGCTAAGAGGTTGGAGGAGTGTTTAAACTAGGCAAGAGGGGTGGGTGAGATAAAAAAAATTATGGGGAAGCTAGGGTAGACAGGGCAGTGGGATTAGTAAGGGGTCATGGGGAAGAGAGAGGGGGGCATACAGTTTACCAGCTAAGGAGGTCCCTCTGTTACAAGGAAAACAGAATAATACTAACTTAACATATAATTCTCCACTAAGTAATACAAATTTCAAAAGTAAAAGTAGTAACCTCTGCTGTATGCTGGCAAATGCAGGGAGTTTGTCAGGTAAAATGGGAGACCTATAATTAATTGCATGCTCTATAAAATTATGATATAATTGGTATCACTGAGACCTGGTGGGATGAAACATGTGACTGGACTGTGAATTTAAATGGTTTCACCCTTTTTAGGAGGGACAGATGGATTAAAAAGGGTGGAGGAGTGTGCTTGTATGTAAAGCCAGAATTAAAGTTATGCACTAAAGAAATAACCATTAAATCCACAGCCCTTTTGAATGACCCACTAACTGAGCAGGAACAGTCCTCTGGATTACCCTTTAAAATAGTAGTAGAGTTTACCGACCTTGGGGTGAAAGTGAAGTCTAACCTTCAGCAGTACCAGCATATCAATCTTGATCCAGCCCAGCGGGGTCACTAAGTCACCTGGTATAAAAAACACCCACCATAAAACCCTTCATTCCTTTTGGGCGCAATTAACTGGCTTTGATGTAAACCCAATAAGCTGGATATTGAGGAAATTCCTAAATACACACTGTCAGATTTTGCATTTGCGTATATTTCACTCACTTTGTAGAGTCTGGCAATTTGCTAACAAAGCTATAGTATCTACAGTCTCAGATACACTTATGCCACTTTGGAATAATCAGGTTTATCTGCATGTCGCCAAGCTAGGTCCTATGTACCAATGGGCAAAATGCGGCATTACCATGCTAGGTGATATATGGCAATCTTCTTTGCACAATTAAAGGAGCTATATCACATCCCACAAAACCAGTGGCTGAATTGTCATAGGCTTAGCCGTGCCCTTAAGGCAACTCACAGGCACTACAACATTACACTTAGTACCCATCCACTCTTGTCATATATCAATAAGGGTCATACTAAAGGTCTGGTTACAATGCTGTATGCTAGACTACAGCAAGATGTCCCTGGTAATAAATTGCAAGAGTTACACCATAAATGGGAAACGGACATGGGCATTATCTTAGATGAAGAATGTCTGGAAGCGCAAGAATCAATTCTACTGGTATCCCCCAATTTCAGGTTTCGTATTATTCAGTTATATATCTTGCACAGAGCTTATTATACCCCAGCCAGACTACACCTCATCAATGCTGACACTCCAGACCTTTGTACCAGATGCACCATAGAAAACGGGACCTTTATCCTCATGATGTGGAGCTGTAGTAAGACTGCTTCTTACTGGGGGACAATTCTGGATACTTTGGAAGCCATAGTACAAATAACAATTAACAGAACCCTGAAATTGTGTATTCTGGCCATAATACAGGTTCTTAAATTGAATCAATATCAATCGCTTTTTTTGCATGAAGCTTGTAACTCAGAATTGGAGTAACATAGCCCCTCCTACATTTGCTAGTTGGAAACAGATAATGCAGGATAAGTGTAATGTCGAATTACAAAGAGAATTATCATTGGTGTATGCTATAAACCACGTATAAGTGACAAGAATGAAGCCCAGCTACTCATGCAGATACAAGTCTTCACACCTGGGTCAAGTTGCTGCTATGGGTGACTTCAATTATCCAGACATTGACTGGGTTAATGGGGTTGCCAAGACAGAAAAAGCTAGTAGGTTTGTAAATATGCTGAATGACAACTTTTTATTCCAGCTCGTTCAAGAACCTACTAGGAATAACTCTCTTTTGGACCTTGTAATAACTAATAATAAAGGATAAGATACTGGACTTCATAGCAAATCATAATACTATAAGTTTGTGCCAGCATGGTTTTATACGTAATAGATCTTGCCAGACTAACTTAATTTCTTTTTTTGAGAAGGTAAGTAGGGACCTCGATTCTGGGATGGCAGCGAATGTGATTTACTTAGACTTTGCTAAAGCATTTGACCCAGTGCCACACACAAGGTTACTGGTTAAATTAAGGAATGTTGGCCTGGAACATAGTATTTGTACCTGGATAGAGAACTGGCTAAAAAATAGACTACAAAGAGTGGTGGTAAATGGAACATTTTCTAATTGGACCAGTGTTGTTAGTGGAGTACCGCAGGGCTCTGTACTAGGTCCTTTGCTTTTCAACTTGTTTATTAATGACCTGGAGGTGGGCATTGAAAGTACTGTTTCTATTTTTGCAGATGATACTAAATTGTGCAGAACTATAGGTTCCATGAAGGATGCTGCCACTTTATAGAGTGATTTTTTAAGTTGGGAACTGGGCAGCAAACTGGAAAATGAGGTTTAATGTTGATAAATGCAAGTTTATGTACTAAATGGCAGTGTGTTGGGAGTTTCCTTAAATGAGAAGGATCTTGGGGTTTTTGTAGATAACAAGTTGTCTAATTCTGGGCAGTGTCATTCTGTGGCTACTAAAGCAAATAAAGTTCTGTCTTGCATAAAATGGGCATTAACTCAAGGGATGAAAACATAATTATGCCTCTTCATAGGTCCCTGGTAAGGCCTCACCTGGATTATGCAGTGCAGTTTTAGACTCCAGTCCTTAAGAGGGATATAAATACGCTGCAAAGATTGCAGAGATGTGCAACTAAACTAGAGGGATGTAAGGCTTAAATTATAAGGGTAGACTGTCAAGGTTGGGGTTGTTGTCTCTGGAAAAAAGGCACTTGCGAGGGGAGATTATTACACTTTACAAGTACATTAGAGGACATAGACAAATAGCAGGGGACCTTTTTACCCATAAAGAGGATCACCATACCAGAGATCACCCATTTGGGCTAGAAGAAAATAACTTTAATTTGAAGCAAGGTAGGTGGTTCTTAACAGTGAGGTCAGTGAGGTTGTGGAATGCACTGCAAGGTGATGTTATGATGGCTGATTCTGTTAATGCCTTTAAGAATGGCTTGGATGATTTTTTGGACAGACATAATATCAAAGGCTATTGTGATACTAAATTCTATAGTTAGTATAGATATGGGTACATATAATTTAAGTGAAAGGGAGGGGTGTGTGTATGGATGCTGGGTTTTCATTTGGAGGGGTTGAATTCAATGGACTTTGTCTTTTTTCAACCTGATTTAACTATGTAACTAACTATGTAACTATAATATACCTTAATGAAACCAGGAGACGGAGATGGGTTTAAAATGGCCACAGCATTTATTCATATCTTATCAAATAAATAGTACCTTGCCAGCTTAACCCAAGGAAATATTCTGAAGCCAGAATTTAACAAGAGATCACTACTATGCTGTGCAGCCAACATGAGAGAAGTTCAGCAGCCCTGTTGCTGGACCTGCTTCTGCAGTGTCTCGATGATAGGAAATCCAAGCAGGCTGCTCCCTAGCACAAGCAGTAGTAGCGTCTGTATCAATCAATCCACCATGCAGTCACAGGAGAGAACCTCCTTTTCCCCTCTTCATAACTTACCTGTGCAGTACTCAGTACTGGTAAGGTCCTACCACTGCTGTAACAAATAAAACTTAAAATATAATATCATATGTGCATTGTTTTGATCCAGAGGAAGACAAAAAACCCAGCCCCAAGCCAGTGGCAATTATGCTTCAAGAGGGAAAAAATTCATTCCTGACCCCAATTGCAATTGGAAACATTCCCTGGATCAAGCATTTGACATTCATTTAACATAAATGAATACAATACAGACTCTCACAATTATAATATGTAAAGATACAGAAACCACACTATAACAGCACTTTCAGGCAAACATCCATATTCAGTTATTAAAAGATAATATGAGAACATAAAGAAGAAAACTTGACATTTCACATCATTTGCAAAATTGGGGAGGGTGGGATGTTTCTACCTGCTCGGAAGATAAGGAAGTGAACTGCTTCTTCCCCTGACATCACGTCCCTCTCTTACTCCGCCCCTGTGCCTGCCCATCTCCTGCATGTGATTCTGCCCATCTCTAACCTAGACCAGTATAATCTGGCTGCTGTTCATTCGGATCCCTTGTCATGCAGCCCCTGCGCTTATAGCTTCAGGGCTTTCCTTACGTATTGATTTAATCGATTTCTGATTAAAATGACCCTAGTGTTTTGTCTAAACATGGTGAAGAACATAGCTGAAATATCGAACGTACTGTTCCCTGCTGTGTTATTGTACTTTGTTAACATGATAACTAGAGGCACATTTATCAAGAGTTAAATTTCAAATCCTTGTGAGTTTTTTAAAGCTCCCATAAACTCAAAATTCAACCAATAATAAAATCGAATTTTCTCAGCTTGGACGAATTTGAAAAATCAATCGATTTAAAAAAACTTAATTTGAGTTTTTTTTCTCCAAAAAAACCTCAAATGTCAGGAAGGATGCAAATATCACCAAAATGATCCCTGGACCTCTCCCATTGACTTTTAAAGCAATGGGCAGGTTTAAGGGGGTGAATAGTTGAATTTGAGTTCTTAAAATGCCAGAGTAAGACAAATCTCAAAATTCTAATTCGAATGTGAATTAAAATTCAAATCACGTTTGGGTAACTCACAATTCGAATTTGAGAGCAAATTTTGACCAAAGTTTTTTTTTCGAAAGTTCAACTTCAAATTTTCTCTTCGACCCTTAATAAATCTGCCCCCTAGTGTATTTTTCAGTCAGAGGAATTCAAGAAATGATACCTGAGCTTCTCAATGATGTGATTATTTTAAAGGTTTATGTAATAAGCTTTCTGAAAATAAAACAGATGCTGACATCTATTATTAGTGATGGGCGAATTTGCGAAAAATTCGTGAAACGGCGCCCGTTTTTGACGCTGGCGTCCGTTCTTTCGGAAAAAATTTTTTGACGCCGGCGAATTTTTTCCGCGAATTTTCGCGGGCGTTTCACGAATTTATTCGCTGGCGGCGAATCGCGCAAATTCGCAGCGAATTCGCGGCTGGCGAATAAATTCGCCCATCACTATCTATTATATCACAGGATGTGCAATTATTCAGCTCCACTGCATCATGTATTTGAAAGGAATGGTAGTCTGAGCTGGAAATCCTTTTAAATCAATAATGATGATAATTAAACTCACATGTTTAAGAATGGATAATGGATTTTCCACATGAGTAGTTTTCAATAAGGTCATTGGGATCAGAAATCTGTTCATTTTCAGTCTTATGAAAGAGTATGAGCACTGCACATTACTGCATATTAGATTAGATTTGACATATAGAAACCAAGAAACTTATAGCTGGAAATCTCTATGTATGTGGACTGTTTTTATCTATATTTAATCAATCTATCTGTCGTCTATCTATCGAAAATCTGCTGAGGCTGAGAATAAAGTCAACATTGAAATATTCCTTTTGCCTCCTCTGTGTAATAAATCCACTATATGTAACATTACTGAAATTAGGAGACACTGATGTACTAAACTTAGATGTAACCGTAGCTGAAGTTGAGTTTGACCCGCAGATATTACTGCTGGGCACTTTAGCCAAAGATGATTTATTCTTACTGCAAATCTTCTTATCTGTCATCTTGCTTTTACATCCAAAGATGAACAGTAGATGTGCTTTTATCCAATATTACTGTATATGAGAGATGATATTAATATAGGTTACAGTCTGAAACTGCATCAATAAAAGTGTCAGTATAAAAATTGCTACAAACTTAAAGCACTTTTTGGTGCAAAATATATTTAACCCTTTCATACTTGACACAGAATATGTCACAGATGGGTGATATAGTTAAGGTGTATATTTATCAAATGTTGTACTGAGGATTCCTAAAAGTTTGATAGTTATTCCATATGTAACAACGTTTCTGTTAGATTTGCACCTGGTTTTTATTTGGGGGGTTGCACTTTGCATATTGCCCCTGCTTATGCAAAACATTATGTCTAACATGTATTAAAACTGGTGTACCATATTAAAATAAGCAAGTAAGAAAACATAGCTATGTTTCTTTTATTCTGATAACCATAGAGAATGCAGGGGTAAAAATCTCAAATTCTCATTCATACCTGGACTGAGATTCATAACAGGATCTAACATTTCAGTGCAGAGAGGCCCAAACAGCCCCAACAAATAGTCACTGCATATGGCATCTAATAGGACCCCCTCTGACATTTGCCAGAATCTACAGATTGCCAGCCTGGGCCTGATCCCAATTCCCCCTGGGGCTATGTGCTATTATTAACTAGTCATTATAGTATGGGAAAGATGGCAAAAGCTAAAATTCCATAAAGAAACAATTATAAGTAAGCTGTTGAATGATACTTTTCCCCACATGTGTTATTACAATTTTATCAAGCTCTTTACTGTGTACATGTTTTACAGAACATCTGGCACCAAATTAGAAGGATCCATTTTTACAGCTCCACGTGTCCCATTTTTAACCCAGCATGTCTTTTGTTATCTGTAAGTCAGATTTTTCATATAACTCTTACCTCTTACATTACTATAACATAACAACTTCAATCAATTTCAGGTTAATAAAAATGGCTGTTGGAAACTACAGCTTTTATTTTATTCACATAAATATGATACTTGACACAAGCTGTCATCATAACTAAATAACTCCTGTAAAATTACGCCTGCTTGTTTTTATACTAGAGAACAATGTATTAATGTTCCAGTTATTTTTTTGCTTCTAAAAGCCCTGGCACACTGCAATTGGTATACACTCCATTTGGGACCATCAGTTTGCTGCCCAAGGCTTGCCTTTGCACACCTAACTCCTTTAATGCGTGGAAGAAACTTCTTTAAGCCACCTGGAACATTAGTACATGGATAGTACATCAGTGCATGGATGACCTAACTTTATATTTTATATAAATAAGATTACTGTTATATGAAAAGAAAAGGAAAATGAAATCACACAGTCAAATGAACATACAGCAGACAGTTTAAAAAAAAGGAAACTCATCATGCATACACAATGAAAAATATATTATCTGACAATCCCAGCAATATATAAAACTATATATTTAATATCATCAGAAGCTCTTTGCATTAGAGGCTGTTGTAATGCAATTTCATTTCTTTATTTACCAGAATTTTTCAACATTTTACCATATAATTTGCCACCATGTGTGAATTTTCGCAAAACTGCAGTGAAAAAACGCTGTGGAAAAATGTGCCACAAAAAACTCTGATTTACTTTAATGTATTTGGAGAAAAAAGTCACCATAAGAAAAAACGCCCATTGAGTTTAATGCATTAGGGAAAAAAAGTTGACATAAGAAAATACGCCCATTGACTTGGAGCGAGAAAAATTGTTGTGCACATAAAAAATTGTTACACATAAAAACGCCCATTGACTTTAAAGGAAAACTATACCCCCCAAACCTTGTAGGTCTCTATTAAAAGATACTGAGTAAAACAGCTCATGTGTAAAACCCTGCTACATGTAAATGAACCATTATCATAATAATATACTTTTTTAGTAGTATGTGCTATTGGGTAATCATAAATAGAAAATTGCCATTTTAAAAAATAAGGGCCGCCCCCTGAGATCGTAAGATTCACTGTGTACACATACAAACCACATGTAAGGTCACATGAGCCAATTAACAGACAGAGTTCTGCCTTTTGCTTCCTCACTTCTTCCTGTTACAGTTAGAGTTGAAGTATTTCTGGTCAGGTGATCTCTGAGGCAGCACACAGACCATCACGAAATGGTGGTTCAAGGCAAGAAATGTAAAAGGACAATATTTATGTAAATATATATTCCAGTTTGCTAAGATTCTTTAAAATGTCATTCAATTTGATATAAACTATCTGTTGCTTAAGTATTCATTTTGGGGGTATAGTTTTCCTTTAATGTGTTTCGTAAAATTTAGGGACAGATTCGCTAATCACTACACATGACCTATTTTCTTCCAATCATTGTGCATTCTTACCAAAGAAAAAGGTCAATAACAATCTAAGACATGTATTCATATCCTGTAACTACCTGCAACTTTCTACCAACCCCTTAAATGTCTAAGTACACTGAAAAAGAAGCTTGCTTTTAACAATCTATCCAGTACAAATCTATTGTATTCTATTACTGCCCCGATGACTGTCCAAACTATAGGTTTGCTAACAATAGCACTTGAATGGTATGGGAAGAAAATCTATAGAAGAGGGCTTTCAATTACTAGACTTCATAACCTTTTCTACTATTTCATCTGATATAAAAGTAACCTAATCTGTTTCTGAAGTATCTAAAAAAAGAACATGAAACAAAAATAAACACAATGAGAATTCAAAGCATGACTGTAATAATTACATTTCAGTATCACAGCAGACTCCTTGGCATACTACCCTTCTACTGCTACCTATGTCCATTACATATGCTGTCTACCTACTACTGGATACACTGCTCTAACCTTTTACCTGACTTTGGGATTATTTTCAAATCACCTGAGCTTAGATGGACACAAGCCCTTGTGCATATTGAAACTATTCATTAGGTTACTTGCGTCCAGACATACTCCTTCTAATTCTGCTGATCACCCATTCATTGCATGTATAATATTGGTGTCGGACTGGCCCGGCGGGACACCGGGGAAAAACCCTGTGGGCCCCCACTGGGGCATGCTCGCCGAGTGGCGCCGGTTGAGCATGCGTGCCGAAGGGCTCGGCGCCTCACAGTTGGGGGGCGGAGGGGGGCCCTGGGACAGCAGTCCCGATGGGCCCCACCCCCCCAGTCCGACCATGGGTGCAAAGGAACCCTGTAGTTACTGCCACCCTGAACATGCAGTAATTCCAGTGTTCCCATAGCAGGCTGTGTAAATAGGTGCAACAGACTTGCACCCAAAAAATCACACACTAATTGAGAAATTATATTATAGAAATAATATAATAAAAATGTGTGTGGTTGGATTGGTAACCAATCTGCAGTTGGTCTATGAGTGAGTTAAATGATACACCAGTTTTAAGTTGCTGCACAGAGGGTACCCTGGTGTTTGGAATAATAAGGCCCAGAATTATGTGCGTCTACAGTATACGTATATACTATGTTAGCAGTGGAAAAGTCACCCAACTTTATGTTTTTTTTAATTTCTAATCTACTGCTGTAACACCGGCAGGAATATTTATCAAAAATCTAATTTCTAAATTACGGGGGTTATTTATTTGAATTTGATCTTATTAAGAAACTTGAATCTCAGGATTAAAAATGGGGAAATAATTGAATGCAGGAAAATCATTTTCTACTCACCATTTTAAATGGGTCTACCAACTTTCAAAAAAAGAAAAGAAAATTGAAATTAAAAAATATCACTTACATTTTGTCTAGGACAACTCCCATTAATAACCCCCAGCTTTCAGATGCTTTTTAGATTTCAGTTTTTCAAGTTTTTTGCGCTTAATAATTGATGACCATTCAAGTTTCTGAAACTCTAATTTAAGTTTGTAAGGTTTATAAAATAAAGTGCTTGTTGCTACAATGGATTATTACCCTAAAAGATTGAGAAAAGTGATACCCTCATAAGATACTGAACCAAGCACCTCCTATTGGCCAACTTGTCAAAGTACCTATATGTTGCTTTAATGTTGAAGGAAATGCCTTTTATGGAAATACAATTGTAGGAGGGTAAAGGTTTTGCTAACCTTTATGTGCTATGGTTTAATTTTTCCTATGTGAACATATTCTGTTGGTAGTTCAGTGACTGGCCAGTAGATGTCACTATAGAAAAGGGTAAAGGTTTTCCCATGCCCCAGTGAAAGTGTTAGCCAGCTAGGCTTGGTCCTTTTTCCCATAGGGGAGGGGGGAGTAGTTCCCCAGAGGTTATAAAAAGGGATGCTGTCATGTGTTCTGTCTCTGTCCAGTGCACCCATTGGAAGTGGGGTGTGCTGCTAGGCCTGAGGTGGAAGTAGGCCTCAGTATAGGAGTTATTGAGTATCAGGTCAGAAACTATAATAGGTCAATTTAGAAGTGACAAATAGTTTCAGGAAAGTTAGTGAGCAGCTAAGGCTCCAATATGGAGTTAGTGAAGGGTTAGCACCCTGCGGTGACATTGCCGCCAGGTTAGGGACTCAAGTGGTTAAGCTCAGGGATAGAGAGATCCTTGGAGTGGAAAACCAGCTGTGAGGTTGCCTTCAATGGGGAATGTGCACCAAAGGCAGGAAAGGCGGCTCAATTCACAAAGCTGACTAACAAAGTATCAGACAGTCTCTGTGAGTAATACATTTGTGTAAATTACCTGCTGCCACTACTTGCTTCATGAAGTGTACCACCAGTTCAATAAATGTTCTGCTGTTTTAAAGAACCACTGGCGCCCAAAGTTTATTTGATCAAGAGTGAATGCTGTGTGTGCTTATACCAGTGTGGTAATCCCTTCCTCCATACCATAAGCGAGGGCCCCACCTGAGGATAAAGAGTCTAATTATATCTTGCCTATCGGGAGTTGCTGGGAGTTGGACCCCTTGCCCGAGTACCGAAACCAATGGATAGTAACCCAAGGGAAGGTTTAGGAAGACCCATCCACCTGTTACACAATTTATTATATTACTTTTTTACGTTATATGAAAGGAGAAGGAAAGTTTAAATTGCCGGGGTGTGCCAAATATTATGTCCCTCCCAGTGATTATAATAACTTTGATACCCTGAACAGTGTTCCTAAACCAGCCCAGGGAACTTTTTAGCGAGCACCACAGAGCAATCCACTTTCTGCATCTTCTTTCTTTATGTGGGGGTGCATGTGCAGCAGAGTAAATAGCTGAGCAGAAAAGCTGGCTTTTTCACTCTACTGTGCATATACCCCAGGCATTAAAGTAAAAGGCAATCACACCATGGTGCCTGCTGAAAAGTTCCCCAGGCTGGTGCAGTTTTCTGCTAATAGGAGCATAGGCCTGAGGTATCAGGCAAGTCAATACAATGACTGGGGGTGCCTAACATTTGGAACCCCCAGTGATTTAGGGGCATATTTATTATGCTGTGTAAAAAAACATCAGGATAATACATATCACCAGGCTTTGCCGTGTAAAAAAACAGCATAGATGTTATTTCTTAGAGTGACTTCCACCTGAAGCAATGTAAAATAATGGAGGCAAATCTGGCATTCACATGGTGCTCACAAAAATTTCCCAAATGTGTTATAGTTGCTCCTTTTATTTCCCTTATATGGGCATAGAAATTTTGTTACGCTTATGAGTTTAAAGTATGTATGAATATAGAAACTCGTCTTAACCATTGCAAACCTAAAGAGATACTGACACCAGAAATTAAACTCTTTAACCCTAATTTAGTTACTGTCTCTTTAAATAGCAATTTACCCTTGGCAATCCAGGGGCCCTGAGTCCCTTTTGCATATGAAAATTATTGGGAACTCACCGGGGTTCTCTCAGAGGCAGTCACACTGGAGATTACAGGCAGCTCTGCAGCAGGATAAAGCTCACCAGTGGCAACTTTCTCCTTCTGAGTCTCTAGCAGCTTGGCAGGGAACAGGCTGGGCTCAATCTGTACCTCCACAGTTTCCACAGATTTAACAGCTTCTCTGTACTTGACAGTCTTACAGCTACTCATGCTGGCTCTTTTCAGCTTTCTGGGAGACCACCTACATTTGGCTCCAAAGTCAGACACACCCTCTCTCCCAAGGATGCACTGGGGTTCCCAGCCAATTGGATCATTCTCCAGCCTGTAACTGGGCTGGATGATGACACAGGCAGAAAAACAGGCAAGGACTCCTCTTGTCCCCTACACATTTATCTTAATATTGCCTTTGAAAGCTACTTATAACTTTGCCATAAAGTATTTGTACAATGCTTTTACATTACTTATCTGATGCCCCATGTTCCTGTATAATGGGGGCTGCCATATTTGTGCAGCAGGAGTCCATTAGCATTAGAAACTTAAAAAGGGATACTGTCATGGGAAAAACATTTTTTTCAAAATAAATCAGTTAATAGTGCTGCTCCAGCAGAATTCTGCACTGAAATCCATTTCTCAAAAGAGCAAACAGATTTTTTTATATTTAATTTTGAAATCTGACATGGGGCTAGACATATTGTCAATTTCCCAGGTGCCCCAAGTCATGTGACTTGTGCTCTGATAAACTTCAATCACTCTTTACTGCTGTACTGCAAGTTGGAGTGATATCACCCCCTCCCTTTTTCCCCCCAGTAGCCAAACAAAAGAACAATGCAGTGGCGGAACTACCGGGGGAGCAGGGGGTGCGAGCAGGCCAGGGCCCGCAGCCCCTCAGGGCCCCCCGGCAGCCCGTGCACCACTGACAAATGCGGCCGTACGGAGGGGGGCAGGGCCCAGCTGCGCATCACGCTCCCCCTCTAGTGACACTACTGGAACAATGGGAAGGTAACCAGATAGCAGCTCCCTAACACAAGATAACAGTTGCCTGGTAGATCTAAGAACAACACTCAATAGTAAAAACCCATGTCCCACTGAGACATATTCAGTTACATTGAGAAGGAAAAACAGCAGCCTGCCAGAAGGCATTTCTCTCCTAAAGTGCAGGCACAACTGACAGTTTGAAATGGGAAAGTCAGGTTGGCAAAACAGTCAGGTTTAGAAACTTCAACTAACAATTGCAAAAACAAACCTCTCAGCAAAAAATGATCAACATGACCTATAGGTAACTTTTAATGTACATTCATATTTTAAAAAGTAGTTTTCTAGTGTCAGTATTACTTTAATCCCTGCTTTCTTACTACCTCTAGCTCTCTATGAAAATATATTGTCTTACCGTATTTGTATTTTTAATTCTTAACTGTCTCTAATCTATTCATTTTGTACAGCACCGGCTGTTGTCTACCAGGGAGCTAACGCAGTCTTGCTAAATAAATTGCATGAAATGAGCCGGAGATTTAGACTGCAGATTGTAAAAGAGATTTAAATCAATTTTGTGACCTTGTCATCTTCCTATGCAGACAATCATGCATAAATCTTGTAACATCCCTAGCATTTTAATAGAGTTACTAAATTTTCAGGCATGAAATTATTCTTTGTCATGTTATATTTCCCTCCACTTTTTTCAAACTGTAATTAAAAAATTTAGCAAATCCACAAGTCATGGATGATACGATTCCATATTTATTACAACATAGTCACATTATCATATCATGATGCTTTCTTATATTGTTATATTATTTCTTATATTGTTTCTTATATTGTGTCAATACTGGGTATATTTATACATTTTGCATTTTTCTCAGCAAAAAATAACTCAAATAATTGCAACTATTCCCCCTACATTTTTTCTGTAATTTTAATATTTAACAAAATTTATCTTGATAGCAGAAAATATACACTATCATGGAAAAAATACGATTGTGATATAAGTGGGATAAAGGAAAGTAAGATTCACTTACAAATTAGGACTTACATATTAGTAAATATAGATTTGTTGCATTTGTGATAGGATAAAATGTATCAGGCCACTTCACTTTGTCCACATGAAATGTTTTGAAAGTTCTAGCTACTGGATAATGGAGGATGGTAGGACTGTAGATCAGGACTGGAATTTCTCAAACTATGAGAATTTTTGCTATAACAAACGAAAACGAAGAGAAAGTTGTACTCACCACTAATTTTTAAGTGCAGGCAGCTGGGAAATTGACAATATGGGGCCCATTTACTTAGCTCGAGTGAAGGAATGAATAAAATTTTTTTCGAATTTCCAATGTTTTTTTGGCTACTTCGACCTTCGACTACAACTTCCAATTGAATGATTCGAACTTAAAATCATTCGACTATTCGACCATTAGATAGTCGAAGTACTGTCTTTTTAAGAAAAAACTTCGATCCCCTAGTTCGCCACCTAAAAGCTACCAAAGCTACCAAAGTCAATGTTAGCCTATGGTGAAGGTCCCCATAGGCTTCCAAACATTCGATCGATGGATTAAAATCCTTCTAATCGAACAATTCGAAGGATTTAATCGTTCAATCAAACGATTTTTTGTTCGTTCGGTCGATCGAACGAATAGCGCTAATTCCTTCAACTTCGATATTCAAAGTCGAAGGATTTAACTTCGACAGTCGAATATTGAGGGTTAATTAACTATCGATATTCGACCTTAAAGGGATACTGTCATGGGAAAAAAAATTTTTTCAAAATGAATCAGTTAATAGTGCTGCTCCAGCAGAATTCTGCACTGAAATCCATTTCTCAAAAAAGCAAACAGATTTTTTTATATTCAATTTTGAAATCTGACATGGGGCTAGACATTTTGTCAATTTCCCAGCTGCCCTAAGTCATGTGACTTGTGCTCTGATAAACTTCAATCACTCTTTACTGCTGTACTGCAAGTTGGAGTGATATCAACCCCCCTCCCTTGTCCCCCCCAGCAGCCAAACAAAAGAACAATGGGAAGGTAACCAGATAACAGCTCCCTAACACAAGATAACAGCTGCCTTATAGATCTAAGAACAACACTCAATAGTAAAAACCCATGTCCCACTGAGACACATTCAGTTACATTGAGAAGGAAAAACAGCAGCCTGCCAGAAAGCATTTCTCTTCTGAAGTGCAGGCACAAGTCACATGACATGGGGCAGCTGGGTAATTGACAAAATGTCTAGCCCCATGTCAGATTTCAAAATCGAATATAAAAAAATCTGTTTGCTCTTTTGAAAAATGGATTTCAGTGCAGAATTCTGCTGGAGCAGCACTAATAACTGATTCATTTTAAAAAAAAATGTTTTTTCCCATGACAGTATCCCTTTAAGTAAATTTGTCCCTATGTCTAGATTTTAAAATTGAATATAACAATATTTGTTTGCTCTTTTGAAAAATGGATTTCAGTGCAGAATTCTGCTGGAGCAGCACTATTAACTGATGTGTTTTGAAAAAAACATGTTTTCCCATGACAGTATCCCTTATAATACTTTTTCCCGAGTGGTCAGCACTGAAGTTAATAAAGTTTGGGCAGGTTGGAAAGTCCAAAGAAAATATAATTTAACTAAGAAAGAAAGGGAAGCACAAAAATATACAGACACAAAAATCTGTATAATAAAAGTCCTTTTCAAATTAAACATGAAATCCAATTTCTATTTTTTATTAAAGCATCCATAGCTGTTGTAAGATCATTTAAAAATATCAGCTGCCAATTTTACCATTTAATTGTGTAGCCAGGGCATGGGGATGGACATCGGTTTCCCCATTCTGCTGCACAAACAAGATTTTGAGATGATGCAAGGCTTGCCTTAATAACAGTGTGCACAAAATGGCTGCTGCCTGCTTGCTATAATTATGAATTCCCAGACTGAAGGAAACAAGATTCAAATAATTTATATAGTGTAATTAAAGTTAATTTTGCTTGACTAATGTGATAAAATAGGATTTTGAATAATTTTTTTGGGTGACGGGTCCCCTTTAAGAATAATCACAACATTTTAATTAAAAAAGCTGATAAAGGTGGTGCTGTAGTGGTAATGGATAGAATAAAATGTGATGCTTAAATTAAATGGCAGATTCACACTCCGGGCCATTACACTCTGGTCCGGGATATCAAAAGACTAATTGTGACTATGGTATGACCCCTCAGGTTGACCAATGGTTTCAGGTATTGGTTCTATTTTCGAACCACTTGCTAAATTTGTTGATCAGTATCTGCAAAAACTTGTCCTTGACTTACCAATATGTTTGAAGGATACTACAGACTTTCTAAAGCGCCTCAATGAGATTGGTAAACTTAATGACAATGTTTCATTATGTAGCATTAATGGGCAAAGTCTATTTAAATCCATACCACAGGATGAGGGTATAAAATGTGTTGAGGAAGTGTTGCTTAACACTTCTCTACCTAACAGTTTGGTATATTTTCTAATTGATTGTTTGGAGATCATACTAAAGAAAAATTACTTCAGGGTTGGTGATAAGTTTTACTGGCAATCCCAAGCTACGTCAACGGGATCTGCAGTAGCCCCATCATCCATTAATATTTCTATGTACCATATTGAGACCAACCTTTTCTTAAAACAGACATATTTACAACACATTACAAAGTATTACCGCTTTGTGGATGATATTTTTGTAATTTGGGATAGACCCATAGAAGTATTTGAGTCAATGGTGTCAATAGCTAATACAGCCCATAAGACAGTTCACAACAGTTCACAACAGAACAATCCAAAAGTGAACTAAATTTCTTGGATATAAATGTGAGAATCAGTGAAGGAAATATTGTTACGAACCTAAACCATAAACCTATGGATCATAATAACCTGTTATTGGATACATACTGAAAGTTTTCATTAAAGCCACACCCAAAGGTCAGTATTTAAGAGCCAGAAAAATTGCTTCAAATAATTTACTATTTGAACAAGCTGCAAGTGACCTTACACAACGCTTCAACACAAGGGGCTACTCTAACAAAATACTCAACAGAGTACTATATGATATAAGAGACGTTCCACTGGAAAATTTACTGACCCAGAGACCGAGACATAAAGACCCCCATAGACTAACTGTTGTTAGCAAATAGGGTAATCAGAGCCATAAAATAGAGACTATCTTAAAACAATTTTGGTCATTATTACAGATGGATAAAGAATGTGGCCACCTATTTAAAGAACCCCCACAATTCTCTTATAAAAGAGGATCTACATTGAAAGATTTACTGAGTCCCACTGAACCTAGACTGAAAGTCTAAGCTGCACATAATAAGACAGGAACCTTCCCCTGTTACAACTGTAATTGTTGCACTTCAATAATAAAAGACCCAAATATCTACCATACTACAAAAGGTACCGAGATCACTTTGAGAACATTCGCTACCTGAACTAGCACCCATGTCATCTATGTGTCAAAATGCCCATGTGTTATGTTGTATGTGGGTAAAACTATTAGAACTGTGAATACATGGATTAAGAAACATAAAAATACTATCAGAAATTATGAACCAGATACTTATACTGACACTTCAGTATCACGCCATTTTTTTGAGGCTAAACACAATGTGAGCCAGCTGAAATGGAAAGTACTTGAAGTGGTAAAAAGATAAACTTTTGCTTCAAACAGTTTATAGGGAAACTAGATTGTATCAAACCAAGAGGTATGAATGGTCACAATAGCTTTAAATGGTTCCTGTAATAATGTTTTCTTGCATTTGCTGTGTAGTATCTCCCTATGTTGGATATCTGACCATATTTTCCTTCTTTCTCTCAGGTATTAAGAACCAGCTAGCCCTTGAGATTAACTGAACTCCTGCCGTGTAAGTAATTGAAATTATATATTGAAATAATATATTGATACAGGAGCTATGTTTAAATTGAGCTGGTGTTGTATATATATAAATTTATGCAACTGGTATCTACGTGCTTCCCATAACCCTAAAGTAGGATTATATTGCATTTCTTTGGATTTTTTGAACTTTTCAACCAAAGATAGGCAGAGATGGCAGAGTCCTGTTATGGACTTTAAAAAGACTTTAAATTACATTTTTGGACACCAATACACAAATGGATAACTACCTGGTTACACTGGATCAAGAAAAAAAAAGTGTAAAAAGAGTACGGACTCATGTCTTGTATTGTTTGTGTTTCTTTGCACTTCGTATTATGCTATTTCACTTTAATGAGGTGAATGGGGGAGGTTCCTGGGTTGGAGGAGGGTATTTAATCCCATAATACCTTGCACATTTATACACTTGAGAAAGGGTTGTACCCGAAACATGTAATATAACATCGTAACATAACATAGTCAGTAAGGTTGAAAAAAGACACAAGTCCATCAAGTTCATCCTTTTATTTATTTATTTTTTTAATCTGCCTAACTGCTATTTGATCCAGAGGAAAGCAAAAAAAACCATCTGAAGCCTCTCCAATTTGCCTCAGAGGGGGAAAAATTCCTTCCTGACTCCGAAATGGCAATCGGACTAGTCCCTGGATCAACTTGTACTATGATCTATCTCCCATAACCCTGTATTCTCTAACTTGCTAAAAAGCAATCCAACCCCTTCTTAAAGCTATCTAATGTATCAGCCTGTACAACTGATTCAGGGAGAGAATTCCACATCTTCACAGCTCTCACTGTAGAAAACCCCTTCCGAATATTTAGGCAGAACCTCTTTTCTTCTAATCGGAATGGGTGACCTTGTGTCAGCTGGAAAGACCTACTGGTAAATAAAGCATTAGAGAGATTATTATATGTTCCCCTAATATATGTATACATAGTTATCATATCTCCCCTTAAGCACCTCTTCTCCAGCATGAACATCCCCAATTTGGCCAGTCGTTCCTCATAGCTAAGATTTTCCATACCTTTTACCAGCTTAGTTGCCCTTCTCTGTACCCTCTCTAATACAATAACATCCTGTTTGAGTGATGAAGACCAAATCTGTAAGGCATATTCTAGATGGGGCCTTACAAGTGCTCTATACAGTGGAAGAATGACCCCCTCCTCCCGTAACTCTATGCCCCTTTTAATACAGCTCAAGACCTTATTTGCCCTAGATGCTGCTGACTGGCATTGCTTGCTACAGCCAAGTTTATCATCTACAAGGACTCCAAGGTCCTTTTCCATAATGGATTTGCCTATTGAAGTCCCATTAAGGGTAAAAGTGGCTTGGATATTTTTACATTCCAGGTGCATTACTTTACATTTATCAACATTGAATCTCATTTGCCACTTAGCTGCCCAGATTGCCAGTTTGTCAAGATCGTGTTGCAAGGATGCCACATCCTGGATGGAATTTATTGGCTTGGATAGTTTTGTGTCATCTGCAAACACTGATACATTACTTACAATACCCTCCCCTAAGTCATTAATAAACAAGTTAAATAAAAGTGGACCCAATACTGAGCCCTGAGGGACCCCGCTAAGAACCTTACTCCAAGTAGAGAATGTACCATTAACAACCAACCTCTGTACCCAATCCTGTAGCCAGTTTCCTATCCATGTGCAAATGACTTCTTTAAGCCCAAAAGACCTTAGTTTAGAAAGCAGTTGTTTGTGGGGCACGGTATCACACGCGTTGGCAAAATCCAAATAGATCACATCTACTGCCCCCCCCCCCACTGTCCAGCATCTTACTTACCTCAACATAAAAAGCAAATTTGTCTGACATGACCTATCCTTCATAAAGCCATGCTGATTGCTGCTCATAATGCCATTCACTAGGACAAAATTTTTAATGTGATCCCTTAACAAGCCTTCAAATAATTTGCCCACCACAGATGTCCTTTCTTTGCCTTCCGGATTGCTGATTTACCGTATATACTCGAGTATAAGCCGACCCGAGTATAAGCCGAGGTACCTAATTTTACCTACGAAATCTGGGAAAACTTATTGACTTATAAGCCTAGACACAACTACAGCCCTGTCTCCCAGCAGCGCACATTCCGCCAAAGCGCCCCCCCCAGCGATCAACCGGACTTCTTTGCAAAGTTGATGGTGACAGAGAATTGCCAAACAGATTACTGTGTGCATTGTCCCACTGTCCCACTACCATGTGCAGAGGGTGCTGTGTGATATTGCCATCACTGTTAATCTTTCGTATAACCAACAGAGGGCGCTGTGTGATATTGCCATCACTGTTAATCCTTCATATAACCAACAGAGGGCGCTGTGTGATATTGCAGTCACTGTTATTCTTTCATATAACCAACAGAGGGCACACTGTTATTCTTTCATATAACCAACAGAGGGTGCTGTGTGATATTGCAGTCACTGATATTCTTTCATATAACCAACAGAGGGTGCTGTGTGATATTGCAGTCACTGTTATTATTGCAGTCACTGTTATTCTTTCATATAACCAACAGAGGGTACACTGTTATTCTTTCATATAACCAACAGAGGGTGCTGTGTGATATTGCAGTCACTGATATTCTTTCATATAACCAACAGAGGGTGCTGTGTGATATTGCAGTCACTGTTATTATTGCAGTCACTGTTATTCTTTCATATAACCAACAGAGGGCACACTGTTATTCTTTCATATAACCAACAGAGAGCGCTGTGTGATATTGCAGTCACTGTTATTCTTTCATATAACCAACAAAGGGTGCACTGTTATTCTTTCATATAACCAACAGAGGGTGCTGTGTGATATTGCAGTCACTGTTATTCTGTCACATAACCAACAGATGGAGCTGTGAGATATTGCAGTCAATGTTATTCTTTCACCAACAGAGGGCGCACTGTTCTTTCATATAAAAAGATATTGCAGTCTCTCCCCAAGCGAACTGTTGGTATAGGAATGATTAAAAGTGACTGCAATCTCAGCTACTGCCCACTGACTCGAGTATAAGCCGAGGTAGACTTTTTCAGCACATTTTGGATGCTGAAAAACTCAGCTTATACTCGAAAATATATGGTACAACATTTATTACAGTGTTTATATTCATTAAATGCAGCTTCTGTCCCAACAGATTTGTAGTTTTTAAATGCCTTTCTCTTCTTTCAGATTAACTTCTTTATTTCTGTATTAAGATTCTTAGAGCTTCTACATTTACTCCTTAAGGGAATAAATTGAGAACAGTAATGATTTAATATCATTTAAATGACACCCATTTCTGTTCTGTGTTTTTAGCTGAAAACTTAATGCTCCAATCAATACTCTGTAGGGCAGCCCTCAAGGCACTAAAATTAACTTTTCCAAAATTCATGGTTTTTGTGGCCCCAGTATATATTTGTTTTTTGCACCAGACATTAAATGATATAACATTATGGTCACTATTACCCAGGGGTTCAATGACTTGCACATTTGCTATAAGTTCTGGGTCATTTGAGATCACTAGATCCAGAATAGCATTTTTTCTAGTAGGCTCGTCAACAACCTGTGCCATAAAATTGTCATGCAACAAGTTTATAAACCTTAACTGATCTGGCAGTACTGTTGCTCCAGTCAATATCTGGGTAATTAAAATCCCCCATTATCATTACTTTACCCAAACTAGCAGCCTTTTCTATTTGCATCAGGAGCTTAGCCTCCTCCTCCTCACATACATTAGGGCAGGGGTCCCCAACCTTTTTCACCTGTGAGCCACATTCAATTGTAAAAAGAGTTGAGGAGCAACACAAACATGAAAAAAGTTCCTGGGAGGTGCCAAATAAGGCTGTGATTGGCTATTGGTAGCCCCTATGTGGACTGGCAGTCTACAGGAGGCTCTGTTTGGCAGTACACCTGGTTTTTATGCAATCATAACTTGCCCCAAACCATGAATTAAAAAATAAGCTCCTGCTTTGAAGCCACTGTGAGGTTTGGGGAGCAACATGTTGCTCGCGAGCTACTGGTTGGGGATCACTGCATTAGGGGGTCTATAGCATATACCTACAATTAATTTGCTGGACTCTTTATAATTGGTGAAGAACTCCACCCATAAGACTTCTGCCCCCTCATTTTCTAACATAACCTCCTCCTTTATATAAGCTTTTAAATCCTGCGTAACAAACAGACATACCCCTCCTCCTTTTCTATTGCCTCTGTCCCTCTGAAACAAAGTATAGCCGCTGATATTAACTAGCCAGACATGCAACTCATTCACTGTGTTTTGGCCACACCAATCACATCATATTTTCCATCCAGCACCAGCACCTCCAGCTCTCCCATTTTACCAGTCAGACTGCGTGCATTTGCAAACATACATTTTTACACTGCTAATAAAAGAACACTTGGAGTTTGAAAATATTGCATTGAAGCTGTTTATTCCTGCTTTACATGTTATTCTGTATATGTTAAGAAGTGTGTGATTTTTTCATATACTTGCAGAATGTTTTGACTTACTGAAGGCATCAGCCAGCTGCATATATCATTAAAATTTGTTGTTGAAAACATACAGTACTTTGCAATAATGTAGGAACAATTGTTATAAATAATGAAGTTTGATTGACAACATTTTACTTGGTAATCATTTCTGAGTTCAACTCAGGGATTTGCGTATGCAGGTGTATAGACACAATGATTTCAAAAGACATGAATTTGTACACAGGACATAACAAAGAAAATATAAATACAAAAAGAGTGGCTATGTAATACTACTGTTCCCCAGTAAATAAGATACATTATTTCCGTTAACAGATCATGGTTTAGATTTATACTGTACATTAAAATGAAACCAATAGGAAAGTTACCCAATACATTAGAAAGATAGCTTGACACATATTATTAAAGACAATGTGGCTTAGTTACCAAATGTATCAGGTGCAAATGCAGGAGCATACACTTGTACCTGTAACACTGGAAAGTGCAGTATGATGCAAGGAAGTCCAGTAGATAATAGTTGTTCTGAGAATAGTGCATTCAAGACGCATTAATGAAATTTCAGTGGGGCAAGGTAATATTTCCAAAAACAAGCACTTCTAGCACCTGCTTTTTTGCATAGTTTGTTTTGTTTCATTTTTGATAAATACGGCCAAATGTTTCTACAGTTCAGTAGTAGGGACATGTGACATAAATAGCACATTAGGATAATTACTTTAAGACCGGTGTCCCCTGCACTTAGGCTGACTTATATGTTTTTTATAATACATATCTGTATTTATATACACACACACACACACACACACACACACACACACACACACACACACACACACACACACATATGAATACACATATATATAGTCACATGTCAGTTCTATGGATGAGTGAAAATGTCCATAGACTATATTGGATAATAAAAAAAAAATGTTGCACTGTTTAAAAAAATGGCGCAGAGAAAAAACGCCCCGGGGACTTCAATGTGTTTGGCAAATATTTTGCTGTTCTGCTAATTTTTGGCACAGCGAAACAAATCAGATTCGCCCCTCACTAGCCACTAGTCATCACTAGTGGTGCTATATACAAACCAAATGAACCTAATTATAAAGAATATTAATAATACTATTATAATTACATACATTTGTATTTTTCCTCTGGTAAATGAACAAATTACCTTGAAGACCAGGGAAATCCCACTGATTGTAGTCAGCATGCATGGCAAAACTGGTGCACATGATCTTCAACTCGGCGCACAAGATATTTTAAATAGGAAGGTGAATATTTTGGACCCATATATGTGGAGACTTAAGGACTTAAATCTAAGTCCTAAGATACTAAATAGTGATATTTTGTATCTTTATGGCTGTTAGGGAAAGTTGTGTGAAGTAAATTAGGGGTCTATTTATCAAAGTTCGTATTTTAGCAGTTTTTGAGGTTTTTTAAACCACGACTAAACTCACAAACTCTAAGGGGCAGATTTACTAAGCTCGAGTGAATGTTTGAATTTCAAAAACTTCGAATTTCGAAGTAGATTTTCGACCATCAAATAGGCTATATTCGACTATTTGACTTAGATTCAAACGATTCAAAGTAAAAATCGTTCGACTATTCGACCATTTGATAAACGAAGCAGTGTTTCTTTAAAAAAACTTCGACTTCATACTTTGCCAAATTAAAGCTACTGAAGTGCAATGTTGGCCCATGGGGACCTTCCACAGCACTTTTCTAAGTTTTTTTTGGTCGAATATACATCCTTTGATCGATCGCTAAAAACCGTTCGAAACGTTCGAATCAAACGATTTTTATTCAACCGCAGGATTGCCAAATATGTTGAAAAAACTTCGAATTCAAAGTTTTTTAATTCGATGGTCGAATTTCGAAGTTTTTTGTACATCAAAATTCAACCCTTAGTAAATCTGCCCCTAAAACTATGAATGTTATGACATTTATTTAAAAATCGGAATAAAATAAGTAGGAACAGAAAATTAGGCTGAATGTTTAAAAAATACAAATGCCCTGAAAACCTCTAAAAATTCAAGTTTTTCTGGAAATTCTGAAAAATTTTCTGGAAAATCTGAGAACCTCTAAAAGTCCAAATTGATTTAAAGTGGTCCAAAAGGATCAGCGCAGCATCCATTGACTTCTTTAGGACCTCAAAATTTTTTACCTGGCTAGTTTTGTATTGGTAGTTTTGTATTGTTAGTAATTGGGTCCCTTAGGGGCAGATTTATCAAGGGTTAAAAAACCCTCAAATTCGACCCTCAAAGTAAAATCCTTCAAAATCGAAGGTTTTTATTTGAAGTTTTTGTGCTAAAATCCTTCGACTTCAAAGGATTTTAGCGCAAAAGCTTCGAATAAAAACCTTCGAATCGAATGATTTCAATGATTTTAAGCGACGATCTAATGATTTTTATTCGATCAAAAAAACCTTAGAAAAGTGCTCAGGAAGGTCCCCATAGGCTTACATTGCACTTCAGTAGCTTTAATCTGGCGAAGTCTGAAGTCGAAGTTTTTTTTAAAGAGACAGTACTTCGATTATCTAATGGTCGAATAGTCGAATGATTTTTACTTCGAATCGTTCGAATCATTCGATTCGATCGAATTTGACCAATTCGATGGTCGAAGTACCCAAAAAATTACTTCGAAATTCTAATATTTTTTAATTCGAATTATTCACTCGAGCTTAGTAAATCTGCCCCTTAGTGTTCAAAAAAGGTTGAAGAGGTTTGTTTCTGTGAGTTTCTTTCAAAGATCCAAAGAAGTAGCATTAAATTAAATCTGTGTGCTTTACCTCACTTATTGTGTTAGTTAAATTTGATTTTATATCATTGTATTTCCCCTGTGACTTGTAGTAAAAAAAAGAAAATAGATTTTTAGGAAACAATAATCAGTCTGCTTACCGAGGAGCAGGAAGATGGATGTGTGCAACTCCGCTGGAAGAATCTGTGCCGAGGGGTAAGTATAAAATATGGGGCATTTCCCCGGGGGGCAGTTAGCCTGGGAGGAGGAGGGTGGGGGGTCTACCTGGGGTGGGGGTATGGGTTTTTTTAATCCAGGGTTAAATTCTCCTTTAAAGGCATTAAATGAAGTGTATTCCAAAATGTTATTGTCCTGTGGGTAAAGAACCACATCACTGTTTCAAATGAAAGTTCAGTTTCTCAGTTTGATCTTTTCTATGTGAAAAACACCCCCCATCTATCTATAATGAATGTTTGTTTGCTTCCTCTCATGCCCATCAGGTAAGTTTCCCGGAATTTTTGGCCACTTCCCTGATCCTTTTTACAGTGTCTTGCAGAAACGGGCTCACACATAAAGGGCCAGATTGAATTCAGTGAGAAAAAGTCTCTGTATGAGAAAAATCTCATGGTTTATCACGTGAAAATACATGGAGGTGATTCAATTTGAGGAGAAAAAACTTTTCTCCAAATTCAGTTCCAGTTTTCCCCCATAGACTTCAATAGAATTTTCTCGTGATAAAAAAATAGATACATTTTTTTAAACCACTAACTCTACAGCAACTGATCCAAAAGTATGACCCTCTGCCACAGGAAATGTTCAGAGCCTCACAACTTATCCATTATGTGAACAAACAGACTAAAAAATGTAGCAACAACTCATTCACAAAAGTTTTGAATCTGTCGACAGGCACCATTGGCACCTGGAATATTAAGCCTGACTTATAAACTGCTGAATCAGTTGCCTACGGAAGATTTTAAACATACATATATGCTTAACTTGGAACAGGACCTACAGACCACAATTTCATCCAAACAATGGTCACAATGCAGTCTGACAGCAAACCAAGGCAGTACATGTGTATCAAATAGAAAAACCTTGATAAAACTCCTACATAGAACCTATTTGGTACCAACTCGACTACGGTACATAAGATTTATCCATCTTGTGACCCACACTGCAATACTGCATACTGAATTCCCTAAGGATCCATTTGGTCCATTTTCTAGGGTAAACAATTGAATAGGTTCAACAACCAGCCCACATATTATCTCAACATATTCTCACAGCTGCATGCAACTGGAAAAAAATCCTGGATATAGCAACTAACGAAAAAATTACATATATGTTATAAAATGATATGGAAGCCTATGACTGAATTTGGCTCCCCTGGTTAGCATATGAGAATGACCCCCTGCTTTTCTCAGCACTACATGTATGAATCTATTACTATGGTAACCTTCAAAACAATAGGACTTGACATTATCAGGGGAATGTAATAAAAATTGCGGAACTAACGGAAAAACTATTCCCCAAGCGAAAAGTTATGCCTTTGCGCGAACAAATTTTGCTTTGTGCGAATTTAAAATAGCTTTTGCGAGCCCGGAAACTGTTTAGCGACCACTTCCGACAGTGAAAGACCGTTTGCAAATTTTATAGTTTGCGCCAATGCGCAGTCAATGTAATAAAACTTCTTACTGAAAAAGTCGTTATGTTTGCTCCAAAAGATTACGACACCTTCAAGAACTTCTTATGGGTGCGCAATCAAAATTCGCAATGCGCAATTAAAATTCACAATGCAATAACAGTTTAAGAAACAATATTACATTGCGAGATGTGGATTTTTAGTCTTATTGGTGCGAATTGTTTTGCTCTTTTATTACATTCCCCTGTACGTCTTAATCCTATTAAGTTTATTCATATGATATTGTGTTAAACCTGGCTGCCCTATTTTATTTTACTTTATCTTATTATATTTTATGTAATTTTATTTTAATTTATGGTATGTTATGTTTACATGCTTGACAAGTTTAACCCTATATTAACCCTAAAACCGCCAAGCATGTACGGCGTACGTGCTGGCGGTTCAGGGCTCAGGCTGCCAAGAATGTACATCGTACGTTCTGCTGCAGCTGAGCCTTTCTCTGTGCATCGGCGGCTTTTGCCACCTCCACAGAGAGTCAGAAGGGATGACAGCCCCCTGGGGCTGTGATTGTCGCAGATCCGACTTCAAAGTAGCATATGTGCCATGTATGGCGCTTCTGCTACTTCCCTTACCTCCTCCTTCCTGAACAGCCGCCCACTCACTTCCTGCTGCGAAATAACTCGGCACATTGCTGTCCAGGCTGCCTCCAGTGATGTCATCATCAAAAACAGTAAGTGTACATTTTTTACACACTTATATGCACTTACACACACTTACAGTACATGTATACACTTACAAACACATTTTAGTAAAGATTGGTATTTTTTAATTTTTTTATTTTAGCACACTTGTTCCCTTTTTGTACACTTATTTACACTTATTGACATGTATTTACACACTCAGACAACTTTTAAAAGTGCACAAACATGTTTACACAAAAACTCACTAACAGGTGTTTTTTTTGTATTTTTTTACTTATTCAGTGTACTGTTATCTTTTGTTTGTTTTGCCTAAAAACTTGTTATTTTGACAGTGTGACTATTGGATAATCGATTTTGGCCACTAATTACACTGTCGGAGCAATTATTTTGTTGATTTACATAATTCTTGTGGTTTTATTGCAATTGTATCCCTGCATTATTGTTCCTTATGTATTGTGAGCTTCCGGTAGAAAAACACAAGCAGCACAGAAATGGAAACGTCCAACTTAAAGAGTTCAAATTGCCGCTTTGCTGGCTTTTATTTTCAAATAAACACAATTCTTCAGACCACTGGCTTCACATGGTGGAAATCACATAACATAAACTGTCCAGCTTTACACCCTCACTGGTGTTCTCTTTACTCACATTTTAGTTTAGCCTGCACTGGCTTTCAGTGGACCACAAGTCCCAGAATCCTCTCTGGGCACACTTGAGACACCCTTGTCTCCTGGGAGTGGTTTCTCTGGTCCTCTCCCAGACCTTTGGAGCTCTCTCCAACTAAGGGGAATCACTTTCTGGTTCCCTGGTGCTCACCAGCACTCCTTCTGTGGCCCCTCACACTCCTCCACTCTAGGAGGTCTCTATAATTTCTTTAATTTTGAAATCAGACATGGGGCTAGACATATTGTCAATTTCCCAGCTGCCCCAAGTCATGTGACTTGTGCTCTGATAAACTTCAATCACTCTTTACTGCTGTACTGCAAGTTGGAGTGATATCACCCCTCCCTTTCCCCCCCCCAGCAGCCAAACAAAAGAACAATGGGAAGGTAACCAGATAACAGCTGCCTAACACAAGATAACAGCTGCCTGGTAGATCTAAGAACAGCACTCAATAGTAAAAACCCATGTCCCACTGAGACACATTCAGTTACATTGAGAAAGAAAAACAGCAGCCTGCCAAAAAGCATTTCTCTCCTAAAGTGCAGGCACAAGTCACATGACCAGGGGCAGCTGGGAAATTGACAAAATGTCTAGCCCCATGTCAGATTTCAAAATTGAATATAAAAAAATCTGTTTGCTCTTTTGAGAAATGGATTTCAATGCAGAATTCTGCTGGAGCAGCACTATTAACTGATTCATTTTGAAAAAAAAAATTTTCCCCATGACAATATCCCTTTAATTACCTCTAACTGCCATTATCTTGGCAGCTGCAAACCCCTTACATGGAGCAAGGGATGGAAGCCCACCCTGCTCTCTTCCATCTACTCCAGGGACCCATAATCCATCTTTTACTAAGATGGTACACCATTTAAACATCTTAAAGGACCTGTAACGTAAAATATTTGTACCAAAAAAATCGTTTGAATACAACAGAAAAAAAACACCAACACAAATGAAAATTTAAAATAGTAAAGCCTTTATTAAGAAATAACTTACAGAAACTCCACTTCCTGTCCTCTTCAGAAACGGCGAAAGGGCGACCATCCATCTGCAGCGCTCGATTTCTCCTCCTGGCTATACACTGACAGCGTGTCCTCGGCCCGATCACCTTCTCCAGCTCTTCTTCATCCAGCAGCAGTATGAAGGCAATGTCTCTCCCACTCCTCTGCTCCAGGATTACAGCCCTGACTGCCGACCCCCGTGCCCACTCTGTCACTGTCAAGGCAGCTGAAACAAAGCAGCCGCAAAAGGATGCGTCCAACACTGAGCCGGCAGGAGGAGTAATAAATGTAAATCAAATAACCCCGGCACTTTGCAGGTCCGCATTGAGGCTGCACCGCTCCAGGGCGAAAGCTTGTCCCCCCCAAATCCTGCCGGTTCACAATTCAGCCTTCAGCAGCCCAACAGCAGTTTGACAGAGGGAGCAGCTGCAGGCGGGGAGCAGCACGGCTCACCAAGAGAAGCTAGTCCTCCTGGGGTTGCCGGCTCAGTGTTGCTGGATGAAGAAGAGCTGGAGAAAGCGATTGGGCAGAGGACACGCTGTCAGTGTATAGCCAGGAGGAAAAATCGAGCGCTGCAGATGGATGGTCGCCCTTTTGCCGTTTCTGAAGAGGACAGGAAGTGGAGTTTCTGTAAGTTATTTCTTAATAAAGGCTTTGCTATTTTAAATTTTAATTTGTGTTGGTGTTTTTTTTTCGTTGTATTCTAACGATTTTTTTTGTAAAAATGTTTGATGTTACTGGTCCTTTAACTAGCTGCAGCAATACACATTTCCCTGGAGTTTCTTATTTCACCAGCCTAATGCTGGTGAAATACACATATATTGTGCATCATATTGTGCAGATATTGTGCACTTTTGACACACATATCTTACAGTATATTTAGTATAGTTTTGCTATTTGGTGCTTTGGTATAGAAATATATATTTTACTTAGTTTGATCTGCCAGAATATATGCTTTACAAAAATATATGGTTTTCTGGGGGTCTTTTTACAGTTTGGTGGTCTTACAGCACATAACGCACAGTTGGGGCTCTCTTTTCAGTTGGCCAACATGAAAATTCATATGCATGTTTTACATTTTGGGTCCGTACACACCACATACTTTGGTAAATCTATGCATTTTAGTCATCAAACTATTCAGTAGACCTCTAACGTCCATATTTAGGGTGATTTGTCTTTGTACGTAATACAGTGTGTGAGATAAATGCAGCAAACTGCAAAATTTTTAGTCGATTTTCAGAAATGTTTGTAAAAACCTCTACATTTAGAAAAGCTTTGCAGTTTGGTGTAGAAAGACGTCTTTATCTTTGTAGGATTCAACAGAATGTGTACTTTCCAAATATATATGGTTTTGGGGGGGTCTTTGCTGTTAGGAGGGTCTTGAGGCACATAATATGAAGTCAAGGGTCTATGTTCACAAAAGGTGAATCGGCAGCGGAGAAAACTCATGCACTATTTTTATTTGGGGTCTGTACATGCCAGCTGACTTGGTATATAAATGCATTTTGGGCATCTGTTCAGTAGACCCTTAGCATTAATATTTAGTGTATTTTACAATTGTATGTAAAAAAATGGGTGAGATAAATGTGGCCAATTGCAATATTTTTAGGCAATTTTCAGATTTGTAAAAACCGTTGCTTTTATCGCCAAATTTAGGAAAGGTTTGCGGCTTGGTGCTTTGGAGTAGAAAGACATGCACACCCAATTTGGATTCAGGTGAATGTGTACTTTCCGAAAATATACGGTTTTCTGGGGTGAACGTACTTTTTTCTACCCCCCAATCTATGTAAATGTGTTGATTTTGCAGTACCAGAAATGACAGACCATATGGGTGTCTTCATTTGGGGGCCCCTAAATGCCACGTGCTTTGGTACTCCTATACATATTGGGCATCAAACTGTTCAGACAACCCCAGGCTTTCATATTTGGAGTGATTTGTCTTGATACCTAAAAGTATGTGGGAAATACGATGCTGCAGGCGTGAAATTTTGAGGTAATTTTGGGAAATGTCACCAAAATCATCAAATTTAGGAAAGGTTTGCTGCTTGGTACTTTGGAGGACAAAGACATGCATACCCAATTTGGATTCGCGGGAATGTATACTTTCCAAAAATATATGATTTTCTGGGGTGAACTTACTTTTTTCTACCTTTGCCCCTCCAAAACTATGTCAATGTGTTGATTTTGCAGTACCTGAAATGACAGACAATATGGGGGTCTTCATTTTGGGGCCCCTATATGACATGTGCTTTGGTGAACCTATACATATTGGGCATCAAACTGTTCAGGGGACCCAGGCTTTCATATTTGGGGTGATATATCTTGATAACTAATAGTATGTGGGAAATATGATGCTGCAGGTTGAAGGTTTTGAGGTGATTTTTGGAAATGTCGCCAAAATTGCAAAATTTAGGAAAGGGTTATGGCTTGGTGCTTTGGACCAGAAAGACATGCATACCCAATTTGGATTCGGGGGAATGTGTACTTTCCAAATATATATAGGTTTCTTGGGTGAACATATTTTTTTCTACCTCTACCCCCCAAATGATGTAAATGTGTTGATTTTGCAGTACCTGAAATGAAAGACCATTTGGGGGGTCTTCATTTTGGGGGCCCCTATATGCCACGTGCTTAGGTAAACCTATACATATTGGGCATCAAACTGTTCAGAGGACCCCAGGCTTTCATATTTGGGGTGATTTATCATGATCTAATAGTATGTGGGAAATACGATGCTGCAGGGTGGAAGTTTTGAGGTGATTTTTGGAAATGTTACCAAAATTGCCAAATTTAGGAAAGGTTTGCGGCTTGGTGCTTTGGAGTAGAAAGATATGCATACCCAATTTGGATTCAGGGGAATGTGTACTTTCTTAAAATATATGGTTTTCTGGGGTGAATGTATTTTTTTCTATCTTTGCCCCCCCCCCAAACTATGTTTTTGTGTTGATTTTGCAGTATCTGGAATTACAGAACTGATAGCTCAAATGGGGTGTCTACATTTTGGGGCCCCTATATACCACATGCTTAGGTAAACCAATACATATTGGGCATCAAACTGTGGACTCCTGGAAATCATATTTAGGGTGTTTTACATTGATACTTAATGATTTATGGGAGATATCATGCTGTAGAGTGGACGCTTTGAGGTAATTTTTCAAAAAATTCACCAATTTCTATAAAACATTATTGTTGCACCTGCATGTACAGTAGTAGTACTTTCCAGCCAGCTCCAGAGGAGTCCTTAGTGGTGAATTCAGTTAAAAATGGTGCAACATGACACATGCTTTGCAACATATTGGAGCATGATGATATACATACAGCACTAGTAATTGAAGGATTTTGTATAGCATGTAGGTTTTTATGTGCACATGACTCATTGTGAGCTTTGGATAGGCGGTGGCTTTATAAAATAAACAATTATAAAGTCATGAACAATTTTTTATTACAGTTTAGTACTTTATTACCACACCAAATGCTTAGAGAGGTTTGTTCACTTTCCAACACTTTTTACAGTCCAGTTGCCTTCAGATTGCTCACCAATAATTTCTTTCTACTTCCTATTTGTAATCGTTTTTCTAATATTGAATATTTTTCTCTTTTTTATTTCTGAAGCAGCTTTGGGGGGTGTCACAGACTCTGTAACTGCTTCAAATTGATACATTTCCTGTCTTTCGCCCTGCTGAGCAGAATACATGAGTTTTATTTAAGGCAGCTGTTAGAATTGATGCAATAGTTGCTAATATTCTACGGATGCTGCAAAATAACAGTGCAGATCAGCACCTGGATTACCGAACTGTAAGATTGAAATACCAAAGACAGGAAAATTAGACTTAAAACTTAGATTTTAGAAAAATGGTAAAAAATAAAATATTAAAGAAGTCCTTATTTCTGAAAACAACTGAATTAGAAAAAAAATTTGAAAGGTGAACAACCCCTTTAAGAACAATCCAGTGTAAAAAGCAGAACAATAGCATTCAAAGCCTACAGAATTTCTTTTCACTAGTGATGGATGAATTTATCCGGCAGGCAATGGATTTGCGACGAATTTTCACATTCTGCTGGCTGCAAATGTTTTCGCAAAGCACCAGCGAAAATTTGCAGTGGAAAATTTGCTGCGATAAAAAAATTGTTGTGTGTCGAAATTGACACGTGCATAAAAATTGTCGCATGTCAGAAACCCATTGACATGGACAAAAGAGTAGCGTGTATAAAAATACTGCTTGTGTTAAAATTGATGCGTGTCAAAATTATTTGGATGCCCATTGACGTAAATGCATTTTGCTTATTTTTCGCTGTTTTGCAAATTATTCTGGAGTTTTGCAAATTTTTTGGCAAAGTGAAACGGGACAAATTCACCCATCACTACTTCTCACATAGCACAAGTGGCATACTCAGAAATTATCTTCAGTTCTGTAGCAAATGGTTCTAAAGTTCTCCTAAAACAACATGTAGTTCTTGCAGATAAAATGTACTGAATGAATCTTTTAGTCTTCAAACTTTTATTGAACATTAGTGGAGGGATTTCTAACAATGTAAAATACATAATGATTCCTTGGACCAGTAGAGTAACTAGCCATGGGTGGGCCCAGGTGTAGAATGTGCATCTGAGTCCCTCCCATACAGAAGCATGTGCCAGGGTGCTCCTGGTATATGTGCAGAAAAATTTCCCTCTGAACTGTCACTGACAGACCCAAAGGGGTTGCAGGTCTGGGTGCAATAGCCCCATGCAACCCATTAGTTAGACGAAAACCTAGCCAAAAACTAATAAAAAATATGACCTTTTGCTCCTTCTCCTGACTGTCTAGATATCCCACAGTTTTGGGCCAGATTTAATTTCATGTAAAAAGTGTATTTTATGGCTAATCACATGAAAATTGTTCAGTTTGAGGAGACAAATGTTTTAATTCAGATTTTCGGAAATGCTGCAAAATATTTTGTTTATATTTTGTGGTAGGTTTTCTGTTGTCTTGTGACAAGTTATGGATTTTTAACCATGCAATCACATAGCTGATACATTTGTGTCAATGTAGATGCATACGCTAAGAATAAAATGTTCAAGGGCTGCTATTTTTAATCATTTGAAGCAGAGTTACAATAAATATTCAGTTTATATATAAACTGTAGTGGATGTTATTTCTTCCCACACCTAAAAAAACTGATGGCTGGATCGATTAACACCTTGGACGCCTTGATGATCTATTATTAAGCCACATAACAAGTTATCCTTTGCTACAAAATATCTGCCAAGCCTTGTATATTGCTTAGTGAAGTGCTGTAACATTTGGTGTGATGTATTAAATAAGCAGTGAACAGCCATTACCTGCTTTTACACAGCCATCAAGATGGATTAGCTTCATGCTTATTTTTTTTTTCTTGCTTCCTGCAATTTTGTCAGCAAAGTAAGTAGAAAGCAGATAGCTGAGAACCTCAGCAAATACTTTGTTACACATTGGATTACATCTGACCTGCAAAGTCTAAATTCGTCAGCAAAGTGAAATTTGATGAATCAAGCAATTAATAAAAATGAATTATATTTTATGGATTTAATTAGATAATATCAAAAAGTTTATTTTGCAAATTAACTCATTTAAGCTTATGTGATAAATATATAATATATATATACTGTATATATATATATATATATATATAATATATATATATATATATATATATATCTCTATATGTATATATATATATATATATATATATATATATATATATATATATATATATATATATATATATATATATATCTCTATATGTATATATATATATATATAAGCATGAATACTTGGTTACAAATAAAACACATAACACCCTCAAGCAGACCTTTAAAAAGTGCTATGCACAGTAACTATTATCAGTTGAATGACTCTCAAGTCTAATCAACGACTACAAAATGTGAATTTATTTTTGTTCTTTCCATTCTTTATTTTATTCACAGTTTGTGAAAATCTTACACTTCAGTTAACAGGTAGCTGAGAACTGCATAGCAACTGGAGAGCTTTCTCTGGAGAATGTCTGCTCCAATCATTGTAGCAAAATTAGCATTTTCTGGAAGTAAGCAAATGTTATACTTTCCCTAGAGAGTTCAGGGTTTTCTTTTTACAATGTATTTTATATCAGTCATCAATCATTTCTCCCTTGCTCCTGCATCAATATAATTTTGCCTTGCACAGTACAGCTTCATGCTAGGATTATACAGTACTGTATGTTAGAGATATGAGTATTTGTGTACCGTAAATATAATTATATATGCTATGATCAGAGAAAAAACTAAAGCTAAAATCTCATGAAGAAAAAACTCTGCCAGCATTGCAGCAATTAAAAAAATATAGTCTTGAACACTCTAGCACTCTGTAATCATTTGTGACCTAAGATATATATTCAGTCCTTACAGATTCAAGATAAATTCTATTTATCTTCAGAAACTGTTCTGTTAAAGTTCCACATTTGTTAGTCAGATGATACAATGGAATAGCTGTCTTGTTTCGCTCTCTGAAACCCTAATTTCCCAATGGATTACAGATATGCTATTCATGAATGCTCCACTTTTGCTGTGTCCCATATAATACATGGAATGCTTTTAGGATTCATTGAAACATTTGTATTTCCTTTCCTACACATTTCTGTTTTAGTAATTAGCAAAAAAAATTATAGCATTATAATTTAATATTGTTATAATTATTAATAAGAAGCAGTTTTTATAGAGCAAAATCATGTCCTGCCCGGTTGGCTAGCATATTGTACGCACCTTCTCCACACGGGAAAAATAATAAAGGGCATGTTTACCTAGAACCAGATTTAATGCAGTGGTGATGAAAATATAACAAACATTTACTCAAACAGAGAAAGCAGTTTAATATCTGGAAGGTAGATAAAACAGAATTGTTTTCATTGCTAAATGGTGAGCACCACCTACTGTTTATAATGAAAAATTAACACGTAATTCCTTAGTGAGAATCTTACACTTGAAAATAGTATTGGGGGTATATTCTATAAAAGACACAACAAGTGTGTTTTTCTTGTGTTGGTCTTTATATAGCTCACAGTTTTGGTTAAGAAATATCCCCAAGTTCATTTAAAAAAAAAAAGAGAGATGCAAAAGAAATACATTTTGTGGAGTAGGATTATGTTGTTTAAAGGGCATAAACCATCCATAAAACCCTCTTTATTGTACTGTAATTACTCATGTAAAGGGTTGTCCTGTCTCCCACCACTATGTCTGCCATCTTGCTGTTATCTGCTGTCATCTGCAATAACTATAATGAAAGTTATAATTTTATTAGTTGACAGGGGTTACTGAACTAGTGCAAAAGAGCCTGCTTTTAATTAATGAGCCCTAACCACACCTAGAGTAATTTGCAGTTACATTTTTTGCTTGCAGATACTACACTATAATAAAACATTAGAAGGGTGTAGAAAGTGTTTCTTATGTATTCAGAGCTCCCATAAGGATTACTTTAACAAAGAAAGGGACTGACTGCACAGAAAGCAAGTATGTTGCAGGGACTTTATTGGAGTGGGCCCTGGAGAGTTTGGTAAACGTTTTATGGGACAATGTTTCTTTACAACATCCCTAAAAACAAATCTCACAGAATACATGAACATATCTAAATGTGATGTACATTATGGGGTCTATATATCATGCTGTATAAAAAGTGGAATAAAACATTACTGCTGATTTTGCTTATAGCAACCAATAAGATCTTTGTCTTTGTTTTCGAATTGTTGAAATCTAATTGCTGATTCTAAACAGCATTTTTACACAACATGATAAATAGGCCCCTATAATTACATTAGGTGTGGACAGGGCCGCCATCAGGGGGGGACAGGGGGGACAAGCGTACCGGGCCCGGGCATGAAGGGGGGCCCGGCAGCGCTGCATTTTTTTGAAGATCCGGGCCCCCCTTACGAGCGCCCGAGCCGTACGTCTTGCCTCTTCAGTGCCGAATGCGGAAGTGCCGAAAAGCCGAAGCCGATGCGACGAAAAGACCCGAAGTCACGGAAAAAGCCGAAGTCCCGAAGTCACGAAGCGCCGAAAAGACCCGAAGTCACGAAAACAGCCGAAGCCGAAGTCCTGAAGCAGCGCAAAGACCCGAAGTCACGAAAACAGCCGAAGCCGAAGTCCTGAAGCGGTGAAAAGACCCGAAGTCACGAAAGGAGGCGAAGTTGAAGTACTGAAGCCATGAGTTCAATTCTACTGAACACCAGTTTGTGTTTTTTTTTTTTTTAATCCCCTGGCCACCAATGTATTATTTTAATATTCTATAGGCCCCTGCCACCAATCTTTTTTTTAAAACTTTTGTTTTTGGGGCCCCAATTTTTTTTTTAACTCGTAAGGGGCCCCTTGCCACCATTGTTTTTTTTTGGGTTTTTTTTTTAAAAAAAAAATTAATTTTCTTTTTGGTGGCCCCAAATTTTTTTAACTTGTAAGGGGGCCCCTGCCACCAGTTTTTTTTTTTTCAAAAAAAAATTATTTTTTTTTTAAATTTTTTTTGGGGCCCCAATTTGTTTTTAACTTGTAAGGGGGCCCCTGCCACCATTTTTTTTTTTTTCAAAAAAAATTTTTTTTCTCCAAATTTTTTTTTTGGGGCCCCAATTTGTTTTTAACTTATAAGGGGGCCCCTGCCGCCAATGTTTTTTTTTTTTTTTCAAAAAAAAATTAATTTTTTTTCAAATTTTTTTTTGGGGCCCCAATTTGTTTTTAACTTAGAAGGGGGCCCCTGCCACCAATGTTTGTTTATTTTTTAGTTTTTTTTACATTTTTTTTTGTTGGGGCCCCAAGTTTTTTTTAACAGGGGGCCCCTGCCACCAATGTTTTTTAAAAAAAAAAAAAAAATTTAAATTTTTTTTTTTTGGGGCCCCAATTTTTTTTATAAGGGGGCCCTGACCATCAATAGCTTTTTACAACTTGTGTGGGGGGGGGTTACTTTTTTAGCGCTGATGTCTGTGTGGTCTTTTAACTGCGATGTGGGCGGGATATGGGGCGGAGCTTGGTCGTCAGTGTGGGCGGGGCCCAGGGGGCCCCAAAAATTTTGTTGTACGGGGCCCCGTGATTTCTAATGGCGGCCCTGGGTGTGGATGCTGGGTCGGACAAGCGCACATGTTTTGACGCAACCAGCTCAAACAAGGGAGGTCACATCAGGAAGAAGCAGCGCCAGGTGCAGATCTGGGCTGGCGGGGCTCACAAGAGCTGGGGACCCACTGTGTTTTTTCCTGGTGTCCCACCGGCCCAGTCTGACCCTGTGTGGATGGATGGTTTGGATGGAGCTACTGGATGGAGCAGTAAGGTTGGGCAGCACATTGTAGCCACTTTTAAAAACAGCGCAATGGGATGGAATCTGAGATAATATATTTAATTTCAAAACTTGGCTTACCATCCTTACCATACCATCCACTGCATCATCCCCAAACAAAATTAAGCAGTCCCCTTTTTGCACTTTCTACTGATTCATAATTGGATTGGAATGTAAAAGGCCTAACAATAAAAACAGCTGGATTGGACACCTCTTCAAGTCAATTTCACTTATGATCTTTGTTGAATTGACCAATTACAGACAATTCTTCTAATTATTGGAACTTTGGTTTATGGACATTGACTTTAATAGACAATAATGTTGTTTTTTTCTGTTGATGAGATGTCTGTCTTTGTGATTTTCTTATTAACTGTTTGGTCACTTCGAGACCCCTTTTACATATTTGTTATTAATGTTATAATTTTTTTAGTTATCTGTATGCTTGGTCCATATTTTCTAATTGGTTTGTAAGTTAGTTATTTAGTTGTGATATTTTTAAATGTGGTTGTACTGATCTAAAGTGCATGGCTGCAATGATTTCAGTGAAGGTTACCTGGTTTACTTTAAAAACGACTCCTGCTATCTAAAATAACAGAAGAATTGTTTTCGTTTAGGATATTACCATTTCTACAATAGAAAACCTAGACACCCCTAAGACAGAAGAGGTAAGCTTGTATGAAGGACAGCATTGGATCTGCAAAAAAGCCGGATGAGCTGTGTCCAACTATTGGATTGTTATCCAGAATTCTCAGGACCTGGGTTTTTCTGGATAAGGGATCCTTTTGCAATTTGGATCTTCATACCTTAGGGGGCAGATTTATCAAGGGTCGAATTATCCACCGAAATACCTTTGAGTTCAGCTCCCATTCCCCCTTGTCTATAACTATCCAACTCAGAACATCTGCCTGATAGTTCAAGAATTGTGGAATGTGGATGGCTGTGATGTCCATTAAATGGGACTGCGCCCAAACCATGATTGGAATAGTTTCTTTTAAGAGCATGATGCTGCCATGATGCTGCCTATGCCTCCCTGCTTCCTTATATATGACACCGCTGAGGCATTGCCCAACCTAATCTTCACTAACAGGCCCATCAGGATTGGCCTGAAAGCAATCAATACTTTCTGTTGTCAACTCCAAAATGTTTGATGACAGGTGTAACAAATATTTCTTCCACACCCCCTGGGCTTCTGTACTCCTCTTCTGTATGGGCTCTCCGGCTAAAAACCCCTGCAAAAATTCACTGGGTCCTGCTACCACACCAGATGAGACTCAAACTAGAGAGAGATTTTCTGCGACCAATCCTTGAGATACTGATTCCAGTTAAAGGTCATAGAATGCTTAAATGTTCTTTCCTTGTATGTTCCTGCACACTTGATAAAGGGCCCAAAAACATGTAGTGATTTTCACTTTCCTCTGCCACAGGAAGGTCATGATATGCATCCTTTAAGTCGAGAGAAGCTAACTAATCACCTGTGTGGAATACCGACTTTATTGTGGCAAGTGACTCCATCTTGAATTTCTGATGTTTCAAAAACTTGTTCATACGTCTTAATCTAGAATAGGGCATAAATCTCTTGATGCCTTTATAACGAGGAACAAGGAGAAATAATGCCTAAACCCAATTGCTGAGGGGAAACTGGCAACATTGCCTCCTTTGCAAGTAGCTGAGATATGTAGTCCTGAAATAATCAGCTCCACTGTTGTTTGTCCCTGAAGAAATGAAAAATTGTCTTGAGACTCTTGTAGGGCCAGCCTCATTGTGGCTTTGGTTGAATTTTAGGGGGTCCGGAATTCTTAGCATTAGAGGCATAAACAAAAAGCACAACTGACCAAAATGCCAGGCAGACTTGTATTTCTTACCAGGCCTGTACGATCTAGCCTCCTCTCTGTGCCTGTTAGAACCCATCTTGTCTTCTGACTCTTTAGATTGGGGCAAAGATTTGGAAATAATATTGTCCAAAGATTTACCAAAAATACTCTTACTCTCAAAGGGAAGTTTACATAAAGTATTTTTTGAAGCTGTATCCCCATTCCAGGAGCGAAACTCAATGCTCTTGTAGCCACAGTGGTAAATGAGATATTACAGGCTGCCAATCTTGATAAACCTACTGTTGCCTTAGAACAATTATGCTGCTTACTTCAAATCAGGAATGGCTTCACAGACTGCCTCCTTAGGAGAATTCTCCAAAACAGCCTAATCAATGTTCTCTGCCTAAACAGACATTGCTTTACATAGTTAAATTGGGTTGAAAAAAGACAAAGTCCATCAAGTTCAACCCCTCCAAATGAAAACCCAGCATCCATACACACACCCCTCCCTACTTTTAATTAAATTCTATATACCCATACCTATACTAACTATAGAGCTTAGTATCACAATAGCCTTTGATATTATGTCTGTCCAAAAAAATCATCCAAGCCATTATTAAAGGCATTAAGGCATTAATTGAATCAGCCATCACAACATCACCTGGCAGTGCATTCCACAACCTCCCTGTCCTGACTGTGATGAACCCCCTATGTTGCTTCAAATGAAAGTTCTTTTCTTCTAGTCTAAAGGGGTGGCCTCTGGTACGGTGATCCACTTTATGGGTAAAAAGGTCCCCTGCTATTTGTCTATAATGTCCTCTAATGTACTTGTAAAGTGTAATCATGTCCCCTCGCAAGTGCCTTTTTTCCAGAGAAAACAACCCCAACCTTGACAGTCTACCCTCATAATTTAAGTCTTCCATCCCTCTAACCAATTTAGTTGCACGTCTCTGCACTCTCTCCAGCTCATTTATATCCCTCTTAAGGACTGGCGTCCAAAACTGCACTGCATACTTCAGATGAGGCCTTATCAGGGACCTATAAAGAGGCATTATTATGTTTTCATCCCTTGAGTTAATGCCCTTTTTTATGCAAGACAGAACTTTATTTGCTTTAATAGCCACAGAATGGCACTGCCCAGAATTAGACAATGTGTTATCTACAAAGACCCATAGATCCTTCTCATTTAAGGAAACTCCCAACACACTGCCATTTAATGTATAACTTGCATTTATATTATTTTTGCCAAAGTGCATAACCTTGCATTTATCAACATTGAACCTCATTTTCCAGTTTGCTGCCCAATTTTCCAATTTAGACAAATCACTCTGCATCCTGCATGGAACCTATAGTTCTGCACAATTTAGTATCATCTGCAAAAATAGAAACAGTACTTTCAATGCCCACCTTCAGGTCATTAATAAACAAGTTGAAAAGCAAGGGACCTAGTACAGAGCCCTGCGGTACTCCACTAACAACACTGGTCCAATTAGAAAATGTTCCATTTACCACCACTGTAGTCTATCTTTTAGCCAGTTCTCTATCCAGGTACAAATACTATGTTCCAGGCCAACATTCCTTAATTTAACCAGTAACCTTTTGTGTGGCACTGTATCAAATGCTTTAGCAAAGTCTAAGTAAATCACATCCACTGCCATCCCTGAATCGAGGTCTCTACTTACCTTCTCATAAAAAGAAATTAAGTTAGTCTGGCAAGATCTATTACGCATAAAACCATGCTGGCATAAACTCATAGTATTATGATTTGCTATGAAGTCCAGTATCTTAACCTTTAATAACCCTTCAAAAAGCTTTCCTAGTACTGACGTCAGACTAACTGGCCTATAGTTTTGAGGCTGAGAACGGGATCCTTTTTTGAATAGAGGCACCACATTAGCAATTCGCCAGTCTCTCGGCACTATGCCAGACCTCAATGAATCCTGAAAAATTAAGTAAAGAGGTTTGGCAATCACAGAGCTAAGCTCACTAAGTACCCTGGGATGAATACGATATGGCCCTGGACCTTTGTTTATCTTAACATGTTCTAGTCTCTTTTGAATTTCCTCATGTGTGAACCATGCATCATTAGTTGTTGTATTACTAGAATTGGGACTATTAAGAAGGAAACCTTCAATAACTGGTTCCTCATTTGTGTAGACAGATGAAAAATATGAATTCAGAATCTGTGCTTTTATTTCGTTTTCATCAACCAGCTGACCCCCCTCTGAAACTAAAGGTCCCACCCCTTCCTGCTTAATTCTTTTACTATTAACATATTTAAAAAATAATTTTGGATTATTTTTACTGCTTGCTGCAATATCCTTTTCCACGTCAATTTTAGCTTGCCTTATAGCTTCTTTGCATGATTTATTGGCCTCCTTGTACCTTATAAATGATTTGGCTGTCCCAGCTAACTTGAAAGCCTTAAAAGCACGCCTTTTTTTACCCACCTCAACACCAACACTTCCATTGAACCAAAAACTTTGCAACGTCGTTCCTTACAAGGGGAATGTACTGACATGTATATTCATTAAGCAGCATTTTAAAGACTTCCCATTTTTGTTCCGTGTTTAACCCTATGAAAAGCATTTCCCAGTTAATATGTTGCAGAGATGCCCTTATACTGTCAAAGTTTGCACGTCTGAAATTTAGTGTTTTAGTTACTCCCTTATAGAATTGCTTCTGCAACAGAATCTCAAAGGAGACCATGTTATGATCACTATTCCCTAAATGCTCACCCACACAAATGTTAGAGATGAGTTCAGTATTATTAGTTATTACAAGGTCCAAAAGTGAGTTATTCCTAGTAGGTTCTTGAACGAGCTGGAATAAAAAGTTGTCATTCAGCATATTTACAAAACTACTAGCTTTTTTTGTCTTGGCAACCCCATTACCCCAGTCAATGTCTGGATAATTGAAGTCACCCATAGCAACTAGTGATGGGCAAATTTATTCGCCAGGCGCAAATTTGCGGCGAATTTGCGCGATTCGCCGCCAGCGAATAAATTCGCGAAACGCCCGCGAAAATTCGCGCCAAAAATTCGCCGGCGTCCAATTTTTTTTTCGGAAAAACGGACGCCGGCGCCAAAAACGGCCGCCGGCGCCAAAAACGGGCGCTGGCGTAAAAAACGGGCGCCGGCGTCAAAAACGAGACGCCGGCACGATTTCGCGATTTTTTTGCCGTTTCGCGAATTTCACGCAAAATTCGCGAATTTTTCGGCGAAGCGAAACGGCGCAAATTCGCCCATCACTAATAGCAACAACTTGACCCAGCTGTGAAGACGCTTGTATCTGCAAGAGTAGCTGGGCTTCATAATCGTCACTTCTACAAGGTGGTTTATAGCATACACCAATGATAATTAGTGATGGGAAAAATTTGCAAAACGGCGCCGGCGTCTTGTTTTTGACGCCGGTGCCCGTTTTTTAGACGCCGGCGTCTGTTTTTTCGAGAAAGAAAATTTGACGCCGGCGAATTTTTTCCGCAAATTTTCGCGGGCATTTCGAATCGCGCAAATTCGCCGCAAATTTGCGCCTGCCGAATAAATTCGCCCATCACTAATGATAATTCTCTTTGTAACCTTTTGCCCAGTCAAAATCTGTACCCAGAGGGATTCTACACCCCCACCAGTGCCAGCTATGGTTATTTCTTTAGTGCATGGATTTAATTCAGGCTTTACATACAAACACACTCCTCCACCCTTTTTTATCCCTCTGTCCCTCCTAAAAAGGGTGTAACCATTTAAATTCACAGTCTAGTAAGCATGTAATTAATTCTAGGTCTCCCATTTTACCTGACAAACTCCGTGCATTTGCCAGCATACAGCGGATTTTACTACTTGTACTACTTCCCCAAGCACAGTGGACCCCCTTCCATTGAGGTGCAAACCGTCATGACTGTATAGGTTGTACCCCAAGGAAAAATCAGCCCAGTGCTCTAGGAACCCAAACCCTTCCTTCCTACACCAAGACTTGAGCCACGCATTTAGCTCCCTAAGCTCTCGCTGTCTTCCTAAACTTGCATGTGGCACAGGCAAAAATTCAGAAAAGCTGACGTTGGAAGACCTTTCCCTGGTCTTAGAGCCTAGATCCCTGAAATCACTCTTTAAAGTCTTCCATCTACCATTTATTTTGTCATTAGTACTGATATGCACTAAGATAGTTGGGTCGTGCCCAGCCCCACCCAATAATTTGTCTACCCGATCAACCACATACCAGGTAGACAGCAAACTGTTCGGTTGTAGCGATACAGACGACAGATTACCCTATCCACTGTCCTAATAATTGAGTCCCCTACAACCACAATTTGCTTAGGCCTGTCTCTGCTCTCCTCCCCACCACTACTAGAGAAACTGGTCTCCCGGCTGTTAGAAAGATCAGCCCCATCTGGAATTGCCAATCTGGAGTTCATACTCCCATCATCATCACACAATATGGCAAATTTGTTGCGATGTATAAGCTCCAGATCAGCCTCCATTTTCCTTTTTCCCACCTTAGATTTTCTAACTGTCATCCAGCTAGCTGCCTCAATATCCTGCTGCTGTTCCATTCCCCCCCAAACTATCTGACCCTGCTAGGTCCTGCTCAGTGAGCAAGAGACTCCTTTCTAGATTGTTAATTGACCGCAGTGTTGCAATTTATTGCTCTAGTGCTCTAACTCGAGTCTCCAAAGTGGCAATTTGCTCACAACCACCACAGAGGGTAAGATCAACCAACCACTTACCATGTAAGTGGATGGTTGACCTTACCCTCTGAGCCAGGCAAAAATTACTGTTTACAGAGTGAATGCCCAGCTATGGAAAGAAGCATGGTAAGTGGTTGTTGACCTTACCCACAGAGTTGGGCAGGGACAGCTGAGGCCCCCCAGAGCAGATGGGCAGGCTGACCTGCATTCCATTGTTATTAAAAGAAGGGTAAGTTGGTATCTGGGATGGAATCAAATTGCCTACCATGTTAGTGTCATAGTCCACCATGTGGGTAGAGTAAATGGTAATTTGGAGCAAAATAATTCCTGATTTTGTAGGCCAAGTCTCCTGGCCAAGGGAATGTTTTAGTGGTTTATATTTTTTGTGCTCATCCAGTTCTTTAGCAGTGAACTATGTGGGCTGATATGTCAGGCAACCTAGTAGGAAGTCCACCTTGCTATAACCTGTCCAACAATTATCCACGGTCATAGATTAGTAAAAGGTATTTCAACAGGAATATATTTAGTTATATTTTGCATACCTACGATATAAAATATATATATATATATATATATATATATATATATATATATATATATATATATATATATATATATATATAAATAATAACCAAAAAAGTCCAGACAACTTGCTAGTTTGTCAAGAAAAAACTTTTATCAAGCAAGTAATAAGCAAGTAATAAGCAAGTAATAAGCAAGTAATAACGTTTAGAAGCTCCCGCTTCTTTATCAAGCAATAAAGTATTAAATGACATCACATCCTTTTAAAGCCATAAGTATAAGCCACACCCATAAGTGGGATGTGGACTAGTATTACCACGTAATATATATAGACCAATACCCTTAAACTTAAACAGTATAACACAATTGTGCCAACAAAACATAGTATTAATAGCATTCAGTAATCAGAAAAAAACATATTGGTCAAAGTTACCAATGTAATAAGCAGAAAATAAGATATAACGAATGTATAGAATGTCATATTTAGACAGTCCCAAAAACAACCCAGTGGAAATGTGTCTTTTTTTTCTCTCTGGACTGACAGCAGGGCTGCTGAACCTCTCTCATGGTAGGAGATGCTCGTAGCAGAGTTAGGGGCCATCCTCTCTGTAGGTAGAGGCAGCCTAATACTCAGTGGTGGATATAATGACATAGCGCTGTTCTCAAGTGAGGAGCGGTAGAGAATATTCGTGATCTCTTATGGAATTCTGGATTTGGATATTGCCTTGGGGTGAGGCTGGCAAGGTCCTATTTATTTGATAAAATGTGAATAAATGCTGTGGCCATTTTCACCATTTCTGACTCCTGATGTCTCATTACGGTATGTAACAATGGGGTTCAATGGAATAGCTGAAGGGTCAATTGAGGAGTCCCCTCGTAATGTGAAATGTAACGTGTAGTGTTGTTACAAATGCTAAATGCCTCTACATTTTATTTTTGTTTGAAAGTTGTGATTGGTAAAAATAAAAACCATTTCCACATAACACTCCCACCTTTTGCAGATCATTTATTACATCTGTGCATAAGGCATTAAGGTACCTTACTCTCCTCTCTGTTACATATATACACACTATATTTTTTTTGGTAATTGAACTAATGATCAACACCCACAGGTGTGAAGTAATTTCATGCCTGAGTCTAATACATCTGATGCCTGAGTCAAGTTGCTAGTACTGCCCACTTCTGATGCCTGTTCTTTTGACACCTGCACTAAGTCATCAGCAAATGTCATAACTAAACAAATAGACAACATTTTATCCTGTCATTCTATATGAAAATTATATTCTCCAGATTGAACATAAAGATATAAAAAAAAATAAAAAATACATTGGTTTCATTTATGTCCTTTCCCTGGTCACATGTTATTCTATAACATATTTATTCTTTGTCTTACTGAGAATTGGTAAACATGCCTGGACTTGGAGCCCTGAGTGACCAGGCAGCATTTGAGTTGGTCAGCTTTTTGATGACCAACAATTATGATAATGTGCCTTTGTGGGTTCAGCACAAATGGGCCCACAAAAGGCACTTGAAGTGTAGGCTGCAGAGGAGGATTTGGCGACTCTGCAGAACTACATTTGAGGAGGAGGGAGGGAGGCCAAATATGTGATTAAAGTTCAGCTGCATCTACAAAGTAGGTAGTTACATGTTTAGTCCAAAATGGTTAATACTTTAATGTTAAAAATGTAATATAACAATAATTTCTTTGACTTAAGGAAGACAAGTTGCCCTTGCACAGCAGGAGGCAGAAGGGGATGTGGTGGAGGGAACAGCAGCAACAGCCCCACCATCCTGCTCCAGAGGAAGAGGGATAGCTGGAGGTGGGAGACGGACAGCTGGAGGAGGCAGAATCTCCTGGAGGGAGGTAGGAGAGCTGAATATAGGTGAAGGTACATTTTTAACCATGTAGAAATGTCTGGGACTATCCCAGCACATATATTGTGATGAGAACTAGCCTACATTGACAGTTCATTTAAGTTTTGTTGGGCAAAACTAGACGCACTAGTATGTGTATAGATATTTAAATATTGTGTTGTTTTCTTTATGTCTAAATGCAGTTTTTACATAATTTTGTCTTAGACATCTGGGTGGATGACTTCAGGCAGTCACCACAAATGAGCCTGACATCAGAAGGTAATTTCTAGTATGAATGTGTTCCTTGAAGCTTGTTGACTCATCACATTCTTGAAGTGTTAATGAGCTAAAAAAGGGAAAACAATGAAATGAAGGGAACAACAAAAACACAACTAAAACACAATCTCTATATATTTTACTTAGAAATGCACATGCCCACGCCAGAAGCAGCCCAACCCCAATCCAGCCAGGAGCCAGAAAGCCAGGCTAGCCAGGAAGCTAGGTTGGAAGGGAGCCAGGAGGGAGCAAGCCTGGAGCCCACCCTTACTGAGGTGTGGAAAGAGCTCCAACTACTGAAAAGAAAGAAAGAAAATTCTTGAAAATAAAAAAAATCTATTTTTCTGAACAAAATGGTGTATTCTTGATGATTAAAATACGTTGGTGCTAAATATATGTTAGAAAGAATGTACATGATAGGATATTGTTGAAACGTGTAGGGGGTAAAAATTGATAAACATAAACGGCATAGATAGAACACTCTTCTGTTGTCAGCTGAAAACAAACATCATTGTTATAGTTGAACAACAACACTACAACACATTGCAACAAAGGGGTTTCTAGTTGTGAGTACATTCAAGCATGGTCAAATCCTAACATATGTGACTGTTTACTTCTACATAATTAAGAGGTACAAATAATAATGTTTGTGGGAGGAGCACAACCATCAGCTGTGTTAAATTGGGATTCATTATCAATCTGAAAAGTGCAGGCATTTTTTCCAGGATGTTACAAAATTATATTAGAGCAATTATGTAAGTGGCACACCAGTCTGCAAGATGTAGCTTTGTTTTCTCAGTTCACCTGGTCTGAGCTGGTGAAGGAAACTCTGGTAAAAGAGGTAACAGTTGAAAATCCACACTTTAGTAAATTTGCGGAGTAGAGCTTGTTCCCCAGAGTCAAAATACGCCTGGTGATAGGGTGTGAAACTGCGCTATCGATGGTCTGCTTTACCAGCATATAGTTGTCTATGACTATTAGTGAATTGGCCCTGCAGGTGGCCCTGGGGGCAGATTCACTTTATTCTTTAGTGAATCTGCCCCCAGGTCTTATGTTCATTAACACCTCTAAACTAGATTGTCACCTTGATAGACAGATAGACAGACAGATAGATAGAGATAAATACATTAATAGAGACAGTTAGACTAATAGATAAAGACAGATTCATATATTAACACTGCAACTTCTATAAAGAAGAATAAAATTACTATAAGTATACAGATTACACAGCACAACATATCACTATAACTCAGTCTATGAAGTGGCATGCTGATTGATAGATAAATAGATAGAGTGCCGCTCGAAACGTTGCAGCTTCTTGCTGCCCTGATATGTGATAATTAAAGGCAATTTTTATGAAAAAGAGATTGGAGTGCTGTCACTGGGAAGATACAGTATATACATGATATGAAGGAGCCCCTGTGAACAAGCTTTATTATGTGAACCCTAACCAACAAGTGAACTGAAGAGTAAGTGTGGTTTGATTGGAATTGTTTGTGTTTTTAGAAATATATTTTAAAGTATATCAATGAAATACCTGGGCTTTACATATAGATATTCAATTGGAATATTCTCCTACAGGTATTTATTATTCTGCCCTTATATTTGATACAAATGTTTCCCCCACCCCATCTTATAAGAACAATGTGTTGAAAAATTCTAGCTTTTCCTAAATAAAAGTTTAAACAAGGTATTAATAGCTTAGTTTATTAGCTTATTGTCAAAGTATTTATGAGACAGAACACATGCAATGTAATCTTGAAGGAAATTATTTGATTCCAGCCAAACCATCTTAAATTGCATTGTATAAGGAAGAAAGTGTGCAACATCAATCTTTAGCGATGACATATGTACGGCCTTCTACTTGCAACAGGGACACTTTTGCCACAATTTTTTAGCTCCATATAAATTTGCATAACCCTATTTACAATGCAAGACATCAATTGAACTCGGTGTGATCTGCTTGACCTCCACAAAAAATCTCAGGGAAAGGTATTGTGACTAATGACACTTACAGGTATGGTGCTGCCTCCAACTTCAAGATCTGAGGATGTGTTGAAGGAGAAGTTAAAAATGTAATGATGCAGTTAGTATAAAGTTAGTGGCAGTAATGAAATTCCTACAGGCAAAATTCTGCAAATCAGTAAGCTGTTCACCTATAACCTTGATATGCCATTCTCTTCTCTCAACAGATGTATATGTCAAAAGGAACCAGATGTCTGCTTAGTGCTCAGTATTAAAGAATATTCTGTTTTCATTTTCTTTCAAATTATTATACTTATAATGCACAAAATTTGTATCATTTTCTGCTCCCTGCCTTTCACCATCCTCATTTAGTACATAAGTCACTGCTTTAATAGAAAAGAGCAAAAGTGTAAAAAAAAATGAATTAGTTCTAATTGTTGTGATTGAAATAGCACAATAAAGCCCAGAGGATTTTAAAAATCAGCTGTTATCCAGCAATATGGCAATGTCCATGAAAGAAATAAAAGATGACAGCAATAACAGTGATGCAGATATCAGAATAGATTTTACAGTTTTGAAAAGTCTGTAGATGGTAAAACATAACAATGAATAAAATCTTTATAATGAAAACTTTTTTTTTTTTTGCATATGTTTCTGCAGGGGCAATGATGCCCAATAGAGAAATTCCCCTTTTCTATGCAATTCCTTATAATTCTAAGAATTATATCTGGAAGCAATGATAGGCTACAACAATAAGGCCAATAAACCACAGAGAATGGGGAAATATAAAACATCTAAAAAATATAATATAAAAAATATGTGATATGCTCAACAAAAGTAGTGATTTCAGGAAAAATGAGGGTGACATAAGGGCTCATTTATTGAGTTCAACTTTTTAATGAAGTATTTTTCCAAACCGGGAGAAAGTAAACAGGAGATTTAAACTCAGTGGGAAACAAAAAATCTGCTGCATCAAAAAAAAAATTGTGGCACATCGAAATTGGGCGCATAAAAATTGTCACGCATCAAAATTATTTGGACACCCATTGTCTTTAATGCATTTGGTATAGAAGCGAAGGTTTGTGCTACTGCAACATAAAAATAAATAAATGTGGTACCACTTAATGAAAAAATATTAAATCAAAAAACCAAATGAAGTAAAGAATGAAGGAGAAAACACTCACAGTTCACCTCAGTCCCAAGGTGCAAAGTCAAATTCAATTGACTTTAATGCATTTGGACCAAATAGTCGTGTGTATAAAAATTGTATCTTGCGTAAAAATTAATGCACCTCAAAATTATTTTGATGCCCATTGACTTCAATTCACTTTGCACATTTTTTTTTTCAGCACAGATTCGTCCATCACTACACATTAATGCCTCTCTGGGAGCTTTTATTCATATGGTAACTATAGACATAGATGAACATTGAGCAATTATAAGGATCATACAAGTGTAAAGAAAGATGCCACCATTTTACAAATTCTGCTGTGGTGGAGGAATAATGGATAAGGACGTGAGCAAAATATTGTATATATGCAACTGAGTAAGAAAAAGCACTACCATAAACTGCAGAAGGGTCTGATAACTGATTGTTATATGTTGAAACATTGCCAAGGTTTTACCCTTTATGCAAAGTACATAAGAATAGTACATATGATAGCCCCTGCATAAAATACTTTTTAATATCTGCAACCCAAACACACAGCCACAAGAAAGAAGAAGAGGGAGTGGGTAGTTTATACAAAAAAATAAAAAAAGACCAGAATTCAATGACAAAAAAGTCATATTCCCACTTATAATTAATCAAGTGTGCTGTTTATTGCATATGGTTTATAATGACACCAAATTCACACCTTACTCAATGTTTTGGGGAGGTGTGTACCTTATGCCTTCATCAGTTAGAGGCATTGTGTAAAGCAAAACTAAATAAAATACATCTGCAAGTTTTTGTTCCTATTCGATACAATGCATGTATGCACTTAATAATATATATTTAACCCTTGGTCTAACTACTATGAAGCAGAACACTGTTACACTATCACCCTCTCTTTCGGTTGGGTCCTTGCGATGTTGTGTGGATGAAGGTAGTAGTGTTTGTGAACTGCACCTCTCATGCTGCAAAAGATATTAGGACACTAGAGATTCATAAACATTAACAGATGTTTATTTTACATATATACAATGAGTAATTATCACATAAAACAATGTTGTAATAGCATTGTAATAGATTGTTTGCAGCAATATCCACAGCCTATACTGGCACCGGTCTGGTAGGTTTTAGTTATCACAGGATAATAAATAGTTGCTACATCCCTGGGCTTAGGCAACTATTCAATCCAGGGACAAAGGTTACATGTACCTGGACTTGCTAGACCTGATTCTAGAACATTTGTAATCTGTAATTACAGGTGCCCTTAATGTTTTTTAGGTAGCACAATTTAAACAAAACATAAACATGTGGAATATTTGTGGATGAAATATTTAGTTGGAGCAGTCAAAGAAATAATTTTAACAGGTATAATACTGTATAATACTGTATCTGTACATGCTTTATTAAGTAACACAGGTGAGGGGGGCAAAAGGACAGATGCAGAATTACTGCCACAGTGTAATTGTATTGCAACCTGAATACTGAAGAGAAAGCATGTTCACAACAGCTAAGATATTCGCATGCGCTGAAGGGAATTACTTTGTTATACGTATGCGTTACAGTCTTAGTCTTGAGAGTAACCCGGTGCATTTTTGGTAGCTTGCCTTCTGTACTGCAAGCCTTAGTAAAATCGTCGGCTACAGATCTTTTAAACTGAGGAATGCGTCACAGAGGTTTCGTCACCGATAGGCTCTATAAAGGTAAACCTGTTTCTGAACTGCCTGTTAAATTTAGCCTTTCCTTGTCCTTTAAGTAAGCACCAGGGGATGTACTACCCTCCACCCTACAATTAAGTTAACAAGTGAAAATTGGCCCAAGGGCCAATGGTAGAGTTAAGAATGGGAAGCCTTTTGCCATTTATTAATCTGTCCATCATTGGTTGCCTTTTGGTAGGCCCATTGTGGGCAGTACGTAAGCATAGAGATAGTTTTGATGTCCTAACTTATATGCTTTGATTTAAAATATTGTTTTTAAAATTTCTCAGTAGCACTGGTGGACTCTCGCAAAGTTTGAACTTTTTTAAATGCACTTCTTGAAATTAAGGACATTTGTATATATCGATTTTTTTAGATGGACTTTATATCTAGGCCCTTGGGACAATTTTCACTTGTTAACTTAATTTGAGGCAGGGTAGTACATCTCCGGGTGGCTACTTAAAGCTTAGAATTGTATTTCTTAGTACACACTTGAAAAAAGGCCTGTGATGCCTGAAACATGTCATATGGGTTGCAATAAAAGTGCACCATGGCAGTAATTCTGCATCTGTCCTTTTGTCCCCCTCACATGTGTTACCTGTATATATGTTGTTTAAGACAGAGCACCAGTGGGACATATACAGGACACACCATACCATGCCTGTTGGTTTATAACCCCTGTGTCACCATCAGTAATCATGAGTCCCTATACTACTAAGGTAACAAGGCCACCACCCAGTGTGCCCAGTTTATTAGCCTAATGGTCACCTGGGCATCCTGTTCTCCAGAAAAAGAAGAGAAACATATGCAAGACATATAAGCATGCATGTCTACAAAGGGAGGCACTACTTCCTCCTCAGAATTTGTACCTCATAAGAAAAGATATGCATTTGCCATATATGTGTATATATATTTTTATCAGGGCATTTCTTTAGATTTTTTTTTCACAAATGTTTTTATTAGTTTTAAGATACAGACAAAATAGTTCGAAACAAAATTAAAAGAAACAGAAAAGAAAAGTAATATATACAGTCAGTGCCAAGTACAGATTCTAATAATAGAAAGCAAAGACAACAACAATGGTCGAAAGTCATGCCAAGTGTTTGCAGTAGAAAGAAACGGAGAAGCAATCCCCCAATTGCAGACATTGAAAGCTACTCACAGTTGAAATTCCGAAGACGGCAGGTTAGAACATTAGAGGCTATTCAGTTTATGAAAAAGTATCAGTAAACAATCGATTAAGACTATGACTCCTGGGGGGTCCCATAGTAGTTGGATGTTGTGGGTTTCCCTCCGAACTCAACAGGTGGTCCGCCTCACAGACAAGATCGGTCCCCAGCAGCAGCTCCCTGTCATACCATGTGGTGTTGTGAAAGGTTTGAATAGTAAGGGATTTCGTCAGTGGTGGGAGGGTGTTTATGTAGGATATCCAAGTGTCAAAGAACGATTCTGCGTTTTTTTTTCTATGTGTAAGGGATTCTATCCAATCTAGGTGGAAGATATAATGTAGTTTACGCTGTACCAGAGATAAGGGCGGGGAGATGCGGGATAGCCAAGTGTGTAAGATAGATTTTCTGGCCGCCGCCGCCAATCTTTCAGCTAGGGCTTGTTCCGACTTGGAGATGTGAAGGGTAGAATGCAGTTTACTAAATATAGCCCAAGTGGCAGAAACAGTTAGCGTTTTACCAGTCAAGGTTTCCCAATAACTGGCGACTTCCCTCCAGAACTGCTGTATAAGTGGGCAGGACCATAAGCAATGTATCATATCAGCTGTGGGCGCTTCGCATTTGAGGCAGTTATCCGAGTACGTCGTACCTATGTGGAATCGCTTTAAAGGTGTCAGATAAGTATGGTGTAACAGTTGCAGGGACATTTCCTGATATACACTAGCAGGCAAAGTATTCATCATTCGAGCGTGATAACGAAGAATGTCCACATTATCAGCACGTGGAATGATTGAGGTCCACTTCGTAAAAGCCGTAGTGGCAGTATCAGCATCAAGAGTTGTCCTTATCTGTTTGTAAATGTGTGCAGTAGATTTGATAGTATCGCGTTTGGGCCACAGTGAATCAAGTGGGCTATTTTTATCCCTGTCCGACAGGCAAGTCAAGCGTTGCGTGACAAAATGTAAGAGCTGTAGCAGTGAAAATTGATGAGATTGTAAAAAAGGGTATTTCTCAAGCAAGGTAGCCATGGGTTGTAACGAAATATCGGGGGTGATCACGTCTTTAATATTCTGCAGGCCGTTTGTTTGCCAAGCGTTAAAAATCAGACTATTCAAACCCGGGGGAAAGTCCTTGTTACCAAGCCAGGTGAGGTTTATTGAATTAAAAGGGGAAAGATCTGCTCGCTTCCGAATAGAGTGCCAGGTTCTGTAGGTGTGGATAAATAGGGGGTGTCCCTGCATGTTCTTAGGGATTTCCTGCATGGGTGTGTGTAACAGTGAGTTAAGTGACACCCCCTCCGACAGGGCAGCATCTAGGGAGATGGTGGTGTATATGTTCCGGTGGTGAAGCCAGTCACCCACATATCTAAGAAGAGCCGCATCGTTGTATTCCAGTATGTTCGGGAGATTGAGACCACCTTCATGTTTTTGGTATTGGAGTGTGGTGAATTTTATTCGTGGACGTTTCTTATTCCATATAAAGGTCCGTAAAATGTGTTGAAGTCTCCTGTTATCAGTCAGGGAAATGCGGTAAGGCAACATCTGCAATTTATAAAGTAATTTAGGGAACATAGTCATTTTTATTAAATGGATCCTACCCGAAAACGTTAAAGTCGTGTTCATCCATTTTTGAGTGTCTTGTTCAATTTGGTCAATGGTACTTCTAATATTGGATCTGTACATGTCCTTATGGTGCTGCGTCAAACAGATACCCAGGAATTTGATATGGTGTCTAGCTTTCTGAAATGGAGTCGCCCAATCCGAGGGGGTAGTGTGTTGAAGGCGCAAGGCTTCGGATTTCCCCAGATTAATTTTAAAACCGGCTATGGTGCCAAATGCATCGATTTTTCCCAGAATTACTGGTAATTCAATGTGTGGCTGATGTAAAAAAAGGAGGATATCGTCCGCATAAGCTATCAGCTTAATCCTTTGTGTACCGATCGGAATACCCTGAAAAGTATCACTATCAAGTAACTGCCTCAGCAGAGGATCTAGGGCTAAGTTAAAAAGTAGCGGCGAAAGGGGACAGCCTTGCCTGGTGCCCCGTCGTATTGGGAATCTGGGTGAGTTTGTTCCATTCGCCGTGATGTGAGTGTAAGACTGGGAATATAGGGTTCTAAATAAATTGAGCATTTGTATGCCAAAATGTTGGAATTTGAGTAATCGTTTAAGGTGAGCATGCGTTATCCTATCAAAGGCTTTATCCGCATCTAGATTAATTAATATACCGTGTTTTCTCTCCTCCAGATTACAATGATATATAGCAGCTATAGCCTTCCGGAGAGCTTGGACCGGGTATCGCCCTTTGAGGAACCCTACTTGGTGAGTGGTAAGTATGTGCGGGAGGATGAGTTGCAGCCTGTCTGCCATGATTTTGGTCAAAAGTTTCAGGTCCTGATTCAGTAAAGAGATGGGTCTATACGAGGAAGGAAGAGTGAGATCTTTCCCCTCTTTCGGGATCAATATGATCCTGGCCTCGTTGGCCTCATTCCACAGGGGGGAACCCTGTAGAACATCATTAAAAAGCGTAGTAAGTAAGGGGGCTAGCTCTGGGAGGAGAATTTTGTAATACTCAGCGCTTAGACCATCAGGGCCTGGGGATTTCCTGTTTTTTAGACGTTTTATCGTCGACACAATTTCTTGTTCAGTCACAGGTGCGTCTAAGATTTCCCTATCCTGTACCGAGAGTTTAGACAGCTGGGCATCTCGCAGGAAAGAAAGACCTTCCTCAGGAAGATCCTGGTTTTCTTCGTAGAAAAGTCTAAAGTAAGATTCTAGTTCAGCCATAATGGTGTCAGTATCCCGGGCCCAACCATCCTTTGTTTTTAACTTTTTAATAAAGTGTGACGTAGCGTTGAGTCTGGTCAGTCTAGCTAAAAGCCTACCCGGTTTGTTTCCCCACCTGTAAAACCTATTCCTCGTATGAGAGATTTTGTAGTGAGCACTGTCATGTAATAAAGTATTGAATAAAGCCTTTGTGTCTGAGTATTTCCTTTTATCCTCCTCAGAGTTCGTACGCTTGAAAGCCTTATAGTGAGTCGTGAGTTCCCGTTGCAGAAGCATGTATTTGTCCCGAAAGCATTTTTTTTGTCTAATTATGTACGCAGTAATATGGCCTCGTAGTACAGGTTTGGAAGCCGCCCACAGTAGATTTTGGTCTTCCCAGTGTTGTATGTTATCGTCTAGATAATTCGCCCAATGCTGTTTAAGGTAAGTTTGGAAATCAGAGTTCTCGGACAGGTAGGAGGGGAATCGCCAGTTATATGATGTCGTCCTGGAGACAATTTGTTTCAAAATCAGAGTGACTGGGGCATGGTCGGTTATATGAATGTCGCCTATGGCAGAGGCCAAAATATTGGAGGTTTGGGATTTGGCTAGAAAGAAATAGTCAAGCCTAGAATGTGTCCCGTGAGCTCCTGCATTTCTTTAGATTTGAGAGCAAATGATTCAGGGAGTATAAACAAATTTGTCCATTTGTTCAAGAAGGATAAAGCTCCGTCATAGTAGTGTGAAGGGCATTATTGAGCAGTATCATTTGTTCCTGCCTTACCTTGTAATTCACACAGTGTGCCCATTATCAGCCCCAGAACAATGGTTTGTACTGACTTTTAAAGCCCTGCAATCCAGTGCAATGTCTTTCTTAAACCACATAGCACTGGTAATTGTACATAAAGATGGTGAAGGACTGCATTCTTGTTCATCGGATAACTGAATCTCTGAAGTACAGGTGGAGTATTTTTACCTTTAACCCTTTTATGCAGTGCCTTCACCACATAAGCACTCAGTTCCTTGTGCCACTTGTTCAATGTAATTGTCCCAATCTGTCCTTGTCCTCACTCTATGTCCTCTCTCTGTCTCCTCTTAGCATTCCACTTCTTGTTCTCAGTATTGTAGCGATTCACTTCTCACTCTGATTGTGTTTCCTTCCTACACCCCACTCTCACCTCTCATGTCCATCTCTTTTTTCCCCACCTCTGTTTTTATGCCATATTTTCCTGCTACAGTCAGCTACTAAGTTGCCACTTTCTAACCACAATGTCTGGGTGGCTAAAGATATCTAACCTTGTCCATGCCAAGCAGACATGCCACTCTGGGAACAATGTACTTCACCCCTAAATTAAAATATGATGCATCAATACAGGTTCTACTTCTACATTGTTGCCAAGGGCATCTTTTGCTTTGGCACTAATCAGTCAATTGCAGGTTAATTTCTGCAATTTCTCTAAACACAGGAATGTCTTTATTTCCCTTGAATACAAAGCACAGTTGTGACCATGCATAGGTTACCAGAGTTCTGCAAGCTGACATTTGATTCATTTAATGGACTGGCTAACCATGGTATGGTATGATCAGAACAATAGAAAGGCAGTCACCCTGAGTATTGGCAGCCCTTATGCGCTCTCCATCTGTTCAGCTAACGGGTCCAATCAGTTTATGTATAGATACCTTTACTTGCGACACGTTTGCCTACTGGCCCCCCATATACAGATGAGAAATGTAAAAGTAAGGGTTACACTAAGTGCCTAGAAACTTTTTTAAACATTGCAATAGTGCTTCCCAGGTATGTTGACAGATCAGCCTGTGGCAAAGCTTCTGAAAATGGATGCTGGGGGTACAAAAAGTTTAAAATTAAAATTGTAGTTTATACTGCTTTTTTATAATCATTTGTAGTATATTAATTTACATTAAACATATCAGTTAGGATAATAAAAATTTATATATACCCATAATTAGCCCAAGTGGATATGTTCATATTGTTTTCTACCATGTCAAAGTATACAAATATACAATAGTTGGACATTTATTGAGGTTTAACCCTTTCACAGGAGATTTTCACAAGCACAAATACCATCTGCCAAAATCATTTTGTTTGATGGCATTTACTGGGGGCAATACATTTTACTTATGAAAACTAGATATTTAAAGTTACTGCCAGATGCTTGCTGCAAAAGGGAAAGGGAGCATCCTCTCGGATCCAATCATCACATGCACAATAGTACTGTATATGTGGAATATGCGGAGGGGCAGTAAAAGGGAGTAGTGCCTAGGATAGCGCCAGATATAAATCTGACTGTGTGTAGTAAAAAGATAAATAAAAAAAAAGCACTTTAAAGAATTCTAAATTCAAGTGATAAGTCCAATATTCACCCTTTCTTAAAAATGATGTAAGGAAAACTAAGACTGACATGTGACAGTCATGATTTATGACAGTCCTGTTAATGTAAATCTATACTGAGCATTTCAGATTTATTTTCCAGCATTGCCGAGTTAGGATTTGGATGGGAAAGTTCATAGCACTTACATACAGTAAAACAGAATATTGCACAACTTTGCAAAATTGTTGTGCAGCTAAAAAAAATGTTCCTCACAGTCATTACATTTAATTGCTGGGGATTTTTTTTTGGATTCCATATGCCAGTCCCTTGAAGTGCCATTTTTGATGTGTACACTTTCACCAACTGCATATACAGCAGTGTATATGTAGTCCTCTGCAGCTTGTAAGAAGCATAGGGTTCAATATTTCTATATAATGACACTCAAAGGATTTGCATCCACTTTTTAAAAACTGTCAATTGCTAAACTGTACAATATTTAGAACTGAATTCATTGAATGGCATGGAACTTTTCTGTCAAACTTAATCAGTATTTTAAAAAATTAAAAAAAATATGTACTATATCAATCATATTTATAGATTTAGCACCCAGTCTTACTGGCGACAATACTGTAGAATCGGAGGGTGCAGTATTTTTTAGGGGGGGATCATGCAAAGTCTTAATTGTAACATGTATAATAAATACTATACCATAGTGTAACTATGTGTTTATAGAAAGCAATCAAAACAATACCAACATTATACCCCATCTCAATAAATCTCAGAATTATATTTTGTATGCTTCCTGACTCAGCACTTTTTCCTCTTCTTACTGAATAAGGTAGAATTGTATGAAACTTAAATTTCTGTATTCAGTGAATGTAGGAATGGTAATGATCCAGGTTGTGAGCAAAGCTGGTTCACTGATGTCCACAGTGAACATTTGTATCTTTGGAAAGAACTATTTAGGGTTCCAAATACATGCCCAAGCCTTTGTTTAAATGTTAACATTATAGATGAATAAAAATAATTCTATGGAGGATCAATACAAACTATAACAACAATAAAAATGTTGCCTGAACATCAGTCATCGTTGGCAACCAGCTGCTGAAATCACTGCCCCTACCAATCCTTTGCAATATATTGAACATTTAGTTTGGAAAGAGGAAACAAAGTCTTTAAAGCTGGGGTGCACATTATAACATTTTATAAAACCTGAAAGAGCTGCACTGATTTTATTTTTATGTATTACAAATTATTTTATTGCAATGTTATCTCTTTTATATTTGAAAAAGAGCTGTTCATTTTCAGAGAAATACCTTGCTTTCTTTCATCTCCACAATACTGATCTTTTTCCCCTCTGCTTGCAACCACTCCAGCTCCTTGTCACATACATGAGAATCTGTTCTCACTGTCTCCTTGGTGATGTCTAATTCTACTCTTCTCTGCTGCTAACAGCTTCAGTTTCCTCTGAAAAAAAAATATTCTCCTATTTTGTTTGAGTGCAACGACCCAGCTTTCTTATTTCATTTGAAGACAGAATAGCTGTCTAATAACCACTGTCTTGGAGGAACGTTCAAGATGAAAAGATAAAACAAAGCAATGTGTGACACAGGCAGAAATGTTATAGTCACAAGCATAGTGCAACCACACAGGAAATGCAGTGTTTTGAAATAACAATTAGTACATTTTATTATTTCATATTTGAGCTAAGTAGAAAAAAATGTTGTGCAAAGAAACAATGTGAACAAAATTCAATTAAATTAAATTCTACTTTACTTTAGATACTTATGCTGCTAATGTTATGTACAGTAATGTAACCCAAATGTTTTATTTATAATGGCACCGTAAGGCAACATCCAACACAATGTAGTTCCTTTGAAAAGCATTCACTTTCTAGTAATGGTCACTTTTGTTAGATGACAAAGAACAGTAACTGAGACATGTAGTGCATTGTAACACAGTTAACTGAGAAGTGCAGTGTATAAAATATCAGTCAAACCTGAGACTGTGTTGTGTGGTCGGTCTGGCTGTCAGGAGCATAAAAATTATAATGAAATACTTAAAATCAAGTGGATCCCTTCAACAGCTTTTATCTTTCTTTTGAGGTAGGAAAAAAATGTGTCATGGCTTCTGCACAAATAGCAACAATTTACAAGAAGACATGTACTACCTACCCTTTTGACTCAGCCTCTATGCCTACTGAATTAGCACCCCAGTTGGATGCATCTCTAACTGCCATGAAATTCCCATATAAAGCTTATCTTGAATACGTTATCTCATTGATGCCAAGGTCCATTCTGGTTCAACAATTAACCAACCAGTATAAATGACATAAAAAGACAGTATGAGGTTCTTATTTCTTAATCTTCCTCTATAATTTTCAGTTGAGAGCATGGAGAGGATATTATTACTATGTAATAGCTTAACCTCTTAAACAAATATTATGTAAAGATTATACATTCTATTTTTTTACCTGTAATTAAACAGGTTCTGACTTACAAGCCTAAATGTCCCTCAATATTGTAGGATTTGATGGGAAGAAAACCCAGAACAATGCAGGCAGGTTAAAGAAATACCAAGTTTATAGTGTGTCCTACATGCCATCATGTTACAGTATCTGATGATTAGTGGTTGTAACACAGTTAATCCTAACTAGCAGAGGCAATCTGATAAAAAAATGTGTTGTACACTATTTTTTTTTTTTTAAATTATGGGTTTATTCGGGTTGTGAAAAACAGAACTGGGTTCTTAAGGAAATACGAAAGTAGGTTCCATTAAAGCCCTCTAGTTTTTTTTAACATACTGTATTAAAGGAGTAATGTAAATTAAATACACACGGTTTGCACCAGTTCTAGTCACCAATATCAACCAATTAAGTGTTTTAAACAGTTGTGCAATAAATCCAACCTACTGATTGGTTGCTATGGGTTACTAGACCTGGTGCAAACTTTGCAACTATTACATAACCTTCTTAGTCGCTTGTTTAAAAGCAAACATCATATTGGTTGCAATCGGTTAATGCTCCTAGGCAAACTTAGTGCCTTTTATTAAATATAGGTTTAGTTGCTTAAACACTGGAAAATTCCACTGTGGAAAACATCCCTTACATTACATACTTTCCTTACCAGAATTAAATATTTGGATTACAAATTAAATAATTTTAGTTATGCTCATTGTAAAAAGTACTCAAATTGTACATATACAGTATCTACAACTGCATTCATGGTTCTGTTGCTTTACGAACTCTGCATTCATTTAATACCCAATTCCAGTTTGTAAAAATAAATGCCACATATTTTTTTGACATATATATATATATATATATATATATATATATAATTTTCCAACTTTTGTGTTGCACAATCCATCCGTAGATTAATTAATTATTCTTATATAGCTTTCTTCAATGGTGCCCAGACCCAACTGCGGAAGAGTCACTCCGCCAAACAGCATACAATTGGTCCAACAGGGTCGCACACATCAATAGTTAAAACTTAGCATTTATTGAAAACGCTTAAAATCATTCCAGCATGGATATAGGCATATGTACTTATCTGTACAGAGTGAGCATCAATCGGCAACGTTTCGGGGGCATCCAGTCCCCTTTCTCAAGCCTCTCCCCTCTGTGTAATCTTGAAAAGAATTTTAAACAGAATTGCGTCCATGTCGACGCGCTTTACAGCGTATGGGCGGAAATGACGCACAGTCCCCTTGGTTACACGCGGCATTCGGTCACGCGCATTCAAGGGAAGTGGCGTCAAATTACGTACACCCAAAGAGAGCAGCGTCAAATTGCGCGCTCATAAGAAAAGGGATAGCAAGTAGCGCATTCTCAAAAAGAAGCAACATACATCAGGCCCCTAAGAGTTCTCATAGCAACCATGGAAAATTTGCATATAGTTAAAATGTACCCAAATATGAAAAAACTTATGTTCTGCAAGTGGATATAAATAGTTAGCATAAAGATTAACACATAACATCATGTATATCTGCATGTATATCAAACTTTGGATATTTGTGAATACTTTGCATATTGGTGATTTTCACAGAAATAGATGCAAATCAAAGTCTCGATTGAGTCCCTTTGGAGAAAGGGTCCTCAACCTATAGATCCATTGAACCTCAGTTCTTTTCAATATTAAATTGCGATCACCACCACGTTTTGGAGGAGGTATATGCTGAATCACTCTGTATCTGAGATCATCTGCAGTATGTCCAACTTCAACACAGTGTCTCGAAACAGGCAAAGACTTATTTTTAGTGTTAATGGTTGACCTATGCTGGGAGAACCTATCCCTGACCTTCTGGGTGGTTTCCCCAACATAGATCAAACCACATGGACAGACAAGCATATACACAACAAAGTTCGTATCACATGTATTAAACCCCTTGATCTTATAAGTACGATTGTTATCTGAATCTCCAAACTCCGGACCCACTAATACATATTTACATTGTGTGCAGCCCTTACATTTAAACATACCCTCTCTTCTAGGGCCAAGGAATGTTTCTCTCCTGGGGGTAGAGCGAACATCTGCTTTTACCATCCTGTTACCTATAGTTGTATTCCGTCGATAGGACATTAGTGCCATTTGTTGAAATTCTCTGACAGAGGGATAGGCCTCCCTCAGAAGATGCCAGTGTTTATTCAGGATCCTGTTACAATTATTGCTACATTCATTATACTGTGAAACAAAAGTAACTCTTTTCTGGTTAATCTGACTATCCTCTCGCTGTCTCGTAGAGCCTAAGTTTCTAGACTGAACTTTATCTTTATTTCTCTCTATCACCTCCTTTGGATATCTTCTTTGTAGAAACTTTTTTTCCATATTTTCCAAATCTTTCTCGCGAGTGTTTGGATCACTTGTTATCCTGTATATTCTAGAGAACTGACTAATTGGAATCGATTTCTTTACCCCCGGGGATGATGGCTGTCATAGTCTAGCAACTGGTTCCGATCAGTCGGCTTTGTATAAATCTGAGTGTTGAATCCAATATCTGAGCGTGAGACTAAAACATCAAGGAATGCTATTTCTTGCAAATTTTCAGTCATAGTGAACTTTATATTTACATGGGCTCCATTAAGTACATCCAGGAAGGCGGACAGAGACTCCATATATATATATATAAAGCAACAAAAACCGCACTCACAGGACTTTTGAAGGTGCAAAATCAAAAAATATATATATATATATATATATACAATATCAAAACAGGGGGGTTGTGGGAGCACTCTAAAGGCTAATGTAAACCCCGAATGGCGGTCCCTAACTTGTTTTATATTTTATGTGCATTTTAGCATTACCTGTAATCAATGTCCGTTGAACGCTGTTTTTTCACTGAGGACTAAATCCTCCCCAGCCAGCAATCAGGCTATTAAAGGAGAGATATTCCCAAAACAAACGCCCAATTTTAAAAGCATAGGATCACTTAGCCCTCAGTGAAAAAACAGCGTTCAACGGACATTGATTACAGGTAATGCTAAAATGCACATAAAAAATAAAACAAGTTAGGGACCGCCATTCGGGGTTTACCTTGACGTGGTATGGTGGCTTATCAATTTTATGATCATAACTTTGTAACAAAATAACCCCTGTTTTGGGTACATATGCAATAGCATTTATTATAATAATAATATATATATATATATATATATATATATATATTTATATATAAATATATATATATATATATATATTTATATATATATATATATATATATATATATATATATATATATATATATATATATATATATATATATTATTATAATAAATGCTAGGTTTTTCTCAACAAATTGTGTCAAAACTGTAAACATGATTCACAACTTCATGACAAGTCATAAAGTATTTAGGCACTGAATCAGCATTGGTGTTGCTTAGTATTTCCACAGGGTTAATGCAGGTTTAATGGGGAAGTTTGCCTTGTTGCCACAGTAAAAAAAGGATTAAAAAAGTCAATATGAAATACTTGGTGAAAAAGTGAATGGCAAAGATTATGTTGCAGTAATCTGGTTGTGCTCTGATGCAAGTTTTATATGTTAATTCTGCTATTTTCACATTTCTTTGGAGAAAATATATATTTTTGTATGCTTTCTACAACATTCAAGGTTATCTAGTGTCACTCAGCAGCAATGCTTTGTGAACAGTATATCTTGTAATCTGAATGACACACTGGCTTTTATGTGGTTGCTGTTCTTTTTTTTTTATATTGTCGGTCAGTTATATTCTATGCAATGTCTCTAATGATAAATTGTAAATGATTCCATTTTTTAATCATCTGCATTATTATTGGATGATAAATCTAATAATAAATACATTTGGAAGTGTTTTTAAACCCTACCAAACACTGTCATGCTTATTCTCATTTAAACACATATCTTTACTGTTTTATTAAAAGCTGATCCTCTTGTGATCCAGTACAGAAATACCTGCCTTCCCTGTTATGAAAGGCTGTGTATTTGATTTTATCAAACAATAATCATGATTCTGTCAGGAGCCAATACTGCTTGGCTTGGAAAATCAAGTGTACATTAACTATTACAATGCACAAAAAATAAATCCAGTTATATAGTCACATTAAGCCCTGGAAATTAATGTATGCCATAAAACCATATTTCATGCATGGTTCAATAAAATCAGGCTGTTTTGAAAATAAGATGGATTGCTAGCAAAATGTGTTAAAGAAAAACAAACCTTACTGGATTTTAATTTTTATTTAAATTATTTTAGAGTAAGTAGCACATGGAAATAATTGAAAGGCACATAGAAAATAGGTTTGATATTTAGCCAAATCCTAGAGTTTTTACAGGAATCTGTTTCAGCTATAGCTGTAGTGTGACTGTGACTCTGGACAAATAAAAGTTAAAAAATTTTTACATTTGTACTGTATTTTGTAAATTTAAGACAATTATCAATAGATCAGCTCTCTCCATTTTGGTCCAGTGTGCTATAACTCAACTGTGTATCTGGTAAAACTCAACGTTGTATTTTGTTACCATTTTTCTAAAATGTATATTTTAAAAACAAGTTATTATATGGTTTACCTAAACTATATCTTTACCTCTAGCAGCTCAGTTTATTAAAAGGTTTTATACTGATACATTGCTCGAATTTTAGTGCTATTAACAAAATGTCTTTACTTGATGCTTTACTTTCCAAGTCACAATACGATTTAAAGGGGAGATTCATTTTTGAGTTAAATTTTGGTATGTTACAACTCACCTTGTATAAGTGACATGTATAAGACCCAACTGACTATGATAAATTATGCAAAACTATAAGATCCACTTAGAATGCAGAGTGATTTGACCAAACTGGAAAACTGGGCAGCAAACTGCAAAATGAGGTTCAGTATTGATCAATGCAAGGTGCTATAATGCGAATTCTACACTAAATGACAGTGTGTTGGGTATCCTTAATTGAGAAGTACTTGGGGATTTCATTAGATAAGATGTTTTCTAAGTCCAGGCAGTGTCATTCTGTTGCTACTAAAGCAAAGAAAGTACTGTCTTACAGAGAAAAGGGCATCCGAAAGGGACAAAAACATAATTTTGCCTCTTTCTAGGTCCCTGGTAAGGCCTCACCTTGAGTATACAATGCAGTTTTGTAACTATTGTTTCCATTGCTACCTTAGCATATTTGTTTCATATGTGACATTGCTATCAGTTACTATTGCTATCAGCTACTATTGCAACAAAAACATATAGTTTATGTCAGTGTATAGATAGGTTGGCATGAGTCTATGTACAGTATATATGTATGTGTGTGCACTGGATATCATTTGGAGGGGTTGAACTTGATGGAATTTGGTCTATTCTTAACCTAATTTAACAATATAACTGTGAAACTATTGTTTTTATCATTACCTTTGCTACCATAGTTACTATATGTTTCATATTTGCCATTACTATTGTTGTGGATCTTCAACAACCAGAGACCACTTCATGTAAAGAGATAAGGTTTATTTGACACGGTTTCTGTGGATTCTGAACTCACAAAGAGTCAGAAACTCGTTTTTATAAACTTGGGAACATATGACATAAGTGCTTATAGCATAAAAGGGCATTACCATTGCGAAAGCATAGAGATATCTCTTCACAGCAAAGAAAAACAAAGGAACTGCCCAAATAATCAATGAAATGGTTCTTCCTCAAGGTCAAGGTAGTACTACCAAGGCTAGCTTGAGAACAGAATCCATCCAAGTCCCGGCGGAATCTCTATACATAGAATTTTATTATCTCTCACTATCCGTTACTATTACCACCATATTTTTTTTCTCCCATAGTTACCATTGCTACCACAGTTCAGGGGGCTCCCCGGGGGAATCTGCATACACAGAATTTTATTCTCTCTCAGTCCTCCCTTTTGGTCCTATGGGACCATACCTATCATATTGTAGCATACTGAGAAGTCCCAAACTATAAAATCACCTAGGGTGACAAGATTTAACAGGTAGTAGATACAAAGAATGATGACCATGCCAAAGGCAATAATATACATAAAAGAGCCAAATTACTGAAACCATATTGATAGATTTAACCATGAAAAGATTCAGTTCAGTGTGATTTGTGAGGAAACCCCTTTGTTTGCTTAACTTTGACTAATTGTTGTTCTGCTGCTTCTTCTACTTTATAAATGCCATCAATGTACTTACAACCACTATGTTAACTATGGTACGTAAACCTTCTTGGCTGGCACTGAGATAGTTTAACACTAAGGGGGTTATTTATCAAAGGTCGAGTTTATAAGGTATTTTTCTACCTCTAATAATCGAATGATTGCTTATTTGTGAAAAAACCCAAATGTAAGAAACTTGATTGAATGCAATAGGGGGGAAAACTAGAAAATTTATCAAATTATAGGCTAAAAAACCTCGAATACCTTAAATTTATCAAGTTTTTTTTAGCGCAAACCACTGTAAAAAAAACAGAAAATCATGAAGGTCAAAAAACTAGGTATACACCGAATCCACCATTTTGGGTTCGGCCAAACCCTCAAATCTTTCACTAAAGGTTTGGCGAATCCTTGCTGAATCCTGAACCGAATCCTGGATTCGGTGCATCCCTACAAAAAACATCTTTTTTTTTTTTTTTAAAAGGTTTTTATTTAACATTTTCACAACACAACAACACAAACATATAGTTTCAATGCTATGACCATACAAATAAAATGACATGTTTAACGGGCAATAGTAAGTTATACACATCAAGAGTATACAGTAAGACACGTTCGAGTAGTCAATGGGAGGAAACTTAGAGGGGAATAAGTGGCATTGGGAGAGTACTTACGCGAGGCGAGTTCCTATGTAGTCTTAGAGGGTTACCCCTGGATTGACATCCAGCCAGGGGTCCCAAACCTTTTCAAACTTTTGGGGACACCGTCTGGCCAGATAGGTTAGTTTAATAACCGGTAGGATACTGTTTACTAATCGGACCCATTGTTGAACCTGTGGGGGAAGGGGGCTCATCCACTTCATTGCCACATGTTTTTTGGCATAGAAGTACAGTGATTTTAGTAGGGTGCGGGTCTAAATCAGTGGGGCCGTGTCTTCTAACACTCCCAGCAAGCATACCTCCGGGGCAAGAATGCCAGGTAAGAGGACTTGTTCATTAATGTATTGCACTACTTCTGCCCAGTATTTGTGTACCAGCGGACATGCCCATAGCAAGTGGAAGAAACCTGAGTCTGGAGAATTGCATTTTGGACACGATGCGGTAGCATTCCTACCCATTACTTTTAGCCTTAGCGGTGTGATATACGTCCTGTGAATTATTCTGTACTGTACCATCTTATCTTTGGTGGAGATTAGATAGTCATATAGCCCCTTAGTTGCCTCTGCCCACGTCTCATCACAAAAATGAGGTATGTCTACACCCCATTTACTCCTTGCTTTGTCAAAGGGTTTCCCCAGGCTAGGTATCAGGGACTTATATATTACAGAAATTAGCTTGCTTGGGTCTGGATCCCACAATCTATTCTCGAAGGATGAGGTTGTTGTGTCAGGTGTTAAAGAGACAAATTGGGAACTAAACACATGGCGCAGCTGGAAATACCGGTATATTGGGCTGACTTAGGCGCTCTCTTTATTGGGCCAGGGTGAGAAAGGTGCCTTCCACTAGTAAGTCCTTCAAATGGCAGACTCCCACTTTGGGACAGTAATGAAAATCGGGCATTTGTGCAAAGCTGGTAAAATTAGAATTTCTCCAAAGTGGTGCGTTTGGCGAAGGTTGGGGGTTTGACTTGGATACTGTTTTAGTGGCAAGCGCCCATATTTTGTGTGGAACCGACAATACGGGCGGCAGTTCAGGGGTGTCTCTGGCTTTCCTATAAGGCGCGTTTCTCGACGCTTCAAGTGGATTCTCAGGGTTCGGTGCAAGCCAATTGTATATGTACATCAGCTGCGAAGCATAGTAGTAATATTTTAAATGTGGGAGCGCTAAACCACCACAGTCCAGTGGAGCCATTAGTGTTTGTCTGTTAACCCTGGGGGCATTGTGGGCCCATATAAAGGGAAATAGTATATCATCAATACGCTTAAATATTTGTGGGGGGAGCCAGGTCGGGGAGTGCTGCATAACATACATAAATTTAGGCAGAGATATCATTTTAAACAAGTTTATCCTGCCCCAAACAGTGAGTGGAAGTTTCTCCCATTGACTTGCTCTGGTCTTAAAAGTTAGCAACACTGGTTCGACATTTTCATGTACATAGTCATTCGCTTTCCGTGTTATACCTATACCCAAGTATTTGAACCTTGTAAGCCATTTTAGATCTTGTATGTCACCTACTGGCCCCGGAGTCTCAAGAGAAAAAAGAATGGATTTCTCCTTGTTTATAGTGAGCCCGCTGAACCTTCCCATCTGACCTTCTAAGTGTAGCGCATTATGAAGAGAACAATTGGAGTCTGCTAGGAATAAGAGAACATCATCAGCATATAAAGCTATGTTTTCCTCTACCCTTCCTGTTCTGAGCCCTATCACCCTAGGGGACTGTCGGATTAATATAGCTAGTGGTTCTATTGCTAGGGCAAACAACAGTGGGGACAAAGGGCATCCCTGTCTGGTCCCTCAGGAAAGGGGGAATTCCCTGGAAAGAGTTCTGTTGATCTGTATGCCCTATGCCGAAGTTTTCCAACACTTTCCACAGATATGGCCATTCAACAGAGTCAAATGCTTTAGTGGCATCTAGTGAGGCAATCACTACTCTGCTACCAGCATTGGCGTGGTCAATTTGAAGGTGGGAAAATATTCGTCTCAGGTTAATAGCTGTGCTCTTGTTGGGCATAAAGCCCGTTTGATCTGGATGTATTATTGAGGTTATTACTTGATTCAGTCTTTGAGACAGGATTTTTGCTAATATTTTTACATCTGTGTTAAGTAAGGATATGGGCCGATAGGATTCACACGCTTCAGGGTCCTTTCCTTCCTTAAGTATGAGTATTATAGTGGCTGAGTAAAAGGATTGTGGGAGATGACCTGACTCTTTTGCACCCAACAGCATGGTATGCAGCTTAGGTATCAATTCTTCATTAAGAAGACGATACCACGCCACCGGCAGACCATCTGGTCCGGGGGTTTTCCCGGATGAGAGGCTCCCCATGGCTGTGGCCACCTCCCCCAAGGTTATGGGACCGTCTAAGTAAGAAATTTCCAACCGGCTTAATTTTGGGAATTCCATGCCCTTTAGGAATTCTCTGTTAACTCTGTTAATGTGTAGTTTACCCGTGTAGTATAGAGGTCTTTATAGTATGTGCAGGGCCGCCATTAGAAATCACAGGGCCCGTACAACAAAAATTTTTGGGCCCCGCCCACACTGATGACCAAGCTCCACCCCATATGCCGCCCACTCCACGTCGCAGTTAAAAGACCACACAGACATCAGTGCTAAAAAAGTAACCCCCCCCCCACAAGTCATAAAAAGCTATTGATGCTTATAAAAAATTGGGGCCCCCAAAAAAAAATGAAAAAAAAAATGTTGACTCAACTCATCTCCCCCCTTGCAATCGTTTTCCTCCACCTGCAACATTTTCTCTACCGCTTCAGTAACCTCCTGCTTGGTGTCTGTGCGTGCCCTCGCAATTGCCGATATTAAGGTGCCACGGGCAACCGCCTTAGAGGCTTCCCACACTACATTACTATGGGCCGTGTTTTGGTTTGTTTCCTAGTATTTCACATACTCGGTACGAGAGGCTTCCTCCACCTCAGCATTGTTAAGCCAGAGCGGGGATAATCTCCACTGGAAATGTTGAGGTTGGGGTTTTGTGCATAATTTTAATGACAGTGGGGCATGTTCCAACAGAGCTCTTGGGAGATATGCAACCTTTTTTACCCATTGGATGAAGTCTGGGGATCCCAAGGCCATATCTATATGGGATAACGCCCCATTGCCTGGCGTATGACAGGAGAACTGCTTCTCATTGGGGTATTTGTGTCTCCATATGTCTAATAGCCCTAGGGCTAATAGCCATTGGCTAAGGGAGGAGGATTGCGCTACAGGCGTACGCAGCCTATCCATTGCAGGATCCAGAACTGTATTGAAGTCTCCCATGATACATATTGGGCAGGTCAAGTAGGTAGACAGTTTGGCAAATATGAGGTCCAATATCTCAGCTTTAAACGGGGGGTTGGGATATATACATTAATCAGAATCATTATTTGATTGTTCAGTTTACAGTGGACAATTATATATCGGCCGTAGTGGTCGGTATCGATATGTAGTAGTTCGAACTGTAAGTTTTTCCGCACTAAGATCGAAACTCTAGAGTAAGTGGAATATGGTGCATGATATGCCTGATTAACCCATCGCTTCTTTAGAGCAAGCAATTTCTGACCGGTAAGATGGGTTTCCTGTAACAGGAGGAGGTCAGGTTTGTACAGTATCTGTTAACGTAGTCAAATACTAGGACTCTCTTAAACTTAGAGTTCAATCCCCGCACATTCCATGACAACAATGTAACTTCACCCATCATTCATGTTGTAGTGTATATAAAGCGCGTGTCCCACATTGGGCAGCAGCCGTGACCATTTACTTACGTTTACCCTTGGTAGTGCAATATCATCATAGCATGCAACACATGTAACATAAAACAAACTTAACATCCCAGTTTTCCCTGTTTCTCACCCTGCCCTTCTACAACATGTAGATGGCCTATACCCTAAACTAAATCCCATTGGGAGGAGCAGCAACATTACGCTTCATGGTGCTTGCACTTGTGTCTGGCCATAGTCTCAAGGCAACAATCTTCTTGTGGCAGAATGTGACAATGGGCTTGCCACTTGTATAACTCTTGTCCATAGAGCAAGCCAGCTGAGGAGAGGCAAGAAGAGTCGTGACCCCAGGGTAGGGGGGGTCATTTGTACTGTGGTCAGAGGGCCCATATCTGGATCAGTGAAATATATTTATCAAAACATTTAACAGTTCAAGGCATGCATATCGCAAATGTCTCGCGACCCAGTGTGGCTTGGTAGAAGCTGGGGCAATATATTTGTTGAGGCCTTACAAGCCTGGGTGCACTGTGAACAGTTAAGGGTTAACAGCCCCTATTAGTAGCCGTAGGACCCCCCCCCCCCCCCCGGATTGTAGTATCCAGGATATAGCCTTCAGCTGTGCAGAGCAAAAAACTTGCCTAGGTTACCCCCGTCTTTTCCCATACAACCGGACGATGACTTGAGAGTACAAGGGGAGAGGGTCAATATACTGCGTAGACAGCTGATTACAAGATCCCATTTTAGGTATCAGAAAAGATTAGAGGAGACATGAGTTCCGGGCAGTGCGGGTTTGAAATGTGGCACCCACATTAGAACAAAGATGCAAAGTACAGGAGTGCATACTCACAAACCACGATTACTGGCGCTGACTTGGATTGTCTCTCGAGTTGTCTTGTCTTCTCCGGGTATTGAGCCACTGGTCCGCTTGAGCTGTAGTCAAGAAAAACCTCGTAGTGTCACCATCCACTATTCGCAGCTTAGCAGGGTATATCATTGAATATAGCATGCCAGCGTCACGCAATCTTTTTTTGATCCCTTGGTATGAGGCACGTTGCTTCTGCACCTCTGGGGAGTAATCTGGGTAGAGGCTGATAGAGTTGCCGTTCCTCGTGAGCGGGCCCTTCTTACACGCTGCTGAAGCCGCTGCATCTCTGTCCCGGTAGTTGAGGAATCTCATAATGAATGGCCTCGGATTGGAGCCGGGAGGTAGAGGCCTTGTGGGGATACGGTGCGCCCGTTTGATTGCTAGCAGCTGCGAGAAGTTTTCAACCCCCAGGGTCTCCCGCAGCCAGTTCTCAACAAATATTTCAGGCGTCGACCCTCCAACCTTTTCGGGCAGTCCCACCAGTCGCAAGTTGTTGCGGCGATTCCTGTTCTCCAGGTCTTCTGCCCGGTCAGTGAGAGTTTTCACTTGTTGTCGCAGCTGCGCCATCTCATCTGGGATAGGCCGTACCGTCTCCTCTACTGTGGAGACTCTGCGTTCCGTCTCAGCGGAGGTTTTGGAGCTCATGCCGTAACAGTGACAAATCGACTTTTATGGTCTTTAGTTGAGCCGTGGTTGAAGTATGCATCCCTGTAATAGCAGCGAGAAGTTCTGCATTTGTCGGTTCAGGTGTTGGAGCATTGGAAGCAGAGGAGTCCGAGGCTGGAGAAGGCGGGTCTTCCTCTGTGGCCCTATCAGTGTCTTGAGAGGTGCGGAGATATCTGTCCATTCTGTTTTCAGATTTAGATCTGGCCCCATGCTTGCTCATCTTGTAGCCAGGTGTAGAGCGTTGTCACTCGACAAAGGCAGGGGTTTACGTTGCCTTGAAATGTATTCAGGAGGTTAAGCTTAGTGCGAAGCACCAGAAGAAGCTATTGTTTAATACGCCATCTTGGTCACATTCCCCAACTATTTACACATAAGTATTCGTGCAGCTCACATGTAGCAGATCGCTCTCCGCCCTTGTTATACAGTCTGTGGCTTTGAGGGTAAGAGGCACTGGGTGGTGTGCTACTATGTAGGCACTAGTGTGCATCCATGTACCCAGCTAGATGTTTAGTTGTAGGAGTACAAGTTAAAGCAGGTCAGTGTAGGTTTCCCAGAGCTTTTTGTCAATTTTGGGGCTGCTGCTGTGTAGTGGTTCCAGCACTGCTGCTGCTTAAATCAGTGGAGCTGTTATCACCAGTATGTTATGGTGGATAGCGTCGCCCTTAACTACTAGGTGGTTGCGAGATGTCCCAGCAATTAGGTGATGGCGCCCCCAGGGGCCAATGGAACTCACCAGCCAAGGTGTCACTGTACACTATGTGCGCAGAGTTTGGCGCCGCCTTGATAGGGTTCCGGCACTTTCAAGCTTTTCCCGGGCAGCACCTTCACATCCGTCACGCAGGTAGGCCGCACCGATATCTTGGTACCGGATGCAGCTAGAGCCGCAACTACATGATCGCCAGCCGGCAGGGAGGTTAAGGAGGTAAATCCTCCCCACGATCCACGAGTTGCGCCTGCTACTGTCGGTGATGGCCCCAGTTATGACTTTGGCCCTGAGAGCGCCGTGAAACTGCTGCTGCTTAGTCGCGTGGTTGGCCACGCCCCCACTAATTCATTATTTAATATGAACGTTAGTCCAACATTCCTGCAAAAGTGCAACGAACCACAAAAAACATCTTTAAACTATTAAAGGGACCTCTGCCATTTGACATGAGCTCGACAGGTTTTAGCTGGAAAATTTTCAGATTCTGGCTTTTAGCAGCTTCGGGGCATAAGAAATCTCGAAAAATTTGTGTTTTTTTCTATCATGAGAAATTCGAGTTTTTAGTGAAACTACAAATTAAATAACCCCCTAAGTCATGCTGCATAACTTCTTTCTTGAACTGCTAAAGTTCATGACCAAAGTGTCAGGGGGCCTATCAGCTCCCAGTGGCAGTAGTCAGGACCAAGGCGGAAGCCTTAGGGGTTAAAGTCCAAGTTTGTGGTACAAATAGGATCAGGCATTATCGTGGTCAATATCCAGGAAGAAGTCCAAAGGAAGGCAGATAGGAAGCAAGGTCAAAAGTCCAGGAATCAATACAGCAAGAATTATCAAGCACACAGGAATGTTGGACACGGCACCACCGGAGATAGGATCACCATCTGTGGCTCCTGACACAAAGTGTCTATACTCAGGGACATGTTTAAGATTTTATGTTATACCATGCAGCAGAGAGTGATCTCAGGATCCTGAGTACACATACCTTGACAAACCATAGGTTCTTTTCCAACATAACAGAAGAAAATATTACCTCTCTGAGTATTCGAGCCAATGAAAATAATGGGCAGTGGAACAATTCAGTTTCCCTTCCTTTTTTTTCTTTCCCTGAGCAAAGGATTAAAATTTTTGCTTCAATATTTTTTATTGCAAATATTTTCAGTTCACATCTTAGAATGTCATTTCTGTTTTTACAATTGCAAATCCGTATACTGTTACATATCTCCAATAAACATAATATATATTACAATTGTCATACTCATTATTTCTTTACATGAGTCTTATAAGATGCAGATGTGTCACAATCAAAATCATATTATGTAGGGAATAGGGGGTGGGGGGGTGCAACTGTGCATAACAATGCAATATTAAAGGCAAGGGGGAAAAAATGGGGTGGGAGGTATAATCCTTCCATTTACTGCATGTAATATTACTTATATATACTCAATATAATATTAATACAACACAATAAGTATTATTTCACGTTATTATTGAAAAAGCCTTCTAATATGATAAAGTAGTCCAGTCAAATCTATTGGGATAGTGATATTGTATCCATGGGTCCCAAACCTTTGTGAACTGGTCCTGTTTATCTAATGCTATGCTAGTCAATTTTTCCATGATAAATACGTTGTCTATTCTATTTTTGACTTCTGGAAAGGCCAAGTGTGGGGTTAACCAGGCTTTTGCGATAGTCTGTTTAGTTGCAGTAAAGAAATGTGTGATTAATTTATGTTGTGCCTTATCTATTTTTTTATTTAGCCAGATCTCGATCGGTGAAGCCCATCGGGGGGCCCCATACACGGCCAATAAGCTGCCGACACGGTCTGTCGGCAGCTTTTATCGGCCCGTTTATGGCCACCTTTAGTCCATTTACTTTTTCTGTTTTTTCCTTTTTCCGTTTAGAGCATATTTTTATGATAATGCCTCTAATGTATGTTTTATGTGCTTCCCAAAGTATCGATTCACAAATATCTGGGGTATTATTGAGTTGAAAATAAGAGATTAGTTCCTCTTCGATTTGGGAGTGAACTTGGAAGTTTGTAAGAATGGCTTCATTTAACCTCCATATTGGAGCCTGCCTGGGGAGATCAAAATCATTTAAAATAATCTTAACAGGATTATGATCTGACCAAGTACACATAGGAATTCATGCAGAGATTATCTTCAGTAATAATGGGAGACTAAGTAGCACATAATCTTTTCTAGAATAAGTCTTATTTGGATTTGAGTAGAAAGTATAATCATTTTTAAAGGGATTGCGCTCCCTCCATGCATCAGCAAGTCCCATATCCATTAATTTAGTTTGTATTACCTTCGATATGGATTCAGTATATTTTTTATGTGGGTTTACAACAGGGTCATAGCTATCTTTGTTTGCATTTAAAGTTGCATTTAAGTCGCCTCCAATTATAATTTGCCCTTTATTATGTTTAGACAGTGATGTAAAAAATCTATTGTAAAATTTATGCTGGTTATCATTTGGACTGTATACCGATGCCAAGGTGTAGAGCCCCTCCCCTATATTACATACAATAATTACAAAGTGACCTTGTGGGTCAGGTACACATTTCAGCAATTTAAAAGGCACATTTTTGTTGAGGAAAATTCCCATTCCTTCTATTTTTTTTCCGCTGTAGCCAAAAGAACATGTAGAAACTGTATATGAAAATAATTTGGGATCAAAGTTCTTGAAAAATGTGTTTCCTGTAAAAAAAAGTATTTGTATTCCAATAGATTTATAGTAACAAAAGACCATAGATCGTTTCTGAGGGCTATTAAAGCCCTTAACTTTGTGTGTCAAAAAAGTTGCCATCTTTAAACTGTGAAAAAAAGATTCTTCAAAAAAATTATACCTTCCATGAATTCATAGTAGACTCAAAGTACATATGGGATCCTCAGCCCATAAGATTTTCATGCAGCAATTTGAAGGAAAAAAAATAAAAACAAAAAAAGAAACAGTAATACTAAACAAAAAAAGAAAAAGAAAAATCATAAGTGCTCAGCTGGGGGTTAAAGGACCAGTAACATCAAATTTTTTTTTTCAAAAATTCGTTAGTACATAACGAAAAAATAACACCAACACAAATTAAAATTTAAAATAGCAAAGCCTTTATTAAGAAATAACTTACAGAATCTCCACTTCCTGTCCTCTTCAGAAACGGCGAAAAGGCGACCATCCTTCCTGCAGCGCTCGATTTGTCCTCCCTGGCTAGCTCCAATATTCTACAGACAGTGTGTGAAGTGAGGTGAAGAGAGTTGAAGCTGCGGATCAAGACCCTGCGGGACCGACACATGAAGACCTTTCTGCTGTACGAGTGCAAGAAAACCAACTGGTGCAGGCAGCCAAAGATGCAGACAGTTTCCTGGGAGCAAGCGGTTCTCCCTCCACAGGCAGCGGAGCGCTGAGGTGTCACCCGGCTGACTGAGAAGAGAACCTGGCAGACCGACTTCAGGAAAAACTCAGGTTCCGGTTGAGAGAAGCAGTCCTGATTCCGGATCTCTGTCCCCATGCCCTCCCGGTTGCACACAGTTGATCCCAGTATGGGACGACGAATGGGACGACAGTAGCTCCACTGCGGCCGAGGAACCAGCTGGTCCGACGTGTGGCAGATACTCGGGCGGTTACCATGACTACGAAGGCTCCGGCAGCAGCAGATTCCGCTTATCCACCCGCTCCGACCTGCCGCCCGGCCCTTACTCCACCTCCGTCTCCATCGCCTCCTCACAAGCCCCGGGCAAAGGCTCCGCCACGGTCAGCCGCAACCTCAACCGCTTCTCGGCCTTCGTGAAGAGCGGCGGGGAGGCTTTCATACTGGGGGAGGAGGCGGGGTTCGTGCGTGACGGGGACAAGCTGTGTCTGGTGCAGGGGCCGGACGGGCCTGAGTGGCAGGAGAATCCCTACCCGTTCCGCTGTAACCGTACCGACTCCTCCCCAGGTTCACCGCCGCTACAAACACTTCGACTGGCTCTACGCGCGTCTCCTCTACAAGTTCCCCGTCGTCAGGTCGGAGCGGGTGGATAAGCGGAATCTGCTGCTGCCGGAGCCTTCATAGTCATGGTAACCGCCCGAGTATCTGCCACACGTCGGACCAGCTGGTTCCTCGGCCGCAGTGGAGCTACTGTCGTCCCATTCGTCGTCCCATACTGGGATCAACTGTGTGCAACCGGGAGGGCATGGGGACAGAGATCCGGAATCAGGACTGCTTCTCTCAACCGGAACCTGAGTTTTTCCTGAAGTCGCTCTGCCAGGTTCTCTTCTCAGTCAGCCGGGTGACACCTCAGCGCTCCGCTGCCTGTGGAGGGAGAACCGCTTGCTCCCAGGAAACTGTCTGCATCTTTGGCTGCCTGCACCAGTTGGTTTTCTTGCACTCGTACAGCAGAAAGGTCTTCATGTGTCGGTCCCGCAGGGTCTTGATCCGCAGCTTCAACTCTCTTCACTTCACACACTGTCAGTAGAATATTGGAGCTAGCCAGGGAGGACAAATCGAGCGCTGCAGGAAGGATGGTCGCCTTTTTCGCCATTTCTGAAGAGGACAGGAAGTGGAGATTCTGTAAGTTATTTCTTAATAAAGGCTTTGCTATTTTAAATTTTAATTTGTGTTGGTGTTATTTTTTCGTTATGTACTAACGAATTTTTGAAAAAAAAAATTTGATGTTACTGGTCCTTTAAACTGTTGTACCCATTTTGGGTATACATAGTCAAAACAGTAATTTCCAGAATATGGCTATATTTTCATTAAAGCCAAATAAATAACAAATGCCACATTTTTAGGATTATTTGCTGATAGCATCAACACCGAAGTCATGGTGTATTTAAGCAAAAAGGGGGGGGGGGCGTCCTCCAGTCTGAGGAATTTTCTCATATTGAACTATGTTCCATTTAGTTTAGTGTAACAAGCTCCCAACAAGTGTATTAACATATGTATATAAAACGATTTTATCATTTGTTGCTGTGTTCTCATGAGGGTCTCAATGGTGATTTTTCCCATAAGGTGTTCACCGGGCTTCTTGGAGATGCATGAGTCGAAGTGGCTGGAGATTGCAAGCTATTAGTTGTACCTTTATCCAAAGCTATCCTCAAAGTGTGAAGTAATGCTTGTTCCTCCTCCACGATTTAATCATATGCTGCTTGTTGTTGTAGCTAAATAAAAGTTTAAATGGAAAGCCCCACCTATACAGAATTTTATGTTGTCTTAGTGACTGCGTGATAGGGCCTGATGCTCTCCTCCTCTGTATTGTGATGCTTGCTAAATTTGAGAAAACTTGAAAAGTGTTTGAATTATAGCTCAAGTCTATAGCTCCCTGTACTGCCCCCATAACTGCTTCTTTTGTGGCGTAGTAATGAAATCTGAGTATAACATCTCGAGCTCTTCCACAGTGCCCTATGAACTCTAGACGGGCTAGAGACCCAGGCCAGAGACAGAACCAGGTTAGCCAACAGTTTAGGTATTTCCGTATGCAAATCCTTAACGTCTTCAGATAGGGACCTATTTTTGGAGTCTTCCAAGCGCTCCATAGTCTCCTCATGTTGTGCTATAAGGCATGTGATTGAAGCATCCTGTTCATTTATACGTATAATATAACAGTCTCGTCTAATTTATTTTCAACATCATCAGTGTGACGCCCCAAATCGCAGATTTTGCATGTTAGTTGCAATGTAATAGTGACTGACATTTCTGTCAGCTCTTTATGCAGTAAAGATTTAAACTTTTGCAGTAGAGATGTGTCACTAATGTACGGTGAGTCATATGTTTTATCCGAATGCATGCTAACCGGACTGTCTGGTGGCCCGCTATCTGACTGCGCAGAAGATATGGGACTTGCCTCCGCCATCTTGGATGCCTCCGTTGCTGAACTTTGAGAATCAAAAAAGTCGGTTAGCGGTTTCTGTAGTGTTTTCTTCTTTGCTTTCACTGTTCTAGTCATGTCTCTTTAGTTCCTGTAATAAGTTGAGCCCAAGACAGGTACATATATGAGAGCTTTTAGTGCTTTTTCCTCGGCGTCTGCTCACGGACGCATCATGTGACGTCCCCCTCAAAGGATGAAAATCAAAGACAGATGCCATATGAACACAAATGTCCCTCTATACCTAATTCATTGGAGGCAACAGTGCAATTGCTACTGGTGCCTGCTACAAGAGTGATTAGAGTGGTATTATACTGCCCTAATGTAAGATTACCTTCTTCACTATTTCTTCTAGAGTAAGAGGTTATGCTAAGTAAGGCATGCTAAAGGCAGAAAATATCCAACAATTAGAAATATAAAGAGCTAACTGCCATAATATGCATAGTAACAAGAGCATTATCATGTGGATTGTCTAATTTAGCATACAACTCTCTTGTGATAACTTTAGCTGGAGAATGGTGCCATGACTTCTGGGTACTTTTGATGGTGCAGCATTAGTTGGTTCCTGAAAGAAATTAGTGAGAAGCGCAACAGGTAAAATAATGAAGTTAATTAAGAAGAAGCAATGCCAGATAATCTTTGGTGCCCATAAGCCTAGCCCAATGATCCTGGTAGACACAATGATCCTGGTAGTTTTTACCCGACAGGGACCTACTGCCTTCGCACTGGAACCTAAGGTCCCTGGGACTTAGGTGGTGCAGGACCTTAGCATGTCCTCATTACCCAACACTTATGAAACAGGTGCTGGAATCCCATCAGGCTACCCCTGAACTTTCACTACAGTCTCCGTGGTTGGCAAGACTTAGGGGCAGATTTATCAAGGGTCAAAGTGAATTCGAGGGAATTTTCGAAGTAAAAAAATTCGAAATTCAAAGTAATTTTTTGGATACTTCGACCATCGAATAGGATACTTTGACTTCGACTTCAAACTCGATTCAAAGTAAAATCATTCGAATATTCGACCATTCGATAATCGAAGTACTGTCTCTTTAAAAAAACTTTGACTTCAATATTTTGTCAAATTAAACCTGCCAAAGTGCTATGTTAGCCTATGGGGATCTTCTATAGCATTTTTCTAAGTTTTTGGAAGTCAAAGTAAAATCGTTCGATCGATCTCTGACTTTACTTCGACCTCAGGATACCCAGATTTGTTGAAAAAAACTTTGACTTCGATATTCGAATTATTTCAATTCGATGGTCGAATTTCGAAGTATTTTTATCTTTGAAATTCGACCCTTGATAAATCTGCCCCTTGATGTGGTCCTTCCCAACACAGCTGGAGGACATTGGCAATGTGCCATTAGATATGGACTCAATTATCTGTAGCAAGAGCATTAGTTTTTGTGGCATCTGGTGAAGCCGGCATGGAAAAGTAAACTCAAGAATGCAATTTGATCAGTTCATTGTGTAATTGAAATGATATATTGAGGGGGGCGTAGCTGGCCACGAGCGGGAACGGATGTGCTTCCAGGAGCTCCGTGTACTGCAGCATACTTAGCTGTCTTGAACGCGCTCGATGCGATCTGGGCTGTCGGTACTGTTTACCGGATATTTCCTGCAGTCAGTGGACTTCGTGTCGGTGCTGTCTGAGGGATGTAAAGGGAGACATGGCTCATTTTGTTGTTGGGGCATCTGGGACTCGCTGCGCACTACGTTGCTGGGTGCCATCTTGTCCATTTGCGCTGAAGGTACTTGCTCTTCATAGTAGCACAGTCGCTGCATATTGTTACTGCGCATCTTGCTGGGTGCCTGTACTTTGTCTGAAACTTGTCTTTGCTGCACTATACACGTAGAGGCATTGCCTAGGCCCTAAGTGCGCACCATAAACGAGCGCTTCCTGCTAGGCCCTGCAGATTACACACTGTTCTCTTTTACCTGTCAGAGACTATACCCCTGGACTGCCATTACATCCCTTGCCTATACGATTGCTTAGTACTATTAATACGGTACACGGAGTTTCCTATTGCTGTCCATCAATGCATATACCTGCTGCCTTTTAAGATCATACTCCGTTACCCCCCCCACATTGTTCCCTGTTATCTATCCCAACTATCCATAAATTGTCTATGGATATTAATGACTGCAACTATATTTTGAATGGATAACAAGCGCACCTCGACTACAATGTGCCTCTTTTAAGGCCACGGGTGTACTCCTTGGAACCATAATAACGCCATACACTGTGGCATTGCTTTATTGATCTGGACTGTTGGTTATAATTCCTCTCCTGGATTATTCTTCTTGATCCACTTTACTGTACGATGGGGAAATTAGGGAAAGCTGCTCCTCCTCACCAGGAAAAACAAAAAGAAAAGAAATCCCATAATCTGTATGTTTATTTGGCTAAAGAATCTGGCTGTGCGGTCAGTTGGTCGGACCATCTACTAAACCGCACTCAAGAGATGTCGCATTAATCGAACAGTTTAAAATAATGTTACGTACAGAGTTGGATGTGACTACTAAAAAGATAACAGCCTCCTTATCAAAGGAAATAAAGGAAATTAGTAAGAGAACGGACACATTGGAGACCAGAATGGATGATACAACCACAGTATTGGAAGGCCATGAGACGGATATTGACACACTCCGATTTCAATTACAAGAGTTACAAGACAAACTTGAGGATATGGAAAATCGGTCCCGCCGGGGAAACATCAGAATCAGGGGATTACCTGAATCTTACAAAAATCTAAAAAATGACATGATGGAATTTTTTAGCAATCTGGTTCCACAACTCCCCACCTCCAAACTGGAAATCGATAGGATTCACAGAGCATTGGGAAGGCCGCCGCAAGAAGGGAACCCCAGGGATGTTATCCTCAAACTTCACTATTACACTACCAAAGAAGCTATTATGCATGCAGCGAGACAATCTCCCCAACTGGAACACCAGGGCCATCCTCTTCAACTTTTTGCGGACATTGCTCCAGCTACGATAGCCAAAAGGAGGTCTTTTAAACCCATCAAAGCGGTCTTACAGCAGCATAATATCAAATATAGATGGGCTTTCCCCTTTGGTCTCTATTTTTTGCATCGTGGAAAACAATACTCAGTTACAGCTCTGGAGGAAGCGACTGAACTGTTACACCAACTTCAACTCAAACTGCAACCTCCTACCAACTCTTCTCCACAAGGAGCAGGTTGATTGTACTTCTGCTGTATGATATTCTTACCAAATGTTCTGGACAGATGTCAATGCTCATATCCAATGCTCGATAACTAACCGATTTTATTTCTTGCATGTATCTTTTTTCCTTCAATGCTATTCCAGTGTTGAAAAGCTTTCAGGCTATGTTTCTGATAGGCTCCAAGGATCAACCTGTTATTCCATTCCTACCAGGGTTACACTTTGAGACGTTGCATGAAGGTGACGTATGGAATTCAAAACATTTTATGTACTTTGAATTTATTTCTCTGTTTGTTTATGTTTTCAGTTAAGAATTTAGTCTACTTGCAGCTGAGCTTTCTCCACCTACAGAACAGTTTTACTCCTAATGCTATTCAATTAGAACCCCAATCATCCAGCACTAGCCGTATACTTAGGTTATTAAAAACTATATGGTGTTATGGCTAACTTAAAAATTATCACTCATAATGTACAGGGTTTCAACTCTCCGCACAAACGGACAAAAGCTTTTAAGTATTATCGTTCTATTCACTCTGATATTGTGTTCTTGCAGGAGACGCATTTTTCCTTAGAATCTAAACCCTCGTTTTTATCTTGTTACTTCCCAACTTACTTCTTAGCCTCGGGTCCTGAGAAAAAGAATGGTGTGGCAATTTGCTTCGCTAAAGGTGTACACTTTAACCTTCAGACCATAAACAGGGATCCGAATGGTCGGTATCTTTTATTAGTTGGAGAAATTCAAGATGTTACACTTACGCTTCTTAATTACTATGCACCAAATACGGGTCAGGACACTTTTTTTGCAATGCTGGGTAAAGTAATACAAGCACATCAAATGGGTCTATTGATACTGGCGGGTGATACCAATATTTGTCTTAATGCAAAGCGTGATAAAACTTGCTCAGCATATTGCATCTGACTCTAGCCAAACCAAGAAAATATTGGATATACTCCAAAGATTATCTGTAATAGATGCCTGGAGGGAAAGATGGCCTTTAACTAAGGATTTTACATACTTCTCTAACCCACATAAAACGTATTCTCGTATAGATCATATTTTTTTGTCCCAAACGTTATTGCCGAATTTGGTTGCTGCAAAAATTTTGCCAATACCATGGTCAGACCACTCCCTGGTCTCGATAGATCTAAGATCATTACTATGTAGGCTTTCCCAGGGTAGGTGGAGATTGAATAACACACTCCTAACGACTCCCCAATTGTACTCGCAAGTTGAAGATGCTATAAAACAATACTTTGATCTCAATCATGGCACAGTTGCCTCACCGATAACATTATGGGAAGCTCACAAATCCGTGATAAGGGGGGAATTAATAGGTTTGGCGGTTGCCCGCAAAAAGCAGAAAAAAGCAAAAATACAAGAATTACAAAACAGATTATTAAATCTGGAAATGCAGAATAAGGCAAATTACTCCCCCAGACTGCAGACTTCTATAATTGATACTAAAAGGGAACTAGACCTACAATATACGCTTGATGTAGATAATGTTTCCCAATGGCAAATTAATAGGCGCTATTGTAAAGGAAATAAGCCAGACACTCCCTTAGCCCGTACTTTGAATTCAATCATGTCCCCGAATATACCCTTACATAAAATACGTAATAAAAATGGAACGATTACAGGTAACCCGGAAAAAAATTTGCAGGAATTTAAGGAGTTTTACTCTACAATATATCGAGCTCCAACCAAATTCAATAAAACCCAAGCGGATAATTTATTTGCGAATTTACAGCTCCCTATCCTAGCTCCAGAGCAGAAACAAATAATGGATAACAATATTACAACTGAGGAAACCCTGTTAGCCATTAACCTGCTTCCTAATTCTAAAACACCTGGACCAGATGGTTATTCTATATTATTTTATAAAAAGTTTGCCTCACTACTCTCTCCCTATCTCACTTCCATGTTTAACAAACTACTGCAAGGAAATAAAATGCATTCAGATTCTATATTAGCCCAGATTGCCCTGATACCGAAACCCAACAAAGACCTTTTAGACTGTGGCAATTATCGTCCCATTTCCATACTGAATAATGATGTAAAAATTTTAGGCAAAATACTGGCCACTCGTTTGAATTCCTTTTTGGCTACTTTAATACACCAAGACCAGGTAGGTTTTGTCCCCAACAGAGACGGTGGGGAAAATATAAGGAGGTTATTACAACTAATATATACTCTTAACTCTGCCAAAACCCCAGCGCTTTTACTCTCATTAGACATACAGAAAGCTTTTGATTCGGTTACCTGAGCTTATCTGTATTATATATTGAATAAGTGGAATTTTGGGGATAAATTTATTCTGTTGATCCAAGCGTTATACAACACTCCACAAGCTTTTTTAAAATGGGGCCCCTTTGTCTCTGACACTATTATGTTGCATAGAGGGATGAGACAAGTTTGTCCCCTCTCGCCGTTACTCTTCATATTAGCAATTGAACCCCTTGCAGCACTAATACGACAACATCCGGACATAACTGGAGTGTTGATAGGTCAGCAGACTCACAAACAAATGCAATTTACAGATGATATGTTATTGGTGATTACGAAGCGACTCACATCATTGCCCCATCTATTTACTATTCTACACGCTTTTGGAGCTATCTCGGGACTGAACATAAATCCAACAAAATCTGAAGCCCTGGCTCTCAGTATTAGTCAGGCACATAAAAAACTAATTCACCTCAATTTTGACCTGCAATGGAAAGATAAATATTTGATTTACCTAGGGATTAAGATAACACCGAACCTTGAAGATCTATATCAGGCCAACTACCCTCTTCTTTGGAAGGAAATAGACAAAATGATATTAACTTGGTCACATTTATATATATCATGGTTGGGGAGTGTAATGGAATCTACCTCGGCTTCTCAAGATGGCGTCCAAGATGGCGACCGCCTACCTCACCACATGGCTCTTGCTGGACACAGGTCTATGACCTCACCTCCCTCCCATTCCGGGATTGGTTGTCGGCGACGGAACGGACGCCGGCGTCAGAATCGGGCGCCGGCGTCAAGGCGTCAGCGTGGGGACGCTGGCGTCTGCGTCTGACGCAAGCGCGTCAAAAATTGGCGCCAACCCTGGGACTACTTAAACTCACTTCCCCTTCCACTCCTTGCCCAACTATAGGTTCCTGTTACTGAGTTCCTGGGTGTTATTTACTATATTGATTACTTGTGTACCGATTCCTGCCTGTCTTACGATTCCGCTTGTCTTCTGCCTGGTCTGACCTTTTTGCCTGTATTCTGACGATTCTTTGGATTAAACCCTCTTGTACCTCGAACCTGGTCTGGTCTCCTCTTTGGTCTACACTATTACTGTGCCTTCGGGCCCGTTACAGTATAGTTGGGCCATGGACCCTTCGGAGGAGACTCCAGCTCCACCTGATGTCGGTGGCGCCATCCGCGGTTTGGCTTCCCGCATGCAGTCATACGAAGCTCAGCAGTCGCACTTCGGTCAGGCTCTAGAAGCTATCCTGGACAAGCTGTCGGCATTATCACCTGTGGCCCCGGTCCCTGTGGCCGTTCCTGCAAGCCCACTCCAACCATCGGAGCCTCGCATTCCTGCGCCTCCCCTCTACAGTGGCGACCCTGATGCATGCAGAGGTTTCGTCAACCAGTGCGAGATCCAGTTCGCCCTGCTGCCAGGTCAGTTTGCATCCGAACAGGCTAAAGTGGGGTACATCATTGCTCGCCTGCAGGGGAAGGCTTTGGAGTGGGCATCACCTTTGTGGGAGAAGAGGGACCCTTTGATTGACGACGCCAGGGCCTTCATCCGTGAACTACGGGTCGTTTTCGATGCCCCTGGTCGAGCTATGTCATCCTCGGCTCGCTTGTTCCAGATCCAGCAAGGCACTCGCTCTGTTCCTGAGTACGCAATCGAGTTCCGCACACTAGTGGCGGAGACCACCTGGAACAATGATGGATACCATGCCGCCTTCTACAACGGCCTAGCCATGCGTATCAAAAACGACCTGGTCTCCCGGGAAATTCCTTCTCGGTGGGAGGATCTGGTGGCGCTGGCCGTAAAGGTTGACACCCGACAGAGGGAATTTCAAGTCGAGCTCAACAGAGAGCGTTCGAAGAAGTATCCCCGGTTCCAATCCACACTGGCTCCCCGCTTCCAGAGACCCCTACTCTTCAACCCAGCTACTGCTTCTCCCTCTCCTACTCCTGCGGCTTCTGCTTCCTCTGCTCCATCTTCTGAGGAACCCATGCAGATAGGACGGGCTCGTCTCTCTGAACAGGAGAAGCTACGGAGAAGGGCTGCTGGTCTATGCCTGTATTGTGGGGGTAAATCGCACTTCGCCCATGAGTGTCCGGTGAAGCCGGGAAACGCCAGCACCTAGGTAGGTTTGGGGAGACCTATCTGGGTGGTGTTTGTTATCCTCCCCAACCTTCTATTCAACGCTTTCTTCTTCCGGCACAGATCCAATTCGGTTCCCAGAAGATCCCAGTGCAAGCGTTCCTGGACTCTGGTGCTGCTGGAAATTTTATGGACAGAGGATTTGCTGTTCGTCATGCGGTCCCCCTACAACCCTTGGCTTCTCCTCTGCGAGTATTGGCTATTGATGACCGCCCTCTGTCTTCGGCCATTATCTCTCAAACCACCGCTGAACTTTCTCTAAGAGTGGGCACCATGCATCTGGAGAGATTGGCCTTTCTACTCATTGACTGCCCTTCAACTCCACTCGTTCTCGGGCTTCCCTGGCTGTGCACTCATAACCCAGTCATTGACTGGTCATCCATGCAAATCTCCCGCTGGAGTTCCTATTGCCTTCAGAACTGTTTGCCTGCCGTACCTCTTATCAAAGTGTCTTCTGTGTCTTCCAATTTTTCCCTTCCATCTGCCTATCAAGATTTTACCGATGTCTTCAATAAGGGCTCTGCAGAGACTCTTCCTCCTCACCGACCCTATGACTGTCCGATCGAACTTCTTCCTGGTTCCATGCCTCCCCGGGGTCGCACCTATCCTCTCTCCCCCTCTGAGACGGCCGCCATGAAGACCTACATTCAGGAGAATCTCCAAAGAGGCTTCATTCGCCCTTCTTCTTCTCCTGCTGGTGCCGGATTTTTCTTTGTTGAAAAAAAGACGGAGGTCTGAGACCATGCATCGATTATAGGGGGTTAAACAAGATCACCATTAAAAACCGCTACCCTCTCCCCCTAATCTCCGAACTCTTCGATCAGCTAAGAGGGGCCAAGATCTTCACCAAGCTGGATCTTCGGGGTGCCTATAACCTCATTAGAATTCGTAAAGGGGATGAATGGAAGACCGCCTTCAATACCCGAGACGGGCATTACGAATACCTAGTCATGCCCTTTGGACTCTGTAACGCCCCAGCGGTCTTCCAGGAGTTCGTTAATGATATATTCAGAGACTTGTTGGGACAAAGCGTTGTCGTCTATCTGGATGACATTCTTATCTTTTCCAAAGATCTCCACGAGCATCGCTCCCAAGTGAAGGAAGTTCTTCTTCGCCTAAGAAAAAATAGTCTCTTCGCCAAATTTGAAAAGTGCTCCTTTGAAGTATCCTCCATCCCTTTTCTCGGGTACATCATCTCCCAGCAGGGTTTCAAGATGGATCCAGCCAAGGTCTCGGCAATTCTTGATTGGCCCCTCCCCACAAGTGTTAAGGCTATCCAGAGGTTTATTGGCTTTGCCAATTACTACAGACAATTTATTAAAGGTTTTTCTTCCAAGATCTCCCCCATCCTGGCCCTTATCCGCAAGGGGGGTAAACCACAGCACTGGCCTCCTCCAGCCTTGGACGCCTTTGAATCCTTGAAATCTGCCTTTTCTTCTGCACCTATTCTCAGACACCCCGAGCTTCTTCTTCCTTTTTTCCTCGAAGTCGACGCCTCAGATGTGGGAGCTGGAGCTGTCTTATCACAGAGATCATCCTCGGATGGGAAGTTACACCCCTGTGCATTCTTCTCTAAGAAATTTTCTTCCCCCGAGCAGAACTACGATGTGGGGAATCGTGAGTTATTGGCAGTGAAGCTCGCCCTGGAGGAGTGGAGACATTTATTGGAAGGATCCTCCATCCCCGTGACCATCTTTACAGACCATAAAAACCTTGAATTTATCCAATCCCTCAAACGCCTGAATCCCCGACAAGCCAGATGGTCATTGTTCTTTTCCCGTTTTAACTTCATTATCACTTTTCGTCCTGGCTCTAGAAATAGAAAAGCTGATGCCTTGTCAAGAAGTTTTGTTCCTGAAGTTCCCTGTTCCGAAGATCCTGAACCCATTGTACCTCCCTCCAAGATCGTCGCTGCTCTATTTCCCTCCTTGGCTTCACAGATCCTTTCTGCTCAAATTTCGGCTCCTGACAATATTCCTCCTGGGGTTGCATTTGTTCCTCCTGATTGTCGTCAGTCTCTTCTTTCTCAGGCTCACAGTTCTAAACAGGCCGGCCATCCCGGAGTGGAAAAAACTACCGAACTCCTTTCTCGACTGGTGTGGTGGCCATCCATGAGAAAGGACGTCAAAAACTTCATTTCTTCTTGTACCATCTGTGCCACTTCCAAATCTGGACATTCTCCCCCCAAAGGACTTCTTCTTCCTTTACCCATTCCATCTCGTCCCTGGACTCATCTTGCCATGGATTTTATTGTGGATCTGCCCGTTTCCTCCGGTCACACTGTCATATGGGTTGTCGTTGACAGGTTCAGCAAGATGGCTCATTTCATTCCCCTCCATAAACTCCCCTCTGCTCCTGAACTTTCCAAGCTGTTCATCCAACACATTTTTCGTCTCCATGGCTTTCCTGCCGAGATCGTCTCTGACCGAGGTTCACAATTCGTCTCTAGATTCTGGAGATCCCTGTGCAAAGCTCTCAACATTTCCTTGCAATTTTCTTCTGCTTATCACCCACAGTCGAATGGAGCCGTTGAAAGAGTGAACCAGGCATTAGAACAGTTTCTTCGCTGCCATGTCTCCCTGTGCCAGGACGATTGGTCGGATCTCCTTCCCTGGGCTGAGTTTGCCCATAACAACGCCTTCCATTCTTCCTCACATCAATCCCCTTTTTTCTGTGTATACGGTCAGAATCCATTGGCATTCCCTCAGGATCTTCTCCTCACCAATGTCCCTGCCGCCAACGATCAGGCTGCCCACATGATGGCTATTTGGGCTGCTGTTTCTTCCAATCTGCTGAAGAGCTCCCAGGTCCAGAAGAGGTCTGCTGACAAGAAGAGGATTTCCGCTCCACCCTATGCTCCTGGGGACAAAGTTTGGCTTTCCACCCGTAACATCCGCCTGAAGATTCCGACCCCCAAGCTTGGTCCCAGATTCATCGGTCCCTTTCCTGTCCTTGAAGTCATCAATCCGGTGGCGGTTCGTCTTCAACTCCCTCCTGAGATGCGGATCCCAAATGCTTTCCATGTTTCTCTTCTCAAACCTGCTGTATCTTCTTCCTCTTCTTCCTCTCCCCCAGCTCCAGTCCTGCTTGATGGTCACCAGGAATTCGAGGTGAAGAAGATTTTGGACTCTCGTCTTTCCAGGGGCACTCTTCAATATCTCATCGAATGGAAGGGGTTCGGTCCCGAGGAGTGCTCCTGGGTCAGGAGCTCAGATGTCCATGCGCCCATCTTGGTTCGTAGATTCCATAAATTATTCCCTCTCTCCCCTAGTCTTGGTGGTCCTGAGGCCCCCCCTAAGGAGGGGGGTACTGTAATGGAATCTACCTCGGCTTCTCAAGATGGCGTCCAAGATGGCGACCGCCTACCTCACCACATGGCTCTTGCTGGACACAGGTCTATGACCTCACCTCCCTCCCATTCCGGGATTGGTTGTCGGCGACGGAACGGACGCCGGCGTCAGAATCGGGCGCCGGCGTCAAGGCGTCAGCGTGGGGACGCTGGCGTCTGCGTCTGACGCAAGCGCGTCAAAAATTGGCGCCAACCCTGGGACTACTTAAACTCACTTCCCCTTCCACTCCTTGCCCAACTATAGGTTCCTGTTACTGAGTTCCTGGGTGTTATTTACTATATTGATTACTTGTGTACCGATTCCTGCCTGTCTTACGATTCCGCTTGTCTTCTGCCTGGTCTGACCTTTTTGCCTGTATTCTGACGATTCTTTGGATTAAACCCTCTTGTACCTCGAACCTGGTCTGGTCTCCTCTTTGGTCTACACTATTACTGTGCCTTCGGGCCCGTTACAGGGAGGATAAATACGATAAAAATGATGATTCTACCTAAAATTTTATACTACTTTCGCATGTTACCAATTGAAATCCCAAAATATATTATAAACAGAATGCAATCCAAGCTCACAAAATTTATCTGGAGTGGGAAAAAATCAAGGTTATCGCAACAAACACTTATAACACCTAAAAATAAGGGCGGTCTGGGTCTACCCAATTTACTTTACTATTATCAAGCAGCGCAGATTTCGCCATTAATTCACTTTTATAAACCCACCCCTCCATTGTGGACTCAAATAGAAACCGAACAGTTAAAACCAATCTCTCCCATGGTACTACCATGGATCCCCAAACAGGAAAGACCCACTGGTTCCACTCCTATTCTCAAAATGGCCCTGGCTGTATGGGATTCTGTTACTCAAAAAAACCCCTTAGCTTCCCCTCATTGTCCAGCTATGCCGATATTTGGGAATCCTGTTTTTGTCCAAGGTATAAGGAAATCCGATTTCCACTGGTGGCAAACACATAATATGTCTTATGTGAAACATTTTCTGGGTTTACAAGGTGTTGTGAAATGGGCTACTATACTTGTGCAACGTGATCCGCCTAAAAGTGAATATTTTAGATATTTGCAAATCCACCACTTCCTTACTAAAGTGCTTGAAGGGCATAGTAATGTTTTAATTTCAACTGCTTGGGAACAAGTGTGTATTAATTTTCCATGTAGTAGAGGAATAATAACCTTATTATATAAAGAAATCTTAAATTCCTCCACGCTCTCTCCCCCGAATTACACCAAACAATGGGAGATAGAGTTGAATAGTAGTGATGGGCGAATTTGCGCCGTTTCGCTTCGCCGAAAAATCTGTGAAATTCGCGAAACGGCGAAAAATTTGCGAAACGGCGCCGGCGCCCGGCGCCCGTTTTTCAAAAAAAAAAATTGATGCCGGCGAATTTTTCAGCGAATTTTCGCGGGCGTTTCGCGAATTTATTCGCTGGACGCAAATCGCGCAAATTCGCCGCGAATTCGCGCCTGCCGAATAAATTCGCCCATCACTATTGAATAGGTCGATAGAACCTGTTCTATGGCACCAATCTTGGGAGAATACACACAAAAGTTCGGTAAATCTATTGGCACAAGAAACACAATATAAAGTGTTATCTGGTTGGTATATGGTGCCTACTAAATTACATAAATATTACCCTAGTTCCAGCCCCTTATGTTTTAGAAATTGCGGACTAGACGGTTCAATGTTGCATACGTGGTGGCAATGTAGAGAGGCGTCTAGATTTTGGTCTAGAATTTTAACATTGATAAATTCAATCACTGGAGTTAATCTTCGAAAGGACCCATTATTTGTGCTGCTGAACACAAACATTCCAGTGTCCAATAAATATATGCGAAAACTGATACAGTTTATCTTTATAGCAGCTAAACAAACTATTGCTGCCACGTGGAAAAAACGTACCATCCCTATCACTATGTTCCGCCATAGAATGAGCTGGATAATGATCAATGAAAGAATGTTAAGTATGACGGCTGATAGCTATACTATCTATACCAAGATCTGGACGCCTTGGATAGCATATACCACTATGTAAAACTGATGTCCTCCTGAGACATTTTCCCACTACAGTGTACTTTACTCTTCTATATGCTTAAAGATAATCAGCTGTGTTGAAATCTATGACAGTACTTTACTGCCTTGAGGCACTACATTAGGAGAACACGATACATACAATTAGAGAAATGCTCGGCTGTAGACGGTTATGTTTGTTTGTTTGACAGTATTTTATTGGTATGCAATGAAAAACTGGATAATCATCATTTATTGTAACTAATAGTAAGGCTGGTGCTTCCCTCTGAGTAGGTGAACACCTGCTATCTGATATGCAAAAAAAAACAAAAAAACTGGTTACTTCATAATGTACGTGACTGTAATACTGTACACCAATAAAAAAGTTTTGAAAAGAAATGATATATTGAAACATACTTCCATAGACACACCATAGTCCATAGTTCATGTATAGCAGATCAGCAGGTTAAAAAGTACTGGGCCGAGGAGCTTCCGGGGGCGGACCCAAAGATGGCCGCATTTTAGAAGAGCTCCGAATCAGAGCTTACATCTTGAGCCATCGCAGCTTACAAACCTGTAGAAAAGGCTGGAAATAAGCCTCCTGATTCACGGATAGTGAGGGAAAAGATTATATCCATCATCTGGCTTCCCTCACCTGCAACCCCGGAAGACACACGGACCCAGACCTGATCAAACGAAATACCGGCGAGACACAGCGAAAAGGTCGGTAAATGGGCCCCAATCAACCACACAGCCCAGGATGGAAAAAGATATATTCCGGTTACAGGAGGGTAAGAAAACCTGAGCCGCTGACGTGACAGGAAGTGCAGGCAGACTCAGGCCACGCGGCGCTATAGACACTAGCAATCTAAACCGGATATACCGGAAAGCTGTAGCGACAGCTCCTTACCCGTCTCTTTCCGCAGTGCTGTGGATTCACAGTGTGGATTGGATCTGTCTGGCGGAGGCGCACCAGATCACTTGTGTTGCGCCATTGCAGACGCTCGGCTGTGAGTCCTCGTGCAGCCGACCTAGGGGACTGGAACTGCAGGCCGCAAACAAGGCCCCTACCAACGTCAGCCCCAAACGCATTCCCTGACTGCTAACGTACAAATAGTACGCTCGCCTAACATACCTGACCCGGATCACCATATCCCTCTGACATACAGTACCTTAGTCCTTACTGGATCAACCGGAAGTGCACACTGTGATGCTTTATGATCTGGTGCGGTACACGGCTACCTTTCAGGTCTATAGCGACAGACCCAGCAGTTACCACTTAAATAAAGTGCTGGTTCCGGCCATTTGACGGCATATGTGACGCATCAAACAAAGGCCTGAGCCGAACTCCCTGACCAGGCACACTAATTGGGCCTTTGAGACACACTTTCTCTGTGTACATTCACACAGGACATTGTCAAGCATACGTAGCCAAGTTTCTTAAGCTGCTCTCACAACTCCAATTTTCAGTAGCCCATACTTATTGCATACTCAGTGGAACCCACTAATTTGATACGCTATCTGAATTGCCTCATATACGGCTTGGAAATATTGCAATCTCTACAATTGGCTGACCTGCTCTGCCACGGCCAGGATTGGACCTTCAGCAAGTGGTCGCAATACGCAATTCCTGGCTTACCGTGCATCACATAGATTACAAATCTAGGTATATATCATCCTATCTACTTGCAGCTCTATACTGCTACGTGCGATTGCGCAAAGCACCACCGCCATACGCGTCTGAGACGATAAACTACAAAAGATACATACCACTCTACCCATTATATGTAATGGGATAGTAATGGACTGACTTTTCCCAACTTGCCCACAAGGAGGAGACGAACATACTACCCTTTGTACACAAAGAGAATTCTTTTCTATATCACGCTGCTCGATAACAAACCCAACGAAATTCCATTATATCTACTCATTCAATGGTTTTCCGTTACCAAATATGGATAAGTATCTAGGTCACTCGACTACAAAAACACAGAAACAAACCAAATCTAAAGTCAAAAAGTCGACTCAAGAAGCTGACCCAACAGACTCAGAAACTGAATCTACCATGGACAAGTTTCTCGGTCACTCGACCACAAAATCACAGAAGCAGACGAAGTCAAAAGCCAAGAAGGCGGTTCAAGATGCTGACCCAACGGACTCAGATACGGAATCGAATCAAGCTGAAGACTTAATGAAAATACTGGGCCCATGGTTGGATCAAAGATTGAACACAATAAAAGAGTCAGTGACTGAAGTGCTTCAACAAATCACTACCCAAAATCAGAGAATAACAGATGCTGAACAGAGAATTGGTACCTTGGAGGATGAATTGGAGAAAACGCAACTATTAGTTGACACACAACAGAGAAATTACAATTCTTGCCGATAAAGTAGATGACTTAGAAAACAGGAGCAGGAGAAATAATCTCCGTATAATCGGCATCCCGGAATCGATCAAAGGGACTGACCTAGAACTATTCCTTCACTCCACCCTTCCATCTCTTCTCAACATGGAAGGCGACCAATCACGATTCCTGATCGTAAGATTCCACAGAATCGGCCCTCCAATGACCGCAGAATCCAAAAAACCAAGACAAGTAATTTTCAAGCTCCTCAATTACACAGATAAATTAACATTCTCTCAGTTTACAGGAAAACAAAGAATATTCTATATGAAACTAACCGCATATTAATATTCCAGGACTTTTCGGCCTCAGTTACTACGAAACGGAAAGAATTCTCACCGATTTGCACAACCCTCTTCAATTCTGGATATAAATTTTCCCTGCTGTTCCCAGCTAAGCTCAAAATCATTGACAAAGACAATGGGAAACCTCTGTTCTTTGAGAATCCGAAACTTGCACAGGAATATTATGACGGGAGAACGAGACTCACGGAGCATACCTGATCTAACAATCGGGGAAAATATATTCTTGTACCTTAGAGTGAGGACTTTTCCACATTCCAAACTGGAACATAGCTGGTGTACATGACACCGTTTTACTGGAAGATGTTTCTACTCTCTTTGACACCATACTCCTCCACATCAGTGACATGTCAATATTGGACTTTATTATAAAGGGCAAGATGTGAAATGTTTGATTTTCTATGTTTTTTTTATTCTCCTTTGCATACTCTGTTTCTCTATAGGTTATATAGTTACTGTTTCTATCAGCTCATTTCGATCCCAGAGGTGCTACAATGGTATGTTTTAGGGTTTCCACCTTCCTTCTATAAGGCTTCTAACATAGGGACTGGGTCTGCTCGCTGGGACAGACCACTCCCACATAACACCCACATCTTACCAATTGATCAGTTGAAAATGGGAATAGGTTAAAACATGCTCCCTACACAGAGGACAGGCTCCATGTTCCCTTCGGGAAAACCTGTTGACCTCTTTAAAGTAGTCTCTTGGAATGTAGGGGGCTTGAACACCCCAATTAAAAGACGAAAGGTACTAGACAAATTACGACGAGAAAAACCCCACAGTGCTTTTACAGGAAACCCATTGGAAACGTACAGACACCCGTAACCTGCACGATAACTGGATACAAGTTACTTTGGATGCTTCTTATAAATCCAACTCACGAGGGGTAGCGATATTGATTAGCAAAAACTTACAATGCACCGTCTCACGAACCTACAAAGATAAAAGTGGCAGATATCTGATAGTAGATTTGGATATTGCTGGTACTAAATTCACAATAATGAATGTTTATGCACCTAATGATGATAACAAATCTTTTTTTACAGATGTGCTACAGAAACTGACTTCCTGGGAGGCTTCAAATCTCATATTGGGAGGTGACTTCAACACTGTTTGGGATGATTTCATGGACAAATCAGGCAAGCCTAATGCACATTCACGCAATAGAGCAAAACCCCTACACATAACATGTGATACCTTACAACTTTATGACACATATAGGTACGCACACCCCACATCCAAGGACTACACTTTCTATTCTGGAGTTCATGGCACTCATTCTAGAATTGACTATTTCTTCCTATCACAAACGCTATTGCCCTAGTTGAAATCGACTAACATCAGTACTATAGACATCTCAGACCATGCACTAATCTCACTCACTATGAAATTACCTTCACCCCAACCTAATTAATTTAATTGGAGATTTCCAACATATCTGTGCACTAGTGAAGACTTCCAAACCTTCTTAAAAATGAGTTGGGCTAACTACATAGATGATAATATTGAACATTGGGACAACCCACAACTGCTATGGGCAGCGGCTAAGCCAGTATTGAGAGGACAAGTTACCTCATACTTAATCAAGCAGAGGAGGGCTTATAATGAAAAATATAACTTCCTACAGAAACAATTGACCATCCACTACACAACCTTTAAAAGAACTAACACTCAGGAGGACAAAAATAAATACAAAGAAACAAAGGAACTTTTTGACATTTTATTAACGGAAAAGGCACACAAATCAATCAGTCATATCGCTAACAAATTCTACAGGTATGGTAACAAATCAGGAAAACTACTGGCACGTATAGCTAAAAGTAAGGCCCGCAACCCCTATATCCAGAAAATTAAGACACCTGATGGTTGGACCCATGACACCAACTTAATTAAAAATATAATGGCTGACCACTTCAGGAAGTTTTATGAATCGTCCCGCGATGATCCACATGATGGGGTAAAGTTTTTACAGGAAGCCGGACTCGATAAATTGACAGTCCAAGACCGAGAGATATTGGATGCACCTGTAACAGAAAGTGAAATATCACATACTATCAAACAATCAAAAAATGGGAAAACACCAGGACCTGATGGCCTTTCAGCGGAATTTTATAAACACCTGTCACCAGACCTGATACCCCTTCTATCTAAACTATATAATGACACTTTACAAGGCACACCCCTCTGGCATGAAGCCAACGTAGCTAGAATAATACTGATTCCCAAAGAAGGAAGGGATTTAACAGACCCGACTTCATATCGTCCAATATCATTACTTAATCAAGACCTCAAAATACTGACTAAAATAATCACAGATAGATTGCAACAAATACTACCCTCAATACTTACCGAACACCAAGTAGGATTTATCAAACACCGTCACCCAGTCCAGGCACTCAGGAAGATAATAACGGCAGTCTATCACAGTAACCTGGAAAAAAGACAACACGGCATGTTAATAAACCTAGATGCAGACAAAGCTTTTGATAGGATATCTCACGCACATCTCCGCCGCCTACTTAAATTCCAACATTTTGGCATTCAAACCTTCAATCTATATAAAACATTATACTCTTCACCTACTACATTTCTGACAGTAAACAATGCTAACTCAGACAGATTTGCAATCAGCAGAGGTACTCGTCAAGGCTGCCCCTTGTCACCTCTTTTTTTTTACATAGCGATTGATCCTTTATTAAGACACATACTGAAATGCCAACAATTTCAAGGGATACAAATAGGCCAAACAAATCTCAAAGTGACAGCTTTTGCTGATGATATCCTGCTTTTTATCTATCAACCCAAAACAGAAATACCCGTTCTCTTGCGCATTATACAGAGATTTGGCAAAATAGCAGGATTTCAAATCAATTTAGATAAATCAGAAGCCCTTCAGCTACACCACACAGATAAGACAGATTGGCTCTCACATTTCCCTTTTAAGAAGACAACACAAAATATTAAATATCTAGGAATTCAAATTCCCTCACATCACAAGGATTTCTACCCCTTAAATATAAGAAAAATCATTGACGCTATACAACAGGAGACACAGCAATGGAAACATATTAACCTGACCTTCCTGGGCAGAATACATTTCATTAAAATGATTTTATTCCCCAAACTCTTATATCCATTACAGATGTTACCATTCTGCATTAAGCCTGATCAAAAAACGATTAAATCAAATATTCAGATCCTTCATATGGGACAAAAAACGTCCCCGAATCAGTCTCTTTATTAAGCTACAACAACCTAAAAATCGTGGTGGCCTCAATTTCCCAGACATTAAAGCTTATAACGAGGCAGCCCTTCTTCGATATGCGGGTGACTGGATTCTTAACAGAAATGTTTACACGACGCTCTCCTTGGACCAATATCAAACTGACAACTTATCATTAAATTATCTATTGCACACACCTATACAGAATATTCAAACGCACATCAAAAATAACCCATTATTCCTAGACACATACAAAGCATGGCACTCAGCCAGGAAAAGACAAAACATCTCACAATACGTTTCCCCTTATTTGTCATGGGTTGGCAACAAAAGCTTCCCACAGGGTATACGAAATCCTATCCTTCCTAACTGGAGTATGAACGGTTTACATAACATACTGGACAACGAATATACAGTATTCTCTTTAGATAAACTAACAGAAAAATTTCCGTTTGCAGCCACCCATATGTACTTAACTCTACAAATTATTCACTTTGCGAAAACCACGTTAAAATCCCTAACAAATAGCGACAAACACAACATATTGAACCAACTCTGGAAAAACAAAAACGAAAAACTCACAACTTCGCACATATACCAGGCCATCAAACTGTTAATAGACATAGATAACGAAGATAAACCCAATTTTAATTGGATTGCAGAGATTCCTAATGTCACAGAATCAGATATTCTGAAACAACATACTAAAATTACGACACTACTCCCGGCTAGTAGATACCAAGAAATGTCTCTTCAGATTCTACATAATTCATACCTCACTCCACTTAGGAGATTTAAGATGGGTAACCTCTCCTCAACTGAATGCTTGAAATGCCGCACTCCCGAAGCAAACCTAATACACACATTATGGTCTTGTCCTTTAATGCAATCTTTTTGGAAAGAAGTTACTTCTTATGGTGCACAGATGATTGGGAATCCCCTCCAACCACACGTGGAATGGGCTTTATTCAGCAACACTAACTCGTTTACACAAGTTACGAAAACAGACAAACACCTAATGGGACGGCTGGCAGCAGCAGCCAGGAAGACTATACTGCAACAATGGCTACACACCGAACCTCCCCCACTGATACTGGTAAAACAAAAACTACACCATATTTTCCACATGGACTGGCTAGAAACCATAACCAGAAAAGAACACGATACAATGAAATTCTTTAATACTTGGACGACCTACATAACACACCTTCCCCAACAAATCAAACACCTCACAATTTATACTTTTAGACATACCTAGTGGTATGATATGGAAACTTTGAAAGATAACCCTTTGGTCGTGGAATCATCCCAATATCTAATAGCGTTACAACAAGAACAATTGCAACCTGATACTGCACCTCCCAGGAGTCATCGGATTAACAGATTGTTAACCTCTTATTTAGACTGATCCCCATAGGTCCTACCCCCATGCTATACACCATACTTGAGCTGATTGTTTGAAAAAAATTGTTTAACTGTTTTCTACTTGATATTATAATCACTACAATTTTTGCTTTATGGAAACGTATATTATTGTATCATGTGATTTCGATTTATTCTTGCAATAAAAACAAGTTATAAAAAAAAAAAAAAAAGTACTGGGCCATAAGTACTGGTCTCTCAAAGAGAGTCTTATGAAGTTAGAGCATAGTTTGTCTTTGCAGTGTGTATCATAGACCTAAGCAACCAGCCAAGAGCATCAGAGCATCAGAGTTGAGTCTCTGCACCCACTTTACTGAGTCTATATTTAATGACACCATTTAACCCCTAACTTCCATCTTGCTTGGGGATGGTATGGCATACAGATAAAGTCACTTGGCTTTGTGTGTTAAATGCATGATGATTCATTTGAATTACTGAGTTGGGTGTGTTCTATGGCAAAAGAGCCATCTTGGTTATATTTTCACAATAGCACCTTCAACATTTATATAACTATTTACCTCATGTTGCTTCTCTATCATCCTTGTTTAACATGCTTACCCTTTATAACTTGCAACATCTTATAACTGTTAAACACAACAACTTTATGTAAACTTTTATTTCTTCACGTACGATAATTCTTAATCCATTCATTAATTGGCCTCTAATCAACTTAAATATGGGGGGGTTGTGGATGCACACCTGAGGCCAATTTCAAAAAGTATAAAGCCCTGTCTAAGTAATTCAAGTAAATATGCCAGTGCATGTAATTTTGAAACAGGGTTTTTTTGTTACAAAGTTATGATCATAATATTGATAAGCCACCATACCACGTCAAGGTAAAACCCCACATGGTGGTCCCTAACTTATTTATCTTTAGTCATAGTAAAAAAGGTACATTACCTCTCTGTAGTAACAATTCTTTATGTAAACATCTCCTGTGCTTTGGTTTCAAACTCTGTGCTAGATCCTCCCCCGCCAACTGCTGAGCGGCTTTTAAGGGAGAGACTGCCTTAACCAACGCCCATTTTAGAAAAGTAGAAGTCAGGTGTTGTAATTAAAAACAAAGTAGAGTGATATGTGCAGTTGCACAATAGTGTGTATACATGTGTAAGTGAAATGTGAAGGTGTGTATGGTAGTGGTAAGGGAAAGTGTATGTGTATTTGGGAGTATGTATGTAAGAAAGCATAGAATGAAAGAGTGTAAAGAAGAACTAAATAAAAGACACAATAAGTGTGTGTGTACATAGAGAAGTGTCTAATGGGACGTTGATTTTTTCACGGCTAGATCCTCCCATGCCGCTAGCATTTATGGCTTTTAACCCTTTAAATGCCACAGATCGTAGAATCTACGTTCTGTGGCAAAGGTACTTGAAATGCCACAGAACGTAGATTCTACGTTCTGCAGCACTTCCGGGTTCAGGAGCGGAGGAGCGGCTGTTAGAGCCGCTCGCTCCATTCCTGCTCGATCCCCTGCCCCTAGGCAACGAGCAGAGCAGGGGATCGAGTGGCCCCTGGGGCGCGATCGCCCAGGGGCCCAAAAACAGCAGCAGGCACGTGTTACTTACGTGTCCTGCTGCTGCAGCCTGCACCGGATCATCGATCTCCGCCCCCACAGCACACAGACAGGAACCACGAGGCAGATGTCTTCCAGGGGCTCTTCCTGATCGCCTGCAACAGTCTCCAGCGATTTTTTCAGGTTAGTGCAACAATTACACACACAAACACACCAACACACAATTATTACAGTAATACACACACATTTTTGGGGATTGGGGGGGTCACTTACACTCACTGCACTTACACACACGTGCACACGCACACACGTGCACATAACATGTAATTTACCATTTGTACACACGCACACGCACATACATGGCATTGTGGCTTTTTTTTTTTTTTTCTTATCGCATCGTCTCTTTTTTTGGCTGAAAAAAATGTTTTATTGAAATTACGAATAGCGTATTCGCTAACCGTACTGTGCAATACCTTTTGTATGTTATTTCGGTGATTATATTGCAATTTTGGGTATTTTGGTGCATTTTTAGCCATTTTATTGAATTTTTAGCCATTTTATTGCATTTTCAGCTCTGCATATGTTGTGTTCACTTGTTTCTAGCCGTAGAACCTGTTTGGCCCAGCTAAAATATTCAAACTGTGATTCTGACAGCCGATAACACTAGTCTGGAAAAAAAAATATTGATTTTTGTGGTTTTATTGGATTTTTTTGCATTTCACTCTTTACTGCCTTATTTTGTTTTGCCTTGTAAATTTTATATACTATATATCCATTTGGGGGTCTCTGTGCACCACATAGTTTGGTATATCTATGCATATTGGGCATCAAAGTGTTCAGTAGACACCAGGTGTTCATATTTAGGATGTTTTATGCTGATACGTTACGAAATGTGGGGCATATAATGGGGTAAAAGTCAAGCTTTGTGACGATTTTCAGAAATTTGATAAAAACCGTTACGTTCAGCATTGATTTGCAGTTTGGCAGTTTGCAGTAGAAACACTTATTTACCCATATTGGATTCGTCAGAATGTGTACTTTCTGAAAATATATGGTTTTCTGGGGTCTCTGTACTGTTAGGGGGGTCTAATGTCGCATAATACATACACCAGGTGCTCATATTGCAGCAGCCAGCGCGTCAGCCTTGAAAATGTATATACACTATTGTCATTTGGGGGTCTCTGTGCGCCACATAGTTTGGTATATCTATGCATATTGGGCATCAAAGTGTTCAGTAGACCCCTGGCATTCATATTTAGGATGTTTTATGCTGATACGTTACGAAATGTGGGGCATATAATGGGGTAAAATTCAAGCTTTCTGCCAATTTTCAGAAATTTGATAAAAACCGTTATGTTCAGCATTGCTTTGCAGTTTGGCAGTTTGCAGTAGAAAAACATATTTACCCATATTGGATTCGTCAGAATGTGTACTTTCTGAAAATATATGGTTTTCTGGGGTCTCTGTACTGTTAGGGGGGTCTAATGTCGCATAATACACACACCAGGTGCTTATATTGCAGCAGCCAGCACGTCAGCCGTGAAAATGTATATACACTATTGTCATTTGGTGGTCTCTGTGCGCCACATAGTTTGGTATATCTATGCATATTGGGCATCAAAGTGTTCAGTAGACCCTTGGCGTTCATATTTAGGATGTTTTATGCTGATACGTTACGAAATGTGGGGCATATAATGGGGTAAAATTCAATCTTTCTGACGATTTTCAGAAATTTGATAAAAACCGTTATGTTCAGCATTACTTTGCAGTTTGGCAGTTTGCAGTAGAAACACATATTTACCCATATTGGATTCGTCAGAATGTGTACTTTCTGAAAATATATGGTTTTCTGGGGTCTCTGTACTGTTAGGGGGGTCTAATGTCGCATAATACACACACCAGGTGCTTATATTGCAGCAGCCAGCGCGTCAGCCGTGAAAATGTATATACACTATTGTCATTTGGTGGTCTCTGTGCGCCACATAGTTTGGTATATCTATGCATATTGGGCATCAAAGTGTTCAGTAGACCCTTGGCGTTCATATTTAGGATGTTTTATGCTGATACGTTACGAAATGTGGGGCATATAATGGGGTAAAATTCAATCTTTCTGACGATTTTCTGAAATTTGATAAAAACCGTTATGTTCAGCATTGCTTTGCAGTTTGGCAGTTTGCAGTAGAAACACATATTTACCCATATTGGATTCGTCAGAATGTGTACTTTCTGAAAATATATGGTTTTCTGGGGTCTCTGTACTGTTAGGGGGGTCTAATGTCGCATAATACACACACCAGGTGCTCATATTGCAGCAGCCAGCGCATCAGCCTTGAAAATGTATATACACTATTGTCATTTGGGGGTCTCTGTGCGCCACATAGTTTGGTATATCTATGCATATTGGGCATCAAAGTGTTCAGTAGACCCCTGGCATTCATATTTAGGATGTTTTATGCTGATACGTTACAAAATGTGTGGCATATAATGGGGTAAAATTCAAGCTTTGTGACGATTTTCAGAAATTTGATAAAAACCGTTATGTTCAGCATTGCTTTGCAGTTTGGCAGTTTGCAGTATAAACACTTATTTACCCATATTGGATTCGTCATAATGTGTACTTTCTGAAAATATAGGGTTTTCTGGGGTCTCTGTACTGTTAGGGGGGTCTAATGTCGCATAATACACACACCAGGTGCTTATATTGCAGCAGCCAGCGCGTCAGCTGTGAAAATTTATATACACTATTGTCATTTGGGGGTCTCTGTGCGCCACATAGTTTGGTATATCTATGCATATTGGGCATCAAAGTGTTCAGTAGACCCCATGCGTTCATATTTAGGATGTTTTATGCTGATAAGTTATGAAATGTGGGGCATATAATGGGGTAAAATTCAAGCTTTGTGACGATTTTCAGAAATTTGATAAAAACCGTTACGTTCAGCATTGCTTTGCAGTTTGGCAGTTTGCAGTAGGAACACATATTTACCCATATTGGATTCGTCAGAATGTGTACTTTCTGAAAATATATGGTTTTCTGGGGTCTCTGTACTGTTAGGGGGGTCTATGTCGCATATTACACACACCAGGTGCTGATATTGCAGCAGCCAGCGCGCGTCAGCCGTGAAAATGTATATACACTATTGTCATTTGGGGGTCTCTGTGCGCCACATAGTTTGGTATATCTATGCATATTGGGCATCAAAGTGTTCAGTAGACCCCTGGCGTTCATATTTAGGATGTTTTATGCTGATAAGTTACGAAATGTGGGGCATATAATGGGGTAAAATTCAAGCTTTGTGACAATTTTCAGAAATTTGATAAAAACCGTTATGTTCAGCATTGCTTTGCAGTTTGGCAGTTTGCAGTAGAAACACTTATTTACCCATATTGGATTCGTCAGAATGTGTACTTTCTGAAAATATATGGTTTTCTGGGGTCTCTGTACTGTTAGGTGGTCTAATGTCGCATAATACACACACCTGGTGGTTATATTGCAGCAGCCAGTGCGTCAGCGGTGAAAATGTCTATACATGTTGTCATTTGGGGGTCTCTGTGCGCCACATAGTTTGGTATATCTATGCACATTGGGCATCAAACTGTTTAGTAGACCCCTATGTTTATTTTTAGGATGCTTTATGCTGGTAATGATACATGGACAATACGATGCTGGAAAGTTGAAGCTTTGAGGCAATTTCCAGATATTTCACCCAAACCGCCAAATTTGGCAAAGCCTTGCGACTCAGTAGTTTGGAGCAGAAAGGCATGGGTACCCATTTTAGATTCGGTAGAATGTGTACTTTCCAAAAATATATGGGGTTGGGGGGTAAACATATATTTCTGTGTTTTTACCCCACAAAAATGCAGTCAATGTGTTGATTTTTCATTAGCTGAAGTTACCCACGGGACTGTTTGTATGCGCTAACTTCATTTTGGGGCCTCTAAATGCCAGATACTTTGGTAAACTTATGAACAATGGCCACCAAAATGTTCAGAGGAACCCTGGCAATCATATTTAGGGTGCTTTTTCTTAGTACGTAATGACACATGGGTGATATGGTGCTGGGAAGTTGAAGCTTTGAGGCAATTTTCAGATATTTCACCAAAACCGACAATTGTGGGAAAGCCTTGCGACTCAGTAGTTTGGAGCAGAAAGGCATGGGTACCCATTTTAGATTCGGTAGAATGTGTACTTTCCAAAAATATATGGGTTTTGGGGGGTAAACATATATTTCTGTGTTTTTACCCCACAAAAATGCAGTCAATGTGTTGATTTTTCATTAGCTGATATATTATTCAAATTGCAGATGAGTGATTGCTCACCAAAGTTAATCACATCTCAAAGGAGATAATTAACTGATTAAAATACAACTGTCACTTAAATTAAAGTGCACTTAAATATGGAGTGTGAGAATTGTCTGAACAGAAACCAGGTCTGGGGATACTGAGCAAAGTACCCCATCTATTGCCCACTGGTCAGCAAATTCTTTCAACCGACCAGTAAACACTGCTTGGGTGTACTCTGCTCGGATGCGGGAACGCACCAGCACTCGGAACAAGACCTCTGCTGGCAGAGGATTCCCACCTTCCAAACAATGCTTTCTAGATTTATGGATGACTAATTTAGCTAAAGCCAGGAGCAAGTTGGAGAGAAGGTCTTTCTCTTTATTGTCCCGGGATACTGGGCGTCCAAAAATATAAACATGAGGGGAAAAGTGTAACCAGAACTGCAGGTAAAGCTTCCTCAAAAGAGCCAATAGAGGTTGCAGTCTGGCACACGTAAAATAAGCATGAAACACAGACTCTCCTTTGCCACAGAATGGACAAGCAGCTGGGGAGTCTGTAAAACGAGCTAAATACTCTCCCGTGCTCAATGCACCATGCAGCACTTTCCAACTCAAGTCTCCAGTTGGTCTAGGCACCAAACTGGAATAAAAAGCTTGCCACTGAGGTCTTTCACCCTCATTAAGCACACGTCTCCAGATGGTATCATATCGGGAGATGAGGGCAAGGAAGTGTACAGTGTGAAGCATTAGAGAGTACAACAGCTTTCTTGTTATATCATGAAAGCGTGTCAATGGAAAATTCTCCAACTGGCTCAAGTTGGGGGAAGGAGGTGCTTGGGGGGATTGACGGGTTTTAGGTGCTATTATTATGTCTGGAGGTGAGGAGTTCCAAGGTGGACGTGGCTCTCCAGCATGTAAAACCCCATCAATGAAGGTGTGAGAATCAGGAGAGATTGTGTCCTTGATTTCCTTGAGCAGACGGTGTGGAACCCTAGTGGTGAGGAATCCCATGCGTTGCATAACTGCTTGAGAGTCCATCCAATCTGATTTCTCAAAATCCAGGAGATCTCCAACTCTGGTTAACCGAGCCTGGCAAAGGCGACATCGGATGCTGATGGATTCTAACATCCTAGTCTTAAAAGATGGATTGTAAAGTAGGGGCTCATTTAGAATGTCTTCCCCTTCAATGGCTCCTTGCCTTAACACAGATACCATGCTCCAGGTCTTTAGCGTGTCTTGGTAGTAAGCCGGCAGGGTTGAAAGGTTTCTTAGGAAACCCTCAGGTTCAGTTATAAACAATTGCCGGTCATATGCCATATTTCGTACCTGGCGATAAAAACTCGATGCTAGAGTACACCACTGTGGAGAAGGATCTGCATACAAGTATCTCTGTATTTGCTGGAGACGGAAGGTGTGCACTTGAGAACGTATACACACGACTCCCTGCCCTCTTTCAACGGGAGGCTTGAGACACCTGCAGAAACCCAATGCTTTCCTATCCAGAGAAAGTCCAGTAACCTTCTCTGGATCTTAGCAATGAATTCTTGGGTTGGGCTAAGACATATCAGCCGGTACCAGATCTGAGAGGCCACCAGCTGATTAATCACCAAAGCTCTCCCCCTCATAGAAAGTACTTTAGCAAAACCCTTCCACTTTCCAAGGCGCGTTAGAACACACTCCTCAAGTTCAATGAAATTCTGTGAGACAGGATACTCCTCAGCTGGTAGACGCCTAAATATTTAATGATTTTACTCTCCCACGAGATGTCACGAAAAGCAGGAGGCAGGCAATCTACCTTTAGAGAACCCTCCAGAAGGCCTGAGCTCTTGGACCAGTTGATCCGGGCAGATGAGGCAGCAGCGTAGACTTCTTGACACTCTTGTGCCCGTTCAAGATCAACTAGGTCCTGGGCCACAAGAATTACATCATCAGCGTAGGCTGAGAGAACCACCCTCATGTCAGGTTCTTTGAGCACCAGTCCCGTGAGCCTTTTCCTTAAGAGACACAGGAAGGGCTCAATGGCCAGCGAGTACAGTTGTCCCGACAAGGGGCATCCTTGCCGAACTCCTCGTCCAAAGGCCAGAGGTGCAGTCAGAGACCAGTTGATTTTAACTAAACACTCTGCAGAGGCATACATTGTTTTCAGGTAGCCCACAAACTGTGGGCCAAAGCTATAGGCTTGCAGAGTGCCTATAAGATATTGGTGATCCACCCTGTCAAATGCCTTCTCTTGATCCAGAGAGAGAAAAGCAAGAGATAGACCAGTCCTTCTCGCAAAATGTAGTAAGTCTCGGATTAAAAAGACATTATCAAAAATTGTCCGACCGGGGACTGTATAGGACTGGTCAGGATGAATCACCTCTGCCAGCACAGATTTGAGCCTAAGTGAGATAGCTTTGGCCACGATCTTATAGTCTGTGCTAAGCAGTGAGACTGGTCTCCAGTTCTTAATAAGACGGAGATCCCCCTTCTTAGGAAGTAGTGATAACACTGCTCGACGACACGAAAGTGGCAACTCACCTTTCTTGAAGGCCTCAGTTAGGACCCTATGGAAATCAGAGCCCAGAGTATCCCAAAAGAACTGGAAGAACTCTATGGTCAGTCCGTCAAGCCCAGGAGATTTATTGTGGGGCATTAAACGAAGTGCTTGAGAGAGTTCATCTAGAGTGATTGGTGTTTCCAACCTCTCTTTTCTCCTCTCACTGACCACTGGAAGCCCATCCCATAGCTCCTCACAGGCATCTGGAGAGATGGATCTGGAGAAAAAAGGTTTTGATAGAAGGACCGGGCTCTGTCCCGGATAGCCTCCGGATCCTCAAGGGGGGTTCCATCCTCCGCAAAAAGGCATGTGATTTGTTTTCGGTTCCCCTTCTTCTCCAGAGCATAGAAGAATCGCGAACCACGATCCATATCACAAAGTAACTGCATCCGGCTTCGCACAAAGGCACCACGAGCCTGTCGTTGTTCCATGTTACGCAGCGCTTCTTTCCTTTCTAGATATTCACACTGAAGGGCTTGGTCTTCAGAGCCTGATAGCCTTTGCTCAAGATCAAGCACCTCCCCATTCAGTGCCTCAATCTCTGCATTGCGCTGCCCGCTCACACTTTTGGTATACTCTTGACACAAGAGCTTTAGGTGAACCTTGCCTACATCCCACCACTGGTTCAATGTGGCAAATTCATCCTGAAAGGCCCTCCAGCCTCTCCATGTATCCCGGACTGACTTTGCAAAACCCTCATCTTCTAATAAACTGTTGTTAAAGTGCCAGTAAGCAGCTTTTGGCAGAGATGGTGCGATTGACATTCTCAGGGATACACAATTGTGGTCTGAGAATGGTGCCAATCTAATGGTGCTCGACTGGGCTCGTGACATGAGATGGCTCGATATATATATCCTATCAATCCGGGATTGAGAAACATGACCATCTTTCACCCTGACATAGGTAAAGGCAACCGTCTCTGGATTCTGTTCTCTCCAGACATCAACCAAGGAGAAATGAGCAATTAGTTCTCGCAAAACGGACTCAGACGAGTCTCTTTTCTTGGGTACATTGCGATCTCGAGCATCAAGGGTGTAATTAAAATCACCCCCTATAATCAAGGCTTCATCAGAGTCAATTGTCTCCATGTAGGCTGACAAACTTTCAAAGAACCGTGCCCTCTCTGGTCCGGTAGTAGGAGCATACACATTCATTAGATTATATGTTCTACCTGACTCCCGGACCCGAAGATGCAATAGACGGCCAGGGATGACAGAGGTAGCACTCAGGACCTCTGGCTGGAAGGAATCTGAGAAAAGGGTCACCACCCCGCATGATGTCCAAGTGAGGTGATTAAAAAAGACCCTTCCCTTCCACTCCAGATTCCAGCTTGCTTCAAGCTCTGGAGTGGTGTGGGTCTCTTGGAGGAAACTCACAGAGTACCCTCCTTGAAGAAGAAAGGAGAGTACCTGAAACATTCGGAAAGGATTCCGACAGCCATTAGTATTAAGTGTGCTTATACTCAAGGCCATTACTGAGTCTTAGGAAGTGCTTTAACCTTCATCAAGGTCTGATGAGACAAACATTTTTTGTGAAACTTCATTATACGGAGATATTCCGCTGTTCCATAGTTCTTGGCCTCTTTTATGACCTTAATGTATTGTCTCACAGAATTGATTACTAAAGTCAAATCATGCCACTTCTCCAGAGCCATGTGCATCTTCTTCTCTAATTTAACACCAAGGGTGCTCTCAAGAAACTTTTTGAGTTCCTCAGCAGGGATGATTGGGGTAGAAGGATTTGCCACTCCTATGTCAACCTCCTCTTCAATGTTCCCCTCATCCATGAGCTCTTCCTGGCTAAGGGATTGATAATCTCCCCTCTCCACTAGAGCTTTGAGAATCTCTCCACAAGTTGTTACAGGAAAAGTATCAGAATCACTTTTCTGGAGACCCTGCAATGGCTCAGGTGTTCCCTCAACTTCACTTGAAACACATTTGGAAGTGTTTGACACAGGAGCAACAGAACTAATTAGCTCCCCAGCAACAGGTAGAGCTTTGGAGGCTCGGTGGTTAGCCTCTGCCCTCTCCACTACCTCCTGTGCTTTCTGGATGGCAATAATATTTGGGTCAGTTGAAGACAAGGGAGGAGAGATTTTAGCATGAACAGTAGAGGTTGTCTGGCTACCCTCCTCCGTATTTACAACTCCACCCTCACCATCCTTCCCAGCAGTTTTATCTGCAGGGTCCTGTATGGGGGTTAGCCCAATATTCTCCCCCACCTGGAGTGAAATACCCTGAGGCACTAAAAACTGAGGCTGGTTGCAGTTCCCAAATCTCAGCACTTCAGGAACACAGACTGCCCACTCTGCAGGAGTCTCATTAGGTGTCTCTTTACACTCCAAGGGAAGATCTTCCAAATGATTTTGAGGCAGATACTGCACCCCTGACTCATGCAGACCATTAACCTCATTATTCCCCACCTGGTCTGGAGGCAAGAGTGCATGGTCTGACACCAGTTGATCGTGACCAACAGTTGGGCCAGACAATGTCACCACATGAGGAGCAGAAGTTTTGCTGCCCTTTTTACCCTTGGATGGGGGTGCCCCATCATTAACCACTGATGCCCATTCCTCAGGTACCAGCCAGTTTGATTTAAATTTCCTCTTTTTCCTGGCATCTGAAGAGGAAAGGCCACTATCTGCCCCAACCCCAACAGGTGTTGCAATCATGGGCACCCCCACACCTTCAGGGGTGCCCATAACAGGGGTACACCCTTTTGTGGTAGGAACAACTGTGACCCTGGGGGAAGCTTTGACATGTTTTCCCCCCCTTCTCTTTTGCCTCAATTGTAAGACATGCTGCAGCCTTAGATGTCTTCAGTGAAGAAGGAGGAGGTTTGGATGTTGTAGAGGTGGGTTGTGTAACAGCCACCTTGAGGTTCTTTAGTGAAGGAGATATCCCCTTTGAGGACCCTGCTGAAATAGTCCCAGCAGGATAAGATGTTTTATTTGAGGCACTGGGAGCAGGAACAGGGGCTGTGGTCTTAATTTTCCCTTTGGGGCAACTCTGGCGAGTGTGCCCCAGGTTCTTGCAAAGGAAGCACCTCACTTCCTCTGTGCTGTAAAAATTTTTATACAGCACCCCTTCAAATGGAACCCCCAAAGACCCCTCAATAGTGTCTTGCCCCCGAGGTAAAAGTAGTTGCACCTGCCTTTTAAAGGAAAGGATGTGCCTCAGTCTGCTCTCCTTACATCCCAGGGGAATTCTAGACATATTTGATTTTAACTCCCCAAGGGCTTGCAGGTGGGGGTACAATAAGTGGTCTTGCAGGAAGGGGGGCACATTAGATAAAACCACCCTTGTGCCCAATCCTTCCAGGGGTTCAACAGGGACATAACTCCCTCCCACTGTGATACCCCTCTGTGCCAGGGCATGCACTGCAGTTAGCGTACGGGCAAAGATTATGGCTTTCCCATACATTTTACTTGCTGCCACTACTGCAGAGTGGCCCACCACTTCAGCTGCAGCCTTTATATAAGCCTCTATGCCATGAGTGCTGGACATTAGGCATCTGACCCCATGCTTCCTTGTAAGCTTCTCTACCCCAGCAGTGACTTGGCTTGGGTTGCTGCCAGTAGCTACCGCGTGTGCAAATGTTTTAGCAGGGGTCACATTGGCTGCAGCAGCAGAAATAGAGGCAATGGGGCTTTTTGACATGGGCTCTGACTGGTGTTTCCTTGCAGAGCTACAGCTGGGTTTTTCAGGTCCTTTTGCTTTAGAACCAAGAGATGTTTTTTTATAACTTTCCTTTTTATTCCCTCCCATTATTTTACACAACACCACACAAAAAGAAAGCTTTATACTATTGATTAACAAAAAAGTAAGTTTTAAGTTGAGAAGCTGTGGCAGGGAGAGGGTTAATGTGAGCAGGTGCCTGGGAGCTGCACTGCTGCTGCTGGAAAAGATTTTATATTTATACTTATATTAAATCCTTCTCCCTTTAGCTTTCTCTCCTCACAGAACTGAGTGCAAAATCAAAATACCCACTCAATCTGTACAAAAATTAAACAATTTGTGTTGAAACAACAGAAAAATGCAAATGAAACTGACACCCAGGTGCGGGGGAGGGGTAGGGGATCTAACAGTGAGTTTGTAGCCCAGAGCAAGTGAAGGGAACTGGGCTAGGAATCACTCACCTTCAGGGTCAAAAGAAAAATCGATTTTTAGTAAAGAAAATCAACTCAAAACTTCCCAAATTTCACCCACCAAGTGGACAACACATTCACACACCAAGTGATAACAAAAAAATCCTGTCTCAAACATGAATTTCAATGCTTAATTCAGCACTAAACAGAGAGCTTTCTCCTGTGTGTTGATCTCTCATTAGCTGAAGTTACCCACGGGACTGTTTGTATGCGCTAACTTCATTTTGGGGCCTCTAAATGCCAGCTACTTTGGTAAACTTATGAACAATGGCCACCAAAATGTTCAGAGGAACCCTGGCAATCATATTTAGGGTGCTTTTTCTTAGTACGTAATGACACATGGGTGATATGGTGCTGGGAAGTTGAAGCTTTGAGGCAATTTTCAGATAATTCACCAAAACCGACAATTGTGGGAAAGCCTTGCGACTCAGTAGTTTGGAGCAGAAAGGCATGGGTACCCATTTTAGATTCAGTAGAATGTGTACTTTCCAAAAATATATGGGTTTGGGGGGTAAACATATATTTCTGTGTTTTTACCCCACAAAAATGCAGTCAATGTGTTGATTTTTCATTAGCTGAAGTTACCCACAGGACTATTTGTATGCACTAACTTCATTTTGGGGCCTCTAAATGCCAGATACTTTGGTAAACCTATGAACAATGGCCACCAAAATGTTTGGAGGAACCCTGGCAATCATATTTAGGGTGCTTTTTCTTGGTGCGTAACGATACATGGGTGATATGGTGCTGAGAAGTTGAAGCTTTGAGGCAATTTTCAGATATTTCACCAAAACCGACAATTGTGGGAAAGCCTTGCGACTCAGTAGTTTGGAGCAGAAAGGCATGGGTACCCATTTTAGATTCGGTAGAATGTGTACTTTCCAAAAATATATGGGTTTTGGGGGGTAAACATATATTTCTGTGTTTTTACCCCACAAAAATGCAGTCAATGTGTTGATCTTTCATTTGCTGAAGTTACCCATGGGACTGTTTGTATGCGCTAACTTCATTTTGGGGCCTCTAAATGCCAGATACTTTGGTAAACTTATGAACAATGACTACCAAAATGTTCAGAGGAACCCTGGCAATCATATTTAGGGTGCTTTTTCTTAGTACGTAATGATACATGGGCGATATGGTGCTGGGAAGCTGAAGGTTTGAGGCAATTTTCAGATATTTCACCAAAACCGACAATTTTGGGAAAGACTTGCGACTCAGTAGTTTGGAGCAGAAAGGCATGGGTACCCATTCTAGCTTCAGTAGAATGTGTACTTTCCAAAAATATATGGGTTTTGGGGGGTAAACATATATTTCTGTGTTTTTACCCCACAAAAAATGCAGTCAATGTGTTGATTTCTCAGTAGCTGAAGTAAAGTCCTGAACAATTTGGATGTGCTAACTTCATATTGGTGTCTCTAAATGCCAGATACTTTGGTAAACCTATGCATAATGGGTATCAAACTGTTCAGTGGACCCCTGGCAATCATATTTCAGGTGCTTTTTCTTGGTACCTAATATAGTTTGGGATATGCGGAGCAGCAAAATAAAACCTTTGAAATGATTTTTCAGAATTTTGAATTTTTTTATGAAAAACCGCTATGTTCAGACAAGCTTTTATGTTTGGTAGTTGGGAGTAGAGAGACATAGTTACCCATTTTGTAATCGGCAGAATGTGTACTTTTCAAAAATGTATGGTTTTCTGGGGTAAACCTACGGTTTCAGGATTTTTTGCCTTGGAATCTAAAGCATGCCGTTTTCTGCCTTAGTGCTTTCAAAATTCGGTAATATACTGCCGGGAGTTTTTGAGGTACAGAAGTCCTAAATCTCCCTAAAACTATACATATCTGGTATTGGCACGTTCGAGAGACATAAGGCTTTCCAAATCAGTTGGATTTTCCTCCGTAAAATGAAATATTTTTCTGGTATAAATTGATATACGATGAAAAATGGTAATTTTTCATTTTTTTTTGGTATTTAGCACTATAAATTTTTTTTGCACAGGTGGAAATACATGAAAACTCAGGCAGATTTAGAAAGCTCAGTTTCTACCGAAAAAAACAATGTATAGTTTTCCTAGGTAAACTATAGGTTTCCCCTCAGAATATGCCCCTAAAGTGAGAGAGCACAAAATGTTTCAAAAACGGCTGGCATTTCGCGTAACCAAAATGTGAAATTCTGCTGGCACTTAAAGGGTTAAGAGAGAGCGATTGCACAAACCAAGGCACAACAAGTGAGGGGGACCACCAAAAATATAAAGGGGTGGGTATGAGGGTGCAATAACCACATGAGCTTAGCCAAAGCTTCCGGCAAATACATAAATATGGGGGGGTTGTGGATGCACACCTGAGGCCAATTTCAAAAAGTATAAAGCCCTGTCTAAGTAATTCAAGTAAATATGCCAGTGCATGTAATTTTGAAACAGGGTTTTTTGTTACAAAGTTATGATCATAATATTGATAAGCCACCATACCACGTCAAGGTAAAACCCCACATGGTGGTCCCTAACTTATTTATCTTTAGTCATAGTAAAAAAGGTACATTACCTCTCTGTAGTAACAATTCTTTATGTAAACATCTCCTGTGCTTTGGTTTCAAATTCTGTGCTAGATCCTCCCCCGCCAACTGCTGAGCGGCTTTTAAGAGGGAGAGACTGCCTTAACCAACGCCCATTTTAGAAAAGTAGAAGTCAGGTGTTGTAATTAAAAACAAAGTAGAGTGATATGTGCAGTTGCACAATAGTGTGTATACATGTGTAAGTGAAATGTGAAGGTGTGTATGGTAGTGGTAAGGGAAAGTGTATGTGTATTTGGGAGTATGTATGTAAGAAAGCATAGAATGAAAGAGTGTAAAGAAGAACTAAATAAAAGACACAATAAGTGTGTGTGTACATAGAGAAGTGTCTAATGGGACGTTGGTTTTTTCACGGCTATATCCTCCCATGCCGCTAGCATTTATGGCTTTTAAGAGAGAGCGATTGCACAAACCAAGGCACAACAAGTGAGGGGGACCACCAAAAATATAAAGGGGTGGGTATGAGGGTGCAATAACCACATGAGCTTAGCCAAAGCTTCCGGCAAATACATAAATATGGGGGGGTTGTGGATGCACACCTGAGGCCAATTTCAAAAAGTATAAAGCCCTGTCTAAGTAATTCAAGTAAATATGCCAGTGCATGTAATTTTGAAACAGGGTTTTTTTGTTACAAAGTTATGATCATAATATGGTGGGGTTTTACCTTGACGTGGTATGGTGGCTTATCAATATTATGATCATAACTTTGTAACAAAAAACCCTGTTTCAAAATTACATGCACTGGCATATTTACTTGAATTACTTAGACAGGGCTTTATACTTTTTGAAATTGGCCTCAGGTGTGCATCCACAACCCCCCCATATTTATGTATTTGCCGGAAGCTTTGGCTAAGCTCATGTGGTTATTGCACCCTCATACCCACCCCTTTATATTTTTGGTGGTCCCCCTCACTTGTTGTGCCTTGGTTTGTGCAATCGCTCTCTCTTAAAAGCCATAAATGCTAGCGGCATGGGAGGATCTAGCCGTGAAAAAACCAACGTCCCATTAGACACTTCTCTATGTACACACACACTTATTGTGTCTTTCATTTAGTTCTTCTTTACACTCTTTCATTCTATGCTTTCTTACATACATACTCCCAAATACACATACACTTTCCCTTACCACTACCATACACACCTTCACATTTCACTTACACATGTATACACACTATTGTGCAACTGCACATATCACTCTACTTTGTTTTTAATTACAACACCTTTTCTAAAATGGGCGTTGGTTAAGGCAGTCTCTCCCTCTTAAAAGCCGCTCAGCAGTTGGCGGGGGAGGATCTAGCACAGAGTTTGAAACCAAAGCACAGGAGATGTTTACATAAAGAATTGTTACTACAGAGAGGTAATGTACCTTTTTTACTATGACTAAAGATAAATAAGTTAGGGACCACCATGTGGGGTTTTACCTTGATGTGGTATGGTGGCTTATCAATATTATGATCATAACTTTGTAACAAAAAAACCCTGTTTCAAAATTACATGCACTGGCATATTTACTTGAATTACTTAGACAGGGCTTTATACTTTTTGAAATTGGCCTCAGGTGTGCATCCACAACCCCCCCTCTAATCAACTTCACATACAAATGCCATCTTTTTTCAACAAACAATACATATTCCATATTTTATGCATCAAAGAGGAGCAAACTTGCAATGGTGTAGTAATACGAAGCCGAAATAATTTTTGCCAACTTTCTGCAAACCTTTGAATTATTATTCACAATAGTTTCACTTATCAGTTTCTGCTTTGGCAAATACACATTTAACCATGTCTGTTAATTTTAAGTCTCATGTACAAATTTTTCTTAAAGCACATCTATGGTGTTCATTAACATGTTGCTTTTAACCCTTTCCCATTTTTCACCTCTGTTGGTGAACAGGCAAAGGCTCTGGACCTTTGACAAACAGATTTCTTCCTCTTGGGCTGGAGGCTCTAGTTCCGACAAGCGTTTTATTCCACAAATGGGCTACCTGCCTTAGTGCCTGCCATAGTGCCCCTTACCTCAATGGCCAGCCACTTGCCTTAACAATCTGCCGATCCTGTGCACTTCTCCCTCTAGTCAGGCACGGATTTCCCCTGAGGGCCCAGAGGCCAGCGTCCTCTGGCGCCACCCTCCCACCAGGTTGCACGCATGTGCATACTTTCTTACTGGAGCACTAAGCATCTAGCACTTAGTGCTCCAGAATCGAGCTAATTATCCCTGTGGCTGGGATGCATGCCACCCCTTAAGTTATGCCATCCTAGGTCTAGGCCTTTGTGGCCTCGCTGAAAATCAGGACCTGCCTTTAGTTTCCACACCCGGTCACCTATGGGGTGCCATTTGTCCCAAATACATTCTGTATACAAAACTATCCCTAATACACAGAATGAATGTCTCTCATGTTATATAAGAATTTGTGACCATACACAGAGAAAAAAAATATACAAAAGACTTATTTCTATTAAAGAATGAAAACAAAATCTGGTTAGTGCACAAAAGGATGTCATTATATCACAAACTCCATTCTGTACAGTTTAACAATCAATCTGTCTCACAAATGTATAACCTCCATGTAACGGGCACACTTATGTGCAAAGTTACTTACAGAATGAATTATGTAAAAACAAAGTTGGACATAATATATAATAGTGTAACTAACTAGTGCATGTCAAGCTAGATTTGAATGACAAAATAGATATCTGCGACAGAAAGCAAGATTTTATAGTACAGGATTCATTCTTTCCACAAAATGACAGTTTTGTTTCACAAAATAGATAAAATAACCATTCTGTGAAGCAACACTGTCAGTCACATTCCTGAACCAATAAGAACAAAGCTTATTGCCATATACAAACAAGATGAGAAGTGGCCAGCTCTGCTCCACATGGCTAAGGCAAAGTATCTGACATGCTGTAGAGGGCGCCCTCTAATGTCCCCTGTGCTGCATAGTAATAAACATGAACAAACCTTTTCTAAAAGAGCTGCTGTTAAACACTACAGGTTCATAAATGGAAGTTTTTACAAATGGCTGAGAAATACAGTATAATGCTGCACTTATAATGATTGTAGAGAAAGAAAAGTATGCAAAACATAAATATGATCATTTTAGGTGATATGGCTTTTCTTATTGAAGTAACCTGCTTGTGTGGCCATTTTGGTTAAGGGCATTCCTGCTGTTTTACCATTATCTTGCTTTCTGTCACAGATATCTATTTTGTCAGTCAAATCAGGCTTGACATGCACTAGTTGTTTTTACATAATACATTCTGTAAGTAACTTTGCACATAAGTGAGTCCGGTACATGAGACAGATTGCTTGTTAAACTGTACAGAATGGAGTTTGTGATATAATGACATCCTTTTGTGCACTAACCAGATTTTGTTTTCATTCTTTAATAGAAATAAGTCTTTTGTATATTTTTTTTTCTCTGTGTATGGTCACAAATACTTATATAACATGAGAGACATTCATTCTGTGTATTAGGGATAGTTTTGTATACAGAATGTATTTGGGACAAACGGCACCCCATAGTCACCCGGTCCGTGGAGGGAGGAGTACAGTTAAGGGATTCTTACCTTGAGCAGTGATGCATCTGCCTCGTTCGTCCCCAGCTCCTCACTGTGCCATCTGCGACTTGAGCCTGCCTGAATTTCTCCACCATTTTTCCAATTGAGGGAAAAAGATAAGGTTTATTGCACATGAGCTCCATGGATTCTGAACTCACAAAGAGTTAGAACCCCGAACAAAGAAATCACAGAGTTTTTATCAAAAGGGCGTTACATAACTACCATAGTTACAATTTTTTCCATAGTTACTATTGCTATCATAGTTAATATTGTTTCCATTGCTACCATAGTTACTTTTGTTTCCATAGTTACCAATGCTACCATAGTTACTGTTGTTTCCATAGTCACCAGTGCTACCATAGTTACTATTGTTTCCATAGTTCACATTGCTACCATAGTTACTATTTTTACATAGTTACCATTTCTACCAAAGTTACTATTTTTTCCATAGTTACCATTGCTACCATAGTTGCTATTGTTCCACAGTTGACAGTACTATTGGTTACTATTGCTACCATAGTTTCTATTGCTTTCTACTTCACCTTTAGTAAATTTGTCCCTGTTCCTTGCTGTTATTTGATTAAACTGGAAAACTGCACAGCAAACTGTATATTAAATATTTAGTTTAAATGAGTGTATAGATAGGATGGCATGAGTTTATGTATATATGTATGTGTGTGAACTGGGGATCATTTGAAAGGATAGAACTTAAAGGGGTGGATCACCTATCAGTTAACTTTTATCATGATGTAATGTTCTGAGACAATTTGCAATTCATTTAATTTTTTATTATTTGTGTTTTTTGAGTTATTGAGTTGTTTATTCATTGGCTCTCCAGTTGGCAATTTCAGCAGGTTGCTAAGGTCCAAATAGCAACCCTACACTGATTTGAATAAGAGCCTTTAAAATGAATAGGAGACAGTCTGAATAGAAAGATGAGTAATGAAAATAGCAAAGTAGCAATAGAAAGGAAGACCAATTGCTTAGAATTAGCCATTCTATAACATACTAGAAGTCAACATAAAGAGAACCACCCATTTAACTTAATACAAACCCGAGCTATATTATTAAAGAGAAAAGTAAAAATACACAGGGGTGACACATTTCGGAACATTACAATTGTTTCAGGTGTTAATGGCATAAAGCAACGATGCTTCAAAAGTAAAACATCTTACCTGTGGGCCCTTAAACAAGTCCTTTTAATGTTCCAGTAAGGATAACAGTATGGACATCTTCTTGGCAGCACCAGCTTAATAAAGACGACAGATGGCCTTATGATTATGCAAATAAAGCCAGCTGCTTCTGCAGTAGGAAGGAGAAAATAGCTTAAAAGAAAGACTAAGGATGGCACAATACATTTTTGTGTAGCAATGTGACCTCTTAAAAGAATTCTAGGTAAATAATATCATACTATGCCTTGTTTAGTTGTTTAGAAACTGCTTTCCTTCTTAATATTCAACATGGTAACAGCAAACTGTTAAATCATTATCGCTGTTGAAGTGTATCTTATAATGTGCCTCATTTCACATTCTAGTGGAGACACTGCTAACTACTATTTCAGTATTACTTAATATTGTATTATTTTTCACATGATACAATGACTTATGTAGAAATGTGATTTATATGTGCCAGGACTATCTGAGAGACAGCATAATCATGAAATATATTTTTAAATCTGTTGCTCACATCACAGAACCAACAGAATGTAAGAAGATTAATTTTACTCTATATGTAAAGCTTTAATGTATTATAATTGAAAAGATAGCTCAGTTCTATATACTATAGGGGCATATTTACAAAAGAGCGAATTGTGTTTTTCTGATGAATTTTTGCTAAAAAGACAATTTGCAACCTATTTACTAAAAGACAAGTAACACACTTTGCAAGTGAATTAGTCTGGAAAACGTACTCTGCGTTTTGCCAGGTGAATTTTCGCTCAGGGGACAATCGTAAATTCGCTAATTTATCAAAGTGTGAAAATGTCAATTCATTACGGTTTTTATCAAAATCTATTTCACCAGGTTCTGACTTGCGGCCTGCTGCGACACTATTAGTCCGCTAAAGTCCTGCTGAGTGCTGACTCAATTCAATAGCATTTTTGTCAAAATTGATACTTGCGCATCAAAAATGGGTGTCACCAGTATAAATACCTAACCCCCTGCCCTTACTCCTGTAGGGGTGGAAAAATTTTTCAGTGTGAGCATGGCAGAAGCTGGCCCACTGAATCCGCAGCAGCTGCGCTTCTCTATAAAGTTCCTACACCGGGAGGAGTAGATAAATCCCTCTAGGGACCCCTGGTATACAGAAACTTAAAAAGGGCATAATTGAGCAGATGTGGTGCATACTGAGGCCTCGCTACAATATAGGTCTGAGGCTCTCTGTAATTCAGCACATCTGGAGTGACCTGAAGAGATGGTACTTGGATTTGGTTAATGAACTACTAGAAGAAGCAGAAGGTTGATATTTTAAACAAAATGGATACATTTTTCTTCTTAATTACAATAAAGTCACTTGTTTCCTATTAAATTTGCTATTTTCAGCAAAAGTGTTTTTAGGTGAAAACTTTAACATCAGAAGAAAACAGATGACAGTAATATAATTGCAGAGAAGTAAATTAGCAGATTATATACTACAAAAAACTCTTAATGGCATTGCCCGCCTTTTACTTGCCATCCTTATAGATTATGGTTTTCCTGTAGTTACTTGACACACCTCAACCTGTATAATTTGTACTGTACAAATGCAAATGCTGCATTACTCAAACTGAGATTCTTTCATTGCCAGCTGAATGGCTCCAAGTGGATCCGGCTGCAGATGGAGAAGCAGAACCACCTGCACAAGCCTTCCAGCTAGCAGAACCAATGGTAGCAGAACCAGTGGCAGCAGCAGCACCTCAGGATGTCAGCACACAGACTGGAGAGCATCACTACCAAGACCACACTGTCCTGCTAATGTGGTCAATGCAATGAGGCAGGAGCTACAGGAGATGAAAGACATTCTCCAAACTTTGAGGGGCAACCCTCCTCCTGTTTTATAAATTTGTGATCAATGATGATCACTTCAGTATTAGCATCGTTGCACTGTTTTTTTTATTTTTATATAAAAACAGTTCTATCTTCTATATTTAGAGTTTTTTTCATTTAACTACATGTACGGGATCCGATATCCAGAAACCCATTATCCATAAAGCTCTGAATTATGGAAAGGCAATCTCCCATAAAGACTCCATTTTATCCAAATAATCCAAATTTTTAAAAATGATTTCCTTTTTCTCTGTAATAATAAAACAGTACCTTGTCATTGATCCAGACTAAGATATAATGAATCCTTATTGGAAGCAAAACCAGTCTGTTGTGGTTATTTAATGTTTACATGATTTTCAAGTTGTCTTGAGGTAGGAAAATCCAAATGACAAAAAGATCCATTATCAGGAATACCCCTGGTCCCGAGCATTCTGGATAACAGGTCCCATACTTGTACTCAGATGGTACTTGAAGTTGTTTGGATTATATAACACACTATGACTATTTTCAATCTCAGTCATACAACATTGCATTTCATAGTATTTCAGATTCATTACAATTACACATAGATACAGTATATGGTTCATTCACATAAATATGGTATATGGTTTATTCTTTTTAATGTGGGATAAAAAGCACCCAGATATTATCTGATTTATTATTAGTAGTTGTGCCTGTGTTTGTAAGCTAGTATCAATATAAACTATAGAGGGTACTTTTTGGTTAAACAGCAGCATAGTGTAGTAGTAGGTACCATTACCAGTCAACCAGAGGTAATGAGACCCCTATAGCAGCAAAGTCGGAGGAGGGGCGGCATGGCCCAGCTCAGCATTGCAAGGGGGGGAGGTCTGGGGTTTGAGGAAGGGCGGGAGGGGGCCTAGCAACTGTAGGATTAGTGGGGGGCATAAAGGAGACAGGAGGAGGTTGGGCTAGCCACCATTTTAGGTGGACAGCACAGAATAAGGTTGCAGCAGAGTAAGGTCCTTACCAGCGCAGCAAATGGCCTCCAATCTGGAAGCACTTTTGGCTCGCATCAGGACTGAGGCAGAGCGCAGGGGAGATGATTCACTATGGCAGCTGCCCGCAGCAACCGCTCAACCCTGCTATGATGACCCGCAGGTCCAGACCTCCAACCCGTCTCAGCCCTTCACCCTCCAACCCGGTGAAGGAGGGCCACATCACAGAGCCCCCAGGTACTGGCAGCTCCCAGCATGAGAACAGGACGGTGCAGAGCAACGGGCAGAGGGGGTCACCAGAGAACCACCTTGACACATCCACCACAAGAACTACCTCTCAGTGAGGCAGGAGGAGCAACTGTCATCTGAGCAGAGGGGGGCGCAACAGCCTTCGGGCACAGCACAACATCTGGCCGGCAGTCAGCCCAATTTACCAAGGACGGCCCAGGGACATCCATGTAGCTCAGAGGTCCGGCAAATATGGAGGGCCAGGAGAGGCATGGCGGCACGAGGGCAAGGAGGGAGGAGACACCCAGGCCACAGCGGGAAGGAGGGGGGAAGGTGATGAGCAGGGAAACGCTAACTAGCGGGACAAGGAGGCGAGGTACTGGGAGCGGTATGAGCCTATTTGATCATGGCTGGGCCAGGACAAGGCAGAGCAGGAGTCACAGGGGGCAGTGGGGTCAGACAGTGACCCCAGGAGGCCTCATGGCACGTGGGTTTGTCTGGCTATGGGCCTCCACTACTGCAACCGCCACAAGCTGGGCCCATGAGAGGGGAGATGGTGGGGCACCAAGTGTGGGCCCCAGGGACCACAGTGGGGGACATCCAGTCAGCTCCCATGTGGTGGGGAGGGAGGGAGCAGCGGTGGCCCAAGGTGTGGCAGGCCAAGGTGTACCAACCCACACTTGTTTTCTAACAGGTCAGCAGGAGGGAAGATGGAGGAGCACACTACCAATGGCACAAACAGCACAGCAGGGACTTATACCAACAGTGTCATGGGACAAGGTATGGACACAGGACAAGGGCAGGTGACAGCCAGCGACACTCATACCGCAGGCAATAGCCAGATGGGGGGGGATTAATTTGCAGGTTTCATGACATACTGGCACCAGCTGTTGGGGCAGTGGGAGGGAAAATGCCAAGCAGCAAATCTGAATAATTCTCGAGCCCCGACAAGGGCAGCAAGAGCTGAGGGGAGCAAAATTGCTTAACGCCAGTACCATTTTCCAGTACCATGCGTCCAAAGGGCATGCATACATCTGCTTTGAGGGCCCACTTGGGGCGCTCCTAAAACCGGAGGTGCGGGACAAAATATGGAAGCGCGACTACGTGGACTTTTTGACTTTACTCCCCCTTGAGAGGGTCAACATAGACAAGTTTGAAAAGCATAAGGAGCATAGGAAGGAGGAGGATGAGGACAGGAGATGTTTTAGGCTCATATCCAGGACATTTGGGAACTGGCTGCAGGCATTCTCGATATTGGCCAGCATAGTGGGAGAGAAGCGCCCCGAACATTGCTCAGCCCTGTTTTGCTACCTGGATAACATCTGGGAGGCACACTGGGTGTACGGGGGCCACGATTGGCTCCTCCAAAGAATGCAGATAAGGCAGAATTTGAACTGGAATTACAGGGACATTGGACTGTGGATGAGGCTAAGGAATAACAAGGAATATCAGGGCTACAGTGCCCAGGGGACTGCAGGGCAGCAGTCCTTTCCAGGCAGCTCCAGCGGGCAGCCTTCCAGCCCAGCCAGAGCACACAAAAGAGGAGCGTGTTGGTTGTTCAAAGACAGCCAATGCAAATTGGCGGCATCCTGACGTTTCTGGCACAAATGTTCACTTTGTGCAGGGAACCGCCCGCTTAGTAGATACTTCAAGAAAGGAAAAGGGGCAGAGAGCGATTTCAGAAGAGGGCCTGGAAAAGTGAGTAAATATCCAGCTCGGGAAAAAGCAGATTTGCTTATTAGGGGGTTTTCTATGGGCGAGAAGGTGTGGGGGGGTAACAAGAATCTGAAATCGGCTCAGGAAAACCCAGTTTTGGTATTGGAGAAATTGAAAAGAAGGGAAGTTGGGCTGCATGGTGGACCCTTTTAAAGACCCCTCTTTGCCAGACATTAGGCCTGTTTGCTGGCCTAAGGTCTGGCAGGTATATTACACCTCCTTTGATGAGGCCATGCAGCTGGCAAGGAAGGCAGGAAAAGTGGTTTTGATGGCTATGATGGATGTGGAATCTGCTTTCCGGCTATTGCCAGTGCATCCTGAGTTGTTACATCAGTTGAGCTGCCACATCGATGGTCATTATTATGTTGACAGGAGTCTAACCATGGGCTGCTCAATCTCCTACTACGAGGCCTTCAGCACATTCCTGGAGTGGGTTGTCCGTAGTAAGGCAGGTGTGGTGTCAGCCATCCACTATCTTGATGATTTTCTGTGCGTAGGCCCACCTCAGTCCAACCTATGCGCAGTGCTCCTCCAGATACTGCAGTACGTCACAGTGCAGTTTGGGGTCCCCCTAGCACAGTAAAAAACTGAAGGCCCAAAGACGTGCATGAAATTCTTGGGTATTGAAATTGACACCATCTGGCAGGAATGTGGATAAAGTGTCATTATTGGTGGAGGAAATAGGCTATGCTAGGAGGGCCCAAAAGGTGACCCTAAAACAGCTTCAATCCCTATTGGGAAAACTGAACTTTGCTTGGCGAATAATTCCCATGGGGAGGGTTTTTTCTCACCACTTCATTAGACTGAACTTGGAACACATAGTGGACCTATCGGTCTGGAGCTCTTTTCGCCAGGACTTTAATGGGAAGGTCTATTGGCTGCGGGGACACAGTTGAGAACTCGGAGACACTATTCACAGATGCTGCAGGATCGGTAGGCTTTGGTGCGTACTTTCAGGGGAAGTGGTGCACAGCACAATGGCCACAGAGTGGGTGGCCCAGACCCTCATTAACAATTTGGCTTTTCTGGAACTGTTGCCAATTGTGGTGGCCGTGGAGCTCTGGGGACAGTTTTTGACAAACAAGTTGGCGTTGTTCCGCTCTAACACTATGGCAGCCGTGGCAGCGGTCAGTAATTTGACTTCCTCCTCCCACCCAGTGCTTGCTCTTTTGCAACATCTAGTTCTGTGCTGCTTGCAACGCAATATCAATTTTAGGGCTAAGCACATACCAGGTGAGGTTAATGAAATTGCTGATGCTTTGTCCAGCTTCCAGTGGACCAGTTTTCAGGGGCTGGCGCCAGCGGCGGACCGGGAGGGTGAGCAATGCCCAGAACGTATATAGAAGCTGGTGCATCTGGTATGATGGAATGGGTACAGCAGTCCATAGCCCCGAGCACCTGGAACAGCTACAATAAAGTATGGTGAAATTGGGGCCAGTTAGAGCCTAACCAGTAAAATGTTTTGACGATTATTATAGTCAGGTGAGAGCAATGGGGTACTTTCCTGATTCATCAGGATGGTACAGCCTTATCGAGATTTCAGTTTGTAGTGGTATTACAGAAGACACTAGAGGGGTTAAACCCTGCAGTGGTGGAATGCGGGAGTAACTTATTTTGGATAAGGGCCCCCACAGATGCAGCGAGATGGGGATTGGGGGAGAAGTTCATTAGGAGGATCGTTAGATGGGAATCTAACAGGTTCCGGTCCTATGTTAGGCCCATAAGAGTTGAACAATGAAAAAAAAAAGGAAAGGGGGGGTGTTTAGGAAGAATTGCTAGTAACTTGCATTTTCTTTCAAGTGTCTGTCCTTGCAAGGTGTGGCTGCTGTGACATTCTTTCATACACTGGGCTGAGCGTCAGGCTACGGTTTGTCGTGCGGACGGCCAGTTCAACAACCTCAGGTGCATATGCAGTGGGTCAGCAGAAGGGGGCTCAAGTTGGAGGAAATGTTACCCCTAGTAGTACAGAAAGGAAAAGAGTTTGGTCCACCCAAAATTATTCTGCGACACGCGGGTGTCAATGATCTAGGGCAGTTTCCCATAAAGTTTCTCATCAAAGATATCAGGAGGGATTGTCTCAGGTTGTGGTCCCTTTTCCCAGGGGTCAGCCTTATATGGTCAAAAATCATACCTAGAGCTCACTGGAGGGGGCCCATTCCCATAAAGCAGTAAACAGGGCCAGAGTTAAGACCAACATGGCAGTCTCCAAATTCATGCAGGCTAACGATGGGCTAGTAGTGAGGCACATGGAGCTTGAGTATAATACTGCCTTTTTTCTACCAGACGGGGTGCATTTTAATGAGATAGGGCTGGACCTACATTTTTTTACTTAAATTTACAGGAGGCCATTACATTGGCATGGAGGGCGTGGCGGTGTATGCAGAGCTGAAGGAGTCCAGTTCGGCATACCTTGGCAGGTCCTTGTCAGTCTGCTGGGGAGGTGATCTGTTACGGAATTCCAGATCAGGTCTAGTCGATGGTTTAACACCTAAGATGGGTGACCATGGGGGGCAGATGGAGTACTAAAGTGGGTGCAAAAGGAGGCCCTGGGATCGGTGGCAAGGATCCTCTGAGCTAGGGATTTGGCGACTGGAGGATATTCTGGCTTGGTATGGTTTTGGAAGGGGTAGACTGACAATGGGCTCAGGCAGACACAAGGATGTTTGTATGGAATTTAGAATTTTCTATAAATGGATGTTATGGATGAATTATTCACATTACATTTTTGTATTGATGTAATGCACTGTTACAACTTTAATAAAAGCTGGGCCATTATCATTCCATCAATGATAGTGTCACTCTGTTATTTTTGAGTCAGGGAAGGGAGTGTAGGCGGATGCATGGGTCATGTCAAATATCCCAGATATGTTTTTAAAAAACTATCAACATGGAAGTCTAGTCATGGGAGTGGAGCCTAGGTGATAGGAGGTTCTCTAACAATGTAGGTCATGTGTGTAACAGTATACTGAGCAAAACATGCATGTGAATTTGCCTTCCTATTGACTCCAATGCAATTCAGTGAATTTGCTTAAAGGGGTTGTTCACCTTTAAATTAACTTTTAGTATAATGACATTCTGAGGCAATTTGCAATTGGTTTACATTTTTAATTATTTGTGGTTTTTGTGGTTATTTAGCTTTTTATTCAGCTGCCCTCCAGTTACTTACCTTAGCATCAATTCATTGATTTGAATAAGAGAATGGAATATGAATAGCAGAGACCTTAATAGAAAGATGAGTAATAAAAAGAAGCAATAACAATACATTTGTAGCCTTGCAGAGCCTTTGTTTTTTAAGTTGAAAGCTGCCAAGGTTGTAGAACCTGCCAAGGTTATGGGATCTACTTTAAAGTTTTAGAATTTTTAGAAGTTTTTTCATTTGTAAATGCACTAAAAATTTAGTATTCTTATTTGAATTCATTCTGCATTTTTAATTATGTGTGCTTTTTATATTAGATATTTTAATAAATAAGTAGACATTTGTGCTTTTTTAAATGTGAGTTAAGTTGTGGTTGAAAAAAACTTCTAAAACTACACAACTTCGAATTTTGATAAATATGCCTCTGTGTGTTAATATGAAGCCCAATTCAGACTGGGACATAATAATGCAAGAGATACCATGCTGTGCTATGACTGGTCCAACCTATGGATCAGAGAAGCTGTATGTGATTATATTGATATATGATATTGATATATGACTGGAATTTCAGCTACGTTTTACCCATCAGAGATTTAGGGGCAAATTCACTAAAGTGCGAAGCGCCAAACGCTAGCGTTTTTTCGCTAGCGTTGGCCATTTTCGCTACTGCGCAAATTCACTAACGAACGCTGGAGTAGTTTCGCTAGTGTTACTTCGCAACCTTACGCCAGGCGAATTTTCGCTAGCGACGAAACTACGCAAATTCACTAACTTGCGCAGTCTAGTGAACGCTACCTTTTACGCTAGACTTCCTTCGCCACCTCAGACCTGGCGAAGCGCAATAGATTAGATAGGGATTGTTTCAAAAAAAGTCAAAATTTTTTCTAAGTCCCAAAAAACGCTGGCGTGTTTTCTACATGATGGCTGATAGGCTGAAAAAGATCGAAAAATTTTTGGGGCTCCCCTTCCTCCCCCCTACTTTTCCTGACTCATGGCAACTTACCTATAGTGGGCACATGTGTAGGGCAAAATAAAATTTATATTTGCAGATTTGAAGGTTTTGTAGGCATTTGTTGTGCAGATACGTGTTCCTCCATTGAAATTTGAATTTCGCGCCATATGCAAATTAGCCTTCGCTAGCGCAACTTCGCTTTATATAGCGAAACAACGCTAGCGCAACTTCACAAACTTACGCTACCCCTGTGCGCAACTTCGCATTTTAGTGAATTTGCGGAGCGCTGGCGAAAATTCGCCTGGCGAAGTGCGGCGAAGTTGCGCCTGGCGCAACTTCGATTCTTAGTGAATTTGTCCCCATGTCTATATGGCAAGTCATGTCATTATTTCCTTCTTCCTGTCTTCCCTTTTCTTGTGCGCTTCTTAACACCCGCTCTTTAACTAACAAATCAACATTAATCCATGATCATTTTGCTCTAATTCACGTAGTCTTCTTGCACAGAAACCTGGCTCTCACAGAATGATACCGCCATTGAGGCTGCACTCTCTCATGGCGGTCTATCTTTCTCTTACACCCCCTGAACCATTGGACGTGGTGGGGGAGCCGGAATTCTCCTCTCGCTGTCGGTTCAAACCTATTCCTATTCCTCCAGCCTTCTCATTTAACTCTTTTGAGGTGCATGCCATTCACATCTTCCACCCTCTCTCTGTGCGTGTAGCTATCATTTACAGACCCCCATCAGCATCCTCCTCTGCTGCCTTCCTTTCTGACTTTGACACCTGGTTTTCTTTCTTCCTCTGCACTGACAGCCCTGCAATCATTCTTGGGGATTTCAACTTCCACATTGATGATGCTTCACAACCCTGGCCCTCTTGTTTTCTCCGCCTAACCTCCTCATTTGAGCTCCAGCAGTGGACAAACACCCCTACTCATAAGGATGGCCACTTTCTGGATTTAGTGTTTACTAAAAAAACTCTCTCTCTCTGGTTGTAACAGTGAACCCAGTGATCACAATTTGGTCACATTTTCCATCTCTCACTCTCCATGCCCACCTGCTTCTTCCACCACTGTCTTAGTCCGGGATACACGTGACATTGACCTTCCAGCTTTAGCTCAGTCTTTCAGGTCCAGTCTCATTTCCCTTTAGGAAACATCTGATCCTGATATCCTGGTAAGTGAGTATAATCACATACTATCCTCAACCATTACAGGCTAAGCATACACGTGCTCTGAACCCACTACCCTGGCTGAATTCACAAACCAGATTCTTACGCTCCTGTACGAGATCTGCTGAACATGTGTGGAAGAAATCCCGTACGCAAGCAGACTTTATTCACTATAAATTTATATTGTCCTGCCTCAATTCTGCCTTGTCAAATGCCAAGCAAGAGTACTACAGTACCCTTTTAAACAATCACAAATCCAACCCACGACGCCTGTTTTCTCTATTCAATACTCTTCTCCATCCCTCATCAACAGTATCAGTCAACCAGACACACTCTCCTCAGGACTTTGCTGATTTCTTTAAAGACAAAGTTGAGTCCATCCCCAATCAGATCCCTACCTCTACTAATGTAAACCAGCTCCTCCTTTCTAAGCCCCCTTCTGCATGTCTTAATTCCTTCCCTCCGGTAATAATGTCTGAAGTCTCCAAGCTTCTTTTGTCCTCCCCACTCACAACTTGCCCCCTTGACCCTATGCCCTCTTCTTTGCTCAAACACTGTGTTGCAGAGCTTACACCACTACATACTCACATCTTCAATTCTTCTCTAGCTTCTGGAACCTTCCCATCTCCTTTCAAAGAGGCCTGTGTAAAGCCTATTCTTAAAAAGGCCACGCTTGACCCAGCCTGTCTATCAAATTACCGTCCTGTCTCCCTTCTACCACTTGCCTCTAAACTCCTAGAGCGTATTGTGTTCTCCCGTATTACTAACTTTCTACACACCCATGATCTGTTGGACCCTCTGCAATCTGGTTTCCGGCCTGGTCACTCTACTGAGACTGCGTTGTGCAGAGTTACAAATGATCTTCAGGTTGCCAAAGCCAAAGGTCACTTCTCCATCCTTCTCCTCCTTGACCTATCATCTGCATTTGATACAGTTGATCACTCTCTTCTGATGCAGATTCTCTATTTGCTTGGCATCCGTAACCAGGCTGCGTCTTCGCTCTCTTCTTACCTTTCTAACAGATCATTCACTATCTCCTATGATAACAAAACCTCATCTCCAGTTCCACTTAATGTGGCGGTGCCGCAAGGCTCTGTACTTGGTCCGCTGTTGTTCTTCCTGTACACTCTGTCTTGGGGGGATCTCATCCATTCATTTGGCTTTAATTTTCATCTGTATGCTGATGATACCCAAATATATTTATCCACCCCTTCCACAGCTGAAACAGAGGCTCAGATCTCTAACTGCCTCCTGGCTATCTCAAATTGGATGAACCAGCGCCACCTCAAACTCAACCTAACAAAAACTGAATTTATCATCTTTCCACCTAAGCCTGGTCCTACTCCCCTATTTACTATCTCTATTGATGGCATGCTCATTAATCCTGTCAACTCAACTCATCTTTGACTCCTCTCCCTCCTTCTCATATTAACACCACTGTCAAAACCTGACACTTTTTCAGACGCAATATTGCCAAAATCTGTCGCTTCCTTTCACCTGATACCTCCAAGACGCTCATGCATGCTCGCATCCTATCCAGACTAGTTTACTGTAACCTTCTACTAACTGGCCTCCCTAACTCCCATCACTCTCCTCTACAGTCTGTATTAAACACTGTTGCCAGAATTATCCTCCTCTCATCCAAAAGGGTACAGGCCCCTCAGCTGCTGAAGTCCTTATCATGGCTTCCTATAAAACAAAGAATAACTTATAAACTCCTCCTCATAACCTTCAAAGCCCTTCATTCCTCTGCACCTAACTACATCTCATCTCTTGTTTCTCTCTATGTTCCTGCCTGAAACCTCTGCTCCTCTCAGAGCAACCGCTTGGTTGTACCCCCCACTACTACTAGTGTTTCCCGTATCAAACCATTCTCTCTTGCAACTCCTTATATTTGGAATGCCATTCCTGAATCTCTCAGGAGAGAATCCTCCTTCAATGTTTTTAAAACAAAACTCAAAGACTACCTCTGGGAGCATCTGGATAACACCTGAACTGGCACTTATATAACAGTGTAACAAACTGTAACCCACAGAACCTTAATACCCCTCTGAATTGTGTCTGTATGTTACCCTCCCATTTACACTGTAAGCCCTACAGGGTAGGGTCCTCTAGCCTTTTGTTTCCTTGACACTGAGCACTTAATCTGTATTGTAATTATATTTTTTATATTTATGTGAATTGTATTTCTAATAATGCACTTATTGTTACTTTTTATTCCAATGACCCCTTGTTTGTTACTACTAATTTATTGTTTTGCTGTACAGTGCTTTGCCCTCAAGGAGCGCTTTACAAATAAAAATATACATACATACATTATTTTATGATACATTGTATTGGTCTCCTATATACCAAATCTAATTTCAGTGTTTGATTAATCTCTTTAACCTACAGTCTATAAAAAGCAAATCTGTGAATCGTGTCTTGGGAGCCATAATGCTACAGTCTGTGATGAATGATGTCTGGGAAGAGATATACTGTGATATGCTTATGAAAGATTCAAAGACACCTACATCTGCAGTGAGCAAAGTACAATTTCAAACACAAATGCCATATTTTGTTTCACAAGGCAGCCCCCCCAAGAACTCTGGGACTATTCCTGTCAAAAGAGGGTAATGCATTTAACATAATTGAGATGTGCCTAGTACAGAAGTTCTTTTGGCGTTATTTCCTATGTCTTAAGGTGCAAGTTTGCTACACATATTGATGCTGGGTGCAAAGGGAACCACCAGGTCAGTAGCTGGCAGGGCTGATTGACTGCAAGTGTAACTTTACAGAAGTGCAAGTAGAATATCTTGAACCAAGTTGTTTTATATGCAACTGACTGGGGAAAATAATATGAACTCCCAATGCACATGTGAACATCAATGAGCCCTATATCGTTGTATTAAGAGACTTAGGAGACTAGGATAACTCAAATCTTGACTGCACATAAACATGCACTAAGTAACCTTAAAGTATGTTATAGAATGTCCTATTCCTATCATCTTGTCTTCAATTGGCCTTCAATATTTATTTTTTATATATATTTTTAATTATTTGCCTTCTTCTTCCAAAGAGCTCTGTGTGGCTATAATTTTATTGTTATATTTTATTACTTATCTTTCTATTAAGTCCCTCTTTGTTCATCTTCTAGCATCTTATTTCCTACCACTGCTTGGTTGACCCAACAACCATAGACCCTAGCAACCACATAACTGCAGAAATTCTAAACTGGAGAGCTGATGAACAAAAATATAAATAACTGAAAACCAACCACAAAAAATAAAAAATGAACAACCCCAGACAGACTGAACTGCCTGAGGGTAGAAGGGGGTCAGTAATCTACAGATCATTCAGTACAGATCGTATTTCATTGCCAATATTAGGACTGAATGTTTCTGTATACTTTTTAGTTAAGAACAACTTATGGAAGAAAACAACAGTGACTGCATAATGTTAGCAGTAAACAAAAGGATGGCTGAAATATAGCTAAGTATTGCTAAGTTATAATCCTATCATGTAGGCCTCTATAAGCTTCTATTTAGGCCTAACAAAATGATCTACCAATTAACATAGTTCAAATGTATCCTCATATTAGTCCAGCTCACCTTTTATAGTCAGTTTATATTGTAATTATTTATTTATATAATTTATATATTTATAATGATTTTATATTATATGACCCAATTTATCAGTCAGCATATTCAACTGACAATTGCCTGACAAGCAATCATAGTTTATTTTGCGCAATTAATATAATAGGCAATAGGGGTGATTTGGGCTGTACCACTCCCCGCAATCTATTAAAGATTACTGCTGAAAGCTTCTGAAATCAGTCAGTGGGGGTCATTTATAAACACTGGGTACATTTTCACCTGGGCAGTTACCCATGGTAACTAATCAATGTTTGCTTTCACTGTTCTACTTGCATCTGTCTGAAAAAAACAAATTACTGATGTGTTTGCTAATGCTATGTGTTACTGCCTAGATGAAAGTTTGCCTATTATTTATAAGTGAGCCCCCGTGTATTTTTGCCTGAGTACAGAGAATGAAAGGGGTAGCAGTGGTGTTCAAGGTCACTTGGATATATGGAATGCTTATACTGTATGTCTTAAATGCAGATGTGTACGCACAATTTTGCATAGGTGGTGAAAATTGTGGCAACCATGTATGGTTCAGATTTGGTTTGTATGTGCATGCTGGATTCATGCACTGGTTCGTTCATGAGATACCAGAAAGTGATTCAGACCATGATTACAGCTGAATCCTGTCCGAAGGATTTAGGAATTGGCCAAATCCTGAAAACAACCATCACTAGTTGTAATGGTCCAATAGATCAGCCTAGCTTCAAGAGCTTTGTTTCATTATACTATAGAAGAATGACAGCCTACGTGGAACAAAGTAGTAGTTGTGGGATGGGGTGGGGTAATACTGTTGTAGTATGCCCATTAACAAAATTTATTAAGCACTTTTACTTAAGCTATTTTGCACTTGATGCCAGTGTACCGTATGTCCCCATTAATGTGACTATGTGCAAGTCATAGTTAGCAGAGGTGCTAAGGAAGCCCCATCCCAAATTTATGATATTTAATGAAGTGTCAAGACCAAATGGTACAGTATATTGAGTATTCACCACTGTTGCAATTTAAATAATGAATATGTCATATGGTTATGACATTGGGGAGAGTTGTGGTGCTAACAGATAGATCATAAGGCACAGTTAAGTTAAAGTAGATTGGAGATAAAAATACTGTGGTGGCTGAATAAAATATAATAGACATTTCTTTGATGTCTGTGAAGGTTTTCATTCATCCAGGTCCTCTAGTAGAAGTAAATATAGAGCAATTAGACTTGCGGAGTAATCATTGGAGACGTTTCACTACTCTTCAGTTCAACTGACAGGGAGTCCTCTCCATATAAACTCTTCCAATAATTCAAACTCAATGGTCCAATGTAACTCCTTCCATCTCTGAGTTGCATGATAATTCTATCACAGTAACCTCACAGTATTCACAACCTCTGTGAGTTTAAACTGTCATCTCTATGAAGGAGTTACAGTTGTCAGTTTAACTGAATAAGCTGCTCGTTTGAGTAGTGAAACATCTTCAATGATTACTCAGCAAGTCCAGTTGCTCTGGATTTACTTCTAATACATATAATTTATTTAAAGGAAAACTATACCCCCCAAGCAATGTAGGTCTCTATAAAAATAAATTGAATAAAACAGCTCATATGTAAAACGCTGCTTCATGCAAACAAACAATTTTCATAATAATATACTTTTTTAGTAGTATGTTTCATTGGGTACTCATAAATAGAAAACTGCCATTTTAAAAAATAAAGCCGTCCCCTGGGATCATATGATTCACAGTGCACACAAACAAACCAAACAAACTATACTTCATAGGTCACATGAACCAATACAGGCAGAGTTGTGTCTTTTACTTCAACACTTCTTCCGGTTACAATTAGTGTTGTAGTATTTCTGGTCAGGTGTTCTCTGAGGCAGCCCACAGACCATCACAAAGGTTCAAGGCAAGAGATGTAAAAGGGCAATATTTACTTAAATATATATTCCAGTTTGGTGACATTCTTTAATATGCCCCTTAATATGATATAAACTATCTGTTGCTTAAATATTCATTTTGGGGGTATAGTTTTCCTTTAATTGTGGACTGGGCTGGGGCTGTGATATGCTAAGTGCTAAATGAATTTGGAAGAAGGCTGTAATAATAGAAGGTATTCTGCAAGGGGAATAAATATGACCAGACACATTTGAATTGGTTGTACCTGTACTGGATTTTCAATGTATGTAGAAAATAAATATATATTTAGAGAGACTGATATTGTGTGTTAAAGAAAAACTATTGAAAAGGTAAACTAAAAAAAGAAAGATATTGTGGCCTTTTAAACATTATATTGAATCGGAAATGCCTAGAATTTTGTACCATAGAAATTTTTATTATTTCTTATTTTACTTGGTTTTACAGTATGTACTATAATTCATGTTATAGACATTTGATAGCCTTATCACTACAACCATCGAGAAGTGAGTATTCATAAGTAAGAACATATAATGCAATAACCTGACCAAACCAAATGTGAAATTGTTTGTGCTCTTGAGATTCAAGGAGTGTTAATTTTTGATTTATTATTGTTTGAAAATAACTTTCTCATATGTGGTTGGTAAATTTGCCATTTGTTTGATGATTATCAAATGAACACATCAGATATTTTTGTAGATAATATACTTTTTTATACACTAATATACACACCATTTAAATAACCATTTCAAATATTTACCAAGACATGACTGAATTAAAGAGGGTGCAGAGAGGGGCAACTAAGCTGGTAAAAGGTATGGAAAATCTTAGATACAGGAAAGGACTGGCCAAGCTGGGGTTGTTAAAGCTGAATAAAAGGTGATTCAGGGGTGATATAATAACTGTGCATAAATATATAAGGGGATCATATAATAATCTCTCTCTATGCTTTATTTACCAGTAGGTCTTTCCAACTGACAAAAGGTCAACCATTCCGATTGGAAGAAAGGAGGTTCCGTCTAAATATTCTGACGTTTTTTTTACATTAAGAGCTGTGAAATTCTCTCCCTGAATCAGTCGTACTGGCTGATACATTAGATAGGAAGGAGATGGATGGCTTTTTAGCAAGGGAAGGAATACAGGGTATAATAGACAGCTCGTAGTATAGGTTGATCCAAGGATTAGTCCGCCATCTTGGAGTCAGGAAGGATTTTTTCCCCCTCTGAGGCAAATTGGAGAGGTTTCAAAAGTTTTTTTTCTCTGGATCAACTAGTTAGGCAGTGCTAACCCTTATCCAAAAAGACCTCCCATTTAAACATTTAGATACAGTTACAGATAAGGAAGGGCGCTTTGTTAACTTAAAAGAGAAACTAGTGGAGCAACCTTGTACAATAGCAAATGTGTATATTCCCAATTCGGGACAAGTAACATATCTAAAACACTTCTTGAAAGTACTAGAAAATTGCAGAGAAAGTCTTCTCATATTAGGAGGAGATTTTAACATAACACTTTACCCCTTCATCTTCTGGGAAAACAAACATAACTTACAAGCGTTTAAAAGAAGTAAAAAAAGGCATTGTCAGAGATGCAGTTGATTGATGTATGGAAAGCATTCAACCCAGCAAAAAAAAGACTACACACACTTTTCAAAAGTCATTCTGTTTATTCAAGAATAGACTATATATTTGCATCACAATATTGGTTGAAATGGTTTACGGGATCTGACATTGGGAACGCCACCCTATCTGATCATTCCCTGGTAACATCTACCTTTACAGTCCCCCAAACACAGAAAGTGGACTTTACATGGCATTTGAATGAAATGTTGTTTCATACAGAAAGTAGGAAAAAACAGATCCAAACATGGATAGATTCAATAATACAAACTCACAGTGCTGCTGATACTTCACCGGTGACACTCTGGGAAACTGTTAAATTTGTCTTGAGAGACTGATTGCCATGGGGAGTACCTAAAAAGAGAAAAAGATAAAGAGATTAATGCCCCACTAAATGAAATAACGATCCTAGAGCAATCTCATAAAAAGACTATAGCCCAAGGGACATTAGCTACACTTGAAAGCAAGAGGTTACAATTGAGGGCTAGGGATGTCGCGGACTGTTCGTCGGCGAACTTGTTCGCGCGAACATCGACTGTTCGCGCTCGCCGAATGTTCGCGAACGTCGCGCGACGTTCGCCATTTTGGGTTCGCCTTAGCTGGCGCTTTTTTTTGACCTCTCACCCCAGACCAGCAGATACATGGCAGCCAATCAGGAAGCACTCCCTCCTGGACCACCCCCACACCCCCTGGACCACTCCCCTTCCATATATAAACTGAAGCCCTGCAGCGTTTTTTCATTCTGCCTGTGTGTGCTTGGAAGAGCTAGTGTAGGGAGAGAGCTGTTAGTGATTTGAGGGACAGTTGATAGTAAGTTTGCTGGCTAGTAATCTACTTGATACTGCTCTGTATTGGAGGGACAGAACTCTGCAGGGATTTGAGGGACATTTTAGGTTAGGTAGCTTTGCTGGCTAGTAATCTACCTTCTACTGCAGTGCTCTGTATGTAGCTGCTGTGGCTGGGCACTGATCTCTTCTGATCTCATCTGCTGACTGCTGTAATAACCCAATAGACTGCTTTTATTTTCTTTTTTGTTTTTTTACTTTGCTACTATAAGAGCCCAGTGCTATTAGTCTAGCTGTGTTGGGGAGTGGGACTGGTGTGCTACTGTGCTGCTCCTAGTAGTTCAGCAGCACCAACCCGAGTAATTTTTTTTTTTTAATATACATATATTTTTTTTTATTTTACTTATCTTACTGTTCTTTAACGTGTCCAGTGCTGTTTGCTGTTCTTCATAGTAGTGCACCAATAGTAGTGCACTTGCAGGCATTATTTGCCCAGTGTGTTCTTCAAACAACTGCCATCTAGCTGTGTGAGCTTTTTCACATTCTGTCTAAATATCAATAATAATACCGTCTCCAGAAACACCACCCGAGTGACGTTTTTCAAGCAGCAATAATATATTCCGTATCCACTGCTGTAGTAGTGTATACGTTGACCTTGTAGGCATTGTTTGCCCAGTGTGTTCTTCAAACCACTGCCATCTAGCTGTGTGAGCTTTTTCACATTCTGTCTAAATATCAATAATAATACCGTCTCCAGAAACACCACCTGAGTGACGTTTTTCAAGCAGCAATAATATATTCCGTATCCACTGCTGTAGTGTATACGTTGATCTTGCAGGCATTGTTTCAGTTTGTTTGCCCAGTGTGTTCTTCATTTTCAAACAACTGCCATCTAGCTGTGTGAGCTTTTTCACATTCTGTCTAAATATCAATAATAATACCGTCTCCAGAACCACCACCCGAGTGACGTTTTTCAAGCAGCAATAATATATTCCGTATCCACTGCTGTAGTAGTGTATACGTTGACCTTGTAGGCATTGTTTGCCCAGTGTGTTCTTCAAACCACTGCCATCTAGCTGTGTGAGCTTTTTCACATTCTGTCTAAATATCAATAATAATACCGTCTCCAGAACCACCACCCGAGTGACGTTTTTCAAGCAGCAATAATATATTCCGTATCCACTGCTGTAGTAGTGTATACGTTGACCTTGTAGGCATTGTTTGCCCAGTGTGTTCTTCAAACCACTGCCATCTAGCTGTGTGAGCTTTTTCACATTCTGTCTAAATATCAATAATAATACCGTCTCCAGAAACACCACCTGAGTGACGTTTTTCAAGCAGCAATAATATATTCCGTATCCACTGCTGTAGTGTATACGTTGATCTTGCAGGCATTGTTTCAGTTTGTTTGCCCAGTGTGTTCTTCATTTTCAAACAACTGCCATCTAGCTGTGTGAGCTTTTTCACATTCTGTCTAAATATCAATAATAATACCGTCTCCAGAACCACCACCCGAGTGACGTTTTTCAAGCAGCAATAATATATTCCGTATCCACTGCTGTAGTAGTGTATACGTTGACCTTGTAGGCATTGTTTGCCCAGTGTGTTCTTCAAACCACTGCCATCTAGCTGTGTGAGCTTTTTCACATTCTGTCTAAATATCAATAATAATACCGTCTCCAGAACCACCACCCGAGTGACGTTTTTCAAGCAGCAATAATATATTCCGTATCCACTGCTGTAGTAGTGTATACGTTGACCTTGTAGGCATTGTTTGCCCAGTGTGTTCTTCAAACCACTGCCATCTAGCTGTGTGAGCTTTTTCACATTCTGTCTAAATATCAATAATAATACCGTCTCCAGAAACACCACCCGAGTGACGTTTTTCAAGCAGCAATAATATATTCCGTATCCACTGCTATAGTGTATACGTTGACCTTGCAGGCATTGTTTCAATTTGTTTGCCCAGTGTGTTCTTCATTTTCAAACAACTGCCACCGAGCTGTGTGAGCTTTTTCACATTCTGTCTAAATATCAATAATAATACCGTCTCCAGAAACACCACCCGAGTGACGTTTTTCAAGCAGCAATAATATATTCCGTATCCACTGCTGTAGTGTATACGTTGACCTTGCAGGCATTGTTTCAATTTGTTTGCCCAGTGTGTTCTTCATTTTCAAACAACTGCCATCTAGCTGTGTGAGCTTTTTCACAATCTGTCTAAATATCAATAATAATAACGTCTCCAGAAACACCACCTGAGTTGTTGTTGTTGTTTTTAAAAATAATGCCAGGCAAAGGCAGGCCGCCACGCAGAGGCACTAGGGGCCGTGCTGCTATGCTATCCTGTGGCCCTAGGAAATTGCCCAGTTTTAAAAAGGCAATGACCCTGAACTCCCAAAATGCTGAAGAGGTAGTTGACTGGCTTACACAGCACACCCCATCCTCTACCGTTTCTAACTTTACCACAACATCCTCATCCTCCACTGCTATGGGCACCCCACGTAACACTTCCTCCACCACCGGCGCCCCTTCTTCACTGGAGTCAGAGGAGTTATTTTCACATGAGTTTCTTGAACTGAGTGATGCGCAACCATTATTGGCAGAAGAAGATGAAGGAGATGAGGACGTTACACCAGATTTAATTCTGGCAGAGAACACAACAGAGATGGACATAATGAGTGATGAGGAGGTCCCCGCTGCTGCTTCCTTCTGTGAGCTGTTAGAAGAAATTGATGCATCTGAGGAGAATGATGATGAGGAGATTGATGTTTTGTGGGTGCCCAGTAGAAGAGAGCAAGAGGAGGATAGTTCAGATGGAGAGATGGAGAGTCAGAGAGGCAGGAGGAGAATAAGACTTAGAAGAAGCAGGGAGGACAGCTCGCAGGAAACAGTAGGGCAACAACATGTATCGGCACCTGTGGTCAGCCGGCCAACGCACCCGCCATTGCCGCCAACGCCGCCAACTTCTACTGTTACCGCCAGATTGCCAGCTTCAAAAAGGTCAGCAGTGTGGGATTTTTTTAATGTGTGTGCCTCTGACAAAAGCGTTGTAATTTGCAATGAGTGCAGTCAGAAACTGAGTCTTGGGAAGCCCAACAGCCACATAGGTACAACTTCTATGCGAAGGCACATGAACGGCAAGCACAAAGCACTTTGGGAGCAACACCTCAAAGGCAACAGACAAACTAAAAGCCACCCTCCTTCTGGTCCAGCATCTTACTGCTCTACCTCTGCTGTCCTTGACCCGTCTGAACCACCCTCCACTCCGCCTTCCACCTTGACCACCAGTTCCCATTCCCAGTCATCTGCCCCCAGCCAAGTTTCTGTGAGGGCCATGTTTGAGCGTAAGAAGCCAATGTCTGCGAGTCACCCCCTTGCCCGGCGTCTGACAGCTGGCTTGTCTGCACTCTTAGCCCGCCAGCTTTTACCATACCAGCTGGTGGACTCTGAGGCCTTCCGATTGGGACACCGCAGTGGAAGGTACCCAGCCGCAATTTTTTTTCAAAAAAGGGAATACCACACCTGTACCACCATGTGCAGAGCCAAGTCACCACATCTCTGTCACTTAGTGTTGGGCCAAAGGTCCATATGACTACTGACGCATGGTCCTCCAAGCATGGTCAGGGCAGGTATGTCACCTACACTGCCCACTGGGTGAACTTGGTAATGGCTGGGAAGCAGGGAATGTGTGGCTCAACAACAACAGTGGAGTTGGTGTCACCGCCACGGATTGCACGCGGTTCTGCCACCACCTCTACTCCTCCTTCGCTCTCTACCTCGTCTTCTTCCTCTTCTTCCTCCTCTGCTGCTGGGTCCTGCTCCTCCACACCTGTGCACCCCCAGCTCCCCCTAGGCTATTCGACGTGCCAGGTACGCCGTTGTCATGCTGTCTTGGGGATGACGTGCCTGGAAAGCAGAAACCATACCGGATCTGTACTCCTGTCATCTCTGCAGTCACAGGCCGATCGGTGGCTGACCCCACACCAACTGAAGATCGGAAAAGTGGTGTGTGACAACGGAAGCAATCTGTTGGCAGCACTGAGACTGGGCAATTTAACACATGTGCCCTGCATGGCACATGTTCTGAATTTAATAGTCCAACGTTTTGTCTCGAAGTACCCAGGATTCCAGGACGTTCTCAGGCAGTCCAGGAAGGTGTCGGCCCATTTCAGACGTTCCTACACAGCCATGGCACGCCTTGCTGACATTCAGCAGCGGTACAACATGCCAGTCAGGCGTTTAATTTGCGACAGCCAGACTCGCTGGAATTCAACGCTCCTCATGTTGGAACGTCTGCTGCAACAACAAAGAGCCGTCAATGAATACCTGTTTGAACTGGGTGGTAGGACTGGATCTGCAGAGCTGGGGATTTTTTTCCCACGTTACTGGGTGCTTATGCACGATGCCTGCAGGCTCATGCGCCCTTTTGAAGAGGTTACAAACATGGTCAGTCGCACCGAAGGCACCATCAGCGACCTAATACCCTTTGCTTTCTTCCTGGAGCGTGCCGTGCGACGAGTGACAGATGAGGCTGTAGACCAGCGTGACGAGGAGCAGGAAGCGCACGATTTCTGGTCGGAATCACCAGAACGAGCCCAGGCACCTGCTGCAACGCAGGGAGAGGTGTCAGAAGTGGAGTCAGAGGAGGAAGGTGGCTTTGTGGAGGAGGAGGACCAACAGGAGCAGGCTTCCCAGGGGGCTTGTGGTGACCTTTTGGGGACCCCTGGTCTTGTACGTGGCTGGGGGGAGGAGACCGTGGATGATGTAGTCCTTGATAACGAGGAAGCGGAGATGGATACCTCTGCATCCAACCTTGTGAGAATGGGGTCTTTCATGCTGTCATGCCTGTTGAAGGACCCCCGTATCAAGAGGCTTAAGGAGAAGGACCTGTACTGGGTCGCAACGCTACTAGACCCTCGGTACAAGCATAAAGTGGCAGAAATGTTACCAACGTACAGTACCACAAGTCCGAAAGGATGCTGCATTTACAAACCAGCCTGCAAAACATGTTGTACAATGCTTTTAAGGGTGATGTCACTTCAGGAACTCATCAACATTCCAGGGGCAGAGGTGCCAGTAATCCTACCACGAGCGCACCTGCAAGGACAAAGCACTTTGGCCACTCTGTAACGTCAGACATGCAAATGTTTTTCAGTCCAAGGCAGCGCCAGAACCCTTCGGGATCCACCCTCAAAGAACGCCTCGACCGGCAGGTAGCGGACTACCTGGCATTAACTGCAGATATCGACACTCTGAGGAGCGATGAACCCCTGGACTACTGGGTGCGCAGGCTTGATCTGTGGCCAGAGCTGTCACAATTTGCCATGAACCTCTTGTCTTGCCCCGCCTCAAGTGTCCTCTCAGAAAGAACCTTCAGTGCAGCAGGAGGGATTGTAACTGAGAAGAGAACTCGCCTAGGTCACAAAAGTGTGGATTACCTGACCTTTATTAAAATGAACGAGGCGTGGATCTCGGAGGGTTACTGCACGCCGGAAGACTTGTTCTGACTCCCCATGCAGCTGTCCTTCTCTGCACGCCTCATGACTCCACACACAGCTGTCCTTTAGCGTCCTCCTCCCTCCGCCACCGTTACAAACTAGGGTGCAAACCCTACTGGTTTCATTTGAATCCAGGTAAATCCTGAGTTTTTCTGGCCTCTGTACTTCAGTAGCTGCAACCAAAAAAATTCATATTTTCAGCATTTATATGGCATATTTTTTCTGGCCTCTGTGCTTCAGTGGCTGCGACAAAAAAAATGAATATTTTCAGCATTTATATGGCATATTCTTTCTGGCCTCTGTGCTTCAGTGGCTGCGACAAAATTTTTTTATATTTTCAGCATTTATATGGCATATTTTTTCTGGCCTCTGTGCTGCAGTGGCTGCGACAAAAAAAATGAATATTTTCAGCATTTATATGGCATATTTTTTCTGGCCTCTGTGCTTCAGTGGCTGCGACAAAAAAAATGACTATTTTTAGCATTTATATGGCATATTTTTTCTGGCCTCTGTGCTTCAGTGGCTGCGACAAAAAAAATGACTATTTTCAGCATTTATATGGCATATTTTTTCTGGCCTCTGTGCTTCAGTGGCTGCGACCAAAAAAATGACTATTTTCAGCATTTATATGGCATATTTTTTCTGGCCTCTGTGCTTCAGTGGCTGCGACCAAAAAAATTATATTTTCAGCATTTATATGGCATATTTTTTCTGGCCTCTGTGCTTCAATGGCTGCGACCAAAAAAATGACTATTTTCAGCATTTATATGGCATATTTTTTCTGGCCTCTGTGCTTCAGTGGCTGCGACCAAAAAAATGACTATTTTTAGCATTTATATGGCATATTTTTTCTGGCCTCTGTGCTTCAGTGGCTGCGACCAAAAAAAATTCATATTTTCAGAATTTATATGGCATATTTTTTCTGGCCTCTGTGCTTCAGTGGCTGCGACAAAAAAAAATTATATTTTTAGCATTCATATGGCATATTTTTTCAGGCCTCTGTGCTTCAGTGGCTGCGACAAAACAAATTACTATTTTCAGCATTTATATGGCATATTTTTTCTGGCCTCTGTGCTTCAGTGGCTGCGACCAAAAAAATGACTATTTTCAGCATTTATATGGCATATTTTTTCTGGCCTCTGTGCTTCAGTGGCTGCGACCAAAAAAATGACTATTTTCAGCATTTATATGGCATATCTTTTCTGGCCTCTGTGCTTCAGTGGCTGCGACAAAAAAAATGACTATTTTTAGCATTTATATGGCATATTTTTTCTGGCCTCTGTGCTTCAGTGGCTGCGACCAAAAAAAATTCATATTTTCAGCATTTATATGGCATATTTTTTCTGGCCTCTGTGCTTCAGTGGCTGCGACAAAAAAAAATTATATATTTAGCATTCATATGGCATATTTTTTCTGGCCTCTGTGCTTCAGTGGCTGCGACCAAAAAAAATTCATATTTTCAGCATTTATATGGCATATTTTTTCTGGCCTCTGTGCTTCAGTGGCTGCGACAAAAAAAAATTATATTTTTAGCATTCATATGGCATATTTTTTCTGGCCTCTGTGCTTCAGTGGCTGCGACAAAAAAAATTATATTTTTAGCATTCATATGGCATATTTTTTCTGGCCTCTGTGCTTCAGTGGCTGCGACAAAATTTTTTTATATTTTTAGCATTCATATGGCATATTTTTTCTGGCCTCTGTGCTTCAGTGGCTGCGACAAAAAAAACATAATTTTTCAGGAAAGTACACATGCCTAATTTTTCAGGGTTCTGCAACAGTGGCAAAATCGCATCTTTTATGGTCACCGCAGGTGATCAATAAAGTAGACCAAAACTGGGCCCACACTGCAGAATCAGTGTTTTTTGGTTCACTTCACTGTACATTGAATTACCTCTGCCTGACCGTGCACGTGCGCACAAGCACGGTGACTGCTAAACACACCACTACAGAAATATTGCCACCAACAGGACGAACATCCTGGAGGTGACAAGCTCAACTAGTAATTAACAACTATTATTTGCTCACTTGACGGTATCATTCATTAAAGCTCTTTGCGTTTTTTTGCGTTGCAGTAAGCGCCGCGTTTCGTCTTTGCGTGTGAACAGGCTGTAACCTTTACACGACTTGATTGGCATGTAGACGCCGGACGTTTTAAAGCAGTTTATTACACAGGTTTAGAAATGTAGTGTGATTTCTGCCCTTTACAGCACAAAACGCAGCGCTGTGTCAACAATGTATTTTTCAGATACATTTTTGCCCTTGATCCCCCTCTGGCATGCCACTGTCCAGGTCGTTGCACCCTTTAAACAACTGTCAGGATCGTAAGGGTTCTGGCTCCGCCCCTCGAGTCATTCCAGGCGCAGTCACGCAGCGCGTCGGAAGCGACGCAGCGCGTCGGAAGCGACGCAGGCGCGGTGACGTTGACGCAGGCGCGGTGACGCCGGCGCAAGTGCGACGGCACTGACGCAAGCGCGACGGTACTGACGCCGGCGCGGTGACGCTGACGCCGACGCTGACGCCATTTGGACGCTGGGCCTATTTAAACCATCTTTTTAGAGCAGGACCTTGCTCAGACATCGTCTTTGCTACTCTGAAGATTCCTGTGAATTATCCAAGCTTGATTCTTTTCGACCTGATCCACTTGACTACGCCTCTTGCCTACTCCTCCTGTTTTGACGTTCCGGTTGCTGTTTTTCTGGTTTGACCCTGCCTGACCTTGACTTCGCTGACCTCTCCGTTCCTGACCCGGCCTGCCTGACCAATCTTCTTGTTCTCCGCTGGGAGCTGTGCTTCAACATCCTACTGCTATCGGCTCTCATACCTTCCCCTACCAGTCTCTCCTCTGTTCATATCGAGGGTATACCGTGTGGGGTACTGTAGGAGCGGCCTTCTATCAGCATATTGGTTCCAGATTCCTGGTAAGCCTGACAGTATGTCTGAGCCAAGCAGAATGGAACCAGCTGAGGAAGTAACTGCTTTAGAGACTTTAGCCCAGCAGATCGCAGCCCTCACACAAGCAGTGCAAGAACTTCAAGGGGGGTATCATGGTTTGCAAGCTCGGCTTACCGAACTTCCACCTTCTGATCCAGATACTGCCTCGGCTTCCACATCCAGCGCCACTCCTTCCCAAGCAGCTTCAGGGGAGGTACACCCTGAACCAAAGATTGCACTGCCGGATAAATTTTCTGGTGACCGAAGCCAATTTCAGACCTTCTGGAACAGCTGCAGACTTCTGTTTTCGCTCCAGCCTAGAACCTACTATGACGAACGCACTAAGGTCGGGGCAGTGATCTCTTTCCTTGCGGGAGAGCCACAAATCTGGGCCCATCGCCTGTTGGAGCTCAACAGCCCGCTCCTGGCTGATGCTAAGACTTTCTTTGCTACTATGGCCTCCCTATACGATGACCCACAGAGGCCAACTACTGCCGAAACCGCCATTCAGTATTTGACCCAAGGCAAGAGACCCGTCGAGGACTATGCGGCTGAATTCCGTAGGTGGGCTGTTGACACCTCATGGAATGAATCGGCATTAAGACATCACTACCGGTTCGGTCTGTCTGTTCCGTTGAAAGATGAGCTAGCAAGAATTGGAGTTCCGGACAGCCTGGAAGAGTTGATCCAATTATCCATCCAATTGGATCGGCGGTTAAGGGAACGCCAGGTTGAGAAGTTTTCTCCTCAAGTTTCGTGGGTCATGCCTAAGGCTCCCCCACCGATTCCTAGCACCTCTTCACTTCCTGCAGCTGAACCAATGCAACTGGGGTTAATTCGGCCAAGTTTGTCCCCTGAGGAGAAGTTGAGAAGACGACGCCGTAACCTCTGCCTCTATTGTGGCTCGGCTGATCACCTTCTGCGCACCTGTCCTGTTCGCCCAGAGGGTAATGGTCCTACAAAGACTGAAATTAGGTCCCAGCTCCAATTTTCAAGTGCCCATATTTCTCTGTTTATCTCTTTGCAGTGGGGAACAAACCGTCTGCAAGTGGCGGCAATCCTTGACTCAGGCGCTAGCAGTTGTTTCATGGATTCAACTTTCGCAAGGGACCATCAAGTTCCATTAATAACGAAGTCTCAGCCGATCCTTATCAAGATGGCCGATGGGTCTCCTCTTCGTTCCGGTCCAGTTACTTTAGAGACTTCACCTTTGTTTTCTTCAATAAATGAGATGCATTTTGAGTTTATTCGCTTTGATGTGGTCTCTTCTCCTTTATTTCCAATTATTATTGGACTGCCATGGTTAAAGGCACATAACCCGGTGGTTGATTGGGCATTAGGAACTGTAACATTTTCTTCTCCATATTGCCTCCAAAATTGTTTTCATCCACAGGCCCCTCCTAAGACTGTGGCTTGTACTACAACTGAACAAAAACTGCTGTTGACAGTGCCTGCGGTTTACCATGAATTCTTGGACATCTTTAATGAGAGGAGTGCTGATGTCCTTCCACCCCATAGGGCATACGATTGTCCGATCGACTTGCTGCCCGGTGCTCCTATACCGTTTGGACGTATCTTTCCTCTTTCAGAAAGGGAGCTAGGGGTCCTTCTCGAATACATTAACGAAAACTTAAAGAAAGGTTTCATTAGACCATCCACGTCACCTGCCGGAGCTGGAATTTTTTTTGTAGAGAAGAAGGACCATTCTCTTCGTCCTTGCATAGATTATCGGGAGCTTAATAAGGTAACCATCAAGAACCGTTATCCGCTTCCGTTGATCCACGAACTGTTTCAGAGATTTCGTTCTGCTTCTGTATTTTCAAAATTGGATTTGAAGGGAGCTTATAATCTCATCCGAATCAGGAGAGGGGATGAATGGAAGACAGCCTTCAGAACCAGATACGGACACTTCGAGTATCTCGTTATGCCCTTTGGGTTATGTAACGCTCCAGCAACGTTCCAACATTTCATTAACGACATTTTCAGGGACATTCTGGACATTTATGTGGTTGCATATCTTGATGATATTTTAGTATTCTCCTCATCACTGGAGGAACACCGTTGTCATATGAGAGAAGTGTTTCGTCGTTTACGCCTTCATGATCTGATAGCGAAGGCGGAGAAATGTGAGTTTGAGAAAGACACCATTGAGTTCTTGGGGTTCATTATTTCTGTTAATGGAATCATCATGGATCCAAAGAAGACGTCGGCAATCCTAGATTGGCCTATTCCTACAGATCGTAAAACAGTACAAAGATTTGTGGGGTTCGCCAACTTCTACCGTAAATTTATTAAAAACTTTTCCATGATTATCCGACCAATTACTGACCTAACGAAGAAATGTTCTAAATTTCTGTGGTCTTCCCAAGCGCAGGAAGCATTTGACACCTTGAAGAAGAGTTTTACTTCGGCCCCTATTCTTGCACATCCTGACCCTTCCCAACCATTCGTTCTGGAAGTGGATGCTTCTGAAGTTGCCGTAGGGGCAGTTCTATCTCAACGTCTGGGGATCCAAAACCTTCTTCACCCGGTTGCCTTCTTTTCAAAGAAATTGTCCAGTTCGGAATGTAACTATGACGTCGGAGATAGAGAGCTGTTAGCAATTAAATTGGCTCTAGAAGAATGGAGACACTTGCTGGAGGGTGCAGTCCATCCTATCTTGGTGTATACAGACCATAAGAACCTTGAGTACTTGCGAACTGCCAAAAGATTAAGACCTAGACAAGCAAGGTGGGCCCTTTTCTTTTCGAGGTTCCAGTTACACATTACCTATCGTCCAGGCTCACGAAACAACAAGGCTGATGCTTTGTCCCGTTTGGGTTCTCAAGAAGTAGCTCCAGTAAAGTCCCCTGAAACTATTCTCTCAGCCAACAGCTTCTTACTGTTGCAATCTTCATTGTTACATAAGATTCGAGAGAAGTCGGGGAGTTCTCCCCCTTCTACAGAAGTTCCCTTACACCTTCGGGAAGGACTTTACTTCAATAAAGGAAGACTATTTGTTCCTGAAACTTTAAGGACTGAAGCATTAGAAGCCATCCATGATTCTCCTTTGGCTGGACATTTTGGGTTACGTAAGACTCTAGATTTGGCACGGCGGCATTTCTGGTGGCCAAAATTGGGCAGTGACTGTTCCAGATTTATTCGATCTTGTGACATCTGTGCCCGTTGTAAGTCTTCTACGGGGAAACCAATTGGACTTCTTCATCCGTTACCCATCCCAAATTGTCCTTGGACTTCCATCTCAATGGATTTTATTACGGATCTTCCTCCTTCCCAAGGTTGCTCAGTTATATTTGTAGTCTTAGACCGGTTGACTAAATGGGCGCATTTTATTCCTCTATCTGGAGTTCCAACGGCAGCAGAGACAGCGGACACCTTCATTAGAGAGGTGGTACGACTTCATGGGCTGCCAAAAGACATTGTGTCTGATCGAGGAGTCCAGTTCACTTCAAGGTTTTGGAAAGCTCTCTGTAGGGGGTTACAAATTAAGTTATCCCTTTCGTCTGGATACCATCCACAGTCAAATGGTCAGACTGAAAGGACTAATCAGACCTTAGAGCAATACTTAAGATGCTTTTCGTGCTTTCTTCAAGACGACTGGGTCAAACTCCTACCTATGGCGGAGTTTGCCTATAATAATTCCGTACATTCATCCACCAAGCAAACTCCCTTCTACGCTAATTTTGGTTATCATCCCTCCATGATTCCTGGGTTACTCAAGGAGGAATCTGTTCCTGCTGCACAAGATAGGCTTGCCCTGTTAAGATCTAATGTTGAGATGTTACACGAGAATTTGTTAAAGGCACAGGCTGATACCAAATACTTTGCTGACAAAGGCAGAAATCCAGATCCGGAGTTTGTGGTCGGAGACAAGGTGTGGCTGTCTACCCAAAACCTGAAGCTGAATTGTCCATCCAAGAAATTGACGCAACGTTTTCTGGGGCCTTTCGAGATTATACAACGGATCAACCCAGTAGCCTTTAGGTTACAATTACCTGATTCCTTTCGGATACATCCAGTTTTTCATTCTTCATTGCTGAAGTCTGTAGTACCAAATCAATTTCCGGGGCGGAGGAAGTCTACTCCTGATCCTATCCTGGTGGAAGATCATATGGAGTTCGAGGTTGAGTCTATCGTGGATTCCAGACGTAGAGGAGGTAAAACTCAGTATCTCATAAAGTGGAAGGGCTTTGGCCCAGAAGAGAATTCATGGGAACCAGCAGCTAATGTTCACGCCCCTAGACTGGTGGAAATCTTTCAGTCTCGGAGGTCTGGTAATACTACTAAGGACCGCGTCCGGAGGCCGCGCCTAGGGGGGGGGCACTGTCAGGATCGTAAGGGTTCTGGCTCCGCCCCTCGAGTCATTCCAGGCGCAGTCACGCAGCGCGTCGGAAGCGACGCAGCGCGTCGGAAGCGACGCAGGCGCGGTGACGTCGACGCAGGCGCGGTGACGTCGACGCAAGCGCGGTGACGCCGGCGCAAGTGCGACGGCACTGACGCAAGCGCGACGGTACTGACGCCGGCGCGGTGACGCTGACGCTGACGCCATTTGGACGCTGGGCCTATTTAAACCATCTTTTTAGAGCAGGACCTTGCTCAGACATCGTCTTTGCTATTCTGAAGATTCCTGTGAATTATCCAAGCTTGATTCTTTTCGACCTGATCCACTTGACTACGCCTCTTGCCTACTCCTCCTGTTTTGCCGTTCCGGTTGCTGTTTTTCTGGTTTGACCCTGCCTGACCTTGACTTCGCTGACCTCTCCGTTCCTGACCCGGCCTGCCTGACCAATCTTCTTGTTCTCCGCTGGGAGCTGTGCTTCAACATCCTACTGCTATCGGCTCTCATACCTTCCCCTACCAGTCTCTCCTCTGTTCATATCGAGGGTATACCGTGTGGGGTACTGTAGGAGCGGCCTTCTATCAGCATATTGGTTCCAGATTCCTGGTAAGCCTGACAACAACTTTAAAATCATTTTTCTGGCCAGAAATGTCTTTTTTAGCTTTTAAAATTCGCCTTCCCATTGAAGTCTATGGGGTTCGCGACGTTCGCGAACCGTTCGCATTTTTGACGCAAGTTCGCGAATATGTTCGCGAACTTTTTTTCCGACGTTCGCTACATCCCTATTGAGGGCCTAACTCAACCATAAAGTACAAAAAGCTTATATGAGAACGAAACAGTGCTATTATGAACTAACCGATAAGTGTAATAAGCATTTTGCTAGAATTATTTAAAAAATTCAACCCCAAACACATATCATGTCTGTTAAAGACAGGGAAGACAGGGTACATTATGATACTAAAGGAATAGCAAGGGCTTTTTTGACTACTACCATGCACTCTATAAATTGAAAACAGTCCCACCTAAAATAGAAGAAATCAATAAAATAGAATCATTTATTAAGGCCTAAACAAATTTACAGCCGGAAATTACCCAAAACTTGGAAGCCCCTTTTGAAACCAAGGAAACTGAAGAGAGCATATATTCCCTCACTCCAGGGAAAAGCCCTGGACCCGATGGATACCCAGCACTTTTTCATAAAGCCTTTAAAAATGAAATAATCCCAGTTCTGCTTAGATATTTTAATAGCATAACCCAAAAAAAGGATTTTACTCACAAGTCCAGGAGGCCCATATCACCATTATCCCCAAACCAGACAAGGACCCCCAATTATGCTCTAGCTACAGACCCATTTCTGTGATCAATTTAGATTTGAAGTTGTATGCAAAGGTGATAGCCAATAGAATTAAGAGATACTTACCTGAATTTATTCACACCGATCAAGCAGGGTTTGTGCCTAAAAGAGAAGGAAAAAACAATGGCTAAGATTATATCATTAATAAAACACACTCAGAAACAAGGCACTCCAGCTATTAGACTTACCACAGATGCAGAAAAGGCATTTGACAGGGTTTCTTGAGTGTTTCTGGAAAAGATATTGGCGGGATTTGGCATAGACCCTATAACAAGGCAAAGGATAATGGCTTTATATGAATAACCAACGGCAAGCATCAGAGTTAATGGTATCCTTTCCCCAAAAGTGTCAATTTCAAATGGTACAAGACAGGGATGCCCTCTCTCACAGATCCTTTTTATTATGGTGATGGAAACATTGTTGGCACATATTAGACAAGATCCTGATATCTCAGGCATAATTGTCACGGGACAGAAGTTTAAGTGTGTGGCCTTTGCAGATAACCTATTACTATGTATACCCAAACCTGTAATTTCTTTCCCAAAGGTTATGTACTTAATGAGAAGATTTGATGAGTTATCTAACTTCAAAGTCAATTACTCCAAATCGGAGATACTTAATATAACAGTATCGAGAACCAAGGTATTGCAACAAAGCTTGCCATTTAAATGGGCCAATCCGAACATTAAATATTTGGTTGTTAAAATTAGAGATGACCTAGGGAAACTCTACCAAGATAATTACATACCTCTTCCAACATCCTTTCAGAAATCAGTCAGTAATTTGGCAAAACTACAACTCTCGTGGTTTGGGAAAATACAAACTATAAAGATCTTTCTCTGTCCACACAATGTATGGACAGAGAAAGATATTTCGCCTAGGGAAGCAAAACACCACCCCTTAGTAGGCCCTACACTAAAAGTGCTAAAACCACTCCCCCCTATATATTAAAAGCTTTAATGTACAATCTATAGTTTAAACCTAGCACAGAGAAAGGGTCATTCACAAGATGGGGAAAGTGGGGAAATAGAGAAACTAGAATGAAAGGCCTCATAAAGAATAATAAGATGATACCATTAGCAGATATGCAGAAAAGTCACAGAGAGATTCCTGGAGTTATAATCAACACCACTTTCATATAAAATCTCTAAACCCTGGCGATTGGGACAGGCCTGAAACACCATGGAAAACATTGGTATCTAAGTAGAAATAACTAAACCCCTCTCCAAAATTTACAAGCTGCTCATTGAAGCAATTCCTCAAACTATTCCCAAGTATGGGAAAAAGAACTGAAAGTTACCATAATACAAAATATGTAGAATAATATAATTAAGGTGATACACAATACTTCTAGCCAGAGCAAAAGAAGCAATGTACAAATTAATTACACTGTGGCATTACACACCTACAAAACTGAAAAGGATGTTTCCCAGTAGTTCAGGTAAATGCTGGAGGTGTGGAATTGATGATGGGAATCACACCCTCATTTGGTTAACATGCCCTTACTAACAACAATTGTGGAGGAAAGTATTAGAGGTTGTAAATAAAGTAACCCAGAATAATTTTGGAGGACAAAACTATAAAACTGTTTCTGTACCACTTCCCAGTTTATTAAATAATAAATAAAGAATTATCAACAACAACAAAAAAAAGTCTCAGCAGTCAATCATGTTATGCCTGCCCTCCTCTATGCCTTGGCAATTACTTTCACTTTCCATTCTCCACTTCTTGATGTCACTGCATTCACCACTTTCCCCCTCCTTCCTCCCCATCTAACTGTGTGGCAAGTGCATGGGCATCAAGTGCCCAATTCTGGCACATAAACAAAATTATGGCATGAAGCAAAGCTTGCCTTAATAACAAGATTTAAATAATAAGAGTCAGGACAGACAGCAAGAAAGCAAAGTCAAGAACAGGTATGGAGTCAATAAACCAGGAGAGCAATAGAAAACAAAGGTTAGACTGGAACTGTAAACACAGAGCTAAATACTGCAAGATGAAAATCTCAGAGCCTCACTGTTATGTGTAAAAGGCATTGTGCAAATAGCTGCTGGCGTCTGTGCACCATTTTAGAGTGCAGAGACGTGCCAAATGCACTTTGAATGGAGTGTTGCCTGCATTAAGCATGTAGGTGCCCCCTCCAGCCCCTTACCTTACATGTTATTCAGAGGTACAAGGTACAAAACAGCAGGAATCACAGACAAAGACAGGCAGTAAGGACAGAACTAGCTATACCGCGTAATTGTCAAGAGTCAAAACCATCAGTGAAGGGAATACAGAGGGACATTTAGAAATAATTCTAAAACCATTGAAAATATTTAATACATTAGGTGAAATAAATAGGTGTGGGGTTCCACTTTAACGCTATACAAGAGCATGTGTACACTGAGCTTGTATTTGAATTAATGCATACCAGTAGAAACTGCAATGCTTTTGGTGCACCTGAAGTGTTCATCACAGAACTGACAACAGTATAACAACACCATCTATTTATGGCCTCATGGTAGTGCTTATCTACAGTACTGCTGATGAGACATGCAGTTTGAAAGCTTCCTCTTATATGTATAAAATCAAACATGAAGAAGAAATTTGCAAAGGAATGATCTTTATAAATACAAAACAATACCATTGTGTTTCACTGGCATTAAATGGAAGCTATTCTTTTGTTTTAAGAAGACACAATTTTCATTATAAATATCAAAGACATGCACAGTTTCTCGCTTAAAAACATTTATTGGTGCATATAAACCACAAAAAATAACATGTCAATATTCAATTCACACACACCACAAAGCAGTGTCTCCCCCCCAGTCTGCCTACCTGTTGTTAGCCACACCCTCCTGACGCGTTTCGCGCTATTGGGCGCTTCATCAGAGGATGAAGCGCCCAATAGCGCGAAACGCTATGATCTTGTTGATTGCTCCAGGCAGGGAAAAGGTCACTGTTTGTCCCCAAACATTCTGGACCACTGAACCTGCAAAGCGGAGAAATCCAAGAACGGCACGAACGCCAACATACGTGGAGAGACGCCGCAAATATCCGGTCTAGCAGTCGCTCTGAATAGGCGATAATACTTTTTGTTCGCCAACAAGGAAGCGCAACCCTGGACGACAGGGCACCTTGAGGAACACACGCTACACTCTAAGTCCCCTTCTCACCCCGATCCGGTAAGTGGAAAACATCTCGCAGGGTGATACCGGCAGCCCTTACGAAATAACACCATTTGAAGCCTCTGTATTGCAGGAACACATCGGAGACGATATACGTTCATTCAAAACACCAAATCTGTGAGTAGTTCCATAGAAAATCTGTAAAGGTTCTCTTCTGGGCATACTACTCTATATATTGTCTCCCTATACAGGTCCCTGGGAATTAATCTATCAGCAATCGATAGCGCACTCTACCTTTTATAATAAACTGAGTCATATATTATATACCATTCAAATACATTCATATCTTAAATTATTATTGTCATCTGTGCTGCAGTCTATACACAAAGCTCTGCTCTGGCACTCACCTGTTAAATAGGCAACCCTCAGGCCTAGGGATTAAATTGGGATTAAATTGGAAATTACTAATCCTTTACACCTTTACAAAGGACCTATTTCTCACAGCCTTCCTTATCTGTACAAAATAAGGGAACCACAATTACCAAAGGAAGGGGACTGACAGATTCCTGAGGAGTAGCTAATGTGAAAAAGAAACTCGTACTCGTCTGTTAGGAACCTTAGAAGCAGTGGGTACACTTAGATGCACAGGAGATCGCTGTGGATTCCGGTGTTCACCGACGCCCTTTTGGGGCCCCAGATTTTCTGCTGCGGGAACCAGCAAGGAGTTAGTGATTGAAATAGTATAAATCCGTAAATGAGGTACCGGCAATGATTAAGCAAGACGTAGTCGGGAAACAGGCACTGTCAAAATGGAGAATTGGTTTTTTAAAGGAAATTTGGCGGCAAAATTCAAATTCCTCACCAAATAATGGTGTCATGATGCTCGGTGTCACAACGCTCAACATCTCCGCTTGCTAAGTGACGCCAGCATCATTATGAAGATCATCAGCCTGGAAGAGACGAGCCGGGAGGTAAGGATACCAGGAGATCTCGCAGCCTTACACAATTGATCTGGGAGAAATCCTGTAGATCACTGAAAACCAAAATAATCAATTTGGAAAACAGGTGATATAAGGGTGTAAGTGTAGTGAGCAAAGTGCAATATTGGCTTTCATGTTTTTTCCACAATTTAGTAATTTGGCTGTGAGGTGGTAATGCACATAATGCAATTTTATCCCGTTTGTTAAACAATGTGGATATGTTCATACAATAGTACTTGAACTCTTCAGATGTCAGTCATTTCCATTTCACTCAGCAGGAGGCAGCCATGCTGAGTGCAAATATGTAGATGTGGAAGTAGTGGCTCTAGAAAGTACCTCAAATGATTGCCATTTCTTGTGCAATGGCTGCAGCAAATTATGCATGACCACAACTGCTTCATATACAGTATTTGACCCCTATAATATTCCTATTAGAGATCAACCCTGCCAGACCAGCTACTCCATTACACAAAGGGCCTTCTACTTACTACTAGACTTACTACTTACAGTAGTACCTAGTGTAAAAAAATCTCTTTTAAAAGTCTCATTGGACATAATCCATCAAGACATGGGAGATGAAAGTATATATATATATATATATATATATATATATATATATATATATATATATATATATATATATATATAACAAAACAGAGATTGTTTGTCCATATATTGCAATATATTTAAGCTGGCCAACTACATCAAAGTCATCCCATATATAAAGAAAAATAAAAACATAGACACAGCACTCACTGTTGTTGATGCGAAGTGTATTAAAAGCAGATCCTTGATACCAGCAGAATAACGTTTCGAAGTACACAGACACCTTTTTCAAGCACATGGGTTCAATAGTTACAATGAGATACAAATTAGTACATCCCTTTTAAGGTATCAAACAGGAACTCATTAATGGGATATTACATCACAACACTCCCTAGCCCATTCAATTAACCCTTTAGTAGCTACATATACACCCCTTAGTGCTCTAGCAATTGCGCCCTGGAAAACAGTAAATGTCCCCTAATAGATATAGCATTATATTAATAAAGCTAGACACACAACATATTTATATCTCTGCTTGTTACACATAGGAGCAGATTTATACATAGTAACATACATAATAAGTTAGGTTGAAAAACGACACGTCCATCAAGTTCAACCTTTTAACCTGCCTAACTGCCAGTTGATCCAGAGGAAGGCAAAAAACCCAATCTGAACCCTCCCCAATTTTCCTCAGAGGGAGGAAAAAATTCCTTCCTGACTGCAAAATGGCAATTGGACTAGTCCCTGGATCAACTGGTACTGTGAGCAGGACCGCCATCAGAAATCGCAGGGCCCCATACGACAACATTTCCTGGGCCCCCTGGGCTTGGGCTGCGCCCACCGCAAGCCCCACCTACAGGTCCGCCCTCCCCACCCCACAGGTCCGTTCCCCACCACAGAGTAAAAAAAACAAAAAAAATATTGGTGGCTAGGGTTCCCACATGTTAATAAAAAATAAAAAGATATTGGTGGTCAGGGAGGCCGAAACGTTAGTCTCACATTTACAATAAAACTTCTTTACATTTTATTTAAGACTTGAGAGTGCGGACCTTTTTTGCTGTTTGTATATATATATATATATATATTTATCATATAACCCCTTAAACGCCTCTTCTCCAGTGTGAACTTCCTCAATTTGCCCAGTCTTTCTTCATAGCTAAGATTTTCCATAACTTTTTTTTTTTACTTTGTCCTGTTTGAGTGATGGAGACCAAAACTGTACAGCATATTCTAGATGGGGGCCTTACCAGTGCTCTGTAAAGTGGAAGAATGACCGCTTTCTGCAGTGAATCAATGCCCCTTTTAATACAGCTAAAGACCTTATTTGCCCTTGATGCTGCTGACTGGCATTGCTTGCTACAGCCAAGTTTATCATCTACAAGGACTCCAAGGTCCTTTTCCATAATGGATCTTTCTAGTGCAGTCCCATTAAGGTTATAAGTGGCTTGGATATTTTACATCCCAGGTGCATGACTTTACATTTATCATCATTGACTCTCATTTGCCACTTAGCTGCCCAGATTGCCAGTTTGTCAAGATCCTGTCTGCAAACATTGATACATTACTTACAATATCTAGATTTAGTGAGTTTTCAAGCATAAGACAAATGTAGTAGAATCACTCACCCAAGTAAAGACGTGGCCCAGGTGCTCCAGTCCTAGGCCCTCAGCTCAGGGGAGCGGACAATCCGTATATAAAGCACATAAATGTTGGTGCCAGGCACACTGGTAAACTCACGTATTGATCAGACCAGGAAAGTAATAAATTAAAAGTTGAAGCTTTATTAAATAACCATCTCTCAACTGACGCGTTTCGTGTCACTAGGACACTTAATCATAGCCATAACCTTAACAATGAGGTCAGACTAACATTTGGGCATTTTAACCAGTCTGTACAATGTAATTATTGTTGCTGCTGACTTTTCAACAGAACATGTTCCTGTTCTGCTTTTCTAAACAATAGTATACAGTTTGTGCCAAATGTGGAATAAATATTTTATGATAAAATTCCTGGAGGTCCATCAGGATCCAATGCTCATATTGTTATAATAGCTTCCTCTATTTCTAATTCCTGCAATCCTTTAGTTTGTTCTTAGAATATCATAGAGAGACTGACTTTAAGAAATTCTTGTATTTCAAGTTTGACCATTTGTTCTCTTTGTGTTTTTTTTCCCTTGTAAATAGGTCTTGGCTTAGTTTTCTGAGATAGTGATCCACATCCATTTTTACATTGTATATTTTTTGCAGTTTGCCCATGATTTCTTATAATTGCTTATTTGTTTAGACATACTTTTGTAATATTTCCCTTTGTTTAGTTTTTCTAGCTTCTCTAGGTGCATATAAAGCATTTGTATCTCTCTCTCTTTTATATTTAGCTGCAAGTTTAAATATTTTTTCACCTTGTTATTGCTTTACTTATGTATGGGATCCGTTATCTGGAAATTAGTAATTGTATTTTTTGTAATTAATATTAGTAATTGTATTGTTTATATGAGCATGGTGAAATTAACACCTAAGGATGGTATATATTAATTAACTAAACAGTATGGTTATGATTGTGTTCCCTCCCTACCAACCACTTACTGACACTCTCTTGTCACATATTGATTCGTAATACCCAAACCCCCTAGCACAGTACACTGAAGATATTGGAGGTAAATTACTCTTCATTTTATAATCCTGTCCCTTATTCTATTTATCCCAATAGTTTTGCTGTATTATGTGTAAAAAACATTGATCTACACTACTACAATGGCATTAAGATAAATGGAAATGCTAAATGAGGAAATTACTCTTATTTGAAAGATCATTTAACTTAATTAATGTTAAGACACATTGGCTGTAGAAAAAGATTTAAATTCTCCTTCATTCTGCCATTTCAAAAGCAAGGAGCAAAAATTAATTCAGTGGCATCTGATTGTACATGCAGAAAGCATTACAACTGAAGAGTCTGCCCGACTTGAACTCAGGAGCCTTTTTATACAACTTGCAATCAATTTCTCCTTTTCAAATTTCCTTGCATCATTTCAGCACTATAAACAGCATTTTATATTTGCGACCTCTTGCCTGACCAAAAAACATAAAAAAGGTAAAATAAGGCAAACAAAAAAGAGCTGGGGTAATCAGAATATATAATAGCTTTATTTTCCTAATTTAAATTAAAATGAATAAATGCCATGTACTTGAAATGTGTTATATTCTGTTAATTAGGCTTTATTTCTTACAGGACCACAACATTCTTGTTTTAGAATGAGACAGCCTATACTGATGAATTTATCCTTATAAAAATTCTTGTAGAATGTATTTGCTGCCACAAAAGTAACTGGAAAATGATCTCTAATTATTTTCTACTGAAATACAAGTAAGCCCTGAGCACTATCACTGCTTAGCTCAGAATAGCAACTGGATAAACTTAAAGGGCAATTTCACCTTTATATTTTTAGAGCACAGCCTACTCTATAAGTATAGTAGCTATTCAGTAGGTCTTCATTATTTATCTCATATAGATTTATAAAACCATTGAAAGCCCTATTATGCTTATTTCCCAAATGCAACTCAAAAAGATGTCTGGTCACATGCCCAGCAATCAAAAAAATGCATGGATTGAAAGGGTTCACTTTTATCCTTAGTTTTTGTTGTTGATCTTTTTTTAGGCCCTCTGCTATTTACAGTATACTTAAGTTTGACTTCTAATATTTTGAATAATTGAAATGGAGTCTGTGATTTGATTTAAATGGAGTCTATGGGGCCCATTTACTAACAATCGAATTTAGATTTTTCACAAATCTCTTAAAATTGGTAGTTTTCTATTTTTTTTAAAAAAAAAAAGCTCTTAAAAAAATCTTGATTAATGAAGTGCAAAAACCACTACAAAGGTAAAAGTTGTTTAGGTCCTATAGAAGTCAATGGGAGCCGCGTCTGATGCTTTTTAGACTTTAAAGTTTTTTGGATTTTTAGAGGTTTTCAAAGTATTTGTATTTTTTAACACATCGTTCAGCGTATTTTTCCATTCGTACTTTGTTTCGGATTTTTTAATACATTGCATGACAGTTGTACTTTGAGAGTTTCATAACTCTCTAAAACCACTTAAATCTGACTTTTGATAAATAGGCCTCTACGAAGCTCCACAATTCAAAGCTTTCTGGAAATAGATGCTATACCTGCATATAAAAAGTAAACTAATGGCAATTTTCTTTAGAATATTGCTGTCTACGTCATAATAAATATTAGTTTTCAGTTGAACTATCTTCAATATACATATATAAATACCATGAACAATATTTAGGATCTTAAATGCTTTCAGCATCAGCACCTCTACTGTCTCACACTCTCTAGCTTTTCTTTCCAACTTCATCCCCTGTAACCTACTCAATCAGTGTACCAAAGAATGATGCTCTGAATCCTTTCTGCAGCCTTAAAATGAATTTCTGCCCTGCAGCTAGTGAATGACCCCTTATGACATGCTAAAAGCAAAAATTTTCGTTAATAAAACTATGCACTTCAATAAAGATGGTTGTGTATATTATACATTATGTTACTACTGGAGGAATGTAATAAACGTCACAAAGAGCAAAACAATTAGCACAAATATAAAAAAGTCTAATTTCGCAATGTACACTAATATTCTTCCTCAAACTGTTATTACATTGCGAATTTTAATTGCGCAATGCAAATTTTAATTGTGCATTGCCCACTTTTAAGAAGTGCTTGAAGGTGTCGTAATCTTTTGGAGCAAACATAACTTTTTCAGTAAGAAGTTTGAATACATTTACGGAGCACTGGCCCTAACTATACAATTTGCAAACCTTCTTCCACTGTCAGAAGTGGTTACTAAACAGTTTCCGGATTCGCAATAGCTATATTAAATTTGCACAAAAGCATAATTTTTCGCAATGCGAATATTTTTTCTGCTTTTTGTTGTTATATTGATGTAGATAGCATAACGTGTAACTCTATTAAATAGAAATGTATTGATTTCCTGAATTGCTTGTTTGTGAGGAAGGTTTGCCATAAGAAATTACTTAACTGCTGTTTATTGACAGGAAAAAGTAGATGCAAGTTATGTGATTGTCAGGAGATAAAAGTGATCTTGAGATAAGACTTGTAAAACAAAGCTTCGGAGATTGTATTTAGTTTGGATTTTGGAAATGGTACAACCCTGTTTCAACTAAATATGGCATATCAGAACCAAGATAGAGAGGACATCAAAGCCACCTTCCTCAAAGCTACAAATAATAGGCATTGTTTGTCCATATATTGCAATATAATACACAAGAACCATGAATGTCCTGTAAATTATATCCTATAAATGGTGCTTAATGATGTCACCTGTTATAATAGGAGCTTAGTGATGTCATTTCTGTCACATGACTCACTGAAATGTGTGTATTATAATAAATAAGTAACCCCTGTTGCAAAATATGTGAAAATTATGAATATTAGAAGTCACCTCAGAGTTCCATAAAACACTTAATATCCTTATATTTTACAACAAGGGGTACTTTATTCATTATATAAATAAAGCTGGCAAACAACATCAAAAGTATTACTGGTCTGGCCAGCCTTACACTCAGGTTTATCTGATTCATTTAGGGCTCTAGTATTTAATTATGCATCTTTTTAGGGACTAAGTTTTGCCTGCAATGTGCTCTTCCAGGGTTAAAAACTCTTAAATGATTGCCACTTTTAATGGATATCACTGGGATCACCTGACAGAAGTTGGAATCATGGGAACTACATTAAGTCCTTCTATGCAGCCTTAGTTTTGAAGCCACACTAATCACTCATTTATAGTTTAGCAGTCATGACTGCCAAGCCACAGGCAACTATTAAAGGGAATATAAACCCAAAAATTATTTGTGTATGCTAAAGGTGCTTCTGTACATTAATTGTATATGAATATAACTATTTATATCTCGGAAACCAGTTAAAAAGCAAACTGAATTGAAACTGCAGAATTGATTAATTTACCATTTATCATTTACTGCATATTGGTTTGTTTGTTATCTTTTTAGTTTATTTTGATTTTCACCTTTAGTTGTTTTACACGTATAAGCACCTCTGACACGTCATTTCCTCTGCCCCCGGTGTTTCCAGTTACATTTGATTTTTGTTCCCGCCACACCGTGTATTTATTTCCGTTTTTGTGAAACCTTTTCCACTTTGAGAAAGGCTGTTGTATCAGCCGAAACGTCAGCACCTGTCCACAATAAATATATATATATATATATATATATATATATATATATATATATGGCTAAGTTTTTAGAAGTCAAAGTTTTTTTTTCAATTCAATTAAATCGTTCAAATTAGATCGAAAACAGCTGAATTCAAACAAAAAAAACTTTGACTTGAATTTTTTCAATTCGACCCTTGGTAAATGTGCCCCTTAATGTGCTTATTTATCAGAAAGTGTTTGACTGTTTAAAAAGTTGGTTAGAGATAATCTCCAGCACCCAAGCAAATCCAAAATACCCTGAAATGAATAAGCATCGCATTGAATTAACACAATGCAAGTAAACAGGGGTTAAACTATTCTTGTATTTCTTTCCCAAGTGGTTTGGTTGTGCTCAGTAAAAAATACAGATGCTACAGCTACAGTTTGCTAGCCGAAACATTGAGGAATAAATACACAGCCCTTTGAGGCTCTTTTTCCACGAGAAGCCCTGTGAGTGCGGTCTTTTTTTCATTTATTATATGTAACCTTTACCAGCACCCAGGCAGTTAACTTTTCGCTGTGGAGTGCACCAGTTAGGACTTATATATATATATATAAGAGGCGCCTGGCGTGTTTATACAAAGACACTGTTGTTTTTGCTCCCGTTCCACATTGCCTGATGAAGCAGGAAATGCCTGTTTTGTGAATAAACTATTACTGAAAATTACCACTTTCGTTGGTGTCTGCTTGGAGGAGGTAAGTCCACTACTACCTCCTCTGAATTACCCATTGGGTTTTTAAGTGTTTTTAGCTAATTTTATCCTTTTAGCGCCTCTGTTTTGTCTTACTAAAAAATTTTTAGGTTAGGAAACAATTCAGGATTAATTGCCCATTCAGGCCCCTGGGTGCCGTGCAGTCTAGCTCGTGTATCCAGAATGCTTCTTTCTTCAGAAGCATGTCATCATAATTGCCCCCTCTAGGTTTCTTGGGTATCTGATCAATTGGCATGCATCTGAATGCCGCAGGGCTGTGTCTTGCTTCGGCCCAATGTTTAGCTACTGGCTGCTGAGAAATAGCCTGTTTTTTGCCCTTAATTTTATGTAATCTGTCTGGATCTAGAGCAGCTCTTATGCTGGATCTGTGCATCGCAATACGCTCTTTCAGTTGTCTGGTGGTTTTTCCACAGTACACCAGACCGCATGGACATTTAATTATATACACTACCATTGATGAATCACATGTCCCCCCCCTGTATCAGCGTGCCACACATCACACAGCCCATACATTTGTATACCCCTGGTCGCTCAGATAAAAAATGTTGTACACTAGCCTTTTGGCACTTATCAACAGGATCAGAGGGGCTTAGGGTTTCTTTTAGATTCCTACCCCTTTTGAAACTGAATCTCGGTTTCTGAGGTAAGTATTTGGAAATAGTCTCGTCCGTGGCAATTATAGGCCAATGCTCTACCACACTCTTTTTAATGGACATACTATTCGCATCATATTGGCTGACATAGTAGAGATTATCTTTCCTGTTAATTTTCTCACATCTTTTCGAACTCATTTGTTCGCACATGACCTCAGTGCGATCTAGGGAGAGTGCCCAATTTTTTGTGTCAGATAGTAGTTGTGCTGGGTATCCTCTCTTTAGAAATTTGTCCTGCATAACTGATAGATCTACCTCTCTCTTGGCTCGATCGCTGTCTATTCTCACTACCCTCAGCATTTGTGACTTGGGGAGGGAGTTTAATAGGTGCTTAGGATGGTTGCTGTGGTAATGTACCAGTGTGTTTCTATCTGTGGGTTTTGTATAAATGCGTGTCTGCAGGGACCCTTTGTCTTTATACAGTTCAACATCCAAAAAACTCATGCATTGCAAGTCATGTTTCACAGTAAATTTCACAGGGCTGTCCAATCCATTCAATTGTTCTACAAACTCCTCTAGAGCTCTAGAGGGACCCAACCAAAGAAAAAACAGGTCATCGATATATCTTCTATAGAAGGCTCCATGTTGTCTAAATAGGGGGTGATTCAATATGTGGTCGTTTTCAAATTTACACATAAATGCATTCGCGTATACCGGGGCCACCTTTGACCCCATCGCTGTCCCTGTGCTTTGTACATAGAAATTAGTCTCAAATTTGAAATAGTTCTTATATAGAATGAATTGTATCAATGTGAGTAAGAATTCAATTGGAGGCCCCTTGTACAATGGATTTTGGGTTATTAGTTCGCGCACTGCCTCCACACCGGCATCATGTGGGATGCAGGTGTAGAGGCTCTGCACGTCCATCGTAACCAGTATCATTCGTGTTATATCTAGATCAACACTCTGTATAACATGCAAAAAGTAATTTGTGTCTTTTACATAACCATAGATATTCTGGATGCAAGGCTGTAGTACATAGTCCACATATTCGGCTATGCCCTCGTTGAGCGATCCGTTAGACGAAACTATCGGCCGCCCTGGTGGCCTCTGGGCATTTTTGTGAATTTTGGGTAATGTATAAATCACTGGTCGTACAGGATGTAGTGGCAAAAAGTACTTAAACATGTCCTTTGTAATCCAGCCTTTACTCATAGCCATATTCAAAATCGTGTTCAGTTCCTTACTGAACTTCTCAGTCGGGTCAAAGGTCAGTTTTTGATACTTGGATATATCCGACAATTGGGATAGCAATTCCTGTCTATAGTAGCTATAGTCCATGACTACTATCCCTCCTCCCTTATCGGCGGTCTTGATTATGATGTCGGAATTTCGTCTTAGGGTTTTAACTGCCTCCCTTTCCCCTGCTGTAAGGTTGCCTCTCCATTTGTGTTTACCATAAAGGTGAGTGGACATATCTACGTTTAGCATTCGATTATAAGTCTTAATGGATGCATTCATGCTTGGTGGGTCGTAATCACTTTTAGGCTTAAATTTGTTCATAGTTGGTGGGCTTGCCTCTTCAATAACTACACCCCCTGCACTGGGTATAACTAATTCCCGTGACTCTGTACTAGTGGCATCCATGACACCTTCACCGGTAGTTACATTAATGTCCAGAGTTTTGACAGATCCATCAGTAGTACCCCCAAAATGCTCTCTAAGTCTTAATTGCCTTGCAAACTTGTGGTTATCAATAAAATGGGAAAAAGCATTGCCACTCACCATTGGTACATATCCCAGTCCCTTCTGTAGTAGTAATTTCTCCGGGTGCGTGAGGTGATGTGAGGACAGATTGAAAATCATGTCTTCCTCTTCGTCTGTACTCGTTGTCGTTGCGGTCGGGTGCCTGCGGGTGCACTTGCGACCCCCGCGACGGGGGGCCTTCCCGGGTCCTTGCTGTTGCCTTGGCGATCTCCTAAAAAAGAAACCTGTGGGCTTGGAGACTCTTGTGCGCTCGTCTCCCCTTCGCTTTCGGACGCTGCACTGGTTACTGAGCGTGCTGGGGATCTCCGTGTTCTCCATTCTGCTCTGCGCCTCCTCACTTCCGTTCCCTGCTGCCAGCGGTGCACCGTGTTTTCTTTGTAGTCCTGGATTACCTTTAGACGTTTGCCGCTCTTAAACGCCAGAAGTTCCGCTTTATACTTGCTGATCTGGTCACTCAAGCGCCCCAGCCAGTCCGTTTCTCTGTCACTCTGGAGGGTCTTCAGATGCGTTTTATCGAAGCTGGCGATATCACTGCGGATCGTCTTCAGCTCTCCTGCTTCTTCAATCACGAGCAGCATCAAGTCCAGGGAGCATCTGTCTAACACCTGGCACCATCGCTTGCAGAAATCCGGGTTGTTTCTTCCAAGGGTAGGTGTATTACTAATCCTAAACCCCCTGGGTACTTTGTTCTCCCTATAGTAATCAGATAGGGAGACTCCGTGCAGATGGAGCTCGATTTCCTTCTTTTTGAGGCGCAGTAGCTCGTGGTAAGCTTCCTTAGCTCCTAGATTGCCAAAGGTTTCCTCATAGGTTTCTGTGAACAGAATCCTCTGGATTTCCTCTCTCGTGAAGTTTTCCCCTTGTGTAGCTGCAGTCCTCGGGTTGCCGTCATCCATGTCCCTTTATTCTCGGGATCTATTGGTTATAATAGGGGGTGCTTGGTACAATTAAGGAGAATTGGATCCCCGTGTATATAAGCATTCACAAAGTACCTGCACTCCTTCCTTGTTGTTCAAATGTGGGTGCTTGGTCAATCAGCGTATACAATGTTCAAAGTGGACCAGCACACCGAAGTTTTCAATCAAAAGAGTTTTATTTTAACATCACTCATGTGTCCAACGTTTCGGCCCACATTAGGGCCTTTATCAAGGATAAGTGCAAGTGATCATGTGGGTGTTTAAATACAAAAAAAGTGGGCGTCAAGATGACATCATTAACAACCAATTAATGCAAATGAGTGCCTTAGTTCATACAAGTGTATGGTGTGTTGCAATTCCAAATCTAGTCACTAGGTGTCAGCATTGTACCAATTTCATCATTTTACTTTTTACAATAATGCTTGTGATTTCCATTTTTGTGTGGAATTTCGCATAATCATATGTGATCATGTGCAGTTGTATATGTGTACAATGTGTATCAAGAAAATCATTAAAAACAATAAAAGAATATGTCGCAAAGAAAATTCTTTAGTATCTTATTGGACTGCTTACTTTGTCTCAGCATGATAGAGCTATTAACACCATCTAAAAGAAAAAAGTATATGTATCAATATTACAAACATTGTTGCTGCTCACGTTTCATTTTATATTCCGTTATTGTGTATCATATCTCTACTCGCATTTTACAATTGAGACTGGGAAAAAAATTTTTAGGTTAGGAAACAATTCAGGATTAATTGCCCATTCAGGCCCCTGGGTGCCGTGCAGTCTAGCTCGTGTATCCAGAATGCTTCTTTCTTCAGAAGCATGTCATCATAATTGCCCCCTCTAGGTTTCTTGGGTATCTGATCAATTGGCATGCATCTGAATGCCGCAGGGCTGTGTCTTGCTTCGGCCCAATGTTTAGCTACTGGCTGCTGAGAAATATCCTGTTTTTTGCCCTTAATTTTATGTAATCTGTCTGGATCTAGAGCAGCTCTTATGCTGGATCTGTGCATCGCAATACGCTCTTTCAGTTGTCTGGTGGTTTTTCCACAGTACACCAGACCGCATGGACATTTAATTATATACACTACCATTGATGAATCACATGTCAATTTCTGTCGAATGGTATATTTTTTGCCTGTTTGTGGATGAAAAAAGTGTGTCCCCTGTATCAGCGTGCCACACATCACACAGCCCATACATTTGTATACCCCTGGTCGCTCAGATAAAAAATGTTGATTGATTTCGTCTAACGGATCGCTCAACGAGGGCATAGCCGAATATGTGGACTATGTACTACAGCCTTGCATCCAGAATATCTATGGTTATGTAAAAGACACAAATGACTTTTTGCATGTTATACAGAGTATTGATCTAGATATAACACGAATGATACTGGTTACGATGGACGTGCAGAGCCTCTACACCTGCATCCCACATGATGCCGGTGTGGAGGCAGTGCGCGAACTAATAACCCAAAATCCATTGTACAAGGGGCCTCCAATTGAATTCTTACTCACATTGATACAATTCATTCTATATAAGAACTATTTCAAATTTGAGACTAATTTCTATGTACAAAGCACAGGGACAGCGATGGGGTCAAAGGTGGCCCCGGTATACGCGAATGCATTTATGTGTAAATTTGAAAACGACCACATATTGAATCACCCCCTATTTAGACAACATGGAGCCTTCTATAGAAGATATATCGATGACCTGTTTTTTCTTTGGTTGGGTCCCTCTAGAGCTCTAGAGGAGTTTGTAGAACAATTGAATGGATTGGACAGCCCTGTGAAATTTACTGTGAAACATGACTTGCAATGCATGAGTTTTTTGGATGTTGAACTGTATAAAGACAAAGGGTCCCTGCAGACACGCATTTATACAAAACCCACAGATAGAAACACACTGGTACATTACCACAGCAACCATCCTAAGCACCTATTAAACTCCCTCCCCAAGTCACAAATGCTGAGGGTAGTGAGAATAGACAGCGATCGAGCCAAGAGAGAGGTAGATCTATCAGTTATGCAGGACAAATTTCTAAAGAGAGGATACCCAGCACAACTACTATCTGACACAAAAAATTGGGCACTCTCCCTAGATCGCACTGAGGTCATGTGCGAACAAATGAGTTCGAAAAGATGTGAGAAAATTAACAGGAAAGATAATCTCTACTATGTCAGCCAATATGATGCGAATAGTATGTCCATTAAAAAGAGTGTGGTAGAGCATTGGCCTATAATTGCCACGGACGAGACTATTTCCAAATACTTACCTCAGAAACCGAGATTCAGTTTCAAAAGGGGTAGGAATCTAAAAGAAACCCTAAGCCCCTCTGATCCTGTTGATAAGTGCCAAAAGGCTAGTGTACAACATTTTTTATCTGAGCGACCAGGGGTATACAAATGTATGGGCTGTGTGATGTGTGGCACGCTGATACAGGGGACACACTTTTTTCATCCACAAACAGGCAAAAAATATACCATTCGACAGAAATTGACATGTGATTCATCAATGGTAGTGTATATAATTAAATGTCCATGCGGTCTGGTGTACTGTGGAAAAACCACCAGACAACTGAAAGAGCGTATTGCGATGCACAGATCCAGCATAAGAGCTGCTCTAGATCCAGACAGATTACATAAAATTAAGGGCAAAAAACAGGCTATTTCTCAGCAGCCAGTAGCTAAACATTGGGCCAAAGCAAGACACAGCCCTGCGGCATTCAGATGCATGCCAATTGATCAGATACCCAAGAAACCTAGAGGGGGCAATTATGATGACATGCTTCTGAAGAAAGAAGCATTCTGGATACACGAGCTAGACTGCACGGCACCCAGGGGCCTGAATGGGCAATTAATCCTGAATTGTTTCCTAACCTAAAAAAATTTTTCCCAGTCTCAATTGTAAAATGCGAGTAGAGATATGATACACAATAACAGAATATAAAATGAAACGTGAGCAGCAACAATGTTTGTAATATTGATACATATACTTTTTTCTTTTAGATGGTGTTAATAGCTCTATCATGCTGAGACAAAGTAAGCAGTCCAATAAGATACTAAAGAATTTTCTTTGCGACATATTCTTTTATTGTTTTTAATGATTTTCTTGATACACATTGTACACATATACAACTGCACATGATCACATATGATTATGCGAAATTCCACACAAAAATGGAAATCACAAGCATTATTGTAAAAAGTAAAATGATGAAATTGGTACAATGCTGACACCTAGTGACTAGATTTGGAATTGCAACACACCATACACTTGTATGAACTAAGGCACTCATTTGCATTAATTGGTTGTTAATGATGTCATCTTGACGCCCACTTTTTTTGTATTTAAACACCCACATGATCACTTGCACTTATCCTTGATAAGGGCCCTAATGTGGGCCGAAACGTTGGACACATGAGTGATGTTAAAATAAAACTCTTTTAATTGAAAACTTCGGTGTGCTGGTCCACTTTGAACATTATATATATATATATATATGTATATATATATAAAACACAAATAAGGCAGCACTCACTTGATCATCAATCGTGTATTAAATATAAAACATCAGGCTACGTTTTGGGCATGCATCGTGCCCTTTATCAAGCCAAAGTTACACATGGTGACCAAAGGGCACGATGCATGCCCGAAACATAGCCTGATGTTTTATATTTAATACACGATTGATGATCAAGTGAGTGCTGCCTTATTTGTGTTTTTTTTTTGTATGAAGAGGAGGAGAGACCCGGCAATCCCCCAAAGGCTGTGCACCACAAACGCTTTTGCTTATAGGAGAGTGCTGATACAGTGTGTTACTATATATATATAAATATATATATATATATATATATATATATATATATATATATATATATATATATATATATATATATATATATATATATATATACATATACAGTTTTCGTATGCCATTAATAATTCTTGGTTCAGGTCTTTGTATGCAGAGATCTATGTTGGAAGCCTCTATGATTGCTTCTCTGGCAATCCATGAACAACTTCTAATGTGTTCCTACTGTGTCCAAAGAAGATATGTTTTCAGTGTATGAATCAGTCAGCCACAGTATGGTGGATCCTTGTGGAATAAATTCTGACACGTGGTATTTATTAAACCAGCAACTTTTGTCCTGACTGTATGAACATAATTGAAGCAGCCAAAACTATTTTATGCTACACACCATATGAAAATGTTACATTTCTGCATGCAACTCAGAGGGGAGAAATAAAAGATGCATACAAAATATGGCAATGCTAAGGCTTTAAATCACTACCAATAATATCATTTTTTTTCCATGCTGTGTTAGTTTTCTCTGTTCTATCTGGGAGAAACACTGAAAAAGTCTATTAAAATAGGAGAATTGATTCAATATTTCACACTGACATGTCACTATGGGAGAACTCATACATAGAAGAGGAGGTAATATCAATAAGCTATTCACAGACAGGTTAATGTATAAAAGTCAACTGAACATGCATTGTTATGTATGTGCATACAGTATTATGACTCCAATAATTATTATTATTATTATGTAAGCATAGTGCTAACATTATTTTTGTATACAATTTTAGTCATGGTGAACCCAAAAAGTAAAATTGGGGACCTGTAAATGTAGAATTGTATAAAGTATATAATAATCGATGTACTAGGACTAAGGGGCACATTTACCTAGGGTCGAATATCGAGGGTTAATTTACCCTCGATATTCGACCGTCAAAGAAAAATCCTTCGACTTCGAATATCGAAGTCGAAGGATTTTGCGCTATTCCTACGATCAAACGAATGAAGGAACGATTCTAAGGATTTTAATCCATCGATCGAAGGATATTCCTTCGATCAGGAAATTGTTAGGAAGCCTATGGGGACCTTCCCCATAGGCTAACATTGGTCTTGGTAGGTTTTAGGTGGCGAACCAGGGGGTCGAAGAAATTTTTAAAGAGACAGTACTTCGACTATCGAATGGTCGAATAGTCGAACGATTTTTAGTTTGAATCGTTCGATTCAAAGTCAAAAGTCGTAGTCGAAGGTCGAAGTAGCCCATTCGATGGTCGAAGTAGCCATATTCCACCATTCGAAATTAAAACTTTTTTTCCTCTATTCCTTCACTCGAACTAAGTAAATGGGCCCCCAAGTGTTCTACAACAAAAAGTGTATCATTACATGTTTATCTGAAAAAAAGGAGCCTTGATCTTTTACATCTACAATGCTTGGGTCCCTTTGCTAGTATTGCCACTAAACTACATCAATATAATATGATTATAATCTAACCATATACTATGAATCACTCATTCATAGACCATACTGCCTTAAATCAAGCCTTCCCAGAACTTCTGGGAATATAGCTACTGGCTATATATTATAATATATATAATATAATAGCGAAAAAATACCACACTCAACAGGCTCGAAACATTGGACTTTCTTTTGTTTTTCTATTAAAATCAGTTACTCTAACTGAGTCTGTTGAGTGCGGTATTGGTGAGTGCAGGTAAACTGTGTACATATATATATATATACTGAACAAAAAAAATTAAAATTAAAATGAAAGGAAAACCAAACCTTTTTTATTAAAATCCCCTACCCCCCCTACTCTACATAGACCCCCCCCCAGCCTAGGTTGGGTAAAGACCAGACGATTGTGCCAACTGCGCATGCACCGATAAGCCGCTGTCTTCCTGAAGATTACCAAAGAGAAGAAGATGGCGTCTGTGAACACTGATGCCCTGAATCTGCAACGAGGGGTAAGTAAAGAGTTAGGGGCATTTACCCAGGGTAACACCTAGGCTGGGGATTAGCAGAGAGGGGGTCTATGTAGGGTAGGGAGGTAGGGGATTTTAATAAAAAGGGTTTGGTCTTCTTTAAAGGAACAGTTCAGTGTAAAAATAAAAACTGGCTAAATAGAAAGACTGCAAAATAAAAAAATAGTTAGTTAACTATTTATAGTTATAATATATAATATAGTTAGTTAACCAAAAATGTAATCCATAAAGGCTGGAGTGAACAGATGTCTAACATAATAGTCAGTATCCAATTTCCTGCTTTTCAGCTCTCTGACCCTGAGCTAGTCAACGATTTGAAGGGGGGCCACATGGGACATAAATGTTCAGTGAGTTTGCAATTGATCCTCAGCATGCAGGTGAGATTCAAAAGCAAACAGCTATGACCCATGTGCCCCCCCCCCCATCAAGTCATTGATTGATTAATGCCTGGAAACCAATCAGTGGAAACCAAGAGAGCTACAACGCAGGAAGTAGTGTTATGTTACACATGCAGTCACTCCAGCCTTTATACCTTATATTTTGTTTTCAGCTATATTACAGTTATTCTATGTGTGTCTGCTCATAAACGTACATGCTATATTTAAGATGCAATTACAGACATTGGCTTATGATGATTGCTGTTCCCCTTACATCCCTACTACATTTTGTACTAAAAACTACAGTTCTATTTGGTTACCTTGTGAAATGTTTAGTTGCACTATGTTTGGGTAAGAATATATTTGTATAGTTCTTGTATGAAACAGAATGAAAAATACATGCTTACTTAATTATTTAGGCAAGGAATTTATGTCTCTGTTGATTTAAAACAATGGGAAAACATACCATATTTATCAGCAAGGAGCTAAATAGCAAGGTTTATCTTTCCTTATTATATAAATATAAATGTATACAAATAAATACAGCTATAAATAAATATACTGTATACATTTTGTGGCAAGCTGGCGGCTTGAACACATAACTTTGGGGGGAATTTAGCAAATGGTAGGGCAGGCAGCATAGGAAAAGGAGCAGTTGGATAGGGACACACAGGATCTTCAAAGAAACATTAGTTTATTTTCCCAAACAGTGAGTCATTCACAAACAGGGGTATCCAATTGTAGAAATGTGTGTGCTTCAACCACCTCACCGGAACCCCTTTGGGCAGAGTGCAGAGCAGTCCAGAGACCCTTGCCAGGGGTCAAACATGTACTAGAGAAGAAATGACTGCAGCACCTCTTTGTTGCAAAAGTGAAAAAGTTGTGTTTATTGGTCAGAAACCAATGGGGTGACCATTTCGGTATTTATAACAAACCATAAAAATAAATCCTTGCCCACTGGGCGCTACCTTCATATGAAGTGTTCCCTCACTACACTGGGCCCCTTGTGGACTACCAGTCAAAACATAGGTTGAGGTCACCCCTGTACTCACAGTCTTTGAGGGAATTTCTCAGCCTCCTGGCTTTTCCCCACCCAGACAACAAAATCTGGCTCTTAAGGTGGCCATACATGGAGAGATCCGCTCGTTTCGCGATGTCGCCAAACGAGCGGATCTCCCTCCGATATACCCACCTTGAGGTGGGCAATATCGGGCTGATCCAATCGTTGGGCCCTAGGGATCCTAGCGAACGCGAACGGGCGGTCGGATCGCGGGACCGCATCAACGAACAGATGCGGCTGCAATCCGACGGGATTTTTAGTCCCATCCGATCGAGATCTGCCTCACTTTTGGCCAGATCTCGATCGGGGAAGCCCGTCGGGGGCCCCCATACACGGGCCAATAAGCTGCCGACTCGGTCTGTTGGCAGCTTTTATCGGCCCGTGTATGGAAACTTTTAGTCACAGCCACGGGCTTCCTCTGCTTCTTGCAGTAGCAGACGGCACCCCCAGCTCCACTGGGAGTTCCTAACACAGCCAAGTCTCCTACCTGCTGTGCCCTGCTAAGAGACACTCTCGAAACTTCCAATTAAGTTTAAATACCCTTTCCACCGGATAGCCTTCCTGTGGAAGGTGAGCTCCAAAATGCGAACTGGACCACTGGAATGGATTGCCTGTTCCTTCCAGAACACTATAGCATCCAGGGGCAGATACCAATATCCATTAAACAGGGAGACTATGCTCTATTAGTAAAATCTCCCTTGCAGCTTTCATCTCCTACTGGGGAAAAATCAAGGGTAAAACACACCTTTTTACACTTGTCCTTGGGCACTGTACAACAATTTATATAACATTATAATAAAAAAAAATGTGTATGAAATAAAACTTGTTTTTCATTAAACATGTATTTATTGATGACTAAATATGAAAATATAATTTCTTAAAATAAAGATGTCTGAGCACCTAAGAATAGAACATGACTTCTTTGTAAATCTCAAGCCATAGCTGTCATTTGTTATAATATTTTAGAAAGCAAAGACTGCTGATGAAAGCACTGCTGGGCACATATGTGCATATTGTAATTTTAGCTGTACAGGAGTATTTCTCCACACACCCCATGGCAATACTGTGGTCCATACATGCCAAAGCCCCATGATGCTTTTCTTTTTCACTTGAACGGCACAGCACTGTGTTGATAAGCTGAGAATTTAATGAAGTGCACAATTTCTGTTTCCTTTCTTAACAAAGTAAATGCTTCTGCACCTAACAGAGAAGAAAACATATTCCATCAAGCTCTATGCTTTTAAAATGAATAATACCCTTCTCAGTGTGTCAGATGTTTGGAAGTGATAAGGACATTGATGAATACCTTCTGAGAAACAGTAAGCAGGGGGTGCCAGCCTGGCAGGTTGATATGAAGGCTATGCCTGGGGTTTGAAGAGTGCTCATAGTGCCAGAATAGCAGCTTGTCCCTTGATGATAGCTCAGCCAGGAAGATCCAGACATCACTAGCATATTAACAGCATTCTGCTGTACTATAAATTTGATCTGTTCAGTTCCTGGCTCTTGTTTCAGTTTTCTTTATTCTCTGGCTGGAAGATGCTCAGTAGCTCAAAGCTATGTGAAAGATGATGCTTTTAAGTTATTGCAATCTAGCTAGATAGCTAATGGTCTGCGTGTAAATTGACACAAATGTTTACACAGATAGGCAGATAACAAGAAAAAGACTGAAAATGTACAAATTAGGTGACTGTTTATAAAGGAACAGTATAATACACAGCTGCAGTAGTAAAATATGACTGTAATATACAGACAGAGACAGAAATTTTAATAATGATACATTTTAGATAAGAAATTATAATGACAAATTACTAGATATGTTTCTTTGACTTAAGAAACAACTCTCTGCAAACCCATCTTTTTTTCTGATGTACAGTGGATATAAATATAGCATCCAGTTTGGGCTCATTTATAAACACTGGGCAAATATACACCTAGGAAGTAAACCATAGCAACCAATCAGTGACTGGATTTTTTTTCAGCCACCTGCAGGTGGAACATTGAAATCAAACCTTTGATTGGTTGCTATGGGTTACTGCCCAGGTGCAAATTTCCCCAGTGTTTATAAATGAGCCCCAATCTTCTCCCACTGTAGCCCCTTTACACCAATTTAGTTGATTTACTGACAAACAACTAGTGGCAAATATGGATTTGAATTTGAGGGTGCTTTACTTCCAAAGATTCCAGTTAAAAGGCCCCATCTACTTCAGTATATGTAGTAGTGGAAAAATAAAATAGCCCAGGAAGATACACACCTTTTGAGAATAGATGACATTTCATCAACACCTGTGAAATTAAATGCTAACTTCGGTCAAGAGTTATTTTTACAGAGGAAAATAGGGTTGATTGTGTGTACAATGGAATATACCTTATAGAAGGGAGAACAGTCTATAGGAACTGTAAGATTGTGGGTTTTTCCTGGGTTTTAGGACAACTATTGCATCTAGAAAGGAGGGCAGTAGAAATAAGTCCTTTGTCACAGCTGATAGTACTTCCAGCAGAGGAGGGACCAGCTGGTAAAAAAGATTTTTATACAAATCAGCTGGGAGTCCGGAGTCTTCCCCAGGGCTAGGGAGTTAATTACTTGTCCTAGCTCTTGTTTTGTGATAGGAGAGTCAAATGCTGCCATTTTTACCAAGGATAATGCCACACAGGGCTGAAACTTGGCCTGCTGAAAAATGCAGGCTAAGGTTAGGACCACATGGGGGCAGAAATCTGCTGGCTGATTTCTGCCCTACTGCGGGTGGCAGCCACCTCTCTTTTCCTCATTGAATCGGCTCTGCATGAACAGGCTCGGCGGGTCTAGTAGAAGAACCGCGAGTCTCTGCATTTTGAGATGAAATCCGTCAAAGTTTATTCACGCAGATTCAATGAAGAGAGAGGAGGCTTACTGCCTGCGGTAAGGCAGAAATCAGCCAGCAGATTTCTGCTAGCAGTTTTCTGCCCTTGTGTGGCCTTAACCTAAGGATCAGCCCCTATGCTGGAATCAGCCCCTTACCTTGCCTGTACCTGGATCCATTGTATCAATCTGGTCGCAGACATACACAGCAGATTATGGTGCCAAACTGCAGTGATGACGGAGTTTGTAATTTTCACAAATACTATAAGGTCCTACCATGCTACCTGAGCCGTGGATTCACTCCAATTTTATAACACTAGAAAGCCTTCCTCTCAGGAATGCTTTGGAGGCATCTCAGAGATCTGTAGGTGGAATAGAGTCTATGTTTGTCTGCCAATATTTAGTCACTGCCTCCAAAACTGTGATTTTTAAACTATATAGGGGTGAGCTGACAAAGTTCAGTTTAAAGGAGAACTAAACCCTAAAGTTAAAAAACCCTACTCCCTACCCTACATAGGCCCCCCTCCCTCCTCCCCTCCAGCCTAAGTGTTATTCCGGGCAAATGGCCCTAAGTCCTTACTTACCCCTTGGTGCAGATTCAGCAGTGTTCATGGGTGCCATCTTCTTCTCTTCTGTAATCTTCGGGAAGTAAGTGCCATATCGGTGTATACGTAGTTGGAGCAATTTTCTGTTTCGAGACAACTGAGCATGCACCGAAACTCATGGAAATAGCTGAAGCCCTGGGAGAAGACCTGAAGTTTGCAGAAGCGGCTGAAGATGGTGCCCGTGAACTCAGCTGGACAGATTCTGCACCGAGGGGTAAGTAAAGACTTAGGGGCATTTCCCAGGGTAGCAGCTAGGCTGGGTTGGGAGGAGGGAGGGGTCTATGTAGGGTAGGGGGGGGTAGGGGTTTTTAAACTTTAGGGTTCAGTTCTCCTTTAAGGAGTGTTCACTATAGTAAGAGTGAGTAGAGGTGGGGAGTGATTGGACTGGCAACATGAGAGATATTGCACTTTTTGTAACTCTGGGGAGGTGTTATTAGCGATAAATCATTCCGGAATGGTGAGTGGTAGAGTAACTAGAATACACTTTCTGGCCAGGGTTTTCAGCCTCCCCAAATCCACAAGGCCCAGTGCTTTAGCCCATACAGTAAGTTTATTGATCATAGGAGATTGTGGGTTTAGTTTATCTATCTTTGGGTCCATGAGTACATTAAAGTCACCCAGGTAGCAAGTAGAGGAAGTTGAAAGGTCTGTTATTTTGTTACTGATTAATTCATGCACTCCCATAGTCCCATTGTATGGTGGGTGCATTTACAGAATGACTATAATAATGGAGGAATTTGCAAGTATACAGTGTACAATAACAAACTGTAAGGGGTATTATACTAAAGAAAGGATGCACTTACAGTAAGTCATAACTAAGGAAATTATTAGTCAGCCGGATATAATTAGTGAAAAAAAGGCTTTGTAGAAACTTGAAAAAAAATGTATGTAGGTGTACTGGTCTATTAAAAATGCACATCTAACCTTCAGCAACACTACTGCATTATACTACAACTCCATGCAACTTAAACCACTATACAATACCTAAACTATACAATACCTCAGAAACAGCCAAAAGGATGCAAATCGGATGTCCTTGTTTCATATACTTCTTACAAAGAGGAACTTATATGGCCTGAAGACAGGTACTGAGATGCACAGTCATTGACAGCATAGTCATTTTAATCCTATGCTAGTGTCACAGACACTGGAGTTACACAGACACTTAACAGAAGGCTGATCTTTTTTTTTTTTTTTTAAAGGTTTTTATTTTGCATTTTATAACAATAAACCAACAAACATTTATCATGCATGGTTTCGTCTTTCTGTAGTTATGACAGTACAGCATAAGCAATTAGTGTGTTTGAGTCCTGTACATTTGTATACAATTTAATTCAGTTTTACTTCTGTATTTGTGACCTCTAGTCCTCTCGAATAAATTGTATAGATATCACTATTTGCTTACACTCCCCGGCATTAAGGCTCCTCTGTGGCTTCCAGCCAGTCTCGCCATACCAGATCATATTTCTGTGGACACCCTCTTGCCATATAAGTAAGTTGTATTAGGGGGAGTGCTGTTTTTAACAAGTTTAACCAGCCATTAAATGTGGGGGGTTGGGGGGACATCCAATTCAGGAGGATACATTTCCTGGCATAGAATAGTAATGTACGGAAAAGTATTCTTCTGACCGCCCTTGGGGTGACGTCATCTATTACACCGAGAATGCATACCTGAGGGGTTATTATTTTAGGAAGTGCAGCTTTGTCCTGAATATAGTTGAGAACCTGGGACCAGAAGGCTTGGATTCGGGGGCATGACCAGGTGAGGTGCAGGTAAGATGCATCTGAGGCTCTACACTTAGGGCACTATGGTGAGTCAAGTCTTTTCATCCGGAACAGCCTATTTGGGGTTAAGTGGAGTCTATGTAGGAACTTGAACTGAACTGAATCAGTCTATCTCTGATTGAGACAAGGTAGTCATAGGCCCTGTCAGTTGCCTCTTCCCATTTCCCATCCTCCAACCCCAGGATGTCCCTGCTCCAAACTGCACCCGCTGCGTTAAATGGAGGTTTAATAGTAGCTAGGAGAATCGAGCACAGCCTGGTAACAAGTTTCTTGGTGGTGGGGGCTCTAAGGACTGATTCTATCTTAGATGTTGTAAGGTTCATATAGTTCCCTTGAAATTGGGTAGTGGTGGCCTGTCTGAGCTGGAAATAGGAGAACCAGGGAAGAGGCTCCTGGGTTTGGACATGTTTGATTTCGGTCCTGGGGCATACCACTCCTTCCCTAACCAAGTCCCCAAGTGTACGTAAACCCCATTGTGGCCATATTTTGTGCACCGCGATGTGCTGCAGATGTGGGAGGAAGGAATTCCCCCATGGGGGTAACTGAGGCGACAGGAGGGGTGATGCTAGGTGGCAAACTTTGAGTGCTGCCATCCATGCTTTGTATAGGGTGATTATAAATGGGTGGGTTGTGTGTAGATCAGGAGACTTGCGAAATGGGATATATGAAAGTGACTCTGTTGAGCTTGCCAAAGTGGCCTGCATTGGGAAGTTCGGATTATATGGATCTGGATTAAACCACCAATGTATATAGTAGATCTGAGCTGCTAATGAATAGAAATACCAATGTGGGAGTTCCAATCCCCCTTAAGCAACAGGAGCCTGCAGTTTGGCTTTAGCAAACCTAGGGGGCTTGTTTGCCCAGAGAAACGCTGTTTGGCCGTATCAAGAGAGGCAAAGAAGGAGCGGGGGATGGGAACAGGGGAATTGTGAAAGATGTAGAGGAATTTAGGGAGAAATATCATTTTTAGGAGATTAATTCTGCCCCAGGTAGAGATAGGTAGGTTAGCCCACACTTTCAGTTTATCTTTCATAGTGGAAAGGATTGGTTCAAGATTCGAGGGTATAAAGGCATCTAAATTCCTGTGTACCACAATGCCAAGGTATTTGAACAAGTCCACCCAGACTAGCGGGGTGGGAGGGAATAAGTCTGGGTTGATGTTGGTGTCAATAGAGAGTATGCTTGATTTTTCCCAATTGATTTTTAGCCCTGAGAATCGTACAAAGTGGTCCACTATACTCAGTACTGCCTGGAGGGAGTTACCTGGGTTATCTAGATATAACAATATGTCATCCGCATAGAGAGAGATGCATTCTTCCACTCTCACCAGGCGGAGTCCTGTAATGTTGGTTGCCTGTCAGACTAGGACTGCCAGAGGCTCCACTGCCAGGGCGAAAAGGAATGGTGATAATGGGCATCCCTGCCGAGTGCCTCTATGTAGGTTGAAAGCAGTCGATAGGTAGCCATTAGAGCTGACTCTCGCTACCGGTTATTTGTATAGTAGTGTCACCCATCTAATTTATTGGTACCCCAGGCCAAATCTCCTCAAGATTTCCCAAAGGTATGGCCATTCTACAGAGTCAAATGCTTTAGCCGCATCCAATGACACTACTACTCGTGACTCATGATTAGTATGTAGATATGTAGTTCCACGTGTAGATTTGTAAATAGTCTTCGGATATTCACATTGGTAGATCTATTGGGCATAAAACCAGTTTGGTCTGGTTCCACTATTTCCTCTATAATTTGCTTTAGTCTGTTAGCCAGGATCTTAGCAAACACCTTGGCATCTGTGTTTAGCAGGAGATAGGTCGATAGGACCTGCAGTTAAGAGGGTCCTTCCCTTCTTTTGGAATGACCACAATCACTGCCTCATTGAAGGAGGGAGGTGGTCTTCCTCAGTGGCATGTATTATAGTCTTATATAACCAGGGGGAGAGGATTTCGTTGGAGATTTTGTACCAATCTGAAGGAAGACCATCGGGACCAGGTGTTTTATTGGATTGAAGGGAGACTATTGCATCTTGCACTTCTACTAAGGTAATAGGGGCATTAAGGAGGGCATTTGCCTGTGGTGACAGTTGAGGAAATTGGATATCATCAAGGTAGTTTATTAATTGTTCTGATGAGTAGTTGACTTTGGTGGCATAAAGAGTTTGGTAGTAAGTTGCAAAAGTATCAGCTGTCTGAGAGGGGTTGGCTACCATGTAGCCTGAAGGGGTGATAATTTTGGGGATAGTGTTGGAGTTTGGGATTTGGAGAGGTATGCTAGAATTTTCCCATTCTTCTCCCCTTTGTCGAATGTTCTTTGTGAGGCATATAGCAACCTCTGTTGGGTCATTGTAACTCTAGTTTCTTCCAGTGCTATTTGTGCTACTCTAAAGGTATGGAGTGTATCTGGTCCCACATTTTTAATATAATTTTCCTCTGCCTCGGTCAGTGTTTTCTGTTTTTCCTCCAATGCCTGAGTGGCTTCCTTCCTAGCTCCTTTGATTGCTGAGGTAAGTGCTCCCCTTAGTGTGGCTTTACCTGCTTCCCACACAGTCCCCAGAGCTGCCGTTCTAGAATTAAGATCCCAAAATTCCCTGAGGGCTACCTCATTTGCTTCCTTAATATTAGGTTGTGTTAACCAAATTGGGCTAAGATGCCAGAGACGTTCTCTGGGTCCTGGGATAAGGTCTAGTTTTACTAGTAAGGGGGAATGATCAGACACAGCTCTAGGTAGGTACTCCACCGAGTTCACCCAGGGTAACACTTCCACAGAGGCTAGAGCGAGGTCAATTCTGGATAGGGTGTTATATGTAGCGGAGAAACAAGAGAATACACTTAAATCAGGATTTCTCCAGTGCCAGAGATCTGTGATGTTCATGGCCTGTGTCCAGAGAGAGAGTTGAGAGGTGGTTTGGGGGCTTGGGGTCAATCTGTCAAGCGAGGGGTTCAATAATGCATTGAAATCCCCTATTAGGAGCAATGGTGCTGGAGGGAAGCTTGCTAGTTTAGTCATTATATTATCCAATAATACACTATCAAAGGGGGGGGCATGTACACATTAGCTATGGTTAACAATTGGTTGGATATTGTGCACCCGATAAGCACATATCGTCCATAGTGGTCAGTAGCAATATCTATAAGTTCAAATTGTATACCTTTGCGGACCAAAATGGATATACCTCTGGCATGAGTAGAAAAGGTGGCATGATATGTATGTGCAACCCACGGCTTTTTAAGTGCCATCAATCTTTGGCCCACCAGGTGTGTTTCCTGTAGTAGAAGAACATCAGGTGTATACTTCTTGATATAGTCAAACATTAAGGCTCTTTTGAATTTGGAATTCAGCCCCCTGATGTTCCAGGAAAGAAACTTAAGTGGGCCCCCCATGGATAACATTTGTGAATTCTATTGTACAGGTGAGCTGTTGTAAAATACACATCACAGTACTATTTGTCATAATTCGGAGCAGAAACCAGAGCAGCCAAAATTAATCAACATAATGACAACATCCCCTAAAACCCTTCCCTCCCAACCTGACCCGATAACTTGGCAGGTATTGTTCCCAAAACATTGTAACTGGGGGAGTGGTTACCCAAGGACAGGTAACTTTTAAACTAGATAAGACAGGGGTAAGGTTTAAGCTTCCATAGTACCTAGAGAAAAAAAAAATCATATAGTCATAACAGGTTGATCCTCAGCTTCGCTTCGACAGCAAGACCCAACATAAGCAACGGAGCATTTTGAAAAGAGAGTCCCTTGTAGTTAAATGTCTCTTTGGTAGTGAAACACCATTATTTCCAGGAGCACGGCAAAAAAAAAAAAAAAAGGGCCTTACATAATAACCCCATATTCATGGCCTCCGACGTCCTAGTCCCTGTGTGGAAGGCAGATACCTATGTGTCTATGGATATTAATTATCCTGAATCAGCAGTGTCAGAATATGTAATTTCTGCTAGGGGGCCAGTAGCACTGGAGTAAATCAGAAAGACAAGAGGGTTCTGAGCTGACCCAACAATGTGAATACCACTATTAGTCCAGCCCTTCCAATAAGGTATTTAGGCAGTATATGGCTTAGCGCCATTAAATGTCTCTTAGGTAATAGAACACCTGTGGCTCCAAGAAACTATGAGGTCTTAGTCTATGGTGTTCTGCGAAACCAAGGGAGTATAGATAAGAGTGGTCTCACCTGTTGCAGCATCTGCTTGTATCATCTTCTCAGTTGGGGCGATTAGGGCTACCTCTGGGGGATGGATGTCCCTGTGTATCCAACCACTCATTCACCTCCTGAGCCAAGGTCATATTTCAGATTAGCCTCCCGGAGGCGACGCCTGACTGCCGTGAAGGTGCCCCGTTGTCTTTGAAGCTCTGCTGAGTAGTCTGGAAAGATGGATACTCTTTTTCCTTCCACCATGATGTCTGGGCTTTGTCTGTTAGCCTGTAGTATAGCATCTCGATCTCTGAAGTTCAGCAGTCGAATTAGGAAGGGTCTGGGCGGTGCTCCTAGTGGAGGACTCCGACCTGGCACGCGATGGGCTCATTCGACTGCATAGAAGGATGAGAAGGTGGCTGTGGGGACAATGTCCTTCAGCCATTTTTCCGCAAAGGTTACTGGGTCATTCCCTTCAGCTTTCTCGGGGAGCCCTACAATACGTACATTATTGCGTCATCCAGTTTATCGGTGCATGCTTTGAGCTTAGTTTCCATGCGTACAATTGCTGAAGGGATTGGAACGCATGTGTCTTCCAGACTCCAAATTCAGTTTTCGGTCTCACGCACTTCTCACGCATATTCTGGAGGTCAGCCCGGAGCAGCGAGAGATCAATTTTGACTTCTTCTATTTTGGTGGACAGTGATGTCCTACATTCCGTAATAGCGTCTAGCAGCAGTTGTGTTGCCGCCTCAGGCTGTGGTGTTGGGGAGCTTGTAGCTGCCATCTGCTGTCCTTTTGTGGGGAGCCAGATTGGGTTGGTTGCCTGGCAAATTGCTCAAGTTTGGATGCTGCGTCTGCCTTTAGTTTTTGTGTTTTGGTGCTTCTCATTTTATGGAGGATAGTATTTTATAATAGGTTCTGTGTGTGTTGCTGGAATAGGATCTTTGAGAAAGGATGTAGAATATGGTACATGGAGCTCTCACTGGGACCTTCTACATTTTTTCAGACCTCCAGACCTGTCTTGTCTCACAGGGTAATTTGGTTATGCTGGGTATGGAATTCTGCCTGAGTTTCTGTTCAATTGGGAGCCAGTTATCCCTTGCAAAGTGGCTGCATTGAAAGCTGAATTGTCACGGGTCAGATGAAATGGGTAGTACTGTTCCCCAGATACCCTCTGCTGCCCTGTGGTTGGTCTGGGCGCTTGGCCAGGAGTTTCCCCCAAATGTCCAGTAACTAGGCCTTCAGTTCTCCTCTCACCATCCCCTGGTGTGCCTGATGTTGCCCAACCCCCAATCTCCCCGGGTTTCTATTAGGTTCAATAGGATAATGCAGGGTCACTGTGGTGCAATGGAGATCTGTTGTTAAACTGTAGGGCCTGGTAGCCTTTTATATGGGCCCCTAGGGGATTGGGTCTCCAGGGGCTGTGAGGTAATCACTTTCACTGTCCTTTATTAGGGCTTTCTGCACCTAAGGCCAGTCTCCTCAAGTTGCTGCCCACAGTTGTAGGCCCCCAGTACCTCAATTGCAGGAGGGTGCGTGGAGCTGCTGGGGCCTGCCACTCTGCAGTTATGCGGCTGTAGTATCAGGTACCTAGGGGTTATAATGTGCTCACCCCGTTGCCCCTGTCAGGGATCCCATTGGTAGGCCGGGAGGTTGCTCCAGCAGGGCGCGCTTTGCGCCTGGATTCCGGTCAGGCCGCAGCTCGGGTGCCTGTCCTAGGCGAGTCCCCGGCTTCTAGCCTGGAAGTAGGCTGCACCCGGTTCTCCGGCTCTACTTTGGGTAGAGAGCCGCTTTCTTCCCCCATGAGGCAGCGATTGGCCCCCTTTATGTAGCGATGTGGGAAAGGAGTGATTAGGGGCCCCGATATCGCAGTTGGGCTATTCATTTTCCCCTGCACCCTAGGAGCTTTGTGTGGATGCGTCCGTCTCTCTACCCTGTCGGCCAGATCTTTTTAATTCCAAATAATGTAGTTCATTTTATTTTGCATAATTTTTTGTGTATTCACAGGAGGAGACAATTATGATATATTTGCACTGCATTAAACATCTTTTAATTGCAATATTTCATATTGCAAACTAAAACCATAAGATCAAATTAATGCTATACTCAAATAATTTTTAGTAGATGTAGACTAAAATATCTATGGTTGCTTCAATACAATTCATTGCCCTTTACACACTTTGTAATTCAATCTGATAAACCATCAGAGTTCTAATATTTTTACAGTCCAAATGAGATACCTTAAATGTCCATGTGTAAGGGTGCACACAATGACGTGGCCTATCAGATTCAAACCTTACTATGAGTTTACATTACAACTGTAATATGGTACCATAAATACATAATTTCTTCAAACGTGCTTATCTGTACTGTTTCCAGAGCTGTCTCTATGTTAAAATCCTGGCAGTGGTGCGTTCCTTTAAAGGGATCTGGCAGCTCAGCCCTTCTGAGGCACAAGGCCCCCAGATACTAAATAGACAATAAACAAAAGAACACATGGCAAGTGCCAACAGTGTAAATTATAAAAACCTTTAACATTTTTTATTCATTAAAATACTCACAAGTATGATTTTAAAAGAGCATATTAGGCATATAGCCTTTTCACCGGTGTGAAGGAAACAAGCTGCTGGATCATGTTACATTGCATGTGGACATTAAAGGGGACCTGTCACCCAAAAAAATATTCTAAATCCTATTTTACCATGTTAGCCAAGCAAAATAAACTTTAATTACACATATATAAATTATTTGAATCTTGTTTCCTTCGCTCTGGAAATTCAAAATTATAGCAAGCAGGCAGGCGCCATTTTGTAGACACTGTTATTAAGGCAAGCCTTGCATTATCTCAAAATCTTGTTTGTGCACCAGAATGGGGGACCTGATGTCCATTATGGTATGATATTACAGTTGTAATTAAATGGTAAAGAGAGAGGCAGAATGTGGGAAGGGCATTGACATCTAGTAAGTGCAGAATGGAAAGTGAAAGTAATTGCCTGCTCCCCTCTATACCTAAGGCATAGAGGAGGGGCAGGCAATATTTGATTGACAGATGAGATTTTTAAATAAGTTTACAACAGCTATGAATGCTTTCATAAAAAAAAAAGAATTTGGATTTCCTGTTTAATTTAAAAAGGACTTTTATTATACAGCCTTTTATGTCTGGGTGAAAGGTCCGCTTTAACATAGTAACATAGTAAGTTAGATTGAAAAAAGACACACGTCCATCAAGTTCAACCTTTTTACTTTTTTTAACCTGCCAGTTGATCCAGAGGAAGGCAAAAAACCCCATCTGAAGCCTCTCCAATTTACCTCAGAGGGGGAAAAATGGCAATCGGACTAGTCCCTGGATCAACCTGTACTATGAGCTATCTTCCATAACCCTGTATTCCTTCACTTGCTAAAAAGCCATCCAATACTTTCATAAAGCTATCTAATGTATCAGCCAGTACAACTGGTTCAGGGAGAGAATTCCACATCTTCACAGCTCTCATTGTAAAAAACCCCTTCCGAATATTTAGGCAGAACCTCTTTTCTTCTAATCGGAATGAGTGACCTTGTGTCAGCTGGAAAGACCTACTGGTAGTGGTAAATAAAGCATTCAAGAGATTATTATATGATCCCCTTATATATTTATACATAGTCATCATATCACCCCTTAAGCGCCTCTTCTCCAGCATGAACATCCAAAGTTTGGCCAGTCTTGGCCAGTCTTTCCTCATAACTAAGATTTTCCATACCTTTTACCAGCTTAGTTGCCCTTCTCTGCACCCTCTCTAATACAATAATTTCCTGTTTAGGTGATGGGGACTACAACTGTACAGCATATTCTAGATGGGGCCTTACCAGTGCTCTATAAAGTGGAAGAATGACCCCCACCTCCTGTAAATCTATGCCCCTTTTAATACAGCTCAATACCTTATTTGCCCTTGATGCTGCTGACTGACATTGCTTGCTACAGCCAAGTTTATCATCTACAAGGACTCCAAGGTCCTTTTACATAATGGATTTGCCTAGTGCAGTTCCATTAAGGGTATAAGTGGCTTGGATATTTTTAGATCCCAGGTGCATGACTTTACATTTATCAACATTGAATCTCATTTGCCACTTAGCTGCCCAGATTGCCAGTTTGTCAAGATCCTGTTGCAAGGATGCCACATCCTGGATGGAATTTATTGGGCTGGATAGTTTTGTGTCATCTGCAAACACTGATACATTACTTACAATACCCTCCCCTAAGTCATTAATGAACAAGTTAAATAAAAGTGGACCCAATACCGAGCCCTGAGGGACCCCATTAAGAACCTTACTCCAAGCAGAGGATGTACCATTAACAACCACCCTCTGTACACGATCCTGTAGCCAGTTTCCTATCCATGTGCAAACGGCTTCATTAAGCCCAACAGACCTTCCTTTAGAAAGCAGCCGTTTGTGGGGCACAGTATCAAACACTTTGGCAAAATCCAAATAGATCAGATCTACTGCCCTCCTTCTGTCCAGCATCCTACTTACCTCATCAGCAATTCAGCAATTGTAAATTACATTGGTATCACTTTCTTTCATGTACATACACTTCACACTTCCCACATTTCTTTTTTTTTTTCATTTTAAAGTTCCCTTTTCCTGAATGTTCTCTTGTGTTAGGGTATTCTTCAAGTGGTTACCTTTTGCAATTAAGTGCCGGGTCTGACCAGCAAGGTGCCCTAGGCAACTTGGCCGGTTGTGGCGCTGAATAGACGTGCACAAACAGTTCCACACAGCCAGCAGAGTGAGACAGGGGACCGGACTAGAGGTAGGAGGCAAAGAAGGTATGTGCCTACTCTGCCTCCCCCTAGTTCTGGCCCTGTTGCAATTATAGATTTGAGCGGGAGTGCTCTCTTATAAATCAATTTAGGTGGTTGCTGGTAAGCAGGGCCTAATAAAGGATCTGCTTGAAGGATACATCAATGTTTATGAACAATATTCCATATTTTCTTAGAATATTTATTAAATTATGTTACAAAAACTGCTGTGTGCATTCATTTATTATTAACTGGTCTCTGTTTTGTTTGTTTTTTTAGTTATCTGATCTTGTTATTCCCATAACTATATCATATGATTCACAATTCTAGTGTGGTACCCCTTTTCTGTAAACTGTTGTTTAAGATGCCCCCTTCAATCTTGCAGGATTCTATCTAAGTGCAATTCGTTTTGCTTCTGATCATTTGGCTTGGAACATTGTTAAGCCATTTTTTGACAACTATTATAATGTAAAAGCCTATTGACAGCCACTTCTTTATAATGCTTTCTAGTGATTGTAAGCTCATCTTTATAACAAATATTTCGATCTAAAATGTTGCTTTCTCTTTAGAGACATGGTATGTAAATTGTAATCCCATATCATTAGAATTAATTTTTGCATTCCTGTTATATCTCCTTTCCAAATTAGAAACTGATTGTCTATCAAATTGCCATAGGTGCAGAGACGCCACCACAAAGTCCTTGTCAGACAGATCCTCCTGGGGGGTGGAAACCCCACCCCGTGGCAGCCCCTTTAATCTAGAGGTAAAACTCCCCTTGAAATGAAAAGTAGTTATTGAACAACATAAACTGTACACAAGCCAAGCTAGAATCCCTCAACTGCTTTGTAAATTGAGTAGCTTTCTCCAAAAAATGTGAAACAGCTTTCCCCTGTGATCTTGCCTTCTCTGTCCTAAGTTCCTCCTGTTGTGAGTGTGTTCCTCCCTAATTTCCTCGTTTGACCCCTGGACTTTCTCACTGACTTTTGCTTCTCTACCACTTGACCATCAAATTTAAAGTGACAATGCCAGTGGAATTAGTGCCAACCTACTTACCATACTCAAAAGATATCAAAGCTCAACAGTAATTTCCATTAAGCAGGGTGTCAGGCATGCCCCCACAGACTCTCATGACAAACCTGTGCAGAACTCAAACGCAGTCAAACCCAAACAGACATAACATGCCAAAACTTCAAATCTGCCACCACCACGTTTAAGGGCACAAGCCCCTGATGTCTGCTGCACTCTGATGCTTACTAGAGGCTAATCACACTAAGCTTCTAACTGAGCACTATGACTCCAGTTAGTCATAGTTCTCAGTTAGAAGCATACAGGTCAAGTCAATCAACAGACAACACAAAGGATCAAGCAAACACACCTTTCCTTCTAACTAGCAAAAGGGGTTAAGTCACATTTATATACACACTTCCCTTTAGGTAAAAAGTTTGTTTAGAGCAGCAAAGACAAATGTATTACATTTTTTATTTAATAATCCAAATAGGACAGTGCATAAAATATAAAAAGATCAGGTACAAATTACATATAAGGCAGCAAACAGTTACAAAATAAAAAGAGATAAAAATACAGAAAACTACATACATCACCTACAGAAGGATCCTATAGGAGTCCTGTTATAGGGAATGGAAGAAAACAGGAAATTGTTTATACATACCGTAATTTCTGTTTCCTGGTCACTTTCATGGCAGCATTCACCACATGGGTTAATTCCCCCTGCTGGCCAGCGGACAGGACCTCCCTCTGATAGTTGAAAGTTCTGCTTCCTCCTCTCCCCTTCGTATAAAAGCTGTCCTCTATAGGGTGGGAAACTCCCTGGTGAATACTGCCATGAAAGTGACCAGGAAACAGAAATTACGGTATGTATAAACAATTTCCTGTTTTCCCTTAGTCACCATGGCCAGCACTCACCACATGGGAAATTCCAAAGCTCAAATCAAAGGGCGGGATACAATATGCTTTAACAGAACTTTTTAATCAGTAGAATACACTACAGACTGCAAAACTTTTCTCCCAAATTTAGCTTCTTGGGAAGACAAGACATCTCATTTGTAATGCTTTACAAATGTATTAAATGACGACCATCTTGCTGACTTGCAGATGCTTTCTGGCGACTCCCTGGCTTGTGCCGCCCAGGAACTTGCCAATGCCCTGGTAGAATGTGCCTTCCTACCTGCCACATTATATGTCTTTGCAATCGCTGCCACGATCCAGGAACTAATCATCCTTTTTGATGGAATTTGACTTTTCTGTATCCATTAGGAATTATGAACATTCGCTCTGACTGTCTCCAGGCTTCTGTTCTTTCCAAATACATTTTTATAGCTCTTACTAAATCCAGGGTGTGCCACACTTCTTCTTGTGCAGACCTAGAACTTGGGAAGAAGGAGGGCAGAATCACCTGCAAATCCATATAAAACTTCGAGATTACCTTCGGTAGGAATCCAAATGCAGGTTTGAGTACCACTCTATCCTCAAATATCACTGTATGTGGTTCAGATGCTGCCAAGGCTGATAGTTCTCTACTCTACAGGCTGATGTTATTGCCACCAAGAATACCACTTTCAATGTCAGATTCCAGACAGAGGACTTTTCTAATGGCTCAAATGGAGCCTCAGTAAAGATCTTTAGCATTAAGGGAAGATCCCACGGTGGCAAACAATTTCTTTTCATTGGTCTAACTCTTAACATGGCATTAAAGAATCTCTTTACCAATGGCTCTTCTGCACAAGTTTTCCCAGTTAGGGCTGAAATTGCCGACACATGGCCTCTCAGTGTGCTGAAATGTAACTTCTTCTCATATCCTGAGAATAAAAACTCTACTACCATTGTGGGTGATTGAAACAAAGGAACACCTTCCTTTTCCTTGACAAATTCCACAAATTTTTCCCACACTTTGTAGTATTGACTAGAAGTGCTAGCTTTTCTTGACTTCAGCAAAAAATCCACGACTTCATCCTTCAAAGAGAGACGTCTCAGTCTCTCCCTCTCAACCGCCAGGCCATCAAGGACAGATGATTTCCCCCTTGAATCTGAACTGATCCCTGCGACAGCCAACCTGGAAAATTCCGAATCCGTATTGGTTCCTCTATGGCTAACTTCCAGAGAAGAGGAAACCAAGGTCTCCTGGGCCAGAAGGGAATTACTACGATAGCTTCCGCTCTGTCTCTTTTTATTTTCTTCAATACTCTCCAGCTTAAGGGAAAAGGAGGAAAAACATAAATCAAGTTTCCTGACCAATTCTGTCTCAAACCATCTATTGCCCCTGCCTCCTTGCAGAAGAATCAAAGACATTTTCTGTTCTGTAGGGATGCCATCACATCTATGTCAGGTAGCCCCCATTTTTCCACAATTTCTCCAAAAATGTCTTTGTGTAAACTCCATTCAACCGGGTCTATTGTTGCCCGGCTGAGGAAGTCTGCTTTCCAGTTTTCTCTCCCTGGAAGATGTACTGCGGTTAACCCTTCTAACCCAATTTTCTGCCCACTGGAACAGTGGCTTCACTTCTTCCATCAGAGTTACACTTTTGGTGCCTCCCTGTTTCACTATATAGGCAACTGATGTGGTGTTGTCGGTCATGATCTTTACCTGTTTGTCTTTTAACAGGTGAGAAAAAGAAAAAAGGGATTGTTTTATGGCTCTTAATTCCAGAATGTTTGAAGACACGTCTTTTCCTTTCCAAGTGCCTTGTACAAATATCTCACCTATGTGGGCTCCCCAACCCACACTTGATGCATCGGTGGTCACTATTCTGGTTCCTCCAGAGGAATTCCTCTTGCCAGATTCTTTTGACTGCACCACCAGGCTAGGGTTATTTTTACCTGCTGTGGTACTTTTACTCTCTCTTGTAAGTGTAAGTGAGGCTGTTTGACCTTTCTTAGAAGGAAACTTTGTAAGGACCTCAAATGCCATCTTGCCAACCTCACTATTTGAATGGTCGCCGACATGGTTCCCAGTACCGTTAGGCATTGTTGCACGGATACTGATTTCAGTCTTCTGAAATCTTTTATTAGCCTGATCATTTTGTCCTGCCTTTCCACTGGCAGACTGACCAGATGTTGATCTGTTTGAAACAGAGCCTCTAGATACTGTAGGGCTTGGGTAGGAATCAGATTGCTCTTTTCTTGATTTATTATCCACCCATGGACTAGCAAAAATTCTTTTACTTGAGCAGTATAAACCTCGGCTTCTGAGCTTGAATTTGTTACCACCAGGATATCATCCAGATAATGGTATATAGCTAGTCCTTTTCTTAATTCCGCTATGAGTGTCACCAAAACCTTTGTAAACACTCGTGGGGACTTAGAAAGAACGAACAGCATCTGAACTGCACATGATGATTGTCCACCGAAAACCTCAGATATTTTCTGTGTTTTTGAGAAATCGGAATATGGAAATAAGCATCTTTTAAATCTATGCTTGTTACCCAATCCCCCACTGAGACTGCTTGCATAATGGATGTTAAAGATTCCATCTTGAATTTCCTTGTTTGCAGGAATTTGTTAAGATTCCTCATATCTAGTACCGGTCTCCATGCGCCTGACACTTTCTTCACTAGAAAAAGCCTTGAATAAAAGCCTTTGTATCTTTCCTGAGGATTTACGATTTCTATTGCCCTTGAGTTGAATAACTGCTTTAGATATTCTTGGACAATCTTCACCTTTGACTCTTCTTTGAAATTGGACTCTACGAAAAAATCTTTTCTGGGTACTGACTTGAATTCCAGGACAAACCCTGATTCTATAACCTTCTGTACCCATGCGTCTTGAATAGTCCTGGCCACCTTCATTGTTGACTGGAGGTAGAAGGGGCGGAAGAAAAAACTCCCGATCTCTTTAATTTTCCTCTAGAACTTGCACAACGTGATCTCCAAGAAGACTGCCTGGAGAACTCCCTATCGGGTTTGTACTGTCTGGAAGTTCTGAATAGGGATGTAGCGAACGTCGGAAAAAAAGTTCGCGAACATATTCGCGAACTTGCGCAAAAATGCGAGCGGTTCGCGAACGGTTCGCGAACCCCATAGACTTCAATGGGAAGGCGAACTTTAACATCTAGAAAAGACATTTCTGGCCAGAAAAATGATTTTAAAGTTGTTTAAAGGGTGCAACGACCTGGACAGTGGCATGCCAGAGGGGGATCAAGGGCAAAAATGTATCTGAAAAATCTGCCTGTGTAAAAGCAGTCCTTACAAGGACTACTGTTATTGCAGCAGTCAGCAGATGAGATCAGAAGCAGGACAGCTGCCCACTGCAGCTACATACAGAGCACTGCAGTAGAAGGTAGATTACTAGCCAGCAAAGCTACCTAAGCTTAAATGTCCCTCAAACCCCTGCAGACTTCTGTCCCTCCAATAACAGAGCAGTATCAAAACGATTACTAGCCAGCAAACTTTCAACTGTCCCTGAAATCACTAACAGGCAGCAGCTCTCTCCCTACACTATCTCTTCAGCACACACAGGCAGAGTGAAAAAACGCTGCAGGGCTTCGGTTTTTATAGGGAAGGGGAGTGGTCCAGGGGAGAGCTTCCTGATTGGCTGCCATGTACCTGCTGGTCTGGGGTGAGAGGGCAAAAAAAAGCGCCAACAATGGCGAACCCAAAATGGCGAACGTCGCGCGACGTTCGCGAACTTCCGGCGAGCGCGAACACCCGATGTTCGCGCGAACAAGTTCGCCGGCGAACAGTTCGCGACATCTCTAGTTCTGAATGATTTATCCTTAGCCTTACCGTAGCCGGAATTATAACAAGCCTTTTTGGGCTGGTTTCCTGAGGAAGAAACACACTCTTGCCCCCGGATACTTTCTTATTGATAGCATCCAGCTTCTCCCCAAATAACATATCTCCTTCAAATGGTAATTGACATAAGTTAGCCTTAGATGCTGTATCGGCTGCCCAAGACTTCAGCCATAGCGCTCTTCTGGCTGCCACTGACAACGCCATAGATCTAGTTGAAAAATAAACAAGATCAATTGAAGCTTCTGAAACAAATTCTGTTGCCATCTTACAATCCGATAACATTTCCAGCAGCTTTGGTCTTTTCACATTAGATGAAATTGCTTCACCTAATTCTGACAGACACACTTTCAATGCTCTAGACACTGATGTCAATGCCACGGCCGGCTTACAAGCTGCTCCTGCTGCTCCAAATGCTTTTCCATTCCATTTTCTTCTCCATTGGCTCTCTAAAAACCGCTGCATCATCCACTGGAAGAGTAGTTTTCTTAGCCAGCCTTAATACAGCTGCATCCACCTTTGGAGGGGAATCCCCGGATTCTGACTCCTGCGCATCAAAGGGATATTTTTTATTAAATTTTCCTGCTGTCTGTGCTCTTTTTTCTGTTTTCTTCCATTCTGTTGCAATAATCTCCTTTATAAATGAATGTACTGGAAAAAATACAGATTTTTTCTTTGAAGAGGGAAAAAGCTTATCTGCTGATGACATTTTCGCAGATTCTGTGGGAAAAGTCAAGGTTTGTCTCATCGCTTTTATTAATGGATCAATTATGGAAAGATCAAATGGGGATTCTTCTTCCGAATCAATTTCTCCTTCCTTTGATCCTCCTTGCGACAGGATGTCTGAGTCATCTGACAAACCTCCTTCAGATATATCTGACATAGGCTCCCCTTGTCTTGCATGATGTCTTGGCCTCTTTTTAGAGCCAGATACCTCCTGGAATCCTTGTATGACTGCTTGCTTAATAACTGAAGCTAAAGACTCCGCAAACAATTGGTTCTCCTGTGACAAAGATGGTCCAGGTTCCTTTTCTGGAGACTTGTCTTTCCTAGCATCTGTGGCAGGTAGGCTCTTTAGGGTGTGAAGCTTTTCCCGTACCAGGTTCCATTGGTAACTGTAACAGGTGCTCTATCCTTTCAGTGTGACTGATTTTGGAAATGGCACCCCACAGGAAGTGATCGATTTTTTAAATAGAGGCAGCAGCACTCTGGGTACCGCACTTGCTACAGAAATGGACCGGCTTCACAGCACTTACCTTGGCACACTCTCCCGAGCTTTCGACATTGCCTAACCCGACAAGCGGGAGGAATTAGCCCTGCTCTGGTCCTCCTAAGTGGCGCTTCAGACTGCCACTCTGCTCAGACGACCTTCCTGACCTGCAAGCGGGAGGAGGGTCCTGCTCCTGTAAGTAACTCATGCTAACTCCAAACCCGGGGAGCTCTTTTTAGGCTCTTACTGAACTCATAAAGAAAAAGAAATTTCCATTTTCTCTTCTCTTCTCCTCTCCCTGGCCCGGACAGGACAAAAAAGACGAAGGGGAGAGGAGGAAGCAGAACTTTGAACTATCAGGGGGAGGTCCTGTCCACTGGCCAGCAGGGGGAATTAACCCATGTGGTGAATGCTGGCCATGGTGACTAAGGGAAATAATGACATATACCTCCCGAAGCAGCTCTGTCCCCAAAGGCATATATCTTCCCAGTTGTCTGGACACTTGATATCCAGGTTGGAAAAAGATAGTTAAGCCCCCATCCAATGAGAAAGGTGTGGGGGGTCACCAATTTACAATCTATGTCCTGAAGACATAGATTTTTCAACCAGCTTAAACTATTTGTGGATGTACAGCAAAATTATGAGACCATGAATATCAGGTAGGAAATGGAATTCTCATTCCATAAAGACCAAACACTGCAGGACCAACACATATTCTGGCCATATCAGAATATTAGTAAAACTGGAAGGGATCATCAAAATGTGGGAGTGTTTGGACCCCTTGAGAAGTCCTAGCTATAAGGTAATTAATGGGTGTAATGATTTTTTATCTGTATTAGAGGATATTTATGTTATGAACATAAACTATATATCTTTAAATCTGCCCTGAGACAGACCAATCCACTGTAGTATAATATGATAATAATAATTGTGTTTTCAGTCCCAGAGCCAGACAGTCTGTCCTTATGTCATTTAGGGAGTATTTGTGAATTAACCCCTACTGTGATGTTTCCTCAGAATGTGGATTCTAGAAGGCTTATTTAATTGGGAAAAAGTAGAAAGCCGAACCCTTTCTATGCATACTGTTCCATCATGACACAGGGATATGCTCAAACTTGTCAATGAGATACCATGTTTACCATAAAAGGAATAAAAAGTACATACAGTGTCATAAATATATTGAGATATAAAATATAATATACAGACTGCTTACAAACATCCAGCAAATGGAACTCTACATGTTTTGTGTGATGACCGCCATGCTACCCAGGAACAGTGTACATACTGTAAATGAGCCAATTTTTTTTCTTTATAATGGGATTTTCCATATTCCAAATGCTGTAATTATTATTCGCACCAAACAAAGATAGATGTTAATACGCATGTCTGAATGATGCAGCATTAATCTCAAAGGAGTGACAAAGGCACTGCAATTAAACAACCCATACCCATACTTTGTTAGTTGCCTGCATAGTGCACCTCAAAAGAGCCAATAAAGATTTGTCTAAGTTATGCCCTAACCCTCCAATGATGGCTTACACCAGGGGACAAAACCTATGGGACTTGCTGGTGCTAACTGAGCCGGTGAAATGTTACCAAAAAAAACAGCAGATGTGGCTGATGTCCGGTAAATCGGGATGTTTCAGATGCACCAGTTGCACTTCCTGTAGATATATGTCACCTGGGGAGACTTTCCTTCATCCCCACACAGGACAAAATATCAAAATTAACACCGGATCACATATACTAACACATATGTTGTATATATGATTAACTGTCCCTGCGGTTTGGTTTATATAGGGAAGACAGATTTGACTTTGAGGATCCAAATGGATGGACATGGATCAGCTATTAGCACAGCGTTTAGAGATAATAAGACAGTAAAGTCAGTTGCAAAACATTATCTTGAGATGGGCCACAGGTTGCCTATATTTAGGTACATTGGCATTGATCATGTCCCAGAGCCAAGGAGAGGGGGAGATAGATCCCAATTGCTGTTACAGCATGAAACTGTCACGGCCGGCACCCTAAACCAGAACAAGTGCCAAGCACCCTGGTCTCGGCTCGGCTTCACCAGTAGTGTGACCACTGTTGGGCTTCAGGAGGAGCCCTCAGCTTACTTGGGTGCCACCTGGACTTAACGAGAGGTGCAAGGTGAGATGTTCTGGCTGGCGAAGGGGCACGGCTGTTTAGCAGAGTCTTTAGGCCAAAGGTCACGGTGCAAAGGTCAAGGCAAGCGGATGGTCAGACAGGCTGGGTCGAGGCAGGCGGATAACAGAATCGTCAGGCAGGCAATGGTCAAAACCGGGTATCAATCAGGCAGATGGGATCAGGCAAAGAGTGGTCAAAGTTCAGGCTGGGTCAATATGCAGAGTTCAGAGTAGTCAGAATACAGGCAGGGTCAAACACGGATAATCAAACAGATCTAGGTTCAGGCAACAGAAAGCACAAGACTACGAGCACCAGGATAACAATCCTATCACGGGCAATGATTACAAAAAAGACTGTCCCTTTAATACATTCAAATATCGCGCCATTGTGCGCTGACGTTATCACGCCAGCGCGCATGCGCCTATAAAATGCGGAAGTGTGCGCCGCGCGCACACTATGGAAGCCGGCACACAGAGAGAAGAGGAGCGGCGTAGCGGGCGTCCCCGCCGCACCACTAGACTACCAGGGACAGGTAATTTTATTACATTACCCCCCTCTCTAGGGGGGGGCCACTGGACCCCCAGGTTTCCCAGGAAACTTAGTGTGGAATTGCTTCCTGAGGCGGTCAGCCTTGATGTCTTCAACCGAGACCCAAGAGTTCTCCTCAGGACCAAAGCCCTTCCACCTAGTAAGGTATTGTAGCTTACCTCGCACCAGGCGGGAGTCGAGGAACTCTTGGATCTCATATTCAGGCTGTCCTTCAACTAACACTGGGGGAGGAATAGGCAAATGACAGACATTAGATTCAAGTTTTAAAAGGGAAACATGAAAGGAGTTAGAGATTTTGAAACTAGAAGGTAATTTTAGACGAACAGAGGAAGGGTTGATTATGGCAATGATGGGGTATGGACCAATGAACCTGGGACCAAGTTTGGGAGAGGGAACCTTCAGTTTAATATTCTTTGTAGATAACCATACCAAATCCCCCACCTTGTATTGAGGTGCCTCTCTACGGGATCTGTCAGCAGTTTTTTTCTGGGCCGAAGAAGCTGCGGACAGTGAGTTGTGGACCTGGGACCAAATTTTGGAAAAATGTTCTACAGAAATATTGGCACAAGAGAAACAGAGCCAGAAAAAGAAAAAGCCTTGGGATGTAATCCATTAACTACAAAAAAAGGAGATTCCCCAGAGGATGAATGAGAAGCATTATTATATGCAAATTCAGCCCAAGGCAACAGTTCAGACCAAGTAGACTGGTTATGAGACACATAACATCGAAGATATTGCTCAAGGGATTGGTTGACTCTTTCAGTTTGGCCATTTGTCTGGGGATGATAGGCAGAAGAAAAGGATAACTCTGTACCAACTAAAGAACAAAAAGCACGCCAAAATCTAGAAACAAACGGAACCCCTCTATCAGAAACAATATTTTCAGGAAAACCGTGTAACTTAAAAATATGAGTAATAAACAGGTCAGCCAGGGTTTTAGCAGAAGGAAGGTGAGGAAGAGGAATAAAATGAGTCATTTTACTGAACCTGTCTACCACCACCCAAATCACCGTTTTCCCTTGAGAAGAGGGCAAATCCACAATAAAATCCATGGAAATGTGGGACCATGGTTTTGCAGGGATGGGTAATGGATTTAGCAGACCCTGGGATACACTATGAGAGGATTTGGATCTTTGACAAATCGGACATGAATTAACAAAAGTTTTAGTATCCAACTTAAAGGAAGGCCACCAAACATGACGGGAAAGTGGAGAAATTGTCTTAGCAATACCTGGATGACTTGCTACCTTAGAGTCATGAACCTCCCTAAACACTTGTTCTCTAAGCTCCTCAGGTACGAACCATCTACCAGAAGGAGTTTTAGCAGGAGCAGAATACTGTAAAGGGGACAATAACGAAGAGAGGTCAGACTCCAAGGCTGCAACAATTATTTCCCTGGGAATGATGGGAGTACACTCACTAAGGTCAGAGGAAACTGCTTCAGAACTCCTAGAGAGTGCATCTGCCTTGACATTTTTTGATCCAGGACGAAAAGTTAAAGAAAAATTAAACCTTGAAAAGAATTCGGCCCATCTGGCTTGCCTAGGATTGAGGCGCTTAGCAGACTCTATATACAAAAGATTCTTATGGTCTGTATAAACTGTAACAGGATGTTTCGCACCTTCAAGAAGATGCCGCCATTCCTCAAAGGCCCACTTGACAGCCAACAATTCCCTGTTCCCAATATCAGAATTCACTTCTGCCGGTGAAAATTTTTTAGAGAAGAAGGCACAGGGATGCATTTTGTTGGTTGTCGGGTGCCTTTGAGAAAGGACTGCCCCAGCTCCTACTTCAGAGGCATCTACCTCCACAATAAATGGAAGAGAAGAATCGGGATAACGGAGGATAGGGGCCGAACTGAATTTTTTTTTTAGAATTTCAAAGGCTTGTACAGCATCTGGGGGCCATAAACTGGGATCAGCTCCCTTCTTGGTTAAATTGGTAATAGGAGCGACGAGAATGGAAAAATCTTTAATGAATTGACGATAGTAATTTGTGAAACCGAGAAACCTTTGAGTTGCACGTAACGAAAGGGGTTGGGTCCAGTCCAGGACTGCTCTGACCTTGCCTGGATCCATTTCTAGACCCTTGCTGGAAATTATAAACCCCAAAAACTGAACAGAAGCAACCTCAAAGGTACATTTCTCCAGTTTCGCATAGAGATTATTTTTTCTTAGCCTACGTAAGACCTCACAAACATGTTTACGATGTTCAGATAAATTGGAAGAAAAAAATGAAATATCGTCAAGGTAGACCACTACGAATATTCCCAACAGGTCCCGAAAAATGTCATTGATAAACTCCTGAAACACTGCAGGAGCTTTACAAAGACCAAACGGCATTACAAGATATTCGTAGTGGCCATCCCTGGTGCAGTCTTCCACTCGTCCCCTCTCTGATTCGAATTAGATTAAAAGCCCCCCTAAGATCAAGCTTGGTAAAAATCTTAGCAAATCTAATTTGATCAAAGAGTTCAGATATTAAGGGAAGGGGATAGCAGTTTTTAACAGTGATCTTGTTAAGTCCCCTGTAATCAATACAGGGACGAAGACCGCCATCCTTCTTCCCTACAAAAAAGAAGCCCTCCCCCGCAGGGGAATTAGAAGGTCTAATGAAACCCCTCTCCAGGTTTTCACTAATATACTCCTTCATTGCCTGGGCTTCGGGCAATGAAAGAGGATAGGTTCTACCCCGGGGAGGAGTTGACCCAGGAACCAGATCAATTGGGCAGTCATACTGCCGATGTGGGGGTAGAGTCTCGACTGCCTTTTTTGAAAACACATTGGAATATCCAGAGTAGACAGATGGTAACCCCTCTAGTATGGTAGTGGCCACTACCGAAGGCATACAAACACCCCCACACTGAGACCCCCACTGAGTAACCTCCCCAGGCAACCAATCAATAAGGGGGTTATGGACCTGGAGCCAAGGTAACCCCAATATAAGGGGGGAAGAAGCACATTCAAAAAGAAAATAGGCTATTTCCTCACAGTGGAGATTATTTATACACATAGAAAGAAACACAGTCTTACTAGAAATTTTACCTGACCCTAAGGGTCTCTTGTCCACCGCTAATATTTTCATGGGGACACTTAATGAGACGGAAGGAATATTATGTTTGGCTGCGAAGGCAGCATCCAAGAAATTACCCTCCACCCCCGAGTCCACAAAGGCGGACACCAAAACAGAGCCCGTAGGCCAGGTTAATTTGACCGGTAACAGAATCCTTGAGGCAGAATGGGGAGAGGAAACTCCTGTACCCAAATGGAGCTCCCCTTCTCCATTTAGGCTTGGGAGTTTCCCGGCCGCTTCTCTCCACCTCTCTTCCTTATTGTCCCCTTTACAGTCTTCTGCTCCTGCTGTAACTCCTTCTGGTAGATGGTTCTTACCTGAGGAGCTTAGAGAATGGCCCATTTAAATGGGATAGGTTTAATTGATTTTTTAATCTTGACAAAGGCTCTAGAAAGGAGCCAAAACGTTGATTAATAAACATGGAATACAAATTTAAATTCTAAAAAATCCCAGGAGTGCGCTGTCCATTTCTACGTCTTTATGCAATTTTCCTTGGGGTAATTGGACTTTTACACTGACGGTGTGCGGATCTGGTTAGTTATATAGTTATATTCTGAACTATATATACTACATTTGACTAAGCACCCACAATCAGATTTAGGAGTAAGAGTGCAGGTACTTTCCAATCACTATATCACTATATATATATATATATATATATATATATATATATATATATATATATATATATATATATATATATATATATATATATATATATATATATATATATATATATATATATAGTGATTGGAAAGTACCTGCACTCTTACTCCTAAATCTGATTGTGGGTGCTTAGTCAAATGTAGTATATATAGTTCAGAATGGACTAGCATTTGAAACAAACTATTTATTAAATCATCACTTGTGTATCGGCCCCTGTTGAGGCCTTCATCAATGATAAAGTGTAAGTGACAAAACAGTGATATTTATACACATACAAACACAACCCACTTTCCAAAAAGGCACAAAATGACGTCATCATAGGCAACTTATTGATGCAATTGGTGCAAACATGTCAGTCTGTATTACAAGTGCAAAAACATTTTCTAATTTCTCCACCAGATATTTCTCTGTGACATGGTGATGGATCAGTGCATAAAGTCCATTGTGAAATTAATCCCAGAAAAAATTGATACAAAAAATAAATACAAAAACTGATACTGATTGAAATAAGAGAAAATCTACTTAATGAAGAACACTTTTATGTTAAGAAGCAGCTAAGGACCAATTGGCCATTCAATCCCATAGGTGCGATGCAGTCTAACTCGTGGATCCAGAATGCCTCTTTTCAATAACATGTTGTCGTAATTGCCCCCTTGTGATCTTTTGGGGATTTGTTCAATGGGCATGCATCTAAACGTGGCTGGGCTATGATTGGCCTCTGCCCAATGTTTGGCGACAAGTTGTTGGGAAATGTCTTGTTTTTACCCTTTTCAGTTCTATCGGGATCTAAGGCTGCTTGTATGCTGGGTCTATGCATTGCAATGTGTTCAATCGCCTGATGGTTTTTCCACAATAAATGTGGACACATGGGCATTTGATGATGTATACCACCATTGAACTATTGCATGTCATTCTCTGACAAATGGTGTATCTCTTGCCTGTGTGTGGGTGTGTAAAATATGTGCCTTGTATTAAAGTGCTACACATAATGCAACCCATACATTTAAACACCCCTGGTCGTTCTGTTAGGTAATGTTGCATTTTAGGTTTCAGGTACTTGTTAACTGGATCCGATGGGTGTAAGATTCGTTCAAATTTCTCCCTCTCATATAACTAAATTTCTCATATAATAGACAATTATAAATTTACAAGGCAATTGCAACTCACGGAACATTTTGGGAGTAAAAGGGGCTCCATGGGTACAAATTAGTGATGGGCGAATTTGCGCCGTTTCGCTTCGCTGAAAAATAATCGAAATTCGCGAAACGGCGAAAAATTCGCGAAACGTCGCCGGCGTCTCGTTTTTGACGCCGGCGCCTGTTTTTGACGCCGGCGCCCGTTTTTTCGGAAAAATTTTTTTTGACGCCGGCGAATTTTTACAGCGAATTTTCGCTGGCGTTTCGCGAATTTATTCGCTCGGCGCGAATCGCGCAAAATTCGCCACAAATTCGCGCCTGGCGAATAAATTCGCCCATCACTAGTACAAATCCAAATATGGATAGAGCCACTAATAGTACCAGTATGTGTGTTAATATAACGGACAGTAACTTGGTGGATACATCTGGGGAATCTGTCCAAGATATAGGTTCCAACCCAAGTAAATTCAAACTAAAAAGCACTTATGACCCTATAAGTGCGAATGCATCCATCAAGACATTCAATCGCATGTTAAATATGGTCATGTCCACCATTATAACACAAAGCAAACCTGGAGGGGTAATCTTACAGCGGCTGAAAGGGAGGCTATTAAATCTCTGAAACAAAATAATGATATAATCAAGAGTGTGTGAATTATGGTTATTATAAGCAAGAGCTTTTATCCCAATTGTCAGATAAATCCAAGTATGAAAAACTAACTTATGACCCCACATTAAAATTCAATGATGAACTAAAAACTATATTAAAGATTGCCATGGGTAATGGGTGGATTACCAAGGAAATGTATGAATATTTTTTGCTATTACATCCAATTTGCCCAGTCATTTATGCGCTGCCCAAGATTCACAAAAATGCACAAAGACCACCAGGGCGGCAAATAATCTCATCTAATGGATCTCTTAATGAAGGCATAGCAGAATTTGTGGACTTTGTGTTACAACTATGTATACAAAATATTTATGGTTATTTACAGGACACTAATAACTTTGACAGTAATTGAAAGTATTGCTTTGTCATTGACACAGATTGTCTTGGTTACAATGGATGTACAGAGCCTCTATACTTGCATTCCACATGATATGGGTATAGAGGCAGTATGTGAGTTGGTCACCAACAATCCAATTTATACAGGAACCCCAGTAGAATTCATGCTCACTTTATTGAGGTTTATTTTGTACAAAAATTACTTCAAATTCGAGACTCAGTATTACATACAGGGCACTGGCACTGCGATGGGGTCAAAGGTGGCCCCAGCATATGCATATATGCATGAATTTGAAAACGATCACATTTTATGTCATCCATTATTTAGACACCATGGGGCATTCTAAACAAGATAGATCGATGATGTGTTTTTTCTGTGGATGGGCCCCGTTGGTGATCTGGATAATTTTGTGGAGCACTAAAACCTGCTGGACAGTCCTGTAAAGTTTACAGCTAAATATGATCTGCAAAGTATTTTTTGGATGTAAAAATATATAAAGATAAAGGCATTTTGCATACAAGTATATATACAAAGCCCACAGACAGAAACACACTGGTACACTACCAAAGCAACCACCCTAAACATCTGTTGAACTCGTTGCCCAAATCACAGATGTTGAGGGTGGTTAGAATTGACGCAACCAAAAGAGAGAATGATTTGGCCAACATGCACAGGAAATTTCTGGAGAGGGGATACCCAGAAAAATTAGACACCGAAAATTGGGCGTTTTCACTTAAACGTGAGGAAGTTTTGTGTGAGTAGACAAAGAACCCAACAGATAGAACTAAGGGTGTGAAAAATTATATCTACTATGTTAGCCAGTATGGTCCAAACAGTATGCTAGTGAAACAATGTGTAACAAAACATTGGCCAATTGTAAATGCTAATGAAGTGATGTCCAAAAGGTTATCTATAAAACCCATATTTAGTTATAAGAGAGTGAGAAATTTGAAAGAAATCTTAAGCCCATCAGATCCAGTTAACAAGTACCTGAAACCTAAAGTGCAACATTACCTAACAGAATGACCAGGGGTGTATAAATGTATGGGTTGCGTTATGTGTAGCACTTTAATACAAGGCACATAATAATAATTGCCCTAGAGAGCTTAATGAAATGTATTCTTTATCTTGCTACTTATGAACTTATTGGTCTTGATGAATTATGATATTTATGATGTTTTTGCTACTATGTCTTTTGGTTCCTTGGATGAAATGTGTTATTTATATTTTAGATATCTCAACAAGTAACTTCAAATTGTTTACACATAACACTGCACAGGGGTTTTTTTTTATTATGTTTAGAATAAGCTATTATGAATTGCAATGCTACATTCTTTATCCTGATGACGGTCCTTTGAAGATTGAAACGCACTGATGTACCATGTAATATTAAAGATGTACTAGAGGACATTTGTTTCCAGTTGCCATGAGTGTTTTCTTGGATTGGAATATATGCTGTATATATGATACTTATAGCACCCACAATATCTGAAAGACAAGCTAAACAAGGAGACTAATAAAAAAAAACTCTTGATGGACAGAAGATTAAAAATAATAAAAGGCAGCTAGATCAAGATGAATTTTCAGATCAATGGGAGTTAAACTGTTCAGTTTAAAAATCTAAAAAGTTTCACACAGTCTCATAAAACATTCACCAGCCTTGAGCTTGGAAGAGATCTGTACAAATCCCATGAAAACAAGACCACTGGGATTGCTATTACATTGCTCCTTAAAATGTTGGTGCACACTATGATATATACTTTATTGATTTTCATGTTGCATATTTGTCTGCAACTCTGGTGCCAAACGACCTGATGGTTCTGCCTACAGGTGAGATGCTGTATGTTGCATTTCACCTGCAGTTGGCAGTTCAATGTGGTGCAGCAGAAGCAGGGACAAAAAATGGCTGCATTAACTCATGTTTCTGTGCAGTGTAAAACCTAAAAAGCCACTGCATGGGAACACATGAACAAAAACCCATGTGTTAGGAAACTAATGGTGCTAAGTTAGACTGTTAGGTTAAAAAACTAAGGTTTGTTGAATTAAAGGGGTGGTTCACCTTCCAAACACTTTTTTCAATTCAGTTGTCTTTTGATTGTTCCCCAGAAATAAAGACTTTTTTCAATTACTTTCCATTATTTATTTTTTACGTTTTTTCCAAAATCGAAGTTTAAAGTTGAATGTCCCCGTCTCTGGTGTTTGAGTCTGGCAGCTCAGTAATTCAGGCGCAGACTCTAAACTGTTACAATTTTGCAACATTTAGTTGATACATTTCTCAGCAGCATCTCTGGAGTATTAGCAACTATTGTATCAATTCTAACAGCTTCCTGTACCAGAGATTCTGCTCAGCAGGGACAAAGATAAGAAATGTATCAACTAAATGTATCCATTTAGAACAGTTTACAGGATTGGCGACCCCCCCCCTCCCAGAGCTGCTTCAGAAAGAGAAAAATGACACTTTACACTTCAATATTAGAATAACCGTCACACATAGAAAATAGAAAGTCATTGGAAAAAGTCGTTATTTCTGGTGATCTATATGAAAACAACTAGTTGTTTAAAGGTGAGCAACCCCTTTAAAGCATATATGCCCTTGCTTTTATGGGTGTGTGATTTATTTGTCCCTAAAACACTTGTACACTGAAAAACTGTGTTTACAATATGTTCACATAAAAATGTGCTTGAATTGAAATCCATCCTTTTATACAAACATTGTAATTGTCTATTGTTGGTAAAGATATGTAAAATATTTTTCAGGAAATTACATGGAACTTAAGCCTTTGTAGGTTTTGTAGGAGGTTTTTCTAGATTATTCATGTATGGTTACTATTGGCATGCTTAGAATAAATTTGGCAGAGGTAACCCAACATCCACATCCACAGTCAAGCTGTACTAGTAAACCACAGCATGCAATAAGAAAAGGTATTTATCCTAAAGCAACTATATATAATAGGGGGTCATTTGCACCCTAGAAACAAGTGCAAGAGCACTAAGGGGGGCACATTGCATACCTTTGTGCTCATTCAAGAAGCATTTACATCATAGGCATTCATGCCAGTTGGTTACTCTGCAGCCCACTCCTGAATGCTAGATTCAGGCAGTGCTGTATTCATCAAGAAAGTACAGTGCACTGGACTTTGGTTGTGACCTGTGCTTGGCTAGTGCTGCTAAAATCCTAGAGAGCCTGAATACTCACACTTGCAAAGCTATTCTACTTGCAGCAGAATACCATAAACTTTAAGGTTATCAAAATGAAAAATGAGGCATTAGAAAAAAAATTTAAACAGCATCTGCATGGTTTCTTTAATATGAATACACATTAAAAGCCTTTAAACACACTTACTCATATTTAAACACAAGGGGGCAAATTCACTAAAGGGCATTTTTTTGCCATTGAACACTACGCTACACTTCGCACCAATTTGCCAGGCATAAATTTGTTACCACTACGCCAGTTCAATAAAATGCGAAGTTGCGACTCAGCAGCTGAACGCTGGCAAATTTTCGCTAGTGATAATTTGTCAGCACAAGCATTTCTTAATGATCTTTCGCTAGTGTTCAATTCTGCCTAGCGAAACTTTGTTAGTACTCTTAAGCCTATTACATTTTAAGAGTCAAAATGGAAAGGCATAAACAAACAATTATGTAAAACCTATTTGGGCCACCCGGGGTTAATCCACCAGCTAGAACACTAGAGCATGGGTTACACGCGACTTACACCCAGGGCAGGGCCTTCGCTAAGTGGAAGTGTTCCCTCTATGGTGTAGTGCAGGGATCCCCAACCTTTTGAACCCGTGAGCAACATTCAGAAGTAAAAGGAGTTTGGGGAGCAACACTACCATGAAAAATGTTCTTGGGGTGCCAAATAAGTGCTGTGATTGGCCATTTAGTAGCCCCTATGTGGATTGTCAACCGACATTGAGACTCTGTATGGCAGTGAACCTAGTTTTTATGCAACCAAAAGTTTCCTCCAAGCCTGGAATTCAAAAATAAGCACCTTCTTTGAGGCCACTGGGAGCAACATCCAAGGGGTTGGAGAGCAACATGTTGCTCACAGGCTACTGGTTGGGGACGACTGGTGTAGTGCAACTACATCCCCCCAGGCTACTGTGCACACAAAAACAACTTGGGCGCCACGAGGTTCTTAACGATCAGGAACGGTTTATTATGCCAAAAAGGACAAATGACCACAGGTTTCAGTACTCACGCAGGAGTTGAGGAAAACAGCATATTGAGAGTTCACACAGATCAAAGGCAGGCTCACACAGAGAGTACACAGGCAAATGCAGTACAACCTTTCCCTCCTGGAAGTTGTCAGGAAAGCAGCTTCTACCCTACAGTCCCTCATCACTGAGGGACAGAGCCACTGGGAAGCTACTCCCTTACTGCAAATCCTTGTTGGAGCTTCAGCTGCTCTTTCTCTCTATCCTATCTGCCTTTCTCTCCTAGAGAGACTATGACAAGTCTGCCCTAGTATATCGGTTCCTCATTCACGGGGTTACCTGGTGCCCAACTTGGACACATGCCTTCTTCTGGGCCTATTGCACTCAGTCCCCCTGAGCACATCCAGCTGGAATCACATCCAGAGGCAAAAGAGAAAGTGGCCACTCCCGGCACACACTATATAGGAGTGTGTCAGAGCAGTGTCATCAAATCTCTCAGCCTATCACAGTAAAGGTTATTTTGTAACAGGGATTCTACCCAATAACCCAAGGAAATGGTGAAAAGATTAACTCTATAGGGCCTGTATCCCTATAGGGCCCTACAATTACATTTAAAAATAACTTTAAAAACATGAGAGGAGCACTTTAATTAAAGGGTGCTGTGTATTAAAATACATGTCTCAGTTCTACATTGCTTGACCAGAGATGTATAAATCTGTGGAATTGCACAAGAGATCCCTTTGCACAACATGCATGTATTGGTAAACCCCAACTTTATCCAAAGAATTAACAAGTTTGCAGATGTTTTCTCTATACTAAGTCCTGCAGTTTATGTACTACCAAGACACCCCAATGATAGGTTAGTGTTCTTGAAATCTTGCACAATTTATGGTTTATTTGCAATGCTGGATGTCCTTAGAGAAAGCTTGTTTGTCCAAGAAGCAGATGTTGCCTTACTCTTAGGGGCAGATTTATCAAGGGTTGAAGTGAAAATTTGAAGTAAAATAATTCAAATTTCAAGCTATTTTAGTGTACTTCGACTAGGGAATATTCCAAATTAGATTCAAATTTGAAAAAATGTGAAAATTCGAATATCAATATTCATCATGTACTGAACATGTACCTACTGTTCCACCATCTAAAACTTGCCGAATTGCTGTTTTAGCTATGGGGGACCTCCTAGAACCTATATGGAGTCAATTGGTGGACTTTGAAAAATCAAAGTTTTTTTTAAAAAAAATACTTTGAATCGAATTCGATCTTTTTTGATTCAATGATCCAATACAGCCTATTCACCCGCAAAAAAATTGATTTTTTTTCAATAAATTTCGGTTGGTCTTTTTTTATTAGAATTTCGAAGTTATGGGAGTTCAAAAAAACTCCCATTATTTCGAAATTCGACCCTTGATAAATCTGCCCCTTAGACTGTGGGAAATTGCATTTATCTGCCTACACGATTATGAACTCTTGAAGTTTCCTTGGGTGTTTTCCAGTACTTGCCTGTGAAGTCTTATTTTCCTATTTCTTTGGACTTTAATTTTTTCATTCACATATACTGTAAATATATTTTCTCTGGTATTTGAAATATTCATGTTGCCATCCTTACTCAGAATTTTGAGTGTCAATATTAAAACTATTATTATTATTATTATTATTATTATTATTATTATTATTATTATTATTATTATTATTATTATTATGATATTTAAAACTAAAAGAAAAAATAATAATCAATATATTAAAATGAAGCTATGTATGAAAATATTTTTATCTGTACATTCTTCCAGAGTGACAGATACCAAACCCTCTGTGTACAATGAATATTATCACCTTTTGGCAGTAAACCAGTTAAGCTTCTACCTCCACTTGCAATCACGTTTGTTAAAGATTACACAAAGAATACCTGTCTACATCAAATCTAAACATTGTAATGCTATATCTGACTTTTCCAGATCACTTATTGTTTTCTATGTCTTTGTTACTTGCGCATAAACCAGATAACTAGAGGTTTCAGGCGATACAGACAGCCAGTAGATGATTGTTACATATAAACAGGTAATTCTTTTTGGTTTCTTCTAAACATTTAAAAAGCCTTACATTGCCTCCTAATGGCCCTTTCAATATTTGCACTTCATTAATATTTTCATTGAATTGTACATTTCGGTACACATCTCAGTATTGGTCCATTATAAGAATCCTATTTTCTTTCAATAAATGTTATAAATAAAAATTAATAACTGTTATGTATTTAAAAAGGAGAAAGTGCATTTAACTAGATAATTCAAGAAACTAAATTCCAAGATTTACTTATTTTGGCTTCCACATTACAGAAATCGTTTCTCTGATCTTTACTGAGAGATGTTCTGCAGCTAAAGCTCCTGGCATTTCTAGCAAGCTACAAAAATAATATTGAAACTAATATATTGTGCAATTGCATGCTATAGGGCTCATTCACAAATGCAGTGTGCAAAGTGCAATTTTGGGCGCAAGCTGACATGTTTTTACCCACAATGTTGTTTTCCACAATTATAGCGTAACTTCATCTGCTTAAACTACTTCAACTTCAGCTTGCTCAACTGCATTCTCAGCAATTTGAGTAACTTGGCTTCTGCTTTAGCTCAAAATAAATGCAATTACACTGAAAATCATAGGTGCCAGGATGTAGGTATTTTCTGTGTACAGCATCAAAATAATGTATGTGTGTGATTCTTTAGGCTCAAGTGGGAACCCTGGCGATGCAACCAACTTTTCTGTCGCAGTAGCCTTAGGGTACCCCAACATTAGTGGGTGCACTTGCAAATGATTCAACTGAACAGACTGGAGAAGTGCAAGTTCAAGTAGCAGCTTTATACACAAATACATATTAATGTCACTGATTTGTGCAACAACTACAGCAATTTTAGTGTTAACTGCAACTATGGTTATGGCTGTAAATGAGCCCTAATGTCTTTGTTGCTTACAGGGCCAGGACTAGGGGTATGCAGAGTAGGCACGTGCCTAGGGCGCAAAGCTGGAGGGGCACCAGGCACGCACCTTCTCTGCCTCTCCTATCCTCTAGTCCGTTCCCTGCTCTCGTTTTTTCGCGTATGCGCACTCGCGTATTGGGCCCTTTGCTCAGCCAGGCTGCCTAGGGTGCCTGCCCGCGTTGACCCGGCACTGGTTGCTTATCTGGTTGATTATCTTTTTTCTGATGGCCTTGACCATTGCAGTTTCTAACAGCAATGGAGGTGTACTTTTTTGAGTAATAACTATTAGACATATTCTTTTCGATTTATTTTACAGGTGTTGCTTGCCTGAGAGTAGTGTGGCAATATGGTTCTAATGGTAATATTCACACACAATGCTCAACAGAGTTTTATATAATTGTCAGTCTTTCAGTTCATGGCATCTATCCAGCAGCGAAACAAGACTGCGCAGCCGAAAAAAAAATCTGGAGGGGCCAGGTGCACAATACCTGCCACATGCTCGGGAGGGCGTGAGAGCAAGTCAATTTTAAGGAGAAGAGTGGTGGGGAGGGGGGATTTTAATACTGTAGAGAAAGCCAAGCCACTGCTATAGTTACACCACTGCATCTATCTTACCTTTCTAGGAGTCTGTAGTTTGTTATTAACGGCTCATTTGAAAATGCTTTGTCAAATTTACTTTGTTATTTCTATTAATGAATGAATGAAATGTTCTAATTTTGAAAGGAATAGTAACACCAACACATGAAATTATTTTAAGTAATTGAAATATAATGTACTGTTCTACACTGGTAAAACTGTTGTGTTTGCTTAAAAAACACTATATAGTTAGACATAAGCTGCTGTGTAGCCATTGAGGTAGCCATTCAAGCTGAAAAATGATAGGCTTGGCAGATTTACATAGTAGATATCATATAAATTGTGTACAGACAGAAAGATAAACAGGGATCAAATGTAATTTACAGGTCTCTATAGAACTACAGACTGAAAACACCTATGCCCCTGAAGAAGCCGCTGAGTCGGCGAAATGCATAAGGCAGCATAGGTGGACGGTGGTGAGAGTAGCTCCAACCGCTCCCAACGTAGATAGGCAGGTACGCCTGGAACAATGGAAGGGAGGGGGTTACAGTCCTGATTGGGGGTATACTTACCTAATAGAATCACTTTAGCGAATTTGGTCACATTGCAAGTTGACACGAGGCCAACCACTCGTCCACCTGGGCAATTTTATTTGAATGACTTTAAGGACACTGACTGACGTAATTGACGTAGTGTGTTTGTTTGTTCGTGGGAAGTGTGGCATACTAAGGGTGTGTGTAGTTTTTAACTAATAAGTTATTAAAAGCTATGTTTTAAGCTATGGGGGATGCGTCAAGTATTAAGCTATCACCAGCACTGTTGATAGCGGTCTGAACTGGGTTGCTGGGAGTTGTAGGGCGAGTGTTCAGGCTATCAGGACACTTGACTCTCACTTCTGTTGTTTTGGTGATTGTGATACATTGTATTCAACCTTGCAGACCAGCTATCAATTAAACATTGTTGCGCAGTGGATGCTAAATTTAGCAATGGGTATTTGTATACAGTAAAGATCATAGAGGCTGACTACTTTTGAACATCATATTACTATTTAGCAGCATGGTTAAAAATTGCAACTTGATAACTACAATAAAGATGAAGATGAGTAAGAATGTATGCAAACTAAATGTTGAAACATCCTTCTGTTGTAATGTAATCAGTGGATGATATGACTATAATGTAATGTACATGTTCCAGAGAAGCGCCCTTGGTACCTTTTGTTCTGTGTGCATTTGTTCTGACGTGTATGGTAGTCAGTGTATGGATGTATTATTCCCAAATTGTAAAGCATGTGTTAACAATTCATAAATTAATGATAACAGTTCTGTAGATAGAGGAAATGAATTGCAAAAAAATAATAATAATACTTGAATAGAAAAATCAAGCAAGATTGTATTCATACAAACTGTAAAACACCATATCAATCTTGCAGAATTGGAAGATTTATTTTTAGGACTCTGTTCTCAATAACCACATGTAAATAAAGAAGAAATCTTACATCTATGTAGCATATGTTGTTATGTCACCTTCTGGTCTTAAAGGGGTTGTTCACCTTCCAAACACTTTTTTCAGTTCTAATAAAAGAAAAAAGGTTTCGCGCTGAACTCAAATCCAAGTGGAGGCAGCTCTCAGTAGTGTAGAAGCCTCAGCTTCATACACACCAACCAGAAAATGTTTAAAAATAAAGAGAGCGCACAAGGGCAAACTCCACTATCACCAATGGTATACAGTAGTTGCAAGGTTTCAAAATCCTGTTACCACTTAGCAGGGAACGTGAGTAATACATTCCCTAGCAAACAAGTACACTTTAATAGGCCTTTTTTATACCTGTTAATTTTCTGAGTACATATTCTATTCGATTTATTTTTCATATCTTTGTGTCACTACTGTGTTTTTGCAGTGGTTGCTGGGATAAGTTCCTAGCAACCACTTGTAGCTCTATGAACTCTCATTGTTATAGTTGTATATACTTTTTGGTTGCCGGGATCAATTTATGGCAACGGTATGTGTTTTAAAGACGCTGCATACGCTGACACTCCTATTCCCTGATGAAGAGGGGCAGAGCCCATTGAAATGTATGGAAGTTAAGAGCAGTCAACGTCTTCTCATTTGATATTTCTACTGCTTGTAATTTTATCCACTTTGTTTTCATTCCACCTCTGCAAAAAGATTTATAGCGCTAAATAACAAAAAAATGAAAAAATCCTGTTTTTCACAGTATATGAATTTATACCAGAAAAATATTTAATTTTACTCATGAAAATCCAACTGATTTTGAAAACCTTATGTCTCTTGAAAGTGCCAATATCATATATGTATAGTTTTAGGGAGATTTATGACTCCCTTACTGAATTTTGAAAGCACTAAGGCAGAAATTGCATAATTTCCAAGGCCAAAAAATCCTGAAACAGTAGGTTTACCCCAGAAAGCCATATATTTTTGAAAAGTACACATTCTGCGGATTCCAAAATGGGTAACTATGTCTCTCTACTCCTAACCACCAAACATCAAAGCTTGTCTGAACATAGCGGTTTTTATAAAAATGTTTTAAAATTCTGAAAAATCACTTCAAAGGATTTTGCTGCTCCACATATCCCACACTTTATTAGGTACCAAGAAAAATCACCCTCAATATGATTGCAAGGGGTCCACTGAACAGTTTGATGCCCATTGTGCATAGGTTTATCAAAGTATCTGGCATTTAGAGACCCCAATATGAAGTTAGCGCATCCAAATTGTCCAGAACTTTACTTCAGCTACTGAAAAATCAACACATTGACTGCATTTTTTGTAGGGTAAAAACACAGAAATATAGGTTTACCCCCAAAACCATATATTTTTGGAAAGTAAACATTTTACCATATCTAAAATGGGTACCCATGCCTTTCTGCTGCAAACTACTGAGTCGCAAAGGCTTTCCCAAAATTGGCGGTTTTCGTGAAATACCTGAAAATTGTCTCAAAGCTTCAACTTTCCAGCATCGTATTGTCCACATATCATTACCAGCATAAAGCATCCTAAATATGAACATGGGGGGGGGGGGTCTACTAAACAGTTTGATGCCCAATATGCATCAAAACTAGGTGGCATACAGAGACCCCCCAAGTCCAAATAGTGGCTATGAATTTTCACATAGGACACTCTGGCTACCACAGTATATGCACCTGGCGGCTTGCGAAGTTGCTCTAGCGTCACTGCAGCAAGCAAAGTTACACTAGCGTTGGCTAATTTGCATACGGCGGGAAGTTAAAGTTAAATGGACGTATATGTTGCAGCAAATACATTACATAAGACCAGAGAACCTTAATAAAATAAACTAGAGTTGTTATATTGCCCTAAACATGTGCCCACTGTATAGTTTATGAGCCATATGTTATGAAATGTAGGGGGGAAACCAGGTACCCCCCAAAAAAATGACATCTATTGCAGCCTATTGCCCTGTAAAGGTCTGAGGTAGCGAAGGCAAGTCTGGCGCAAGAGGTAACATTCAGTCACATCTCAGTCTTAGTGAATTAGCGTAGTTACGTTCGTTCACCAGAGCGCAACTTCGTCTGGTGTTAGGGTGTGAAGTACCGCTAGAGTCTATGTCCTTCATTAGCGAAGTTACACCAGCACCCGATACTAAATCCACGAAGTTACGAAATGACCTCACAGTGGCAAATTTTCGCCAGCATTAGTCACTTCACCCTTTAGTAAATTTCTCCCTTGGTATATACGTATATTATGTGCCATGAGACCCCCTATGGGGTATGGAGACCCTAGAAAACCATATATTTTATGAAAGTACACATTCTGAAGAATTGAAAGCAGGTAATTACATCTTTCTACTGCAAAATACCAAACTGCAAAGTTATGCTAAACATAATGCTTTGTATGAAATTTCTGAAAATCATTACAAAGCTTACATTTTACCCCATTATATAACCCACATTTTATAACTTAACAGCCCTAGGCATCCTAAATATGAATGCCAGGGGTCTACTAGACAGGTTGATGCCCAATATGTATAGATTTACCAAACTATTACACAGATAGAGACCCCAAAATGGAGATATAGCAGACAAAATTTCCATGGGCAAAATGAAGTGACAAAGAACAGAGTGAAATGGTATAAAATCACTAAAATCCAACAAAAATCAATGCTTTTTTTTTCCACCTAGTGTAAAGAGTAGTGATGGGCGAATTTATTCGCCAGGCGCGAATTCGCGGCGAATTTGCGCGATTCGCGTCCAGCGAATAAATTCGCGTAACGCCCGCGAAAATTCGCCGAAAAAATTCGCCGTCAAAAACGGGCGCCGGCGTTGAAAAACGCGCGCCGGCGTCGAAAAAACGGGCGCCGGCGTCAAAAACGAGCCGCCGGCGCCGTTTCGCGAATTTTTCACCGTTTCGCGAATTTCGCGCGAAATTCGCGAATTTTTCGGCGAAGCGAAACGGCGCAAATTCGCCCATCACTAGTAAAGAGCAGTCAGAATCAAAGTTTGAATATTTTAGCATGGCCAAATAGGTTTTACGGACAGAAATAAGCGACCACCACCTATGCAAAGCTGAAAATGCAATAAAATGGTTAAACATGCAATAAAATGGCTAAATAAAGAAATTGCAATATAATAACCAAAATAACGTACAAAAGGTATTGCTCAGTGTAATTAGCGAATACGCTAATCGCAATAAAAAAATTTTCAGGCAAAACAACACATGATGCAATAAAATTGTGTAAGTATGTATACACTATGCAAATTGTGTGTTTTGGATGTGTGAAACCCCCCTGATCCCCAAAAAAAATGTATGTGAGTGTGTGTAAATGTAAGTATGTAATAGTGAAAAAATGTGTGTTTGTGTGTGTTACACTAACCTGGGGTGTGTAGGCTGCAGATCGTGTCCATGAAGGCTGGAGGGAGTTGCCTGATCGTTGGAGGAAGCAGGCGAGTCTTCATGCAGGCAGCAGGGACAAGTGGCTGCTCGCCTTCTGGGGCCCATGGGCGATCATACCTCAGGGGCCACTTCGCAACCCACTCTGCTTGTTACCTAGGGGCTTCTGAGCGAGCAGGGAGGGGAGAGCGTCTCTGAGCGAATCTACGTTCTGTGGCACTTCAAGGGTTAATGCATGATTGTATCTTCAATTGTTTTCTCACACACCGACTGAATGCGTTGCCATTGCTGAAACACTGAGGGATCAAATTTTATATTTAAAAGCGACTCTCAACGTTGTGCTTGTGAGTATATAGGCGGGAGGGGGAGCACTGATTACATGATACATATTACTCACATTTCCTGCTAAGTGGTATCAGGATTTTGAAACCTTGCAACTATACAAATGGTGATACATTACACTTCAGTTGTTTTCAGATTGTTCCCCAAGATATACTTTTTTAATTACTTTCCATTATTTATTTTTTATTGTTTATCCAAAATCTAAGTATAGTCTCTGTCTCTTGGTGTTTTAGTCTGGCAGCTCAGTAATTCAGGTGCTGTTACAATTTTGCAACATAAAAGTACTTTTTCGTTTATACTGTAAGGACTGACCACAGGTGTGTGGTTGGCAGGTAGGAGCCTATGTGCTGTATAACGAGGGTAATGCAGGAATGGAGCATGATAATACGAAGATGACATGTTATAAATGAAGATTATCATTAAAAATAAAGAACAATGTAGCAGGTTAAAAATAAACGAAAAAGTACTTTTACCAAGCCAGGGGTCAGAGGCAGGCGGCAAGTAATCAGAGTCCTTTAAACAGAGTTCTGGACAGGGAGCAAGCAAGGGAAATCCGGTAGGCAGGCCATGGTCAGGGGCAGGTTGCAGACAAAGGATAAACCAGGGAACAGGCCGAAGTCAGTACCAGGAGATCAGTCAAAAACAGGCAGGGCTCCGAACAAGGACTCAGATCAGGAATCAGGCAAGGAACAAAACAGGGAAAAAGCAGGACCAGCGTAACGGGCTGATTCTCTTGACATGTCTTGAGATGTCAAGAGAATCAGTATTGGCTAATAAGAAAAAAAGACACACAGACTGAAAGAATCCCTTTTGTTACGACTTTTCATGTGCATTCAAAAAAGGTAAGAAAGGTGATCAGAAAATATTGGCCGATACTGATGAATGACCCCTCTACGTCTAGGGTATTAAAGGAGTATCCCTTATTTGCCTATAAGAGAGGTAAAAATGTAAGAGACTTTTTGGTGCATACAGACATACAGCCCCCTAAAACAGCTAAACAAAGATTTTTGGGTAAACCAGTAGTGGGTACTTTCCCCTGCTTGTCGTGTCAGAACTGTAGTAGTGTGATAAAAGGAGATACAGTATTGCATCCAACACAAGGAACCAAGATTAAACTCAGGGGATATTACACCTGTATGTCGAAAAATGTAATTTACTACTTAAAATGCCCTTGTGGTAAGGGGTATGTAGGAAAAACCAACAGGATGATAAGATTGAGGTTGAACGAGCATCGTAGTTCCATCCGGAATGCACACTCTAAAATAACATCAGTGAGCCAATATTGGGCAGAATGTAAACACAATGTATCTCAATTACGCTGGCAAGTGCTGGAAGAAGTGAAAACAAGTTATACTAATTTAGATAAAAAATTACTCCAAAGAGAGTGCTTCTGGATTTGGAAACTTGACACATTATCCCCTAAGGGAATGAATGAAAATTGGGGTTTGAACTGTTTTTTATAGTGATACATTGTGTAACTTAAATTTAAGCAATTGATAAGAGTATGTGCTGCTTTGTAAACGTATCTCCAGACAACTGATAAGAACATTTTTTCTTGCAGCTATAGAGAAATGTAGAAACCAGCAAGGTGCCAATGATTTAGAGACATCCCCTGCTTATGCGTATCTTAGTCAGTGAGTAATTAACATTTAGAACATTTTATTGTCTATATGGATGTACATATGTGATATAATGGTTGTGGTACACAATTAAGAATTGAATTTATGTAACACTATGATAGCAAAAAATATTTTTTAAAAAAATGGATAAAGTATTTTTAAAAAAAAACTTTTTGATATATATTTAGAAAAAGTATTTATGTACGGATGAAGGGTTAAGAGTTTTAGCAAAATGTGAAGATTTAATGGCCACTGATAAAACAAAAGAAAGGACTATTCCCAAGAATCACCACTAGAAGTCACTGTGTCTAAACCTATAAATTTGTATAGTCTCTTTTATATATTATCACTGATGAAGGGCCATGCGGTCCCGAAACGTTTGATCTTGTGAACAGTGTGGAGAGCACCATGGAATAAAGTTTGGGATCACCCCGTTTGATGCATAAAAAGGTATCGGCTACTTTCATTGTCTGCCCTATATAAGCCCTGCTCTCTTCACTTGGCATGTTCACAGCTCTTGGTTTCTTTGCTCTAGCTCCTGTCTCCACCTTGTCTTGCTCCTTGCTCTAGTCCCACACCTTGGCCTGTTCCTGTTTCTAGATCTACTTGTGACCAGTTCTTCACCTGCTCGTTCCCACTCCCTCCAGTCACCAATTTTTTCACCTGCACCTTCCCTATCCTATTAATCTTGTTTATGATTCTTCACCTGCATCGTACATACCCTGTTAATCCCGTTCCAGATTCTTTGCCCACACCGTCCCTATTCTGTTAATTCTGTTCTCGATTCTTTGCCCACACAGTCCCTGTCCTGTTGATCCTGTTCTTTATTCTCGCATGCACCATCCCTTTCCCGTTAAACCTGTTCTCAAATCTTCACCCGCACCATCCATACCCTGTTAATCATATTTTCGAATTTTTGCCCGCATCATCCATACCCTGTTAATTCTGTTCCTGATTCTTTGCTCTGAACCATCCATATAATGTTAATCCTTTTTCTGATTCTTCGCATGCACAGTTCCTATCCAGTTAAACCTGTTTCGAAACTTCAGTCACTCCTTTGCTGTACTAATTATTTCACTCCTCGACTGAAGGGCTCACACCTTCCTTTCCATAGTATCCCTTACATAAAGTTTTCTATGCAAATAATGTTTAGACAATACTGTGAATGTTAAACAGCAAAGGGCTTGTCTGTTTGCTACAAAAGTTAGAAGTTACTTATTTTTGTGGGCAAACAGTAAACTGGGCAGTTAAGTTTCCAGTATTCTGTTTTTATTTGTAAATTCACCAATCATCCAGTAAATAAGCATGATGCCATGTTACTATAACTCCATGTTGATATACTGAGAGACAAAAGTATGAAAGAGTCTTCTGAGTAAATGTGTTGTTATTTTACAATGCTAATGTGTTTAACTGTGAGGTACACAATAACAAAAGTAAGGGTGGCAAAATAAGCCTTACAACCTCTTAGAATGTTTTTGTAGCTTTTTAACTCAAACTCCTTCTAAAGGAAACCAGGTTGTCTTGGGATTTACTGCAGCTTGGAATTGCTGCAGAAGTACAGAGCTCTACTGCAGCCTGCAACCATCAGCACTTTTGTGTGTCATTCAGATGCATAAGGGACAGGAGAGGGAATGTCTACAAACTGTGCAGCAAAGGTCCACTTTACAGCAAAGTAGATTTATTTTCCAAAAATTAAGGGGCCCATTTACTTAGCTCGAGTGAAGGAATAGAGGAAAAAAATTTCGAATTTGGAATTTTTTTTTGGCTACTTCGACCATGGAATGGGCTACTTCGACCTTCGACTTTGAATCGAACGTTTCGAACTAAAAATCGTTCGACTATTCGACCATTCGATAGTCGAAGTACTGTCTCTTTAAAAAATACTTCGACCCCCTAGTTCGCCACCTAAAACCTACCGAGGCCAATGTTAGCCTATGGGGAAGGTCACCATAGGCTTTTTAACAATTTATCTACATTTCTATTCTGCCTGAAATCTACACTCTACCTGTAACTACGCTAGTATGGGGTGTGGTATTGTAGCATAAGTGTGCAAGTGTGTAAGAAGAGAAAAAAATTTGTAACAGACCTATTTTTTTGTGAATAAAAATATGCCTTGAAATTAAATCAAAACTAACACATGTTAACTGTTATATTGCTTCTAAGAACTGATCCAGATCGCAATTTATTTTTTATCAGATCAGTAGTCTACTAATTATTTGCCTTGTCCTTTGTTTACATGATTATGATTATTGCTGTTATTAGCATTTAACCTCCTCCTGTTTCTATTTGCATTCAAAGTTCTACTCTGTGCTATCTCTCAACACCTCTTAGCTATTCTCATTAACTTCCCAGGTGTTATTTTCCTTTCTCTGAAAACTACCTCTGTTTCACATCACTAACATCCAATGCTTTCATCTTAATATGTTCTCCCTTGTGGCTCTTTTTTATATTCAGTTCTATCCTCACCCATTTTCAAATGCAGGCAGAAATAATTTCCCTTTGAAAGTTAGTATTACTGCAACATTTCCTCAAATGGGATAATCGCTTAATTCTATAACACTTTTTGATCAACCCTTTCATCTCCGTATGTCTTATGTACCAATTCATATTTTCTATTTTCCTATTTATTATACTGTTTCTTACTGTACACATTTTTAAAAAAAAATTGTCGCAAGACATATATTTTAGTATATGAGATGATTGTATTCAATCATTTGCTTTCTTGTACTAAAGTACACATGCAGCTTCCCTGTGATTAGCAGGCTAAGGAGAGTGGGAACTGTAGTTCACACAAAAAGCTGGAGAAATGTTAGATATATGTAATCTAGAACAAATGGGTACTAGAATTTGTATATGCATGAAGCACACTTTCATTTTGGGTACAGCTTATCTAGACACTTGCCACATCCATAACATGTCCATGTATACAGATGATTTTTACAAATTTTATAATCCAAATGAGTACTGAAACATGTCGTTCCACAGTGCACATGTCAATGATTTTATCAGTAAATATATTTCTAATGGGGATATTGACCTGAAATTTACACAAGATGTCGGTAACAATCCAAGTAATCCACACATACAAATAAATCAAAACAAATAAATCCATCGATTAAGTTAATGAATAATCAATAAAGTGGCAATGACACAAGGGAATGAGTATTGAACACACATACGGAAATATATTTAATACTTAGTAGAAAACACCTCCTGTATGGACATGCATTGCTCGTGTCTGATTTTGGCCGATTCTTCCACACAAACACTTTTTAAATCTTAAAAATTCAGTGGGCCTCTTCTATGAACTCTGATCAGTTCTTTTCATAGATTTTCAATTGGAGTCAAGTTGGGTAATCGGGGCCAATCAAGCAGCTTTATTTTCTTTCTCTGAAACCAATTGAACGTTTCCTTGGCTGTGTGTTTGGGATAATAGTTTTGCTGAAATACCCACACTAATTTCATCTTCAGCATCCTGGTAGATGGCTGCAGATTCTTATCAAGAATGTCCCAGGATATTTCTCCATTCATCCTTCTTTCAATTATATGAAGTCTGCCAGTACCATATGCTGAAAACAGCCCCACACCATGATGTTCCCACTTCCAAACTTCACTGTTGGTATCGTGTTTTGGGGGTGATGTGCTGTGCCATTTCTCCGCCAAACATGGTGTGTGCAATGACATCCAGTTAGTTCATTTTTTTTCTCATCTGACCAGACTATATTCTTGAAGAATTTCATTGGCTTGTCCAAATGTTGTGCAGCAAACTTTAAATGAGCTTCAATGTCCTTTTTTTACAGCAAAGGAGTCTTGCATGGTGAGCGTGCATAAAAGCCATGTTGGTTGAGTTCATTACGTATTGTTTTCTTTAAAACAACTGTACCTGCTAATCCAAGGTCTTTCTGAAGCTCTCCACAAGTGATCCTTCTCTCTTGAATATCTCTACTGATTATTATTTTGTTTCCTCTGCCAGAAATCTTACAAGGAGCACCTGGTCATGGATGGTTTAGGGTGAAATTATGTTCTTTTCACTTCTGGATTGTGACCCAAACGGTGCTTCCTGGAACATTCAGAAGTTTAGAAATATGTCTAAAAATATGTCAATCCAAAGTCTAAGTGGGAAGAGCAATGGCATACTTTGAACTTAGTGCGGGCAGTGTCTCACTCTATTTACTGCACAAGAGGTTGGCGCAAGTCGGACAGACTTTTCATAATACCAAGAAGCCCAAGGAAGGGTCAGGCTCCTTCTAAAGTATCAATTGGAAGATAGATAATTATGTGTATTGTGATGTCTTATCAGTTAGCTGGCAGGGAGGTGCCCAGAGACCTTATGGATCACTGAAGGAAGGCTGTTGCTACATCCTGGGTGACGGAAGCCAGGCCCCCTGCCTGAGGCGATCTGCAAAGCAGCCAGATGGTCATCAGCTTCAACCTTTGTACGACACTATAAATTGGACATACTGCATTCCCAAGAAGCTAGATTTGGGATAAAGGTTCTTCAGTCTGTTATTCAGTAAAGAGTGTGATTAAAAAGTTTATGCAGCATATTGTTGTAGTCCCGCCTTTCTTTTGCTTTGGGAAATCTCATGTTGGTGAGTGGCTGCCATGGTGACTTGGGAAAGATAGAAATTGTTTCTACTCACCGTAATTTCTATTTCCAAGTCACTCTCATGGCAGCATTAACCACCCTCTCACCCTTCAATTTCTTGTTACTAGACTGTGGGAGGTATAGGAGGAGAGAGCTTTATAATAATGTTTTATTTTCTTGTCCAATGCTGCCATTAGAGTAACTTGGAAATAGAAATTACGGTGAGTAGAAACAATTTCTATCTGTATAGACTTATTTGTTTTGATTTTTTTATATGTGTGGATTACTTGGGTTGTTACTTACATGTGGTATACATTTCATGTCAATAGCTCCATTAGAAATATATTTACTGAGAAAAATATTGATTTGTTTAACACTTGTTTTTACTGCTGTATATACGGCTGCATTATGCAACTGTGTCCTATACTCCTGCCTTGTTCCTGAACAATTTGCTTGATTGCTATGGTTTCTAAACCTATATATATTGGACTCTGCTTCTGCCTGTCCTGATCTTCGCTTGTATATTGAATTTGGCTACTGCCTGCTGCCTGCCCTGACCTCTGTTTTGTGCTCAGGACTCATTTCATCAATTCACCATGAGTGAGTTTTACACTTGCTCACTCACTGCCTCATTTACAACTATTATCCAGCATACGGACTCCATAATCTACACTCAACCAGTTCTACCTGACACAAATTTAAGGGCACTTTCCTCAAAAAAAAAGCTTTTGCCATTAGAAATAAGCTTTTTGCAATAAGAAATGTTTTAACAGAAATGTAGTGTTTTGTCTGATTAGTCACCATTTTAGATTCTTAGTTTTGGATTATATGTGGCAATAACTGTTTTTTATTCTTATCATATTCTGGTTTGGGGTATTTTATAAAGGATATTCTTTTGATATTATGAAGCACTGGAAGGGAGATAGCACAAGGCTTTATCTGCATCAGAACATTTATAGCTTTAGTAACCAGTTAATGTGATTGGTATTCATTGAGTATCATTGCAGAGAGTTTCTAGCAACTTCCATAAGAATAAATCAACTGAAAGAATCGCTTTGCAGTTGAGCCTGTTTTGTAGCTAGATATTACTTCTAACTGCTGTTTAATCGCTTAGTGATCTTTAATTTAACAAGCAGGCTGTTGCTAACAAAATCTTTTCTGTATATAACTGCAAATGAACAATAATAGATTATAAACAATACTCAAATTCATATACATCCATTTGAAATATTTATGGAATACTTTTCAAGATAATGCATTTTTATAAAAGAAACATTCAGGTTGCCATACCTTAATCAAATGTAGGAAGGCAAGCTGCCATTGCAGTACAGAGTGTACTCCAGTATGGGGACACATGGTAAAGGGGGACCCATGTTAAAGGGTGCTCCAGAGACAAAAAAGTGCCATATGTTTTCTGCAAAGGGGTAGGGCTTTAGGGTAAGTTGGTGAGACGTGGGCAAATCAAATGCTGGGGCATTTTCAGGAGTGTGGCCTTGCATCCCGATAACATTTTTTTAAAGGAGCAGGAAAGTTGTTTCACACTTGGGGGTGCCAAAAGTTAGGCACCCCAAGTGAATGCATTTACTTACCTGAAACCCTGGGCCAGTGCTCCTATCAGCAGAAAACTGCACCGGCCCGGGGTTATTCCAGTGGCACCATGGAGTGATCCTCTTCCGGCTTCTTATTGCTATTTAAGTGAAAATCCAAACTTTAACTAAAAAGCCGGCTATTTCATTCTACTACACATGCATCTCCCCTGGGAAATTTAAGAAAGAAGAAGCCAGAAGGGGATCAATCTGTGGTGCTCGCTGGAATAATCCTGGGTTTCAGGTAAGTAAATACATTCACTTGGGGGTGCATAATGACTTTCCTTCTCCTTTAAGGGGAGCCCCAATTTATTTGTTCCTAGATTTGGTGTGGACTCTGCTAACTTAGTAGCATGTTGTTTAAATTTTATTTGCTGAGATATCTGTGGAGGATAACACTTTTTTTCTTTCTTACTTTCTTTCTTTTCTACCTTTGCTGGCAGGCACAAATAAAAAAAATCTCCTTCCTGATCTCTTTTGATTGTTTCTCATATTTGTCCTACACAATTCTCAGTGATTAAACATATTTTTTCAAGTTCTCAACATGGCAGAAACAAGGTAAAAAACCATATGGAAACCTGCTACTTGTAGATCTGAAATGTTGAAGCATTTAAACATTAGTTGTTTCCCTTAAGCACTAAACTTTTAACTTGCCATTACAACACATTTTCAATATAAGTGCAAACTTTACACATTTAAAATAGTTTTTACCTGAGTTTTCCAAACAGATTGTTCAGTTTGGTAAAACACAAAGGTGTGTCCTAACGATTAGCAACTGTATACAGGTATAAGCATAGCTGGTAACAAACTTTGTTTAAATTAATTTTCTTTACCTTTTCTGTTGTAATCTGCACAGATTATTATGTATTGTACATGTACTTGTAATAAATGTTAATTATTGTGGAAATTAATATTTGTTTGATTTTATAACGTGTAATGACATTGAAATGCAGAGCATGCTGGGAACTTTGGCTATAAAAGGCCATTTCCAGTCAGCAAGAGTCGGCCTGGTTTTGGCTCTCAACTAGGAAAGACTGCTGTAATGCCATGCTTTATTGAGCTGTGTAACACTTTTTTCTTCTGCCTTAAAGAAATAAAGCCACATTTTTCTTTGCCAAGCAAGCTTTAGCAAACTCTGTAACAGGACCCACACGACAGGGCCTGATTTTGGAAGCACAACGTTTTTCTTCTAATAGAGAATGGTTTGCACATGTAAGAAACTTGAGCATGCCATGCAAATCCACCTGGAGCCCTATTCCAGAGAGCCCCATACTCGCTGTGTTCTAAACAAAAGGTTTAGAGTGTACCTATAAGAGGAAAATTAGATTACTCACTGGAGCTGTAAGCCAACTGAGCCAGCACTCTGGCTGGGGGAAACAATACAAATTTTGTGCAAAACATGCTTGTAGAAAATGCTATGCCCCCTATATCAGGAGGGAACTTGATGTGTGGGTGACCATTTTGGGACACAAGCATGCAAAAGAGTCTTAGGGGTCTATTAATCATGCTGTATAAAAAGTAGAGTAAAACATTACTGGTGATGTTGTTCATAGCAACCAATCAGCTCTTTGCTTTTGTTTTTTTGTTTTTATCTAATTGCTGATTGGTTGCTCTGGGCAACATCACCGGTAATTCTTCACTCCACTTTTTATATAGCATGATTAATAGGCCCCTTAGTGTCCTAGCTTTCTCATTATGCACATGCGTGTGATGTTACGCATAAGGTTCTCTCATTAATCGATTAGGTGTGAACAAATATGGAGGGAACCATCACAAAACAATGGCTCAAGGTAAAAGGGCATTTGTTACTAATACATTACAATTTGGTTAGATTCTTAAACCCTTTCCCTGCCAGCCGTTTGGCCTAGGTACGAACATCTACTGCCAAGCCGTTTTTAGACATTTTGTACTTTTTCATTTTGAGGGCTTTTCCTGGGGTGGTCTTTTAGTTTACCCAGGAAACCAATACATTGTTTTTTTTCAGGACAACCTGAACTTTAAAAATATGCAAGAATTTTGGTGTAATTCTACTTCTGTAAAAAAAATATAGGCTTCGAAGTGTCTAATAAAATGAAAAAAATCATGTTTCACAAAGAACAATCAATATATCAGAAACATCATTTAATTTATGTACAGCTGATTTGGAAAGGTCTATGTCTCCTGAACACGGCAATACGAAATATGTATAGTTTTATGGAGATTTTTCACTTGTATAGATCAAAATCTACAAGCAGTACACTACCAAATTTCCCAAGCACCGTTCCCCAAACGGCACACTTCTCATTTCAAGGCCAAACATTCAACTAACAGTAGGTTTACTCTAGAAAACTACCCATTATTAGAAAGAACAGATTCTGGTTAATCAAAAATGGGTAAATATATCTATGTACTCCAAACTACCAAGTTGCAATTGTTTCCTAAAGTTATAATATTTTATAGAAATTGGTGGATTTTTTGAAAAAAGACCTCAAAGCTTCCACTCTACAGCATTATATCTCCCACACATCATTAGGTATGTAAATGTAAAAACCCCAAATATGAAAGCCTGGGGTCCATTGAACAGTTTGATGCCCAATATGTATAGGTTTAAGTAAGCATGTGGTATATAGGGACCTCAAAATGTAGACAGCCCATTTGAGCTATCAATTCTGCAATTCCAGATACTGCAAAATCAACACATTTACATACTTTGGGGGGTGGCAAAGGTAGAAAAAAAGTAGTTTCACCCCAGAAAACCATATATTTTTGGAAAGAACGCATTCCCTTGAATCCAAATTGGGTATGCATGTCTTTCTACTCCAAAGCACCAGGCCATAAACCCTTCCTAAATTTGGCAATTTTGGTGACATTTTCTAAAATCACCTCAAAACTTCCACCCTGCAGCATCCTATTTCCCACATACTATTGGGTATCAAGATAAATTACCCCAATTATGAAAGCCTGGAGTCCTCTGAACAGTTTGATGCCCAATATGTATAGGTGTACCCAAGCACGTGGCATATAGGGGCCCCAAAATGAAGACCCCCCATATGGTCTGTGTAATAAAAACTACATACCCTGGTGGTCTAGCGGGCCGGCGGGGACGCCCGCCATGCCGGTCTTCTCTCCATGATGCGCTGTGAACTAAGGAGGCGCGCGGCGCGCCTCTGCTATTTTTATAGGCGCAGGCGAAGCACTCTGGGTATTTAAAGGGCCATTACCTTGGATACTTTGCCCGTGATAGGACTAGTTTTCCTAATGCCTTTTGAGCCTTGTGCATCTGATTCCTGTTTGTTATTGATCTCCTGTTGTGACCCTGCCTGTTTTTGACCATCCTGATATCCGTACGCCAACCCAGCCTGTATTGTGACTACTCCTTCTGCCTGATCCTATTCTGATTGATTTCCCGGTTTGACCCTTTGCCTGCCTGACGATCCTAGTTTTCTGCCTGCCTCGACCCAGCCTGCCTGACTACGATTCTGCCTTATCCTGTTGTACTGCGACCTTCGGCCTAACTGACTTTTAACTGTCGTGCCCCTTTGCTTGCCAGAACTCCTCGCCTTGCTCCTCTCGAAAAGTCTAGGTGGCATCTGAGTACGCTGAGGGCGCCTCCCGAAGCCAAAGGCGGTCACACTACTGGTGAAGCCGAGCCGAGACCAGGGAGCTTGGCATTAGTTCTGGTTTAGGGTGCCGACCGTGACAGTCTGTCATTTCAGGTGCTGCAAAATCAACACATTTACATTGTTTTTGGGGGGGGGAGCAAACGTAGAAAAAAGTACGTTCACCCCAGAAAACCATATATATTAGGAAAGTACACATTCTCCCAAATCCAAATTGGGTATGCATGTCTTTCTACTCCAAAGCACCAAGCCACAAACCTTTCCTACATTTTTGCAATTTTGGTGACATTTTCAAAAATCACCTCAAAACTTCCACCCTGCAGCATCGTATTTCCCACATACTATTGGATATCACAATAAATCACCCCAAATATATAAGCCTGGGGTCCCCTGGACAGTTTGATGCCCAATATGTATAGGTTTACCTAAGCACGTGGCATATAGCGGCCCCAAAATTAAGACCCCCATATGGTCTGTCATTTCAGGTACTGCAAAATCAACACATTTACATAGATTTGGGGAGGGGGGGGGTAAAGGTAGAAGAAAGTATGTTCTCCCCAGAAAACCATATATATTAGGAAAGTACACATTCTCCAAAATCCAAATTGGGTATGCATGTCTTTCTACTCCAAAGCACCAAGCCACAAACCTTTCCTACATTTTTGCAATTTTGGTGACATTTTCAAAAATCACCTCAAAACTTCCACCCTGCAGCATCGTATTTCCCACATACTATTGGATATCACAATAAATCACCCCAAATATATAAGCCTGGGGTCCCCTGGACAGTTTGATGCCCAATATGTATAGGTTTACCTAAGCACGTGGCATATAGCGGCCCCAAAATTAAGACCCCCATATGGTCTGTCATTTCAGGTACTGCAAAATCAACACATTTACATAGATTTGGGGAGGGGGGGGCAAAGGTAGAAGAAAGTATGTTCTCCCCAGAAAAACATATATTTTCGGAAAGTACACAATCCCACAAATTCAAATTGCGTATGCGTGTCTTTGTCCTCCAAAGTACCAAGCCGCAAACCTTTCCTAAATTTGGTGATTTTGGTGACATTTTCCAAAAATCACCTCAAAATTTCCACCCTGCAGTATCGTATTTCCCACATACTTTTAGGTATCAAGACAAATCACCACAAATATGAAAGCCTAGGGTCCTCTGAACAGTTTGATGCCCAATATGTATAGGTGTACCCAAGCATTTCAGGTACTGCAAAATCAACACATTTACATAGTCATGGGGAGGGGGCAAAGGTAGAAAAAAGCACGGTTACCCCAAAAAACCATATATTTTTGGAAAGTACACATTCCCCCGAATCCAAATTGGGTATGCATGTCTTTCTACTCAAAAGCACCAACCCGCAACCGTTTTTACATTTCTGAAAATCGCCTAAAAATATTGCAATTTTATTGCATTTATCTCACCCAATTTCTTACATACAATTGTGAAACACCATAAATATTGATGCCAAGGCTCTACTGAACAGTTTAATGCCCAATATGCATGGATATACCAAGGCAGCTGGCATGTGCGGACCCCAAATTAAAATAATGCATATGAGTTTTCTCTGCTGCCGATTCGCCTTCTGTGAACATAGACCCTTGGCTTTATTTATATGCCTCAAGACCCATCTAAAAAAAACATATATTTTTGGAAAGTACACATTCTAATGAATCCAACAAAGATAAAGATGTCTTTCTACACCAAACTGCAAAGCTTTTCTAAACATAGAGGTTTATACAACATTTCTGAAAATCACCTAAAAATGTTGCAGTTTGCCGCATTTATCGCACACAATGCTTTACATACAAAGAAAAATCACCCTAAATAAGACATCAGAGGTCTACTGAATAGTTTGATGTCCAATGTGCACTTCTAAAAGTTGTGTGTAAATACATGTACAGTAAATAAGTGTACAAAAGGGAGGAAGTGTGCTAAAATAAAAAAATAAAAAATACCAATCTTTAATAAAATGTGTGTAAGTGTGTAAATGTACTGTAAGTGTGTGTAAGTGGATGTAAGCATGTAAAAAACGTGCACTTACCATTTTTATAGCAGGAGGATTGCTTGAATCAATGGAGGGACCCTGGACATTGTGTATGCAGAGTTATTGCACAGTGAGTGGGTGGATGTTCTTCAAAGTGGAGGTAAGGGAAGTAGCAGAAGCACCATGCATGGCGCATTTGCTACTTTGAAGTCGGATCTGCGACAATCGCAGCGCAGATCTGACTTGAGAGCCCCTCAGCTCCAGTCATAAGATTTACATATGAAATTGTTGAAAAGACCCGCACTCCATTTTGTGAAAAAATCAAATGTTCTTTATTGTGTACATATATCCGACATTTCGGCCCACATTGGGGCATCTTTCAAGGATAGCTGTGTACATAGATCAGCGCTTTTTATACCCATACATCCCCATTAGAAATTTGGTCCCAAATATGCATTCCAAAAGTTTCCATCACCAACAACACTATAGGGCAAATTCACTAACCAGTGAAAATTCGTCAGCGCTGGCTTTGCGCACATCGCAACATTTCGCCAGGCTTACATTCGCCTGGACAACGCTAATTCACGAAGATCCAAAGTTGCGCACAGGGTAACGAACGCTAGCGAAATTACGCCAGCGAAATTACACTCAGCAGTTCGAAGTTACACTAGCGTTGGCTAATTAGCATACGGCGTGCAGTTAAACTATAATGGTTGTATATGCTGAAGCAAATACATTACACTACATAAGGCCAGGGAACCTTAATAAAATTATTTAAAGTTGTTATATTGACCTACACATGTGCCACAGTATAGTTTAGGTGCCATATGTTAGCAAATGTAGGGGGGGAAGGAGGGTACCCCAAAAGAAATTATGATCTTTTTCAGTCTATCACCCTTTAAATAGGAAAAAAGTCCTATCTACTCTATTGCACTTCGCCTGGTCTGAGGTGGCGAAGACAAGTCTGGCGATAGAGGTAACGGTCAGTAAAATCAAAAACTTATGGCGAAGTTGCGCCAGAGTCTCCTTGGTGAAATTACGCCAGCTAGCATTAGTAAATCGGCTAAATCAGGCCAGGCGTTAGCCACTTTGTCCTTTAGTAAATTCCCCCCTATCAATTTTTACATAAAAAAACATATATATTCTCTGACCACATGGTGTCGCTGGTGCTCAGTGCATGAGTCCATTGAACCAGTCATAGTTCAATACAAGTTACATACTTAGTATTGAACTATGACTTTAAGTTTCTCTACATAGATAATTAAAAATATTGTTCCAATATAGTAACCTTGTTTCTTTTTCTGTCGCGTATGTTCTTGGTCTCACTAGTTTCAAGGTGTCAATATCTTACAAAAAACAATTCAGTACTAGTTGTTTGTTTAACCCTTTTGGAGTATGCAATCTAACTCGTATATCCAAAAGGCTTCCCTTTTGAGCAAAACTGTCATAATCCCCACCCCTGGGTCATAAGGGGATGTGGTCAATGTGCATGCACCTGAATGACGCTGGGCTGTGCTTAGCTTCTGCCCAATGTTTTGCCACCAGTTGTTGGTCAATATCTTGTTTTTTCTCTTTCTCTTTTGTTTTTTCAGTTTTGTTAGGGTCAAGCACTGCTCTAATGCTTGCCCTATGTATGCATGCCTATTCACTCCTTAAGCTGCCTTATAGTTTTTCCACAATATATTAAGCTGCAAGGACATTTTATGGTATACACCACCATGGTCGTGATGCAAAACATCCTATGTTTTATGGTATATTTCTTCCCTGTTTGTGGATGGTGAAAACTGTCTCCTAGGATTAGACTGCTACACATTACACAACTGATCCAGCTGAATAATATGTGAAACCTTGCAAACAACATTTTCTCGCACAACACCCTGGGGTTTTCAAATGTAGTGGTTGTGTAATGTGTAGCAGCTTCTGCTCAGTGAGACCGATGCGGAATAGGAGGCCAGGTCTGTATCGATGAAATGACAATTTGACAGCACACGGAGTTCTGGTGCACCTTTGTGCACCCCCAACTCTATGCTGCAACCTGATTGGCCAAAATACCGGTAGCCGTGACACCGGCTGACCGGAAAAGGAGGAGGTTAGGTAAGCAGGTTTTGACTGGCACGGTATGATTATTTCTCAGTTTCCCCTACAATACTCTACCCCTATGGCTCTGTAGCTTCTACCTACACTTTGCTCTCATTCTCTGGATTATCAGGTTAATCCGTTGCTGTCACTTGCGGTTCAGTAGCAACGGCGGTTGCCTAGCAGCGTAGCTTGGTGCCAAAATACCACAGTGGGTATTTATTCCGTGGGGTGGTGGGCTCTGGTCGTTCATTTTATACTCCTGACGAATAACCCTGTGAGTGTTCGAAACGTTGAGCTTAATAAAGATTGTTTTTTGCTTCAACTAAAAAATCCTGTGAGTGCCGTAATTGCCTGCATATTCTATAGATTTTTTTACGAGCACCCGGGTGTAAGCAGAGTCAACGGTGTGCACCATCAAGCTTCGTATATATATATATCATATCAGTGGAGAGCCGGCACTACTGGTGTATTATTTGCCAGGGTGCTAAAAGAGCATGTGGCCTTTGAGACAGAGGCGCTAAGTGTGTATACTACTGCCAGATGCTGTAACTCCTATCTTTATTGCCTGAAGAAGCGGGTCTGAGCCTGTGAAATGCGTTGCACTGATTGGAGTTCGTTAATAAATTTTGACTGCTTAATTACAGTCGCTTTGTGTCTGCTTGGAGGAGGTAAGTCCACTACTGCCTCCTCTGATTACCAAGTTTTGGTTTTTAAACTCGTTTATATCCTTTTATTCTTTTGGCGCCTCTGTTCTTTTTATACAATACTAAGTCCACCCTGGGTGGAGGGTTGATACCCTTTTTCTATCTACAGAGAGCGACTTCTTAATCCTGAGTGGGGTCAGGACAATCTCCCCACCTGCCTTTACAGTGGTTGCCTATTGGTAACCTTGGTTTGTGAGTATATGTTATCTACTCTTATTTCATTATCCCTTACCAATACATATTACACTATTGGGGCTCTTGGTGTTCCTTTTGTTTACTGAGAAAGGCTAGTGTGCTAGTCGAAACGTCAGCTACTTTTTGCTAAATAAAACACTTCTACAAGTTTGATAAGACCTGAGTGTGCTCGCCTTCTTTTTGTGTATATATATATATATATATATATATATATATATATATATATATATATATATATATATATATATATATATATATATATAATTGGAGAGCTGGAGGTGCTGGTGCTGGAGGGAAAATATGATGTGATTGGTGTGCCCGAAACATGGCTGAATGAGTCGCATGACTGGGCAGTTAATATCAGTGGCTATACTTTGTTTCGGAGGGACAGAGGCAATAGAAAAGGAGGAGGGGTATGTCTGTTTGTTAGGCAGGATTTAAAAGCTTATATAAAGGACGAGGTTATGTTAGAAAATGAGGGGCAGAAGTCTTATGGGTGGAGTTCTTCACAGATTTTAGAGTCCAGCAAATTAATTGTAGGAGGAGGAGGAGGCTAAGCTCCTGATGCAAATAGAAAAGGCTGCTAGTTTGGGTAAAGTAATGATAATGGGGGATTTTAATTACCCAGATATTGACTGGAGCAACAGTACTGCCAGATCAGTGAATGGGAACAAGTTTATAAACTTGTCACATGACAATTTTTATGGCACAGGTTGTTGAGCCTACCAGAAAAAATGATATTCTGGATCTAGTGATCTCAAATGACCCAGAACTTATAGCAAATGTGCAAGTCATTGAACCCCTGGGTAATAGTGACCATAATGTTATATAATTTAATGTCTGGTGCAAACAACAAATATATACTGGGGTAACAAAAACCATGAATTTTGGAAAAGCTTATTTTAGTGCCTTGAGGGCTGCCCTACAGAGTATTGATTGGGGCATGAAGTTTTCAGCTAAAAACACAGAACAGAAATGGTTGTCATTTAAAATGATATTAAATCATTACTGTTCTTAATTTATTCCCTTAAGGAGTAAATGTAGAAGCTCAACCTATGTGGCTTAATACAGAAGTAAAGAAGTTAATAGGAAAGAAGAGAAAGGCATTTAAAATTACAAATCTGTTGGGACAGAAGCTGCATTTAATGAATATAAACACTGTAATAAATGTTGTAAATCAGCAATCCGGAAGGCAAAGAAAGGAAATAAAGAGTTAATTGCGGTGGAGGTGAAAACTAACTGTAAAAAGTTTTTAAAATATATTAATAGTAAAAAGATGCAGGTTGAGAGTGTTGCTCCATTAAATAATGGTACCAGCATGGTACCAGTAACAGATACAGAAAAGGCAAATGTGCTAAATCAGTTCTTTTCTTCAGTGTATACAATAGAGGAGTCTGAGTTCCCAGGCTCACTTTATAGCTGCACTAATGGTTCAGCTCAATCTAGTCAGTGGCTGACTCAGGATATGATTCATAAAGCTTTAATAAAAATTAATGTAAATAAGGCTCCAGGGTCTGATGGCATACACCCCCTGGGTTCTAAGAGAGCTTATTTCAGTTTTAGACCAGCCCCTATTTCTGATTTTCCCAGATTCGATTTCATCTGGTATGGAGCCTATGGATTGGAGAAAAGTTGATAATTCCAATATTTAAAAAGGGATTACGATCTCAACCTGGCAATTATAAGGCCAGTAAATTTGACATCTGTGGTGGGCAAATTATTTGAAGGCTTGTTAAGGGATCACATTCAAAAATTTGTCCTAGTGAATGGCATTATGAGCAGCAATCAGCATGGCTTTATGAAGGATAAGTCATGTCAGACAAATTTGATTGCTTTTTTTGATGAGGTAAGTAAAATGCTGCACAGTGGGGGGGCAGTAGATGTGATCTATTTGGATTTTGTCAAAGCGTTTGATACTGTGCCCCACAAATAACTGCTTTCTAAACTAAGGTCTGTTGGGCTTAATGAAGTCGTTTGGACATGGATAGGAAACTGGCTACAGGATTGGGTACAGAGGGTGGTTGTTAATGGTACATTCGCAACTTGGAGTAAGGTTCTTAGTGGGGTCCCTCAGGGCTCGGTATTGTGTCCACTTTTATTTAGATTGTTCATTAATGACTTAGGGGACAGTGTTGTAAGTAATGTATCAGTGTTTGCAGATGACACAAAACTATCCAGCCCAATTGATTCCATCGAGGATGCACCCTGCAACATGATCTTGACAAACTGGCAATCTGGGCAGTTAAGAGGCAAATGAGATTCAATGTTGATAAATGTAAAGTCATGCACCAGGGATGTAAAAATATCCAAGCCACTTATACCCTTAATGGGACTGCACTAGGCAAATCCATTATGGAAAAGGACCTTGGAGTCCTTGTAGATGGTACACTTGGCTGTAGCAAGCAATGCCAGTCAGCAGCATCTAGGGCAAATAAGGTCTTGAGCTGTATTAAAAGGGGCATAGAGTCACGGGAGTAGGGGGTCATTCTTGTAAGTATAGAGAACTTGTAAGGCCCCATCTATAATATATCATACAGTTTACTCTGAAGCAAATTGGAGAGGCTTCAGATGTTTTTTTTTGCCTTCCTCTGGATCAACTAGCAGTTAGGCAGATTATAAAAAAACTAAAAGGTTGAACTTGATGGGCATGTGTCTTTTTTCAACCTTACTTACTATGTTACTATGTTACTATATTTATTAAAATCCGAATGAAAAAAATCAGACTTTTAAAAAATCACAAATTTTTCAGAATTTATTAAACCCTGAGGATGGAAAAGTCTGAATCTGAAAATCTGGCATCTCAGACCTGTCGAGGTTGCATATAAGTCAATGGGAGAAGTCCCAATGATTTTCTGGGTTTCGGATGAAAATGATGAAAAAAAATTGTGAAAATCATATGAAATAATCCGAAAAAAAACAGATTTTTTTTTACCGAAAAGCAAATTTTTGGGAATAATAATAATGTAATAATAAATAAGTGTAAATAACCCAAGTGGATTTGATTGGAGTTTGTAGCTGAAAATTTTTAGATAAATTTGGACTTTGATAAATAACCCCCTAAGTGTGTATATACAGTATATATATATATATATATATATATATATATATATATATATATATATATATATATATATATATATATATATATATAGGTGTGGGCAATTCATTTGTTATGTCTATCATGAAGCAGATAAAAGCCCTGGAGTTGATTTGAGGGGAGTGTGTGCTTGTATATTGATGATTTTGCTGTGAACAGACAATATGCGGTCAAAGGAGCTCTCCATGCAGGTGAAACAAGACATCCTTAAGCTGCAAAAACAGAAAAAAACGATCCGAGAAATTGCTACAATATTAGGAGTGGCAAAATCTGCAGTTTGGTACATCCTGAGAAAGAAAGCACTGGTGAACTCAGCAACGTAAAAAGACCTGGACGTCCACGGAAGACAACAGTGGCGGATGATCGCAGAATAATTTCCAAGATGAAGAGAAACTGCTTCACAACAGCCAAACAAGTGAACACCACTCTCCAGGAGGTAAGCATATCGATATTCAAGTCTACCATAAAGAGAAGACTGCATGAAAGTAAATACAGAGGGTGCATTTGCCACTCAAAAGCATCAAGAATAGAAAGGCTAGTTTGGACTTTGCTAAAAAAAAAACATCTAAAAAAGCCAGCACAGTTCTGGAAAAACATTCATTGGACAAATGAAATAAAGATCAACCTTTACAAGAAAGATGGCAAGAAAAAAGTATGGAGAAGGTGTGGAACAGCTCATGATCCAAAGCATACTACATCATCTGTAAAATGGCAGAGGCAGTGTGATGGCTTGGGCGTGCATGGCTGCCAGTGGCACTGGGACACTAGGGTTTATCCATGATGTGACATAGGACAGAAGCAGCCGAATGAATTTTGATTGTTCAGAGACACTGTCTGCTCAAATCCAGCTAAATGCAGTCAAATTGATTGGGAGGCTTTTTATAATACAGATAGACAATGACCCAAAACATAAAGCCAAAGCAACCCAGGAGTTAATTAAAGCAAAGAAGTGGAATAGTCTTGAATGGCCAGGTCAGTCACTTGATCTAAACCCAACTGAGCATGCATTTCACTTGTTGAAGACTAAACTTCAAAACAGAAAGGCCCACAAACCAACAGAAACTGAAAGCCGCTGCAATAAAGGCCTGGCAGAGCATTAAAAAGAAGGAAACCCAGAATCTGGTGATGTCCATGAGTTCAAGACTTCAGGCAGTCATTGCCAGCAAAGGGTTTTCAACCAAGTATTAGAAATGAACATTTTATTTCCAGTTTTTTTAATTTGTCCAATAACTTTTGAGCCCCTGAAATGAAGTGATTAAAAATAAGGTTTTTGCAATGGGATCCTTGGGTGAGATGGATGAGGACAACTTTCGGTAATCTATAGGGATTAGAATGCTAGAAATCACAGGAAACAGATTGAAATCTTATATATGATGTGCAGTATATGATTTACCACAACTATCTTTTATGCTTCAGGTAAACATATAACTTTCCCAAAGAGCATACTAATTTTGGAAGATAATTGCAAAACACTAATGTATGACTATGTAAAGTATAGAGTACTTGTTTAATACATATTGTATAACATAAGGAATGTTATTGCACTTGTGTTCTTTTAATTAGCCTTTTCTTTTTATTCTTTCTTGTAAAGTTTTTATTTTCTTTTGTTTTCTGTTTGTTTACTTTGCTGTACAACAAACTTATAATAAAAAGATGATGTTAAAAAAAAAAAATAAGGTTTTAGTTCCTAAGATATTTCTGGAATCTTTTTGTTCAACCCACTGAATTAAAGCTGAAAGTCTGCAGTTCAACTGGATTTGAGTTGTTTCATTTAAAATCCGTTGTGGTAATGTACAGAACCAAAATTAGAGAAAAAAGTTGTCTGTCCAAATATTTATGGACCTAACTGTATATGGGGATTATTTATCAAAGTCCGAATTTATCTTTATATTTTCTGCTACAAACTCCGATCAAACCCGCTTGGATTTTTTTACGCATATTTATTATTACATTTTCCCAAAAATTTGCTTTGCAGGAAAAAAATAGGAATTTTCACTCGAAATTGTCGGGGTATTGCACGAAACCCAGCGCACATCAAAAAATCATTGGGACTTCTCCCATTGACTTATATGTAACCTCGTCAGGTCTGAGATGCCGTATTTTCATATTCTGACTTTTCCATCCTCAGGGTTTAGTAAACTCTGAAAAATTTGTGATCTTTTAAAAGTCTGATTTTATAAAAAACAAAAAAACATGAATTTTTCGTGATTTTTGCATTCGAAGTTTAGTAAATAACCCCCTATATGTATGTATGTGTGTATATATTTGTATATATGTGTGTATGTGTATATATGTGTGTATATGTACAGTATGTATATACAGTCATATGAAAAAGTTTGGGAACCCCTCTTAATTCTCTGCAGTTTTGTTTATCATCGGTTTAGCTTTCAAAGTAGCAACTTCCGATTTAATATATAACATGCCTTATGGAAACAGTAATATTTCAGCAGTGATTGGATTAACAGAAAATATGCAATATGTATCATAACAAAATTAGACAGGTGCATAAATGTGGGCACCACAACAGACATATGACATCAATACTTAGTTGAGCCTCCTTTTGCAAATGTAACAGCTTCTATCCAGTTCAATTAAATTTGAAGGCTGCCGAGCATGGACAATCCCATCGATTTTCAATGATATTCAAGTCGGGGACTGTGATGGCCATTCCAGAATATTGTACTTCTCCCTGTGCATAAATGCCATTGTAGATTTCGAAGTGTGTTTAGGGTCATTGTCTTGTTGGAATATCCAACTTCTGCGTAACTTTGTAACTTTGTGACTGATTCTTGAACATTATGCCAAACAAGTGAACACCACTCTCCAGGAGGTAAGCATATCGATAGTCAAGTCTACCATAAAGAGAAGACTGCATGAAAGTAAATACAGAGGGTGCATTTGCCACTCAAAAGCATCAAGAATAGAAAGGCTAGTTTGGACTTTGCTAAAAAAAAACATCTAAAAAAGCCAGCACAGTTCTGGAAAAACATTCATTGGACAAATGAAATAAAGATCAACCTTTACAAGAAAGATGGCAAGAAAAAAGTATGGAGAAGGTGTGGAACAGCTCATGATCCAAAGCATACCACATCATCTGTAAAATGGCAGAGGCAGTGTGATGGCTTGGGTGTGCATGGCTGCCAGTGGCACTGGGACACTAGGGTTTATCCATGATGTGACACAGGACAGAAGCAGCCGAATTAATTCTGAGGTGTTCAGAGACACTGTCTGCTCAAATCCAGCTAAATGCAGTCAAATTGATTGGGAGGCTTTTTATAATACAGATAGACAATGACTCAAAACCTAAAGCCAAAGCAACCAATGAGCATTGAGCAGTTACATGCATTCACATTAGCAAAATTACAAGGGTACCCACATTTTTGCACAACCTTTTTTTCACATTTGATTTAATTTCATACAACTGATTTACTGTTTCACTATAAATCCTTGTTCAGAAAACACCCCAGGGAAATGAAAGACATACCACTGTTATTTTTTTGTTGTTGAAAATGAAGTAAATTATTATGCAGGTTGAGAGGGGTCCCCAAACTTTTTCATATGACTGTATGTATATAGATATATATGTATATATGATGTTTGTGATTTGTCTCTAGGAACTAAGGATGGCTAAGTAGGCAGAATGTCCCTTGGCAGTTGCGCAGGCCAGTGTGCTGTAGTACCCATGAAAAGTGTGATGGTTTGGCCGCATGGAACATGTGAAGGGACTGCTAGACCGTGAAGTATATTTGAATAAGTTTGGAGAAGCAAAGGAATAATGTGATTCTGATACCCAATGTGAGGTGAGGCACTGCACTCCCGGAGACAGGTGGCTGCTACTGGGTTAACTACCGGTACGCACATTGAAGGGAGGGGAAGCCAGTGGCCACTGAGTCTCAGAGCAGGAGGCTGCACACAGGGAACGGATCAAAGCACTATATTGTGTACGGCCACGGGGGAGGCATCCAGCTTAGCAATGCAATGGGAAGCCTCAGCAGAATACTCATAGGCAGTGGAAGAGCATGGAAATAAGTTGTGGCCTTTGACCCACCGGTAGGAAGGTGTAACACAGCACTGGTCATACCTTATTCTATCAGGGCTACAATGGCATCATGAGCCATATTCTTACTACTCCAGGGGTAAGTGTTTTTATGCATACTTCTCCCTGACAGCGATTGGGGTGTCACATAGCAATATGATATCTTTTCACCTGAACACAAGACCCTTTTGAATAATATATGACAATGCACAAACAGGCTATATAAGTTTTATTTATTTATTTTTTCACCTGCAATGATGACTATCCTGATATTTGTATATACTTGAGAGTGACCAATTCTAAAAGTATGTTGGTAGTACATGGTGGTTTGTTGACCTCACACTTACCTGGTGTAAGGCGTCCTCGGCGCGTCCAAGATGGCGGCGCCCAGAAGAGGCCATGCGGCCGTCAGACAGCGTTTTCGTGCAGCGTATTAACGCTGGTGTGAAAATCCACCTACTTAAGGTCGCCAGAAGGTTCTCTCAGTGCCCGAGTATAGGTTCTTCTATCTAGAGTTCCTGGGTGTTTTCTAAATATTGATTCTTGATTCTCGACCTTTGCCTGAAACCTCGACCTTGATTCTTCGCTGCCTGGACCGACCTTTGCCTGAAACCACGATATCTTGCTGCCTGGACCGACCTTTGCCTGAACTGACGATTCTTCTGCCTAATCCATTGTACCAAGAACTGTGTTTGCCTATTTGCTTCCTCCTTGGTCCGCACTCCAAATTGTGCCTTCGGGCCCTGACACCTGGTTGGTGCCATTTTCCCCCTTTAAATTTAATTCACTGATATGTAGTGTTCACTTTCCTGAAGATAGCCTGAGTGATGGCGCTGAAACGTTGAAATAAACAAAAAAAATTTTTTTGCCCTATAAAGTCCACGGAGTGCGTTTTTTTTGGTATGTATGTATATAGATATATATGTATATATATGTATATATACGAGTTACTACAAATTCTGGGATTGACATGAGTTCCAATGAGAGCATTTTCTACTGTTTCTGCTTACCATAAATAAACATTGGTTACTGCGTCACTGTGAAGTCATTGTTCTGTTTTTAATAGGGTTATGCATCAAAAACCAAATTTGGGTTACACTATGTTAAATCTGCCTATGAACTAATCAAAGAAGCTGCATTTGAACCATCAACGGGTACAGCTGCTCGAAGTAAGTACCTTTCCATTTCAAGTTTATTGAAAATCATACCATTCAGCTTGTATAGCTACATAGGGACCCTGTGGCTAGGGAAATGATGTCTCCTTGCAAAAGGGAAGGGACACGAGCACTAATCCAGCACCAGGGCCCTGTGCATCATATGGTTTACATTTTCATATTTCTATATATTTATAGTAAAAGCTGTTTGCCTGAGTAAAAGCAAGTGAAAATTGATGCATCAGTGGCAAAAGTGCCAGAAAATGGTTCAATATTTGCTTAACTATACTAAGCAAAAAGGTTTAAAACATCCTTCAAAACAGTTCTAGATAAGGTGTCCTTGTTCTTTAGAAAGAAAAAGGTTGAATATGTGTGACAAAGATCAGTCTAGCTTCAGCCTATTTTTTCACTTCTTGCCAGCATCAAATATTTCATTTGGCGCAGATTGTGATCACCTTCTCACAACAGCCTCAGTAGTGTTAATGGAGCTCAAAACGCATAAGGAGAAGAAGTTCGGATTCACAAGATAATGCTGAACTCTATTTTAGGTGTATGTGAATTTGTGTGAGTTATCTGATGCTGTATAGTAGAATTAATATTCCTAACCAGAATATCAGGATTCAGCCAATATATTGTCATATCAGCATTAAAGGTGTCCATACACGGGCCGATAAAAGCTGCCGACAGACTGTGTCGGCAGCTTATTGGCCCGTGTATGGGGGCCCCCGACGGGCTTCCCCGATCGAGATCTGGCCGAAAGTCGGCCAGATCTCGATCGGATGGGACAGAAAATCCCGTCGGATCGCGGCCGCATCTGTTCGTTGATGCGGTCCCGCGATCCGACCGCCCGTTTGCCGAATGCTAGGATCCGATCGTTGGGCCCTAGGGCCCACGATCGGATCTGCCCGATATTGCCCACCTCAAGGTGGGCAAATCGGAGGGAGATCCGCTCGTTTGGCGACATCGCCAAACGAGCGGATCTATCCATGTATGGCCACCTTTAGTTGTTCTTTGTTCCTCCAGCTGACACAACAGGAAGTTGCAGAAGGCGCTGTGGTTGGCCTTGGTGCTCTTTGTTATTATGAACTGGGAATGTCCAATTAAATTGTTGCAATAGAGAAAGCTGTGTAAGTAACATACTTTGTTTTGGCAGTAAGCTATTTGATGCGTTTACCACTTCCCCTCTAGATTTCAAGGAGTAAAATGTTTACATATACTTCTTTTCAGCCTTTTTTTTTTTTTTAAATTTCTTTAAATATATTTCATGCCTTGTGAAGATATATCTAGCTATATATCCATCTTCAAACTGGAAATAATACTTTTTCCATTTGTCTGCATGATCTGGGTACTTCTGCACTCTGGTCTTGTGATATATTCAGATCTCATACTTCTGCCATACAGTTATAAATGCTCTGTCTTATTTACATTATTACAAACAATGTTTTCTCTTGTTGCTTAACTTTTTATGTTGATGATTTATCTTAAAGGAAAACTATACCCCCAAAATGAACACTTAAGCAACAGATAGTTCATATCATATTCAGTGGCATATTAAAGAATCTTACCAAACTGGAATATATATTTAAGTAAATATTGTCCTTTTACATCTCTTGCCTTGAGCCACCATTTCGTGATGGTCTCTTTGCTGTCTCAGAGATCACCTGACCAGAAATACTACAACTCTAACTGTAACAGGAAGAAGTGTGGAAGCAAAAGACACAACTCTGTCTGTTAATTGGCTCATGTGACCTAACATGTATGGTTTGTTGGTATGTTTGTGAGTACAGTGAATCCTACGATCGCAGGGGGCGGCCCTTATTTTTTAAAATGGCAATTTTCTATTTATGAATACCCAATGGCACACACTACTAGAAAAGTATATTATTATGAAAATGGTTTATTTACATGAAGCAGGATTTTACATATGAGCTGTTTTATGCAATATCTTTCTTTAGAGACCTACATTGTTTGGGGGGTATAGTTTTCCTTTAAGTGGGATTGTGATTTGCTTGGAACGCAGAAACATAGAATCAGCAGCACTGGAACTCTAACTTAAATGCTAGTGCCATAGATTCTATAATCTGCTGCATGTAATGTCTTAAAAAGTTGCATAATCAATTATTAAACATTTTGGGGCAGATTTATCAAAGGTTGGGGGTTGAATTTTCAGATTCAAAAAATTCTAATTTCGAGCTATTTTTTTGTGTACTTTGCCTAGGGAATAGTCCAAATTCGATTAGAATTTTAAAAAAATTCGAAAATTCAAATATCGAAATCTATCATATACGGTCTCTTTAAAAATTCAACATCGATCATTCGCCATCTAAAACCTGGTGAATTGCTGTTTTAGCCTATGGGGGGCCTCCTCGAACCTATTTGGAGTTAATTGGTGGAGTCAATTGGTGAAAAATCAAAGTTCTTTTTTGGGAAAAACTTTGAATCAAATTCGATCGAATGCGATATTACTTCGTACGCTTCAAATTCGGCCGAATACGGAGCTATTCGATCAAATTCAAAATTCGACCCTTGATAAATATGCTCCTTTATGTACTGCATATGTCTGTGTACACAGCCCTGTGAAAGACTTTCGGTCAGATTAAATGGCTCCCTGAGCTATTGTCCTGCATGAATTTTTTGCAACAGATATAAATATTGCATAGTTAATACTAGGACTGGATAATCCTAATAATGTTAGGTGATAGGTAAGTGTATTAACAAAGATCCAAAGTTGTGGCAAGCAGGGCTGTTAATTGTTAATTTTTTAATGCTTAAAATGCTTCATGTAGTAGAATTAAAAAATTATTTTAAACTGAGCAGCAAACATAAACAGAACTTTTTAATTTAAGTGCCAGCAGCAACAAAAAAAGCATTCTTCTGACATTAAGGTCAGATTTATCAAGGGTAAGGGAGTTTTTTTTTTAACTCCCATACCTTCGAAATTGAATAAAAAAAGACCATCCTAAACTTATTTTAAAAAAATCAACATTTTTTTTGCAGCTGAATAAGATATGTTCGATCGTCCAAATTGAAGTAAGATCGTATTCAATCGAATTCGATTCAAAGTATTTAAAAAAAAAAAAACTTTCGCAATCTTAAATACAATAATAAGTATGGTTATATGAATTTCTAAATAAATAAACAGTTTTCTGTTACAGTATGTAGCCTCAGTATGTAAAGAATTCGATCTACCTATATGTATTTTGCTGGTAGTATTGATCTCACAGCCATCTCTGCCTTGGCTGTTGGTAGGTCACCTGCTCTTATGAGCTTAATGATGAGAGGCTCCTGGTTGGTAAGTTTCCTTCCCCCCCCCATGGTATTCTAGTCATGTTTATGTAAAAGATATAACAGTGTCGAGCTCAGGTGCCCAAGGTAACAGTACAGGCCACTTGCAAACCTCCCTCCCCCACCACATCAATGCCAAAGTCACTGTTCTTCCCACCTAAGATTGTCACCGACTTCCTTGCTTTGTTTCTACCAGTTGCCTCCTTTGAGGAAGCATAAACCAATGCACTGCAACAAATTACTCAAAATCACCCCCATTGTGTTCTTTGGCAATAGTTTCAAAGCACTTAAGATTACTCCTCTATGGAAATATCTGCTCCATAATATTGTTGCATTTCTAGTCTGGTTTTACTTTTGTTACCTACAAGACCTGCAATGCATTTTTTCCTGTGGTTTTAGCAGAGTTTTCTCTACAGAATATATTATCTGTTATTAATATGTTGTGAGTTATGTATTAACATATTAATATAACATATTAACATATTAATGTTATGAGTTATCAGAAATGTATAAATAAATACAAACGAAGGAAGAAAAAAAAATAACCAGTGGAAAAAGTAAATGCAATTGGTAAACATAAACCTCTTTGGATACCCACCAGTACTTCACTATTATGTATGTATATCTCAATATATTTGCTGTACAGTAGAAGGATGTTTAAAGCAAATATACCAATTAGAACCATGTTCACTACTATTCTCTCGTCCTAATCCCTTCTTTGTTATAGGTTTGTGTTTTGTACCCTAATATATTTTACATATTCGTGAGAAATGATAATAGGGTGTGCATGTCAGGAGCACCCTTTGGTGCTCCTGTCTCCGGCGGCGTCACTTCAAAGATGGCGGCGCCCATGATCCACATGGTCCGACGCCGGCGTCTTGATGCTGGCATGATGACATCACACGCCCGGCATAAACTTTGAAAACAAAAGGACTTCCAGGTCACGGGTTCGATGCCCGATTATACGAATTTCTGAATCATGTTCCTGAGTTTCCTGAATTGCTGTTTCCTGGCCTCCTGACCCTTGGCTTGACTTTGATTATGATTCTTGCTGCCTGCCTTGTTGAACTCTTGCCTGAACTTACGCCTGACCCCTTTTGGATACCGCGAACTTGGTAAACTGTCAAGGCAACCAAATGAGTAGATCTTTGCCTGATTTAGACCACTGTTGGCTAAACTGAGATAAAGTGGTCATTTGAACAGCAGGCTGAAGATTGAGCCTATTCAGACCTGTTAGTAGAGGATCTCTAACTGCTGATATCACAGGAAGGCTCAAAGCGCAAGACTGCAATGTCAAATTTCCTAATCTAATCTTTATCATAGATTAAAGCATAGTGTTTAGGTTTCAATGTCCACTTTTATGTTTCACAGCATTTGAGTCACCAGTTGCTTATGTAACAGGGGGCCCTTAAGGGTAAGGCCACACGAGGAGATTCAGGGAGATTTTGTCGCCTCGTCTTTTGAGCGACTATCTCCCGGAACTGCCTCTGCGTTTTTCCCCATAGGTTACAATGCGAAGTCGCCTGCGCTAATGCACATGCGGCGATGCGTTTTCTATAGTCGCCTGAAGTTGCGAGGCAACTTTAAGTAGCTACTTAACTTTGCATTATCATTTTTCTGATGTGTGCCATGGTTGTCACATCTCTGTATTCACATGGATGTGAAAACAGTTCCAGATAAAGGGAAACACACCAATATGCAGAAAAAAAACATGAATATTAAAATAAATATTTTATTTGACCCTGCTTGTGTTGGTTGAGGCCTTAGTGTCTAATATTTTTCTGCTGTTTGTGAAAAAAATCTTTGATGGGGGCAGTGGTTGCTCCGTTGACTTTCCTTTGTGGCCCTCTGCGCATAACAGCTGCATGGTACACAGCTGGAATTGTAGGGGGGTCTTTCCAATGTGGCTATGTGTGCACCAAGGAAGAAGTTTCTAAATATGGGAGGACCTCTTGGGGTTGGTCTGGGACTCGTCCTTGCCCCCTCCATAGGTAAGTACAAATACCTGTGTTGCTCTCCTTTGTCTTTCTTGTTTGTTACTTTTCTTACTTTCTTTTATGCCATTCAGCATAGTTTTATGTATGTGTATTTTATGTTTTCATTCTCTTTATTTTTCAGAATAATATTTTTTTAAAGCACACTTATCTATCAAACTAACTTTGTAATGTAATGACTTTGCATCTGGACACATTAACGGAACAGTTCAATGTAAAAATAAACACGGGGTAAATAGATAGTCTGTGCAAAATAAAATAAAAAATGTTTATAATATAGTTTGCCAAAAATGTAATCTATAAAGGCTGGAGTGAAAGGATTTCAAACATAATAGCCAGAACCGAACTTCCTGCTTTGTCAGTTAGTCAGTAACTTGAAAGGGGGGATGGGCACATGGGACATAACTGTTTACTTTTGTTCCTTAGCATGCAGGTCAGATTCAAAAGCAAACGTTTACCTATATGGTCCCCATCAAGTCTTTATTTTTGTATAATGAAAGAATACACAATTCTAAGCATATTAGATGAATGATATATATGAATTAAACATTTTCACTCATTTTAATGTTATTTGCAAATGTAATATCAACTGAACGCATTTCTGTTAGTCTATTACAGTTCCATCCTTTCTTTCCGGACTACTCCAACCATTGCAGCATTGTATTGATAGTCATTCCTCCTTGTGTCAAGACTCCAGTTACCATATGCCTTGCATGTCCTGAGACAGACCTGCAAAGAGAAAGATATAAAAAGAGAGGCAAGGTATTTTGAGAACTGGAGTGTTGGCTGGAAGAGAACACCTTGCCTTGTTTTTATAGGCAAACTGAGAAAGCAATAGAAAATCACAAATATAATCTTCTTTCAAAATACAGTTTCATTTACAAAAGACTGTAAAATAAATTATACTTTTTTAATTAATATACTGTGTGGAAATCCCTTTAATTAGCAATAGCATGATATGACATAGTTGAGCCAAAAGGAGTCTTTAATTATCCTACATATTACAACACATTATTATGTTTTTGCAGTGCATCCCTTCCTTCAACCTCTGCTTTTGGTGCTGCCCTTTACTCCATTGCCATTTATGGGGGCTTAGTTCTTTTTGGCATGTTTCTTCTCTATGATACCCAAACAGTTATCAAAAGAGCTGAAACCTATCCAATGTACGGTGTAGCAAAATTTGACCCCATAAATTCGGAAGTATTCACAATTATTTTAATTGTAAACTGTTACAGAGAATCCGTACATTATTTAAGACTGGTAAGGAAGATTTTTTCCACTTATGGCCACTAGTGTATTGGAGGTATAAATATTTGCTCTTGTAATACCCAAAATGAGTTCAATCACACACATTTTAGGTAAATCACTCAAGTTTTGAGCACAGGTGTTATCATCAGTTGCCATGGTGAAATGGTACATAGGCAACAATATCTGTTGATCTTATTTTTTAAACAGTACATTATCAAGAGAGACTGCTCTTTAATGCTTATGAAAGCACAACATGTGGAAGTATTGACTTATAGGCTGTCATTTAATGTTTTCTATACCACCACCTCCCCACATAATTTGTGATTATTGCTTTGATAAACTTTTACTGAATCCCTGAACAATGTATAGGCACAGGGAATACTTTTCCTAATGTTTTTTTCCTTAATTCTTCTGCAGGTGCTTCTGAATTTACACTGCCACACTGAATATCTTTATACGAGTAGCCATGATGCTGGCTGGAGGTGGAAACAGGCGAAAATAAATCAGTGCTCTGTCATCATTTTATATTAATTGCTTGCTCGAAGCAGTTTACTCTCCTCACGGATGATGAATGCATACAGATAAAACCATCACAACAAAATTATGCTTGCAATGGGACTGCTGTCTGACAATTTTCTGAACTCTCCTGCCTTTAAATAAACACTCAGTCCTAGTACATATGATCAAAGCAAAGAATGAGGGTAAAAAGCAGCATGTTCATCAGCTTTTTTTTTTTTTTTAAACCTTACTGCTTGTTGAGTATAATAAATTCAACCAGCACTCTGGTCAAAGTACAAACAGGGACAAACCTTTGCTACAGTATGTTTATTTGCAAAGGTGCAACGTTTCAGGGTAAAACCCTTTTTTCTAGTTACTGCTTGCTGAGCCAGAGAAAGGTGAAAATGTATCTGAAGCCTGTTTTATCAGAATTTCCTTTTACTTCAAGGTTGCAATCAGACCACTCCCTGGACCAGCTTTCTACTAAGTATTAATTTCAGTAACCCTGTATTTTTTCATCAAACAGGTATCCAGTCCTTTTTAATGTATCTGCTAGTACAACGGCTTCATGAAGAGAATTCCACAGCATCACAGCAACACTCTAAAATCCTTTTTAAGATATAAACTCCTTTCTTCTAATCCGAAAGGATGACCACATAGCCGATACCCATGGGTTTAACCGGGGGTCAGGGGGTCAGGCTTACCTCGCTGATCCTCTTGCAGGCTGCCTAATGCCTTCCTCTTTTATAAGTTTGCACCTGCCCGCCACTTTTTTGACATCATTCGCAGGGAGGGTCTCTAAATAGAAGGGGGAACCCATGTGCGGGTCAAGTTTTCTCGATCCGCACATAGCTAGTCTCCCTGTATTTCAGTAACATTGTCTCCCCAACTTCAAATATGTAATGTTTCATATACTGTAGGTGGCAATTACCTGGGTCTCTACCTTACTCCTAACTAAAGGGCTCATACTACAGAAATGTTAACATCAAGGAATTGTTCAGTATCAAAATAAATACTGGGTTAATAGATAGACTGTGCAAAATAAAAGATGTTTTCATTATAGTTAGTTAGCCAAAAATATCTATAAAAGCTTGAGTGACTGGATGTGTAACATAATAGCCAGAACACTACTTCCTGCTTTGCAGCTCTCTTGGTTTCCACTGATGGTTACCAGGCAGTAACCAATCAGTGACTTGAGGGGACCACATGGGTCATAACTGCTTGCATTTGAATCTGACCCACATGCTGAGGATCAAATTCAAACTCACTGAACAATGTTCCATGTGGACACCCTTCAAGTTGCTTACTAACTCAGAGTTCTGGCTATTATGTTAGACATCTGCTCACTTCATCTTTTATATATTGCATTTTTGTCTAAATAACTGTATTAGAAACATTTTTTTTTTATTTTGCACAGCCAATCTATTTACTAAGTAGAACTGTGAGTTAGTCAGCGACTCATTCAAGTCACTGATTGGTTACTGCCTGGTCAGTGTCGGACTGTGGTGCCTGGGGCCCCCCAGGAAACCAGGAAACCTCATCACACCCCCCCTGTACAGAATAGCAGCCACAAATAAATATCAAAATTAACATTTTTCTTAAGAAAAAGAAACTGGAATGGCCATAACAATATTAAGTTAAAATATTTTGTTCAACTCTCCAGTTTGGAATTTCAGCACCAATCTGGTTGCTAGGGTATACAACCCTAGCAACCAGGCAGTGATTTAAGTCAGAAGAAGAGAGCAAACAATTTGAAAACTATACAAAATAAAAAATGAAGACCAATTGAAAGTTGCTAAGAATTGGCCATTCTATAACATAATAAAAGTTAACTCAAAGGTGCACTATTCCTTAAGAGGTTAAAAAACAACAATGATCAGATAGAGTACCTATATAATACAGAATATACATATATAAAACAGGATGACAATGGCAGACTTACAAACTATACCCCTGAATACATGGTCAGATTGGCAGTAAGGCAGAGCCAAGAGAAGCAACTCTGAGAAAACAATCTGATTAAGTAGTGAAACTGTGGAAATGGAGCTTCCTGTTCATTAAAGGGGTTGATCACCTTTAAAATAACCTTTAGTATGATGTTGAAAGTAATATTCAGAGACAATCGGTTTTCATTTTTTATTAGTTGTGGTTTTTAATTATTTAGCTTTTTATTCAGCAGCTCTCCAGTTTGCAATTTTAACAGCTATCTGATTGCTAGGGTTCAAATTCTCCTACCAACCAGGTAGTGGTTTTAAATGATTAGTAATAAATACCAATAACAACAAAATTTAAGTCTCTTAACAATACAACCCATAGCACAATAGTTTATGGGCTGCAGGGGTCTACTTTGTGACCCCCATTTCAAAGCCAGGTCAGAAGAAAGCAAATAAATTACAGAATTAAAGAAAGCCCATCTCCTAAAGACTCAATTTTTAAATGATTTCCTTTTTCTGTGTAATAATAAAACAGTAGCTTGTACTTGATCCCAACTAAGATATCATTAATCTTATTTAAAGCAGAACCAGCCTATTGGGTTTATTTAATGTTTATGATTTTCTAGTAGACTTAAGGTATGAAGATTCAAATTACGGAAAGATACATTATCTGGAAAAACCCAGGTCCGAGCATTCTGGATAACAGGTTCCATACCTGTACAACAAAAAAACCAAGGGCTATAGCAGCTTGATTTACCAGTCAGAAATATTATAGCAAATCTGCGCTGGTATTTGTATTTATCCCTTTCCTTAGTCTATGCTTATACTATGTGTGAGTGCACACTGATAAAAACATCAGCCAGCAATGCTACTGATGAACCTAGTGGGTTAACCAAAAAAAAGTAAAAAGTTCTAGGGTCTGTGGAACTGGATTCCTTAATTGTGATGGTGTCTCCAAATCTGATGCAATATAATAGAGGCAAGCACATCAGTTACAAGTATTTACATTGGGGACGTGATGTACCTTTTAATATCAGGCCCCCTGCTGATTGATAGTTCTGTAATAAGGCGGCAGACTGTGCTACGCTGCTACATCCACTGCCGATCCAGTGTAGAGAAGGTGCCTGGGTGACGGGTGAGTGTGCAGAAGGTATGCGGCAATCAGTTGATGGTGAATGACGGACCAGTGCAGGACCCGTGTGGTAAAGGGCCAATGCGATACTCATCTCCCTCTGTAGCGGTGCTTCCTCCAGTCACCTATTTGTTCTTCCGGTTACTGCCATAGACTCCATTATAATCATATAACTCTAATTTTAAAACATTATTTGCTTTTTCTCTGTAACTAAGATATAATAAATCCTTATTGGAGGCAAAACAATCCTATTGGGTTTAATTACTGTTTATATTTTAGTTGACTTAAAGGGTTCTGTTCGGAGTAAATATTTTCCCCAACCAAAGGCACCGGCTAATAGAGCCTGCATTCTGGTGGGGGGGTAACAGTATTTTTTTTAAAATTGTCCCCCGCCAGTGTTAGGATCACTTGTACTAGGAGGGAGCTCCCGGTGCGAGTGGCCATGTTGTGCAGAGCGCATGTGCATAATGAGCTTCTGACATCACTTGCATGTGCATAATGAGCAAGTTGCAGCATTTACCCATTATGCACATGCTTGTGCCCCAACATGGCCTAGTGCTGGAGGGGGCAAATTTATAGAAAAAAAATCTACTGTTACCCCCAACCAGGGCTCTATTAGCCCGCACCTTTGGTTGGGGAAAATACTTTGCCCAACAGGTGCCCTTAAAGGTATGGGGATTCAAATTATGGAAAGTTCCCTTATCTGGAATACCCTAGGACTCAAGCATTTTGGATAACAGGTCCCTTACCTGAAGTGGAAGCCAGTGTGGGGATATGTGGAACCACAAATATGTACATTTAATCAAAAATATATAGGCACAAATAGGCTATGCAAATTACTAAATACCCCCATTGTGTATTGACAGAGACATAGAACCAGGGGGCAAATTCACTAAAGCGCGAAGTGGCTAACGATAGCGCAAATTCGCCAGCGTGACATCATTTCGTTACTTCGCCGATTTACTGGCGCTGGCGTAAATTCGCTAGCAAAGTGGACCTACTCTAGCGCTACTTCGCACCCTTACACTATGGTGAAGGGACGTAACTACGCTAATTCACTAATTTGCGGATTTTCATGAACGTTAACTCTTGCGCCAGACTTGCCTTTACCAACTGAGACCAGGCGAATTGCAATAGAGTAGATAGGGCTTGCTTCAAAAAACGCTGGCGTCTTTTCCTTTTTAAGGGCGATAGGCTGAAAAAGATTGTACATTTTTTGGGGGTACCCTATTTCCCCCCTACATTTCCTAACATATGGCACCTAAACTATACAGTGGGCACATGTATAGTTCAAAATAACAACTCTATTTTATTTTATGAAGCATTCCCAGCATGTGTAGTGTAATGTATTTGGTGCTACACATATGTCCATTGTACTTTAACTTGGCACCGTATGCAAATTAGGCATCGCTAGCGTAACTTCGCTTTGCTTGACGAATTAATGCTAGCGCAATTTCGCTACCGTTCGCCTCCCTGAGCGCAACTTCGCATTTTAGTGAATTTGCGTAGCGCTGGCGAAACTATGCCTGGCGAAGTGCGGCGGAGTGTGGCGAAGCTGTCGCCGGCACAACTTCGGATCTTAGTGAATTTGCCCCCATGTTTTTTCATAATAATATAACCCCTTCTATAATAAATAAAAAAACATTATGAAAAGTCCTTGTTATAAGCACTGTGTATTCTTCTGTTAACCATTTTGGTATTAAATATTTTATTTTTCATATTACTATATATACTGTATATATAAACCTTAGGTTGTGCAAAAAAATACATTGCTAGGGAAACAGTTGGTGATAGTTCCACTGGGATGTCCTTTCTTTAATTGCAGATTGAAAAAGTGTCAAAGACATTGATTTTTTGTGTGTCGATAAATTCATTATAATCATGTGACATGTTTCAGAAAGTGCCAGCACAAGAGATTTATGTGGTACTTTCTGCCTGATTCTACCTCTCTGGCTGATAAATTAAAGAGGGAGATTAAGTGCAGACTAATCATCTTATGTTTAGATTTGCCATCTGTACATTGCTAAAATTAAACCAGTCATGCTTGCCTTATAACAGGGAAAAAATACAAGTTTAAAGGAATGCATTTGGTACTAAAGACACGATCAGTTTGAAATTTCAACATTAAAATTTTTGCTTTGATTTAAAAAGCAGTGCTAAAGGAACGCCACAAGGTGCTAAGGGTGCATGCAAAGATTGCTTGCATCAGTAGCACTGGCAGGCTTAGTTTAAAAGTGCAGTGTTTTTATAGGATTTCTATGCGGTTTATGCACAACAGAGGGTGCTACAATGTCAAATATGCTACAATGTTTGTGTGAATTCTAAGCACATGCTTAATTAATTGTTACCTAATTTGCATGTTAACTGCTACTTAAATATTGTTGGATTGATGTATGTGCTGCTCCCATGGACTTCTATAGGACCTTGATTGCTTTTACTTGCCTTGTATTCGAGTTTCTTACACTTCATAAATCTAAAATTTTTGAGAAATTAAAGAAAGCACAGATTTTAGAGAAAGAATTTGATTCGTAAACAAAATAGAAATTCGTAAATAGACTGTATAAAAATACCTGGCAGGCGGTGGGGACGCCGCCTCCTGCTCTTTCTGCCGGCTTGAGTCTTCTGCCGCTTCCGGGTTGTGTGGCGCTTGGGTGAACTCGGCTTTACCTGGAGCATTGCGTGATGTCATCGTACAAGGGCGTGCAATTCAAAATATTTAAAGGGACCATGGGCTAGTATTCACTGCCGAATGTAAAGGTTCTTCCTCGTTCCTGGGTTCTATCAGTGTATTTCTCCAGTGTTGATTCCTAGTGTTTGAACCTTGCCTGTCCCTGATTCTGCCAGTGTGCTGCATGTTATGTTACACACAACATTGTTATATATCCTAGTTTGCATTGTTTCTGCATCTAGTTATACTTGTTCTAGTCCTCTCCCTGTAGTCAATGAAGCTGCTGTGACCCTTAACCCCCCTCCCTCTTCTACAGTTTTCCAGTGTTCAGTTAGCAGTCATTTAGGCCTGCCTAACCAACCCTGGTGATAAAAAAATATTCCTTGACCTACTGGTTTGATCAATGTATGGGAGGTTTTTATCAGTTTTGGAATTAACTTTAACAAATCTGCATACTTGTGTCAGTCCGGTTGAGTTCAACTGTCTGTGGAGATCTGCTCATAACAGTGAGTAGTGTCCTGTAAAGGTCCTGGCCCAGATCCAAGGGAACTATTACTAAGGACTGCCTGTATTGATTCCTGCCTGTGTGTGACTACTCTTCTAAAATCCAATTTGGTACCACTTTGATTCTCCTATGTATGAGCTTGGCCTGTGCCCCTGACCTTGCTACGGCTACCAACCTAGGCACTGTGTTACCCATTTGGTTTGACCCAGCCTGTTCTTCTACGCTTCTGCTCCTCCATCCTATCACTACACGTTTGGTTCCCATTCCCATGCTCGCCCAGAACTCTCTCCCTTTCTCTCCCACATTAAAGGAGAATTCAACCCTAAACGTGAAAAACCCCTCCCTCCTCCCCCCAGCTTAAAGGTGGCCATAGATGCAAAGATGTTGCGATGTTGCCAAACGAGCGGATCTTTCCCCGATATGCCATTAACAGGCATGGCTATATCGGGGGTAATCTGATTGTTCGGCCGTATGGCCGAACGATCAGATTACGATGTGCCATGGGCTCTGGCGGGATCGGTCGGGTCAAAATCAAACCTGACCGATCGACCAAACAACCGATCTCCGCCGGACGAAAGATGTCGGCACACGCCACACACGATCTGAAAATCGTACGAATCCTCGATTCATATGATCGGATCTGTGTGTCTATGGCCACCTTCAAGGTGGCCATAGACGTAATTATGATCTTTCTTGAAAAAGATCTTTCCAAAAAAGATTGTTCTAATTCACACATGTAGAGTGAATCGTCAGATATAGGGGCGGATTTCACGAGCAGGTGCCCCAAGGTCGCGCAGTCCTACAGACTGCCCACACTGACGCTGTTCGGGGAGCATGGAGGAGGAGATGGAGCACTGGGGAGCCCCAGTACTCCCGAGAAAGCAGCCAGAGCAGCATGCCACCACTAATGCTTTGCTGCCCTAGAGCCGGGCCTTTGTGGCCTCGCCACAAATCCGGGCCTGGTCAGATATACAGGCTGAAACAATAGAATTTTACCTGTATCTGATGATTCAGCACTAACAATGTCTGATGTTTGGGTGCCTTCAAAGGCACCCGATCAAAATTTTCTGTCCCGATCAATAAGCCAACCAATATTCAAGTCTTCTGCAGATATAGGTCGGCTCTTTTCCTACCGTACATGCACTGAATATTGTATCTTCAGCTGCTTCTGTAGTCTTCATAATGAGACTGGCTCTTCTGCAATTGTCATGAGTTTCAGCGCATGCGCAGTTGTCACGAAACAGAAAAGTGCTCCACTGCACATGCGCTGACATATCGTTCTTATTCCGAAGATTCCCGGAAAGAAGAAGATGGCGAACGTGAACTCCGATTCCTGAATCTGCACCGAGGGGTAAGTAAAATGTTAGGGGAATTTGCCCGGGGTAACACTTAGGCTGGGGGGGAGGGGAATCTATGTAGGGTAGGGGAGTAGGGTTTTTTTTAAGTTTAGGGTTGAATTCTCCTTTAAGACCTGGCGGCATCTGAGTAGCAGAGGGCTCCACCCGAAGCCAAATGGCGGCTTGCTACAGGCTGAAGAGCAGGCTTAGACCAGAACCTTGGAGTTAGTTCTGGGTTTGGGATACTGAACCTTAGACCCGAAGGAGAACTAACTTCTGGTACAGTCAGAACCAAAAAGCAAGAGCAGAAAGCAATAAACAAATACTGCTTTCAATTGAAATTACTTGAAACTTTAAAACCATTAAAATATTTCTTTAATTTAGATTGGAAAGCTGCTTAGACATTTTCTTTCCTAAACTCTCATGTGGTTTCTTCCTTCAAATATCTCTGTTTACTACCAAGCAGGAAGCCAAGGTATTCGACTGAAGAAACCACGTTAGAGGTTAGGAACTCTTGCGTGATTAGCCCTTAAGTAAATGCAGAAGGAAGTAAATGCAAATGGAAGTATAATAAAAACAACAAGTATAGAAGGGAGACGAGAAACAATAAATCAATTAAGGTATGCATAAAATAAGAAAGTAAGGAAATACATATTAAATATTTTAAAATATATTGAATAAAAAAATACAGAAACAGGTTTATTATGGATGTGTTTTCCACGAAAAATTCCTGTTTTCAAGGTTATTTTGGAGTAAAAAAATGTTTTCATTTATTGAGATTTATTATACCCCAACCCTGGAAATAGCTTGAATCCAGAAATACACCATCTAATACCTGTCGAGGTTATGTAAGATTCAATGGCAGAGGTCCCTTGAACTATTGGAAGATGTTAAAAGCCTTCATAATGTTCGAGTTTTTTTGAAAGGTTTCACCGAAAACTGGATCAGTTTGTGTTTTTTGGGTTGTTAACCCTGAACTTGCTGATTCGTTTTTTCTTACATTTGAAACCATTCGAGTTGTGAGCTCATTCTAAATCATCCAAGGTCTTAAAAAAACTCCCTTAAATAGGGAAATATAAAAGTAAGGGAATGTATAAGGAAATTAAACAGGAAGAAAATAAACAATAAGTTATTATAAATAAAATTTACAATAAATATTAAGGAATTATTCCTTATTTCCTTCTTCATTTTCATCTTTCTTTATTCATTTTTAACCCTATTTCTTTCCTTCCCTATTTCCTTGTTTTCACTATATATCTATTGCCTTTATTTCAACCTTTGTAATTTCCTTCCTTCATTATTTATTTAGTTTAAAACTTTCTTTTTACTTTATTTATTTACTTCTATCCTTATTTAATCCTTTTAGTTTATTTCCTAGACACTTTCAAATTATCATCCCTTCTTTACTTCCCTTCCTTTTTATTTCCTTACTTCTACACATTTTTCCTCTCTTTATTGTTAATTTCCCTTTTGCTCTATTTTTATATTTTTGCCCCCTTCGTGATTTTCTCAAATGGCTTATTTCCTTCCGTTATTTATTTCCTATCCTCTCCTAATTATTTCCTTGCTTCCTTATTTTGTTCCTTATTGTGTTCTTTACTTCCCTAATTATTATGTTCCTTCCTTCCTTATTTGCATCATGTCTTATTTCCCATGTGGCTTCATTGCCTTCTTATTTACATCCTACTATATTTCCTTCCTTCTATATTTTATTTTGTTTACTTTATTTGCTTCCCGCTTCTTTATTTAGTTTTTTTAAGATGAATGGTTTATTTGTGTTCTTTCTCATTCTAGTTTGTTTCCCACTGAAAACAGCTCAACCATGCTGTTTGTCACAGTGTTAGTACTGCAATGCAAATTACTGACTCACACGTGAATCCTCCAGTTGTACCAGGTGAAATCTGTCAGTGGCTCACAGCATGAGTGTATTGATTGCAGCTATGAAAAAAAGTTTTGTTCAGTAATAGTTATGAAAATAAAGGCAATAGATAAAAAAGGCAATAATAGTTATAAATAGTTAATTATATAAACAAACATAAAACAACAATAATTAAACCATTATTATATTTGGTGATGTTGCCCATAGCAACCAATCCAATCTTTGCTTTTGATTTTTAACTTGTAGGTGACTGTTTAAATCTAGTTGCTAATTGGTTGCTATGGGCAACATCACTCGTGATATTTATCTCCATTGTTAGTAAATACGCCCTTTAATAATCATCCTATACAGTTTAGTATATATATATATAACAAACAAGGGAAAGTTGTGCTCACCACTAGTTATTAAAATCATTAGGCGGGGGTGCAATGAGGCTGTGACCACAAAATACATATAGACAAATACAAGATTCCTCTGCACTCAACCCATTATCAATATATTTAAGACAGAGACATTTTGTGCATACTGCTACTGAAAAATGCCTTACCCTTTAAACAAAACAGGGATTGTTTGTCCATATATTGCAATATATTTAAGCTGGCCAACTACGTCAAAGTCATCCCATATCTGGCCAGTCCTATGCTCAATTTTCATTTGATTCATTAAGAATTCTATGGTTTCATTATACATTTTATAAAAGGGACGAATGCATTTTACCTGCAACTTACTAGCTGCTTTCAAAGTAAAACTCCCAAACTTGGCTGCCCTTTTATTAGACACCAGTGGGATCACCTGACTATAGTTGGAGGGGGTGGGAGCTACAACATGGAGCTGGTCACTGCTCTTGTAGAACTATAACAAACAAGGGAAAGTTGTGCTCACCACTAGTTATTAAAATCATTAGGCGGGGGTGCAATGAGGCTGTGACCACAAAATACATATAGACAAATACAAGATTCCTCTGCACTCAACCCATTATCAATATATTTAAGACAGAGACATTTTGTGCATACTGCTACTGAAAAACTAGTGGTGAGCACAACTTTCCCTTGTTTGTTATAGTTCTACAAGAGCAGTGACCAGCTCCATGTTGTAGCTCCCACCCCCTCCAACTATAGTCAGGTGATCCCACTGGTGTCTAATAAAAGGGCAGCCAAGTTTGGGAGTTTTACTTTGAAAGCAGCTAGTAAGTTGCAGGTAAAACGCATTCGTCCCTTTTATAAAATGTATAATGAAACCATAGAATTCTTAATGAATCAAATGAAAATTGAGCATAGGACTGGCCAGATATGGGATGACTTTGACGTAGTTGGCCAGCTTAAATATATTGCAATATATGGACAAACAATCCCTGTTTTGTTTAAAGGGTAAGGCATTTTTCAGTAGCAGTATGCACAAAATGTCTCTGTCTTAAATATATTGATAATGGGTTGAGTGCAGAGGAATCTTGTATTTGTCTATATGTATTTTGTGGTCACAGCCTCATTGCACCCCCGCCTAATGATTTTAATAACTAGTGGTGAGCACAACTTTCCCTTGTTTGTTATAGTTCTACAAGAGCAGTGACCAGCTCCATGTTGTAGCTCCCACCCCCTCCAACTATAGTCAGGTGATCCCACTGGTGTCTAATAAAAGGGCAGCCAAGTTTGGGAGTTTTACTTTGAAAGCAGCTAGTAAGTTGCAGGTAAAACGCATTCGTCCCTTTTATAAAATGTATAATGAAACCATAGAATTCTTAATGAATCAAATGAAAATTGAGCATAGGACTGGCCAGATATGGGATGACTTTGACGTAGTTGGCCAGCTTAAATATATTGCAATATATGGACAAACAATCCCTGTTTTGTTTAAAGGGTAAGGCATTTTTCAGTAGCAGTATGCACAAAATGTCTCTGTCTTAAATATATTGATAATGGGTTGAGTGCAGAGGAATCTTGTATTTGTCTATATGTATTTTGTGGTCACAGCCTCATTGCACCCCCGCCTAATGATTTTAATAACTAGTGGTGAGCACAACTTTCCCTTGTTTGTTATAGTTCTACAAGAGCAGTGACCAGCTCCATGTTGTAGCTCCCACCCCCTCCAACTATAGTCAGGTGATCCCACTGGTGTCTAATAAAAGGGCAGCCAAGTTTGGGAGTTTTACTTTGAAAGCAGCTAGTAAGTTGCAGGTAAAACGCATTCGTCCCTTTTATAAAATGTATAATGAAACCATAGAATTCTTAATGAATCAAATGAAAATTGAGCATAGGACTGGCCAGATATGGGATGACTTTGACGTAGTTGGCCAGCTTAAATATATTGCAATATATGGACAAACAATCCCTGTTTTGTTTAAAGGGTAAGGCATTTTTCAGTAGCAGTATGCACAAAATGTCTCTGTCTTAAATATATTGATAATGGGTTGAGTGCAGAGGAATCTTGTATTTGTCTATATATATATATATATATATATATATATATATATATATATATATATATATATATATATATATATGTAGGGAGCTATAGGATATCCTATCCCTATAGAGTTAATCCCCTGCTTTTGTATGTAGTTCTCTTTTCCCTTGTTATTGGGCCAAGCCCTTGTAACTGCTAAAGTGTAACACCCACACCTATTGGACAAAGAGTGTAATGACACTCCCCTGCCACACTGCTATATAGTGTTGTGCAGGGAGTGTCCTCTTCCTCTTTGGCTCCTGGTGCTGCTGCTAGGTGAATCCCCATTGAGCCTGGGATCACCATAGGCCCCAGTAAGCATTTACCCCAGAGGGACCTGACACCTTTGGTGCTAAGTCGGGGACCAGGTAACCCCGTGAACGAGGACCAGCTAATATAGTAAGATCTTGTTATAGTCTCTCTAGGAGAGAAAGACAGAGAGGTGTAGCAGAAAGAGCAGTTGTTGCTCCAACGAAGATTGTAGTAGGGAGTAGCTTCCCACAAGGCCTGTTTGCCTTTAGAGCAGGGAACTCAGTTGATAGGCATCTAGGTGAGCAAAGGACTACCTGTACCCTACCTGATCGATCCCGATCCCCTCACTGTGCAACGTCGGTTAAACTGGGAATTGATGTACACCTATCTGCAATATCCTTTGGGAGTCGCACCTGTTTGACTGTGAACCTTGTACTGTCCAAAGTGATTCCACCTGCTGTGTCCTCAGTATATTTGTAAGTAAACCTGTGGTCATTTGCCTCTGGCATAATAAATCTGTGCTCCTGTTTTACCTTTTTAAAGAACCTCCTGGCGTCCATTATTCTATTTTACACTTATATGCCTGTGAGTTGTAGTTCAACTACAGTTTAAAGGGGAAGCTTCCATTTGGCGAAGGCTCTGCCCTGGGTGAAGATTCGCAATGTAACCCATGCTCACTACCTAGCTAGTCACCCTTAACTCCTAATTGGCAAAATAGGCCAAGAAAGCGTTACATATTATATATATATATATATAGTGATAATTCCCCTTTAATTATAAAATACAGTATATTACACAATATTCTACTGCTTCTCTTTGGTCTGGGTCTTTTTGCCTTTTATTGTAAACGCACTCATGATGTATAGGAGCCTATAACGATTCCCAAAAAATGTTCACATGCCTCTGCAAGTCTGTCAAATGCTCAGGTAAATTTGTTTTCCAGTGGCATACATTCCCCTTTTACAATTTTACCTGTTTACAGGTAAAGGATAAAACAGAGCAAAATGTTGCTTTAATAATGAAATAATATATTTCTATCCATGCATTTTTGATTTTCCTTGACAGCACAATGTATTGGTCATAGTGAAGGGGACTAGTCTAAAGATTCTATAAAATTGTGAAACTTGAAGGAGGATGTTCTCTTTTCTCTCTAATTTTATTTCACACTTGAACAAATTAACAGTCCTGTATTCATCCAATTATCTCTGTATAATAAGCAATTACTGCATAATTTTGGGAGCAGAGAAGTCCAGAAATTTTTTTTTTGAGTGTGTTAGTTAACCCACATCCTGTCACACTTTGACTGTCTTACAGTGCATTAGAGATGGAAATGTTATCTCTTTAAAACAGGAGCATAAAACATGATGCAAAATTAATTAACATTGCTGGCAGTTATATGTTTGTATTTAACAATTTATGTATGTTTCTATTACATTTTTAAAATCAAAGTTTTCTATCTGCCTCCTAAATATAACTCAATGGGGGTAATTTTTAAAGTTCACCCAGTGCATATTTATTTGCTAAAATATTGCACTGTTGTGCATGTCTTTTCAGTTTTTGGGAATTCGCATTGTGAACACATTTTTGCAAATGAGCTAAGTGTGTGTCAGTGCACCCGCTGTGCAAGGTTGTTGTGTGCGAAAAATAATGTTGACAGTAATGTAAAGATTAAATTACAATTTCAAATCCGCAAAAACAGCCTTTACCCTGTATTTTTTAAGAAGGCCTGGCTGGTCTACTGCATGACTGTGTGTAACCCATACCCTCCAAATACAGGTAAGCAGGGCCAGACTGGGGCCTGGCCCTTGCTTGAGATACTCCCTAACCTACCCCCACCCTGACCGAGATAAAGAGATAAGGTACACGCTGGGTGCTGGCCCCTGATGTGGTGGCTCCGGTGCCCCCCCCCAGTCTGATGGCTGCAATGTATTATAGTGATTCTTAAGCTGGCACACAACACCTAACCCATGAAGTAAAATAGACAGATCCAGCACTTCATCTTCGCTCCTTTTCCTTTGCAGAGTGAGGCCTGCTAATGTCAATATTTGCCGCAGATCCATACCATATTCGCCCATCACTAGTATACTTAAGATACAGTGATCGAAAATTATTGTAAAAAAGCCCAAGGTCCCAAGCATTCCAGATAACAGATCCCATACCCATATTTATGCATAGGTTCTGTTTGTCACTAGGTAGAGCATGTACTGTTCAACTAACAACTAAAATCCTCACAGAATAACACTGTTGCAAAGATTCCATATATATATTTGAAGCCATACCTCTCTGCTTTCTTGTCACAAACTTTTAAATAAACCTCAGAGCAGATTGTCTCCATAGACTTTGTACAGTGTTTAGTATTTCAGGCCTCATCTTCTGAAAACAGTAGGATTTTCAACAGCAGTTCTCTACCTGGAGAGTTTTCAAGATAAGCTACTTCAATAAATATATCCCAAGTGAGACACACTACGGGGCCGATTCACTAAGGGTCGAATATCGAGGGTTAATTAACCCTCGATATTCGACTAGGAATTGAAATCCTTCGACTTCGAATATCGAAGTCGAAGGATTTAGCGCAGATGGTTCGATCGAACGATCGAAGGATAAATTCTTCGATCGAACGATCGAAGGATAAATTCTTCGATCGAACGATCGAAGGATAAATTCTTCGATCGAAGGATAAATTCTTCGATAGAACGATTAAATCCTTCGAATCGAACGATTCGAAGGATTTAAATCCAACGATCGAAGGAATATCCTTCGATCAAAAAACAGTTAGCCAAGCCTATGGGGACCTTCCCCATAGGCTAACATTGACTTCGGTAGCTTTTAGAATGTGAACTAGGGGGTCGAAGTATTTTTTAAAGAGACAGTACTTCAACTATCGAATGGTCGAATAGTCGAACGATTTTTACTTTGAATCCTTCGATTCGAAGTCGTAGTCGTAGTCGAAGGTCGAAGTAGCCCATTCGATGGTCGAAGTAGCCCAAAAAATACTTTGAAATTCGAAGTTTTTTAACTTCGAATCCGTGAATCGGCCCCTACATGTAGAACTAATAATTCTGCTTGTTTAATGGGTAACAGAATCTGTGGTCTGTTAGGACCAAATGTATTGTCTGACTCCCAGAAATGTCTATGTCTATATTGTTCTCATGTTTCTCCACGGCCAATTAATTCAGTTTTTTTTCTGCCGATTATTAGGTTTCTCAATAATTGAGAGGATTCACTTATTTAGGAAATGCAGAAATGCAAAGTTCATGTAATCAGAGATCTTCTATTATTTGAAAGACCCTAATCTAGCATTACGTGTTATGGAAAGACCTCTTTAATCATGCATAGTGAATAGATACGGTAATCCATGAAAGGATCACTTCTGATAAACTGTTTGCACAATCCATATCACTCCCCCTCTGTAGCTGTCATCCTTTTAGTTTTGCTTTACCAAAAAAAAAATGCCACAGCTAATCACTTTCTAAGCAAGTTTATTTTGCACAAGGGACAAGACATTCTGTGGTAAATAATTTTAAATTGGTTGTTTTTTCTCTAAATTATGAATAATTCCAGGGGGTTATTTAAAACAGATGAATTGTCAACGAATTTCCTGAAAAAGAGCAGTTGTTATTTCACTTATTATATAAACTACAAACTGTGAATAAGGCAGCTTCTCTGGTGAAAAAAAAACCCTCAGTTCCTTGCAGGTAATTGGTCTAATTAGACTGAAGGAAGGAGAAAAACAAGATGTGTCATCGGATTAGCATCTTAACATATGTTACCACTCACTGCCCAGATAAGTCTCGTTACGTTGCCCTGAAAGGTACCAACCTCTGTAGTCCCTGCAATAGATACACTAACTACTAGAAATAAAGATTTAAATAATGCTGCCTTCCATGATGAAGCATGAGTGGAACCTATGCCCAAGCATCTTTTTTTCCATATTCCACATTTGCTTATCAGGTAAGTGAAATTGCAATCCAGACAAAGAAGCTCTGAGCATAAGGCAGTTAATCCATGTTTGTTAACGATGCTCATAGTAAGGGGCTTTAACCGCTCAGACTTCAGGCTGTTCAGAGTAAGGAAAGGTGGGCTATGCTAATGATATATGGTATGAAGGAAGCATAATATTTGAATGTTTTATTCAATAACTAATGTAGCACAACAAATAATTTTAATAGTTTTTAAGATAAGGAAGAATGAATGAAGCATTTTACTTTTTTCTAGTTTTGTAAAGCTAAACCAAAAATACAAGTTTTTTATTTGGTACAAACTTTAATCCACAATATTGATCTAATAGCTTCTTCGTGACTGCTTCAGAACAGTTACAAAATTGTGGCAGGTATCCATAAACATTGCTTTAAAGTACTAACAATTCTTGACAATTTCTGGTCCATATAAGGGGTCCATATAAGGATTTAATCTATTCTGCTAGTGGTGAGGTTAAGTGATGTACTTTAAAAAAGGTTTTTTTGGAATTGCACCAGAGTCCTCTATTAGAAACTGGTAGTTAATATGCAGTTTCTATCTTTATTATGTAACTATATAAATATTGCTGTGTGAACATGTTTTTAATATATTGTGAATTTTATTATACTATGCAATGTTTTATTATATTGATATTGTGCAGTGAAATTACTTTTTGGCACAACTACTTAAGTTAGCCTGATAGTGTTAACATGGTATTTAGACAAAGGTTGAATTAGTCCTATTAGTTTGATTTCTGTGATGCATTGAAAGACCCATGTTAGACTTACTGTCCCAAGTTAGTACAAGAGAGCAGTGGCACTTAATCTGAGTAATAATTTGCAAGAAATCCTGTGAAGCTAGTAACATTGACAAATAGCCTATTCTAAACTCTAAATGCATCCCATATAAAAATCACTTCATAATAACATTTAAATCTATCAGAATATTCTGGGAGTTGTAGTCTAACAACAGCAAGAAAGCTGTACATGTTCCATTTATTTGGAGGAGGTGGGAGGTTTAGTTAAGTCATTGTTATAGATTTGCAGGCTGCTCATCCTTGGTGTAAGTATGGTGGACAGCTTGTTAACAGTTAAGCTTTAGGGATGCTGGTCTGGTTTTAGAATTAGAATGTATGCCTTCATGTAAAATCTGTGTGTACCTGTAAATAGTATTAACAGAGTTCTATTCATTTGCATTCTCTTTAAAAAGAGATAAATGTAACTGTAGCTGTTCTGTTTTATTTTGAATAATATTTTTATGTACCATACCCTGTGTACAACTGCTTTGCTTTATGATGTCATACTCATACTCATACGTGCTAGAATTGGGGAGGGATGCAAATAAAATGCAGAGGTAACTTATAATATAGTTAAATATATAGAGGATAAAAGGAGAGAAAAGAATGTTGGGAGAGATCTTTTTTTTTTAAACCTACTAATTGTAGGTTTAATGCAGCAAAGAGATCCCTTCCAAGTATAGCAGTACCCTTATTCACAATGTAAAAGTCAGATTTTTCAGTATTTGATTCAAATTGTACAGTCACTGGCAAGCAACCAAGCACAGGGATTGGATCCTTTAAGTAACTGACCAGTTTCAGGGCAGGTGTAACAAGCGGATCTTTTACAAAGTATTTCAAGAAAATATCCTTTGCTAGTATAGAAATAGCTGAACCTGTATCAAGCATCAGGTTAATGGAGTGCCCTTTGTTAGCCGAAGCAGTACTGACACTGACAGTGCATATAAACTTGTCTGGAATAAATGTGCCAGCTTTATCCACACTTAATACTGTAACATTTGTAGTAGTGACTTCATGAACATCTTTAGCAGAACTACGGCAGATCTTAGCAAAATGTCGTACTTTTGTGCAGTTGCGGCACAGTTTAGCTTTTGTAGGACATGTAACATGATTTGCAGTGTGTTGTGTTGAACCCCATCAAAAGCAGTATTTTCTATTTGTATTTGCTGCACGGTTTTGCAGTGTAGGTGAATCCCTTTCCTTAGCCCTTTATTTTGCCTGTGACTGTGTATTATTATGCCACAGTGCTGAATTCACAATCTGTACATTCCCAGCAGTTCCCTGACTGAAAGTTTTAGCCTCTGCTAGTGCTATTTCAATTTAGCTAGCAACTGTAATAGCCTTTGCAAGGGTTAAATCCTGCTCTAGGAGCAGTCTAATAAAAGGTGAGTTTGTTTTTTCCACTATTTGGACTCTTTGCATTTCATCTGTTACAATTCCCAAACTCACAGGTAACAACCAGCTCTCTCAATGCTGCTACAAATTGTTCTGTGTATTTACATTGTCCACATTGGCGGAATTTATATCTTTCACCAACCACATTTACTCTTGGCACAAAAAAGTTCTTTATAGCAGTAAGAGCAGTTTCATAAGTCTCATCAGGTAATGGTAATGTATATAATATATGCTGTCCCTCTGCTCCCAGGCAGTGAATAAGTAAATCACGCTTTCTAGCAGCAGAAATCTTCCCTTGGTCAGCAGCAATAATGTAATTTTCAAATATACTTAGCCAAGCAGTAAAAAGTATGGTAGGCTCACCAGGGTTTGGAAGAAAAGGTGCAGGCTGATGCAGAGGTAGAAGAGCCATTCTTCTCGCCATTTGTTATGTTTTGGGTAGCCGAGGATGAGTAGAGTATAACAGTGCTTTATTAGCAGAGACTCGTGCAGGCATTACACAACAGCAGCTTTCACTTCTAAGCTGACAGGAAGTATGCACAGATAAGTCTGAGCACAGTGACATCTACAGGCCATTTGTATAAACACCACAGAGATGTAGAAAAGATAGAGTGTTATACAGATAAAGAAGGTGGAGGCATCAGAGAGAAAAGTTATAGAGAAAAGGAGAGAAGAAGAAAACAAGGGAAACAAAAAGAGAAAATGAAGGTGGTAAATAGCAGCAGATGAAGGAATAGTGAGAGAATGATATATATGAAATATTCTTGGGTAACATAGAATATGATGGGGTTGTGCTATGTTATGACACACAATACACAGAAAAGGTTTTGTGTTTGCAGAAGTTGAATTGGCAGCCAAGAAAAGTCATATGCACAATTTTCTTTTGGGGTCCCTACAGTCACATATGTAAATCTATGCATACTGGGCATCAAACTGTGTCTTAAAAGGAAATACCAACAAGAAATAGCAAAATGGCTTTGCTTTAAAGTGAGTGAAACCAGAAAAAGTATTGGTGCGTGAGGCTTTTTATAATAGGTGTGGCTTTTGGTTGTGGGAGGGGCTTGTTTAGCATGTTGCACTACACTGACCACACAGAGGATCCCTCCTCTTATTTCACTCCAATTTAAGCACTGGTCATAATTAATGTAAAACTGGTTATTACAATAAACCTAACTTATAAAAAATCATCAGCTGATGAGGCCAAGAATTATATTTTAAAAATTGGTTGGCCTTAAATTGCCCTTTTGGACATATCATTATTTTAATGTGATATCATATTTTAATGTGAAAGGATAAAGAATTATAACAAAACAATCAGTTAAATGCATGCTTACAAAAAATGTATACTGTATGTATCATATATGCCTACCAAAGTACAGGCTTATTTCAGATAATTATTTAACATTTATAGTGACTTGCATAAGTTAAAATGTAAAATTCAGCATGTATTGTTCTCTGAAAAATGTTAAACAACACCTTGTGTGTACGAATAACATACAGGTTTTTTAACATTATGGGGCATATTTATCAAGGGTCGAATTTCGAATTGAAAAAACCTTGAAATTCGAATTCAAAAAGACTAACCGAAATTAAGTCAAAGTTTTTTTGGGTCAAACAGGTCCGTTTTCGATCGAATAGGTCCGTATTCGGCCAAATTCGAATTGTGCGAATCAAAGGAATAGCGCATAGCGAGTTTTTTTCCTCTCTCATTGACTTATACATGAATTCGGCAGGTTTTAGGTGGCAAATAGTCTAACTTGAATTTTTAAAGGGCCAGAGTATGATAAATCTCGAAAGTCGAATTAAAATTTTCTAAGAAAATCAAATCAAGTTTGGATAATTCCCTAGTTGAGTTTGAGAGTTTGACCATAAAAAAATTGAAAATTTGAATTTGAATTTTCAATTCGACCCTTAAAGGGATACTGTCATGGGAATTTTTTTTTTTTCAAAATGAATCAGTTAATAGTGCTGCTCCAGCAGAATTCTGCACTGAAATCCATTTCTCAAAAGAGCAAACAGATTTTTTTATATTCAATTTTGAAATCTGACATGGGGCTAGACATATTGTCAATTTCCCAGCTGCCCCAAGTCATGTGACTTGTGATCTGATAACCTTCAATCACTCTTTACTGCTGTACTGCAAGTTGGAGTGATATCACCCCCTCCCTTTCCGCCCCCAGCAGCCAAACAAAAGAACAATGGGAAGGTAACCAGATAGCAGCTCCCTAACACAAGATAACAGCTGCCTGGTAGATCTAAGAACAACACTCAATAGTAAAAACCCATGTCCCACTGAGACACATTCAGTTACATTGAGAAGGAAAAACAGCAGCCTGCCAGAAAGCCTTTCTCTCCTAAAGTGCTGGCACAAGTCACATGACCAGGGGCAGCTGGGAAATTGACAAAATGTCAAGCCCCATATCAGATTTCAAAACTGAATATAAAAAAATCTGTTTGCTCTTTTGAGAAATGGATTTCAGTGCAGAATTCTGCTGGAGCAGCACTATTAACTGATGCGTTTTGAAAAAAACATGTTTTCCGATGACAGTATCCCTTTAATAAATTTGCCCCCTAACATGTGGAAGACATAAGGACAACATAAAGATTTCAGCCCAAAAAATAGTGTAACTGATTTAATCATTGAGGAACAATCCCTGCAAATATTTGAACAAATATGGAATAAAAATAATCAAAATGGTCCACCTCCCTTTGTCTGGTTAAAATATTACAAGTTGCTTTCTATATTGTAAATTTAAATATTTAGATTTCAACAGCTTTGACTCTGTAATATATATATCTTGGATCTCTGTTAATAAATTATTTTAAAGGTAACATAATGTAAGGGGATAATATATAATATAATTGTTCAGCTGGAGCTCTGTGATAAGGGTATGTGTAGTATTTGTTCCATGTAATCTAATGAAAAAAATTTACTTTTTATTTTTTTTATAATATATTAAATACCTTAACATGTATAATGTACTTCTCCCAGTTTACTATAGATAAAGAGAATAGAAAATAGCTTTATGCCCTCCCATTCTTGCGATCTAGACTGTAAAAGACATAAATATCAATTAAAAACATTCTTCATTTACAGTGTTCAATGTAACAAGTAACTACATGAATAGTTTCCATCTGAATAGGTTCTAATCTGTAATTGAAATATCATGGATCATGGTTAATTGTTTTAAAAGAGACATAAATGACTTCTATATATATATATATAGATATATATATAAAATCCTTGGTAGTCCGCACTCCACTGGAATCAGCAAGGCACCCAGGTGCCACTCATATAACAAAAAGCATAACTAATCCAGAAAGCATGAGTGCACACTGGGATTTTGATTAAGAATCTAATATTTATTAAATTACATTAAAACTGGTCAACGTTTCCGTCCACCTCTAGGACCATTATCAAGATAATGGTCATAGAGGTGGACCGAAACGTTGACCAGTTTTAATGTAATTTAATAAAGATTAGATTAGATGAGAGAGAGAGAGAGAGAGAGAGAGAGAGAGAGAGAGATATTATGGGGAGCAATATACAGTATATTTATATTTGACAGCAAGAACAGTCCAATCAATAACCAATCTTTTTTTTTGTTTATTTGTTTTTTAATACCTTAAGATACCTTCTGTTTTGTGAACTTGTCCCAGTGTACTGGTCTCAGGCATAATAAATATGAAGACTAAATGAACTTCTGCTCTCCCAGTTTTACTTTGCAAATTCTAGAATGCATTTCAATAAAAACTGATTTATTGACGTCATAAAAATTGTTGCATATAGGTGATGTATTATTTTAGTGTAATTTATAGTGACATATTTATAGTGATAGCACTTGTGTATAATTGAAAAGATGTCTTAATTTGATTTTGGAATTCATAATACTAAGCTATACTTTCCCTAGGCAAAATAAAATTATTATTACCGCTCTGTTATCTGTAACTGGAAAATTAAAAAAATATTTATATAATTTACTTATATGAAGGCCCTGGCAAATTAACACAATCTGCCATTTTTTGAACTTTGCACACTGCCTTCCCCAGATCTTTAATTGCTGCAGGTCTCTGTTTGGAGAACAGAGACCAGTGTCTGCCCCAATCACTGTTATGCTTTATTTAAGAGGGTAAGGAAGGAGGACTCACAAGTTAAGGAGCGGTACAAGAAACAGGCCACAACTGGGCCCTTTCCTTTCCACATCTCATATCCCGTGTGTGGTGCAAAGCACAGCCAGAATTTTACCTTCTGTGTCTTGTCAGTTTCATTTCACAAAGTGATATTTTCTAGAGTACATTTTTTTTGTAAGTTCATTTATGTCTTATAAAGTATATGAAAACTTTAAACCAGTTTCTCAAACTGTGAGGATGAAGGTTTGGCCTAGCATGATGGCCAATTAGGATGCAACTGTAGGGTGAATGCTTATTCATTATGTTACATTTCCCTGGACAGACATTAAGGGAGTTATTTACTGAAATCTGATTTCTTCTGATTTTTTAATAAAAAAAAAGTGTGACCAAACTAGAATTCACAATGTGATTTTATTTATTATTAAAATAGCACCATTTAATTGGATCGGGAGAAACTCTATAAAATCAAGCAAAAACCCAAATCGTATGAGTTTTTCCCCAGAATCATTAGTTTTTTTGTCAGGCTTTTTCCCGAAAAGCCCAAATATTTTGGATTTTTGCATGAAAAGGCAGAAATAGTTGGATTTTCAGGCTAATTCCAGCACAGACCACAGAAACTTCCAAATAGGATAGGGACCTTTCCCATTGACTTATATACAACCTTGGCAGGTCTCAGATGCTGGATTTTCGGATTCTGACTTTTTGCAGCATCGGCTTTAATAAATCCCCAACATTTTTATTTTTTTGTCCACTAAAAATTCGGATTTTATAGTAAAAAAAAAATGGAATTCTTCAAGTTTTTCGATTCGGACTTAAATAAATAACCCCCTCACTGTTGTGACCATATTTATACATTGTAACTGCAACCTTATTAGAATCTATGAAGGGCCCAACCAAAAACAGGTCTAATCATTTAAATGAACAATAAGCAGAAGCAAGTGTCAACCCACTTAAAACATTGCTTTGATAAACCACAACAGATTAAAGTACAGCTATTGCTTGTTGATAACTTATTTAAAATCGAATTAATTTGTCTGCTCTGCCGTTTTTCTCACATTTGTCCAATGGCTATGTTTAGTGATGCAGAGAAAATTGTTTCTATATTCACATAAAGACAAAATGTTCCATTTGATCTTCCACCTAAAAGTGGTTATCCACAAAATTCAGCAATTTAAATATATCTATACTAGATTCCCATTGCAAGGTAGAGATTACTGTGCCTTAGGGCCTCTAAAATACACAAACACTCAAGCCATCTGTCTTATTTTTATGATTATCCTACCACTCAATCTTCTTAATCTAGTTAGCTCAGTTGTGTAGTTTGTGGACTAAAAACATCCAAATCATGCAGTCATCAGTCTTCTGCTATTACTGCTAAACATGACTTGTTGTAATATTCAGGATATACTATTACACGCTAATATAACTACAATTACATACAGTATAATAATGTATCGGGAATTTATAGAGAAAAAAGTATTTTATAAAAATATTAAAGTTGTGTGCTTAAAATGGACTATATGGTAGTTGGTCTACCAGTATTTTAGACCTTTTTCTGGATAATGCATAAGAGATCTGATATCTATAAGGAACTCTAGAGTATTTGTTGGAAAACAACAGATTGTTCCAGTGCATGTTACTTAATGCAGGGAGTGTTGCACATAAAACTCCAGATAGTATAAATACACAGTGGAGTGGGTGTTTCAAGCTTGCTCAAGATAACTGCTCATCAAACTGGTGTATTGACTCAGGAGCCAAATGACAAGATATAAGCATTTCTTTGATCAAACAGACTGTGATACAAACAAGAAAGTGTTCCTTGCAAATGGGGACAGCATCAAAGGAATTGGTCAAGGCTATGTGAACTGTATCACAAGCACAGGACAAAAACATAATATACTTGTGAAGAAAGTACCAGAATGTTCCAGAATTAGAGGGTAGCCTCCTATCCATGAAAGGTTTAACAAATGCAGGGTGCTCTGTTCATTTTAAATGCAAAGTATGCACAATTCAGAATGGTTCAGAAATTATAGCTGAGGGAACAGCAGACAGACACCTGTATGAGCTCAAATGTGGAGAAAACAAGGTAAAATTGGCATTCAATCGCCTCATCAGAAATGCATTCATACATGACACAGTCATCTGGGACACATCCAGATGCAATACATGGAACTGTTAAACAAAAATATGACTTCTGATATGGATATCTCACCATGCAATACAATCATGAAATGCATCTGCTGTATCAAATCAAAGGCAACAAGTTGATCCACAGTGATGTGTGTGGACAATGAGAATGCAGACCCTAGCTGGAAACAAGTATTTTGTGACTTTCATAGATGATTACTCCAGATACACAAAAGTATATATAATGAACTGCAAAAGTGAAATACTGGATAAACTCAAGGAGTATACAGCAGAATCCACAAATGAATTCCAGTGCAATCCTGTGACACTAAGATCTGACAATGGAGGGGAGTACACAAGCATTGAAGCTAAAGCATATCTAAAGGAACAAGGCATTCAACATCGAACAAGTGCTCCACACACACCAGAACGGTGTAGCAGAAAGAAAGAATTACACACTTGTAGCGATGACAAGGTTTATGCTAAATGAAGCCAACCTCCCAAACAAATTCTGGGGAGAAGTAATAACCACAGCAACATACCTACAAAACGTCTACCAACAAAATCTATAGCAGCTACTTCTTACGAGCTGTGGAATGGTAAGAAACCTAGTGTAAATCACTTGAGAACATTTAGTTGCAAGGCATATGGGCACATTCCAAGTGAAAAATGCAACAAATTGGGAGACAGAGCTACAGAAGGTATATTGGTTGGATACAGTGAGCAAAGTAAAGCTTACAGGGTTCTAAATCCTAAAACCTGCAAAGTGACAGTAAGCCACAGCATATATTTAAACAAGACTTCCTTATCAAAAACCATGATACCTGAATCTTCGGAAGAGACAGCAATAGTGTATGTGACAGGAGGGGTAGAACCACTTGCCAAAACAGGTGACTCTATGAAGCACATGGAAAATTGACAAAGTACACCTCAACAACCAAATGTCACAGAGGACACTGAACTGCTAAGGTCAGTGTCCTCTGTGACATTTGCTTGTTGTTGTACCAAAGGGTACTCACAAAAATTTGGTCAGGACTATGATAAAACTTTTGCTCCAGTAGTGAAACATACAACTGCGAGAACACTCTAATGTATGGCAGCCAGCAAAGTAAGACACCTAGATGTGAAAACTGCATTTCTTTATGGTGAAATTGATAAGAGACCTATACCTGGAACAACAACCTGGTTTTGTGAATCCAGAAACCATAGATTTGGTATGCAAGCTTCAGAAGGGCCTATATGGACTTAAGCAAGCTGCCAGAGCCTGGAATGAGAAAATAAATCAAGTCCTTTAACATGGAGGATTTCCCAAAAGCAAGGCAGATCCATGTCTTTACAGTAAGAAAGAAACCAACAGATGGATATATGTATTGATCTATGTGAATGATGTGCTTGTCTATTATGAGCAAGAAGGGTACAGTGATGATATTGTTTAAAGACTAAAGGCAAAACTGAAGGATTTGGTTGATGTCACATATTACCTTGGAATACAAATTGAGAGAGATGAGGATGGAAGTTTCCTACAGAAAAATAAAATTGAAGAGCTGATAACCTATTGTGGAATGGAGGAAGCAAAGGAAGTTAAAACACCTATCGAAGTTGAATATCTGAAGAATGGCAAGAATGGTGAGCGATTGTTGACAGACAACCAATTTTGAAAGGTTTTTGCAAATTGTTGTTCATAGCGACAGTGACAAGACCAGATATTGCATCAGCAGTAGGAATACTTTGCAGAAAGGTTTCAGCTCCATCACATCGTGATTGGAATGCGGTAAATCGTATAATAAAATACCTGAAATTGCCAGCAGAACACATAGCAAAGTTAACTGGCTATGTAGATGCAGACTGGGCAGGTGATGTAAAAGATAGCAAGTCAACTACAGGATTTTTGTTTCAACTTGGAAAAGGCACCATATGTTGGACCAGTAGAAAACAAGCCACAGTAGCCTTATCATCAACAGCTGAATATATTGCCGCAGCACAAGCTTGTGAAGAAGTTATCTGGTTACATCAACTCTTGATGGACTTGGGTATGGACATACAAGAACCAAGCCTACTCTTGGAAGACAACCAAGAATGTATTAAGTTGTCACAAACAGAAAAGGTGAACCAGTGTACTAAACACATTGATGTGAAATATCACCTTTTGAGGGACTTTCAATCAGGGCATCATTGAATTGCAGTACTGTCCAACAGAGACTATGGTAGCAGACACATTAACCAAACCATTATCCAAGGATCTGTAATGCTAATCTGGGATAACCAGACCACACATAGTTGAAGTATCCAGCTAGTGTTATGAGCATGGGTTACACTGCGACTTACACAACAGGGTCAGGGCCTTCGCCAAATGGAAGCTTTCCCTTGGGTGTAGTACAACTACAAAACACAGGCAACTGTATATAACAGATAGGAATTGGATGCCAGGAGGTTGTTTGGTGCAAACAAAAGGTTGTAGTTTATTATTATGAGAACAATGGCCCCAGGTTTACTCTCATGAGTGATGAGGTAACAGCAGATGATGATCACAGAGGACAGATCACATAATACAGTTGGATAGTTGTAATTTCCATGAGTCTCAGTAGTCAAGTGTACATCAATTCCCAGAAAGACAGGATTGCACCTTTGTGAGGATCCCACCAGTGGGGAATCAGGGAGACAAATGTTAACACCCTGTCACTGAGGTCCCTGCACTAAAGGCACAACATCCTCGATGGAGCAACAATTGCTCTTGCTGATTAATGCTCTCTGTCTCACTCTCCTAGAGAGTGTATTACAAAACTGCCCTAGGATAATGATTCCTCGTTCACGGGGTTGCCTGGTCCCGACTCAGTCTCTAAAGGTGCTGTTCCTTTAGGGCGGTGGCTTTACTGGGCCTTGGTGATCCCAGGCTCACAGGGAACACCCAGCTTCAAGGACACCAGGAGCCAAAGAGGAAGATCCTCCCCCCTTACACACACTATATATAAGTGTGGCAGGGATGGGTCACTACACTTTTGGCCAATAGCTGTATAGCTGTATAGCTGGCTTATACCCAATAACAAAGGAAATAAGAAAGGTAGGGATTTAACTCTATAGGAACCTGTTATTCCTATAGGTCCCTACAGATCATTTTGAGAAACTGATTGAAAGAATGAATCTTGTGGAATAATCTCCATACTATTGAGAAGGGGTGTTGGAAAACAACAGACAGAGATTGTTCCAGTGCATGTTACTTAATGCAGGGAGGGTCTATTGTTGCTTAGCAATGTTATGTCATGTTTGACCTGTAACCCTGTGTGATTTTCTTCTTCCTCTTCCTGTGTATCCTCTCTATGAAAAGTTTCTGTTACAGACATGTTATGCTGAAGTGTTTATGCTGAGTTCTATATAGCAACCATGTTACTGTTCACACAGAAGTTGGTGTGTCTGTCCTCACTTACAGAGAAGCTGCACATGCAGTTCAGATCAGATCTCTGCTAACAGAATTATTTTGTTGTTTCTTTGGGAGGGCATGCCCTTTAGGAGATCTCTATAAAACAATATAAGGAATGCTGTACACTATGCCCTCTAGTCCTCTAAAGGAGGAACCAGAGAAGTGAAACCCCATTCCTTCCACACTTGTAATTGCTTTTCATTTAAAGGGGTAGTTCACCTTTAAATAAAATTTTAGTATGTTATAGAATTGCTAACTCTAAGCAAATTTTCAATTAGCCTTCATTTATTTCTTTTATATTGTTAAAAGTATTTGCCTTCTAGTTCTGACTCATTCCAACTTCCAAATGGGGGTCACTGACAGCTTTAGTTAAGGGGTACTTTTTATTACTTATTTTAATTCAGACCATATCCTACTCATTTTACAGTCTCTTATTTAAAGGGAATCTGTCGTCATTTTAAACTTTTTTTTTTTGCATTTTTATAAAAAAACACACATCCATAAACACTGTCTGGCAAATAAAATGTTAATACACAAATCCATGCATAAGTTATTTTAGTTTGTATTTTGTCATGGGGGCTTCCATTTCTGCTCATTACACATTCATCCTGTGCTGCTCTAACAGCAGGCACAGCATTACCTGTGTGCTTGGAGGCAGCCACTCTGTAATGAAAAGCCAGGTCGCACTACGGCATGAGAATCTAGCTGTACACTCCCCCTCTCTGCCCATGCATGTGATGTCTGGAGGAGAGAGGTCACATGGTTTGCAGGGAAGCAATTGCTTTCACTTTCCTACGTCCTGCCTGCTCTACAGCGTGCACTAGCAGCCCCTCCTCCCACAGACACTATCAAAGCTCCTGCCATTCTGCAAGTTTGTTCTCTGCATTCCTTTGGAGCAGGGGCGTTTCTGCCATGAGGCAAGGTGAGTACCTTGCCTCAGGCGGCATCTCCCCAGCAGTTACAAGGGGCGGCAAAAAGCCGCTCCTTGTAACTTTAAGATCCGAATTTCCGGTTTCTAAACCGGAAATTCGGCTTTTCTAGCGCAGAGCGCGCGATTTTGCTCTCTGCGGTGGCAATGCGGCATTTTAAACGCTGCCTCAGGTGGCAAAACAACCTGGAGCGCGCCTGCTTTGGAGGGGGAACTTTCTCTCCTTGCTGCCTTCCTAGTTAGTTTTACTGGTTACTAGATGGGGTAAAGGAGCTGTGAGTTCCCTCTGCTATCCACCTCACACAGACCTTGCTCCTTTCCTGCAATACTTCTTTTTACATTAACTACTTACTGCCTCCTTTTCATGAGCTATTTTAACCCTTCCTAGACTTCCTCCTAAGTTTTCCTGGTTTTCAAGTATGTCCTCCTTATTTTATTCTTTTTTTCTATTCCCTGTCAACAGTCCTGGGAGTGTACTCCTGTGTTTCTGCCATTCATTTTTGTGTAAACAAATATAATAAACTATCTATATAAAATATTTTTTCCAGTGGCCAAAATGAAATGTGTGTGTATATATATATATATCTAACCTATGACTAAGGGATAACTCCCGAAATGCGTTAGATCTTTCCAGCAGGAACTCCAATAAACCCCATTTTCAGAAGTGCCGTCTGCTTTTCGATTTTTGTTGTGTGTACAGTGGGGACACTGTCTGACTGAGCACCTGGCCTGAGGGGAGAGCGGTGAGCTGTTTGCGGTCCTTTTTTGCTTTTCTGTCTATATATATATATATATATATATAGTCAACTACAAGAGGTCCTCTGCACTCAACCCATTATCAATATATTTAAGACAGAGACATTTTGTGCATACTGCTACTAAAAAATGCCTTACCCTTTAAACAACACAGGGATTGTCCATATATTGCAATATATTTAAGCTGGCCAACTACGTCAAAGTCATCCCATATCTGGCCAGTCCTACGCTTAATTTTCATCTGATTCATTAAGAATTCAATTGCTTAATTATACATTTTACAAAGGGATTACGTTTTACCTGCAACTTACTAGCTGCTTTCAAAGTAAAACTCCCAAACTTGGCTGCCCTTTTATTAGACACCAGTCGGATCACCTGACTATAGCTGGTGACAGAGACATTTTGTGCATACTGCTACTAAAAAATGCTACTAAAACTGCTACTAAAAAATGCCTTACCCTTTAAACAACAACTTGAGATGAAGAGGGAACTTAGAATGTGGTGGGATAAATTAACCCTACAGAAATATATAGAATGTGGGAGAATCCGAAGGGGTCTGAGGCTACAAAAGAACCCCACCTTCGGTACAGGGGATGAAACATTTATGAAGGGCTGGAATGGCATTTTGGAAGAATGTAGTATAAACCTGATGAAACTGATTATACAGAAACATACAAAAGATTTAGAGACACTTAACAAATAATATCTATGCAAAAAGAAATTGAACCTTTCTCATGTTTGAAAGAATTCCAAAGTTTGGAATCCCAAACAACAGAAAGATTGAATAAATTGGAGACAGAAGTAATTGAGGGGAAGAAAAAGAAATTCCTAAGGGATAAAGAAGACTACACAAGGAACATTTGGGGAAAACATAAAAAGTTTTTAACAAAAATTCTGATAGATATGGGAAAAATAATAATAGCAATCCCTTAAAAACAAGCTATCCACATAAAAATAATAAAGAATTCCCTCTCCCTGAACCCCCAAAAGAGAATAAAAGAGAGACTATACCAAATAAAACAAATATTCAGAGAGGAGAGAAAGAACAGACTGGGAAAAGGGAGAAACATGGAAACATTACAAACAGAGATTCAGAGACGGAGAGGAATCAGATCAGAGGAAACCCCAAAAGTACCAAAACCCACAGAAATATTGGAAACATCCCTGGCAGACAATACAAAAAGACAGAAAAGGAGGAGAAGAAAAAATAAATCAATAAGTACTAGTAATGATGCTGAAACTGATGTGAAAGGAGGCATTTTTAATTTGAGTTCACACATCTTAACGAATAATCAACAAAAAGTTTTACAAAAAGGACTGACTTTTGCCCCTACCAACAAACCACATGGTTTTGGCCTTTTCATTGATGCTCGAAAATTTACTTTGAAAAAATACTTTATAACTAAGAATATGGAAATCAGGAATTACGAATCTAAGAATGACATAAATGAAAAGACCAAAAAATTAAAAAAGAAATCAACCTTTATACATTCACAAGAGAAAGGCAAAGCCATTGATGTATATGAAAGATTGATCTTACAAGATTTAGAAAAATTGGAAGATGGTAGCCCCAGAAATAGGAAGAATAATTTAACAAAAGGAGAAATAATAGCCCTAAAAGAGTTAAAGTGATACGGTCATGGGAAAAAAAATGTTTTCAAAATGAATCAGTTAATAGTGCTGCTCCAGCAGAATTATGCACTGAAATCCATTTCTCAAAAGAGCAGATTTTTTTATATTCAAATTTGAAATCTGACATGGGGCTAGACATTTTGTCAACTTCCCAGCTGTCCCTGGTCATGTGACTTGTGCATGCACTTTAGCAGAGAAATGCTTTTTGACAGGCTGCTGTTTTTCCTTCTCAATGTAATTGAATGTGTCTCAGAGAGACATGGGTTTTTACTATTGAGTGTTGTTCTTAGATCTACCAGGGAGCTGTTATCTTGTGTTAGGGAGCTGCTATCTGGTTACCGTCCCATTGTTCTTTTGTTTGGCTGCTGGGGGGAAAAAGGGAGGGGGGTTGATATCACTCCAACTTGCAGTACAACAGTAAAGAGTGATTGAAGTTTATCAGAGCACAAGTCACATGACTTGGGGCAGCTGGGAAATTGACAATATGTCTAGCCCCATGTCAGATTTCAAAATTGAATATAAAAAAATCTGTTTGCTCTTTTGAGAAATGGATTTCAGTGCAGAATTATGCTGCGGCAGCACTATTAACTGATTCATTTTGAAAAAAAAATGTTTCCCATGACAGTATCCCTTTAAGTAAAAATGAGAAAATAATAATTAAGCCAGATGATAAGGGTGGAGGAATAGTAGTTATGGATTGTGAAAAACTAATCCAACTGAAATCTTTAAGAAGAAATTTGATAAACTAATTTCAGAAGCAGAGATAAACAAAGTGATAAATACTACAGAAAAAAAATTATCTAACTATACAATACCCTAAACTTCCCCTTTTCTATATTTTATCAAAAATCCATAAAGAGCCAGAAAAAACCCCAGGACGGCTCATAATATCGGGCATAGATTCTCTGACTAGTAATTTATCTCACTTTATTGATGCAAAGTTACAGCCATATGTCAGTAACCTACCTTCCTACCTTAGAGATTCCACCCAAATTCTCAATATTATTCTCAAAATATTTCGTGTGAAACAGGTATGTTACTCATAACCCTAGATGTAAAATCACTTTACACATGCATTAAGCACAAGCAAGGAATGAGGGCAATTTACTTCCTGTCAAATGATAAAGATGTAAATGAACTTTCATTATGGGGGGTATTGATTTCATACTCGACCATCATTTTTTCTGGTATGAGGGACAATATTATATACAAATCTGTGGTACTGCCATGGGAACGCGTTTCGCGCCCAGCTACGCAAACCTGTGTATGGGATACTGGGAAGAGAAGACACTTGGTCTTGCGGAGCTGTGCGGGGCGTATATCTATGGAAAAGCTATATTGATGACATTATAATAATTTGGGATAAAGGGGAAGTAAAACTGAAAGAATTTGTGGAGAAACTGAACCAAAATGATATGGATTTAGAATTTTCACTAAATTATAGCGTCCATTAATTTTTTAGATCCCTAAATTTACATAGAAGAAGGAAAAATACAAACACGAACTTATTTTAAACAGGTGGATATAAACAACGATCTGCTGGCTTCTAGCAACCATAACCCCCAGTGGATAAAAAACATTCCAAATGGGCAATTTAGGAGAGTACGAAAAAATTGTAACAAAATATCAGATTATGACAAACAGTCACAAGTCCTCACAAAAAGGTTTATAAACAAAGGCTACAAAAAGGGTGAAATAGAAAAAGTGTGTGAGAAAGTAAGAAATAAAGGCAGAGATGAGATGTTAAAGGGATACTGTCATGGGAAAAAAAAAATTTTTTCAAAATGAATCAGTTAATAGTGCTGCTCCAGCAGAATTCTGCAACAGAATCCATTTCTCAATAGAGCAAACAGATTTTTTTATATTCAATTTTGAAATCTGACATGGGGCTAGACATATTGTCAATTTCCCAGATGCCCCAAGTCATGTGACTTGTGCTCTGATAAACTTCAATCACTCTTTACTGCTTTACTGCAAGTTAGAATGATATCAACCCCTCCCTTTTTCCCCCCAGCAGCCAAACAAAAGAACAATGGGAAGGTAACCAGATAGCAGCTCCCTAACACAAGATAACAGCTCCCTGGTAGATCTAAGAACAGCACTCAATAGTAAAAACCCATGTCCCACTGAGACACATTCAGTTACATTGAGAAGGAAAAACAGCAGCCTGCCAGAAAGCATTTCTCTCCTAAAGTGCAGGCACAAGTCACATGACTGGGGCAGCTGGGAAATTTAAAAAATGTCTAGCCCCATGTCAGATTTCAAAATTGAATATAAAAAAAATCTGTTTGCTCTTTTGAGAAATGGATTTCAGTGCAGAATTCTGCTGGAGTAGCACTATTAACTGATTCATTTTGAAAAAAAAAAAAATTTCCCATGACAGTATCCCTTTAAGCTCTTCGTAAGTGTTATTCGCTAATTTCTGTCCATAAAACCTATTTGGCCATGCTAAAATGTTCAAACTGATGCTGAATGCTGATTACACTAGGCGAAAAAAAAAAGCTTTGCCTTTTGTGGTTCTGTTGGATTTTAGTGATTTTATTGCATTTCGCTCTGTTCTTTGTTACTTCATTTTGCCCATTGAAATTTTGTCTACTATATATCCATTTAGGGGTCTCTGTGCACAACATAGTTTGGTTTATCTATGCATATTGGGCATCAAGCTGTTCAGTAGACCCCTGGCATTCATATTTAGGATGTCTTTTGTTGGTATGTTACGAAATGTGGGATATATAATGGGATGAAATGCAAGCTTTGTGACAATTTTCAGAAATTTCATAAAAAGCATTATGTATAGCATAGCTTTGCAGTTTCGCAGTTTGCAGTAGAAATACATATTTACTTGTTTTAGATTCATCAGAATGAGTACTTTTGGGAAAATATATGGTTTTCTAGGGTCTCCTGTTAGGGGGTCTCATGGCACATAATACACATACTGGGTACTTATATTGTAGTAGCCAGGGTGTCATATGTGAAAATTCATATGCACTATTTGGATTTGGGGGTCTCTGTATGCCACATAGTTTGGTAAATCTATACATATTGGACATCAAATTGTTTAGTAGACCCCTGGCATTCATATTTAGGATGCCTTTTGCTTGTACACTACAATCTGTGGGGTATATAATGGAGTAAAATTCAAGCCTTGTAATGATTTTCATGGTTTTTGGGGGTCTCTATGCCAGATACTTTGGTAAACCTATGCACAATGGACATCAAACTGTTTGGAGGACCCCTGGCAATCATACTTAGGGTGCTTTTTCTTGGTACGTAATGATACATGGACAATCCAATGCTGGAAATTTGAAGCTTTGAGGCAATTTTGGCGAGGGAAATTGCGTCACTTTTTGTCACAAAACAAGGAAGTAAAAACTGTTTTCCCCTTCCCGTAAGGATTCGATTCGGTATTTGGCCAAATCATTTGCGAAGGATTTGGGAGTTTTGGCCGAATCCAAAATAGTGAATTTGGTGCATCCCTAGTATTAGCAAAATGTATTATACAACAATTAGTAATAAGGATATTCTGTTAGATGGGGCTCAGATTTTTTTTTCTTTCGGTGGTTGTTCTGCTTTCAGCATTATTCTGTCATTTTAGTTTGATACATTGATCTTGATGACTTTTCTGTTTATAGAACCTCCACCAACTAGGTCACGCAGTCTTTTTTTCCAAGACTACATAATGGTTGATTTATGAACTGTAAATGTATATGAGCAGTACCATCGTTTTAGATTTAATAGTTTATTTTCCGTGCTGGAATGAATAATTGCTCAAATTGTTAACTTGCATCAGATAGGTGTTATTACATAGTGTGCTGAGCAATGCTATATCCTGACGCTCACTAAAAAGGACTATTCTAACTGGCACATTTATATGCTTGTATAAATGTGACAATTTGTTAACACTTAGAATAGTAACAAATAAAGCATATACTGTAGTAAAAGCAATAATAGACTACAAAACACAAAAAGGCTAACTAAAGTGCCTAGCAGGATGTTTTGCTTATTGTTTTTGTCTTAACCTTATTCCTGACCAACATACTGCATTAGCTGGCCTCCCATTCAAAGGAGGGCAGGATTATGCAAAATAAATCCCCAAATAAAGTGATCTATAAAAATTGTAATGATATCTAAGATCACTATAGCCATAGATATTATAGATCTATGCACTCTTTCTAGCATTTATATCCTTCTTAAGGACTGGAGTCCAAAACTGCACTGCATACTCAAGTTGAGGACTCACTAGGGTTTTATAAAGACAGCCCTTTATTTGCTTTAGTAGCTACTGGGTGACACTTCCTGGAGTTACACAGCTTGTTATCCACAAAAATACCATTTACTGTATAACTTTCATTTACCGTATGCTATTTCTACCAAAGTGCACAACCTTGCATTGATTAACAATGAACCTAATTTGCCAGTTTACTGGCCAGTTACCCAATTAGCCAAATCTCTCTGCAAAGTCACAGTATCTTACATAAAACTTTTGAACCCATTATTATCATCAGCAAAAATAGTGACAGTATTTACAATGCTCACTTCCAACTAAGCCACAAACAACAAAGAAAATAGATTTCCTAGAAAATTAAAATAAGAATACTACATCATGGAAAAATCAGATCCTAGACTAAATCTTTTTTTATCTTTTTTTAGCAATAACATGAATTCAAAACAATAAATAACTTGGATGGATACTTGCAATGGATAATATTAAATCTCTGTCACTTTTAATATTTTTTCAGTTGCATATTATTATATTTTATATAGTTATATATTCAGAGTTGACTGCGAGTGAAAAAATAAAGAAAAATGACTGCTGTAAACAATCCCTTAACACTGTTGATATTTCTTTTCAGTCCAAACCAATTACGGCCCCTATTTTTTTGATAATGGGCCTGGAAGCACTAATGGGAATATGGCCTTGCTTAGTCTGTCTGAAGACACACCAGTTGGTAAGTAAATATTTTACCTTAAAATTTTCCAATAATTTATCTCAAAACGGTTGAATAATGAATTTGAGAAGTTGTGAATTTGAAGTTATCATATTTTGGATTGTGTTAGCAGTTTAAAAAATCTTAAAATCTGAGGCTAGGGTATACTACTAAATGCTATTTGATTCTATCGATACTGAAGATGTGGTCTATTAATGCATTGCTGAGCAGTTCAATGTTATAGAATTTTGGAATATCATTGGTCAGAAAATTATGTTTCAAATGGGCCACTTAACAACACTCCTGAAAACCCTTGCAGTATTTATTTTCTCTGGTACTATGGATGGCACATACCTCTGATTATGCAGTGATTTTGAATGGCAAGTTGAAGCTCAGCACCTTTGAAACCCCGAGGTACATGTTTTGTTCTTTTCCAGAATGTACTGTTGAGTAATAATAGAAATATAGAATAGCATTATCTATTTTGTCACATACATAGGTGGGTGTAATACAGGCAGTTGATCATTAGATGAGGTCATTGCATGAGGTAAATAAATAGTTTTTGATATTCATTCAAGAAATGAGCATGGCCCCTGATCATTAATATTATATTTATTTATCTATTTGCCTTTGGTCACACTCTATGGAGTTCTGATTATATTTTGTGAACAAAAAAATAGTCATTAACCTTCTCCTGAATTAGAAGATGAGGTAATTGGTCTTCATTATTTATTTAAATAATATATAGTTGTTTAATTACTTACCATCTTTTTCTAAATCTTTCCAGCTTTCAAATGATTTGTAAGGCTTCAAATATATTGCTTTTACTACTTTTTATTAGTCATCTTTCAATTCAGGCCCTCTCCTATTTATATACCAGTCTCTTATTCATATAAATGCATGGTTGCTAGGAAAATTTGGACCCTAGCAACCACATTGCTGAAATGCAAACTGGAGAGCTCAAAAACCACAAATACTAAACCAAATGAAAACCAATTGCAAATTGTCTCAGAATTTCACTCTCTACATTGTACTAGCATTAATTCAAAGGTGACTTTTACTTATTTATTAGCTTCTATGAATGCATTAATAATGTAAATAGTCTGCATTGTTTCAATCTGCAGTGTACAACCAACTGTGTAGCTGAAGTGACTTAAAAGAATATTTGGCCGCTGTAATACAGAAATGTTGCATAAAATAATTAGAAAACAGTGTAATAATATACTGAAGATGAAAGCTAATGCATAGATTCAAAGTAGGGTGAGGATTTCAGGTTAAGGGGCAAGGGGATATTTACTGGAAATGAAGCATGAGAGTGCATAGGTGGGAAGTGCATATAGATGTTCAAGCTAGGTAAAAACCAAGGGGCCCTGGTCCCCGCTTCCGTCCAACGAATCATTATTCAGGCAAGAAAAAATTGTGGTGAATGAAAACAATTCAGGTGCTTTATTGTAACACGACATGTTTTGAGCTGAGCTTTTTTTCAAGTGATTTTTCACTTGAAAAAGAGTTCAGCTCGAAACATGTTGTGTTACAATAACGCACCTGAATTTTGCAGTCAATTCCTGCGTTATACCTTTTCATTCACCACAATTTTTTCTTGCCCATAAAATACTGTTCCGGTCCTTGCTTCAAGCATGGTATATTATAAATCCAATGGCTAACACAGTGCCAGTTCTGTGCCCCTAAAAACTCTATGACTGAATTGCTATCCCTAATTGATATATTCCTTTATCACAGAGTTCCAACGGGGATGCAGACCCTGTTGTTTAGAGGTCCCAATGAGGCCCTGTCTGGTGAACAGTTTAATTTTTTCAAAAAAGTTATCTAAATGATTTGTAATGTAATCTAATTCTAATGTAATATCAAACAAGTGTTTTCTTGAAGGTGCTTACATCTATGCATTAAATGGAAGTGACCCTGATGGAGACCCTGTGACATTTGGGCTCACATTTGAACCTGGATCAAAACGTTATTTTGCTGTTGATCCAGACAATGGAAACGTTACATTAATTGAAGAACTTGACAGAGAGGTAAGAAGCAAAAACATGCTTTGAAATCAGAGAAAAAGATAGTAATTTTATGTTAGGGTAAGGTGGTCTGAACAATATGGAAGGAAAAGCTAAAATATTGAAGATGCAGGAAGGGGAAGTGAAAACTGAGGTGCCTAAGTGGAAAAAGTGCAGGTTGAAAAAAAAACAGTAGAACAATTATATTGTAGGCAGAAAGCAAAAAATTGGGGGTTGGAAATACTACACAATAGGAATCCTGGGGTGGAAAGTCTGCATCAAAATGCATCATAGGCAGTGAAATACATTTTTTCTGTGAAATGCATTTCTATCACAGAGTATAATGAGAGAAATGCATCAAACTCAAATACATCATACTGAACTGTATGTATCAGACTGAAGCCTCAGGTCTTAAGCACATACTGTATGAGTTCTCTCTGTAGTTTCTGGTAAGAATAGAATAGATGCTAATGTGTTCCCCCTCATTCTTCATCATTACAGCATCCCTTCATGCCACTCACGTAATCTGATTTGCAGATAGATGAACTTCAGTAAAAAGTTCATTCCCTACTGGCTGAACCAATGTCAAAAATAAGGGAAAATTACTGTGATTTTCCTTTCCAGGACAACTTTGTGTCATACTTATGGGATAGCCCCGCCCCAGTGCTACCATCAGAAGGACCCTCCCCAAAGCTTTAAAAGCCAAACCCCACCCCCCAATCAGGCGTCTAGTAATAAGCTTCAAGAAATTACTGAAAGGGGGATGGGAAACTATGACATGGAGTTGTCCAGGAAAGGAAAATCATTGTAAGTATGGTACAATTTCCCCTTTTCCATGGCCAACTCCATGTCATAATGGGATGGTATTTGTTCCACATAAGGAAACCTGGATCCCGAATGTAATCTAATCCAGATAAAACTCAGAAGAATGAAACTTACACAGGCGAACAGAGAAACACCTTGTAGAAAACCTGTGAACTCTATTTCTGCAGAGGATACAGGGACTGCCAAGAGGCAAAAGTAATGAGACCGAGTGTGAAATCAGCATGGCACTTTCACCTGAAAGGAGAGAACTACAGTAACTCCACTGAAAGAGAAGAGGAAAGTAACCCAGAGTAACACTTCTCCAGAGTCTTACTCTCACTATCTCACTACTTACCAACACAGCTGTGCCAACTGTGTACCAACCACAAGAGCACTCTTGGAAATAGCTCAAAAGCAAGGCACCTGCAAAAGACAACTTAGAAGGGGGAAAGAAACATTCCATCACTAGTATTCTACATGCCCCAGATATGTATAGTTTCTTGTACCAGTCTCTTCAATACTAAAACATCTACAGAGCACATAAGGAACTAATATTTGTCCTGGACCATAACCAATGCACCCTATGAATGAAAGGTCCGTAGAGTGACTTACAGTGACTGAGTGCCGCCACTGCAGGCATACCTTACCTGCCCTGTGAGGTAACTATGAGCATACAGCAGCCTATGAAAATCTTCCTGTGCGGGCTGAACTTGTTCTTATCATATGCTAGTAGCATAGTAGTATTAAGGATCTGCATGCCCAATGGAGTGGGCATCCTAACAGAAATACATGCAGATATGCATAAGCAGTATCAGACTGGCCCACCAGGATACCAGGAAAACTTCCGGTGGGCCCAGGTGTCAGTGGGCCTCTTGCTTCTAACCATTTAGCCAATTTCAAAGTCATTCCCTATTACTTTATGGGGGAAATGCTTCATAATGGAAGAATATAGTAAGCAGATATAAAAGACTAGGAGAATAAAGAGTTTGAGTGAGCAAAGGACGAATAATAGTTTGGAAAGTGGGCTCACAGTCTTAGGTTTTCTGGTGGGTTGCATTCTCCCATATGAGTTTTTCCTTCAACTGTAAGGAATGTAATCAGGAAATGGAAGGCCACAGACACAGTTGCTGTAAAACCCAGGTCTGGCAGGCCAAGAAAAATACAGAAGCAGCATATGCGGAGGATTGTGAGAATGGTTACAGACAACCCAAAGATCACCTCCAAAGACCTGGAAGAACATCTTGCTGCAGATGGTGTATCTGTAAATCCAGTGGCATAACTACCGAGGAAGCAGACCCCGCAGTTGCGGGGGGTCCTGGGCATACAGGGGACCCGGCTGGGCCTGCTTCCTCAGTAGGTGGATTGCTGCTCACAAACAGAACCTCTGCAGGCCGGGCTGGGATGCACCGATTGTGTCCAGTTGGGCCCCACATTCCACTTCCTCCCCACAGGGGAAGTTCAAAAGCAGGAGTCAGGAGACTTGGACTGAAGATGTGATTGGTGCCAGACCAGCATCATCAATCACTGTGTGGATACGTACCACCGCTGCTGGCCAGCCCAGACCTTCTATATTGAAATCTGCTTAATCTTATGCACCAGTGCAGACAAGTGGATGATCACACCGACTGCCTGCTGCTGCTGCTGCTGCTTTGGTGAGCAAGGCTATGCGCAGAGAACTTGGGGGGGGGGTTAATTACCTTGTAAGACACACATACTGTATAGTGCTAACCACCAACTACTTCTTTCATTTAATTTTACTTTTAAACCCCTAAAAACTCTTAATGTCTGTTTGACCCTTTAGTTTGCTGTCTCTTATATTTGTAAATATTGCTGCAATAACTTTCCCCTCCTCTCTATGCTCTGCCACCCCCCTTTTGCACTAGATACTGCATCTCATAATATTCTCCAGCTCTCCATCTGTGTACTTGCTATTGAGCTAGCTATGAATTATTTTACTGGGGTGGGGATCCAGGATAATGCAGTGGGACATGGATTTTTACTAGTAAGTGTTATACTCATATCTACCAGTTATCTAATTTAATTTGTATATTCTATTTTCATACAAATAAAAATGTTCACTATTATATGAATTTCCTTGATTTTCCCTGTTGAGCTTTCATGAGTGAATGATGAGCCTTGAGATCAGGTTCTCTGGTGGGCCCCAGGTGCCCCAGTCCGACCCTTGTGCTCTTTGATACAAAACTTTGTGCAGTACAAAATGTTACCACACGTCACACAAAAGTTGTTTTTTTTTTAACAGCGCACACAGTGATTGATGATGCAGGTCTGGCACTGATCACATCTTCAGTCTCCTGCTTTTGAACTTCTTGTGTTCAGGCTGCATGGGGTAGAGCAAGGGGAGGGTGACAGGAAAAAGAGCAGCAGAAGAGCCACAGTGCCATCCTTCTATAGTTATGGGTTGTTTATATGTGAAATTGACACTTAACCATCCTTCTATATTTCTGGGGTATTTATATGTGAAATTGACACTGTGCCATCCTTCTATAGTACTGGGGTATTTATACATCGGATTGCTACTGTGCCATCCTTCTATGAGTTGTGGGGATGTTATACATGAAATTCTACCACTATTTTGTGCAGAGGGGGCCCTGAACAAACTTTTGCAGGGGGGGCCCTGGAATCCGAAGTTACGCCTCTGTGTACATCGTTCTACAATTCAGCACAATTTGCACAGAGAGCATCTGTATGGCAGGTTGATGAGAAAGAAGCCCTTTCTGCACTCACGCCACAGACAGTCGCTTGTTGTATGCACAAGCTTATTTAGACAAGCCACAGTCATTTTGGAACAAACTGCTTTGGGCTGATGAGAAAAATTGAGTTATTTGGTCATGACAAAAAGCATTTTGCATGGCTGAAGAAGAACACTGCATTCCAAGAAAAACACCTGCTACATACTGTCAAATTTGGTGGAGGTTCCATCATTCTGTGGGGCTGTGTGGCTAGTTCAGGGACTGGGGCCCTTGTCGAAGGGTCGGATTAATTCAACCTAATATCAATAAATTCTTCAGGATAAAGTTACGCAGGGATTGGATATTCCAACAAGACAATGACCCTAAACACACTTCAAAATCTACAAAGACATTTATGCAGAGGGAGAAGTTCAATATTCTGTAATGGCCATCACAGTCCCCCGACTTGAATATCATGGAAAATCTATGGGATGATTTGAAGCAGGCTGTCCATGCTCGACAGCCATCAAATTTAACTGAACTGGAGAAATTTTGTATTGACAAATTGTCAAAAATACCGCCATCCAGACTATACAGTCTCTATAGGAGGCTTCTTGAGGCTGTTACATTTGCAAAAGGAGGCTCAACTAAATATCGATGTAATATCTCTGTTGGGGTGCCCAAATGTATGTACCTGTCTAATTTTTTTTTATGATGCATATTGCATATTTTCTGTTAATCCAATAAACTTTATGTCACTGCTGAAATACTACTGTTTACATAAAGCTCAGCCAATGATAAACAAAGCTCCAAAAAATTAAGAGGGGTTCCCAAACTTTTTCATACTGTGACTGTATATACATATTCATATACATATAAGATTATTTAAACCAATGTACCCACTGGCTACTGGACAGAGGCCAGATGATGAGTTAAACCCCAGTAGCCGAAGTGAGAGACCCTGGTGAATATCATTTTAATCACAGTTATCGGAATAAACCATTGTTTTATCATCAGAACATAAGGAGTCTTTACCCCCTCTGCTCCCAAGGAGTGGTAAGTTATCTGCCAGAGGCTCAGGCTGTGGCAATATTTAGAATATTTGCTGAATCACTATCCATATATGTATATTCAGCCCAAGACCATATCGCAAAAGGCAGGATACAATATACAACTTATTTTCAAAATAAGCAGGCACAAAGTCAGGTCATAGAACCCGGATTGTAATTAGTGACTTTACTATGGCCGATTACTACCCCTCAACCAGCCTACAGTTCTTAATGTGAGAAATATAGACCACATATACCCACAACAAACCTGTGAAATAACAGAACAGAGTTGTAAAACAGAAAATTCTACCTGATGTTTCTGAGAATTACTCTGAGCTGGGGAGGGAGTGGGAGGGGAACGTACTTGCTCATTACCTGCACCTGAACACTGACCTCCAGAGTAATTACCTGATTACTTACAGGCTACAGCTGATTTCTGCAGTGACCAGCTTTGGACTTGCACTGCTCACAGAACATACAGACCAGCATTGGATTTGCACTGATCACAGAACGTACAGACCAGCATTGGACTTGCACTGCTCACAGAACATACAGACCAGCACTGGACATGCACTGCTCACAGAACATACAGACTAGCACTGGACTTGCACTACTCACAGAACACACAGACCAGCATTGCATTAGCACTACACAAAGAACATGGAGACCAGCATTGCATTTGCACTGCTAACAGAACATACAGACCAGAATTTAATTTGCACTGCTCACAGAACATTTAGACCAGCATTGCAGCTGCATTGTTCACACAATGGCCAAGCTGGCCCATCCATTCTTGAAAGTTAAGAGATTCCAGCATCAGGATGGTACTCCAAGCGTAAGCATAACTTTTAACTGCCAGTGGATTAAAGGGTTGAAACCCAGGGTTTTTATTTTTGTAAACTACCTCAACCTTGGTAAAGACTTGTGAGGGAGGCAGCTGGCTCTGAAACCTAAATTCCTTCAGAAGAAAAAAATGATACCCCAGTATAGGGGAAAAGGAGAAGGAGGCCATAAGGTTTAGGCCGCTAACTAAACATTCTGTCTCCTCCATCTTCCATCCATAAAAGGGAATAGGGGCCATACCCCACTGCTGCCAGATGCTTTTCAAACATGCCCAGTTAGGCACATGGATGGGGGGGGACATAGCACTTGTCACCGGACAGGTTACAATCTGGCTTGGAGGACAAACCAGTGATATTAGCCACAGTATCACTGTGCCTACCTGATCCATATGATGAAACACTGAAGACTCCAGACATGATGTAATGTGCATATGGGTGAAAAAGATCCCTAGAACACTTTCCAGCAAGCACTAATGCTTTCCCAAGGCTAAAAAGAAAAAAAAACTTGCTTCCAAACGGAGCAAAAATAAACTTGGGGATGGGGTGGGGCTTTGGGGGGGTCCTTCTGATGGGAGCACTGGGGATCCCTGTATGACATGGAGTTGGCCAGGGATATTATTTTCAATAACAATTGACTGAAATTGTATTTTAAGTTGCTTCATTTGTGGCTGTTTTTAATTTTGTAACATGGTACTGTATATGTTTGTAGGTTAATACAATGAATACAATAAATGTTTGTTTTGCAGAAACAAGATGAGATTGAAGTAATTGTCAGCATTTCGGATGGGATAAATAAAGTAAGTTTGAAAATAAAGTATTCTTGGGATAATGACAACTTTATTATTTTACTCAGAATAATGAAATATTCCCACTGATAATAAGATAAATTGATCTTCTAAAGCTTCACAGTGTGTTTTTTAAAATTACTACATTGCTAGAAGCATTTAATCATCATATTTTTGTGTTGTGCTTGTTTTTTTTCTTGTGGAAAATTATGAGTTTATAAAAATCCCCAATTCCCAAGGGTAGTTGCTACATGTCTCTTTTTGTGGTCAGTTTAAAAAATAGACTTGTTGGGTTGTTCAGTTGAATCATTGGTTAAAATTGGTCTTCTACACCAAAATTGTTAACATAGCTTTAAAGGAACAGTAACATCAAAAAATGAAATTGTTTTAAAGTAATACAAATATAATGCAGTGTTGCCCTGCACTAGTAAAACTGATTTGTTTGTTCAGAAACTATTGTTTATACTATTGTTTATATAAATAAGCTGCTGTGTAGCCATGGGGCAGCTATTCAAAAGGAGAAAAGGCTCAGGTTACACAGCAGATAAGCAGGTAAGCTCTGTAGAACATAATGTTATCTGTTATCCACTATAGCCTTTTTTTCAACTTCCGCCATTGCTATTCAGCTGCTTGTTTATATGAACTATAGTAGTGTTTCTGAAGCAATGAGATCTGTTTTACCAGTGCAGGGCAACAGTACATTATATTTGCATTACTTTAAAACACTTTAATTTTTGGTGTTACTGTTCCTTTAAATTGACAAAATGTCTGAAATGTAATAGTTCCAGTGCTTAACAGAGATTATTCATCATTCACCTCAATCTCAGCTTTAGTAAAGCTTACATACTAAGTCCCTTTCTTATTCACACACTACGGTCATTTTTATCAGGAAGCACTTAAAGGGGTAGTTCATTTTTAAGTTGTCTTTTAGTATATTAAAGAATGTCCCAATTTTAGCAACTTTTCCATTGGTCTTAAATTTTTATATTGTTTATGATTTTTTAATTATTTGCCTGCTTGTCTAACTCTTCTAATTCGAAACTAGAGAACAGCTAAACAAGAAGATAAATCAAGATAAATAAAAACCATTTAAAAACTCACTGAGCACTTGATTTTTTTTATTCAAGTGCAAGTTCTCCTAGAATGAGCAGTAAAGGGTGCAAGAGTGCCTAAAATGTCATGTTCCTCTATCTTCAAACGGATATACTGTAATGTAATTTTATTAAAAAAACAACCAACCACCTTAATCTTGTATTCTTATACAAGACTAGTGCTTCTTTAATAGCAAAAGAGTTCAGGGCAGAGTACAAAGCGCAAAGCACCACTTCTGCACCCTGCACAATAGCACAAGTCTTTGACCTCTAGATGGAGCCCAAGGACCTTTGGGCAAGACTGTATTTGTGAGTAGGCACGTAGAAATCCCCCATCATGGTCCCTGCCATTCCCTAACTTGTTCATCATTTATAATCCAGCATGAGGTATAGAGCACAGCAAGAACCTGGACACAAGTACTGTATAATACACAAAAGCCATGAATATCCTGTAAATTATATCCTTATAAACAGTGAGTTCTGATGTCATCAGTTATAAACGGTTAGTTCTGATGTCATTTCTGTCACATAACTCACTGAAACGTGTGTATTATAATAAATAAAGTACCCACAGTTGCAAAATATGAGGATATTATAAGTTACCTCGGAGTTCCATGACCTGTATAAAAACACTCGGCCTTCGGCCTCGTGTTTTTATATGGTCATGAAACTCCTTGGTAACTTATAATATCCTTATATTTTACAAGAGGGGGTACTTTATTCACTATATATACTAAATTAGCACAAAGGGGGGTGATATTGCAGTTCTTGGTGCTCTAGCATTCAGATTTTTTGTAAATGAGGCCTAAGGTCTTTAAAGGATAACTTTAATAAATATTTTCATTCCATTTATATGTAGGTTTCTGAAAAAGTCAGAGTTTTGGTAACTGATGCCAATGACGAAAGCCCGGGGTTCCTTAATACTCCATATATTGTGACTGTGCCTGAGGTATGATTTAAAAATTTTGTAATATTAACATGTACAATTAGTTTATTAATTTACATAGTTCTCCCAGTTTTCCAAGTTCCCACTTAACCCTAGGTAGAGGCTGAAGGTTTAAAGGTATTTTAGTTGTTGGATCACTACTGTATAGGTAAACTGCAAAGGGATCTATGCACTTCAAGGGACCTTACAACTTCCCCCCCAAGTCTTAGAAATAGCACATTGTCCCTTAATAAAGTTGCAGTTTTCTTTAAAGGAGAACTAAACCCCCCACAGTCAAAAGTTCCCGCTGGCCCCACTCTCCGTCTCTCCCTGCACAGTGTTACTCCAGAATTGTGTCCCCTTTTTCAGCTAGGCTGGGGGAGAGGACGGTCTACGTAGGGGGTTAGGGGGGGTTTTTCAGTATGGGTTGAATTCTCCTTTAAAAGGGTGATTACCCTTTAAGTGAACTTTTACTATTTTATATAATGACTAATTCTCTGCAAGTATTCATTATTTATTTTTCATATTTTTTTAATTATTTGCCTTTTACTTCTGAATCTTTCCAGATTTTAAATGGTCACTGACCACATCTAGAAAACAAATGTTCTGTAAGGCTACAAATGTATTGTCATTAATATTCATTTTTTAATTGAATTGAAATTAAATGCTTAAAGCAATGCTATGAATTATAGTTGTTAATAACACATCTTTGAAATCACAGGACACTCCTCCAGGAAGCAGCATTTTTAAGATAGAAGCAGTGGACAAAGATACAGGGTCTGGAGGTAGTATCACCTATATAATACAGGTACATTTACTGCTATAAAATATAACCAAATATTTTCCATCCTTGGCTGTTTCACTAAAAGCAATAGTTTCTTCTGATCTTCTGGGAGCCTCTGGTTTAGGAAAAGTGTTTAAATAGAATTGCATCAAGGTAGCCCTGAAATATAATAATAATTATGTAACAATTTTTTGGACTATCCAGACATGGGGTTAACAACCAGCTAGTAAACTAGAGCATGGGTTATACTGGACTCTAACACTTAAGCAGGGCCTTTGAAACTACACTACACTGCATGGAAAAATGAAGGTGCAGTGTAGTACAACTACAACTCCCACCGGCTACTGTGCTTTAACCAATAAAGAAATGGGCGCCAGGAAGTTCTTGCAAATTAAACAGAACAAACTTTTATTTATCAGAGACAAATGATTCACAGGTTACTTACATCAGTAAAGAGGCATTTGCAGAATATATATAGAAACATAGCTCAAACAGAATATCAGAGGTAGATACAGGTGCATTCCCAAAGGATGTTGTCAAGCCAGTACAACTTCCCTCTAGGCAGAAATACCTCACACATGGTCTGGATCTCACCCAGTGGACTGGTCAGGGAGGAGATCCTAAAGCCTGACACCCTATCCACTGTGTCCCTTCACTGTAGGGAAATCTTATAGCCTGAGAAGCTACTCCCTTCTACACCTCCTTGATGGAGCACAAAGCTGTGCTTTTTCTCTTCCCTCACTGTCTTACTCTCCTAGAGAGTACTATAACAATTATATTCCTGCCACTCACTAGCCTCATTCACGGGGCTCCTACTCCTAGACTTAAAGGAAAATTCAACCCTAAAGTTAAAAAACCCTACCCTTCATAGACCCCCCAGCCTAGCTGCTACCCCGTGCAAATGCCCCAAAGTCTTTACTTACCCCTCCATGCAGATTCTGTCCAGTAGAGTTCACGGCAGTCATCTTCAGCCACTTTGGTAATCTTTGGAATGAGACCGGCGTAGCGGCGCATGCGCAGTTGGAGCAATTTTCTGTTTTACTACAACTGCGCATGCGCTGAAAGTCATGAAAATTGCCAAAGCGCTGGTCTCATTCCGAAGATTATGGAAGCGGCTGAAGATGGCTGCCGTAAACTCTACTGGACAGAATCTGCATGGAGGGGTAAGTAAATACTTAGGGGCAATTGCCTGGCGTAGCAGCTAGGCTGGGGGGGAAGGATGGAGGGGATCTATGTAGGGAAGGGGGTAGGGGTTTTTCAACTTTAGGGTTTAGTTCTACTTTAAACACTAGAGGTTCAGGCCCCTAGGGCACAATGCCTTTACTGGGCCTTGGTGTAGCCAGGCTCCCTGGAAACATTCAGCTGGATCAGCAACCAGAAGCCAAAGAGGAAAATCCACTCCTTCACAACCACTATACCAAAATGTGAAATGCCTCTTGGCCAATAACTGGGATATGTAAATTACAACCAGCTACATGGGCATCTGCCCAGCAACTAGGGAGATCAGGAAGTGTAGGGATTTAAAGCCATACTGGCACATTAACCCTATGGGTCCCAACATTTATTAGCCCTGAACATATAGTAATAGACTTGTGAACATATGTGTCTTAAATATAGAGTTGTGGCTAGGGATGTAGCGAACGTCGGAAAAAAAGTTCGCGAACATATTCGCGAACTTGCGCAAAAATGCGAGCGGTTCGCGAACGGTTCGCGAACCCCATAGACTTCAATGGGAAGGCGAACTTTAACATCTAGAAAAGACATTTCTGGCCAGAAAAATGATTTTAAAGTTGTTTAAAGGGTGCAACGACCTGGACAGTGGCATGCCAGAGGGGGATCAAGGGCAAAAATGTATCTGAAAAATCTGCCTGTGTAAAAGCAGTCCTTACAAGGACTACTGTTATTGCAGCAGTCAGCAGATGAGATCAGAAGCAGGACAGCTGCCCACTGCAGCTACATACAGAGCACTGCAGTAGAAGGTAGATTACTAGCCAGCAAAGCTACCTAAGCTTAAATGTCCCTCAAACCCCTGCAGACTTCTGTCCCTCCAATAACAGAGCAGTATCAAAACGATTACTAGCCAGCAAACTTTCAACTGTCCCTGAAATCACTAACAGGCAGCAGCTCTCTCCCTACACTATCTCTTCAGCACACACAGGCAGAGTGAAAAAACGCTGCAGGGCTTCGGTTTTTATAGGGAAGGGGAGTGGTCCAGGGGAGAGCTTCCTGATTGGCTGCCATGTACCTGCTGGTCTGGGGTGAGAGGGCAAAAAAAAGCGCCAACAATGGCGAACCCAAAATGGCGAACGTCGCGCGACGTTCGCGAACTTCCGGCGAGCGCGAACACCCGATGTTCGCGCGAACAAGTTCGCCGGCGAACAGTTCGCGACATCTCTAGTTGTGGCCAAGATTCTCACAAAAAAGCCTGTCAGCCTGTCACAGTCCTGAGTTTTACAAAGTTTTACTCAAGGCTTACAGACAATTACAGTCAATAATAAAAGTTGATGTTTTAAATACTGTAGCAAATAGATCCACTTCAGTACAAAATATCTTGTATAAAATGTTGGAGGAACATAAATGCTTTTCAAATGCAGTGAGTTTACTGTAAAGTTTTGTTTAGAAGCATTTCATTGCCCATAAAATATATGGTTCTATAATACACAAAAGCCATGAATATCTTGTAAATTATATCCTTATAACCAGTGAGTTCTGATGTCATCAGTTATAAACGGTGAGTTCTGATGTCATTTCTGTCACATGACTCACTGAAATTTGTGTATTATAATAAATAAATTACCCCCAGTTGCAAAATATGAAGATATTAGAAGTTACCTCGGAGTTCCATGACCTGTATAAAAACACTCGGCCTTCGGCCTCGTATTTTTATATGGTCATGAAACTCCTCAGTAACTTATAATATCCTTATATTTTACAAGAGAGGGTACTTTATTCACTATATATTATTTATATAAATTTTTAAACTGAGACGAAATTCTGTTCACAAAATGTAGCATTATAAGATTTTAGAATTTCAATGCCAAGAGAAAGCAGATTGGGGAAGGGAGCAGCATGTAACACTGAATCAAAGTAAGCTATTGCAACAGAAACTGGTTTTACTATACTATTGTCAGAGGGCAACTTATGTAATATAAATATCAAACAACCTAAATAACTAAATTTTGAACTGAATTAATTAAAACTGAAATCATAAGATTATTTTCCCCTTTCTTTGTTTTTAATAACATTCATGTAGATATAACTGGTTTGCATTACAATAGCATGTTTGTGTAAGCTGACCCCAACCTTCCTTCTTACCACCCACAACCATAATTAGTGAATCTGTCCTGTTTCCCTAAGATGAAAAATTTGCGAAAACACATTAAAGTCTATGGACAACTTTTTGTCACAGCAACTTTTTTGTAACAATATAAATTTTTTATGGGTGACTTTCTTGTTGCAGTAACATTTTTTGTTGCAGCATTTGTGTAGCAAACTAAATTACAGTCTATGGGTATTTCTTTATGGCACCTTTTTTCTGCTTTTGGGCTACCAATAAAATCATTTTCCTTACTTTCAAGTCTTGTTGACTGCGTTGAGCGAATCTGTCATGTTTTGCTTTGTGTCAAAATTTGCAAACCAGTGTCAAAATTTTCCAAAGATTCAATAGGAAGGTAAAATCATCTGCATCAGAATACTGTTACACACATGCCCTACATTGTTAGAGGACCTTCTATCCACTAAGCCACAACTGCTTTTTAAATATAAAAAAGCTCACATGTTGCTAATTTCTTAAAACCATGTCTGTGATTTTTGACATTACCTCAGGTTGACAAGTACTGGTATTTGCCACTACACTTAGTAACTTTATTTCTGCTTAACCAAAAAGTACCATCTATAGTTTATATATTACTGGTTTACTAACACAGGCACAACTAATAAATCCAATCACCAATAGATAATATCTAGGTGCTCAAATCCCATTGCTTAATGCAGAACGAAAGGGAAGGATACCATGATGGGTGCTACGGCACTTCAGGGGCTGCTTCAGTCTGAGGCATCATCCCCGATGCCACTGCCCCTCCCGCTCTGCGCTTGCTGTACTAGCAGAGCCAAATGTCCATGTTAAAAAATGGAAATTCGGCTCTTAAAGTTACCAGAGGAGGCTTTTTGATGCCCCTGGTAACTGGCCACTTCATGCTGCCTGAGGCAACTTTTTCGCCTTGCCTCACGGCAGTAGTAGCCTTGGATGGGTGACTTTTTTGTTGCACATGAACTGACAGTATGCCAAATCTTTTGCACAGTTTTGCAAAACTTTTTGCCAGCGGCGAGACTCAGAGATTCACATCAAAACCATACATGACAAAAAAACTCACTCATCACTATTAGCAATGTTATTTATAAGAAATGAAAAGGTTGTGTGGGGCTGAAAACAGCTAGTAATGAAATTGCACTGGTATGGTATTACAAAAAACAACCCCCTAATTTTACTGGTAGCCTGTATATATTGATACTGTATCATTATGCAAAAATTTAGCAGAAACCTTTTATGATATTGTAATCTTCCATTACAAAGCATTAGGGTGCCTTATATTTATATTTAATTTCAATACATATTTTCTTAAAGTGAGTCTGCTCCCCACTTTTTTGAAAACAAAAGGTTCGCTGATATGATCGGATGCCCTGGGGGATTCTCTAGGCTCTTATTAATTTTTGGAAGAATATATAGCACAGGGATCTTAGGGTATTTTATGCTAATAAAATCCCTTTCTTTCTTATTTAAGATTCCTTCTGCATAGGCTCTATCTACCATAATATATAGGTTTTTATCTCAATTGCGGGATCCTTATTTGGTTTCTTGTATGTATCGCTGTCTGCCAATTGTCTACTTATTTTCTTGATCTAATCTTTTTTATCATCAATCACTATAGCCCCACCCTTATATGCCGGGTTAATCACAATTTCTTTTATTTTATTGCAAATCATTCAATGCCTTGCTTTCTTAGATTGGCTTAAACATTTTTTAGTTAGTTTATATAATTTAATGCTCTCTGAAAGTGGTCATATGGTGATATATCATAAGTGTAGGGTTAAAAGTGGAATTATTTTGTAAATGTATATGCTTTATTCCTTTACTCCCCTCCTGCTTCTTTTCTACAATGGGACCTTTCCCTAAGAAATATTTTTTTTTTTTTACAAAATTTTTATTGCATAATAAATAATTACTGTCAAATACACATCAGCATAATTGCAAATTACAATGTTCTTTTATCACAATATATCACTTTCTTTTTTTTCTTTTTTCCCCTCTGTTTTTTTTTTTTTTTTACCTTTCCACTCCCTCTTACCCCTACATTAATTAGAAACTAAACCCCAAAAAAAAAAAAAGAAGGACAGGGTAACATATATCTGCTATATGCAGATTGTTATATTATGGAGTTTAGAATGGATAGCATTAGTTCACCCCATACACAGGATATATCTTAATTATTATTGATCTATACCAATATCAATTGGGTATCTGGCAGTATATGGTTCCCATATTGTTCTAAATTTATCCAGCTCATTATTAGATAATGCTGTTATTTTTTCCATTACCAGTATCTCCCCTATTTTAGCTTGTATGGTCCCAAGTCTGAGGTATAGGGCCTTTCCAGTATTTTGCAATAACTAATCTAGCAGCCAAGCATACCTTATATATTAACTTTTTTTTATATTCAGTATAGCCCTCCTTATTTATTATTAAATTAAGTTATGCAGCTTTAGGGCAGGGGTGGACCTGTAACTTACACATCAAACTAATTTCACGAAATACCAGCTCCCATACTTTATTTACTTGTGGGCACTCCCACCACATATGGAAATAAGTACCCTTTTGTCCACACCCTCTTTAGCATATGGGTGGTGTCATGCAATGTATTTTATGAATTTTCTCTGGTGTCATATACCATCTCATTATGGTTTTATAACAGTTTTCCTTTAGCATAGTATTTATTGAGATTTTGGAGATATTTTCATATATTTTATTCCAAGATTTCTCTTCTATTAAACACCCTATATCTCCTTCCCATTTGGACTGAAACATTGGAGGCCGTTTATCAACTTCATGGATCATATGATAATACAAGCGAGAGATAGATCCTCTCATTTTTTGTCCATATTTACACTCCAGTTCATATTTTGAATAGTTAACTACACATCCTTTTTTTTATAAATTCTTTTAGCCAATGTGACAATTATAAATATCTAAAATACTCTCGCATGCGAATATCGTTATTTAATATAACAACTTTATTTCCTTCCACTATATCCCCTACCCTTAAGAAGCCACTTGGGACTGCTTGGACAGTTCTCCTTCCAACCAGCACTAAATGAGTCCTCGGATTTTACCTGTAGTTGTGCATGTTCAGCATCCATACTGCATGTTCATTGTTTAAGTTACCTATGCTTTACGGGTGCAGTACCCGGCACATGAGTATATGATACTATATTATAAATGTTTGCATTGTTCTCCTGTTGTGTATAATACTCTCTCCTTTACATTTATGAGTGGGTTCAGACTTGGAACTCGACCTAAGGTTTCAACCACATACACCGGTGACATATTTCCCCATGTCCTTCAGCTTTATACCATTGCGGAGTTAGCATATTACGCGCGAATATATCGGAATTACCCCAAACCGGTCCACTCTCGGACACACCTCTCTCCTCGAGCTCCTCCTACTACAACTAAACAGAGGTAACGCTAGACGTACCCTCGTTGGTCAGAGCTCTTCGTCACACCTTTAGTGGGGGAACTGATTTTCCTCCTCTCCTCCCACTACTCCCTGATACTTCTCTTCTCCTCCTGGTCCCTCTCTAACTAACTACCCTCCCCTCTCTCTCTTTCTTCCCCTTTCTCCTTCCCTTCTCACCCCCTCCCCCCCCTTTTTTTTTTTTTTTCATACCTCCCTCTCCCTCATTCTTTTCTTGCCTCACTCTTCTCCTCACATTCTCTACACAGCGTAATGGCAATACCGACAAGTCCTTCTCTTGAGCCAAGATGTGCACCAGTGAAAGTAGTGAGCATAAACGCTAATGGACTCAATTCCCCACAAAAACGCATCCTGCTAAGTTCTGAATTGAGGCGCCTTAAGACACAGGTGGCCTTTATCCAGGAAACCCACTTCAAATTAAATTGTGTTCCCAAGTGGTCAAACCGGTATTTTCCCGATATTTATAGCAGCGTCCCGCAACAGAGTAAAACTAAAGGGGTAGCTATACTTTTTGGGAAAAATTTTAACTTTAAGGTGACCTCCACAAAAAGAGACCCTGACGGGAGATATGTGTTTGTTAAAGGTACCTTAGGTTCTCAGACGATCACGTTTGCTGCCTTATATTTGCCTAATGAAAACCAAGACCTTACATTCCATAAGATATCCGAAACTTTACTGGGTTTTTCGGAGGGCCTCTTGGTTTTAGGTGGAGACCTGAATGTCCCTCTTGACCCGCATATTGACTGCTCTCTGAACAAATCTAGTGTGCCGAACCGAGTCATTCGTAACATAATCAAAGACTTACATAACTTACAAGTAATTGACGCGTGGCGCTTATTAAAACCTCAAGAACGAGATTATACCTTCTATTCGGCTAGGCACAATCTCTATACCAGAATTGACTATCTCTTCATTAGCCATCATTATTTGAATACTTTACAGCATGTAGACATACATACACGCTCTTGGACTGATCATGCCCCCGTCTCTGTAGTCTTGTCAGTGAATGGGGAACCTATCAGGCAGGGGCTGTGGAGACTGAATGAGTCGGTGCTAAAAGATACTCAAACATTGAATGAAATTAAAGCTTCTATCCAAACCTATTTTAAAGAAAATGTCACTGCTGATGTTAATCCTGTCACAATTTGGGAGGCCCACAAATGTTATATTAGGGGTATATTGATTCAACTTTGCTCTAGAAGGAAACAGGCACATAAGAGAAAACATGAGTCGCTATTGACTGAAATCAGAAACCTAGAAACACAACATAAACAAACCCCGACCACTGAACTTTCCACTAAATTAGCTTCATTACGATCTGACCTGGCTAACCATCATAATTTTTTCACAGAAAAGGTTATCACTAGGATGAGACATCGTTTTTACGAACACGGGAATAAATGTGGCAAGCTTTTAGCTCGCCTCTTGAGGTCGCAGGTTGCTAGAAATCATATTCACAGCATACAACCAAAAATTGGGAGTAAGGTTCACAGCAGCCCTCAAATAGCACAAGAATTCCATAGATTTTACTCAGAACTGTATCAGATACCTAACCCTATGCCTGATGATGGTCTATCCCGAGGGGCTGCCATCACCTCCTTTTTAGATAACACCCAGCTGCCGCGCCTATCTCCAGCGCAACAACAAGCCTTAGAGGCAGACATCACAGCAGAAGAAGTCACTCAGGCAATAAGAGGGTCTCCATCAGGCAAGAGCCCTGGTCCGGATGGCTATACATCTAGTTACTACAAAGAATGTTCATCGCTATTGGTGTCCCACATGACTAAGGCGTTCAATGCTTTGCAAACTGAGGCCCAGTTTTCACATCATTCTTTGGAAGCCCATATTTCTCTGCTATTGAAAGCTAATAAGAACCCCGATGACCCTGGCAATTACAGACCTATTTCATTGATAAATGTGGATGTCAAATTCTTAGCCAAAATAGTTGCTACTAGAATGCAAGCAGTCCTCGGTCGGTTGATCGGCCTCGATCAAGCAGGTTTTGTCCCTGGTAGGGAAACCAGAGATAATACCAACAAACTAATTAATATTCTTCACCATGCAAAACTCAAGAAAATTCCTATTATGCTATTGTCGACGGATGCCGAAAAGGCCTTCGACAGGGTTTGCTGGGAATATATGTTCAGTTGCCTACAGAGATTTGGGTTTGGGGACCGTCTTTGCAAATGGATACGTTCTCTTTACAATGGCCCTATAGCCAGAGTAAGAGTAAATGGAACACTCTCTGATTACATTAGTATTAAAAATGGGACTCGCCAGGGTTGTCCCCTATCACCCACTTTGTTTATCCTGGCCCTTGAACCCTTCCTTTCACAGATCCGTCACAATCTGGATATTTCAGGAGTCACTGTCAGACAGAAACATTACAAAGTGGCCGCATATGCAGATGACCTCCTTTTTTTTTTAACTAATCCGCTTATTACGATTCCGAACCTGAATCACCTATTTGACATATTTGGTAAAGTTAGCAATTTCAAAGTGAACTATAGTAAATCGGTGGCGTTAAACATCTCCCTTTCTCTTCACACTCTGCAGGGACTCTCCCAAAAATTTCCATATAGCTGGGCAAACAGACAATTCACTTATCTGGGCATAATCATTACTAAGGATTATGACGATTGGGTAGACGGGAACTGTAAGGTGCTTATCTCCAAGGTAAAAAAGGACTTGCAAAATTGGTCCAAACAGTATCTATCATGGTTAGGTAGAATAAATGTCATAAAAATGAATGTTATGCCACGCCTGCTATACGTGTTTCAGTGCATCCCTCTTTCGTATTCCGACAAGTGGTTAAAAACCTTTCAGTCTTTGATAATCCGATTTATTTGGCAAGGGCGACCACCCAGGATTAAGACCTCTACGTTATATCGCAGCAAGTTCGAAGGCGGGTTGGCCCTTCCTGATTGTGCGCGATATTTGAAGGCTGCTCAATTATCAAGGATAATTGATTGGTCTCATCACTTAGATAATAAGGATTGGGTAGAGATTGAGCAGCAGTCCACAGCCACGCACTTGATTCATTTACCTTGGATAGATAAGATCCATCGGAGGATTCTACATGAATCCCATCCATTACTAAAAAGCACATTGATCACATGGGACTCAGTGAAGGGGAATTTTAAGTTCACCTCATTTCCCTCTCCACTTACCCCTATCACTAATAACCCGGCATTTCCTCCGGCTTTGCATCCTAATGCCTTTAAAGATTGGTTAGTAGATGGCCACTTACAATTTATACATATTATGGACAAGACTCAGTTAGCCGACCTTATCACCCTCAGACAGTCCAGGCCTGACAATGTTCTGCATGACTTTCAATATTGTCAACTCAAACATTTTTACAAATACAATGGTGGTAGTAATAATTTGGGGAGACCACTTACCTCTTTCGAGACCCTCTGCCACAGCGAAACTCCCCCGAAACGGATAATTTCTATGATATATGACATGCAAAAGCTAGGAGGTGGGAAGAAACAATTACCCTTTATTAGGGCCTGGGAATTGGTTCTGGGTCTAGATCTCTCGGAAGAAGATCTCACTAATGGTGTTGCTAATTTGTTATTTAGCTCCAGGTGTTGTAAAATACAGGAATTGAATTATAAGTTACTGAGTAGATGGTACTATACTCCGCATAAATTGAAATTGATTTATCCGGCCACGAGCGATACGTGCTGGAGATGCAAAGGCGATACTGGCACTCTCCTTCATGTTTTTTGGTCCTGCCCGGATCTTCACAGCTACTGGTCTGGAATTCTCCAGCTCAGTTCGCAAGCATTAGGTCGACAGATACCCAATACCCCGGAACGAATTCTGTTGTTTTGGGTTAGGGACCCCATGGCGGTCGTTTCAGATTTGGCTCTAGAAAGGCACTTACTTAACGCAGCCAAGATACTTATCCCACGATTATGGAAATCCCCTCTGGCCCCTACTTTGAAAGATTGGGTCGGGAAAGTAAATGAGGTTGCGAAATTTGAGGAACTTTCTTCCTCTGCGGAAAAACACCAATTTTAGGAACACTTGGGTACGCTGGTTTTTGTTCAGGGGGACCGCGGAATACAAGCGAATACTGGGCTCTTAGCTGTTCGGCATATCTGGTTATGTTTGTAAGTACTGCATGTCTAGAGATGTGTGATTTTAACTTTGTCATGCTATGTGTATTGAATATTCCCTCCCCTTCCCTTTTTCTTTCTGTACCCCTATCCTTGCCTTTTGAAACTTTAATAAAAAATCTATTATACGAAAAAAGAAGCCACTTGATGTCCACCAGCAGAAATCAGTTACTATAGAACCTGGTAATAAATCCTCATTCTGAAACAAAGGAGTCATTAAAGATCCTTGATTGCATAGCTTATCTTTCCACTTATATGTTGCCCATAATTTTAATGAGTGTGCTACACAGGAGGTAGTCTGCTAAATCTCAGATGGTTGATACGATTTCCAGATAAAATCTGGCAAATTTAATTTTATATGTAAATCCTGTTCTAATATAGCCCATCTTGGTTTGTCATCCTTTAGATGCCATGCCTGCACAAATCGAGCAAAATTGTACAAATTGAGCTGCTTTATAGTAAGAAAACAGGTCTGGGACCCCCAAACCTCCTTTAAACTTGTTCTTGTATAGGATCTTTCTACTTATTCTGGCCTTTTTTCCTGCCCAAATACATTTTTCTATAGCCTTTTGTAAAACTCTACATTCCATCCTAATGTATTTAGTAGGCATTGTTCTAAATAAAGAATCCTTGCCACAACATTCATTTTCACGCTATATATACGTCCCAACCACGATATACTATAGCCTTCCCATATAATCAAATCTTTCTTAAGCTTTTCTATCAGAGGTGCATAATTAAATCGATTTAGATCTTGGTATCTATTAGTTAACATTACTCTCAGGTACTTAGCCTCAGGTTGCCATCTGAAGTTAAAAAATTGATAGCCGATCTGCTATTTCCATAGGAATGTTCAAGTTCAATGCCTCACATTTAGCAAGATTTACCTTGTATCCCGAGAATCTGCCAAAAACCTCTAGTGCTTTATTTAAGTTAGGTAATGAGATTTGTGGTTGGCCTAATGTTAACAAAATATCATCTGCAAATAAACTTATAGACCTCCCCTTCAATTTCTATTTCTGTAATATCCAGTTTTTGCCTGATCGTTTGTGCCAGTGGCTCTATATACAAAGGACAAACAAGAGGGGAGATAGTGGACACCCCTGTCGTGTGCCACTTTTAATTTCAAAAGCTCCAGACCTTATATGACTAGTTCTAACTTCTGCCATTGGTTAACCATAGAGGCGATTGATCACATTTAAAAATGGACCCTTAATGCCAAAGATCTCAAGTGTTGTATAAAGATATCTCCAGTCCACCCGATGACTTTTTGGCATCCAAAGATAACACAATAGATGGTATCCTTTTTATATTCACTATATCCATTAAATTTACTGTTCTCCTAATATTATCAGCTGCATCTCATAAGTTGTTCATAAGAAAGTTTAGGAAGATTACAGTCCTGCAGATATCTACCCATCTCCTGTTCTATTCCATCCGATTTGACAGTTTTTCCCCGTTATATAGATCTGTATAAAAATCTACAAATGCTTTATTTATTTCTATTGGATCCTTTACCAATTTGGATCCCCCTTAGCTTTCTAGCTAATAGAGTATCTGGTTTATTAGCCCTTTCAAAAAATTTTTGTTTGGTCCATAGCAGTGCTTTATACGTATCTTCTGAGAGCGCAAGATTTAATTCTGTCTTAGCTTTTACCATGTTCATATATATTTTATTATATCTATTCTTTTTATACTCTAACTCATATCTTATTAGTTTTTCTCTTAAATTATCTAATTTCTCCTGCCTCTTTCTTTTACGTTTTGCAGCTAACTTAATTAATACTCCTCGCAAAACTGCCTTATGGGCTTGCCATAGCGTTGTTATTGGGATTTCGCCTAGATCATTTTCCCGAAAGTATATTTTCAAATCCATCACTACGCTTGTAACCACTTCTGGAATACATAGCAACATTTCATTCAGACGCCAAGAAAACCCCTGTCGTTCCATGAAGAGGTTTACAAATGAAGTCACCGCCATTGCATGGTCAGACCAAGACATTTCCCCTATACGGGAGTTAGATATTTTATCAATATCGGAATGATTAATCAACACAAAATCTATCCGTGTATATGATTTATGAGGATGGGAATAGAATGTATAATCCTTATTTGTGGGGTTAGCCATTCGCCATGTGTCTATCAGGTTATGATCTTTCAAGAGATTAATAAATCTCTGTCTATTAGGATGGCTCTCCCCTACTTTTCCCGGTGGAGATCTATCAAAAATGTTGTCATATATAGTATTAAAATCTCCCGCAATAATTACTAGGGGGCACCAATTAGCATCTAATATCTTTGACAATTTCTTATAGAATTGTGCATCTGAATGACTTGGAGCATAAACATTACCTAAAAGGCATTTTTTTGAGTTTAATCCTCCCTTTAGGAATAGGTATCGACCCTCTTTATCTACAATCACCTCTTGCTTCTGGAAATTTAAATTGCAATGAAACAAAATTGACACCTTATTCTTTTTCCTGTCGTCTGTTGCATGGAAAACAGTTGGGTATGTTTTATCACCCCATTTTGGAACTAAGCCTTTATTGAAATGCGTTTCTTGAATCATAATTATGTCTCCCTTTGAAGCCTTATAGTATCTTAATGCTTGTCTTTGTTTTTGTGGTATATTGAGACCCTTAACTTTGTGTGAGATTACATTAATTGCCACACTCCCTTATTTTTCGCTATATGCTCTATTGCTCCTACTATACTCCATTGTTGCTCTTACCTTTAATGTTATCCAATATAGATACACATAATGACAATACATTACATTAATTAATGCACATTTATACATCATAGAAACTTAAATACCCCAAAAAAAAAATTTGAGGGGGGGTGAAAAAACAAAATAACTGTTTTACAACCAATATCAGGATTTTTCCCAATCCCCTAACCCTGATATATATTTTTGAGGGTGAATGGGTCAGGCCGAGGTAAAATAGACCTTAAAACCGCATGGTCCTTGTGGGGTATCCTTCCTCTGCATTCTACAAATATTCAAAGTAATAGAGTTATAATGTCACCATATTGCTGAGATTATATAATAGAGTATAGCCGAATACTTCCAGATTGACTCTCTACACCATATTATTCAGTTTAATGGTTCATGTTCTAATTGGCTTCTGCTTCCTTCAGTCCCAGCTTTTGCAGCCAGCATGGGCCTTCCATTGGCTTTCTAATAAAAGTCGTTGCACCATTAATTGTAACAAGCAGCTTAAAAGGGAACCCCCATCTATATCATACCCCATGTTGTAGCAGAGTATCTGTAATATGTTGGATTTTCCCTTCTTTTAGCAAGGGTAGATGGACAAAGATCTGAGTAGAGCTCAGGTGTTGAACCCTCTATATTAATCTTGCTGTTCTGTGCAGCATGGAGGATTTTCTCCTTCACAGAAAAATAGCACATTTTAATTACTATGTCTCTTGGACGCTCACCCGGTCCTGGCTTCTGCCGCATTGCCCGATGTATCCGTTCCATTCGCAGCTCTTGCCTCGGGATCTCCGTTAACAAGGTACTGAAGAGCCGCATCATGTACAGTAATCCTCTATGTCTGTGATATCCTCCGAAACAGCCTTTACCCTTATATTTGATCTGCGAGATCTTTTTTCAAGATCCTTGTGTGCTTCCTGCAAAGACCTAACCTCCATCTGCAGCTCACGCACAGTTGTTTCCAGCTTGGTGGTCACATCAGTAAGCTCCTCCTGACGATTCTCTAATCGCTCGGTTCTATTTCTAATCGATGATCTATCCACCGACAGCTTTGCTAGGCCGCTCTGGAAATTATCCTGCAGATCTCTTTTCATTGTCGCAAGATAATCCCGTAACTCCGCAAAGTCTTGTTTTGTGCACGGTTTCTCGCCTTCTTGTCCCAATTTGGACTTTTATCCACCATGGGCATCTATAGCGTCTTTAGCGTCTTTGGTTTTAAGATCTTGCGGCGCCATGGCCGAGGCCTGTACCATCTGCGCTGACCTTGGGAAAATTTCAATAGCGGTAGTGGCGTAGAAATTATGGGGGACTTCTTACCCCTTTTCGCCATGCTGAAGGGTATTGCCTTGTCCGGAAGCTTTTATCAGCACGATATCTCCAGAATCTCCAAAGTCTCGCCAATAGAAGGTATTTTATTTCAATTAAGATTCCCCCATCGGACCAGCTACTAGCTCATGCAGCCATTGCCTCGAGCGCAGGCTCCTCCCTCAATCCCTTCCCTCAAAGAGACAAGAAATATTTTTTCATACAAAGTTTACGCATAAATTTGTGTACATCAAATGTCAGTATTGAATTAGTTAATCCTCTGGGTTGGAGCATATTTTGAACCTTTTCTTAATGCAGAAGCTTCTATGAGCTGAAGCAGGGATCATAGAGACCATTTGATACTATTAAATATAGATATGGAATCTGTTATCCAGAATGCTTGGGACATGGGGTTTTCCAGATAATGGATCTTTCCGTAATTTGGATCTAGTGAACCATAAAAACATTAAATAAACCCAAATAGGCTGGTTTTGCTTCCATCAAGGGACTATAACTTAGTTTGGAAGAAGTGCAATGTACTGTTCATAGATAAAGGAAATGCCTTTTAAAAATTTGGATTATTTGGATAAAATGGAGTCTGTGGGAGATAGCCTTTCCATAATTTGGAGCTTTCTGGATAATGGGTTTCTGGATAATGGATCCCAAACGTGTATACAATAAAATAATAATGGCAATGCAAGTTACATGCTCATTTGATAAATGTTAGGTTTTAGTATGTATGGGGGACAAAGCAGAAGGCACCTCCAGTGATGAAGTAGAGACATTCCACTGATATAATGCCTTTCACTCTAGCCAGCCTGGAGCTGGTGAAAATAATTTCAAGCCTTTTGTGATTACTGGGCTTCCTCTGACAATCTGTACGTTGTTCACATGCTAAAGTGTGCAGGCTTTTGAGTAACTGGCTCACATATTTTAAACAAGGTATAGTCATAAGGAGGCTTTGTGCTCTGCACCTGCGGTACTAAAAAGGCTACTAAAGTAAGAACAAACAATGTCATGTATTGAAGTGTCTATCACAATATCTTTCTATGCTGAGAAAGTTTATTTAAATGTGAAGAAAAATTTTTTGCATTTTAAAACCTTTATTTTGAAGCAAGATTGTGATAAATGTCCACAAAGTTTTCTATACTAATAGATTTTAAGAAGTGCTGTTATGCCCTTTTACAGAATAATATAAATAAATAGCCTTTGTCAATTTGAAGCTGCGAAAACCACTGGCGTATTACTATATGTTATGGCCCATTGGATACCTTGCAACAATGCCATTGTTAGTATTAGTCAGCAGATTCCTGTAGAAGAGCAAGCTAGGCTCAGATTTTTAAAAACTATTTGATTAAAGTGGAATCTATGAGAGATGGCCTTCCCACAATTTGGAACTTTGTGGATAACAGTTTTCCGGATAACAGATACCGTACTATAAGTATATGCTTCTAGGAAATTAATGAAAATAGTACTATCATCAGTGTGTAAAATAGAATAGCTTAACTAAGTGTAGGAGAGCTGTGTACACTTGTATCTCCTATGTATTTCTGTGTGAGTAAAGGGAGGAGCCCCACTATCTGTGAGCTGACAGGAAGGATGAGGGAGAGAGAAAGTGCTACTGGGAGAGAGAAGCAGCATAGTACAAGCAAAGTGTGCATGTTCCCAGAGTTTCAGCCTTTCCACTGTGTATGTGTATTGCAGAAATGCTAGAGAGTGTCTATGTATATATAGACATTTAGGGGTATATTTATCAAAGAGTGACGTTAGAGGTAGCCGCAGTCCTCTAGAAATTCCACCACTCTCTATTTATTTCTATTGGATTTTTAAAAGAGTATTTATCAATGGGTGAAAGTGCATCCTTTGATAAATACGCCTTTCAAAATCACATAGAAATGAATGGAGAGTGGCAGAATTTTACTCTAGAGGACTGTGGCAACCTCTAACTTCACACTCTGCACGCCTGATAGCAGATGAGGGGTCAACCATGGATGGTTATGCAGTCCTGCTTTTCAAAGTGAATGATACACTCTATACAGTGGGGACCATAGGTCATGTTCCCCCAGGATGACCTATCAGTGGGATGCCCTCTGGTATATCCACAGGCTGTTGTTGCCCCTTGTAAAGTTGAAGCACCCAGTTTATCTGAAAGCTATACCGGTAGAAAAAGGAGGTTGCGGCAATCACTACCCTGTAATGTACTGCACGCAGTAAAGCAAGAACCAACTATAACTGAGACCAGTGAAGTTAAGGATGACAGCATTATCAAGCATTCCTTGAATGATGCAATAACCCAAATGACAGAGGCATTGGCTCAGGGTCTGCAGCTGAGCCACTTTAAAAAGCTAAAGACCTTTTCAGGCATAGAACCTGTCCCTACCAGGGAGGAGGGATTTAGAACCTGGAAGGAATCTGCTTTACAAGCGTTGGATGAGTAGGCTTGCTTAGAACAAACCAAGAGACAGTGAATTATGGAGCATGTACGTCCACTTTTGCTTTACACATTGTGTTAAATTTTAAAGCCAGTCACAAAGATTACACTGCTATGGACATAATTGACATCCTCACTTCTGCATATGGGAAGCATGAGGACTCGTGACCAGTTATTGACTGACTTTAAAAAGATGCAGCAGAAGCCTACAGATGGTGTGTCTGCATTCACGCTCCGGCTAGAGAGAATGCTATGGCATCCCTTGTCTAGGAAAGTCATTGTAGCAGATGAAGTAGACAATCTACCCCTAAAACAATTGTTAGAGGGAATATCACGCTTCTTCCCCATGTATTCCACTTTGTAAATGCTACTGAGGGATAAAACAGACACAGGCTTTATTGACCTGATGAATAAGCAAGAGGAGGTAACCCTATGCTTTTCCGGTTCCCAATCTGTACTAAAGCAGAGCCCTGCTTTACCTAATGTGAAGGATAGCAAGGTTACTAGAAGGGGGTAGCCCCCATCAGAGTGGCACAAAGTGATACCTGCCGCCCACCCTACCAGTTGTTTTGGGTGTGGTAAGAACACGCATTTTATTAAAGACTGTCCCAAGAAAGATTCCCCCAATGTGGTGCAGACAATGTCATGTGGGATGTGAGTAGTTGCCTCAACCAGGTTATAAAATCCTGTGTGACAAGGCATTGAAGCATGGTGGGCCCTAAGTCTGTGATGGATATTTTCTTAGATGGGCACCCAGTACAAGCCCTGTTTGATACTGGATCACAGGTCACAGTAATCCATTATAGCTATTACTTGCAACATCTAGCCCACAAACATTTGCAGTCTGCTGTAGGTTTAGAGTTGTGGGGGCTGAATCAGCAGGCCTACCCCATACATGGGTTGCTACAAGTGTCTAACTATGCAGAGGCCTCAGGAAGCTGAAGCTGTTGTCTACCCAGATATGGAAGATCCTAAAGGCTGTTCCCATAATTCTGGGAACAAATGTCAGTGAATTCTGGGCTACTTTACACCCTTCAGTGACTGGTGCAGGAGCCCCTATGTGCACTGATAACAGTTTAAAAATTGTATGTGACAGCTTTACAGTTACAAGTATGGATTGTTATGCCATGTTGCTGGCCAAACTGTTGAGCTCCCTCCAAGGTCCATTAGAACTGTGAGAGCACTAACAGATGTAAAACCAGAGATAATGCAAGGCTACATCTCTGGTTGAGGCTGTGGCCCAGAATGGATGGCAAGTTGTTCCAGAGAGAAAGAAGTGGTGAAAGAAAATACCCCTAGTTGCCTGAGTTACTATTCAAAATCTTTCGCTGTATGCTGTGGTAATCCGGCCTAAACAGTAGTATACATATTACTACACGTATTACTATGCAAATCCAAGAGATTTCTGACTTTGCTGATGTTCAGTCCACTCCAGTATCTGCTTCTGTGTCAAACTTGCCATTTGATTTTGGGGATTCACCTGTTTCTGAGGAGTGGAAGCAGAGGCTGAGTAGTGGTTTACTGGCACGCAGTCTTTTCAACAGATGAAATGGATGTGGGGTGTGCTTAGAGTACGCAGCACACCATCCACCTATCCAACTCCACCTCATTTAGGGAGCAGCCAAGGAGAGTCCCTCCTAATGACCGTGAGGATCTCCGGCGCACTTTGCAGGAGATGAAGGGGCGAGGAATTACTGTTGATAGTTGGAGCCCCTACGCCTTCCCTATAGTTATTGTGAGGAAAAAGTATGGCTCAATAAGTTTGTGTGTGGACTATTGTTCTTTAGATAGATGCATGGTACTTGACCAGTATACCCTACATCTAATTGAGAAGACCCCTTAATGGTAGCAAATGCTTCACTGTAATGGACTTACGCTCTGGCTATTATCAGGTGCCTGAGGATCAGGACAAGAAGGAATTTATAATTTTATCAGTTCACCAGAATGCCCCAAGGTTTTTGTCGGGCCTCAGCTACCTTTCAGAGACTTATGGAGAAGGTGGTGGGGACATGTCGCCTGAGAGTGCCTGGTGTATCTGGATGATATTGTTGTGTTTGGAACTACCCTAGAGGAGCATGAGTAGCGATTAATGAATGTGATTGACCGGTTAATAGCGGAAGGACTGAAACTGTCAATCGAAAAATGCAAGTTTTTCCGCTCCTCAATAATCTATGTAGGCCATGTGGTCTCTGCAAAAGAGATATGAAAGGATCCCGCCAAGATAGACGTGGTGGTAACCTGGCCCAAACCCCAAAATGTCTCTGAGCTAAGATCATTTTTTGAGTTTTGTGGTTACTGCAGGTGGCTTGTAGAGAGATATTCAAGATTGGCTCACCCTTTAAATGAATTGCTGAGGCTTGCTGATGAGCATGGCGAAGAGACAAACATAGCTCCTAAAACCCCTTTTGGTGATAGGTGGGGTTCACAGCCTTTGAGGAGGCCTTTGTTCTGTTAAAGAAATGGCTAACAGAAGCTTGGCTTATGTTGACCCCTACAGGCCATATATCCTCTATGCTGATGCCAGTTGTGAAGGATTGGGAGGTGTCCTTCAACAGAAATACCCAGAAGAGATTTAGTAGTCTGACACCCAATGAAAACAATTATCCTGTGTATAAACTGGAATTACTGGCTGTCAAGTGGGCCATTGCAGACAAGTTTCATGACTACATGCATGGAGTAGAGTTTGAAGTAAGAACAGATAATAATCCTCTCACATATACTGTATTTTGACTACTGCTAAACTTTATGCCGCAGGGCACCGGTGGTTAGCTGCGCTGTCAAACTACTCTTTCACCCTCAAGTACAAACCAGGGCCTAAGAATATAGGAGCAGATGCCCTCTGTAGATAACCGGGCATGCCTGCCCTGGAAGATGATGGGGAGTGGGAGGACATACCCAGCCCAGGTATGAAGGCATGCTGCTGTAGTGTATGACAAGGTAACTGAGAGTTGTGTTGGTGGATTCTGTTGGTGGAGGGCCGGCATCTATACCACCTATGTACTGTTATTCAGTTTACCTAGTGGGTGGAGACTCCAAGGTTATCAGTCATAAGGACACGGTGCAAAGCCAGAAAACCGATCCTGTGATAGGGCCCCTGTGTAGAGCTGTAAATGCCAGAACTCCTACTTTGCTCAAGAAGAGTTTGCCAGGAGGGTATGCATTTTTCCAGCATGACTGGGAGAAGTTCTGTGTGGAGCAAGGACTGTTATACCATATCATAAGCACTCTGGGAAGCAGCAATTAGTGTTGCCCCATAAGTTTAGGTACATGATGTTAAGAAGTCTGCATGATCACCATGCACATTTTGGAGAGGAGAAGACTTATGGGTTGGTCCAAGACCATTTTTTCTGCCCTAGAATGAGAGACATCATCACGTGAGTGGCGTGAAATTCAAATATTTAAATGGGCTTCTAGCTCAAACTCATTGCCGTTGTAGGTTCTACTTGCTAGTATCCTGGGAGTGATTTTCTCGTGTTTGATTCCTGGTTTTGATCCCTGCCTGTCTGTTTATTCTGAACTCTGCCAATATTGAGCTTGTCACTAAATATAGTATTAAGGAATAAATTGCATTGTAGAATATGTTACACCTGTATAAAAAATCACTAATGAGCACTCAATACGTTATTTAAATTTTAAGTCACGTGACACTGATTGACTGACAAAGTGCCGGGCATTCGGCCAGAAATGACTGCGTAAGTCAGTGAACACAGCACAGCCTACTGCACGCTAGAAAATTTCCACCGTGTGTGTTGAAATAAAGCCACCTTTTTGCACAACGACTGTGTCCTTGCATCGTCCTCCGAGTTAGCGCCTATCTTGCGGGAGAATCTGTCGCACAAGGATTAAAACCGGCATGGAGTAGCCAGCATCTCGCGAAGGCAGAAATGGAGAAGGCACAGCCTATTGGGTGAGCTCTGATGCGACCCGCATTAATTTTAGTTTATCTGCCAATATTGACCCTTGCCTGACTTGCTATCTTGAACTCTGCTAATCCTCACTCCTGCCTGCCTGACAATTGTACTGGTATTGACCCTTGCCTGTCTGACCTTGCTTGAACTCTGCCCGCACTGACCCAGCCTGTCTGCCTTGCTTGAACTTTGCCCGTGCCGACCCCGGCCTGCCTTACTACGCTTTGTCTATTCCTAGAACTGTGCCTTCTGTCCAAAACCTTGTTTAACGACCGTGCCCCTTTGCCTGTCCAGAACTCTTGCTTGGCTCCTCTCTTATTAAGACCTGGCGGCATCCGATTAGCGGAGTGCTCCTCCCAAAGTGGAAGGCGACTGCTACAGGCAGAAGCGGAGCCGAGACCAGGGAGCCTAGCAGCTGTTCTGGATTTAGGGAGCTGGTCGTGATTTGATGTTTCGGAGGGAGCCACAGTTGCCCCTTGATATCCAACTGGGTGTATCTACAGATGTAGTGAGTCATTGGGACCAGTATGTTTCCTGGTTGAGAGAAAGCTTGGCTACTGCCTACCACTTAGCTGAAGAGAATTTTAGCAAGTTGAATACCAATAACAAAAGAAGGTTTGATCATAAAGTATAGTACAGAGAGTTGTTTCCAGGTACCAAATATTGCTGAGGAATTTAGGATTGCCTGGGATGCATAAGCTGGCTGACTGTTGACCTGATCTGAGAACTGAACTGTTTGAAGTGGTGAGCAAGCTGACTGGAATGCCTGTGTACAAGATAAAGGGACCAGAGGGTTGAATAAAAGCTTGGCATAGGAATCACCTACTTCTTGTACCTCAAGTAAGTGATGTTTCTACGTGTGTTGATGTTGAGAAGGGTCCAATGGAGGGTACATCTGACTTCCATAACACCACTGAAACTCCACCTCCAGTTCAACAACCCCCTCTGGATATGCAAAGGTCTGAACCTGTTGAGAATGGCAGTGATGTAGCCCAGAGTGGCTCTCTTCCTTCTGATGATTGGCCTAATTTTGTCAGGGATAATTTGAATCCTGCATCCCCAGAGTTTGTACTGAGGACTGAAACTCACCAGAGGTCGTTGCTGAATGATGGAAATTCTTCTAATGAGGACTCATTTAGTGGACTACCCCAGAGAGAAGTGAGATGGGGTGCATGGATTCAGCAGCCCCCACCTATACTGACTTCATGCACTGGGAAATCCTTATTATGCAGCACATGCTGGACTTTACCATGCCCATGTGGGGGCAGTGTTGAATTTGGTAAATATGCTGCCAGTGTTTGCACCACCGGGACTATACTTTTTTTTTATTTTGTTTATATAATGTGCCTTGGTAGGTATACTGTTGAGCATGTTGCATGCAGTTCCTTTTCAGCTAGCATCTATGTAAATGGGCACTGTGATCTAAAGCAGGCCCAGAAGATTTTGTATGTTTCAAGTTATTGCATTACTTTGGTTATATTTATTTTATGTCAGCCAGGAGGTGACAATTTTTAAGAAGGAGGAGAATGTAGGACAGCCTACGCCTAACCATTTGGCCTATTTCATGCTCATTTCCTATTTCTTAATGGGAACAAAGAGAAAATAATGAAAGATTAGACTATCGTATGTAGAGAAACAAGAGTAGGAGAATAAAGAGGTTGAGTGAGGAGAAGAAGAAGTATAATAGTTTGGAAAGTGGGCCCTCAGCCTAAGATTTTCTGGTGGGCCCCTGGCATCCCAGTCCGACACTGGCTGTGTACACTTGTCTTCTCCTCTGTATTGTTTCTGTGCAAGGAGGCAAAGAAGCCCCACTCTCAGTGAGCTGGCAGAAAGAAGACGGAGAAAGGAAGTGCTGCTGGGAGAGAGAAGCAGCAGAGTACAAGCAAAGTGTGCACATTCCCAGAGTTTCTGTGTGGGAAAGTTACTATGGAACCGCAGTCGCAGAAAGGCACGCTCTCTTTAGAGGGCAGATGGAAAGGGGGTCCTTGTCAGGGCTCTAAAGAGCAAAGTGTGCTCTTCTCAGGGCACAGAAAACCAAAGGGAGTCCTTCTCAGGACTTCAAAGCAACTGCCACATAAGTGGGGATTCCGCTCATCAGTTCAGAGATCCTTAGCTGTGTTAGTTCAAGTTGCTCCTGGCTGGCAGGCTACCTGTATCACTGTAACTTAAAGGTATAGTGTCCTGCCAAATAAATCCATCAACCTTTCCACTGTGTATGTGTATTGTGGATCAGAGAAGTTCCCAGGGAGGGGTATTACTGTTCAGCCTGTCCTGCCCTGGGAAGAGGTACAGGACTCTCCCATATAGCAGAGACACAGGAGTGCCATACACACGTAAATGCATAATAGATCTCATGCAGTAGCAGAAGAGGGATATATAGGTTTGTCACTTTTTGTATTTATAATGGAATTAGTGAATTTCCATGTATTCATGTGAGCCTTGCCATTCTTTATGGCATGTACTCATTCTACATTTGATCTGAATCAAAACAAAAGTGTCACAAGGTTCATGGCAAAATTTTTGATCTATTGCTCTCTCTCCCTCTATATACATTTAGAAACTATTCAGCATCTATCAGAAATTATAACACTTTCTTACTGATTGTCTACTCAGCTGTTTCCATCTAGAGATGAACCTCTGTCTACACTGATGCTTTCTGTGATACAGATTTAGGCTTTGAGCTTTTTATGTGATTTGTTCTCACACATTTGCTTTCACACATAACTTGCACTTAAGTTGCCTGTTCTGTTGTCAAGGTAACAGCCACCATGTGAAAAAACATCAATGGATGAAAAATAATGAAAATGGTTAAGCAAACAAATGTGAATCAAAAATTGACAAAATTTAAATCTTTCTGCATTATCTTTTTTATATTTCCAAACACCATGTTGCCAGTAAATGTGCAGTGTGGTATTGATCAAAGACAAATCATAGAATCTACAACACAGGTACAACAGTACTGTAATGTTAGATGCTGGGATCTAGAGAAGGAGGCACTTGCATAGTTAAAGCTTAGCTTAATGATGTTAAACATCAGTCTTTCAGAAAAATATATGTAACAATATTGAGCTTATTTAAATTGTTCTGTTGTGAGAATTCTAAAGCTCCCATAGCATGCTTATCTTAATGATGTTAAAGGGGTTGTTCACCTTCAGACAACTAGTTGGTTTCAGATAGATCACCAGAAATAATGACTTTTTCCAATGACTTTCTATTTTCTATGTGTGATGGTTTTTCTAATATTGAAGTGTAAAGTGTCATTTCTCTCCTTCTGAAGCAGTTCCTGTGAACTGTTCTAAATGGATATATTTAGTTGATACATTTCTTATCTTTGTCCCTGCTGAGCAGAATCTCTGGGTTTCATTACAGTCAGCTGTTAGAATTGATACAATAGTTGCTAATACTCCAGAGATGCTGCTGAGAAATGTTTTCAACTAAATGTTGCAAAATTGTAACAATTTAGAGTCTGCACCTGAATTACCGAGCAGCCTAGACTCAAACACCGGAGACAGGGACATTCAACTTTAAACTTAGATTTTGGAAAAAATATAAAAAATAAATAATGGTCTGATTTGATGATTTGATTTTTATACTGCATACAGATTTTCAGCATTTAAAAAATGACTAGATATTAGGGGGCAGATTTATTAAAGAAGAAGTAAAACACTTTTTTTTTTTTTATCTATAAATTAACTCTAAACAGCCCCCCAGATAAATGTACCTTAAGCTGGCCATAGACGCAACGATCCGATCGTACGAATCATGGAATCGTACGGTTTTCGGACCATGTGTGGAGAGTCCCGTCATTTTTTGTCCGGTGAAGATCGGATGATTGGACAGGTTAGAAAATTTCTGTCGTCTGCCGATATATCTGCATGTATTGCCGTACAATTTTCAGAGAGAGACTGTCACTAGCTTTGTCAGACATAACTATTGTATCATCATTATCATCATTTATTTATATAGTGCTGTCAAGATACGCAGTGCTTTACTGCAGTTATAGCAAACAGGGAATAAATGGTGGATAACAAACAAGGATTACAGAGTACAATAGGGTTAGAAGGACCTAGAGATTAGAGTTTACAAACAAAAGGTTAGGGTACAATTGAGACATTAGGATTATACAAACACTTGGTCATTTTTGATACAGCAGTGATTAATTAAGGTACATCAAATAAGCCTCTTTAAACAGATGGGTCTTTAAGGAGCGCTTGAAAGTTTGGAAAGAAGGAGAAAGGCTGACAGCTTGTGGCAGAGAGTTCCAGAGAAAAGCTGAAGCCCGAGAGAAGTCTTGTAGACGAGAATGGGCAGAAGTAATCAGAGGAGAAGTGAGGCGAAGATCAGAAGCAGAGCGTAGGTTTCGTGAAGGAGTGTATTTGGAGATTAGAGATGAAATATAGAGAGGGGTTTCATTATTAAGGGCCTTGAGTGTGAGTGTTAGTAATTTGAATTTGATTCTAGAAGACATTGGGAGCCAGTGAAGGGACATGCATATGGGAGCAGCTGATGTTGAGCGGCGAGCTAGATGAATGAGTCTAGCGGCCGCGTTTAGAACAGATTGGAGTTGTGAAAGGTGATTTGTTTGGATACCTGTGAGGAGTAAGTTGCAGTAATCAAGGCGGGAGATGATGAGAGACTGAATCAGTGTTTTAGTTGATTCTGAACTGAGATATGGTCGTATTCGAGCAATGTTGCGCAGTTGAATACGGCAAGATTTTGCAAGTGTTTGGATGTGTGGTGAAAAAGACAGATGAGAGTCTAAGATAACTCCTAGGCAGGGTGCCTGTGTGGTGGAATGAAAGGTGGTGTTGTTTACGGTGAGTGATATCTGAGGGACAGGGGAAGATCTTGGAGGAAATATAATGAGTTCTGTTTTAGAAAGGTTAAGTTTCAGGTGGCGCTGTGACATCCAGGAGGAGACAGCAGAGAGACAGTCTGTGACTTGGGAAAGTCACAGACAAGTACTAGAGTATAGTTATTATGATGAATAATTATAAAATGTATTAAAAATTCAGAAAGGGCTGTTAGTTTAGCTAAAGTGCATTAGAAGTATATTATTATGAATAATTATAAAATGTATTAAAAATTCAGAAAGGGCTGTTAGTTTAGCTACAGTGCATTAGCAGTATCAGAGAAGTCTTCCAGCTCTTCCTCCCAGTGCTGCTGTGATCTGGAATGAAGCAGAACAAGCAGGAAGTGGCACGTGAGGAGAAAAAAAAAAGCTGCTGGTGCACACACTGGCCCTTCCTTCCTCCCTGCTATGTCACAGCATGCAAATGATCTTTCCGACTAGTCAGAGAGATAAGGGGGCAAATTCACTAAGATTTGTAGTTACGCCAGCGTCCGATTCGGCGCACTTCGCCAGGCGTATTTTCACCAGCGCTACGCAAATTCACTAAAATCCGAAGTTGCACTCAGGGGAAGCGTAAGGTTGCGAAGTTGCACTAGCGTTAAAAGCAAAGTTACGCTAGCAATGCTTAATTTGCATACGGCGCCAAATTGAAGTTACAATGGAGGTACTGTATATGTAGCATCACTACACAAGCCTGGGAAACCTTCAAAACAGCAGATAAAATTTTTATTTTGCCCTACACATGTGCCCACTGTATAGTTAAGGTGCCATGAGTTAGGAAATGTAGGGGGGAAGGAGGGTAGCCCCAAAAAAAATTTCGATCTTTTTCAGCCTATCACCCATAAAAAAAGAAAAAACGCCAGCGTTTTTTGAGACTTAGAAAAATTTGTAACTATTTTTGAAGCAATCCCTATCTACTCTATTGCACTTCGCCTGGTCTGAGGTGGCGAATGAAGTCTGGCGTAAAAGGTAGCATTCAGAAAAATGCGCGCGTCAGTGAATTTTCGTATTTACGTCCATTGCGCAAATTCGCCAGGCGTAAGGGTGCAAAGTAACACTAGCGAATTTATGCCAGTGTCCGTTAGTGAATAGGCGAATTAACGAAAATGCGCTACGCTAGCGAATTAACGCTAGCGTTAGGTGCTTCGTCCTTTAGTGAATTTGAGAATAATGGGAGGGGCTTCACTCTGCACCCTGGAAATAGCTTGAATCTGAAAACACACCATCTAAAACCTATCAAGGTTATGTATAACTCAATATCAGAGGTCCCTTGAACCATTTGATGTGAATAGCCTTCATGATGGAGGGTTTCGCTCAAAAACTTTGATCCTCAATCTATTCAAGTTTTTTTTTTGCCGAAAACTTGACCAATTTAAGTTTTTGGGTTGTTAACCCCGAACATGCGGATTCAAGTTTTTACATTTGTGTTTTGTCTTAAATAAGAAACCATTCGAGTTGTAAGTTCATTCGAGGTTTAAAAGAGCTCCCAATCGAGTTGTAAGTTCATTCGAGGTTTAAAAGAGCTCACATAGCTCTGAAATTCTACCTTTGATAAATAACCCCCTAGGTGTACAAACCTCTGCATAACCTCTGTTGTAACTCCTTATTGGCATCTCCATCGAATAATATTAAAAGATTCTAAATAAAAAAGTGTGCAATATCTGTTATAATTTGTCTTGTCTGTTATAATTTTGTTTTGTTTTTAGGAAGTGCATGGCAGTAAATTTACTATAGATCGTCACAGTGGAGTTTTGAGGATAAAAGCGGGGGTATCATTAGACTTTGAAAAGTCAAGAACTCATTTTGTCTCTGTGTTGGCAAAGGTATGTAATATAACCTATTATTATTTTTTCCATCATTTGGATCACCATACTGTACCTTGCTACTAGTTTAGATTGTTGGAGCTTAGTTAGGATCGAGTACAAGTTACTTTTCTGCTAATACAGAGAATAAAGAAGTTTTTAAAAATGTTTATTATTTGCTTAAAATTAAGTTGACCTTCCCATAATTTTGCCAGTTGCACCTCCCCCACATATCTCTCCCTACTGGGCCCCTGCTTGCTCATACCTTCCCATGCTTCAGGGTTTGCTTCCTCTATAGTTACAAACAATTCACATTTTTAATCAATCTGACCCCTATAACTGACTTGACTTCAAACATCTTTACTCATCACCAAACCCTGCTACCTTCTGCTTTTCCTTAAACATGGTAGTTATATCATCATAAGCATGGAAATTACATCTTCTTAGGGTGGAAAGACGGTTGTAAGGGTGTTGGAAAAGCCTAGTTGATAGATGCAGTGCAAAATGCTCCACCAAATCTGTCAGTGACCCGTAAAGATGCAACTGCATGTAACTACTTTGCATTACACTACAGGAACCTGACATGCTGCAGGCCATTTTGGCCTAAGTCCCCTGCTGCTCCCTTACTTGCCTATCCAAATGACATGCAAGTTTAGAAATTAGCAGCGGGTGGGAGGGGAACACCTACTGTATGTGCCTCCCCTCTAAGAGCCCACCCTTAGGAATACAGTACAAACACAGGCAGGACCACAGGGGGGTTCTGTGCTCTAAAATGACCTGCAGCATTTAGTCTGTCTTACACATGTCAAATTAACTTTTGTGCGTGTACTGTATAGTTTCATGAAATATACAGCGATATGATCATATAGAGGAATCTATGTTTTAGAAATGTTATATTTTAATTGATTCTCTTTGTCTACAAGGATGGTGGTGGGAAACTTCGAGGAAAGAACCAGGTTTTCACATCAACCACCACAGTGACTATTAATGTTGAAGATGTGCAGGATTCACCTCCAGTGTTTGTAGGAACACCATATTATGGCTATGTTTATGAAGACACCACAATGGTAAATCATATATTTTAAAGCCACAATGTAAAGTAAAATGTGTTCACATATTTAGTAAGCTTAATTTTTACAAGAAATTATTTACAAGGAACTAACTATATTGTTCATCAAACCAGTTACTTTGTGCAATTACTTCAATACTATAAGGACTGACCACAGGTGTGTGGTTGGCAGGTAGGAGCCTATGTGCTGTATAACGAGGGTAATGCAGGAACGGAGCATGATAATAGGCATGTTATAAATGAAGAGGATTTATTATTGGAAATAAAGAACAATGTAGCAGGTTAAAAATAAACTAAAAGTACTTTTACCAAGCCAGGGTTCAGAGGCAGGCGGCAAGTAATCAGAGTCCATTAAACAGGCCGAGTTGTGGACAGGGAGCAAGCAAGGGAAATCCGGTAGGCAGGCAGAGGTCTGGGGCAGGTTGCAGACAAAGGATAAACCAGGGAACAGGCCGAAGTCACTACCAGGAGATCAGTCAAAAACAAGCAGGGCTCAGGAACAAGGACAAAGACTCAGATCAGGAATCGGCAAGGAACATAACAGGAATCAGGCAGGGAACAAGCAGGAACAGAGTAACGGGCTGGATCAGGCTTGTGGGCTACAATGATCAAGCAACTGGGAGATGCAGGAAGCAGGCTTATAAAGGCCCCAGATTGCTTGATCAAGAACAGATGAATCAAATGAAGAGGGCACTGTGTGGAAAGGAATGTAAAAGACCCATTATTGAAACTAGTCAGTTGTATATGCTTCCAGTGGCTCACTGAGGTAATGCAGGTGTGTGGAAACACTGTGACTAGAGTTTGATTACCAGCAGATCCTGACAAACAAGTTTTTTCATCATTCTTGACCCACTGACATCGGATGTAATGCTAACTGACATAGGGGAGCTTGCTCTTACTCTCTGTTTTTTCATTTTCAGCATCAAATTGTTCCCCTTGCAGTACTTTTCTGCAAGGGGAGAAACAACTGTTTAATTGGATCTTCCTCCCACTTTAGTTGGGGTAAAGAAAGTTACTAGCCAATGCAATGCTGAACAACATTACTTTTTCTTCTTCTTCTTCTTTACTTATTACTTTATTTTGGCTTTTGTCAATACATAATTACTGTATTCTATATTTTAGGGATCTGAAGTACTTACTGTCAAGGCATATGATGGAGACAGAGGCAACCCTAATACTATATACTATTCCATAGTGAATGGTGAGTTTTGAGGTGTTTTGTAATAGACATGCAGATGGAAAATGGCTGGGTACATTTATATACACTGCATATGTTGATGGCAATTATTGTTTATTTATATAATAAATAGAGTTAGCACTAACTTATAAAGAAACTCAAATTAAAAGTACACTGAATAATATGTCATTATAGACATAAGTTCAACACTATTGCGTGTGGGGTGAGTGTAAAGGTCTTTGTGCATGTTAAAGTATAGGCACAGAACACAATTAATACTACAGAGAAGTTAAAAAAAACTTATGTTCGGCATGCACCTCACCAAATAAGTGGATCTAAGAATAGTCGCCGGCGTCCAAGAATAGTCTCCAAGAATATTCGCCGGCGTCCAAGAATGGTCGCCGGCATCTAAAAATGAGATGCCGGCACCTCCAATGGGAGCAGAAACCCTCAATTTTTTGATTGAAACTTACCAACTGCTGCTGCATTTCTCACCCTAGGCTTATACTCGAGTCAATAAGCTTTCCCAGTTTTTGGAGGTAAAATTAGGTACCTCGGCTTATACTCGGGACGGCTTATACTCGAGTATAAACGGTAATTGATAGTAATATCAATTCCCAGATTCAAGTTCCACTCTCTACATAAACAAGTAGAACAGTAATCTTATTAATTATGTGGCACCATGAAATTTCAATCTACAAACAAACCAATCGATTCTAAATTCAAGTAGTAACTTGTGTATTTAAGCTAAAGCCCCGTTGACATTTTTTTTTAAAAATTATTCATTGTTTAGCCAATGTCATCATAATACTGTATTAGTATATTATGACATTAGTATCATAATATAAAATAGATTTTGTTGTGTTCTGTGACAAAAGTACATAGTCTCTTATTCTCCCTAGTGTACCGGACGGGATTTATAGTGGATGGCAGATATGTATCCCCGGTTTTTAGGTTCTGAGCCATCCATTTAAGAATGTTCCCTTTAAGAAACACCAGAGGGTTAAGCAGCCAGAAGGTTGGCTGGACAGCCAAGTGGTGTTTAAGGGAGTCAGCAGCAGGTGTGCAGTGTGTGAGAGAAGAAGCTGCACAGGAGGGCTGGGCTGGGTTTGTTGAAACGGCTGTACTTTCAGAGACCTGGGGGGCCTGCTAGCCAGGGGGATATTTTCCTGGTGTTTTCCCCACAGACCAAGCCTGAATAGTACCTTGGGGTACTGTAAACTTAATGTTATTGCTGAACTTTATGTTGCTGAATGAAGCTGTTTTCTTTCTGTTACATTTGAATGCTGCTGGAAGCTCTTTGTCTTTCAAAATAAACGGACTGTTTTTCATTTCTCCTTGGAGTGGCCTGCATTTATGCCAACAATCTCGCTGTGATCCCCTTCAAACTTCACACTAGATATTAATTTATAACCAACTACAAGTACCAGCTACTAATCTATATGTGCAACACAAGTTTTTGTTTATATCAGTAAGATGTCTGTCTGCTTTTATTGACAGGAAGTGATGGAGCCTTTACAATCAATAATGCTACTGGAGGAATTACAGTTATAAAAACCCCAGATGAACTTAAGAAAGAAGTCTATGAGCTTAAAATTCAGGTATTGTTTCAAAATGCCAAATACATGGCAGGAATAAAACTGTGGGTCTGATTTAACAGTGATATATTTCTCATGGTCCTTTCTAGGGATGTAGCGAACTGTTCGCCGGCGAACTAGTTCGCGCGAACTTCGACTGTTCGCGTCCGCCGAATGTTCGCGAACGTCGCGCGACGTTCGCCAATATGTGTTCGCGTTCGATTCGAACAAAAATCGTTCGACCATTCGATTCCTTCGACCGCTAAAATCGAAGGATTTTCGTTCGAATCGAACGATCAAAGCCATTCGATTGAATGAAATCATTCGATCGAATGGTTTCGATCGTTCGATTCGAACGGAAATCCTTCGATCGAACGATTAAAATCCTTTGATCGTTCGAATCGAACGATTTTGCGGATGTTCGAAGTTCGCAAACTGTTCGCATTTTTGCCGGTGTTCGCGAACGGCGTTCGCGAACACATAAACGGCAGTTCGCTACATCCCTAGTCCTTTCTTCCTTGTGTATTGCAGTGGGGAACAAGACCTCAGATGGGTAATAATGCTTGGTGCTGAACAGAGCAGACAACTACCACCCCATAGAGTAGAATGATGTTCAAATGAATTGACACAAGTATCACTTTGATAAATGTGTCAATTGGTTGAAAGAATATTTGACAGTCAAGGAAGTTTTGAGAAAACACAAAATAGATTAAAATGCTGGGAATTCATAATAAACTTCTGCGTTCATAATATATCTACCCTTGTATAATTTATTCTGAGAGCTATGTCTATCTTGCATAGTCAGTTAGACCCTTTTTTACACAGGACAATATTTTCCCTCAATGTTCCTGACTATACAGATTCAAAGATTGGATTGCTGTGTCCCTCAAAAACCGTAGTTTAATTGAGGGGGAAACAAAAACAGAAAAACAAAATAATATATAGTGCAGTATTCTCTACCCATTAATTGACACACCCATCGAAGTTAAAAAATGTGAAATTCGAAGTAATTTTTGGATACTTTGACCATCGAATAGACTACTACGACTTCGACCTTCGATTTGAAGTAAAATTGTTCGACTATTCGACCATTCGATAATCGAAGTACTTCGACTTCAATACTTCACCAACTTAAACCTGTCGAATTGCTGTTTAGCCTATGGGGGACATCCTGTGTGTTTTACAAAGTTTTTTTAAGTCAAAGGATTTTTTGGGAAAATCGTACGATCGTATGATAAAATAGTTTGAATCGTTCGATTTGGAGTACGATCGTACGAACGTACTACGATCGGAATATGATCGTACGATGTATAAAATCCTCCGACTTCGAATGTCGGAGGATTCTATTTGATGATCAAATTTCAAAGTACTTCGAAATTCGACCCTTGATAAATCTGCCCCTTAGTGTTAATTTCAGAATTATCTTTCAGTGATGAGAGTGATCTCAAGTGTAGCAGAACAAAGGTGTTTCTGTGAACGAACTTAGTTTCAAAATTCAACAGAGTGAAAAACAAAAATTAAAAAAATAGAGAAATAAAATAAAAAAATAAAAAATTTTAGGATATATAAAAAACAAAAATAAATGGAGAAAGACAATCAAAAACGGAAAAAAATAAAAAATATCAAAAAAAGGTTCAGATTTTTGGCTATTAAATCCAAGATGTTTAAACATCCCAATTTTTGGATTTACAATGTAAAATAACTTGTAACATAAATTATAGGGAATTTCCCGATCTGGTGAGATTTCCCAGTGGTACATTATACTCACAAGATTTCAGGCATTGAATGTAATGGATGACTTCCTCTGCTTTTTGGCTTCTTAGATCCTTTTTGGGCAAAAATAAAGTGACGTGCAGAAGCGCTTACAAATGTTTAATAAATAATTAAAAATAAACTCACAACTTCTTTGATAAAATCAATATGAAAAGTCTCTGTCCGCTGTTCCGAATTTTTCAGCGTCTTTCACCATCGACTGCGCATATCCATAATTCGCTTCTGCAGCCTCCAGAAAGTTTGCCAGTCTTCGCTAACGCGTTTCGCCGAATGGCTTCCTCCAAAATCGATGAGGTCCTCCTTTGATGGTCACTCTTTAATGCCCACGATTATTCAAACAGTTTTTAACTTTATTTGTTTTGCACAGTTACTTTTTCTCATCTCTACTGTTTGATTCAAAATCAATTTTCTTATGGAATAAATTCCCTTATATCCATTTCATGTTCCACTGTACAAAAAATGCCTTTTTGGGAGGCCAAAAGGCATTTTTTTATAGGGGTATTCCCTATAACTTATGTTACAAGTTATTTTACATAGTAAATCCAAAAATTGGGATATTTAAACATCTTGGATATAATAGCCAAAAATCTGAACCTTTTTAGATATTTTTTATTTTTTATTATTTTTTCCAATTTCACTCTGTTGAAATTCACCACTTGTCACCGGTTATTTTAAAACTAAGTTCGTTCACAGAAACACCTATGTTCTGCTAGAAGGTCCGTTTACTAAAGTGCAGTACATCTGACTTTAAGTTTATTGATTGATGATTATACCATCCAACAACATTACCAGAGTAACAGCAATCACATAGTAACATAGTAACATAGTAAGTTAGGTTGAAAAAAGACACATGTCCATCGAGTTCAACCTTTTTTTTTTTTTTTTTTTTTTTTTTTAACTACCTATCTGCCAGTTGATCCAGAGGAAGGCAAAAAACCCATCTGAAGCCTCTCCAATTTGCCTTAGAGGGGGAAAAATTCCTTCCTGACTCCAAAATGGCAATCGGACTAGTCCCTGGATCATCTTGGACTATGAGCTATTTCCCATAACCCTGTATTCCCTCACTTGCTAAAAAGCTATCCAACCCCTTCTTAAAGCTATCTAATGTATCAGCCTGTACAACGGATTCAGGGAGAGAATTCCACATCTTCACAGCTCTCACTGTAAAAAACCCCTTCCGAATATTTAGGCGGAACCTCTTTTCTTCTAATCGGAATGGGTGACCTTGTGTCAGCTGGAAAGACCTACTGGAAAATAAAGCATTAAGAGAGATTATTATATGATCCCCTTATATATTTATACATAGTCATCATATCACCCCTTAAGCGCCTCTTCTCCAGCGTGAACATCCCCAATTTGGCCAGTCTTTCCTCATAGCTAAGATTTTCAATACCTTTTACCAGCTTAGTTGCCCTTCTCTGTACCCTCTCTAATTCAATAGTGTCCTGTTTGAGTGATGGAGACCAAAACTGTACGGCATATTCTAGATGGGGCCTTACAAGTGCTCTATACAGTGGAAGAATGACCCCCTCCTCCCTTGACTCTATGCCCCTTTTAAAACAGCTCAAGACCTTATTTGCCCTTGATGCTGCCGACTGGCATTGCTTGCTACAGCCAAGTTTATTATCTACAAGGACTCCAAGGTCCTTTTCCATAATGGATTTGCCTAATGCAGTTCCATTAAGGGTATAAGTGGCTTGGATATTTTTACATCCCAGGTGCATGACTTTACATTTATCAACATTGAATCTCATTTGCCACTTAGCTGCCCAGATTGCCAGTTTGTCAAGATCATGTTGCAAGGATGCCACATCCTGGATGGAATTAATTGGGCTGGATAATTTTTTGTCATCTGCAAACACTGATACATTGCTTACAACACCCTCCCCTAAGTCATTAATGAACAAGTTAAATAAAAGTGGACCCAATACTGAGCCCTGGGGGACCCCACTAAAAACCTTACTCCAAGTAGAGAATGTCCCATTAACAACCACCCTCTGTACCCGATCCTGTAGCCAGTTTCCTATCCACGTGCAAACGACTTCATTAAGCCCAACAGACCTTAGTTTAGAAGGGCACAGTATCAAACGCTTTGGCAAAATCCAAATAGATCACATCTACTGCCCCCCCCCACTGTCCAGAATCTTACTTACCACATCATAAAATGCAATCAAATTCGTCTGACATGACCTATCCTTCACAAAGCCATGCTGATTGTTGCTCATAATGCCATTCATTAGGACAAAATTTTGAATGTGATCCCTTAACAAGCCTTCAAATAATTTGCCCACCACAGATGTCAAGCTTACTGGCCTATAATTGCCAGGCTGAGATCGTAATCCATTTTTAAATATTGGAATAACATCAGCTTTTCTCCAATCCATAGGCACCATACCAGATGACAGTGAATCTGAGAAAATCAGAAATAAGGGCTGATCTAAAACTGAACTAAGCTCTCTTAGAACCCGGGGGTGTATGCCATCAGGCCCTGGAGCCTTGTTTACATTAATTTGTATTAAAGCTTTTTGAATCATATCCTGAGTCAGCCACTGACTAGATTGAGCTGAACCATTCGTGCAGTTAAGTGAGCCTGTGAACCCAGACTCCTCTATTGCATACACTGAAGAAAAGAACTGATTTAACACATTTGCCTTATCTGTATACAGTATGTTACAACCATACTGGTACCATTATTTAAGGGAGCAACACTCTCAACCTGCATCTTTTTACTATTAATATATTTAAAAAACTTTTTAGGGTTAGTTTTCACCTCCACCGCAATTAACTCTTCATTTCTTTTCTTAGCCTTCCGGATTGCTGATTTACAACATTTATTACAGTGTTTATATTCATTAAATGCAGCTTCTGTCCCTACAGATTTGTAGTTTTTAAATGCCTTTCTCTTCTTTCCCATTAACTTTTTACTTCTGTATTAAGCCACACAGGATGATTCTTAAAGCTTCTACGTTTAGTCCTTAAGGGAATAAATTGAGAACAGTAATGATTTAATATCATTTTAAAGGGCAACCATTTCTGTTCTGTGTTTTTAGCTGAAAACCTAATGCCCCAATCAATGCTCTGTAGGGCAGCCCTCAAGGCACTAAAATTAGCTTTTCCAAAATTCATGGTTTTTGTTGCCCCAGTATATTTTTGTTTTTTGCACCAGACATTAAAAGATATAACATTATGGTCACTATTACCCAGGGGTTCAATGACTTGCAAATTTGCTATAAGTTCTGGGTCATTTGAGATCACTAAATCAAGAATAGCATTTTTTCTGGTAGGCTCCTCAACAACCTGTGCTAAAAAATTGTTCCCATTAACTGATCTGGCAGTACCGTTGCTCCAGTCAATATCTGGGTAATTAAAATCCCCCATTATCATTACTTTACCTAAACTAGCAGCCTTTTCTATTTGCATTAGGAGCTTTGTCTCTTCCTCCTCACTTACATTAGGGGGTCTATAGCATACGCCTACAATTAATTTGCTGGATTCTTTACAATTGGTGAAGAACTCCACCCATACGACTTCTGCCCCCTCATTTTCTAACATAACCTCCTCCTTTATATGAGCTTTTAAATCCTGCCTAACATACAGATATACCCCTCCTCCTTTTCTATTGCCTCTATCCCTCCGAAACAAAGTATAGCCACTGATATTTACTGCCCAGTCATGCGACTCATTCAGCCATGTTTCGGCCACACCAATCACATCATATTTTCCTTCCAACACCAGCAGCTCCAGCTCTCCCATTTTACCAGTCAGACTTCTTGCATTTATAAACATACATTTAATACTGGTACCATATTGAACATATGACATGTGGTCCTCCCTATCCTTAACAGTATCCCTAGCCAAATCTCCTCCCCCATTTTCCCTTTCTTTGCCCACTATCTCATCTAACCGGTCTTCCACTGAAACTTTTAATGAACCCTCCCCCCACACCTAGTTTAAAATCTCCTCCAACCCTCTAGCCATCTTCTCTCCCAAAACAGCTGCCCCATCATCATTGAGGTGCAGCCCATCCCTAGCAAAGAGCCTGTAGCCGACTGAAAAATCAGCCCAGTTCTCCAAAAACCCAAAACCCTCTTCCCTACACCAATCTTTCAGCCACGCATTATTCTCCCTACGCTCCCGCTGTCTCCTTAGTGTTGCTCGTGGCTAAGGTAATATCTCTGAGAAAATTACCTTGGAAGTCCTCGCCCTCAGCTTTGCACCTAGTTTTTTAAAATCATTTTTGAGGACTTCACCACCTCCTCTAACTTTGTCATTGGTACCTATGTGTACCAAGACCGCTGGGTCTTCCCCAGCCCCTCCCAATAATCTGTCCACTCGTTCCACCACATGCCGAACCCTAGCACCAGGCAAGCAGCAGACTGTTCGGCATGTAGGGGCCTTGCGACAGATTACCCTATCCACCTTTCTAATAATTGAATCCCCTATAACTAGAACCTGCCTTTCCTTCCTTGCACTCCCCCCACCACCCGTATTAGAGCCACTGCCTCCCGGGGTGCTCCGAGAGTCAGCCTGCTCCATACACGCCAGTTCAGAGTTTTCCTCCCCAGCATCTTCAGCCAAAACGGCGAATTTGCTGTTTTGGACAAACTTTGGACCAGCCCCCCTACTCTTCTGTCCCCTACTTCCCCTCTTGACTGTCACAAACCTTCCTCCCTCATTAGCCTCCACTGCCCCTTCTCCTCCCCCCACTCCACTAGCCCCTGCTAGTGGTTGCTCTGCGAGCCTCCTGTCATTCCCCTCGTTTGCCGATGCTCTCAGTGCTGCAAGTTCACCAAACATGTATGCATCATATAAACCCTTCTGCCAATAGAATCATATGAACAAGAAATCATACCAGTTAATCTCTTTGCTTCAAATAAATGCACAGTTTAATGTAGCCAATCACAATGAAACCAAAAAACATAGAGGATGACGAATCTTTGGACTGGGATGCCCGCTGCCAATAATACGCCTCTGAGCTGGAACTGCTGCTGATAGAAGCAGAAGCCAAAACATCCTGTCAGCAATAGCTACAGATTTCTCTCCTGTCAGCAAATAATGATGGGTAAAAAAAAAAAGTATTTTAGGATATTTCCTGGCTCTTGAAAATTTTCTGGCGAAAAAAAAACCTTTAAAATCACTACATAGGTGGCGGTAAAATTTGGCGAATATTCTTGCATAAATTTTGTCTTTTGCACATTTCGCTGTTTAGTAAACCAGGCGTTAATGTGTACGTATCGTTATTTTCAGAATGCGATAACTGGCGAAAACATATTTTTGTACAAGAAAATTCGCAAATTTATATTTACCGCAGGTTAGTAAACTGGCAAAAACATATTTGGCGACAAATTTGTCTATATTTTGTGTGCATATTTTTACCGTGTTTTAATAAACGGACCCCCAAGGGTGTGTCAAGGGTGTTGAGAATACTGCACTATACTGTATATTATTTCGTTTTTCTGTTTTTGTTTCCCCCTCAATTAAACTACAGTTTTTGAGGGACACAGCAATCCAATCTTTGAATCTGTTTGTTAATACGGGCGGTGAAGAGCCCGAGTGGTTGCTGGACTTGGAACACACCGATCTGGAATTTCCAAGCTGTGCTTGGATGTTTTGATATACTTGATTGCTAGTCTAGTACTGGATTTGTAGCTACTCAGTTATTCTACATCAAAGATTATCCTGTCCTATGTAGTGATGGGCGAATTTGTCCCGTTTCGCCCAAAAATTAGCAAATTTCTCGCCAAATTCGGAAAACAGAAACATTTTTTTTGAGGCCGGCGAATTTTTGCCAGTGTATTTTCGCGGCAGTTTTGCAATTTTATTCGCCAGCAGCGAATCGCGGGAATTCACGCCTGGCAAATAAATTTGCCCATCACTAGTCCTATGTAGCATGCATATTTTTACATCCCATGTGTATGTAAGTGTGTTTATTTGTACTGAATTGGATCAGCACCTAAAATGCCTATATCACCAGTGTATCTAGATCTTACTGCTATAATGATACATTCTGAACGAAGTTAACTGCTCTGCATAATTCTGTCACTAGTAATTACCTTGGTAATACATTGCTCTCCTCTTGTAATCAATAAAACATGGACCTAATACATAACCCTAGAAAATTAGGCTAATTAGAAGTGCTGTTATCAACTCTCTGTATATTATTCTTTAACTAGTTCTCCCTTATATACACAGTGAATCATCAGGATCAACAGAACTTAGTACTTAGCTAATGTGTATGTGGCACTTTATAAAAAAATCTAAGTTGACCTCATCCCCCCGCAACATTCAAATTTCTACTTACGATATTATAAAAAGTAATTTTGTTTCATATAACCGTCCTTCATTAAACCATTCTTATTAGTGAATTATGGTCCATGAAGATCATTACTATTTCTTACCACAATTAATCATCCTCAAAACATTACAGCAGTCTACACAAAGCTGCTGTTTGGTGGACAAGCAAACGGTTGCTATGCCCACCAACAAATGCACAAAATTACAAAATTCTTTATAGACTTCAAAAAAGAAAAAAACACATCTAATCACATCTAGAAAACCTACTAAGGCCAACATGACAAATATAATCTGAAAAGAAGTTTAAAACACCTCTCACTCTTATAGGTGAGTAATTTATTTAGCGCCAATAACAGCCAATTTCTATGCATAACCACCCTTATTGTGCAATATTCACCATCTCATCTATGATGTAACATCTAGCTCATTTTATAAATGAAATTGTACCCTTCCCCCTTAAGCACTCCTCTCTCAGGTGGCTTTTTATGTGTAAGTACCCAGGAGATGTGGCCAGCAGTGGAGTTTTTCTCTTTATGAGATGGTTTAAACCAGTAGATCATGGCCAATTTATGAATGTCAGTGGCATCTGCAGTTGTGAGTTATTTATCAATAGTAACAATAAAACAGTACAGTAATAATCATACATTAAATATAACAGACTAAATATGCCAATAAACTCTTCTTACTTTGTAAGGGATGGAATTAGTAGTAGGCAGAAGAGGTCTTGGCGCCACTGTTAGGGAGGGCACTTGCACCCTAAGGCAGATGCCCCTTTTGCCTCTAATTCTGGCCCTGCTCTTGATTGGGACCAAATGAGGAAAAATTCTTCTGCTATTTTCTCTAAACATTCCCACTCAAGGTGAATTCAGTAATAAAGGCATAGTTAAAGAGGAAACAGGAGCAATGCTTTATAATCTATAGTTCTGCATTTTTCCTGTCTCCTCCTTATCTTTAGGGATATTTACTTACCACTCAGTAGTGGGCCAAGTGCAGTTTCTAGTACAGCCACCGTGTTCTCTACCCACAATGCAGCATTTTTTACATGATTTTAGCATAATTGCAGTCACCAGGGCAGATGTGCTTGATGTAATTGCTGCAGGTGTGTTGCACTTATAGTTACACTTCCAAATTAGACAAAAAATCTTTGGTGTAACTGTGTCTCTATTGATGCAGGCTGCTATGAGAACCCTAGTTCCAAGGTTCTCACTGTCAATAGGCACAACTGTGCTTGATTTGGAAGAGATTCAAAGGCAGGGGAACAGAAGCGCAAATATGCAAAGGTGCAAGGAACACCTTTTGACACAAGTACCTTTAATGAATGGGATTTTTAAAAATAACCATGTAAAGGATTAGTTATACGGATACAGTGGACCCTCAATTTTACTTACCCTGTTTTTATGTGTTGTCTCATTTTACACCAGTTTTTGTGGCCCCGCCAATATTTAATCTATAATGCATTTCCATGATTTAACATTTTCCCTAATTTTAAACCATTTTTTTCTGGTCCCCCTGAAAAAAACTTAAAAAAGGGTATTGCTTTTGTTCTATAAAATCCATTTTTGATATTTGAAACAATTCCTGTTAAAAAGGATGATCTTTAAATCTTATTTTATAAGTAATGTACCATATCCTAGACTACCAAAATGTGGGCTTTTGACAAGAGTAGCTAGGGTTGGCTTGGTTGGTTATGTATTTATATAAACTGTATATCACTCTGACATTACTCAGATCTGTTTGACAGTCCAATAAATCTACATTTTTCTTATTGCCAAAGATACTAATCCAAACACACAGTCTTCAGAACAGTATTTCACAGTTGGGGTAACTTGTAACTGCTTTCATGTAATATACCTTTTATTTAATTATTTATTTGCAGGTATCAGAAATTACACCTGAAGGGGATAAAGTAGCTCATGCCTTCACTGTTGCAACTGTTAGAGTTGTAGATCTTAATAACCACCCTCCAACATTCTATGGGGAAAATGGGCCCCAAAACAGATTTGAACTTACAATGTATGAACATCCACCAGAAGGAGAGATACTAAGAGGTCTAAAAATTACTGTCAATGATTCTGATCAGGTTTGTACAACTCAAAATACAACTAAAATAAGGGCTACATATTTGGAACATGTATGAAACTAAATTTTAAAATTATTTTTAAAAGAAGCAGAGCATAGCAGATGCTGGATTTCAGAAATGTCAAGATTTCGGTACTAACACATATGCTTTAGAGCAGGGCTGCCCAGCTGGTGGCCCACGGCCCCCTTGTGTGGCCCCCCATATGAAAGTCTGCCTGTGTCTGCTTAAAATGTGTAAGATTTAAAAGGTACTACTACAGCGATTAACTGGCCCCTGCATTGTTTAAACCTCAAATTCCAAATGTCATCCCCTGCATTGTTCACATGTGTTATCCCCCTGCATTGTTCACACTTGTAACGCCTCTATTGTTCACACCCTAAAACTGTGTACTGTTCACACCTGAGACCCAGTTTACCTGTTAACACCTCATACAAAATTCTGTTGGGGAACTAGTACAGTGTCACTGTATGTAGTACATATTAGAATGGTGCTGAGTGGTTTCCCTGTCTCCTGCTCTGTTCTGCCTTCCCTTCCCTGTGCTTCCTGGGTGTGCCATACTCTGCCTGCCCTATGATCTCCGTGTGTGCCCTGCTCTGCCTGTGGAACATAAGCCTGGTATTTATTCTGGGGGTTTGTTAGCATTTAAAAATTATTGTTAGGGGCCCCTAAGGTGTTTAATCATGTGCTGGGGGTTGCTGTGTTATCCACAAGGGAGGAGGAGACCTATGGATTTAAAGGAGAACCAAACCCTTGCTAATAAAAACCCCTACTCCGATACCCCTGTTCCCTCCCTGCATAGGTGGTACCTTTGGTAAATGCCTCTAACTCTTTACTTACTCCTCGGTGCAGATTCAGGGCATTGGAGTTCACGGGCGCCTTCTTGTTCTCTTCGGTAATCTTCGGAAAGAGAGCAACGTAATGGTGCATGCACAGTTGGAGCAATCTTCTGTTCCGCTACAACTGCGCATGCTCTGAAAGTCACGGAAATTGCTGAACGCCTGAAGATGATCCGAAGTTTACTGAAGAGAAGAAGATGGCATCTGCGAACTCCGATACCCTGAATTTGCAACGAGGGAAATGGGGTACTTATCACACAGTATTTAGTTATAAAATTAGTTTAACATAACTCTTTTGATGCAATTTCAAGAACGTCACCTAAGTTATTATTTTGATAAATATTCCTGTTTAACATATTTACAGGGTGCAAATGCCAAATTTAATCTGCGCTTGGTTGGGCCTGGTGGCATTTTCCGTGTTGTGCCACAAACTGTTTTGAACGAAGCCCAAGTTACAATTATTGTGGAAAATTCTGCAGGAATAGATTATGAAAAATTTCACTTGTTTACATTTAAGGTACAGTATGTTTTCTTATTATTTATTTACAATATTGCTTAAAGTGATTGTATTTTTGTAGATATTCTATAACTTCCAACATAAAAGGGTGGTAAGAGTTAAGTTAAAAAGAGTTAACAGTAAATAGTTGTCTTAACAAGGATGCCCCAAATCAATTTTATTCAGGGACTAGTCTGATTGCCATTTTGGAGTCAGGAAGGAATTTTTCCCCCTCTGAGGCAAATTAGAGAGGCTTCAGATGGGGTTTTTTGCCTTCCTCTGAATCAACTGGCAGGCAGGTTAAAAAAAAAAGTAAAAAGGTTGAACTTGATGGAGGTGTATCTTTTTTCAACCTAACTAACTATGTTACTATGTAAGTTAACCTGTTCAAATTATCAAATGTCATGATAACATGACATTATGGGCAAGGTTAAATACTGTGCCTTGTTTTTTTAAAACCAAACTGTTTTGCATTCATAAAGCACCCTAGCCTCTAATTTGACTTACCCTTCTCCTGGCCTGTGTTCAGTGAAGTGTCACATTTTGACTAAACTGACAAATGATTAATATGCACATTATAATATCTCAAGTAATCGTTATTCAGCAAAATGACAGTATATTTGTAAGTAAATCGTGCAGCATATTGGTTAACTGTTTAAATGCCAGGCACTGAGTCTCATTCATGTGTGACTTGATCAGAAAGGATCAGTGTAAATGTTTTGGTTAAACACCATAGATTCTATGATCTGTGATGCTTAAAGGGTTAATACAGCAATGTTATCGTAAAAAATAAATATTTAAAGAAAGCATTCATTACTACACTAAACCCTATAAAATATCTTTATATCTCTGTAGCTTCTTGCTATTGAAGTGAACACTCCTGAAAAATTTAGCTCAACTGCTGATATAACCATCCATCTTCTGGACATCAATGACAATGTCCCAAGGTTCTCTTCAGAGTATTATATTGCCAGGATTCCAGAGAATTCTCCAGGGGGCTCCAATGTTGTAGCTGCAACTGTAAGTTGAAATATTTCTAATTTTTTTTATTCTGCTTATTTTTAGGGATCTAGACATGTTTATTTATATCTGACATATATAGTAACAATTGCCTCAACATCTGTTTTGGCATCAATATGATTTATTGAGTTATGTATGGATATTTTAGGTAACATCAAGTACAAGGTACTGTTTATTAAGAAAATGCAAAACAATCATGTAATAGCTGAGGATTATTTGTTATGACAGGACATTCTGGAAGTGGTAATACCATATTTTAAAGCTTTCTGGATAAATGCAACAGCCAAGATCTTACAGTGATCATAGCTTGTTTTATGTTTATCGGGAAAACAGGTGGTAAATCTTGTCTAGCAAAACATAATCAAACATCTGATGTCCATTTTGGCTGTGATGGCCCTGTCAATAAGGCAACTAAGAACTTCAAACGTATCCTTAGAAAGCTGGAAAACCATCCTGTCAGAGTCAATTTGTATACCCAGGAAAGTGATGACCATTGCTGTTCCCTCCGTTTTTTCCTCCGCCACCGAGACACAAATAAAGGCATATGAGCTCACGGAAGGCATACAATAAAGTAGAGCATTGCTCAGTATTAGCGGGGCCCACAAACAAAAAATCGTCCAGATAATGCAGTAGCGATTTGCAGCCTGACTCGTGCCCCAGGAACCATTCCAGGAATGTGCTAAATAACTCAAAGTAGTAGCAGGATATCGAGCACCCTATTGGGAGACATGTCTACGAAGTAAGACCTGCCTAAAGCGGAGCCCAGGAGGTGGAAACAATCTGGGTGAACCAGCAACAAGTCAAAAGCCAACTCAATATCGGACTTAGCCATGAGTGCTCCTCTGCCTGCCCCCCTGACAAGCTCCAGAGCCCTGTCAAAAGATGTGTACTGTACCCTGGATTCATCATTGTCAATCCCATCATTCACAGAAGACCCTTTGGGGAATGACAAATGATGAATTAGTCGGTACTTTCCAGGTTCAAATGGTATCCAAAAACCCTTAAGAAAACCGTCATGGATAATCAAAGCCCCTCTCTCATTGGGATACTGTCTTAGCCACGGTTCCATCCTTTGGACGTTCACCGGGGTTATCGACTTTTAGGGCAGTAGTCTGGGCTGTCTTGGTGGTCCCTGCCTTCTTTTTAAAACATCGGACCACGGGATTCATGCCTCCACAAAAGCAGCATTTGTGTCGAAAACGACAGGATGAATAGCATCTACAATGGCTCTCATTGTAGAGCCAGTATAACCCTTTTTTGTGGTGAGCGGCTGCCGGGGTGTGGGTTGCGAGGAAAGGGCTGAGCCTTTAATCTATCCAAAATCAGCTGCAGCATGTTACACATATTGCTCTCACCACCTCCCCCCCTATTGGGTCCCCAGGCATGGGACATATACTCACAACCGTTAGCCGAGTGGGAGGATTCTGGTGGACCACAAGGGCATTCTGGGCTCCTGTCCGCTGCAACTTGGTGTTGCCGGCTGGTGGGCTGTGGTCACTGTCTTCTGCACCGTGGGCTGCGATCTGGGGCATCTCTGTGGATTGGCTGTGACAGCCACAGTGGAATGCACGTTGGAACTCACATTACGGTGGCCATCTTGCGCTGTGACGTCATAACAGCGCGTAACTCCTCCGTCCTCAGAATGGCGTTCGTCATCTGAAGATGCAGGTCGGGTCCTGGCAACGGGGTGTGCCATCCGCCTGCTGGGCCTGCTCCTGGAGCGCCCGCTCCTGCTGAGCACACTCCTGCCGCCTTGGGAAGTGGAGGGAAGGGGGTCCGACTGCACATCTCGGCCGATTCGCTGGAGCCAGAGGGAGATGCCATTCTTTCCACCTGACTTCTGCCGCAGTGTCTTTGGGACCTTTCAGGGGAGCAGCATGCGGGGAGGCAGACGGAATTCGCCATTTGCCTGCTCTTTTGTGTCCTCCAACCGGACTGGGGCTGAGACGCGTGGGAGCCTTCACTCTGCGAGCCCTGGACCGACTCGCAGGAATCTCAGCCTCATACATATACTCACAACCGTTAGCTGAGTGAGAGGGTTCTAGTGGACCACAAGGGCATTCTGGGCTCCTGTCCACTGCAAGTTGCTGTGCGTCGGCTGGTGGGCTGTGGTCCCTGTCTTAGCTGACAGATCTGTGCCTTGGGCTGTGATCTGGGGCATCTGTGTGGCTTTAACGTCATAACGGTGCGTAATTCCTCCGTCCTCAGAATGGTGTTCGTTGAAGATGCAGGTCTGGTCCTGGCAACGGGACGTGCCATCCACCTGCTGGGCCTGCTCCTGGAGCGCCTGCTCCTGCTGGGCACACTCCTACCACCTTGGGAAGTGGAGGGAAGGGCGGGTCCTCCTGCACAACTCGGCCCAATTAGCTGGTGCCAGAGGGAGAAGCCGTTCTTTCCACCAGACTTGTGCCACAGCGTCTTTGGGACCTTTCATGAGGCAGGGGAGCAGCATGTGGGGAGGCAGATGGAGTTTGCCCGCTCTTTTGCGTCTTCCAACCAGACTGGGGCTGAGACCCATGGGAGCCTTTGCTCTGCGAGCCCTGGACAGACTCGCAGGAATCTCATCCTCTTGACCTGGCGGCTTTGTGGTGCTGGACGCCTCAGCCAATTCCCATCGTCCCGCATGGCCACTTCTTTCACCTGCGCCAGCCTGTGGTGTTGTTGGGCAAACTTTCTGCGACTTTAGTAAACCAAGTAGAAACAATACTCACTCTAATATTTATGCTGCAAACAACTTGCTCAAGGTTAAGTCACATATTTAACTTGGAGCAATACAATCTTTATAGCATTGTCATTATTAATAGTAGACTGTGCAACTGCCAAACCGTAAAATTGAGTTGCTGTAGAAAGACGTTGTTATGTTGAAGGAGTATATTAAACTATTCAAAATTAAAATGCCTTTTCACATGATGTTTAATCGTAAATAAATATGGTTTTATTTGAATGAACTTCGTGATTCACTACACACTTAGAAACAAGGAGCAACTTATTCATTTCCTTTGAAGACTTAATTATTTGCAGCACAAGTACAACTGGTGTCATTCTCCAAAAAACAATGTTTGGTATCTCATTTAATAGGATGTATAGCTAAATTCATTTAATGGATATATTTTTAGTTGGTTTTTTTTCAATACACCCATAAATAAGAACAGTACCAGTGGGTATGACATATCTACAGTGACATGTCTGTTATGCTATGCTATAATTGCTGTAATTCAGTTTAATTATCTAACATAGGCCACTGACCTGGATTCAGGACTTTGGGGAGAAATCAAGTATTCAATTTATGGCCCAGGATCTGATCCGTGAGTAAATAATTTTTTTAACATTATTTTTATGTTTTTATCTATGATAAATTTGCAACTCAACACACAGGTCATATAAACTTTGAGGTGGCGTTTAATATCCTCATATTTTACAACATGAGGTACATAAATTTATTATAATATAAGTTTCAGTGTGTCGTGAAAATATAACACTAAGAACTGATTATACTTTATGACATCACCTAGCACCATTTATAAGGATATAATTTACATGATTTTCATGGCTCACGTCAACAGGGTATTTGTCTTTATATGGCAATATGAGATTGTAGTCTTCCTGACTTCCCTATTGCCTCTCCCAGACTCTGGACCACCACACGATAAGCATTCTGTTACTCATAGTTCAGAGATAACGTCTCTCTATCAGCCAGGTCACACAGCCTACTTCCAAGTATTTTAACAAGCATGTAAAGTTAATTTAATGTCCTTCATATTGAGGTACATGCTTATCAATAGTAATTATAGAAAATAAGAAGAAATTAATTCTCATTTACAAACACAACTGAATGTGTGCTCACACTTCCATATAGTTGTGTTAAGCTATATTGGAGCTGTCCATTGTGCTCTGATGAAGTGTGCACAACTACTACAACTATTGACTCTGTAGAACCCTAGACAAACCACCACCCTCAACACCTCATCTCAGTAACCTGCCCTGTTTTCATGGCAGGTTACATTCCATAGTATGTTATGTTGTATGTTAGTATGTTATCTTGAAAAAAAGACACACGTCAAAGTTCAACACTATTTTAACCTGCTTAACTGCTAGTTGATTCAGAGGAAGCCAAAACAACCCCATTGGAAGTCTCTCCAATTTGCCTCAGAGAGGGAAAAAATCCTTCCTGACTCCAAAATGACAATCAGACTAGTCCCTGGATCAACTACATCAATAGGTGCAACAGTCTTGTGCTAAACAAAATTACACACTTATGCCATTTTAACGCACCATGGCATTAATGACACAAATTGTAGACTATTCTAGGTTGTATGTGTTATTGTTTACTTTGCATGTAAACCTCTATGTTCAGTGCCTACACACATTTTGTTGTATAATATATAATATTGTATTTATTGTTTAATGCGGAATATGTTGGCAATTTATTAATAAGTTAATAATAACTCCTACTCTGACAATTTTAATGCCAGATTCACAAATCTCCATACCCGCAATTGTACCCTTCGTAACACATTGACTACAGTGTACAGCTTGGCACTGGAATTTTTGGTGAAAAACATGCAATTTGAAACCAAAAATTGAACTGTGAACAATACAACACATTTATAAAATTTTAGCGGTCAGAATGGTCTGATAGTGATCTGAAACCAGTGAAAATATCAGTGGTCTGGGTAGGATATTTGTAATTTCTGAAGCACGTTAACACCTTCTTAACACTGTCAGGTTCTGGCATGTGCTTAAAATTATTATTAGCAGATTTCCTATTTTTAAGAATAAAAAAGGAAAGTTAGACGAGGGTTAATGTAGGACCCTATCATATGGTCAGGAAAAAAAGTCAGAAATCCATTGAGGCAGTAATTATATAAGGTTGTCACAGTGTACACATTATGAAGAATTAGAACAATGTAAATGGTAGCGTGAGAGCTAATGTATCCAGAACTAATAACTTCTATAACAACTATATAATTCAGGTTATGGTCCCTATTTACTTCTACATTTGCAAAATGATAATATATGTTATAGTGATTGAGCAGTAATGATGAAAAATAAGCTACACTTACAATTATTTAACTTTTTTGAAAACTTTTTTTTTAGAAAAGAATATTTGTTTTTTGTTGGAGTACTAGTTCTATATGGCATTGTCTCTTACGCCTCATCTAATGGTTAAGTTGTAACAATATTTTAACATTTAAACATTTTTTTATTTTAAAGAGGTGGTTCACCTTTAAGTTAACTTTAGTATGTTATAGAATGGCTAATTCAAACAACTTTTCAATTGGCATTCATTTTTTATTTTGTTATAGTTTTTTAATTATTTACTTTCTTCTTATGACTCTTTCCACCTGTCAAATAGGGGTCCCAGACCCCATCTAAACAACAAATGCGCTGTAAGGCTACAGGCTATTGTTATTGCTGCTTTTTATTACTCATCTTTCTCTTCAGCCCCTCTCCTATTCATATTTCAGTCTCTCTTTCAAATCAATGTATGGTTGCTAGGGTCACTTGCACCTTAGTAACCAGATTGCAAACTGGAGAGCTGTTGAATTAAAAGCTAAATAACTCAAAAACCAAAGGTAACAACCCCTTTAAAAACTGAATGTGTAGTATCATACAGGCAGCTACTGTATTGCAGAAATAATCAAAAGATAAACACATCTTTATACTAAAAATGCAGAAAGGCAATATGTACAAGATTGCATAAAAAACAAGAAATAATTAAAAGTTTACATTGTCACTATTTACACCACAATTTGCCTCGTAGAGTGGTGTAGCTAGTATATAATCCAGCCAGTGGTAATTTATGTGTTTGCCAGTGCCTCATAAAAAGGACCATTAGAGCATCTGAGTGTCTGGAAATTATTATATAGTCATTATAGAAACAAACATTTAACAATGTATGATATGACTTAAACAAACCATAAAAACACTTAAAAAGGGAAGACAAAATGCAAGAATTTAAAGTGTTATTTTTAAGAAAAAGAGGAAGTCAGTACAGAAAGAATTAGAGATCATTTACATACTTAAAACTGAAGAAGTAAAATGAAATTGGGTATAAACTTTACTTCAGGAAGAAAATTGGCATATCAGAGCATTCCGTTTATAAATGAAATAATACAAAATCCAACCTCAGATGAAATCAGTCCTTTCATAAATATAATAAATAACTTTAATTGAATGTCTGCCCACAAGGGGATATTGAAAGAAATGATTTTATAAATGCTTGCTGTACTACATGAACAAATGCCATGATATTCATTGGTGACTTTAATTTGGTCTCTCATTAAATCTTAAAAACAAGCTGTTAATTGGATGAGGGTGTGATGGAGAGAAGCCGAGAAGCCAAACACACAGCTGGAGAGATGATAAGCAAATTTGACAGCTGCTACTGAGCATATAGAGGAGAGACGATTGTGACAATTTATTCTTGTGTTCTCACTTCTTAAAGGTGAAAACCTAAATATAGACATGGTGTTTTTGCCTTTGATCACTGTGTTAATGTAATTTAACATGTGCAGGAAGTTAGTGGGGGTGAGAGTGAGAAGGGGCTAAAGCAAACTCTCATCCATCTTTACAGTTACTTAAAAAAATTATTAACATCTTCATTCCTAGAAAAATGGCAGGCACATGGTTCCTTTATATTTATAAAAGAGGCCCTTGAAGTGTTTGCAGACTGCATGTTGCTGCATTAATACTCAGTGGTGGAACTACTGGGGGAGCAGGGGGTGCAATTGGGCCTCAGGGCCCCCCGGCAGCTCACGCACTGCCGATTTCTGGTATGGAGGGGGGCGGGGCCCCGGCTGCACGTCCCGCACCAGGGCCCTCCAGTTACGTTACTGTTAACACTCAATCTGCTTTGTCTTTGCTGGAAAACAAGAAATATAGTCCAAGCCAGGCAGGTCCCGATGTGCAGATTCTGTAGAAGCTATGATCTGTGGTATACATACTGATCAACATAAGATGAACGTTACATGGGTTGAAAAAAGTCCATCAAGTTCAACCCCTTCAAACCGAGCATCCAAACACACACCCCTGAATACCCTCACAAATTATATATACTGTAAACTGCGGGATCCACGACAGACACTTCTCTTCTCTTTAAGGCAGTTTATTTACACACAGGGGTGACCATTTCAGGATACAAAACAAATAATAAAAATAAATCCTGCCCACTGGGCGCTACCTTTACACATGAAGAGTTCCCTTACTAAACTGGGCCCCTTGTGGACTACCAGTAAGCAAACACATAAGTAGGGGTCACCCCTGTACTCACAAATCTTCTGGGGGAATTGCTCAGCCTCCTGGCTTTCCTCAGTCAGTCAGACAGACCCTCTGTCACTTGGTCTCCTCTCTCTGCACCTTGTAGTAGCAAATGGTACCCCCAGCCCCTCTGTGAGTTCCTTACACAGGCAGGTGTCCTTCCTGCTCCGTGTCCTGCTCTGAGAGACCTTCCTAACAGCCTCACTAGAACTAAATACCTTTCCACAGGACAGCCTTCCTGTGGAAGGTGAGCTCTAATCCATGAGCTGGACTTCTGGATCGGAGTACCTGGCTTGCCTGTTCTTTCCAGAATACTCCAGCTTCCAGAATCTGGCTGCCAAAACCTTTAATGAGAGAACCTATTCTCTCTTTATGAACACCCTTCTTGGTGCCTACCTCTCCCACTAAGGAGAACTTAAAGGTAAAACACACATTTTCCCACATTGTTTTGGTCACTCTACCACATATCCTCCCCCTCTGCTTCAGCCCGTAGGGGTGAGCACAATAAGCCATCCCATTGCTCTCTGGCTCTAGGGACTTGACCATCGTGGGGGTTTTCTGAACTTTTGAGTTTAGCTCCACACATTTTGTCTCATGTAAAGTGGAACGGGAAATCAAAACCTTTTTACTTACCCCTTTCTCTTCAGCATTTTCAGTTTGACTTATTGGCTCCAAATACTCTGTTGAAATCCCTACCACTTGGGATACCTGTCCTAGGGGTACATTTTTCTTACTTAGTGACCCCCACAGTAATTTAAAGTCTCCTTTCAGTAACATCATTGGCATCACATTAATCATACATTTTTGTTGCAACACAACTGGATCTGAAACCTGCAAAGAAAATTTGTTAGACAACAAAACATTACAACTACAGTCTCTAAACTGTTCCTTTGCAGTACGTTTGGCATGTATTTCAATGTTCTTGTGATAGTTGTTTGTCATTCCATCTGGATCTTTAACCTCAGAAAGTTCATTGTTAGTTTCCCCACTATGCTTAACTCTTAGATTGGAAAACACTTCCCTTTCTGGGTCACAACACAGTAAACCTTTCTCTGAGGTCTCTGAAGCATCTCTGGTCTGTCCAACCGCACCAGTACAATGGTCATCAGAATCCATAGGAGTATTGAGTGACTCCAGATGACAAACTGGGCTTTCTGTCCCAAAGTCTCTTAGTATTGTACTTTGTGGTATTTTCACTCCTGTGAGCTCAACATCAAAGCACTTTTCCTTGTATGTACTTGACCCATCTCCAGATAACTTTGTTGGCTCACCAGAATGTGAAGCTTTACAATTACGTACACCTGCTTCTTTAAGCTTAGGACATTGTGCAACTGCACTCCCTTGCAGTTGGTCAGTAAAGCTTACAACTACTTTCAGCTCATGGTTAACTCCCCTTTCAGGTTTCCGATTCTCCAAAAAGGCATTGGTATCTTTTAACTTGTTCTGCAGGAACTGCTCATTTAACAACTGAATCTCTACATCCTTCTTACAGACTTTAAGTTGTAAACACTCCCTCTGTTGGAGTAATGTGATTTGGTGTTGTGTCTCATGAAACACCTGATCCTGTAACATGCAAAGTCTTTGCTGCAGAGAATCTCTCTCAGCTTTAAACTCAAAGTTCTGATCCTTCAGAGACTTTCCTTCTGATTGAGTGGCTGTTAGTTGGGCCTGAAGCTGCTCCATAGCTCTGGCCTTTGCTTGTATGCAACTCTCCAGATCTGCTTTCTAGGCTTTCATATCACACAGCTGTTTCTCCAGCAGCCCGTGTGACTTGGAAAGGTCATCCAACATTAACTTCAATGTTGCTATTTCTGCAGTGTCTCTTCTCAACTGTTCTTGCAGACTCTTTTCGCCTTCAGCCAATAAGTCCTTGGCATCAGTCAATTCTGTACATTGCCTTTGCAAATTTACTACATGTGTGTGCAGTGCTGCATTTGCCTGGGCTAATTCCGTACACTTTTGCTCTCTCACAGCCATCTCTCTGTGAAGGTTTGAGGCCTCAGCAAGCTTCTTTGTCAGGTCAGTGACCTCCTTCTGTAACACAGTTATGACTTTACTTTTACCCTCTGACTCCAGGGCATTATTCCCAATCTCTGAAGCAAGGCTCCCCTTTAGAGACTGGGTTTCTCTTTCCAGATCAAGGACCTTTACAGAGTGCACTTCTTTAAGTGTCACTCCCTCTCTTTGGCACTGTTCAAGCTGGCTTTCTTTCTCTTTAAAAGCCTTGGCCAGTTCAGCATACATCATTTTCAACTTTTCAATGTATTTTACTTGCTCAGGCTGATCGCTCCTTTCAGCCTCTTTTGCCACAACTTTTGTGGGCACTCCAGCTGCAGATTTTACCTCTTTTGCTTTGTATGCAGTAGAAGCACCAACCTCCCGAGAGGCTACAGCAAATTCCTGCTCTATAACTGGCACACTCCCCACCACAGATTCACTCTCACGATTTGTCAATACCGTTATCAGTGGGAGTAGGGATGCCACCATCTTGTTCCCCTTGCCATCACATTGCAAGATGTAGGTTACCAGTTCAGGGCACAACACTTTTTCCAAAAGCACTTGGTTAAACTTAAAGTTATTGGTGAGGTGCATGAAACACAGGAGTATGCTTTCTGTTGACTCCTTGTCAGGATGGCTTAACCTTTGTGACAACTCTGGAAAAGCTCTATCAATGCAATGAAACTCACTGGGCTGAATTTCCTGTAAACATTTGGCAGCCATGGCTAGAGCATTTCTCTGTGCTTGGATGCTGAAGGACTCTAAGTCATAGAAACAGTCACCCAGTTCACCAGTCTGTAATATGGCCCTGCCATGTGTATGAGACATAATCTCAAGGATAGCAAAAGCTTGTTCTACCACATCCAAGTTTCTTACACATTTTACCTCTTCCAGTAATATGGGAACTGCATCAACTACTACTTCAGAAGAGACAGGAAACTTTTCCAAAACACATTTTAATGCTTGGCAGGCAAAGTTCATCATATCATAATTATGTTTCATTCCCAGCAGTTTTATAAGTGCAGACACAACACTCTTTATTGGAAACTCTGGTAAATACTTTGCAGTCCCTTCTTGTAACCACTGAACCATTTCAGTAAGGCACTGCAGCTTCTGACTCTCATTGTCAGTTTTTACTCTATTTAACCATTGCTGCACCTGAAAGTTTGCTTTAGTGTTAATTTCCTTGGGCTGTGAACTACCCACTTTAGCTGCACAATTTTCACCAATTCTGTATGAATCACATTTATTGCCATCTCCAAGCAATGCACAGTCTATGCCCCATGTTTGTTTAACACCAACAGCATTTTTAAGGTTAGGCACACAATTCATATTATTTTGTGGTAAACATTTTCCAGCAGCATAACTTTGATTTCCCAAACTTTCCTTTTGTTTAGGACACACATTCAGCAAACACTTTGCTTTCACAGAACCTTTTCTGCTTTTCTTGCCCATTTCTGCACTGTGAACACTGCATATACAAGCTGAATCAATTAGCCACTTTAATTAAGCTGCACCTGTGAGCAGACTTTCAGCAGCAGCTTCTGAACCACAGAGCAATGATTCAAACACACTTTTGCCAGGAGTTTCAACACTTGTTTTAGCCCAAGTTCACTTTACACAGTCCACAGCAACTGCAACACACAATATGGGTACTTTAAACTCACGGTACACGGTTTCCCAACTTCACTGTTTTTGGTGAACCTTTAACCTCGCCTTTAAGATGGTGTCTGTCACTTTAAATTTTCAAAGTTTGCTGTACTAACAAACTTCTGCCCTTTGCATGCCTCCACCATATGTAAGCTGCGGGATCCACGACAGACACTTCTCTTCTCTTTAAGGCAGTTTATTTACACACAGGGGTGACCATTTCAGGATACAAAACAAATAATAAAAATAAATCCTGCCCACTGGGCGCTACCTTTACACATGAAGAGTTCCCTTACTAAACTGGGCCCCTTGTGGACTACCAGTAAGCAAACACATAAGTAGGGGTCACCCCTGTACTCACAAATCTTCTGGGGGAATTGCTCAGCCTCCTGGCTTTCCTCAGACAGACAGACAGACCCTCTGTCACTTGTTCTCCTCTCTCTGCACCTTGTAGTAGCAAATGGCACCCCCAGCCCCTCTGGGAGTTCCTTACACAGGCAGGTGTCCTTCCTGCTCTGTGTCCTGCTCTGAGAGACCTTCCTAACAGCCTCACTAGAACTAAATACCTTTCCACAGGACAGCCTTCCTGTGGAAGGTGAGCTCTAATCCATGAGCTGGACTTCTGGATCGGAGAACCTGGCTTGCCTGTTCTTTCCAGAATACTCCAGCTTCCAGAATCTGGCTGCCAAAACCTTTAATGAGAGAACCTATTCTCTCTTTATGAACACCCTTCTTGGTGCCTACCTCTCCCACTAAGGAGAACTTAAAGGTAAAACACACATTTTCCCACATTGTTTTGGTCACTCTACCACAATACCCACATCTACTGTATACTAACTATAGCCTTTGAAATTGTCTGTCCAAGAAATCATCCAAGCCCCTCTTAAAAGCATTTTTACAAAACCTGTACCTGGCAGGTGTTGCCAACATGGTTCCTATGGCACTGTTTAAATGATACAGCTGGCTCTCGCACACCCAAAATATATTATGCGATATCTGGTGCTCTATGTTAGAGGTTCGGCCACCTCACAACAATGTTCAGGCAAAAAATTATCCAAGGCACACAGGCTGCTGCAAGCAAGGAACCCCTTGCATGTTTATTGCGGAAGTGAGCAACGTTTCGGGGTCACGCCCCTTTGTCAAGCCTACGGTAATTAGTGAGATCAAGCATATATAGCCATACACTCGCAATGATTAGTGCAATTATAAAGTCATACATTTACAATGATTGATAAAAATACACAAAAAAGTGATGAAAAAATGGTTCCAAAAAATCAATGTCCTTTAGTGAAGCGATAGCAATCTAACCAAAGTCCACAAATTTACCTAATATATAAGATAGGCAAAAATTAGCACACAAAATTCAAAAAGTGTAAAAAAGTATAAAAAAAAAATATTGTGCGGTTAGCAAATCTTACCCTACAAGATGATGGGAAAGGGCTTCCCTGTCATATATTGAGGAATATTATCTGTAAAAGAAGAAATAACAAGTTTACTTATATGAAACAAGTCAAGTTGTACTCCTCATTTAAACCCTTAGGCTGCCTGGATTGTAAGAGTCAAATCCAATAACATTCTCTTTGGTGCAACAGCTTTTAAATATCATGCCCATGTCTAGTAACCACCCGCTCTAGTATCTGCCAGCACAGTTGCACAGTTGCGCAGTTTTGCCACCTGATGGCCGTGGGCAAAAAAGTGTCTTGCGAAAAGCATTTCTTTCCTCTCTTTTTTTTCTTTTTTCTCCTTTATCTCATCTTCGCTTTTACCTTCAGCAGGTCTTGGTAAACTGATTGCAGGTTTGTCATTTCTTATTATCGATTTATGTTCATTCAGACAGATTTTGATAGGTCTCGTGGTTTGGCCTACATAGGTCATCCCACATTGGCATTTTATACAATATATTACATTAGAGGTGTCACATGTAAATAAATATGTTTAGTACCCAGTGAAGGGTGCATTACCACATCTCCTGGGAAAGTGCCATTAGATTTAACTGAATGATGAACATCCGCTTTACATTTTGGTTTAGGTTTGATTAAGTCACCTATATTTCTTCCCCTTCTATATGAAAAGAGGGGTGGTAACTGAAATAAATGTCCAAATTTACATAGGATGAAAGGTTACTTTACATGTGACACCTCTAATGTAATATATTGCATAAAATGCCCATGTGGGATGGCCTATGTAGGCCAAACCACGAGACCTATCAAAATCCGTCTGAATGAACATAAATCGATAATAAGAAATTATAAACCTGCAACCAGTTTACCAAGACCTGCTTAAGGAAAGAGGGAAGGTGAGATAAAGGAGAAAAAAGAGAAGAAAGTAATGCTTTTAGCAAGACACTTTTTTGCCCACGGCCATCGGGTGGCGCAACTGTGCTGGCAGATACTAGAGCGGGTGGTTACTAGACATGGGCATGATATTAAAATGCTGTTGCACCAAAGAGAATGCTATTGGATTTGGCTCTTACAGTCCAGGCAGCCTAAGGGTTTAAATGAGGAGTACAACTTGGCTTGTTATTTCTTCTTTTACAGATAATATTCCTCAATATATGACAGGGACAGGTATTGAACGCCCTTTCCCATCATCTTGTAGGGTAAGATTTGCTTACTGCAGAATATTTCTATTTTTATACTTTTTTATACTTTTTTACACTTTTTGTATTTTGTATGTTAATTTTTGCCTATCTTATATATTAGGTAAATTTATGGACTTTGGTTAGTTTGGTATCGCTTCACTAAAGGACTTTGATTTTTTGGAACCATTTTTTCATCACATTTTTTTTTTGGTTCAAGTGAGGTTTATTGAAATCAAGATACATGACAGTGAATATATCAGCATTATTAAACAATTCGCCAATGCGCAGATTGGCATTCACACATATTCAAAAGGTTCAAAGCAGTAATGTATCAGAATAAATACAACTATTCAAGTAAATCCATTGTTTACATGATAAACGACAAGTTTTTTGAATCCTGTATAAGTATGTTATTTCTGTCTATGCATAAATTCAATCTACCCAGCAGCTGATTTTACTTTGTTCAGTAAGGCGTAGTTAACCTTTGCGTACACGTGACCCTATTCGTAACACACGGCATCAATTTATGACCAGGAGCCAGGATTACCCACCCTAGCAGTCCCCATCTCAGTATTTACAGGGGAGAGCAGCCATTGAGCACTCATTCGTTTTCCAAAATCCACAACTGCCATACTTTCATTTTAGTTAGAGGAGCCTTTCCGCCTCGCTATTAGATCCTCTCAAAGTCCTGGACCGCCTTTAGCCAAACTTGGTATGTGGGGGGATCAGACGCTTTCCAGTTCTGCGTAATAATCTTGCGGGCCAGGAAGAGTAATTTATGAAGCATCAGTTAAGCTGGGCAGGTAAGCGGGGTTGGGATATCCATACCTAGTAAGAACCATTGGGGGTCCAATGGTATCTCAAACCCCAACAACTTAGTAATACGAGCCTGTATGTTCACCCAATAGGGTTGTATTTTGGGGCATGACCATAAGGTATGAAGTATTTTTCCCTCCTCCACACCTCAAGCAGATGGATGGCATTTCTGGATTTAGCTTATGCCACAATGATCGTGAGTAGTACGCCCTAAGCATTAGGTAAAGCTGCAAAATTCTATATTTGTAGATGGGGGAGATCAGTAGGGGTGTTTGGAGTACCTGATGCCACTGCTCATCTGAGAAAGGCCTCAGATCAGACTCCCAACCCTCTCTAGATTTCAGTGGGACTTTTAGTAAATTAGTGTTTTGTAAAGCTTTGTAGGACAGGTGAAAATCACAGGCCTTAAGCGCCTTCCTCACTGAACCTCTCACCTTATGATATATCAGCCATTGCGCAGGGGGGATAGCAAATATTTCTATAAGATTAGCAAACAAAACCATTCCTTGTTCATCCCAAACTTGTCCAAAGAATAGACCCCTGCATCCAGCCAGGCCTAAGGTGGGTTTACCCTATCCAGAGGGGCTAGCCTAGCATTGTACCATAGTGGTGTCAGGGGTCTAATCCCACCGGGTTAGAAAGGTGATGAACCATATTAAGAACACTACTTTGCAAAGTTAGTATAGGGTTATTAGGAGGCTTACGTTTCTTAGGATCTTTAGCCGCTAGGACATAGAATGGTGGTAATTCATTATGGGTTATTGATTGCCACAGTTGGTATACAGCCTCTGTCAGACCTGCCTGCTTCAGTGACCATAGCTGTGACAGCTGTGCAGCTATGTAGTACAAATGCATATCTGGCACCGCCATTCCCCCCCTCATCTTTCGGTCAACATAGTGTTGCTAAGGATAAACGACTCCTAGAGTGACCCCATATTAATTGCCTGAATAGAGAGGCTAAGTTGGAGAAGAACCAGTTTGGTATTTTAAACGGGGGTATGCCATAGTAAATAAAGACATTTTGGTGCAATAATCATTCAATGGTTTGTATACGGCCCGTAGGACCTAGCGTTAGCTGTTTCCATATTTGAAATTTAGTTTGAACCCATTGTAGAAGTGGGGCTATGTTAAGTTCATAATATGTGGTGACCGGCAGAGCCACTTTAACCCCCAGATAGGTAAACTGGCAGGCTGTTAGTTACAGGATGCCTGACCTCAGGCCCGGATTTGTGGAAAGGCCACCTAGGCCCGGGCCTAGGGCGGCAGGATTTTAGGGGGACGGCATACTGCCGAACCACACCCACATTGGTTCAAAAACACTGGGGATGTGCTGGAGCTACAATAATTTTTTTAATTTTTCCGTGCACCAATCCCCATTACTCCAGTCCAGATGATGAAAGGGGAGGGGACAGGGGGCAACGAACGGCAGTGGGCCTAGGGGCACCCACTTTGCAAATCCGGCCCTGCCTGACCTACTACCGTTGTAGGCTGCTGTGTCAATGGGGAAGAGAGTAGATTTATTTGGGTTAGTTTTTAGACTCGAAATACCTCCAAAAATACTGGTTAAGTCTAGAAGTGCGGTCTCCTAGGTACACCAAAAGTGTCATTTGCATACATCTGTATTTTTTCTTCCCTGTCCTGCACTTGAAGCCCTTTTATCCGTGGATTCTGGTGAACCGCTAAACCCAGTGGATCTATTGCCAAGGCAAAGAGCAATGGGGAAAGCGGGCCCCCCTGTCTCGTACCTCTGGCCAATGTAAAGCTCTCAGTCAAAGAGAAGTTGACTCTCAGAGAGGTGGTAGGTGAGGCATAAAGCAACTGGACTAGTGAAATAAAATGAGGATCGATCCCAAAGGTCTTCAAAACCCTCCAAAGGTATGCCCATTCGACCGCATCGAAAGCCTTTGTTTCATCTAGCGCAGCTATGGCCCTTTGTCCTGAGTTTGAGTGCTCTATGGTCAAATTTAGCATAAGCCTCCTGATATTGTGGGCTGTGGTCTTCCCAGGAATGAAACCGGTTTGGTCTTCCGTAACTAGTTGCGTAACCACCTGTGCCAACCTCCTGGCTAAAACTTTTGCCAATATTTTGACATCCGTCGTTGACAAGGATATGGGTCTATATGCTTCTGGGTAGGTTGGGTCCTTCCCTGGTTTTGGTAATAATATTATAGTAGCTTCATACATGGAAGCAGGGAGATGCTAGTGTTGGAGGGCGTAATTGTAAGTTTTAAGCAGATGAGGGCTTAAGGAGCTCTATGGGTATCCCGTCTGCCCCTGGGGCTTTACCTACATGGAATGTGCTAATTGCATCTGTTATTTCATCGGCTGTGATGGGTTTATCCAGAAATTCCCTAGCCTCTACCGATAAAGTTGGGAAGTCTAATGAACCTAAAAAGGTTTCCACTGTGTGTCCCTTTGGGTCCAACCTGGATTTATACAAGTCTTCATAAAACGTAACCATAGTTTGTTGAATGATCCTGGGGTCGGTGGTGACCCAGGTAGCCCCTGTTCTGATTTTGCTAATTATGGGGGGAGTACCCTGTTAAGTAAGCATAGCCAACATTCTACCAGCCTTTTCACCTTGTTCCAGGATCCTAGCTTTAGTAAAGAAGTATTTTATATTGTGACCTTTCCCATGTGCATTTGGCATACTCTTCTTGTACTTTTTTTAGTTGGGAGAAATGTTGGGGTACAGTCACCATTTTTTCTGCCCTTAGCACCTCCTGCTCCACTTTTTTCATCACTTTTTATGTGTATTTTTACTATCCTATGGCACTTTTTGCCATGGCAATTACACCCATGTCAACTGTGTAACTAGCAACTGTCATTTTGAATGGTTCTGAGTAGTAATGCACAATGGTGAATGTTGTGATGGCAATTGTTGCTATAGCAACCATCATAAAAACAGCTGACTACCACTATTATTGTAATAACGCAATGTTTTCCACTATATAGTAGTTTTACATGATAATAGTCACTGTAAAAGACAGCCATTACCATAACTGTTGTCTCCATGGTAACCATCACCATGGTAATTGTCCTTATAACAAGTATCACCATAGCAGCTTTTTCTATAGCAACCATTGCCACTTAGAGGATAGCAACTATCTCCATAGTAACCATCTAAAAAGCAACCAATAACCATTGTAATGTTCAACCTAGCAGCAAACTTCAGGCAACCATGAGAATGTAACAATGATCTTCATGTCATTAGTTTCCATTGTAATGGTCACTACAGCATCTATCATGATGGCTGTTGTTGTCACTTGTGTGACACTGTGATTACTAACAACTAAAATCACATTGATTTAAAGTGTAGTTGAAGCCATAGCACTTTTACAATGGAAACCGTCAGCCAGCCATTTGAATTAAATTTTTAGATTTCGCAGAACAATCACTTAACAAGAAAAGCAAATTAAATTGTTTCCTTTGTTTTGGTAGATATACACTTTTTGGTCAAAGGTCCAGTAAGGGTTAAAGCTAGCCCTTTCTGCTCAATGCACCACACCTAGTCACAGTATCCTGCACATCTACAACATAGTATTATTCACTGCTCACCGCACATGAGAAATTTAAGTAATTTCAGATGCTCAATGAGAAAATGAACATCATAGTACTTTTTTTTTAATTAAAGCTGCATCTGAGCAGACAACATCTGGATTCTTTATAGATCCCTTGTCTAATTCTAAACTCTGCATCTAATCTATAAAACCCCAGATCATATTCTCCGTAATATTTTCAATACATATATAATCTTTGAGATAAAGGTTGTACCATGTTTCACCTTCTGAATCAATGGAACACATTCTAGAGACATAAAGGTCTTTCTGATATCATTATGATGATCACAAACAATGGGATGAATCTTTTTGGTTGTGTATGTCAGTAAAGGAGTCACTAAAACAACCAACAGAGTCAGTTTTTGCCCAACGCTTGGTTTTGAATTGAAATGTTCTAAAGTGCTAATGTTAACTGTGTTTTTGCAGTTTCCTCATCCATCCTTCAACTGGAATCATCTACACACAACCTTGGGCTTCTTTAGATGCAGAAGTCACCTCCAAGTACAACTTTTATGTAAAAGCTGAAGATACCGAAGGGAAGTACAGCTTAGCTGAGGTATTTGTGACGGTCCTGGATATCAATGATCACAGCCCAGAGTTCAGTGAGAATATTCAAGAAAAGACCTTGATAATTGGCACCCCAGTTAAAATAGAGGTACAGCACAACAGTAAATATATGTATATATTTATGTATAATTATAAGAAAAAGTAAGCACCCCTTATGTAAAGTTTTTTCTTTTTAACATACTGTATGTAAACCCATCAATATTTTATCTTTATTCAAATATTATAAAAGGGAAATTTTAATTGAAAGGTGACACAGTTGTACAAATAAAAAAGGTGGCTTTGCAATAATTTATTCAACAAAAAATTAGCTATGCCTTTTCCTTCTGTGTCAAAAGTAAGTAAGTACCTGTTAATGCAGAAACAACCTCAAGTAGGCATTTCTTAAAACGGTCTACCAGTCTCTCATCAACTTGATGAAAGTTTTTTCTCATTCCTCCATACAGAATATGTTCAGCTATGCAATGTTCAAGGGGTTTCTTCAGCCTATTTTAATTCCCCCGGCAGCATCTTGATGAGATTTTATGACATTATGCTTTTCTTGTGGGTACTGTGTGGCTCATTATGTGGTGTACATTAGTTTTCACAGTAAAATTGCAATAAAACATTTTAATAGAAGGGATGTAATTCCCCATCAAATTGATGTGCTTGCCTTTATTCTATTGCATTTGTGATTTTGCACAGTGTATCTGGTGAGAGCTTATAGCATCCTACGAAACTGCAGCAGAATTACAAATCAGTCTGTCCTTTTAAGTTTGTTTTAAACAGACAATGGACCACAATTGACTAGAAGAACTCCACAGCACTATTCATATCTATTTTATTTTTTGGCATTTTCTAATGTTAATGTGTCTGTTATCATTTGATAAACTAATGTCTTCTTTAGTAGTATTCATGACTAATCCTACACAGCCCTTAAAAGTAAGGCTTTAGACTTAAGATTTATTTATGACACATAAAGAAAGTGTTTTCTTTGAACATGTTTCCTAGGCAACAGACCATGATGCAGAAGAACCAAACAATATTGTTGATTATTCCATCATGCAAGCGGATCCATCCAATGTTTTTGATATTGACCAAAGTACTGGAGAGATTAAGCTAAAGTCTTACATAAGGTCCCTAGATATTATTCAGAATATAACACGAAATAAAGACTGCAAATGGTCAGTAGTGGTTCAAGCAAAAGACAGAGGCTCACCTTCATTCAGCACAACTGCAGTAGTCAAGATTGATGTGACAGAGGAGGTAAAACTATAATGGTCTGCCTATCTTTTACATTATGTTCCTTCCTTCTTACATTGAAAGTGATATGGACATGTTCCAGATGTTAGGACTGCTTATATTAAAACCTTTATTATATTATTCATACTTTCTAAAACAAATCTTTGTCCTCCATGCTCAATCTTTCCTGTCTGTGTCAGACACCATGATGTATTCACCTCCTGGAACACTGCGGAGCACTAATCAAATATATCTAGGAGTCCGGTATCTTTAATAACAACCTGGCTTTATTTAGGCACATAATCAGGTTACATTCCAATTGTGGGTGTGCAAATCTAACGCATTTCGTGCCCCCAAACTTGGCACTTCATCTCAGTGCTCCGCAGCGATCCAGGAGGTTGTAGTCGGCAAGAAGTGAAAGGCATATCACAAGAGCTGTGATCGGGTTGGAGACAGCATACACTGGATGAGCTCCACCATTGCCGTATCGTTGTGGTCTGTTTGTCCATGATGTATTCTTCTAGTGTATTAAGCCCAGGGGTGTATTAACCTCCACTCCTGCCCTAGACAGTTCCTTGTCCATCCTCAGTTTTGCCCTTGACCTACCACAGCTCTGCCTCAGTCTGATCAAGCTCCACCACCTTTCATCAGCGCTCAGCCTTCCTTTTAGCTATGGGCCCCCAGTGGTCACCCCTGTCTTGCTCTATGGTCCCACAGTGATTATCCTGGTTGTCTTTAGGATAATCCACCACTGATACTGCCTTTTTGTAAATTAACATACCAATTTTCAAGTTTAAATAATCTTTCCAAGTCATGTAGGATTACTTTACTAAATTGCTGGTTGAAAAATATTAAATAAGTAGTTTAATAAATGAGAGCAGGAGTAACTACAGAGGAAGCAGACCCTGAAGAGGTCTTAGTAAGGTGCTAAATAATGTGCAATATCAACATATCTTGTAAAAATAGGTCACCATACCAATGTTTTAGGGCCCTTAATTTAATTTGCTATGGGGCCTAGTGACATCTACTTATCCACTGAATTATAGAATCCTTCTCGGTGCAGTATTTCTGCTGAATCTGAGCACTGTACTTTTTAACTTAAAGTAGAACTATCCTGAAAATAACAATTTAATATAAGCTTCATCATACTGAAATAAGAAACTTTCTAAATACAATCAATTAAACATTCTGTACCATATAATCAAGTTTATCTTCACTATCCCTCACTCCAATATATTATATGGGGGGCTTGTTTAAAAGAACAGTTTACTTGAGACTAAATGGGAAGGTACCTGCTTATGCAATCTATGTGCATTTTGCATGTGCTAGAAAGCAATATCTGGTGTGTCAAGTTTGATTAATTATTTGACATTTTTGGTACACTTTTGTGAAACTGGTCCTTTAAAAGGATGGAATACCACCTTATCCAACATGAGTTCAGTGAAAAGTATGTTCAGTACTATGTTGAACATACTCTTTGGCTATTGTTTTAATCAAAAAGTTTTTTGTTATCTCTTGAGTGAAATGGGGAAAAACACGTAGAATGAAGCTACATGATTTTCAGTTCTTGCAAGCATTGCACAGAAAGAGGTAGATAATTTGATTATCAGTGCACAGATAATGGACTCTGCTAACAGAACAATTGCAAGAAACTGGTATACTGGTAACCTAATTATCTACATTGCAAGGACCAAACACGGAGGATCTTCGGTTTGCTTGTTTTCATGATTAAAAAAAAAAAAAAATATATATATATATATAGCAAACCCAAAATAAAACCGCACTCCAGGACTTGAAATAGTGAAAAAAATAGAACATTTTATTTCAACGTTTCGGCACTTTCGGGCTATGCTATATTATAACCAGCACCCAGGCAGTTGCCTATATCGAGAGTGCACCACCATAGACTGTATGTGTGTGTGTATATATATATATATATATATAACACAAGCCCTGTTCATTTAACTTATGTAGAACAACAAGTGTATACTACCCTATAAAAAGTGATAATTTTATTCATGTAAAGGATGAATTAAAACTTTTTAATGGCATAGATACAATTTGCCCTTGGGTCCCTCTATCCATATTTGTTTTCCTTTAATCACACAACTTTTTTTGCCACATGCCCAAGTTCCGTTGTTTTATGCTTGAAATTTCCAGATCAGATCAAGGGTAAAATCCTATGTACTGAGTCTCAAGAAGCGCCCCTGGATGATATTTGGGATTTGCATGAGTACCGTCCTCTCAAGCATATCTATAACTATAGTGATATCCACCATCATTTATTGGAAAAGTGTGAAAAAGTCCAAAATTCAACCCAAAGGCAGAGTCAAAAAAATCATAAGAAGACCAACCACTCAGTAAATGTAATGCACGTCTGCTAGCATGTCAAATGACCTAGTGTAAAATTACTATTATTTGATTTACTTTCATACTACATGTATAACATTTGTGATGTGTTTTCTTGTTTGTAAAAGAGTACTAGAAAATTTAAAATATACACTTTATAATAAATGTTAAGAATGCAATCTACTTATTAGGCATTTTGCTTCTGTATGCTCACATTATGAGCAAATAGAATAGCAAACATGGAGGCCAGCTAAATCCATGTCATGTTTTATTTGTACTCTTTTACAGACACTTCTTCACAAAGGGCCAATGGCTGCCTTTTTGATGCAAAGCAAAGATAATCCAATGAAAGCCCTAGGAGTTCTAGCTGGTGTTATGGCTATTATGGTGGTCATTACAATCTTCATTTCTACTGCCATGTTCTGGCGCAATAAAAAGTCGAATAGAGTTATGCCTCTGCGGAGAATAATTAAAAGACGAAAAAATGACCACCCTCCAAGAACAGCCAGGACAGAGTGGTTGAAGTTCAAAAAATCCAACAATTCTGCAGATAAATTCACCATCCAGGAAATGGAATCAGGCCCTAAGAATGAAAATAGAAACAACAATTACCAAGGTATTCCTGTTCCTCCAAGGGCACCTTGCCCACCTCCACCACCTCGCCTAATGCCAAAGGTCAGTAAAACAGAACGGAGCCTGCCTACAGTTTCTGGGTCCTTGACTCCCAAGATCATAGATCAGCAGATGAACGAGAGAGTCCCCAGTGCTAGTGCTGCTCTTGTCTCTGAACTGAAACAAATGTTGGAAAAGAAGAATGCAGGAAGCTCAATGTCCTTCTATTAGTATTTCTAAGGATAGAATAGTTCTCAAATGAAATATACTTTATAATCATCAAGCAATACTAATGCCACATGTGAATAAGCTATGCTTTGGTTTTAGAACTGACAGCAGAAGCCACATACTGTAGCTGCTATAATTCTAAAAATTAACCTTGTAGGCCTTGGTTTTGTTCATTATTAGCATTTTTAAAAAGGGGCCCACAAACAAAGAAACAAAGAATCAAAGAACAAAATAGTTCACTGCTTTCTTGTAATCATCTGTATTGTTTGTAACTGTATTTGAAGTTCATTTATGAACTAACCACTAAGGCTACTTGGATTGTGTAGTAACAGTATTAGTATTCGTTATAATATTGATAATCAACAGCAATGCCAGGGGAAGACAAGGGTGTATTTAAATATCCTTTTAAATGGTTTTAAAGGCAGAAGAGCAATATTTGTGAACTTATAGTAGAACTTATAGTAGTAGTTTTCAACATTAAAAAAAGCCCATGCATCAGTGGAAGAAACATTAAAAATATTATAGTTTGCACCAGTGTGCAGTATATGTAATAAAACATCTTACTGAAAAGAGGCCACCTTTGCATTCTAAAATTTGGTCACATACAGGGGTGTAACTACAGAGGAAGCAGCCCTGTGGCTTCAGGGGGGCCCACGAGATATAGGGGCCCCATGAGGCCCTAATTAATGAGACATTTCAACATATATTGGTAAAACAGGACAACCTCTAGATATGTTGGGGGCCCTAAAATTAATTTACTGTGGGGCCAGTATCACTGGTCACATACACCTTACAATAACTACACATATACTTGAAAACATTGTTTTTGCTTCAAGAGTATCCAAAACATCAAACATGGATTCATTAGAAATTTCAATATAAATGGCATTCAAACTGTGCCAACATGTTCATTCCAGTCCAGTAGCACAAGATATGGCTCCTCACATGGCAGCTGAGAAAAAATGCTCTCAGTACTCTTAACCAATCTTTATATTTAGCCATTTTTAAGTATTTCAGCTTTTCTTTAGAATTGAAAGACAATGACAGGACAGTTAACTATACATTTATATTGATGAAGCCGAGGTTGCATGCTCCATAGGCTGAATCATTTCATGTATAATTCCCTTGGGTTTAATGTGATTTGTTACCAAATGCTTTATTGCATAAATCCAAACTCATGGCAAATGTAAGATTAAGGTTCTTTAAAAAAAATGTAATTATATTTGTAATTTGTATTTGCTTTGCAGTTTAGGCAGTTCGGCACATTTACCTTCAAAATTATTTCAGTAGCACATGTGTAAGAAAGCTGGCATTTGAGTTTTTGCCAACTTACATATTAAGTTCAAAATGATTTTTGTATGACAGTTTATACAATAATATAGGCATGTATTGACATATACAAATGTGTGCCGTGTACCAGAATTACAAACTATGTGTAATAACTTATAATGCCTGGCAATACGTGAAAATAAATTTGATAAATATCAAATATGCTGCAGTGTGATATAGCACACAGTAGAACACTTAAAGAATGAAACCTGGGTCTTCCTTTAAGTTCTTATATATGTAATGAATAAACCAAACAAAAGCATAACAGGGGACTGAAGAAAAGAAAATGACTGTACTGCACTTAGGAGCCCCTGGTTTCTATGTAAATTTTTTTTATGTCATTAATCGTTTGTCTAAATGTCTGATATACAGTATTATCTGCCATATATGCTACAATAGTGGACTTTTGGACATGTGTATTGGGTAAAGAAATATTTGGTTATGCATTGATTTATACAAAAACTTACATTTATTAGGCCCAGGTTTTGGATTGGCCAGAGAAAGAGGTTGACCTGGTCCTGAGGCTGATGGTGCACCTGATAGCAAGAAAATATCTGATGATTTTAACCTTGAAATTAATTTTAGCATGATGCAGAAATGGATTGTCTAATGCACATTTTTGTTTTCCCACTCAACTTCTGCAAATATTTCTGCGTATCACTCTAGTCTACCTCCTCTTTCACATATTGATTAACTTTGTTAATGCTTAAATACACTGTGTTTAATATGACTGTAATGGCAAAAAAATATTTTAAAAAACGGAATACACATTGTGCAAACCTTTTATGTATTGTGTTTTCTTTTATCATTAAATTATCCTATCATGTATTATTTGTTTGCTTTTTTAATCAATAAAACTCAAAAATAAGATGACATGGCTTTGCTGTCTCCTTTTATCACTGTTATTACACTTTTACCCCATAATCCCATTTAATTTTTTTCCACAAATATTTACAGCATTGTTTTATTTTCTGCACTGTCATTGCTAAAGCAGACACACCTTTCCAGCCTGCATAACAGTATATTGTATAACTACAGCCCAAACAAAAATATATGGAAGGTCTGTGGGTTTTTGGTGGGATTGTGGGGGCCTGAGGGATTTTCTAAAAAGGAAGTAGTGAGAGACACATAGGGGGGTATCAAAGGTCGAGTTTGTGAGGTTAGTGAGGTTTTTTCTACCTCGCATAAACTCACAACTCGAATGTTTGCTTATTTATGAAAAACCCCAAATGTAAAAAACTTGATTGAATGCAATTGGGGAAAAAACTTGAATACTTCAAAATTATCGAGTTTATAGGCAAAACAAACCTTGAATACTTGATTTTATCAAGTTTTCAAGTGCAAATCAGTGTAAAAAAACAAAAATCATTAAGGCAAAAAACATCTTCAAATGGTTAAAGGGACCTCTGCCATTGACTTCTACAGGCTGATCAGACTTTGTGTTCTGTGGTTTGATACCTCAATAAGTTTGTTAATGCACAGTGAGTGTTGCATGTGATCTAAGGGGCAGATTTATCAAGGGTCGAATTTCGAAGTAATGGGAGTTTTTTTGAACTTCGAAATTTGAATAAAAAAAGACCAACCGAAATGTATCCAAAAAAAGTTTATTTTTTGCGAGTGAATGGGCCATGTTAATTCAAATTGAATCGTATGAATCGAAGTAACATCGTATTTAATCGAATTCGATTCAAAGTTTTTTTAAAAAAATACTTTTAACTGTCAGAATCAACCATTTGACTCCAAATAGGTTCTAGGAGGTCCCCCATAGGCTAAAACAGCAATTTGACAGCTTTTAGATGGCAAATGGTCAACATTGAATTTTTAAAGAGACAGTACATGATAAGTTTCGATATTCACATTTTCGATTTTATTTTCAAATTCAAATCGAATTTGGACTATTCCCTAGTCCAAGTACACAGAAAATAGCTCGAAATTCTAAATTTTTTACTTCAAATTTTCACTTCGACCCTTGATAAATTTGCCCCTAAGCGTTGCTTGGCAATTAAGTGTTAAGCAGCATTAAAACCTTAAGGCGTTGGTGTTTTCTGTGCATGCTGGAATGCTGGGTGCGAGGAGGGAGTAAGTGCAAAAAACTGATGCGTGTTCCGAGTGCGATCTGACTGAGACAAACAGCTTTTTCTTTTCTCTTGTTGGGTTAATCTGGTAGATACATTTAGTGCATTTATTTTGTCTGGGATGTAGTTTGCATGGGTAACATTTTTTAAAGTTAATAATGCTTTTCCCTCTGCCTGCTAATTAAGGGGGAGGAGTCAATCATTATGCTATAGACCTCCTAATGTAAGTGAGGAGGAGGAGGCTAAGCTCCTGATGCAAACAAAAGAGGCTGCTAGTTTGGATAAAGTAATAATAATGGGTGATTTTAATTACCGAGATATTGACTGGAGCAACAGTACTGCCAGATCAATTAATGGGAACAAGTTGTTGCATGACAATTTTATGGCATAGGTTGTTGAGGAGCCAACCAAAAAATGCTATTCTGGATCTAGTGAACTCTAATGACCCAGAACGTAAGTCATTGTGCAAGTTATTGAACCGCTGGGTAAAAGTCTAAAAACAGATAATAAGAAGGGCGCACTCCCCTCTGTGTATCTTCATAAACAATTTATTAATTGTAGATAAAATGCACTTATTTGCAGGCATCAATAATGTATAACAACACAATTGGTGCTTTCCAAAGATTCAAGTCCCAATACCAATGTGTTTCGTCACTCAAGGTGACTTCTTCAGGGTTGAAAAATAAATATAATGCCTCTTGACATAAATATTTCTAGAGGCAGAAAAGTCGTCCTGCTATCCAGCAGTGGTATCAGAGTCACACAGTGGATTCCGTATAAATAGTGCTCCAATAACCCACAAGCAAAATTACTTTTGTTCCCTCAATTTGGCAAATATGCATGTGGCAATTTTTTTTAGCTCATCCGGTCTAATTAAAACTGCATATGTCTAAAATTTTTAAGCAATACTATAGAGGCCGCACACTGCTTCCTGATCATTGTCTTGCTACGGTTATTAATTCTTAGTTTAGACCACAAATGCTTATATAAACAATAAACAGGTTTTATTGTTTTTTTATTAAATAAAAATATATATTGTATTGCAAATTTTAGTGAAATTATGCAATTAATGTACAAATAATGTTTATTATAAACTCTCCGCTGTTGGTGAATATTAGAGTTCAATTATTACTAAAATAGACGATTTAAACTTCCCAAAAAACTAACTATGGTTAGAATATATGTCACAAAATGTGGAGCTCCATGACTGATAGGAAAGCGTTGCTAGGCATCTATAGTAATGCTAATATACATAGACATGCGCATTTGTGGTCTAAACTAAGAATTACAAACTGTAGCAAGACATCACCAATTTATTAACAGGTCATAACAGGACGACAATTCGCTAGCGGAAGAGACCGTCAATAGCGCAGTTTCACGCCATGTTGCCAGGTGCATTTTTACACAGACGAACAGACGCGTATTTTACAGAATGTTACCTCTTTCGCCAGAGTTTCCTTTGCCACCTTAGACCAAGCAGATGAAGATGAAGCTACATCTTACTCAATCTTATGTCAGTGACATCATATCCTGTATGTCGAAAAGTCATAAAAGTTGTAAAAAAACTCTGCCGTTTTTTCATTTTTTAAAACGAGATTGACTTCAAAAGTCCTAACTATTTTTGTGTTAACATTTTTTTCCCCAATCATTTGAGGGGCATACCACATTGTTTTAGGGTGGGCTCTTGTCTAGGGCATTTTTTTATGATCTCTTTTGTCTTATTTTGCCACTTAAAGCATTTGGATTAATAGAACTGCCAGGGTTAGTATTATCTTACAGTACCCCAGACTCAGAGGCAACTTTTACTGTAGGCTGGCATCATATTAATATCTGTAAGACATAGATATAATGGTATTACACATTTATCATAAAAAACACTTTAGACTCCAGGCTGCTTCTTTTGTTTGAAATTATCACCACTACGTAAGGGCTGAACTACTTCCAGGACTACCCATTTAAGTTGCCAATGAGAATGTTTCACTTCCTTAAAATGTCTGGCAACTGTGGTATCTGTGGACCAAACTGTGGTCTAGATGCCCAGTACATTACACTTCAACATACCAAAGAGGAAGTAGCTTCGCACACCAGCCACGCCAACCTCATCAGCGACACCCAACGGACAAGAGTGAGCAGAGAGCCAGCCAGAGAGAAAAACCTCTAAGCACCACAGGGCATCAAAAGAATCCTAGAGCTCCACTGCAGAGAGAACATTGCCCATTGAGAATGAAGCAACACAAGAGGTAAACCACGTTATTAACATCTCAGCGTATGAACTGTCTGAGCATGAATTGTCACTACTCAATAAGGGTTTGGTCTTTGTACCCACATATAGTGGAGATTTGATAGAATGGTATATTGAATTTAAAAAATGTATTTGCATTTTAAAATTAAAAATGCATTTTGCAAATACACCACTGCTTGAGAATACTAGTGGAGTGAGTGGGACATTTAACCGATGGAGTGACTTTATTCCACAAATAGAAAAGGCTGCACTAGAATGTTTTGAACATGTGGTTTACAGTGAGGTTAAATGGATATGGGAATCTAGCAAACAAAACCCCAAGTTTAACCTAACATTGAATGAGAAAAAAGCACTTGATACCCTAAAGTCTAACAATGAGATAGTGATTAAAAAGGCGGATATGGGAGGTGCCTTGGTGATAATGGAACGATCTATGTATATCAATGAGGCCATTAGACAATTAACAGTACATGGACACTATGAAAAAATAGGTTATAATCCTGTTAATAATATTAAGGACATGGTTGATTCTATGGTCAGTGATACATATGATAACAATGTTATCCCAAAAAATGTTAAAGAATTCTTGATGACTGAACATCCAAGAACACCTGTTCTGTATCTTTTACCAAAGATTCATAAAACTTTATTGAATCCGCTGGGTCAACCTACAGTGTGCACAATGGGGTCAGTGCTTGAGCCATTAGCACAGTTTGTAGATGCTTATCTACAATTGATAGTAGCTAACATACCGACAAGCTTAAAGGACACAAATGACTTGTGTAGACTTTAAAAATTACCACTATTACCTGAAGGGATTTTGTTGGCTAGTATTGACGTACAGAGTTTATATACCTCCATTCCCAAGGAGGAGGGTGTGCGGTATGTTGAGGAGTCATTGCTGAACACTAACATAGAAAACAAATTGGTGTATTTTTTACTTGATTGTCTGACCGTGGTGTATTATTTTAGATTTGAAGGCAAATTTTATTGGCAGAAGCAGGGGACCTCAATGGGGGCCTCAGTTGCCCCGTCTTTTGCCACTATTTTTGTCAATAAACTAGAAGAAAATGTCTTCTTAAAATATAGACTGGGCAAACACATTATTTTATATCTAAGGTATGTGGATGATATCCTGATCCTGTGGAATGGAACCCCTGATGCCCTAAATGAAATGGTAAATGAAGCAAATAGATCGTATGAGACCATACGATTTACAGTTGAAATGTCTAATACTGAATTACACTTTTTAGACGTCCAACTGACTGTGAAAGATGGGGTAATTAATACCAAATTGTATAGGAAAGATACAGACAGGAACAATTTACTGCATGCTAAAAGTTTTTACAACCCCAATACAATAAAAGCAATCCCTATGAAACCATTTCTTAGGGCTAAAAAGATTGCATCCACTATGGACAATTATGTATTATATAGTCAAAACTTGTGTTCACGCTTCATACAAAGAGGGTACGATCCAAAACATAGTGGGAATTATGAGAGAGGTGGAGTCCATACCAAGAGCAGATTTATTATATAAGAACAAAAAGGATAGAGGAAGTAACAACCCGTATCCCCTTCATATCTAAATATGTTAAACTGAGTAAACAAATCGAAAAAGAAATACTGGCCAGTGCTCCAAGGGGATAGAAATTATGGGAAAGTGTTTAGTGCACCCCCCCCATTCTGCTATAAGAAAGGAATAGTATTAGAGATATGTTATGTCCAGCTGAACCTGATATTAAGCCAAACAAACAATTCTTGGGGACACAAAAGAAGGGCACGTTCCTGTGCCTTAACTGTATTTGTTATGCGTCAATAAATATATATATATATATATATATATATATTTAAATGCCCATGAGGGTTGCCATACTGTACGTGGTGCAAACCATAGGAAATGTGAAAACCAGGATAAAGGAACACAAAAGTTATATAAGAAACTTTAAAGAAGGGACCCAGACAGATACCACAGTTGCCAGACATTTTAAGGAAGCAAAACATTCTCATTGGCAATTTAAAATGGTAGTCCTGGAAGTAGTTCAACAAGGGCTGAACTACTTTTGACTTAGAGGTGGTACTTTTGATTTAGAGGTGGTAATTTCGAACAAAGGATGTTGCAGCGTGAAGCGAAGTGGATTGCTAGATTAAACTCCCTTAGTCTCAATGATGCCTGGAGTCTGAAGTGTTTTTTATGATAAATGTGTAATACCATTATATCTATGTCTTACAGATATTAATATGATGGCAGCCTACATTAAAAGTTGCCTCTGAGTCTGGGGTACAGTAAGATAATAATAACCCTGGCAGTTCTATTAATCCAATTCTAAAAAGCTTTAAAATGTTTTTCAAATGTGGCAAAGATTTTGTCCATTGTGAATAATATGGAGTATAAAGGTATAGTTTAACATGCTTCTTTGTTGATTAGGATAGGTAAAAGAGAGTAGTACCACCTTTTTTATGACAAAAAAATTTTTATGACAAAATTTTTTTTATGACAAAACCTTTTTTATGACAATTGCTTTTGTTTATTTCAAATTTGTTTTTTGTCCTTCAGAGATTTGAAAGAATTAAATCTAACAATGGACTTTTGTGGACTTTGTAACTTTTTAAATTGGCTTTTAAAAATTGACACAATGTATATTTATTCAGAACACTATATGGTGATTGTATTTATCCAGAACGCTAGAGGGCATTTTTCACTAAAAAGCAGAAAATCTGACACCATTGTATGAACTTTTAAGGTGACGCCTGCGTCATGACGCCACACACGTTCACATAAGTGGACGTTTAGACTCCCGCGTCCGTTTCGGCGCACAGTGCGTGATGACGCACATGCATCCACATTGGTGCCCATCTTGACGCGCGCGTTCATGCGCGCTGCATCCTTACAATTAAATAGGAGGGTGATATAGATAAGATATTTGTTGACAGTGTCTTGAGATCTACTGATCACCAGCTAAAGGTCTATTGGTAGATCCCGATCTACCTTTTGGGCACCGCTGCTCTAACTGAACTTTGGCCTTTTTGGAACCAGTGTGTCATTATTGACCACCATTTCCCAGTAATTTAACACTGTTTTTTTGTATTTAACCTCCCTTTTTGTGAACTACTAACTGTTCTTGATCAATCAACATTACCCATTATATGGTTTCCTTAACCAGCACTTCTAGGTAGCCCCTATCTTAAAATGTGTTAACCATTTTACTTTTGCTCTGGGTCACTGTCAGTATCTATACGGTTAACCTGATCATTTGTGATTTAGGGAGTGCGTTAAGTAAATGTTTTGTATAATGCATTCTAATGTAGTAAAGTATATGGTTGCCACCTTACCCCTTTAAAACCGAATACATATGGAATCAGTGGCGGACTGGCCCATAGTAGTAAATAAATATAAAAGACTAGGAGAATAAAGAGGTTGAGTGATGAGAGCAGGGATAATAGTTTGGAAAGTGGGCCCACAGTCTAAGGTTTTCTGGTGGGCCCCTGGTACCCCAGTCAGACACTTTATGGAATACACAGCCTGCATGGCTAATTGGCAATTCATTTAGATGAATGCTGCAGACTGAACTGATTTATGTGCAGCCATGCATCATGCATCTGATTGAATTGCTAATTAGCAATGCATGCTGTGTATTCAATACTGTATGTGTTCGGTTTTAAAGGGTTGAGGTGGCAACCCTAGTAAAGTATACAGTAGCCTCTGGCAGTCTTTGGTTCTCTGTGATCCAGCATGTTATGCTTCTATATCACTGAAAGGGTTGCTTTTGTCATCTGGTCTCTTCCCAGAGATTATTAACCCCATTGCTACTATCAGTATCGGAATGGCCTACCGGGATACCACGAAAAGTCCCGGTGGGCAAAGGTGTCAGTGGGCCCTCTTGCTTTTTAACATTTGGCCAATTTCATAGTCATTCCCTATTTATTTATTCATGGGAAAATGCATAATAATGGAAGATTATAGTAAGTAGATATAAAAGACTAGGAGAATAAAGAGGTTGGGTGAGGAGAGGAGGAATACTAGTTTGGAAAGCGGGCCCACTGTCTAAGGTTTTCTGGTGGGCCCCTGGCAACAAATCGAAAAAGAAATACTGGCCAGTGCTCCAAGGGGATAGAAATTATGGGAAAGTGTTTAGTGCACCCCCCCATTCTGCTATAAGAAAGGAATAGTATTAGAGATATGTTATGTCCAGCTGAACCTGATATTAAGACAAACAAACAATTCTTGGGGACACAAAAGAAGGGCACGTTCCTGTGCCTTAACTGTATTTGTTATGCGTCAATAAATATATATATATATATATATATATATATATTTAAATGCCCATGAGGGTTGCCATACTGTACGTGGTGCAAACCATAGGAAATGTGAAAACCAGGATAAAGGAACACAAAAGTTATATAAGAAACTTTAAAGAAGGGACCCAGACAGATACCACAGTTGCCAGACATTTTAAGGAAGCAAAACATTCTCATTGGCAATTTAAAATGGTAGTCCTGGAAGTAGTTCAGCAAGGGCTGAACTACTTTTGACTTAGAGGTGGTACTTTTGATTTAGAGGTGGTAATTTCGAACAAAGGATGTTGCAGCGTGAAGCGAAGTGGATTGCTAGATTAAACTCCCTTAGTCTCAATGATGCCTGGAGTCTGAAGTGTTTTTTATGATAAATGTGTAATACCATTATATCTATGTCTTACAGATATTAATATGATGGCAGCCTACATTAAAAGTTGCCTCTGAGTCTGGGGTACAGTAAGATAATAATAACCCTGGCAGTTCTATTAATCCAATTCTAAAAAGCTTTAAAATGTTTTTCAAATGTGGCAAAGATTTTGTCCATTGTGAATAATATGGAGTATAAAGGTATAGTTTAACATGCTTCTTTGTTGATTAGGATAGGTAAAAGAGAGTAGTACCACCTTTTTTATGACAAAAAATTTTTTATGACAAAATTTTTTTTATGACAAAACCTTTTTTATGACAATTGCTTTTGTTTATTTCAAATTTGTTTTTTGTCCTTCAGAGATTTGAAAGAATTAAATCTAACAATGGACTTTTGTGGACTTTGTAACTTTTTAAATTGGCTTTTAAAAATTGACACAATGTATATTTATTCAGAACACTATATGGTGATTGTATTTATCCAGAACGCTAGAGGGCATTTTTCACTAAAAAGCAGAAAATCTGACACCATTGTATGAACTTTTAAGGTGACGCCTGCGTCATGACGCCACACACGTTCACATAAGTGGACGTTTAGACTCCCGCGTCCGTTTCGGCGCACAGTGCGTGATGACGCACATGCATCCACATTGGTGCCCATCTTGACGCGCGCGTTCATGCGCGCTGCATCCTTACAATTAAATAGGAGGGTGATATAGACAAGATATTTGTTGACAGTGTCTTGAGATCTACTGATCACCAGCTAAAGGTCTATTGGTAGATCCCGATCTACCTTTTGGGCACCGCTGCTCTAACTGAACTTTGGCCTTTTTGGAACCAGTGTGTCATTATTGACCACCATTTCCCAGTAATTTAACACTGTTTTTTTGTATTTAACCTCCCTTTTTGTGAACTACTAACTGTTCTTGATCAATCAACATTACCCATTATATGGTTTCCTTAACCAGCACTTCTAGGTAGCCCCTATCTTAAAATGTGTTAACCATTTTACTTTTGCTCTGGGTCACTGTCAGTATCTATACGGTTAACCTGATCATTTGTGATTTAGGGAGTGCGTTAAGTAAATGTTTTGTATAATGCATTCTAATGTAGTAAAGTATATGGTTGCCACCTTACCCCTTTAAAACCGAATACATATGGAATCAGTGGCGGACTGGCCCATAGTAGTAAATAAATATAAAAGACTAGGAGAATAAAGAGGTTGAGTGATGAGAGCAGGGATAATAGTTTGGAAAGTGGGCCCACAGTCTAAGGTTTTCTGGTGGGCCCCTGGTACCCCAGTCAGACACTTTATGGAATACACAGCCTGCATGGCTAATTGGCAATTCATTTAGATGCATGCTGCAGACTGAACTGATTTATGTGCAGCCATGCATCATGCATCTGATTGAATTGCTAATTAGCAATGCATGCTGTGTATTCAATACTGTATGTGTTCGGTTTTAAAGGGTTGAGGTGGCAACCCTAGTAAAGTATACAGTAGCCTCTGGCAGTCTTTGGTTCTCTGTGATCCAGCATGTTATGCTTCTATATCACTGAAAGGGTTGCTTTTGTCATCTGGTCTCTTCCCAGAGATTATTAACCCCATTGCTACTATCAGTATCGGAATGGCCTACCGGGATACCACGAAAAGTCCCGGTGGGCAAAGGTGTCAGTGGGCCCTCTTGCTTTTTAACATTTGGCCAATTTCATAGTCATTCCCTATTTATTTATTCATGGGAAAATGCATAATAATGGAAGATTATAGTAAGTAGATATAAAAGACTAGGAGAATAAAGAGGTTGGGTGAGGAGAGGAGGAATACTAGTTTGGAAAGCGGGCCCACTGTCTAAGGTTTTCTGGTGGGCCCCTGGCAACAAATCGAAAAAGAAATACTGGCCAGTGCTCCAAGGGGATAGAAATTATGGGAAAGTGTTTAGTGCACCCCCCCATTCTGCTATAAGAAAGGAATAGTATTAGAGATATGTTATGTCCAGCTGAACCTGATATTAAGCCAAACAAACAATTCTTGGGGACACAAAAGAAGGGCACGTTCCTGTGCCTTAACTGTATTTGTTATGCGTCAATAAATATATATATATATATATATATATATATTTAAATGCCCATGAGGGTTGCCATACTGTACGTGGTGCAAACCATAGGAAATGTGAAAACCAGGATAAAGGAACACAAAAGTTATATAAGAAACTTTAAAGAAGGGACCCAGACAGATACCACAGTTGCCAGACATTTTAAGGAAGCAAAACATTCTCATTGGCAATTTAAAATGGTAGTCCTGGAAGTAGTTCAGCAAGGGCTGAACTACTTTTGACTTAGAGGTGGTACTTTTGATTTAGAGGTGGTAATTTCGAACAAAGGATGTTGCAGCGTGAAGCGAAGTGGATTGCTAGATTAAACTCCCTTAGTCTCAATGATGCCTGGAGTCTGAAGTGTTTTTATGATAAATGTGTAATACCATTATATCTATGTCTTACAGATATTAATATGATGGCAGCCTACATTAAAAGTTGCCTCTGAGTCTGGGGTACAGTAAGATAATAATAACCCTGGCAGTTCTATTAATCCAATTCTAAAAAGCTTTAAAATGTTTTTCAAATGTGGCAAAGATTTTGTCCATTGTGAATAATATGGAGTATAAAGGTATAGTTTAACATGCTTCTTTGTTGATTAGGATAGGTAAAAGAGAGTAGTACCACCTTTTTTATGACAAAAAAATTTTTATGACAAAATTTTTTATGACAAAACCTTTTTTATGACAATTGCTTTTGTTTATTTCAAATTTGTTTTTTGTCCTTCAGAGATTTGAAAGAATTAAATCTAACAATGGACTTTTGTGGACTTTGTAACTTTTTAAATTGGCTTTTAAAAATTGACACAATGTATATTTATTCAGAACACTATATGGTGATTGTATTTATCCAGAACGCTAGAGGGCATTTTTCACTAAAAAGCAGAAAATCTGACACCATTGTATGAACTTTTAAGGTGACGCCTGCGTCATGACGCCACACACGTTCACATAAGTGGACGTTTAGACTCCCGCGTCCGTTTCGGCGCACAGTGCGTGATGACGCACATGCATCCACATTGGTGCCCATCTTGACGCGCGCGTTCATGCGCGCTGCATCCTTACAATTAAATAGGAGGGTGATATAGACAAGATATTTGTTGACAGTGTCTTGAGATCTACTGATCACCAGCTAAAGGTCTATTGGTAGATCCCGATCTACCTTTTGGGCACCGCTGCTCTAACTGAACTTTGGCCTTTTTGGAACCAGTGTGTCATTATTGACCACCATTTCCCAGTAATTTAACACTGTTTTTTTGTATTTAACCTCCCTTTTTGTGAACTACTAACTGTTCTTGATCAATCAACATTACCCATTATATGGTTTCCTTAACCAGCACTTCTAGGTAGCCCCTATCTTAAAATGTGTTAACCATTTTACTTTTGCTCTGGGTCACTGTCAGTATCTATACGGTTAACCTGATCATTTGTGATTTAGGGAGTGCGTTAAGTAAATGTTTTGTATAATGCATTCTAATGTAGTAAAGTATATGGTTGCCACCTTACCCCTTTAAAACCGAATACATATGGAATCAGTGGCGGACTGGCCCATAGTAGTAAATAAATATAAAAGACTAGGAGAATAAAGAGGTTGAGTGATGAGAGCAGGGATAATAGTTTGGAAAGTGGGCCCACAGTCTAAGGTTTTCTGGTGGGCCCCTGGTACCCCAGTCAGACACTTTATGGAATACACAGCCTGCATGGCTAATTGGCAATTCATTTAGATGCATGCTGCAGACTGAACTGATTTATGTGCAGCCATGCATCATGCATCTGATTGAATTGCTAATTAGCAATGCATGCTGTGTATTCAATACTGTATGTGTTCGGTTTTAAAGGGTTGAGGTGGCAACCCTAGTAAAGTATACAGTAGCCTCTGGCAGTCTTTGGTTCTCTGTGATCCAGCATGTTATGCTTCTATATCACTGAAAGGGTTGCTTTTGTCATCTGGTCTCTTCCCAGAGATTATTAACCCCATTGCTACTATCAGTATCGGAATGGCCTACCGGGATACCACGAAAAGTCCCGGTGGGCAAAGGTGTCAGTGGGCCCTCTTGCTTTTTAACATTTGGCCAATTTCATAGTCATTCCCTATTTATTTATTCATGGGAAAATGCATAATAATGGAAGATTATAGTAAGTAGATATAAAAGACTAGGAGAATAAAGAGGTTGGGTGAGGAGAGGAGGAATACTAGTTTGGAAAGCGGGCCCACTGTCTAAGGTTTTCTGGTGGGCCCCTGGCATCCCAGTCTGACACTGGCTACTATAGACACAATCTCTCCCTACCATTTTGGTAGATAAATTGTCTAATTCCAGGCAGTGTCATTCTGTGGCAAATAAAGTACTGTTTTGCATAAAAAAGGACATTAACTCAAGGGATGAAAACATAATTTTGCCTTTTTATAGGTCCCTGGTAAGGCCTAACCTTGTGCATGCAGTGCAGTTTTGGGCTCCAGTCCTTAAAAGGAATAAAAATCAACTGGTCAATGGAATGGAAAATTTAAATTATGATGTTAGACTGTCAAGGTCGGGGTTGGTTTTTTTATGTAAAAAAGACAATTGCATAGTACATTAGAGGAAATTATAGATAGATAGTGGGGGACCTTTTTTCCCATAGAAAAGATCCATGCACCAGAGCACACTTTTTTAGACTAGAGGAATAAAACCTTCATTTGAAGCAGCATAGGTGGTTCTTCAAAGTGAGGATAGTGAGGATAGTGAGGGTGTGGAAAGCCCTGTCAGATGATGTTGTGATGGTTATTTCTGTTTATGCCTTTAAAGGAGAAAGAAAGTCATCCTGCACTGTATTGACTTACCTGAAACCCCCGGCCAGTGTTCCTATCAGCAGAAAACTGCACCATGGAGCGATCCTCCGGCTTCTTCTTGATCCAAATTTCCCAGGGCAAACACATGCGCAGTTAAACTAAATAGCCAACTTTTTAGTTAAAGTTCGGCTAAATTAGTAATTCAGACCAGGCAATGTTCTTTGAATGATTTGGGTTTTTTTCAGATGAAACACAGCTCTTTAATTTTCATTCTGAACAATTAATTAATTAATAAATAACCTTTAGTTTATTCCTCTAGAGTTTATAAACCCACTTTCTCAGTTGCTTTGTGAAATAAATTATGTGATATATCTCCATTAGGCTGGGTTTGGATTTTAACAGTCACTTTCCTTTGCCTCTGTGGTAAAGATTACACATAAATGAATATGTCTCCTTCAATCAGTTAAATTACAGTTTTATGCAATGGATTTTATAACAACTGTTGTAGTTATCTCTCTTTACTTGGATATTATACATATCTGTCTTTGCTATTATTATTAACATCCATTTTTAGAGCCAACATATTGTGCAGCTCTGTAAAATAAATTTGTTTATACATGAATCACATGAATTACAAACATAGAACATACAGAGTTACATACATAATGAACAGGTAAAGGTATTTTGAAATCAGAAAGTTTGGGAGAAAGTCTGACAGACTGTGGGAGGGAATTCCAGAAGAGGGTAGCAGCCCTTACAATGTCTTGAATGTGAGCATGAGAAGAAGTAATGAGAGAAGAGTTGAGCAGCAGGTCAGTTGAGGAGTAGTGTAGTAAGCGGTTGGGTGAGTGTCTAGAGATGAGTTCAGAGATGTAGGGTGGGGCAGAGTTATGAAGTGCTTTGAATGTCAGGATCATGAGTTTAAATTTTATTCTGAAAGGTAGTGGAAGCCAGTGCAGAGATTGGCAGAGTGGCATGGCAGAGGAGGAGCAGTTGCTGAGGTGTATAAGCATGGCAGTAGTGTTCATTATGCAGTGGAGAGGTGACAGTCTCTGGTGGGGAAGGAGAATTAATAGAAAATTATAGTAGTAGTGAGTGAATAAGAATTTTGGCTGCATCTTGGGCGATGCTCGTATTTTGGATATGTTCCTTAGGTGAAATTGACATGGCCCAGGGAGACAGGGTAATAGTGGAATTGTTAACTATGATAGATACTTCTGAGATGTTATGGTTGTTAGTTTGAGCGAAAGAGAAAAATTTTCATTTGATAGAGGTTTAATTTAAGGTAGCATTGTGGCAAGTAGAAATAGCGGACAGGCAGGAGAAGACCCGAGTTATGAGCACTGGGTTGAGATCAGGAGAAATAGATCTGAGTATCATCCATGTAGAGAGGTTATTGGAAACCATATGAGTTGATTAGTTTGCCAAGGGAGGAAGTATAGAGAGAATATAAGTGACCCAGGATAGAGCCTTGAGGAACCCCAACAGAAAGAGGTAGGGGAGAATATGATACTCTATTGAAGAAGACACTGGAAGAACAATTAGTTAGGTAAGAAGAGAACCAGGACAGGGAGTTGTGACAAAGGCCAAGTAAATAAAGGGATTGGAGGAGGAGAGGATGTTCCACAGTGTTAAATGCAGCCGAGAGATCAAGAAGTATTAGTAATGGTGGTTGTTGGCTTTTACTGATAAAAGGCCATAAGTTAGTTAGGTAAGGTCAGTTTCAGTGTTGTTGCCTAAAACCAGATTGTGGGGGTCCAGTAGGTTATTAGTGGATTTGTATGACCATATTGCCAATTAAGGTACTCACAGTGACTGCATAAGGGAGCACAGTTGATCCTCCTCCTCCGTTGTATGACTGGCCGGTTCAAATCTTAACCGTCCTCCGTGTGTCTATATATATAGGTAAGCCTCCAGCAGCCTTTGACAAAGCCTTCTGCTTGCAGGTGAAACGCGCATCAGGCGCTTTTTAGATTTTGTTAGCTAGGGTGTCTGAATAAATACGTGCGCACATTGGGTAGTGCTCAGCAGCTGCACCGGGAGGGAAGCTCTGTTTGTGAAGGGGTGGTTGACTAACTGGAGCTTCTTTCTGGGAAAAATATGCTTCGTTTATGGCACCATCGCCACTTTTACTTAACTCTCTCTAGCTAGATCGCTGGGAGGGCTAAACGGAGGGTGAAGGGGTGGTGGTTTCATTGGGGTTCGACAGTGAACCAATGAGTAATGGGACAGATGTGTCTGATATCCACCTCTCTCTATGTGATCAGTTAACAGACCTAACAGGTCGGTTCTTTACCCACCCCAAGACCTACACATTTGGCCTAACCCACTTTTAGTAGGTTCATCCTCCTGTTGCTAACTTCATTTTAAATAGTTCTTGGACCTACCACAACATATTTTTTAATCAGTTTGTATTAAAAGTTGTTTTATTTGGTTCCTTGAGTCATCGGATCCTATGATGGGGCGGTGCAATTTTTAGGGTTAGCTTTTCCTTTATTTCATTATCACCTTTCCTGTCTACAATCAGTGCCAGCATTGCCTGTCTTACCTGTTACCAACATTGCCTGTCTTGCTAATCTTGTCTTTATAAAATAAAGAGTTATTTCCACCTTGCCAGTAATAGTCATGTCTGTCTCCCCAGGATCTGACTCCACTTTAGTCCTTACTTAACCCCTCCTGGCAATCATTTGCCCTGACAGACCAGACCATCCAGAAAGCCCCCAACCCTGATAGGTACCGTATATACTCGAGTATAAGCCGACCCGAGTATCAGCCGAGGTACCTAATTTTACCTATGAAAACTGGGAAAACGTATTGACTCGAGTATAAGCCTAGACACTACAGCCCTGTCTCCCAGCAGCGCACATTCCGCCAAAGCGACCCCCCAGCGATCAACCGGACTTTTTTGCAAAGTTGATGGTGACAGAGAATTGCCAAAAGGATTACTGTGTGCATTGTCCCACTGTCCCACTACCATGTGCAGAGGGTGCTGTGTGATATTGCCATCACTGTTAATCTTTTGTATAACCAACAGACTGTACTGTGTGATATTGCCATCACTGTTAATCCTTCATATAACCAACAGAGGGTGCTGTGTGATATTGTAGTCACTGTTATTCTTTCACATAACCAAAAGAGGGTGCTGTGTGATATTGCAGTCACTGTTATTCTTTCATATAACCAACAGAGGGCGCTGTGTGCTATTGCAGTCACTGTTAATCTTTCATATAACCAACAGAGGGCAATGTGTGATATTCCAGTCACTGTTAATCTTTCATATAACCAACAGAGGGCGCACTGTTATTCTTTCATATAACCAAAAGAGGGTGCTGTGTGATATTGCAGTCACTGTTATTCTTTCATATAACCAACAGAGGGCGCACTGTTATTCTTTCATATAACCAACAGAGGGCGCTGTGTGATATTGCAGTCTCTCCCCAAGCGAACTGTTGGTATAGGAATGATTAAAAGTGACTGCAATCTCAGCTACTGCCCACTGACTCGAGTATAAGCCGAGGTAGACTTTTTCAGTACATTTTGGATGCTGAAAAACTCGGCTTATACTCGAGTATATATGGTATATCATATAATTGAGCATTTGATGTTTTGGAAAACAAAAATGTAAAATTGATCCATGATTGTGGTTAAAAGAGCACAATTATACATAGATCAATAAAACATTATCCCACTATTAAAGAAACCTTCAAAAGTTTTACAGTCATTTGTTATCAGTTCAAATATAGAAATAAATATGCTAGCCATACAAAATGGTATTTTATCTAGTGTGGTATATTATGGTAACTATCTGTGCAAAGAAATAATTTAACATCATTTTTTTTCAGCTAAACCTTTTGTTCAGGAATTGAAAAATGTCTGAAGTTTACATTTGACATTTACATTTGAGAATCTCTTGTTTTGCTGTTGTGTCTTTTGAAGTTTTTAGAATGAAAGCTCACTTTCACTAATACCTGTTGCCTTAAAGAATTCCAGAATCCATGTTCACGAATCTTTCGCTGATAACAAGGACAAGGTAGAAACAGGCTTTTTGCAGGTTTAAATATATGGTTCTTTATTATTAGGCCGTATTTGTACTATTAAACCAGCAGCTCTGGATGCATAGTTGTCACGCAAGGACATTACGAAGTGATTTGCATTTCTCTGTCAATGATTTATTATTTTTGGTTTTTCGGCAGTGTTATATGTGTAGCATGAGACATGTGAATACCTTCTGATTTCAGAAAGCTTTACACGACTTGCAGACAGCAGGAAACAGGAACACACATTCCTAAAAGACTTTTTACCTTCCCCATCCCTAGTATTTGAGATTGCCATTAACATTTGTTCTGTCCTCACTGCGTGTTACCCATGGGTAGTGTGTAGCTTGACATGCAGCTAAACTCCTTCCTTCATTAATCCACTGACACAGGATATTAAGCTTCAGTTTTATTAACAAAGGGCAATGTGTAAAACTAGGGAAAACAGAAATAGCAGTGCTCAGTAAAGCAGTAAAATATAGCATAATATAGATATTTCTATTCATGCCCTCTCCTATATATTTATTCCAGTCTCTTATTTAAATTAACGAATGGTTGCTAAGGTAGTTTTGACCCTAGCAGCCATATTGCTAAAACTGCAAACTGAAGAGCAGCTAAATAAAAAGCTAAATAACTCAAAAACCACAAATAATAAACTATGGAAACCAATTGTTAATCATCTCAGAATCATACTAAAAGTTAACTCAAAGGTAAACAGCCCCTTTAAGTTAACTTTTAGTGTGTAATAGAATGGCTTATTCTAAACAACTTTTCAGTTGGCCTTCTTTTTTCATAGTTTTTGAATTATTCGCCTATTTCTTCTAACTCTTTCCAGCTTTCAAATGGGGGTCACTGACCCCCATCTAAAAAACAAATGCTCTGCAAGGCTACACATGTATTGTTATTGCTACTTTTTATTACTTATCTTGCTATTCAGGCCCTCTTCTATTCATATTTCAGTTTCTTGTTCAAATCAATGTATGGTTGCTGAAATTGCAAACTGGAGAGCTGCTGAATAAAAAGCTAAATAACTCAAAAACCACAAATAATAAAAAATGAATACCAATTGCAAATTGCCTCCGAATATCACTCTCTACATAATACTATCAGTTAGTTAAAGGTGAACAACTCTTTGAAACTCTTTGGATTCTGCTCAGCAGGGTCGGAAGTGTTGGAAGGTGAACAACCTCTTTAAAATAACAGGCAAAAATCTGTTTAGTTCAAGTCCAGTTCACAAAGCTCACGTTAAAAACAGGGGGTGGGGGGTTATACTACCCATTTAACTGTTAAAGATAGTTCTTTGATAATGTTATTTTGTAGGGATTAAATTCATATACAATTTAATATCTTTAGACAGAGATCTAATATGTGCAAGCATGGGTGTGAAGAGGCACAGCCTTTTCCAATGTGGACCTGTGGGTGGCTGTGGATTCCCCTGTGGCACAGAGATGTCAGGTGTTTTCTTTATAGCTGTATATGGGGCCACCTTCAGGGAGGCACAGGGGGTACAAGTGTACCTGGGCGGGCCTAAAGGAGGGGGCCTGGTTGTGCTGCAGTTTTTGCAATAGCCGGGCCCCCCTTGGTAGTGCTAAAATGTGCCACCTATTCGAAAGTCCTCAACTGCCGAAAAGCTTAAGTCCTGAACTGCTGAAGTCCCAACATCATGAAAAGAGCCTAACTGCCGAAGTCCCGAAGCCGCAGAAAGACCTGAAGGCACAAAAAGAGCTGAACTTGAAGTCCTGAAGCCACGAAAAGACCCAAAGTCAAGAAAACAGCAAAACTTGAAGCCCTGAAGCCGCAAGTTTAGTTCCACTGCACTGATCCACAATGTGTGTGTTTTTCTTTAAAGCCATAGCCACCAATGTATTATTTTAATACTCTTCAGGGCCCTGCCAGTTTTTTGTTTGTTTTTTTTAAATATTCTCTGGGACCCCAAGAGTGAAATTCTGCCACTTTCCATTCATTTCTATGGGATTTTGAAAGGCGTATTTATTAAAGGATGAACTTTCACTTTAACTGTTTTAAAAATGCCCTGGAAATGAATGGAGAATGGCGGCATTTCCTCTGGAGGAATGTGGCGAAACTTCACTTTTTGATAAATATACCCCCTGGAGTTCTGACACCTTGCATAGGGACTTAATTGCTCACTGCCAGTCTTTAAGATGTCAGGAGAAGACTATTGCCACTGCTTAGCCATCTCTAAGATACTTTTGATTTCTAGTAATCCAGCCCCGAGAGCACCCCATTAAGAAATCCCAGTACTGGAAGGATACTCTCAAACTACGAATGAAAAGACTTGGTCTTGTGTTTGCACCTGCCACACTTAAAAATCTTTGAGATGTAACCTAGAAACGGTATTGCTATCTATGCAACGAAAAAGATAGAAGCCTAATAGAAATTATATGAAGTTAAATGTGATTAATATCTAGTACACAGAGGCCCAAACAGAGGCCCAAACAGCCCCCCACCAGCCCACTTAATAGTCACTTTCTATGGCATCTTACAGCAGTCCCTCTGATATTTGCCTGAACCCACAGATTGCCAGTCTGTGCCTGATAACATTGTGTTATGTTTTGGTAGCTGAGGATGAGTAGACTATAACTGTGCTTTATTAACAGGTTCATGCAGCCATTACACTTCAACTTTAAAAACAGTCTAGAAAGTACTATGTACACAGTATAACTCTTGTGCACAGTGACACCTGCAGGCCATTTGTATAAACACCACACATTGCATGTCTATTTGTGCAGTCTCCTAAAATTCACATGTAAAATGGTTACCTAAGATGCTAACATTTTGCATAAATGTATATTTTCAATTGACCAGTATACTTTGTCTTACTTTCTTTGTTTCATTAAAACAACACAATGCTTTTTTCCTCATTCTTCATCATCATGCATGCTGAAGGGGGTTATTTATCAAAATACATTTTTGTGAAATTTGAGAGTTTTAGATGGCATAGTTTTACATTAGAGGTTGTTGTGGTTTTTACAATTAATAAATATCCAAAATTTTGTGTTTTAATACTGCTCTTCATATGCAAGATTCATAGCACTAAAACATAAAGAAATCGGCCCCTTATTGTTCAATCATACCTGAAATAGTTAATAATAATAAACTAAGGTGTATATACATCAGAGTAATTTAGTGATCATTGGATCCATCTTGTGGACATTGATCAGAATACAGCTTCAAAATAAGCTAAAACCAAATTATTCTACCATTTATGTGACATACTTTATAAAGCTGATCTGATTTCTGTGAACTTCACTGCCGTTCCTTAAAGTAACTGTAACATCATCATCGTGGACCCTCTTACCTCTTCTGCAACTGACTTCAGCCAGTCTTCATCCAGGTTAGTATAACACACACACACGCAAACACACACATTTTACACTATTACACACTTTTACACTTTTGGGGGTTCCGGGGGGGGGTTCAAATATTCACAACACTCACACATACTTGCACACACACACATACAGGCATACAACACACAATTTGCCTAGTGTACACACACTTACACAATTTCATACCTCCCAACTGTCCCGTTTTCAGTGGTACAGTCCCACTTTTGGCAGCTCAACCTGCAGTCCCGCTATTATACTTAAATATCCAGACTTTTGCAACAGCCAGGACAAATAATTTCTGACCATGCCAGCATCATTCATTGGGAGGGGGGGGCGGAACCTACAGAGTGGTGCGTCAGTGTCTGAGAGAGGCACGCCTGGATGGGCTCTTTTAGTGCTAAACTAAGCTGAAACATGGCGCCATTTCCCTTCTATGCTGCTCCCAACAGGTGGAGGGCTGGATCCGGTGCTGTTCATCACAGCGGTGTGTGTTACTGTTTGTTACTGTGTGTGTGTTACTGGGTGTGTGTTACTGTGTGTGTGTTTTGACACTGGTTTGACATCAAAGTTCCAGGCCCAGGTTCTTTCCTCTTCTCTCTCCCCACTAGCCCTGGGCCAAGTCTGTAGCTCTCTAAGTGTTGGTGCTGGGAGCTATGCACGGCACATGTTTTTGTCCCTCTTTTTGCTTACAAAATGTTGGGAGGAATGCAATTTTATAATTTTTTTTATTTTTATTACTGCATTGTGTTATTTTGCCTGAAAAAAATGCTTTATTGCCATTGCGAATAGTGTAATTGTTAATCGCACTGCGCAATACCTTTTGTACATTAGTTTGGTGATTTCAGTGATTTTGGTGCATTTTTAGCCATTTTATTGCATTTTCAGCTTTGCGTAGGTGTTGTCGGGTTACAGTCAAATGAAAAAGTTTGGGAACCCCTCCTAATTCTTTAGAGTTTTTTTTTATCATGTGCTGAGCTTTCAAAGTAGCAACTTCTTTTTAATATATAAAATGCCTTATGGAAACAGTAGTATTTCAGCAGTGACATAAAGTTTATTGGATTAACAGAAATATGCAATATACATCATAACAAAATTAGACAGGTTCATAAATTTGGGCACCCCATCAGAGATATGACATCAATACTTAGTTGAGCCTCCTTTTGCAAATGTAACAGCCTCTAGATGCCTGCTATAGCCTTTGATGAGTGTCTGGATTCTGGATGGCGGTATTTTGACCATTCGTACATACAAAATGGCCAAATAGGTTTTTCTGTCCGTAAAATTTGGCCATGCTAAAATATTCAAACTTTGATTCTGACTGCTTTTTAGTGATTTTATACCATTTTGCTCTGTTCTTTGTTACTTTATTTTGCCCATGGACATTTTGTCTGCTATATATCCATTTGGGGGTCTCTATGTGTGACATAGTGTTCAACATCGTTTGATAAATCTATGCATATGGGGCATAAACTTGTTTAGTAGACCCCTGGAGTCAGGGCCAGATTTCTTCCCCCGGCCGCCCCTAGGCCGCACGGTCCGACCAGTAGCGCCCGCCTTCCCAGCGCGCCAGCGAAAAAACGCCGGCGCAGCTGGTGTAGTTGAATGGGGACACGAACGTCCCCATAATGCGGCTGGACGGCATGCCGCCCCTATTTTTTGCCGCCCTAGGCCCGGGCCTATGCGGCCTTGCCGCAAATCCGGGCCTGCCTGGAGTTCATATTTAGGATGCCTTTTGCTGGTACGTTATGAAATGTGGGGTATATAATGGGGTAAAATGCAAGCTTTGTGATATTTTCAGAAATTTCATAAAACCATTATGTTTAGCATAGATTTGGTTTTCTAGGGTCTCCATACTGGGTCTCATGGCACATAATACAGACATTAAAATACAGACATTAAAAAAAACTTCTATAATAATTATGCAAGTCATATTGGCTTTTAAGACTGTAAATGGGCAATTTGCTGTAAACTAAACTTTCTTGGAGAGCTACTTGTTTGTTATAATCAGGAAACAGAAGCTACACAGAAGATAGAGCATTATATTTTTCCTTCTTTTTTATATTGTAGTAGCCATATGTGAGAACTCTTATGCACTATTTGGATTTGGGGGTCTCTGTATGCCACATAGTTTGGTAAATCCATGCATATTGGGCATCAAACTGTTTAGTAGACCCCTGGCATTCATATTTATAAAGCTTTATCCTGGTAATGATACATGGATGATACGATGCTAGAAAGTTGAAGCTTTGAGGCGATTTTAAGATATTTCACCAAAATCGATTAATTTGGGAAAGCCTTGCGACTCAGTAGTTTGGAGCAGAAAGGTATGGGTACCCATTTTACATTCGGTAGAATGTGTACTTTCCAAAAATATATGGTTTTGGGGGTAAACATATATTTCTATGTTTTCACCCCACAAAAATGCAGTCAATGAATTGATTTTTCATAAGCTCAAGTTACCCACAAGACTGTTTGTATGCACTAACTTCATTTTGGGGCCTCTAAATGCCAGATACTTTGGTAAACCTATGCACAATGGGCATCAAACTGTTCAGTGGACCCCTACCAATCATATTTAGGGTGTTTTTTCTTGGTATGCAATGATACATAGGCTATATGATGCTGGAAAGTTGAAGCTTGGAAGCAATTTTCAGGTATTTCACCAAAATCGACAAATTTGGGTAAGGCTCGCCACTCAGAAGTTTGGAGAAGAAAGGCATGGGTACCTATTTTATATTTGGTAGAATGTGAACTTTACAAAAATATATGGCTTTGGGGGGTAAACATATTTTTCTGTGGTTTTACCCCACAAAAAATGTAGTATATTTGTTGCTTTTTCAGTAGCTGAAGCAAAGCCCTGGACCATTTGGATGCGCTAATTTCATATTGGGTTCTCTAAATGCTAGATACTTTGGTAAACCTATGCACAATGGGCATTCAACTGTTCAGTGGACCCCTGGAAATCATATTCAGGGTGCTTTTTCTTGGTACCTAATACAGTGTGGGATATGCAGAGCAGCAAAATAAAACCTTTGAAGTGATTTTTCAGAATGTTGATAAACTTTTATAAAAACCGCTACGTTCAGACAAGCTTTGATGTTTGGTAGTTAGGAGTAGGGAGACATAGTTACTTATTTTGGAATCATCAGAATGTGTACTTTTTAAAAATATTTAGTTGTCTGTGCTAAACCTACTGTTTCAGGATTTTTTGGCCTTGGAAACTAAAGTATGCTGTTTTCTGCCTCAGTGCTTTCAAAACTCGGTAATATATTGCTGGAAGTTATTGCTGTACAGAAGTCCTAAATCTCCCTAAAACTATACATATGTGGTATTGACACGTTTGAGAGACATGAGGGTTTCTAAATCAGTGGGATTTTCATGCGTAAAATGAAATATTTTTCTGGTATAAATTCATATATTATAAAAAATAGGAATTTTAAATCTTTTATGGTATTTAGCACTATAAATCTTTTTTTGCAGAGGTAGACATACATGAAAACTCAGGTAAATTTAGAAAGCTCAGGTTCTTACAAAAAAACAATGTATAGTTTTCCTAGGTAAACTAAAGTGAGAGAGCACAAAATGTTTAAAAAATGTCTGGTATTTCGTATAACCGAAACATCAAATTCTGTTGGCACTTAGAGTTGTCATTGTTTAAAAAAAAATGTTTACCAACAATGACCAATGAATATTCTGGTATATTTAGTAAGTATGTTACTGAAGTAAAATCAGCTTTATTAAACATTTTAATAATATTGTCCTTGGAGAGGTTAGTTGGCCAGATTGAAAGTAGCTTCTTTAACAAAGAAAGTACACTATAATTATGGATTGGACAGATTTTGAAAAGAGCAATGTAATCAGAATATTTTTCAAAAACTGATTTATAATTCTTTCATTGAGATATAGAGACTTTAGGGTAAATTGCAAAGACAATCTGGTGTCTGAGACCCTGCAAACACTCTCTATCTTGTGCGCTTGGATGATGTTTAAAACCTGGAAATTCAGCTCTTAAAGTTACCATGAGCAGCTTTTTTGCGGCGGTAACCAGTGGGGCACTGCTACCTGAGGAGAGTTTATGTAACATTACATCAAGCAGCAAAAGCAACAGTGTATGGGCCATTGTTAATCTGTAAAATGGAAAAAAAGGAAAGATTTCCATTTATTAATACATACATTGAGACAAAGATCAAAAAATATTCTCAGTACATACCATCCTCTCTGCAGTGCATGCCCCTCCAAAATGTATTTCAGGGGCCCATGCTCAGCTGTGGGGTCTCACAAATTAATAGGAAACTCTGAGTTCTCATATTTTCAATGCTGGTGAGTTTATACTGTATATGATAGTAAATGTTAATTTTATTAATTTAAAAAGAGAAAAGAAAAGTAAAACCCTGTAATGGTAATCCCTGCTACCTTTCCAAATCAATAAGATATCATCTATATAGCGTATCCACCTGATGATATTCTTGTGGTACATGCCAAATTGTTCCCCCTGTACTATCTTTTCTTCCCAGAAACCCAGGAAGAGATTAGCATAGGAGGGAGCGCAGGATGTTCCCATTTTTGTACCTTGCACTTGAACATAACATTTTCCATTAAAGGTGAAATAATTGTGATATAATATGAATCTCATTAATTCACCCAAGAAAATGATAGTCTCTTCAGTTTCCCCAGAATATTGATATAGGAAGTATGACAAGGTTTTTAATCCAACTTAGTGGCTGGTCAGGGTGTGTCATGTATCCTTCACACCCCTCCCAAGTCCTAAAAAAAATCGGATATTCAGCTGGTATTGTTTCTCCCTGCTCCCTGCTATTCGAAACAGTAAAAGATTTACAATTATTTGCTAGGAAATTACTCCTAAAAAAACATTTTGGACAGTTTGATAAGGAGAATAGAGAATTTAATACACCAACAGAAATTCAAGCGTTACTAGATTTAGAGGAACTCTTTGAAGAAAACCTAAGTGAACAACAAAATAGTGATGATGTATTAACTACGTTTGATGATTGGAGAAAGAAATTAAGAATTAGGTCACAATTTTGTCCGGCATTCAATATCTGTCCCAATGTGGGGATATTATTATCCTTAAGTTAAAACCACGTGCATATGAACAGAATATATCTGTTACAGAGAAAAAGGCTATTCAAGAAATGCGTAAATGGGATGATGTACAATTCAAGCAATCAGATAAAGGAGGGAAAACAGTAATTTGGCCAAATACCATGTATATGGAGGAGGCCAATAAACAGTTGTTCTCATCCAGTTACAAAATGATACAAGGAGATCCAACTGATAACTATAAGGTGAAATATGATAGAATAATTAGTGAAGCCTCTGCTAATAAAGTAATTAACAAAAAGGAAAGACAATTTTTGACTGTCCAAAATCCCCGGGTAGCAACTTTTTACCTTTTACCCAAAATACATAAAAATACTGAAAAACCACCGGGGAGACCTATAGTATCTGGAAATAACAATCTAACAGAAAAGGCAAGTCAATATATAGACCTCAGAATTAAGCCTCTAGTGGAATGTCTACCATCATATGCACGTGATACAATGGACATCCTCAATATCATAGATAACATACAAATTGATGGGGATATTATTCTTATAACCATGGAGGTAGAATCCCTGTACACCTCTATCAAACACGAAGTTGGATTAAAAACCTTGTCATACTTCCTATATCAATATTCTGGGGAAACTGAAGAGACTATCATTTTCTTGGGTGAATTAATGAGATTCATATTATATCACAATTATTTCACCTTTAATGGAAAATTTTATGTTCAAGTGCAAGGTACAAAAATGGGAACATCCTGCGCTCCCTCCTATGCTAATCTCTTCCTGGGTTTCTGGGAAGAAAAGATAGTACAGGGGGAACAATTTGGCATGTACCACAAGGATATCATCAGGTGGATACGCTATATAGATGATATCTTATTGATTTGGAAAGGTAGCAAGGAGGAAGCAGTCGAATTCGTAGAACAACTTAATTAAAATGAATTAAACATCAAACTGACCTTAGACATGTCTGAGAAGTCAGTTTTCTTTCTAGACCTCCTAATTAGTAATGAGGGTGGGGGGAGATTAACCACCAAAACGTTCAGGAAAGAAACTGCTACCAACTCCCTACTAAACCAAGCCAGCTTTCACCCATTTGCAGTAAAAAGTTCTCTACCAATGGGTGAATTTTTAAGAATAAGAAGAAAATGCTCATCTAGGGAAGTATTCAAAATACAGGCCACAGAATTGAAGGGGAGGTTAAAACAAAGAGGATATTCAGGAAAATCAATTAAAAAAGCATACCATCGAGCCTTATACACTGATCGTACAGAATTACTCAAACCCAAAAATAGAAAGATTACCGACCAAGAAACAGTTAGGTTCATAACCACATACAACACTGATAGTTCTAAAATTTGGGATATTATGGATAAACATTGGGCAATCTTATTAGAAGATGAAACCCTGGGACGGATTTTACCAATAGAGTGGCTGTCTGCTACAAAAGAAGTCCAAACTTAAAAGATCTATTAAGCAGAAGCCATTTCAACAGACAATCATTACAAAATAATCATAAAGGCTGCTTTCCATGTGGGGAGTGTAATATGTGTGACAAAATGATACACAAGTCCACCTTTGAAGATAGATTTGATAGAAAACACAACATTAATGATTACATCAATTGTAAATCTAAAGGGGTAATATACTGCTTAGAATGCCCATGCAAGAAAAAATATGTAGGTATGACCACACGGATGGTAAAAACTCGAATACAACATTGCAGTACTATTAGAAATGCAGGTAATAATAATATGAAAAAAGTGAATAAACCTATCAACCGTGGCAAGTCACTTTAAACAAGCCCATAACATGAATCCCATAGGATTGAACTTTTGGGTCGTGGAAAAGGTGAATTTGGGGATTAGAAGAGGTGATCTATAAAGAGAATTATTGAAAAGAGAAAGCCATTGGATATTTAAATTAAACACAGTATCCCCTGTAGGTATAAATGAGAATAATTTATTCACAGCCTTTATTCCATAACCAATCAAGTACACAATAATAAAAAATTTAAATATACAGAATCAAATCATGATATATACACACAAACAAAGAAATTCATAAGATCAATTAAAAATATAAATAATAGGTAAAATATATACAATAGGGTAAAGCATATACAATCTTTTTAAAAGAGGATATAATTACAGGTCTGATGAACCTAGGCAAATACAATTAAAATTTAAATAGAATAAAATAAATGATGTTTTCAATTAATCATGTAAATTAGATATATTTATATATATACCCAATTAATAATAAATCCAATGGGCAAACCATATAGTTTTGCAAGCAACACAGATCCCATGAAATTGACTAAACCATTTTGGTTACCATGGAAACCTGTTTTTTTACATAGATAGTTTGAATTGAATTTCAAACTATCCAGTCCCATGTAAACAGATAGAACTCCTTGGAACCGGTGCAGGGTATCCATGGTAACTTTTGTAAATACTGAAACTTCCGTAGACATACAGCTTCAGCCCTTCACGTAACCTGACACTGCCTGGTTTGTAGATAGGACGTCGCACACTACATTACATAGGATACCGAACGGGCAGTGGGTGATGACGCATGATAGAATTTCATAAATAGATACGAGGCACGCACAGCAAAACACAGCCTTGACAAAGTTTTTGCGAAACGCGCGTCGGCGTGGTTCACTCTCACTCTCTCTATTATTCAATTTTAAATAGATCTCTTATCCTTACTCTTTTAAATTAATTACAGGAGTTACCGATTAGCAAACTCCTTTTTATCCTTTCTTCCTTTTCACAAGACGTGGGGAATTTGTGTTTTTTTAGGAAAGATAGAAAACAATTCAAGTTAGAAAAGGTATTATTGAGACCACAGTTCCCCATATTCTGCCTTCTTTACTTGTGGTAATCCCAGGGTCTAGATAGCAAAATGACCAGACAGTAACAAACGGGATGACTCCACCACTATCTCTTTTTTCCAATTCTAATCTTAATATATTACAAGTGTGAATGTGATACAATTCTTGAATCTGTTGTTACATTGTATATCCTGCCAATAAACTGATAAGGTTGATACAATTTATCCTTCACAGGAAGTCCTGTGAAAGGAGCTTGTGTTTTTCAACAATTTTACTTTAGCTTTTGTGGAATTTATACACATACTTTATTCAATTATTTATTTTTGTTAATTAAATCCCCTGGGGGTAATTATGGTGGTTAATTAATTAGCACTAATGCACTTTAGAGGTTGTCTCTATCTTTAAGGGCTAGTCCACACGTGGAGATAGCGACGCGTTTGCGGTCGCGGCGACAAAGCGCCGCGACAGTCGCCGCGACCGGCGCAGGCGACAGTTTTGTATGGGCGCCTATGTAAAAATGCCTGTGCTAACCACACGAGGCGATGCGCTTTTCAACAGTCGCCTGAAAATGCCTCGCCAGGCTTTTTCAGGCGACTGTTGAAAAGCGCATCGCCTCGTGTGGTTAGCACAGGCGTTTTTACATAGGCGCCCATACAAAACTGTCGCCTGCGCCGGTCGCGGCGACTGTCGTGGCGCTTTGCCGCCGCGACCGCAAATCGCTATCTCCCCGTGTGGAATAGCCCTAATACCTTGTATTACAACAGGCCATAGGAGAACCGAATTAATCACATAGGTAATAATTTTAAAATTGGTCTTGTTAATTGAATTCAATTGGTGTTTTTTTATAAAGTATCACTATTAATTAAAATTGATGTATTAGAATGTTTAATGAATTGCAGTTTTATTAATTTGACCGTATAATATAATTTAGCACATAGTACTTTGGTGATCTTCATGTAGATAAGCACAGGCACTTTAGAGGTTTTTAGTTAATTATTGGCAGCAGTGTAAACTCTTTTAAGTGATTCTAGAATATAAAGACATACGGGGTTTTACTTTTCTTTTCTCTTTTTAAATTAATAAAATATGTCCAAATGGTGATTGTACCCCGCTGTGTCCTTTCTTAAGGTGATAAGTTGCTGAGAATATACAACCTTTTGATAGTAAATGTTAATTATATCTGCAACCTAAACAGATATTGGACCGGGTAAAGGAAGTTGATCTTAATGGCTATACAGTACATTAAACCTTTATTTAGCCAATGGATATATTGCTTTGGTGGGGATAGTCAGAAGCCCCTTTTACCATGTGGCCAAGGTTCAAGTTTAAATACTTGGAACAGCTGTATGTAAAAATGTAAATGCTTTGAGTTAATAGGTAAGTGTAGTAAGTATCAGTCACTGGTTAAGAAAACCACTGTGCAAATGTGTACTAGTGCACTAATGAACCATAGGGTGATCATAGCCAGGGATGCCATTAGAGCAGGAGTGCCCATACTTTACTAAAGAGTCTACTTTTAGTGATGTTGTCCCATGATCTACATTTATAAAAGCATTGTTAGCTTTTTTTAGCATTCTGTTCCATGGGAACTATTAGTTAAACATTATATTGATTTAGGAGAGAATGTATATTGCTATGTTTAACAAACAACTTAACATAATAAATATCTGAATGAATATAATTAAATAGGAGGGTGATATAGACAAGCTATTTGTTGACAGTGTCTTGAGATCTACTGAAATATTCAGAATCTGCGTTTTTTTTTTTGTTTTCATCAACCAGCTGACCCCCCTCTGATAGTAAGGGTCCCACCTCTTCCTGCTTCATTTTTTTACTATTAACATATCTAAAAAATAATTTTTGGATTTTTTTACTGCTTGCTGAAATATCGTTTTCTATATCAATTTTAGCTTGCCTTATAGCTTCTTTGCATGATTTATTGGCCTCCTTGTACCTTATAAATGATTCGGCTGTCCCAGCTAACTTGAAAGCCTTAAAAGCACGTGTTTTCTTACCCACCTCAACACCAGCACTTCTATTAAACCAAAAAGGTTTTGCTTTGCACCGTCGTTCCTTGCTTACAAGGGGAATATACTGATATGTATATTTACTAAGTAGAATTTTAAAGACTTCCCATTTTTCTACCTTTTTAACCCAGTGAAAAGCATTTCCCACTTAATATGTTGCAGAGATGCCCTTATACTGTCAAAGTTTGCACCTCTGAAATTTTGTGTTTTAGTTACTCCCTTATAGAATTGCTTCTGCAACAGAATCTCAAAGGAGACCATGTTATGATCACTATTCCCTAAATGCTCACCCATATAAATGTTAGAGATGAGTTCAGTATTATTAGTTATTACAAGGTCCAAAAGCGAGTTATTCCTAGTAGGTTCTGGAACGAGCTGGAATAAAAAGTTGTCATTCAGCATATTTACAAACCTACTAGCTTTTTCTGTCTTGGCAACCCCATTACCCCAGTCAATGTCTGGATAATTGAAGTCACCCATAGCAACAACTTGACCCAGCTGTGAAGCCGCTTGTATCTGCAAGAGTAGCTGGGCTCAATACTCGTCACTTATACGAGGTGGTTTATAGCATACACCAATGATAATTCTCTTTGTAATCTTTTGCCCAATCAAAATCTCTACCCAGAGGTATTCTACACCCTCACCAGTGCCAGCTATAGTTATTTCTTTAGTGCATGGCTTTAATTCAGGCTTTACATACAAACACACTCCTCCACCCTTTTTTATCCCTCTGTCCCTCCTAAAAAGGGTGTAACCATTTAAATTCTCAGTCCAGTCACATGTTTCATCCCACAGGTCTCAATGATACCAATTATATCATAATTTTTAGAGCATGCAATTAATTCTCGGTCTCCCATTTTAGCTGACAAACTCCGTGCATTTGCCAGCATACAGTGGCGATTATTACTTTTACTTTTGAAATTTGCATTACTTAGTGGAGAATGATATGTTAAGTTAGAATTATTCTGTTTTCCTTGTAACAGAGGGACCTCCTCAGCTGGTAAACTGTATGCCTCCCTCACTCCTCCCCCATGACCCCTTACTAACCCCACTGCCCCGTCTACCCTAGCTTCCCCATAATTCTTTATCTCGTCCCACCCCCCCTTGCCTAGTTTAAACACTCCTCCAACCTCTTAGCCATTCTTTCCCCTAGCACAGTGGACCCCCTTCCATTGAGGTGCAAACCATCACGACTGTATAGGTTGTACCCCAAGGAAAAATCAGCCCAGTGCTCTAGGAACCCAAACCCTTCCTTCCTACACCAAGACTTGAGCCACACATTTAGCTCCCTAAGCTCCCGCTGTCTTCCTACACTTGCACGTGGCAAGGGCAAAATTTCAGAAAAGATGACATTGGAAGACCTTTCCCTGATCTTAGAGCCTAGTCATATATTCTCCATCAGCCCTCTTTGTTTTTGGATTTACAGAAAGGCTTTCAAATGCAACATAAGTGTCTTTTATGTCCTTGGATTTCAAGTCCTTTCTGCAGCATCCTTTTAAAGCCCCACAGCACACCACCAAGGTTAGAGGCACTGCAATAACACAAGCCACAATGATGACTACCACATTAATCAGTGTCTGTGTCCCATCAATCCATCTATTGTGATCTTTGTCATGCCAGGCTCCACCTTTATCCTTTGCATATCTGTTTCTCCAAATAATGCATAGAGCATGCTAAATACAGTAATGTTTTTAGTGAGAGGAGCTTTTCATGCCAAAGAGACACTATGGTCTGTATCTCCGATTACTTTAACGCCTCTCACCATACACTCAGTCTCTGGCTGTCTTGTTGGTGAACACATTAGTGGAATAATATAACTTGGATACTTGCCGTCAGGTACTATGTCTACTCCTGGATTTGGATTAATATTTTACACTTCATTACTGAATGCATTCTTACTGCTGTCTTTTCGGCATTGTTGGATATTGGAGTTCCCTACTGTGGGCAGAATACTGCCTGTGGACATAGAAAACAATATTATGTTATGCCATCAAATATATCTCAATACATTCTGTGTTCTTAATACATACCTTTATCATTTTGTTCATCTGTGGTGTTGGAGTCAGTGACCAAAACAGATATAAAAGCTTCTGTCATACCCAGGCTATTTTTGGCTCTACAGATATATTCTCCAGAATCTTTATAAGAGGCATTGGGCACATTTAACATAGACCAGCTCATTCCTTCACTTGAGATCTCCTGGTGTACTTAATATAATTGTTTACATTGTAGTCATAGTTTAGAATAACAGTTTTCTGAGTAGTTAAATATTTGTTGATTTAAAGAGCCTCTATACTGCTCCATTAAGGGTATAAATGTTTGTTTAGTTTATTGTTTCTAGTAGAAAAGTGAATACATGGGATTCCAAATAGGAAAAATAGAATATATTTCTTTATAGGGAGCCTTTGTGCATTAAGTTAGTGCTGTCCTTGAATAATGGAATACCAAGCACTTATGTTGGATTTGCATTTGAAAGAATATAATATTCACAGTACTATTAGACTGCCCCAACTCACTCCTGACCAGAACAGTGCTGCTTTAACATTCATCATGTCTTATAATGTGATACACGCTTATACAGTATAACATAGTCATTAAAACACAAATAGATCAATTTAGTGCATATGTAAATCAATTAGCAAATTGTTAATTAAGTTATCTTTAGGAATGGTACTGGGATGGACAACACTAAATTTAGTCCAGACCCTAGCATAGGGGTTGATTTAAAGGAGCTTTTGCACCAGCCTAAAGTTTCAGCTTCTCAATAGCAGCAATGATCCAGGACTTCAAACCTGTCACAGGGGGTCACCATCTTGGAAAGTGTCTGCTGTTGAGAAGCTAAGCTTAGGGGTCGTCACAAATTATCAAGCAGAAAATCAGGTTGGCCTATCATATAAGTTGATGCTCCAGTGCTGATTATTTGCATGCTAGTTGCACTGGTTTCTGTGCTGCCATGTACTAATTATCCATATTAATTACTAATCAGTCATCTACTATAACATTTATATTCTATGTGTACTGTATATTTTGAGTTGGTCCCTTAGCTCAGTAACTGAGAGCAGCACAGAGCATGTGCAGTGAATCCACAGAAAATAAGATGGTGGAGCTACTGGGGCATCTCTGGAGGCACAGATTTTTACTGTGGTTGCCTGAGGCTGGTACAGAAGCCTAAAACATAACGTACAACATTTCTAGCCTACTTCTTTAGTTTAACTGTCCTTGTCCTTTAAGTGTCCTAGAGTCCAATGATGATATCTGGCTGTAATGACTAATAACAATACAATGAATTTGAATCTTAGCAATCTTTTACTTTACAAACGTGTTTGATTCACCACCAGGCCAAGCTGGCTGGGCACCCTAGGCAATCTGTCAGGCCACTACACTCTCTACCTGACCCCCACAGTCTTTGTGTGCATGAGTGTAACTGAGTGCATGCATATGCGTGTTGTCTAACAGGCAGGAGGTGTTTAGTGGCAAGCGGTTGGATTACAAGTGGTTGGGGACACAAGGACCTGTACTAGGGGTAGGTGACTGAAGAAGTATGTGCCCAGTGCCCCCCTTACCATTGTACCTTAGGAACGTGCCTCTACTGCTACCCCTAGTTCCAGCCCTGGTTTGATTTAAGATGCTTAATTTATCAAATCCCCAGAATGCAATTGCTAGAGCAAAAAGGGCTCAGAATTGTGCCCCTTAGTGCACTTTGACAAAGCACTTACTTCTGGGGATTCAATATAGCCCCTGCTATGCACTTGCTCTATATCCAATACATGGGCACAACTAATCCAGGCATTCATGGGAAAAGAGCAGATTTTTGTGCTAAGCAGCGCCTAGGGCACTAAGTGAGAGGCAGGGTGCAAAGTGTAAAAGACATAACAGTTTGACCCCATTTTTTGTACTTTACATCCTGCCCCACACTTCATAAATGAGGCCTTAGATGTGCACTTAACTGAATGACCAGGGTTAAATATATTACAGCTGCCTTCAAAACTGTTTATGAACCAGTGGATAGTGAATAGTGAGGCAAAATGTTCCATTTAACAGGTTTTAGCTATTTCTGAAAGCATGCCACGATTTTTAACAAGAGCTATTTAAAATGTAGAGAATATAGCTATATCAATAATACCTCTTTCAGGCATATGTAATGTCAGAAACAGAAACTCTTTAAATACAGTTTTCCATTGCTATTTAGGTTTTGTGTCACTGATGAATAATGACGTTAAAATTCTGAGTATTTGTTTGATGATTGTGAAACCTCTCCAAAGAATCAGCATATTTTTGTGCAATTTTGAAAGTATATAATGAGAAGAGGTTAAGGTTTGTTTCCATAATAAATGTAAACCCAAACTTTTAATAAACTTGAAAAAAAAAAAAAAATAATAATAAGAAAAAAAAAATTATATATATATATATATATATATATATATATATATATATATATATATATATATATATATATATATATATATATATATATATATATATATATATATATATATATATAGTATATGAGTTATCTCATACACCTGTAATATATTCAAATAATACATGGAGATAAATGCATAAGCTTTAGAGGTTTGTGAGTTTTTTTTTTACCATGAATAAAGAACTCAAATGTTTTCTGATATATAAAAAAAAAACTAATCGGAAAAACTGGAATCAGTGAATTTGGGGTGAAAAATGCAAATCCTCAAATTGATCGAGTTTTTGGTGAAAAAAAAACTCGACTTACACAAACTGATCGAGTTTTCGAGTGTAACTCACGACATCTTCACAAACATCTTCAAATGGTTCAAGGGACCTCTGCCAGGAGTGTAGGTGAATGATTCCCATGGGAAAGATGTAAGGTTATTGCCATCTAGCCTGAGCTCCTGTAGTTGCTCCAACCCTCGTAATGTAAGCATACTTATGCTGTGGAGATAAGAAGTCAGCACTCACCCATAGGGTATATTGGATGCAGGTGTAGGTCTGAGGTGGCCACTTCCACCCGTTCTGTAAACAAATTCGATGAACAGACAGCAGCACTATAAAATGCCTGTACTAATTTGTATCCAGTAGCTTGAAAAAAGGCGATTGTGAGCCTGAAACGTCGCTGCTATTTGTTTATCCTGAAATAAGCCCTTTTGGAATAAAGGCCTTTTAAGAATTTATCTCAAGTGTGGTGCTGTCTGTTCATCGAATTACCATACTTATGCTCCCCACAGAATTATAGGGCATGCACGGAAATTCCAGATTGGTGAGAAGACGGAAAGATTGCCCTTGCACTCGGCGAATGGAGGTTTTCTCTATGCAAAGTTTGAAAGTGTCTACCGGATTATTCACTGGTGTTAGCGTCATCTCAGCGTCATTGCAAAGCACTTCCCTGTGTGAGTAGCAAAACAGTATAAATTCAATTTCCTTTGACATGAAATTCACTAAATGCAAAGAATGTGTATTATGCAAATGCATATGAATCCAACTCAAAAATGCAAAAAAACAGCATAATATACATGTATAATATTATTGAAAAGCCGATTGTGGATAATATACATATTCTTTGGCTAAGATTTTCCAGACACAGACCGTTTTATCATGCCATATGGTATGGCATTTCGTAACTAAAAGTGAAGCACATGTTCTTCTTAGGAATTTAAATCAGGGGCCCACATGGCATTGAAATAGAGTAAGGGCGGAGGTGGTGGTACCCTAGAAATATTTTTCAAGTAAGTATAATATCCCTAGAAATTTTGGATGACATTTTTGAGATAACAGCAGCTAATACAGTATATAACAAACACAGTGTATAACAAACAATATTAATAACCAATAACATTCTCTGTGTGCCACTAGATTTATTACAATTACAAAAAGTCTATATATTACAATGTGTAACCTTGGTGATTAGGGATAGTGATGGGCAAATAAATTCGCCAGACACAAATTTGGTGCGAATTACCACACTTTGCCGCAAGTGAATTTATTCGCCGGAAAAAAATCCACTACAAAAAATTTGTGAGCGACAAAATTGTTGTGCACATAAAAATTGTTGTGTGTCAAAATTATTCAGACGCACATTAAGTTTAATGAATTTGGACCAAATAGTTCCATGTATAAAAATTGTAGCTCGAGTCAAAAATTGACATGCGTCAAAATCATTTTAACGCCCATTGCGTTTCATTGAAGTGTAACAGTTTGTGATTGAGTAGAGACTAACCATGTGTGAATGTTTCCCATATGGATAATCTGGTATATGTGGCTGAGTAAAGCAGCTGAGTTATGTGGGGGGGGGCAGTGCAGGTGACATCAGGGGCAGGACTGATTATGTGGCAATCAGTGATTGTCATTTGCTTCAGTGTCTAGGGTTGCCACCCAGCCGGTATTTAACCGGAAAAACAGGTCTGAAGACTGGTGCCGGTATTTAAAAATACCGTCAATTACGCGGCCGGTAAAATCCATAAGGCCCCCAAAATGTTTAAAGGTTGACTTGTTTTACCAATATTTATTGAAATTTTATATGAATTAGGGCCTCATGGGGCCCCTATACCTCCTGCCCACCCCTGCAGCCACAGGGTCTGCTTCCTCTGTAGTTACACCCCTGCTTCTGGTACATTTATTACAACATGGCAGGTAGGTGTGGCCTGTCCCATTATTGATTTCAGCTTAGACAGGAAGAGGGAAACAGGAATGAGTCATAAGACAATGGCAAAACAGCAGTAATGCCCTTAACCAAAATGGCCACACAAGCAGATTACTACAATAAGAATAGCCATATCACCTAAAATGATTATATTTATGTTTTGCATACTTATCTTTCTGTAGAATCATTATAAGTGCACCATTCTATTTCTCAGACATTTGTAAGAACTTCCAGGCCAGATACTCTAGTGTCTGGGGCATGGCACTAGTGCTAACTTTTCCTAAGTGCTAATATTTCAGAAGTGCTTGAAATGACAGTTATACAAGGCAGTTGGACAAGGTATTGACAAGGGAAAAGGAACCGCATTATCTTCTATCAACTTTGAACCAGCTGGGATAAGAAGAACACAGATTTGTTTGTACCTGCCAGTTTGTAACTTCTTACTCCAAACATGCATTATCCTGCATTTCTCCTCCTTTCACTTTCATGCTTCATAAAACATTTTTCACTACCTCCCCCATCAAATCCCAGTTCTATACAAATCTCAGCCTCTCTACTCTCCTCTCCTTCCCTCTCCACACATGAAGTTTATAAAGTACTCTGTCTATAGCTATTCCACAAAACTCCTCTTGTTCATACAAACTAAGAATTTACAAATCCCGCTCTCACTTAGTCTATCTTTCCTTTCTATTGTGCAAACTCCAACAGTACAGAACTCTTACTCCTATACCCAAAACCCCAGTTACTCTTTCCTGTGCTCTCTGGAATGCCAGATCTGTTTGCAACAAACTCACTGCTATACACAACCACTTAATTTCAAATTCCTTTAACCTACTTGCACTTACTGAAACCTGGCTCTCTCCTACCGACACTGCCTCACCTGCTGCCCTGTCCTATGAGGGCCCACACCTTACTCATACTCCCAGGCCTGATAACAGACCTGGAGGTGGGGTAGGTTTGCTTCTCTCTCCCCGCTGTACTTTTAAAGTCCTTCCACCTGTTCCCTCCCTGTCATTCTCCTTAATTGAGGCTCACTGCATTAGGCTCTTTTCTCCTGTTTCATTCCTGTGACCACAAGGACCAACTGCACAATTTCTGGACAACTTTGCTGCCTGGCTTCCTTACTTTCTAACGTAACATCTAACATCCCATCCATCATATTAGGTGACTTTAATATACCCGTTAACAACATTAACAACCATTCTGTCTCTAAACTTCTTTGCAAGCTGTAGACGTGTCACATCTCTCTTCTTCCTTTAAAAAAATTCCTTGTATCCAAAAGATAGCTGTCCCAAAGGCTTACTTTTCAGTAAAAAATCCTTTATTTAAATTATCATTAAAAATATTTGGTTACATTCAGTCCCCCCAGGCCCACCTTACGCGTTTCGCACCTTCCGGCGCTTAGTCATAGTCTCTTCTTCCTTTGACTCACTTCACTCTAATATCTCAGCCATCTCTTGTCCTAATGTGGCTTCCTCTGTCTACTATAGTACTCTCACCACTGCCCTTAATGAGCTTGCTCCTATAAAAACTAAATGTGCTAGACCCAAACCACTTCAACCTTGGCATACTGCTCATACAAAAGCACTCCAAAGACACTCACGTGCACTTGAGCGTCGCTGGTGCAAATCCTGCTCAGAGTCAGACTTTTGGAGCTACAAATCTGCCCTGCGCTCCTATAACACCAGCCTCTTCCAAGCCAAACAAACATACTTTACTTCACTCATTAACTCCCTTTCTAAAAAAACCAGCACAACTTTTCTCTACCTTTAACACGCTCCATTCCCCTACTCCACCCCCTCCATGCACATCTGTCTCTGCTCAAGATATTGCTGAGCACTTCAAAAACAAAATTGACACTATCAGAAGGGACATTACACCACTCAACTCCCCTGGACTTCCACCACCCTCCCTCCACACTCCCCAGTCTCTCCTGTGCTCCTTCACCCCTGTCAAAGATGAGGAAGTCTCAAAGCTTTTGGCCTCTTTCTGTCCTGGGACCATTACTATTCTCCCTCTATATTTCCTCCCTCTGCAAATTAATCTACTCGTACGGTTTCCACTACCACCTCTATGCTTATGATACTCAGATCCATCAACTGATCTCAACCCAGAACTCCTACCTCGCGTCTCCTCCTGCCTGTCTGCTATCTCTACCTGGATTTCGCAACGCTACCTTAAATTAAACCTCTCTAAAACTGAAATGGTTTTCTTTCCTCCAACTAACACCAGTAACATCCCGGAAGTATCCATCATAGCTAACAATTCCACTATCACCCCCTCTCCCCAGGCCCGGCGCCTTGGAGTTATCCTAGATTCTGCCCTGTCATTCACTCCTCATATCCAGTCACTTATTAAATCATGTCACTTCGACCTGAGGAACATATCCAAAATACTATCATTTATCACCCAAGATGCTGGAAAAATTCTTATTCACTCTCTCGTCATATCACGTCTAGACTACTGTAACTCTCTTTTAATTGGCCTTCCCCTCCAGAGACTGTCACCTCTCCAGTCCATAATGAACACTGCTGCGAGGCTCATACACCTCAGCAACCGCTCCTCCTCTGCCATGCCATTCTGTCAATCCCTGCACTGGCTTCCACTACCTTTCAGAATCAAATTCAAATTAATGACCCTGACATTCAAAGCACTTCATAACTCTGCCCCACCCTACATCTCTGAACTCATCTCTATATACTCCCAACTGCAGATTCATTCTCCTTAAAATAAAGGTATCAGGGCACATAATTATGTTGGTTAATTGCTACGCCCCAAATCAAAACCAACAAACTTTTTTAGAATCGGTAATGATCCAGCTCAAAAGTTTTTCACAAGGTATAACTATCCTGGGAGGAGATCTAAACCTGAAAATAGATCCAAAGTTGGACTCTTCCTCCAGGAAAATGAATTTATCCTATAAGGTAATAAAACGCATAAAAAAGATTACTACACAATAACCAATTAATGGATAGTTGGGGGAAATGCCACCCATCAGATACATTAGACTTATAGTAGAATTGTTGGTATCCCATCTCACACTACAATGGGTGGTGGAATGTAAAATTGGGCTCCAAATTTTATCAGATCATGCTCCCATATTCCTTGAAATATTTCTCTCAAATTCCGAGCATAAATCCTGGACCTGGAGACTTAATGAGTCCCTTAGAAAAGACACTGACTGCACAACAGAAATAAAGAAAGAAAGAAAATCCTTTATCGAGGATAACTCTCACCCAGTAATAAAATGGGAAGCTTTAAAAGCTGTATTAAGAGGTATTTTCATTAAGAACCAGACTAAAAAAGCCTTCTCTCAATGTATCACCGATCTGCTCCATAATGCTTCAATCCTGGAACAAAAACATAATTTCTCTCTAGATGGTGATACACTGACAGAACTCACAGCTACTAGAGAACTCATAAAGGGGGAATTAAACAAAATATCTATGTCAGCTTTAATGAAATGTAAAAACCTATATTACAAACACAGTAATAAACCCGCCAAATTTTTAGCAAAGGCAGTCAAACTAAAACAAGGGACATCTAGTATAGGTAAATCTAAAAAAAAATTCTTCAGATGTCACCTCTTTGAAGAGTTACAATGTACCATTGTGATTGGATAAGTGAAAGAGTTTATATGCCGAGAACTTCCCACACCAGTCAGTTGAACTGAAGAAGCTGCTCAGATGAGTAGTGAAACATCTTCATTGATTACTCAGCAAGTCCAGTTGTTTTTAGATTTACCTATACTAGATATACCATGACCTGGATGAATAAAAATCTTCATAGTCATAAAACAAGGGACATCTTTTATCCCAGCAATCAAAACACATAAGGACCAAATAGTGTACAAAAACCGGGAAATTGCCAAGACAATGCATAAATACTATACAGAATTATATAACATCACCTCCCTGATAAATAGTTCAAATGAAAAACTAATACAAAAACTCAGAAATTATATTACACACACAGCGCTCCCACGCCTTAAGCAGGAAGATATTGACCACCTAGAGACCCCACTTACAAATCTCCATACCTCCTCTGCAGGGAAAGCTCCTGGCCCAGACGGGTTCCCAATTATACTTTATAAGACTCTACAGTCAGAATTCTCTGAGCTATTACTACAAGCCTATAACAATTTGGATACAAACAAACATACACCCTCAGCTATGTTAGAAGCCCATATTTCCCTAATCCAAAAGGGAAGGGCCCACTATCATGCGCACGTTATAGGTCTATTTAGTTGTTAAACGTAGATATTAAATTGTATGCAAAAATTTTAGCTCAAAACACACATGCCATCCCTAATTGACCCTGACCAGGTCGGGTTTGTTTTACATAGAGAAGCAAAAAGGTAATACCCTCAAGGCAATACCATTGATAGACTAGAAGACAGAAGGTCTCCATGCTGGCCTTGTAGACAGATACAGAAAAAGCATTCAACAGGGTCAGCTGGGTATTCTTAAAAGAATCACTGCACCAAATAGGAATGGGTCAAAAGGCTATACAACATATTATTGGCATTATACAATAAACCACAGGCCAGGATAAAAATAAACGGACAACTATCAGACCCTATCAAAAATAGTAACGGGACCAGACAGGGCTGCCCCCTCTCCCCTCTTTTATATGATCTAGTGATGGAACACTTAGCGATAGCTATTAGAAAAATAATTCTAGTATATCAGGCCTACAGGTTAAAGGAGCCAATCACAAAATTGTGTTATATGCAGATGATCTCCTGGTTTTTGTCACTCAACCAACTATATCTCTCCCCTCACTGATGCTAGAATTCAAGGAATATGGACAATTCAGCAATTATAAAATAAATGTTGATAAATCTGAAGCATTAAACATTTCACTACAACCACAGATAATACAGTCTTTACAGCAGAACTTCCCCTTTAAATGGAAAGATGAATCAATAAAATACCTGGGTATCCAAATACCGGCAGACCTCTCCAAACTCCCAACCATTTATTTTATGACGCTAATGTCACAAATCCAGGCTGACTTGAACCACTTGCAGTCTCTCACATTGTCTTGGTTTGGACGAGTTAACCTAATCAAAATGAATATCTTACCCACATTCCTATACTGATTACAAACCATCTCTGCACCCCCTCCCTCAAAAATGTTTGTTTGATGTCTTACAGTTAGCTTTTGGTGCTTTTATTTGGAACGGTTCAAAACCTAGCATAAGTAAAAACATTCTATCAAAACCAAAATCACGAGCGGCTTAGGTCTTCCCCACCTGAGAAACTACCTAAAAGCCGCTAAATTTAGCAGAATAATAGCATGGTTTTACTATACGACAGAGAAGAAGTGGATACAATTTGAACAATCTCTGATAGATACCCCCCTACAAGCATTGTGGTGGATTCATCCCTCACTTAGACCGCCATCAGCTACTCTCCCCAAGATATGTAAAGAAACCACAACTCAAGCAGATGGTTATCTCTCAAAGGCAGAACAGTCCAAAAAAGCACTCGCACACCCTGGCCTTCACCAAAAAAAGAAGAAGGTTTAACCTGCTTGCATTAACTGTGTGCCGGTGATTGTCGTATCTCTCAAAGGCCCCATATCTGATCTCATGAGAAGGCCCGCTCACACCCATTGTGGGTAATTCAAACTTTGTCCCAGATATGATGAGAGCAGGTTTTCTGGGGAGACAATGTAGTGAAAGTTTTGTATGTATACAAGTACTGGAAAGTAATGCTGTATTATCATTGTCTTCTATCTGCCCAGACGATCCAGATTCATTCTTAAGGCGATTTAAATATGCCCAACTCCATCATTGAATAATGGCACCACAAAATAAAAAGCTGAGACTGTCTCCTCTTACCCCTTTTGAAGATCTATGTGTATCAAAAACACCATCCAGATGCCTGATCTCTATATTATACGTATAAGTTAACAGACCCAATAAAAAAACTGACACCACCTAGATTTACTAAAATATGGGAGAGTTGGTAACTGAATTTACAATAGATCAATGGAATACATGCTGCATTTTAATTCTTAAATTTTCCATAGCTGGTAAAACACAAGAAACTAACTACACAATTTTATATAGATGGTACAAATGTCCAGAAATTCTGCACCAAATTTTCCCACAGGTGTCTGATAAGTGCTGGAGGTGTGATAGGGATGTGGGTACACCATCACATATATGGTGGAATTGTCAAATCCTTAAACCATTCTGGGAAACTGTCTTCCAAACAATTAGGGGCAGATTTATAAAGGGTCGAAGTGAAAATTCAAAGTAAAAAATTTAAAATTTCGAGCTATTTTTGTTTACTTCGACAAGGGAATAGTCGAAATTCGATTTGAATTTGAAAAAAATTTGAACATAGAAATTTATGTACTTTCTCTTTAAAAATTCGATTTCGACCATTCGCCGTCCAAAACCTGCCGAATTGCTGTTTTAGTACATGGAGACCTCCTAGAACCTATTTGGAGTCAATTGGTGGACTTTGAAAAATCAACATTTTTTTAAAAAAAAAAAAACTTCTGATCGAATTCGAACGACTACAATGTTACTTCAATTCGTACGATTCGAATTAGAAAATGGTCTATTCATCCTCTCGGTTGGTCTTTTTTTATTTAGATGTCAAAGTTATGGGATTTCAAAAAAACTCCCATTACTTTGAAATTCGACCTTTGATAAATCTGCCCCTTAATAAATTCACAGGTTTGAGCATACAAAATGATCCTTTTGTGCCCCTTCTCTCGATATTACCGGGCTCGGCAGACAAACATATAAAGTCACTTACTGGATATTGTCTTAGTGCTGCCAGAGCAGTGATACCTCGACATTGGCAGACCACCTCTCCTCCCACGGTCATGGAATGGTGGAATGAAATGGGTTCTATAATGTGAATGGAAGGACTTCTAAGTTGTCTTTTTCTCTATACACTTTTTTCTTTTTCTATGTTTACTGAACTGTTTTTTGCATTACCTTTATCTAAAAATCCATAAAAGTCAGGGCATTGCTGTAATATAAATAATCATCCACATACGAGATAACCAAAATGTGATTCTGTACCTCTGCACAAAAATACCAAATAGATCTGTGGAATTTACCTCCTGGTATGGCAAAACATATATGTAATTGCAATATGACAGGACAATAACAAATTGTAACTCGCATTTTGAATGTTATTCCTTTTCGCAATGTCCATTAATCATATATGACAATGCCTTTGTTTTTGGAAAAATAAAGAATATTTAAAAAAAAAAAAAAAAAAGAATCTGGAGCCTAAAGCCTTTACATTAATTATGTAAGTTTGGCAACAATTTGGTTTTCGAACATGCTATAGAGGATTTATGCAATTTATAAACTAATCTTATTTGTATAAAACTTTTAGTTTATTATTGGACCCGTTTAACAGACACTCTTAAATTTTAGCAATTCTCTCTTATAACACACTGAGACAAATAGCTCAAGATGATGATAAGGTACTGAAACCCTTATTTGTAAGATAAAATATACAATTTGAAAGATAAAATATGTTAATAAATATACAGTATTATATGAATATTAGATATATTGTAAAATAACCTGTCAATTTTCAAGAACATCTTTGTAATAGAAAGTTACAGTATAAGATAAAATAAATAAGTAAAAGTGATTCCATAGCCAAGGCATAAAACCTGCAGTGAAGACAATAAAAACTACTTAAGAATGTAAAGTACTAAAAACAAAAATACCTTAGAGACTTTCCAAATGTCTTGAATTTCTGCTGAGGAAGGTTCAGTACTAACAATCCTATTTACCTCTTTCGTCACTTTAGTAATATTAGAGCAAAATTGTTTTTTCTTTGGCCAAACTTTATCCTAAAGTTTCTCAATATTTGCAGTAGCCAGAAGAATGATTAACACGCATAAGTTTTCCACCAACAGATCTAGGCTATGAGCCAGGGCTAAAGGGAGATTTTCAATGCACTTGAGTAAATAGAAATCACAATTAATAGCAATTTGTGCTGTGCTGTTCTGTTCTGACCTGACTCCTGCTGTTCCTACTCACCTAGAAATTAAACTCATGTCATCTATGTATTGGCCAAAAAGTGTTTATGATGACATTTGTGGTGCTGTATGATATTTCTTTACTAATTCTGACATTTGCAGTAAAGTGCATGTTCCTCCAATCACCAGAAGCTGCCAAAGAACTATATCTTGTTCAAAAGTCGCTTGGGAGTTGTAATTAAAGCACTGCATAATTGCAATTAGCTCCCAAATCATGGGAAAGAAATGTTGGCCGAATTCCAAGGCAAAAAATGCACAAATTATGTTTCCAATTATTTTGCTGCTAATTAATGTTGTTTTTAAACAAATGACATATTTCGCTGATTGTCAAAGCCCCTTTTGCCTATAATATTATTTGCCATATTAATTTCTTTAATATATTAATCTTATTTACAATTAATTTTATTGGGTGGTATGCCTATAAATGTTTGTTTTTTTTATTGAAAAAAGGCAGTGCTACATGGCCTATTGGTCTTGTTGTGTTTTGCTTATTCTAAGAATAAAACATGCAATTTATTATTAACATTCATTTCTTATTGACTCATTTTTTGCCTATTCTGGACAATATTTTAAAATAGCCCCCCAAGCCAACCTTTGAACACACACACACACCCTATAATGGGCATATGATTAAAGAATATCTGCCCTTGTTATAGGATATATGATGTGAACAGTTCCATTTTCAGCACTCCAAAATGAACTATTGAACTAAGTATATTACTTGAGTTGTTCACACTTTAATTTTTAGTATGATTTCGAACCTCCATCTTTGCTTTGAGTTCATTCACTCATTTTGCCCTCATCTATGCCTGAATAAATTAATTAAATTACTTTATCCCAGTGTCTCTCCCAGTTATCTATACGATTGCATCCATTTCTTATTTTACCTTCGCTTTCTCAACCCATCTATCCAAATACATGCCACAGGCATTTCTGTCTCAGTTTATGCTTAATGCATCCATCTCTCCCACTGCTGTGGGAGAGATGGACTATTAAAAGTTTTCATCTGCCCCACTCTTTCTCCTTCTTTAACCCAGTGCATAATTCTCCCCATCCCAGTTCTACCCTTGACTCACAACATCAGTTCAACCAGAGTTTGCCATTTTCTCTCCTCCCACCAAAATGAAACCAAATCGCTCTCTGTAATGTGCACTTCTTTCTCACAAGCAATTGCTTCCTCTGTATAAGATACTTCTAATTCTTTTCTCTGCTCTAAATTCTAATGCATATGATTTTACCAGTGTCATTGCTCACTTGGCTACCTTCCATAATCTTTAAAAACATGGGCATGAGTCATTCTACACATTCTTTTATTACTTCATTACTTTCATCATAGGTCAGATTATTATGCAAACTGGGACCCTGCAAGTTTGGCAATAGTATGCATCATCCAAAATTGATCAGACATAATGCCCCTTAAAAAATAATTGTATTACTCCCTGTTCTACCATATTTAAAAAAGCAACAGTCACACAGTTAAGATAGTGGATAATGTGAAAAGTGCTGTCATGCATTCACAGAACTAATAATTAACTACAAATGTACAGAAAAAAATTTGTTTTGATACAAATAGCTTAACTGCTATTTTTCCTTACAGTTTTATTTTTAATTATTACAGTTTTCTACTAAACTTTATATGCATTGCAACCGAATAAAGTTTGGTAAACAGATAAAGTACATTATGAACTGACAGTGAATATGTTGTTTTGTAAACAATGAAATTGACCCAAAGGCACGTTAAGCAAAAAATCTAAATGAAATTCAGCACAAACCTGCTAAGAGTCTAGGAAAAGAGGAAATGATGTAATAGTTAATATCAGTCCCCTTTTGCTCATAAAATTGATTTTAATTTTCAGTCAGTAGATACTTTAAGAAAGAGAGAAATACTACATTGATTTTATGTGAGAATGGCATTTCTCTCTCTTCTGCTAATGTTACTTGTGCTGCATAAATACAGTACAGATGGTTTCCAATGCTTTCTCTGAAATCAGATTGTAAACTACTCAGAAGTTAATCCCATAGCACATCATGCAGCAGCACAAAGAAAAAGAAAAATCAAATATTTAAAAAATATAGACAAGACAACTGGGAACATACAGTTCTGCACTGTACTTTGATACAAGGAAGAAAATTACTATACCTGAGGTTAATGAGAGAGTCACTGCGAGAGTGAAAGGTACAGCTGCACTGAGAAGGACAGGACAGGCAAAAAGAAAATGGATTCCCAAAAACTAGGTAGTAGAAGATGCCCAAGGAGATCCACATGGTGACCTAACCATGCGTTGGACCTTTGTGGCAGGATGCTATTTTCTGGCAGTGCCTGGTCACATTTTCTTAAGATCTCTTTCGCTTCCAGTAGCAGAGTGATGCTTTAGCTGCAGATCAGTCCTTCAGATAAAATAGGATGGACAAGGAGATTAGTGAGGGGAATGTTTATCGTCCTGTAAATAGTAAATAGTAATTTAGCGCACACCCAGGAACACACAAGGTAGAACTTTTAATTGGTCAATGGTTGGCTCTGGCGTCTTTTAAAGGCCAATTTTCCAGTCAAAACAAGCGTGATGATGTCATGCATCATGTGCTGACGTCGATGCCGCACATGTTTTGACGCATTGGCATCAAAATGCCATGACGTGTCACGTGCATTCTCTGGGCACCACCATCTTGCCGGTGGCGCTGAAGATGGAACGAGCGCCAGCGGGTGCTCGTTACAGTACCCCCTTCCCCATGGTGGGCTTCACAACCACCAAGACTAGGCTTTGATGAGGGATACATGAAATATGTTCAGAATCCACATCTATGATGGTAATTGAAGCCAAACAGCTACTGGATTGATGAGTTCAATTATAGGGAAAAGACCAATGAATTTGGGGTCCAATTTAGGAGATGGAATTTTGAGTTCAATGTTCTTAGTAGACAGCCAAACTTTTTCCCCAAGAGAGTACTGAGGAGGAGATGAATGTTTCCTATCAGCATAAGGCTTTGAGACAAAGAACTCTTCTCCAAGTTGGATCTTATAGCATGCCAGATTTTAGACATGTGGGCCACTTGATCATTGGCCACAGGTACATTCGTGAGAAGTAAATCTTGAGGAAATGCTAAAGGATGTTGACCATATATGCAAAAAAAATGAGATCTCTTGGAAGAGGCATGTAGAGAATAATTGTAGGCCAATTCGTCCCAAGGAAGGAGATCAGCCCAATTGTTTTCACATAATGAGAAATGCCATCTTAAAAGTTTTTCTAGTGCTTCATTGACTCGTTCCATGGCTCTGTTAGATTAAGAATGATAGGCTGAAGAAAATTGAAGTGAGATATTGATAGATTTGCATAAAGATCTCAAAATTTTGAAATGAATTGAGAACCTTTATCTGAAACAATTTCAACGGGAAAGCCATGGATGCGAAAAATATGTTGAATGAATAATTTTGAGAGCTCCATCACGATCAAGGTAACTTACGTAGGGGAATAACATGAGCCATTTTACTAATTCTATCAATTACTACACAAATGACCATGTAGCCAAGAGAAGGAGGAAGATCCACAATAAATGCCATGGCCATATGTGTCCAGGGTCAAGAAGGAATGGGTAGCAGCAGAAGCAGTCCTTTGGGAGAGGAATGAATGGACTTGGCACAAATAGAGCAGGAAGTTACAAAATCTTTGACATCTTTCCTTATTGAAGGCCACCATACAAGGCGAGACAGCAGATCAGTATTTTTCCTAATCCCAGGATGGCCTGCTAGTTTGGAATTGTGGGATTTGCAAAGGACCATGTGACAGAGATCAGGCGAAACGTAGGCCACTCCATTTGGGGTTTTCGACAGTGCAGAAGAGTGTGCCAATAGGATTTGAGAGGCCATAGAAGAAAACAATGCAGCCACAATTTTCTCTGGGGGAACAATAGGGTCATTGTCTTTAGGGCAAGGAGCTATAGGAAAAAAAACTACTATTTAATGCATCCTGGAGCGAGGTCGGAAAGGGATGATGAAGTTGAAACGTGAAAAGAAGAGTGCCCATCACTGGGCTTTAGATGCATAAGGGCTTGAATGTACTCTAAATTTGTGTGATCTGTGAAGATTGTTACTGGTATAGTAGAGCCCTCCAGAAGATGTATCCACCCCGCAGATCTAGTTTTGTGATTAGGGATGGGCGAATAAATTCGCCATGGTTAAATTCGCGGCGAATTTCTGCGTTTCGCCGCGGGCGAATTTTTCGCGAAATTGCGCCAAAAATTCGCCAGGCGACTCGTTTCGCCGCACGTCGAAATTTTCGACGCGCGACGAGCCGCGACGCCGCTAATGCGCGTCAAAACAAAAAGACGCGCGACAAACTGAACGTCACCCACAGCAGCCAATAAGATGTGAGCCATCCCTGAGCCATCCCACTGGCTATATAAGGAGCTGCAGAGGCGGCCATTACTCGTGGCGTTTCTGGTAGAGGTAGAGAGAGCAGGATAGTGAGAGATTTGTGTGTGATTTAGCTAGTGGAGTTTGTGTAGAGAGCTTTTTTTTTTTCTGAGTCAGTGCAAGTGGAGGTTGTGGATTTCAGTTTACTGTTTTCCCTCTTCTGCTTGCCTGCTCACCACCCAATAGCCCTTTTTAGGGCTAACTGTCTTTGTCTTTGTCTGTGCTGGTGTGTGTACTCCTTGTGGGTGCACACTTCTGCTGAGAGGATTTAGTTGAGGGTTTTATTTTTTTATCCTTTCCTTCCCCGAAATATCCAAACCCCCCCTTATATATATATTTTTTTTTTTTAAGTTTAGTTGCCCAATATGACGGGCCGTGGGAGAGGGGGTAGGGGTGGTGGTGGGAAGAAGGGTGGGATAGGGAGGGGTGGCCGAGGAAGAGGCCGTGGTGCTGGCCGTGGGCATCCAACCCCACAACAGCCCAGCCCATGTGCCATGCCCAGTCTGGGCACTGTAAATCAGTCGCAGCACAAGCTGCCATCAAAGCAGCTGCCATCACAGCAGCAGCTGCAACAACAACAGCAGCAGCTGCAACAACAACAGCAGCAGCAGCTGCAACAACAACAGCAGCAGCAGCTGCAACAACAACAGCAGCAGCAGCCGCAACAACAGCAGCAGCAGCAGCAAATGCCACAGCAGCAGGTGGCTTTGGGTCGCAGTGGGGCAACTGGCACACGTAGGACTGTGCCAGATTTTTTTGCCACTGCTTCGCGACCCATACGCTCGCAGCAGGCAGAGGCAGTGGTAGACTGGCTGACCCAGGCTACCTCGTCTGCAGCGGGCACCAGTGAGCGGCAGGAGGTGGCATCACCTGCTAGCTCAGTGTGGGATGACACCCCATCCCTCTTATTTGATCCTGAGGTGGACTTGGGCCCAGACACCCAGGATCTTTTTGATGATCAGGCAGGAATGGGGGGGCATTCATGTCTGATGAAGAGGAGGAGGTCATGTCACAGCCCACATCAGTAGGGGATATTGGGCAGGGTCCCCTTATGGCAGGGCAGCAAGTTGCTGGTGTGGGGTCAGACACCAGCATGCTGGATGTGGGTATTGATGCCATGTATTGAGGCAGGGTCTGGTCTGGGGGAGGATGATGACAGGGACAGACCCTGGGAGCCGGCTCCAGAGGATAACAGCAGCAGTTCAGGGGGGGAACTGTTTGTTGTTGATGAGGATGAAGAGCCGGCTCCACCGACCACTGCTAGGGGGGGCAGGCAACAGGGCAGCACTGCGCCTAGGTCCAAAGCCTATGGGCGTACGGGTGGGGACCATCCCCAACCCTCCACAGCAGGCAAGGCAGTGGCCCGCACTTCAGCAGTGTGGGCTTTTTTCACGTGCCATGCAGAGGACCAGGCAGTAGCAGTGTGCCAGCTCTGGCTGGCAGAAGGTTCGAAGGGGGCAGGCAGGGTCACATATGGGAACATCAGCTTTAAGTTCCCATATGAAACGTCATCACAGGATGACGTGGGAGCAGCACCAAAGTGGCAGGGCACCGGGTGGCAGTGGTGCTTCCTGTCCACCTCCTCCCATTCCTCAGGGAAGAGGTGCTAGCTCCCCAGACCCTGCAGCAAGGGAAGAGGATTCTGGGGCTAACAGTCGGAGGCAGCCACTGTGTAGCTCAGCCTCTTCTGCAGCCTCCTCCTCCTCAATGCGGCCCCTGTCCCGCCAGGTTTCCCTCCCCCAGTTCCTCACCCGCAAGACGCCTCTCTCCCCCAGCCACCCCCAAGTGCAGAGGCTTAATGGCTGCCTGGCAAAGCTTCTGGCAGTGCAGCTGCTGCCCTATCAGCTAGTCGAAGCAGCCCCCTTCCGACAGCTGATGGCTTGCGCTGCCCCTAACTGGCGGATCCCCAGCCGCCATTATTTTGCCAGGAAGGCCGTCCCTGCCCTCCACCAGCAGGTGGTGGATAATGTGTCCCTGTCGCTGGATCATGCTGTTGGCGGCAGGGTGCACTGCACCACTGACACGTGGACCAGCAGGCATGGGCAGGGGAGGTACATAACCTACACTGCGCACTGGGTCACCCTCATGAGTGCTGGGGAGGGTGCAAGCCGGGGCGCTCCCCTCAGGCTACAGGTGCCTCCCCGTGGGGTACAGGGCAAGCCCCACATGTCCACTTCCTCCTCCTCCACTATGGATGAGCCACCCCTGAAGCGTCCCCGCAGCTACGCTTCAGTGCAGCACAGGCGATGTCAGGCTGTGCTGCAACTCCTCTCCCTGGGCAAGAGGAGTCATACTGCACCTGAGCTCATGGCTGCCTTCCAGACTCAGGTGCAGTGGTGGTTCACTCCCCGCCAGCTCCAAGCAGGTTACATTGTTTGCGACAACGGTCGCAACCTGCTGGCCGCCATCCACCTAGGGCACCTGACCCACGTGCCTTGCTTTGCACATGTCCTCAACCTTGTGGTGCAGCGCTTCCTCAAGAGCTACCAAGGGTTGGGTGACATGCTGGAGAAGGTACGTAGGGTATGTGCCCATTTTCGCAGGTCCCCCACCGCCAGCGCGTCTTTGGCACGGATGCAGCGGCAGCATAGTCTGCCACCCCACCGGCTCATCTGTGACCTGCCGACGCGCTGGAATTCCACCCTGCACATGGTGGAGCGCCTCGTAGAGCAGCGCTGGGCGTTCAGCAATTACCTGCTGGAGCACAGTGCCAGGGGTACTCAGGGGGCGGATTTGGGGTACTTTAGTGCAGAGCAGTGGCAGCAAATGAGGCAGCTCTGCCAAGTACTTGCCCCCTTTGAGCAGGCGACACGCTTTGTTAGCAGGGACAATGCGTGTCTTAGTGATGTCATACCCCTGGTGTTCCTCCTCAAGCGCACGTTGGATGGGCTGCTAGAGGAGGGTGACGTGCCTGAGGAGGAGGAGGAGGAGAGTAGGCCCCGTAGGCAGGCAGAGGGGGCTGAGGAGGAAATGGTGCCCGATGAGGAGGATGAGGGAGAGGAGGACTGGGTGCCTGCGCAGCATGGGGAGCAGGGCACATGCCACCCAACCACCCCAGCTATTGTCCGCGGCTGGGAGGGTACAGAGCAGGGGCAGGTCGAGCCAGATGACCTGCTGCATCTGGAGGGCAGTCAAGAAGAGGTTGGTCGGGGGCACCTCTTTTACATGGCTGCCCATATGCAGACTTGCCTCCCGAAGCGATCCCCGGGTCTGTTCTATCAAAGACCGGGAGGATTATTGGGTGGCTACTTTGCTTGACCCACGGTACAAGGGAAAGGTGGGGGAGTTCCTTGTACCCAGCCAGAGAGAGAGGAGGATGGGTCAATTGAGGAAGGCTCTGTGCTCAAAATTAGTGGAGGCCTTCCCCCAGTCTGACACTTCTCAGGCCTCCACTACTCCACACACCCAGCAGAGACGGGGGCCTAGCAGCAGCAGCAGCAGCAGCAAGGGCGGAGATCTCATGGGTGTGTGGAAGAGCTTTTTCGAGCCTCAACGGCCAGCAGCAGGCCCAGTCAGCACCCAAAGCCACCACCAGCAGCGGGTGGAGCATATGGTGGCTGACTACATGGGGTCAGTCAGCGTGCAGGATGCCATTCGCCCTGACGATGACCCCATGCATTATTGGGTCTCGAGGCTCGACCAGTGGCCAGAACTGGCACAGTACGCTCTGGAGGTGCTGGCTTGCCCCCCTGCCAGTGTCCTGTCAGAGCGTGTCTTCAGTGCCGCAGGTGGGGTGGTCACTGAGAAGCGGACACGGCTTTCCACTGGCAGCGTGGATAAGCTGACATTCATTAAAATGAATGAGGCATGGATAAGCGGGGATATCCAAGTGCCCATTGCAGACAGCAGAGACTAGCCTCCTCTCCTCCTTCTCCTCCTCAGATTTAGCCTCCTCTCTCCATTGCTGCCCATACTCTCCTCCTCAGTAGTATTGCCCATTCCCCATCTGTCTGCACCTGCTGCCCTTGCTGCTGCTGCTGCTGCTGCTGCTGTAGCCTGCTACTAGCCCTAGTAGTACTGCTGCTGTGCTGCATTGTCTGCAAATTTTTTTATGGTGGGGGCCTATCAAAGCTCCTACTGCTATCGTAGATACTACTGTGCTGCATTGTCGGCAAATTTTTTTAGTAGTTGAGGCCTAACATGGCCTCTAAATATGTTTCTTCGAATACTGCCACATTGTTGGCTAATTTCTTCTGGTTGAGGCCTAACATGGCTTCTAAATATGTTGCTTATAATTTTGCCGCGAAGTTGGCTAATTTCTTCTGGTGGTTGAGGCCTAACATGGCTTCTAAATATGTTGCTTATAATTTTGCCGCTAAATTGGCTAATTTCTTCTGGTTGAGGCCTAACATGGCTTCTAAATATGTTGCTTATAATTTTGCCGCTAAGTTGGCTAATTTCTTCTGGTTGAGGCCTAACATGGCTTCTAAAAATGTTTCTTCAAATACTGCCACATTGTTGGCTAATTTCTTCTGGTGGTTGAGGCCTAACATGGCTTCTAAATATGTTGCTTATAATTTTGCCGCTAAGTTGGCTAATTTCTTCTGGTTGAGGCCTAACATGGCTTCTAAATATTTTTCTTACAATTTTGCGGCTAATGTCTTTGAGGCCTGCCTCATTTAATTCTTCTGGCTCTAATATAGAGTTGATTAAAAGTTACAAGATGACTGTTGCTGCCGCTGCTGTTGCTACTAATGCCTCGTTATTTGGCAAAAGTCTTCTGTTTGAGGCCTGCCTCATTTAATTTTTCTGGCTCTGATATAGAGTTGATTAAAAGTTACAACATGACTGTTGCTGCCGCTGCTGTTGCTACTAATGCCTCGTTATTTGACAAAAGTCTTCTGTTTGAGGCCTGCCTCATTTAATTTTTCTGGCTCTGATATAGAGTTGATTAAAAGTTACAACATGACTGTTGCTGCCGCTGCTGTTGCTACTAATGCCTCGTTATTTGACAAAAGTCTTCTGTTTGGGGCCTGCCTCATTTAATTCTTCTGGCTCTAATATAGAGTTGATTAAAAGTTACAACATGACTGTTGCTGCCGCTGCTGTTGCTACTAATGCCTCTTTATTTGGCAAAAGTCTTCTGTTTGGGGCCTGCCTCATTTAATTCTTCTGGCTCTAATATAGAGTTGATTAAAAGTTACAACATGACTGTTGCTGCCGCTGCTGTTGCTACTAATGCCTCGTTATTTGGCAAAAGTCTGGTGGGTGTCTATCAAGGCTCCTACTGCTGTTGCTGACACTACTGCTGCATTGTCGGCAATTTTTTTTTGTAGTTGAGGCCTAACATGGCTTCTAAATAGGTTGCTTATAATTTTGCCGCTAAATTGGCTAATTTCTTCTGGTGGTTGAGGCCTAACATGGCTTCTAAAAATGTTCCTTCGAATACTGCCACATTGTTGGCTAATTTCTTTGGGTTGAGGCCTAACATGGCTTCTAAATAGGTTGCTTATAATTTTGCCGCTAAGTTGGCTAATTTCTTCTGGTGGTTGAGGCCTAACATGGCTTCTAAAAATGTTTCTTCGAACACTGCCACGTTGTTGGCTAATTTCTTTGGGTTGAGGCCTAACATGGCTTCTAAAAATGTTCCTTCGAATACTGCCACATTGTTGGCTAATTTCTTCTGGAGGTTGAGGCCTAACATGGCTTCTAATTATGTTGCTTCTATTTTTGCTGCTTAGTGGGCTAATTTCTTCGGGTTGAGGCCTGCCTCATTTAATTCTTCTGGCTCTAGTACAATTGATTACAACAATGCTTGCTGCTTGGTTGTCAAATGTATTCACACTATTATTACCCCTGAAACGACTGCGGCCAAAAGTCCTGTGCCTCAGTCGTTATTCTTTCATTTGAAATGATAGGAGTGCTCTAAAAATGTATACAGGGAGGGCATGTGTGTGTAGCAGTAACTGAGTGAAACATAGGTGCGAAATTCCGAATTGCTCTTCCCATTGATTTCAAAGCAAAACATGGCATATATACATTTATCACTGTGTACAAAGCTTAAAAGTAAGGGAAATGTTTTAATGGTAGCCCCAAAGCCATGTCTGGTCTGGGAGTCAAAATAGACCCTGGCATTCAAATTACACAGAGGCCCAAACAGGCCCCAACCATCAGCCCAGTAAATTTGACTGGAAACCAACCAACCTGGCAACCCTGGGTGACGCAAACATAGCCATAAACTCTACTTAAATTCATGCTGTAAGCAATAATTTAGATGGAATTTGTCCTCTATGAATGCTTTTGTCCTTGAGTTAAATAAACGAGACAACACAGTTTGCTTAATGGAAAGAGAAATTTCATTCCTAGATGATGTCCATCTTAAATCCCACTTTCAGCTGCATCTGCTATTTTGCAACTTTCAACTTCACAAGCAGTCTTGTCCCAGTTTGCTGTCCATAACCTTCAAAGAGAACAAACGCCATCCTTTGTTTCGAAACACTTTACACAACGTATTCATAGATCCAGTGCAAAGCCCTTAAAGGGGTGGTTCACCTTTAAGGTAACTTTTAGTATGCAATAGTATGGCAAATTCTAAGCAACTTTTAATTTGGTTTTAATTATTTGCCTTTTTCTTCTGGCAAATAAAGTTCTGACTCTTTGCAGCTTTTAAATGTGGGTCAATAAGTTGACCCCAACTAAAAAGCAAATACTATGTCAGGCTACAAATGTATTGTTAGTCATTGCTACTTTTTTCCATTTAGGCCTCTCCTATTCATATTCCAGTCTCTTATTTAAATCAATGCATGATTGCTAGGGGAATAATGTTACTTCTAATAGTGCCTAATTACCAAATATAGTGTGACTTAATATAATTTATTTAAAAAAATCAATGTATTTGAGTGTTACAGTAGTCAATTTAACAATTTCGGTAGTCAATTTAACAATTTCGGCGCCGTCGCGACGAGATTCGGCGCCGTCGCGTCGAGATTCGGCGCCGCGCGACGAGATTCGACGCCGCGCGACGAGATGTGACGCGCGTCATAGCAAAACTGTGTTTGCGCATGCGTGCATCGTGCGCGCGTGCGTCATGTGATGCGCGTCGTGCGCGCGTCGTGCGCGCGTCAAAAACGGGCGTCGCCACTATAAATAGCCCCGCCCGTGCTTACAGTTGTAGGAGTGCATTTTGAAAATGGCAGGACCTGGCACAATGGATCGGGACCAGCTTAGGTACTTTGTGAGGTACCTGCACCAGGAGGGATACGACAATATCCCTCCTGGTGTGCGAGGCATCCAGGCGCTCCGACGGAGCATAATGGAAAGGCTGAGGCGCAGGCTGCAGAGGGAGTTCCGCCTGCGACTAAGTTTGCGGGAGCTCCAGAGGATCTGGAGCGATCTAAAAAGGCTCCACAGCGCATTTGTCGAAGAGCTGCGCGTGGAGGTTGAAGGTAGAGTTATTTAAAAAGAAAACATCTTATAATGATTTGCTATTTTACAGCAAAAATGTATTTAAGTGAATGCTGTAATTAGGATTGGAACAGTTGACTTTGACTGACTGACATAATTGCAGACAAGTTAGATAACAAGTAAATGAGCTGTCAAATGGAGATTATTTAAACAGATTATAATAGATTTATTTAAATGGAATACATGGGTTTCCCTTCTTAACTACAATGAAGCCACTTGATTCCTATTTATTTTGCTATTTTGGAGCAAATGTGTATTTGTTTAGGCCTGTGACAAGGCTAATAAGAATTTTACTTCACATAAAGGTAGATTTATTTAAACGGAATAAATAGGTTTCCCTTCTTAACTACAATAAAGCCACTTGATTCCTATTTATTTTGGTATTTTGGAGCAAATGTGTATTTGTTTAGGCCTGTGATAAGGCTAATAAGAATTTTACTTCACATAAAGGAAGATTTATTTAAACGTAATAAATAGGTTTCCCTTCTTAACTACAATAAAGCCACTTGATCAGGCTCGGATCTGTGGAAAGGCCACCAAGGCCCGGGCCTAGGGCTGGAAGATTTTAGGGTGGCGGCATGCTGCCCAACCACACCCATATTGGTTCAGAAACACTGGGGATGCACAGGAGATACAATAGTTTCCCATGCAGCAATCCCCATTGCTCCTGTCCAGATGATAAAAATTTGCCCGAATAAAGGGGAGGGGACAGGGGCGACAAATGGCAGTGGGCCTAGGGGTGCCTACTATGTAAATCTTGCCCTGCACTTGATGCCTATTTATTTTGGTATTTTGGAGCAAATGTGTATTTGTTTAGGCCTGTGACAAGGCTAATAAGAATTTTACTTCACATAAAGGTAGATTTATTTAAACGGAATAAATAGGTTTCCCTTCTTAACTACAACAAAGTTAATTTTCCTGTAGTTACAACATGACACCTTATCCTGTATAATTTATACTGTACAAATGCAATTGCTGTGTTACTCAAACTGAAATTTATTCATTGCCAGCTGAATGGATCCAAGATGATCCCGATGATGATGATGGGGAAGTACCACCACCACCACCACCACCTGACCAGGCAGCACCGCCTCCACCACCGGACCAGGCAGCACTGCCACCTGTCCAGGCGGCACCACCACCTCACCAGGCGGCACCACCACCTCACCAGGCGGCACCACCACCTCACCAGGCGGCACCACCACCTCACCAGGCGGCACCACCACCTCACCAGGTGGCACCACCACCTCACCAGACGGCACCACCACCGGACCAGGGGCTCAGTGTAGGCACACAAACAGAACATGCCTACTACGACCAGACTGAGCTCCTGGTCACCCTGGTCCACCAGGTTAATGCCATGCGGCAGGAGCTGGGAGAGGTCAGGGACATGGTTGAGTCCGGGCAGAGGGTAGTTCCTCCTCCTCCTCCTCCACTTTAATTTATTTATTTTATATTGCAGCACCGTTGTGCTATGTTGTAAATTAAAAGTTTTTTTATATCTCTATATTTTGAGTTCATTTTTCATTTGACTAAACTAATACTCACATGGTACTTGAAATTGTTTGGATTCTAATAACACAACGATGACTATTCTTAATCGGAGTCATTAAAATTACATTACATAGTATTTCAGAATCATTACAATTACATGATGTAAATATAAGGTTCATTCACATAAACATATGGTTTATTCATTTTTATCTGCGATACAAAGCATCCAGATACTATCTGTTCAGATTTATTAGTTGTACTTGTGTTAGTAATCTACTATTAGATATATGAAGTACAGATGGTACTTTTTGGTTAAACAGTGATATAGAGTAGTAGTAGATACCATTACCAGTTGACCAGAGGTAATGTGAAAAAATCCACAAACGTTAAAAGTTTAAGAAACTTGCAAAATGGGAGCCATTTTTTCAAGATAGGAGTCCTCTAACAATGCAGGGCATGTGTGTAGCAGTATACTAAGTGAAACACGCATGTGTATTGGTCTTCCCATTGAGTCCAATCCAATTCAGCACATTCAGACACAAAGCAAAAGATACCATGTTCATTTATCATCACAGACTACAAAGCTTGAAACTAAGGGGAAAATTTTTATTTGTAGGGCCAAAGGTGAAAAAAGGTTATACAAACAAAACACCCATAGAAGATGGGCTTCATCAAATTGCACTGCGCGTCAAAAATAACGTCGCGCGTTGAAACACTTACTTGCGTCCGCGACAAAATATTTCGACGCGCGACAAAATCGGGCCGCGCGTCTCGTTTCGCGAATTTTTCGCCGTTTCGCGAATTTCACTGGAAATTCTCGAATTATTCGGCGAAGCGAAACGCGACAGATTCACCCATCACTATTTGTGATGAGACAAACCCCTTTGAGTTGGTCAAATAGTTCTGAAATGAGGGGTAGAGGATATCTGTTTTTTGAGGTGATTTTTTTTAGGCCTCGATAATCGATGCAGGGCCGTAAACCATCTTCTCCACGAAAAAGAAGCCGGCTCCAGCTGGAGAGGAGGGACGGATAAATCTGCATTTGATGATGCAGACTTTATGATGAGCACCAACTGTAACTGGTAATTCAAGCGCGGACTGAGAGATGAATGCAGTGGATAATGGTCTATCATCAATCACCAGGACCTGTAGAGGGAAGGACAAGGGTTGCAGGGGAATGCCATTGTGTTCGGCAAATGACTGATCTAGGAAGTTCCCATCCACACCGGAATCAAGGAAAGCCTGAGCATGGATCATCCTTGAAGTGATTTGAAGCTGCACAGGATGCAGAAATCTGTGAGAGAATTTGTGGGGAAAGGGATTAGTTCCACCCAGGTGAGTCTCCCCAAACTTACCTAGGCATGGAAGTTTCCCACCTTCAATGGACAATTGTAGGCAAAATGAGCTTTGCTCCCACAATATAAACATATCCCGGCAGCATGTCACCAAAGGTTCTAATGTTCAGAAAGGCGAGCTCCTCCGATTTGCATAGGTTCCTCAGAAGAGGTCAAAGGAGATGGAGCAGGAGTGCTGGGGAGAAAAGATCTCTGAAAGTGTAGAGCTAACAGGGGTTGAAACTTCTTGCTCTTTTTTTTATCAGACTGATGCTCATGCAATCTTGAGTCTACCTTAAAGGAATAGTTCAGTGTGAAAATAAAAACTGGGTAAATAGGCTGTGTAAAATAAAAAATGTTTCTAATATAGTTAGTTAGCCAAAAATGTAATGTATAAAGGCTGGAGTGAACAGATGTCTAATAAAACAGCCAGAATCCAACTTCCTGCTTTTCAGCTCTATAACTCTGAGTTAGTCAGCGACTTGAAGGGGGGCCACATGGTACATTTCTGTTCAGTGAGTTTGCAATTGATCCTCAGCATTCAGCTCAGATTCAAAAAAAACAGAAATGACCCATGTGACCCCCACTCAAGTCTGTGATTGGTTACTGCCTGGTAACCAGGGTAACCAGTCAGTGTAAACCAAGAGAGCTGAAAAGTAGTGCTCTGACTGACATGTTATACATCAAATTACTCCAGCCTTTATACATTACATTTTTGCCTAACTAACTATATTAGAAACATTTTTTATTTTGCACTGCCTATCTGTTTACCCAGTTTTTATTTTTACACTGAACAATTCCTTTAATGACCAGGGCAATGAGATCTTCTAATTGTTCAGGTAGATCACGGGAGACCAAATTGTCTTTTAACCAGGTAGAAAGTCTTTGATAAAAGGCAGCATGGTAAGCCTCATTATTCCAATTAGTTTCTGCCGCAAGGGTACAGAAGTCAATGGCATAATGGCTCCGACTCCCTTGACAAATCTGCAGCAGTCCAGAGGAGGTGGTAGCAACCCAACCTGGGGCATCAAAGACTGTCCGGAAGGACTGGAGAAAAACTTTGGCATCATGAATTAGTGGAGAGTTCTTTTCCCACAAGGGTGATGCCCATTCTAAAGCTTTACCCTCTAGATAGGTAATAACATAACCCACCTTGGCTCGCTCAGAAACATATTGTGCCGGTTGTTGCTAAAATTGAATGAGGCATTGATTCAAGAATCTTCAACAGGACTGGGGGTCTCCATTGTAGCGAGGAGGAGCTGGAATTTGTGGTTCCTGGCCAGGAGGTGAAATAGATGGTGGTGGAACCGCCAGAGCTGGCGCAGGATTTTTTAGCAAGAATGGCTTCCAGTGCTTGGCCAAAATGAGTTTGCTGTGCCTCATAGGCCTCCATGCGGGATGCCAATCCGCAAAATGCTCTTTCGAAGTCTGGTTGGGCTTCCTCAGAAGGGTCCATGACCGATTATACTGTCAGGGCCCAAAGGCTCTGGTTGGGAATTACGCACCAAGGAGGAAGTAGCAGGCACCAAACACAGTTCGAGGTATCCAAGGGGTTGAGAAGTTGAACATAGTCAAGTCCAGGCAAAGTGTCAGTCCAGGCAGCAAGAGTTCAATAAATGGTGAAACAGGCTGAGTCAAGATCAGGAATCAGTAGTAAATAGTAATTTACCGCACCCAGGAACAACAAGGTACAACCTATAATTGGCCAATGGCTGCAGGGCGCTGGCATCTTTTAACCCTTTCTCTGCCATCTGTTTTGTCCTAGATGCGAACATTTCCTGCCAAGCAGTTTTTAGACATTTTGTACTCTTTCACTTTAAGGGACTATCCTGGGGTGGTCTTTTAGTTTACCCAGGAAAACAATATATTGGGTTTTTTTTCAGGACAACCTGAACTTTCAAAATATGCAAGAATTTTGGTGTAATTCTATTTCTGTAAGAAAATATAGACTTCTAAGTGTCTAATAAAATGAAAAAAAACATGTTTCACAAAGAACAATTACATATATCAGAAACATCATTTATTTTATGTACGAGAACACAGCCGATTTGGAAAGGTCTATGTCTCCTGAATGTGGCAATACCAAATATATATAGTTTTATGGAGATTTCTCACTTGTATAGATCAAAATCTACAAGCAGTACACTACCAAATTTTCAAACCACGCTTCACAAAACGGTATACTTCTCATTTTGCGGCCAAACATTCCACTAACAGTAGGTTTACCCTAGAAAACTACCTGTAGGGACCTATAGGGACCAATAGGAGTTAAATCGCCCCTATGCCTTTAAATCCCTACTCTTCCTCCTTTCTCCCTAGTTACTAGGCAAAAGCCTATATATTTAGTTATGTGGGTAAAACAAAATGTGAGATTAGAATACGAATTGGGGAACACAAAAGGTCTATAGAAAAGTGTGATTTGGAGAAAGATAAGTAAGTAGACACTTCAAAGTACAAGGGCATTATAGCAAGAGGAGGAGACTTCAATAGAATACTGTTGCAAGAAGAGACCGCATGGATTGATAAATTGAATACTATGGCCCCAATGGGTTTAAATGAACATTTCAACTTTTCCTGTTTTTTTTTTTAAACATGTAATGCCGATTCTGATGTATTTTGGATTTTTACTTATGCTTCACCCCAGTGGGTTATTGATAAGTTTGTTTCTATTTATGCTTTGGTTACAGCACCATGGAAAGAATGATTACACATGGACTTATATGAACTGTGTTAAATACACTTTTTTTATACTAGGAGAACTGTAAGGTTACAGCACTATGGGGTCACTTAACAGGTATTTTTATGATTATGTTCAACGACTGAATGAAGGTTTTAAACACTGAACACATATGCGAGGTGTAGTTCAACAATGTGTCTGCATTATTGTGCATGTAATGATGTGTGTTAATTAGAAGGGAGGAGTTGTACTCCCCAGCACCTACTTATACCTGTATCTTTGTTACATTTCTAAGCACACCTGAGGAAGGGGGAGGAGCCCCCGAAACATTGTGTGGAGAGCTCAATAAAGCACTGAAAATATCAGCACAATTGCTACGTGAGTGCCATCTGATTTTTCCATAATTCCTACTGTTGAATGAAGCTGTCGTATGCAACAGAGCTTCCAGATAGAGCACCACATTATACCACATGGAAATTGGGACTATATTATAGCGTTACATACCCATTATTTGAAAGAACAGATTCTGGAGAATCATAAATGGTTAAATATATCTATGTACTCCAAACTACTAAGTTGCAATTGTTTCCTAAACTTATAATGTTTTATAAAAATTGGTGAATTTTTTGAAAAATTGCCTCAAAGTTTTCACTCTACAGCATCATATCTCCCACACATCATTAGGTATTAATGTAAAACACCCAACAAATATGAAAGCCTTGGGTCCTCTGAACAGTATTTTGCCCAATATCTATAGGTGTACCTAAGCACGTGGCATGTACGGACCCCAAATGAAAAACGTGCGTATGAATTTTCACGCTGGCCAACTGAGCTGCTGAAAAGAGAGCCCCAATGTGCTGTAAGACCCAAACTGTAAAAACACCCCCAGAAAACCATATATTTTTGGAAAGCACATATTCTGGTGGATCCAACTAAGTCAAATATATCTTCTATACCAAAGCACCAAACAGCAAAACTATACTAAAGATACATAAGGGGGGGGTGCGTGCCTGACATCGCTGCAAGAGGACGAAAGCTCCGGACGCTCCTGGGGAAAAGTTATAAACAGGTGGCCAAATGTGAGTCCTGGGGCATAAAAACAGCCTCGCGTGCCTGCAGATCCTGCAACCACCCGACCGGATACAGAAGCCTATAAAGCTGGGATCTGATTAGTGAGGAGGGTGCCCCGGGTTCCATTCCCTGCATCAGATACACACCTGACCCCAGGGGAGCCCCCCTCCTTTATACAATACAATGGCCAGCCGCAAATCAGTCTCCAGCTGCAACACAAGCAGCTCATGCTGCTCTGAAAGCCTAACAGCCCCTCCCATCACAGTGCACCCTGTGAAACAGTGGTGAGGAGTCTGTAACACCAGATCAGGGCAGTGATAGGAAGCCCTGGTTACCCCTTATCATAATACTGTACCTGGTTAATTGATGCCTTCTCTGCACAGTTGGAGGGTCAGTGGCCAGCAGGATTTTGCTGCAGTCGGTGCCGAGCACTCTACCTGGGCTGCGCTGTGAGCCCAATACTACTCCACAGCATAGTGCATACGTCCCAACATATAGGAAACAAAAAGAGGAACAAAAAGATTTGGCGCACACTCCCTAATTACCATGTTCATTTTACATAATTTGGCAGGTTATGAAAGTTTGAACACATTTCTGTGGTTTTTATATGTTATTACAGTTTTGCAAATGAAGGTGAATTGCCCTTTAAGCTGTGAGTCTGACTTCTTATCTCACAAAAGAATGTCAAGTATCTATTCTGGGCTGTCTGCCAAGACACAATTAAGTTAGAAACTTTGTATCTGTTTTTGGCTGTTCAGTGCAGCAGATCAAAGAGAAACTTGGGACTTACCAGTACAAATCCGTGACAGTGGGTTGAGCTGTTAATAGCGGGACTGTCACGCTCAAAATGAGACAGTTGGAGCGTATGCATAGTGCAGCCTGAAGAGGATTGTGGGGCTACACATAGTATCAACACACAAGAACATTGAGCACCCCTTTTTCTCTCTATGAACTCACATTTTGCAGCAGTGCGAACTATCTTCCATACTATTGCCCAGCCTGCTTGTGTTGAGAGGACCTAAACATTACCTGTTCTACCAACAAATTGGGCCCCGGACAACAATTGGGCCACGGCTGTAATGAAAGACTGAGAATGTTTTAAAACTGGTATCCAGCGCATTACAAGAACTTTACAGAAGAACCTCACAAGGAAGGGAATTCCTTAAACTGCATGCCTCTCTCTTACAATGGGGAAATATGGTCCAAAACAAAAGACACTAGAACAATATGCCAGGAAAGTGGATAAGGGCTCTGACTCTCCAGTCAGAGACATAGACAAATGAGCTGGGGATGCAGATACATCTCCTCCTGCTACTATACAGGACCATGGGGTACAAATTCTCCTGGCAGCCATAGCCGAGTCCAAAACAGCCCTCTCTATGAAAATTGAGGAGCTCAAAGTAGATGTCTCATTGCTTAGAGCGGACCTTCAGACAGTCCAAGAAAGAGTGACCAGAGCAAAGGGGCGTATATCAGGGCTGGAGGACAGGTGTGATCCACTCCCTAATCAGTTACAACAACTTATCCATCAAGTCCGTGCCCAAGCTGATCTACTGGAGGACTATGAAAATCGCCAGAGGAGAAATAACCTAAGGATACTTGTACTGCCGGAGAGAGCAGAAGGGAATAATCCTGTGAACTTCATAGAAAACTGGCTAAAAGACAACTTTGGTGCCAACAAATTATCTGCCTTTTTCAGGGTGGAACGGGCTCACTAGGTCCTGGGCAGACCTGCTGTGTATACTGAATTACAGAGACAGAGACACTATTTTGACCCTGGCAAGAGACAAGTGCAACCTCACTTTTGAGGACAGCAGAATTTCTATATACCCTGACTACTCATCAGGCCTGCAGAAAAAGCGTAACTCCTTTATGGGGGTCAAGCGGAGACTATGGGAACTACAGCTGAAGTACGCAATGTTGTATCCGGTAAAGTGGCGGATAACAGGCGGCTCCCAGACCCACATTTTACCTCCCCAGATGCGGCGGCGACGTGGCTGGATCACCGTCCATTCATTTGAAGAGGATGCACACCGCTTTGGTGGATGAGCTGCGTGTGGAGGTGAAAGGTAAACAAAACATAGAATTCTCTTCTATAAACAATAAAGTCACGACTTGTTTTATAATGATTTGCTATTTTACAGCAAAAATGTATTTAAGTGAATACTTTAATTAGGATTGGAACAGTTGACTTTGACTGACTGTCATATAATTGCAGATAAGTTAGATAACAAGTAAATGAGCTGTCAAATGGAGATTGTCTGCTGCAAAAAACTCTCTTCTGGTTTTGCCCTCCCCATACTTGCCATCCTTATCGATGATGGTTAGTTACCAATGTAGTTACACCTCAGCCTGTATAATTTGTACTGTACAAATGCAAATGCTGTATTACTCAAACTGAAATTCCTTGATTACCAGCGGAGTGGATCCAAGAAAATCCAGCTGCAGGAGGGGCCGAGGAAGAGGCCGATGTAGCGGATGATGGCGGAGCGGAGGAGGCAGCAGAACCTGCTGCGCCTGCGGAGGCAAGTCCTCCAGCACCTCCATCACTGTCTCCATCGGGAGAGGCTGAAGAGGAAGGGATAGGTGTAGCAGCAGCAGATGATGCTACACAGACAGAGGCCCACTACTACCACCACAACCTCCTACCTGGTCTGGTGCAGCAGGTCACCAAAATGAGGTGGGAGCTTCAGGATGTGAGGGGCGTGTGACAGGACCACAACGTATTATTTTGACGCGCAACGAAATTGCAGCGCGCGACTCGTTCAGTGAATTTTTAACCGTTTTGCAAATTTTGCTGGAAATTTGGGAATTATTCGGCGAAGCAAAACCCCACAGATTCGCCCATCACTACGTATAACCTAATAGACCCCTGGAGGCATAAATTCCCAACCCAAAAGGTATACTCCTGTTATTCTGCTGCTAGAATAGACTTGACTTTACTTTCTAAAGCCCTACTAGCAGAGGTAGCAGATGTTAATTACCTCCCGAGTGGAATTTCAGATAATGCCTCTCTGATGATAAGTTTACATTCTCAAAATGAAATAAGCTCCCCACAATGAAGGTTACACCCAAGGTGGCTTCAAGTCCCTGAGGTTTGTGAGCAAATAATCAAAGACACAACCGAATTTTGGGAAATCAATGAGGGCTTGGCACCCACGCAGACTGTGTGAGAAACATACAAGGCCTTCCTGAGAGGTTCCTATGTGGCATCTATAGCTAGATATAGGAAACAACTTAAAAAAAAATGGGGAGCTTGAAGAAGCTACCCATTTAGCAGAAGAAACATTCGATAAAACCCCCTCACAGCAACATTCCCTCTTAGTCTCTCAAGCGCATATACAATACCACCTCCATTTGTTAGAAAAAACAAAAAAAAAGCTCCTATACTATAACCATCTACTCTTTGAGAAAGGTAGCAAAGGGGGTAAATACTAGCATACCTACTTCATCTGTTCCTTCGAGTATAGGGCATCCGTGAAGACTCTATTTGTTCATTCAGATCTATTTGTTGCTATTCTCTTGATCTCATTCCTTGTTTTTCCCATCTTTATAATTTCTTCTTCAACCGATCTCCATGTTTTTCGAGGCAGTCCCCGTCTTCTTGATCCCTGTGGATTCCATTCTAGGGCTCTTCTTTCTATAGATTCCTCTCCCCTCCTGAGTGTGTGGCCTATCCAACCCCACTTTTTTTCCTTAACTGAATTTCTATTGGTTACTCGTTAGTGTTTTTCCACAGTTCTTCATTTGTCACATTTTATGTTCATATTTCTCAGTAGGCACCTGTTTACAAAGATCTGGATTTTTGTGGTAATAGGTTATGTGACCTTCCAAGTTTCACTTGCGTATAAAAGGACTGCTTTCACATTAGTATTAAAAATGCAAACTTTGGATTTTTAAATCAATTACATTTTTTACTTTGTTTAATATTATCCTTGATAATATCTTGTTTGGTATACTTAGGAGGGTAATACCTCTCCAATTACTACATTTCGTTAGGTCACCTTTTTTCAAGATCTTAACAATAATTCCTACTTTCCATTCTGCTGGTAAGTTATCCTCAGTCCATATCTTCTATCTATCAAAATAGGATGTAATAAATCAGTTATATCTGCTTTTCTGCTTCTGGAGCAATATTGTCTACTCCTGGCTCCCTGCCTTCCTTGATCTCTTCCAGTGCAATTTTTACTTCTGATGGTAATGTGTTGGAGGTGTTATATTTCTTGTTGAGTCTTCTTCTACGGTTTCAGTTTCATATATTTCATCTGCATTTTGGTTCTCCCCTTGAGACAATATTTCTGAAAAGTGTTCTCTCCATCTTTCCAGTTGTTCTAGCTCTGTTGTTAGGATTTGCCCATGTTTATCTTTTACTGGTTTGGATCTTCTAAAATTTTTGTTTGATGTTTCCTAGTAATACTATAGAGCTCCTTTATGTCTCCTTTTAGCTCAGCCTCCTCTGCTCTTTGTGCTGGTTCATCTATCTAAATTCTTTGGTCTCTTCTTATTCCTTTCTTGATTTGTCTGTCCACTTTTTTATATTCCAGTTGTGCTTTTGCTTTTTGTTGTCTTGCTTGACTTTGATTAAACTTTATTTTTAAATTGTTTCCTGGTTTGTATCTTTTCCCATGTTAATTGGGCTATCCATTCTTTCTTCAAGGGTTCTTTATACTCCAACACCTTTTTGCTAGTTTCTAAATAACAGTTTTTTTTACATGATTCCAAGTTGTTTCAACATCCATCTAGTCTGCTGGCAATTGAGCAAGTGCCTGGAAACGGTTTTGCAACTCTAGCTTAATTTCTTGCTTTCTATTTAGGTCTTTCAGTTTCTGTAGGTCAACTTTCTTCCCTCTTGATGGAAGTTTCTTCTGTGTTGCCAATATTTGGATTTGTACCTCTGCTATCACAAGGTGATGGTCACTTCCAATATCTGCGCCTCTTCTATTTCTTACATTGTTCGGGGATCTTATATATAAAGTGGTCTATTTGATTTTCTGTGTGATGGTCTGGGGATACCCTTGTAACCTTATGAACAAAGATCTTCCAATAACCATATCATGGCTGGCACAAAAATTGATAAACATTTTCATTTCTTTCTCCCTGTGCATGTCTTCCCATAACATGTTCTAGCCCTTCATTGTCAGTTCCAATATTGGCATTCATATCTCCCATTATTATTATAATATCTCTTTTATTAGCCTTCCTTGGTGTTTCATGTAATTGTTGGTAAAAGTATTCCTTCTTCTCTGTGTCTGATGAATTAGTTGGAGCATAGCACTGTATTCAGGTCACATTTCGCACCTGTGATCTAAAGCAGGCCTTTATCATTCTATCTGAGATAGGTGTCCATTGCATAAGACTTTTCTTTGCATTTTTGTTAATGAGGATTCCAACTCCATTTATATGTTCAACACTTTCTTCAGTTGTACCAGAATAAATAAAGATATAGTCATTTGGTAACTTTACTTCCCCATAGTCAGTCCATCTTGCCTCACTAAGACCTAGTATATCAATTTTGTATTCTTCCATCTCTTTTACCACTTGTTTTAGTTTACCAGTCTCCCACATGGTCCTAACATTCCAAAATCCAATTTTTGTTTTCCATTTTATACCAAAGGTCGTCAACGTAACATCAGTCCGGATTTCCTTCACTGCAGTTTCCATAATAATTTGATTTAAGGTGTGCAGGTTATTAGCCTTCAGCACCCTATCCTGGTGGTGGGACTGCCACCTAAAGCTTCCAGGCACACTGATTTTCTGTTGGGGTTCCTTCCCTTAGCCTTTGGAATTCCACTTCCACTGCAAAGCAGCGGTGCTAGTTTTTGGTTGGCCCTGGTTACACCAGTACTTGCTATATCTAGCCAGTCTTCATTGATCCACCACCCACGGAGGCTTCTGATGGGAGACCAGCAGCACCACACAGTCTTTGCTTTTCTTCGCTTTCTTCTACTTAGGGAAACTAATAATCTAGCTCCTATCATGCAGGTACGATCCACCGACGGGACACTTTGTGATAAACCCAGGGGAATCGATGACACATTTGTCCATTATTATCAGAAGCGATATAAGTCCACGCAGGAGGGGAACCCCCAAAATCCTAAACAATATCCCCTAGAGAAACTAAATAGGCAAGAGCAGCAACAATTGGAACAGCCACTGTCCCTTACTGAAATATGCAATCTCCTCATTCACCACTGGGAAGACACCGGGTTTGGACGGTATCCCAGTAGAATGGTACAAGATCAACATAGATACTCTGGTCCCGAAAATGCTTCAATTATATCAGACGGCCCTTGAAGCCAGTACTTTACCTCCATCCCCTTTAGGGAAGCACTCATAATACTCATACTTAAGAAGGGAGGCGATCCAACAGACTGTGCGGCCTACAGGCCCATATCTCTGTTGTCCACGATGTTAAAATCTTGGCAAAAGTCCTGGCTAACAGACTTAGCAAGGTTAACCTATCCTTAATACACCCAGACCAGTCTGGTTTCATGCCGACATTAATATATGTAGGCTATACACAAACCTTGACTTAGCCCGGTTAGGGGGATACTCAGGAGTGGTAGTCTCCCTGGTCATTAGGAAAGCCTTTGACTCGGTTGAATGGCAATATTTATGGGAAGTGATGGCAGCAATGGGTTTTGGGTCCAACTTCATTAAACTGTTATACAACAACCTAGTAGCTAAACTCCGCACAAATAAACTAATTTCTGAATCCCCCTGGGTAGAGGTACCAGACAAGGATGCCCACTCTCCCCATACCTATTCACATTGGCTATTGAACCATTGGCAATACTAATACGCACAACCCCACTCCTCAAGGGTTTGCGTTTTGGGGGAGTGGAAGAGCGCATATCTTTATATGCGGATGATGCTCTGGTTTAGCTGGTGGACGAGGGACAGTCCTGGGGAAGTCTCAGGGTTCCAAGTCAATTAGCAAACATCCACATACATACAGCTAAACCAACCTATGCCTTCTATCCCAGCACTCCCAACAGAGCTTAAATGTGTGGGGAAGTTTAAATACCTGGGAGTGTGGGTTAGTGCGATCCCACATAGTTATAGAGAGTTAAACATTGATCCGGTGGTACAATGGCTAGGTAATAACTTCACGCACTGGTCGAGCCTCCCACTCAATTTATTGGGGTGTGTAAACCTCATAAAAATGGTGGTGCTTCATAAACTACTATACTTATTTCATAACTCCCCAATCTTACTCCCAAACAACCTATTCACTAGATTTGACTCCATGATACATTCATTTGTGTGGAATAAAAAACAACCCCGTGTAAGCCTCCAAACCCTAACAGCCAACATTTTTTCTTATATTATCTAGCTGCCCAGCTAGTATATGTAGCTTGGTGGTTTTCTCCCTCAGCTGAAAATGCTGCATTTCCCATCTCAGCGGAAGCAGCTGGGTCAATTGATGCACTAGTGAATACTGCTATAAGGGGAACCACTCAAAGGGGATGCCCCCCCCCCTCTACACTGCGAATTTTAATCCCCAAATGGGAAAAAGCCCTTAAATATGACAAGACTCTACAGAATGTGATTTCCCCCTATATGCCCTTGTGGTGTAATCCCAAGTTACAACACTTTCTCATGATACCTGATCCAGCAATTTAGGCCAAGTTTAAAATTAAATATGTCGGTCAACTGTATGATGCTCACGGGCTGAAATCTTTCGTAGCTCTAACTATTGAGTATAAGTTTCCAAGAACAATGTGGTTCAGATATCTACAGATCAAACATGCAGCTAATAGACAATTTCCTGATCCCCCCAAGGTAATCCTGTCTCGGCTAGAGGAGCTATTAAGGTCACCCAGCTGTAAGCAATTGGTAACATAGTAACATAGTAAGTAAGGTTGAAAAAAGACATGTCCATCGAGTTCAACTTTTTTTTTTATTAACTACTATCTGCCAGTTGATCCAGAGGAAGGCAAAAAAAAAACATCTAAAGCCTGTCCAATTTGCCTTAGAGGGGGAAAAATTCCTTCCGGACTCCAAAATGGCAATCGGACTAGTCCCTGGATCAACTTGACTATGAGCTATTTCCCATAACCCTGTATTCCCTTACTTGCTAAAAAGCTATCCAACCCCTTCTTAAAGCTATCTAATGTATCAGCCTGTACAACTGATTCAGGGAGAGAATTCCACATCTTCACAGCTCTCACTGTAAAAAAAACCCCTTCCGAATATTTAGGTGGAACCTCTTTTCTTCTAATCGGAATCTTTTTTCAACCTTACTTACTATGTTACTATGTAAGGTTGGGCCTGTTTTCTCTGGATAAAGGCGCTTGCGAGGGGACATGATTACACTTTACAAGTACATTAGAGGACATTATAGACAAATAGCAAGGGGACCTTTTTACCCATAAAGTGGATCACCGTACCAGAGGACACTCCTTCAGACTAGAAGAAAAGAACTTTCATTTGAAGCAACGTAGGGGGTTCTTCACAGTCAGGACAGTGAGGTTGTGGAATGCACTGCCGTGTGATGTTGTGATGGCTGATTCAGTTAATGCCTTTAAGAATGGCTTGGATGATTTTTTGGACAGACAGAATATCAAAGGCTATTGTGATACTAAACTCTATAGTTAGTATAGGTATGGGTATATATAATTTGTGTGAAAGTGGGGAGGGGTGTGTGTATGGATGCTGGGTTTTCATTTGGAGGAGTTGGACTTGATGGACTTTGTCTTTTTTCAACCCGATTTAACTATGTAACTATGTAAATTGGGATAAAGTCGCCTGCTGATCCTAAAGCTCCAGAGATCTTCACTGTGAAGGCTACAGAGGAGCCATCTGTTGAGCCAAACATCTGGTGAGATAAACAAGGTAGCTCGTAAAATCTGTGCTCTACCAAATAGATCTAGTATTGTGTTGTTCCCCTGGTAATAAGGACTAGGGAGTCTAATAAGGAATTATGTGTGTAATCCCCCTGAGAACCCTTGAGGCATCTGGAATACTGGAAGACAATATCTACAATGTAAACTATGTGTTTGACACAGAGCCTGATATGCTCACTATATTGAGAGTAATTTGCTGAATATCAATAAAACAAATTAGAATAAGCTTGCACAACAAAGGCCAGTGACCTTTATATATTAACCATCTAGGTTGCCTAGACATTATAGGGGCTCATTTATCAACACTGGGCAAATTTGCCCATGGGCAGTTACCTATAGCAACCAATCAATGATTAGCTTTTTGAAACCAGCTGCAAGTAGAACAATGAATGCAGCAATCTGATTGGTTGCCATGCGTTACTGCCCATGGGCAAATTTGCCCAGGGTTGATAAATGAGCCCCATAGTGAGGTCACCATAGTAAAACAACTATTCACTAGAGAAAAACTACTAACCCTACAAAGAGAGTAATTTTTTTCTTTAAATACAACACATGCTATACATAAAAGTCTCCATTGTTCATGCTAAAATATTAGCTCAAATGTTAAGAAACCCTGTAACAACACTCATGAATGCATGAATGGTACAAGGAGGTTTTTTTAAATAAAGTAATAGTACCTAAGCTTGGTAGGTAGGGAGTATATTCTCCAAGCCAAGCAAAGCACTATTTAATCACCAGTATTGCAGTGGAATACAAACCTGTGCTAACCTGGTGGAAATGTGTCTATATCTTACAGCTTTATGCGGTAAGCCAGTCAGATGGCAGGTCTATCCATGGTGAATTATCATTTTTGATAAACTTCTGGCCCACCAACCCAGCAGCTATACTTGGTCATTACAGGGGCTGCCTCGATTTTAAATCCACATTTTTAGTCTAAGATAAAATATATGATTTTAAATAGAACTTCAAAAAATGAATTCAAAATATGGTTGTGTAAGGTCCAAGGAACATTTACACTGATAGCCTATACATACTCAATGCATGTAAAAAAAAGATCTATTAGTGCCTCCAGTATCAATTATTTTTGCTCTCTATACACACACACACACACGATTTTATTAAAAATTACAGCAGTAAAAGTAAGTTAATCTTTTTGTCTTTTGTGACCAATACTGTCACAAGGAACATAAATTATTTACCATGTACCACTTACAGACATTTTAGCTTAGAGAGTTTTTGTACTACATACAAACCAGTATGCAAAATGTCATCATCTTTATTATTTGTAAAAAAAAAAAAAAAAAACACAAGATTAAAATAATGCATGGAAAAAACATACATGGAAATGCTTTGCTAATATATCAGAACTGTAAAAGATGTAACTAGTCAAGTTTACAATAGTGACAATTGATATACACTGATCAAAGGAGGAATTTATTGATTATTTGTTCCTACATCTGAGTGAGTAGCCAGAGAAAGCACTGAGGTGCCATTTTGCCAGTAACCCTGGCCATGTATTTGAACTAAGATTTCAAAGCATGCAAGAGATTTCAAAGCACATGGTGGACAGCAGGTAAAAGAAGCAGGAGCAGAAGAAGAAAAGCAGTGCGTGGATTTAACAAATGCAGGGGCTCTATCCATCCTGAGCTGAAGAGGAGAAAAGCTGGATAAGAGTAAAGGCTAATTAAACGGGGATTACTGGAAACAGTGTGAGAAGCCTTATATAAGAATTGCATGGATTCAGATATTTGCTGTTGTTAGTATGCTATATAACTTCTCTCCCTCATATAAACTTATAAATATTAAAATCCTCTAGTTATTTCCCCATATAACCCTGACACTATATGACTAGGCTACTTTTGATATTCTTTAAACCTTTAAAAAAGAATACCAGCTGAAGCTCTAACTGAAAATGAACTAACTCACCATTCACATCAAATTTACCCTAGAAGATTTTGCTATTATAGACTATGGTCAATTTCACGAGGAGTCAATTGTCTGTACATTTTTATAGCTGGAGCACCTAAAAAAAACAACATATATCCAACCTAGTTTCACAAAGGTCTTCCTTATTGCCTTGCTGCCTTTTATCCACCTTTAAATTAGATACAAATTGAAATTACTAGGTTCATACATCTTCATAAATTATAATGTTATATCATTTCTCCTCATTACGTATTCTAGGGCCCATTTACTATGATCTAGGTACAAATACTCAAGGGTTGCAAAATAGAGGCCATTAAAACTCAATGAACTTAAGCAATGCTGTCCAACTGGCGGCCTGCGACACCCTCCACATCCAGCCCGCAACAACCCCCCACCACATTAACTGGCCCCTGCATTGTTCAAATTGTTCAAATTCAGACAGTAATCACCCTTGCATTGGTCACACCTTTTATCCCCCCTGCATTGTTCACACCTCTAACACCTCCATTGTTCATATCCATAAAGCCCGGTACTGTTCACCTGTTTACACCACATTCAAACTGCTGAAGGGGCACCAGCATTGTGTCACTGTATGTAGCACAGTTTGAACAGTTCATCTTAGAGTGGTCCTGATAGGCTTCCTTGTCTCCTGCTCGGTTCTGCCTGTGTGGCATATTCTGCCTTCCCTATGTGTTTCATATTCTGCCTGCCCTATGCTCCCTATGCGTGCCATACTCTGCCTTCCCTATGCTCCCTGTGTGTGTCATACTCTGCCTAACCTATGCTCCCTGTGTGCCATACTCTCCCTGCCATATGTTCTCTGTGTGTGCCATACACTGCCTGCCCTATGTTGCCTGTGTGTGCCATACTCTGCCTGTGTGTGCCATACTCTGCCTGCCCTATGCTGCCTGTGTATGCCATACTCTGCCTGTCCTATGCTCCCTGTGTGTGCCATGCTCTGCCTGCCCTATGCTCCCTGTGTGTGCCATACTCTGCCTGCCCTATGCTTCTTGTGTGTGCCATACTCTGCCTGCCCTATGCTACCAGTGCATGCAAAACTCTGTCTGCCCTATGCAGCCTGTGTGTTCCATTATCTGTTTGCCCTATGCTGCCTACGTGCCATTCTCTGTTTGACCTATGCTGCTTGTATGTGACATGCTCTGTCTGACCTATGTTGCCTGTGTGTGTCATACTCTGCCTTCCCTATGCTCCTTGTGTGTGCCATACTCTGTCTGCCCTAAGCTGCATGTGTGTGCCTTACCCTGCGTGTGGGATGTAAGCCTAGCAGGGGTTCGTTTTTGGGGATTGTTAGCATTTGGAAATTGTTGTTTGTGGCCTTTAGTGTGTTTAATCATGTGCTGGGGTTTCTGTGCTATACACAGGGTAGGAGGCAAATTGATTTAAGGGTATGTCCCCAAAATTTCTTGTGTTGGTGTAGTTTAAAAAAGGGGAGTGGTCAACGCTGACTTCCATTATTGGCCCTCCACCATATAGGCCAGAAATATTCCGGCCCTCAGTGCCACAGAAGTACCACTAAGGGGTTGCACCTGTCTTTTTAACTGCTGGTATTGTGCTCTGAACCCTGCAAATCCAGAGCAAATAATGAAATTGAACATTTTCAATGTTCCATATCAGAAGAAATGTCATAATATTTAATGAGAGATAATTCTAAAAGGAGTAGTTCCCCTTCTGGTTTTTTTTGTTGTGTTTTTTTTAAATTATTTACATTTTTGTCCAGTAGCTGTCTAGTCTGGAATTTGAAAACTCAATAAAAAGTAACAATATCAATAAAATTGTCATCTCACAGAGTAATATTTTTTTTGGCTGCCTGGGTCAATGAACCTCAAACCCAAATTTAATTTTCAGTTACAGACTGGATTAGGAAGAAGAGGGAGGCAAATACTTAAAAATATTAAATATGAAATATTAAAAAGCTAAAAGTTAACTTAACATTAAACTATACCTTTAAAATAATCTAGATGTATTTCTACATCTCATTTATGCAGTTTTGTGTGAGAAGGCCAGAAACCCTTTCATGTGGTAGTAGCCACAGGTTAAAAATTGTTGTTATAATAATATGTATTGGACTTAATAATAATTGCCCATGCTGACAATACAATCATTAGTAACTCTAGTGTAAGGGTATGTAGACCATGCACCTGCTGCATTATGTGATCCCTCTCCCTTCATGAAGGTGAAGTCCTTACTCCACAGCATTTCTCTTTAATGAAGCATTTTTTCTTTCAGGGTCTGTTCACTCCAGTAAATGGAGTCTAAATGGGCTAGAGCCTTGGATAGGTTAAGAATAGGATAGGACAGGAGCCATTTATAGAGCAGGGAACCCACTTTACATCCCTTGCCAAAAAGGAATTGACTAACGGGTGCATGGAGACTTCCTCCTCCCTACCAACTACATGGCCTAGTTTCTGGCTGATATTAACTCTTACTGGATATGTCCCATGTAAGGGGTAAACAAAAGATCTTGCATCCCTACACTAGTATTACACAGTTTCCTTAATCAGATATAACAGTACAGTAGTTATAAACACACATGGACACAAGACTCTGTCGATGTTCACTGATTTGATAAATTCCAAGTTAAAAAGTTCCAAATTAATTTTCTATACCTCTATACCTTCCATTGTACTCTACAGATCCAGAAGTTTTTGAGGAAAGACAGAATTCTTGTAATATAATGGTGACATATTTGGAAATCCCTATTGCACCACATCCAAAATAGCATTCCTTCTTGTGTTGTTCATAAGAAGGAAAACCTGTATATCCAATATCTGTAAAACTAGCATGGTGGGCATATGTCACTATATTGAGGATAATGCCTCTAAAAATTATTTTTATTATGCTGACACTTTGGCAAACAATTTGTACTTGTGCCCAGAAAAGATGCTCAGTCTGCATTTACTATACTGTATATTAGCAATTCTAGTAAAGTAGAAAAATAGGTCATGCGGGCTAGATTAAATAGGCTTAGCCCCAAAGCCAAGGAATACTGCCAGAGCAAGTATTGCATGCTAGTCCTTGCCAGATCCAAAACAATACAATGCATTGTAAAATTCCAGAATTCCTCTGTGAAAGTGCCAAGTAGACAAGCACAAAATAATGTATCTTTATTTTGAAAAATGTATAGCCTGCATGATGAGTATTTATATGAGTATTCTTTTTTAAAAAAGTAACAATTCTGTCATAAATTACATCTGAAATTTTAGTGCAGTGGTTCCCAAACTATGGGGCTGACTCGCCTAGTGGGGCTCAGAGCAGTTATAGGGAATACAGTTAGGTTAAGATTTGTGGAGATTTATATTTTCCTCTACCATCCCCTTTACACTTGTCTAATTAGACCCCCATCTGCAAGTTAATGTTCCTCTAACCAGGCTCATTCAATTACAGACTTTTCATATAGTCTTTGATTAAGTATCCTCTGTACCATTCTGCAATAAATGCAGTTCTCCAGAATAGCCCTTCAGCTCAGGATCGACACAATGCAGTTTCAAAAGTTTTATAAGTTTTCTGACTCTTTGCAGCTTTCAAATTGGGTCCCCGACCACATCTAAAAACAAATGCTATGTAAGACTACAATGTTTTTGTTATTGCTACTTTTTATTACTCTTCTTTCTATATAGACCCTCTTTTATTTGTATTTCAGCCAAATCAATGTATGGTTGCTACGGTTATTTGGATCCTAGCATCCAGATTGCTGAAACTGCAAACTGGAGAGCTGTTGAATTAAAAGCTAAATAACAAAAAAGGAAAATATTTGGGGTAATATTATTCATTTAGGTTCCATGGTATAGAAAATAAGCTTACAATTCCAACATGCTAGCATGATGTTATTATGGAGAAAAAAACACTATTACTTTAATAACTGCAATAGTGGGCGTTGTCAAAAGGGTAGTTTATATTTTAAAATTTCAAGCGTTTTATGGCGGAATTCTAGATATAAAAGAACACAGACACAGTCCTCATTATGTGAAAGGCTCATTTACATTTTACTGCACTGCACCCTGCGATGGGGGTTGGGGTCTATGCCTACTTTTGTTATTAGAGTGGGAGAAATAAGAACTAACCAAAATTTTTTTTAAATACATACATGTATGAAATTCTGTCCTGTAATGTGACAGAAAATAGTACAGTATAAGATCCCTTATTCAGAAACCTGAAATCCAGAAAACTCAAAATTTACAGGAAATTATCCATAGAGCCAATTTTAAGCAAATAATTCTTAAATAATTAGTAAAAATTATTTTCTTTTTCTCTGTAATACTAATACAGTAAACTCAAACCTGAGCGTCCGCCGCTTTCAAGTTTTTGATGCGGCATGCGTCTAACGTTATCGCGAAAATTCATATATTTAAAGGGCCATGCCCCAGAAACTCATTGCCCAACGTAGGTCTATTTACATTTTTAGTTCCTGGGTGCTATTTTGTAGTGTTCTTGATCTGTTTTTGACTCTGCCTGTCCCTGATCTTGTGTAGTCTGACGCCTGCCCTAATCTTTCCTGTCCCTTGACTATTCTTTTGGATTCCGATTTTGTACTGCGTTTTGGTGTTTGATCCGGCTTGAGACTTTGACTTTGCTTTGTCTTTCGGTTCCCTACTGCACTGCCTGATTGGTAACGACTCAGCCTGTACCTTGACCATGCTCCTATTCTCCATACCTCCTGTTAATGTTCAGGCTCCCTAGTCTGTCCAGAACTTGCCCCCTTGTCCTCTCGCACTAAGTCTTGGTGGCATCCGATTAGCTGAGGGCTCCTCCCGAAGCCAAAGGCAGCTGGTATAGGCAGAAAAGTGAGCTGTGGTCCAGGTCCTTGTGGCTTATTCTGGGTTTGGGATACCAAACGTAACAAGTACCTTGCATGTGATGGTAACTAAAAAAAACAATCCTTTTTGGTTTATTTCATTTAAAAAATATTTCATCTGTAACAGACCTTTGACGTGTCAAAGCTGATGTGGACATTCTAAAAAACAGAATGCACAGAGAGAGGGTCTTTTAAGACCTTAACTTTGTTGCTGCTTCTATTTTTATATTTCTATTTACAACAAAACTGTCACGGTCGGCACCCTAAATCCAAAACCAATGCTAAGCACCCTGTTCTCGGCTCTTGCTTCTGCCTTTAACAGCCGCCTTTCACCTCGGGAGAAGCCCTTGGCTAATTGGATGCCGCCAGGTCTTATTAAGAGAGGTGCCAGGCGAAGGGTTCTGGACAAGCTAAGGGGCACGATGGTAAAGCAAAAGTCTTTTGGGCAGAAGGTCACAGTACAAGACGTAGACAGAAAGCGTAGTCAAATCAGGCAGGCAAGGGTCAAATCAGGAGATCAATCAGGAGGGATATGGTAAGAAGAGTCAGTTACCAGACAGGGTCAGGATTTCAGAAGTCAGGATCATCAGAAGCAGGCAGGGGTCACAACAGGTTGTCAGATCACAGAAAACCAGAAGCTTTAATAGCACAGAAGCACCAGGAACTTGCTAGGAGATAACCTATAACGGGCAGTGAGAAAATGTAAATTGGCCCTTTAAATACTTTAAACTTTTGCGCCATTGTTGTGTTGACGCCAGCAAATACAGCAGAGGTGTGCCGCACGCTCCCTAACTACTGGAGCATACAGGAGCAACAGGACGGCTAGGCCGACGTCCCCTTTGCACCACTGGACCACCAGGGAAGTAGGTTGTTACAAGAACTTGCTACATTGGAAATTCACTATAACCATATTTCAAAATCAGCAAGAAATGCAGTAAGCAGAACAAAAAAACACTTTGGTTCTGATGCCAGGGCATCATTTCAATGTAGATTGTTTAAAAATGTACTTATATCTGTTTATTTTGGCTGTTGTCAGCTCACAGTATGAAATAGATAGATAGTTGATTTGCTATCTACAATGAAACTATATTAAAGTCTGGATTGCTCTGCCAAGTACTTTTATTCTCTGCTAACAACCTTAGTAGAAGAGACAGTTGTCATAACCACAGGCTTACAGAACCATTGTTGTAGATACAATGAATGCATTCATTTATCATGGCATGCGAATACGATTTAAAAAAAAAAAGGCGGGGTAGAGGGGTTGTTGGTACATACAAGGGGAACTTGCTTTCATTCACATCATTAGGGAATTCTTCAGGGGATTGTGATGCTTCAAACAGAGATTTTGCATAATCGCAGACATGGTGTTGCACTTGAAACTGGCCCTTTAAAAGGAAGTGTTTTTAGTGTATAAGAAGGGAAATCAAAAGACAGTTCAGTGGAGTGTGGAAACCTAGTTGCAAATATGGTTACCTCTTACCCTCTCCCGGAAGGATTCACCGAGACGGAGGTGTTTGCTATTGGCACCACTCTTCTGATTGAAGGTAAGAAAACAATTTTAGCATTTCATATACTTTGTAGCCACATTTATGTGATTAAATATCTTAAAGGAAACATATTTCTAGTATTACTAAGCTATACAAGCTGTCTGTTATTGGACAGTGCAATGTTAAGTGCCAGAAGTATGCTTTTAACCCATATAATACATAAGAGCATGCTGTAACCTGCTTATGCAACAATCCTTGTTGTGCTTAGTGAAAACTAAAGAAAAATACAGTATGCATGTATCCTATGTACCCTGCACTGTATTATACTGAGTATGTGCCTCATTCTTTTCAGTCTTTAGCTCACATAATAGAGCTGTAAAGCTCTGCAGAACAAGGAGTTAAAATATTTTTCCTCTTTGGTAATCTTGCGTTACAAATGCAATTTAACATCATGCATTGACCTTTTGCTTACAGTCGTGCTTCTTCATTATTCCTGAAAGTATTTCTGTTTTATCTGATTTTAAATGTTTTCATTATTATATAATGCAGACTGTGTAATGTACCTTAGCCTAATAAAAATATACTGCGATCTCTGATAAGCCCACTTAATACAATACCATGTGCCAAATGTATAATTGCATTATTTCCTTTAAGCTGGGTTTTCTACAGAGAATGTCAAATTGCATTCCTAAGGATTGGAACAGTAAAGGCTTACTGGATATCCCTTCACTGATTCAAACAGGGTTGGAAATTAGAAATAATTCAACCAGTTACATTCAAGAAAGGAAGATGCCCCTACACTATAAAAATTTAAATTATGGTTATCAATACTGTGATCTTTCAGCTGTTGTTGGACTACAATTCCCAGAAATCCACTGACAGACAAAGGTTATTTATATAGTGAATAAAGTACCCCCTCTTGTAAAATATAAGGATATTATAAGTTACTGAGGAGTTTCATGACCATATAAAAACACGAGGCCGAGTGTTTTTATACAGGTCATGGAACTCCGAGGTAACTTATAATATCCTCATATTTTACAACTGGGGGTACTTTATTAATTATAATACACAAATTTTAGTGAGTCATGTGACAGAAATTACATCACTACTCACCGTTTATAACTGATGACATCACTACTCACCGTTTATAAGGATATAATTTACAAGATATTCACGGCTTTTGTGTATTATAAGAAATATTATGACATGTAACATTTTTCTTTGTGTCACCAAGGGTTCCCATTTGGACAGGATCCCCTTCAGGACTAGGGTGATTGCTCTCCTCTATACTCAGCCCCTAGAACCAATGACACCAAGGAAATGATTGAGCAGGTTGTGACTTCAGCGTCATAACAAGATTATGCCTAAAATATTGCTTTGGAACATTGCTATACATATACAAGGACTAAATAGAGCCAGTGCATGTTTTGCACCAAGCACAAACAAGCATAAAAATGAGGTCACGTACAGGCTAGTTTACTTTGTCCTTGCTTTTGATAGAAATGCTATTAACTTAATTTGCCAATTCCGATTTTAGTCATTTTAGCACCCAGTTTCTCTATATACTATTTAACTGGTGTTCATTGTTTTTATTTACAAGAAAAAACTAGGCTATCAGTTATGCAGATGTCAGAATATCACTAAAGTTTTTGCTTGTGCATAATGATGCTATTTTTATAAATCAAGAAAATAATTATTTTTAGGAGATGTTTTTATTTAGCCACTGAAACATTATTCATATTATCTGTACTATTTGTCAGTTCATTGTTTTCTTTTCTGGCACAGGGATCAGCAACATGTTACAGGGCCTTTAAACTCCAAATTGATCAGTAACACAAAGCAGAAAGAGGGTGATTTCCATTTATCATTGCTCTGTTTAGAAACTGTGACTTTTTATTCTTCTTTCAGCTCTGCTTGGTCTGCTTTTAAATGGCTTGACGCTCCTTTCATTCTACAAAATCAGGGAGCTTAGGACCCCTAGCAACCTGTTCATAATAAGCCTTGCAGTGGCAGACACTGGACTGTGCCTGAATGCATTTGTGGCAGCCTTTTCCAGTTTCTTAAGGTAAAAGCTTTTTACTTATCAGCAAACAAGAAATAATTGCAAATGATGAACAAACCAAGGCATACTATCAGCTATTTGTGATTCCATTACAAAGGACAGGTCACATCAGTAGATGATTGCATTAAAAGAGACTACATTGACAAGGTTTAGATGAAAAATACTACCAATCAATACTTATTATTCACAGTCCATGAAAGCACTCACAGTGAACGCCATCCTGACGACGGCTCCAGGTGAGCCGAAACGCGTTGATACACCATGCACTAATAAATAATGTTTTGATACACGCTGGATGGCGTTCGCTGTGAGTGCTTTCATGGACTGTGAATTATATATATATATATATATATATATATATATATATATATATATATATATATGGATTTATTTATATATCCATATAAATATATATATATATTTATTACAATTTGTCAAAACGACTGAGCTTTTTGTTAATACGATGCATCTAGGAAACTACCTTTTTACAGCTTTATTTGATAAGAGCGCAGCAGATGCCCATCTCTTCCTGAGCAACCCCTAAAATGTTTTTTTTTTTTCCTGATCTGCAGCCATTAAGGTAAAAAGGACATCTGCTGAGATCTGAATAATGCCAGGCAATTATAGAAAAACTTTTAAATGTGGCTGCTAAACAAGATACTCCATATACTGTAGTTGATTCCCTCTATATGTGATTTGTAAATGATAGACAGGCTAGAATGCAACCGTTGTACTAAAAGCAGGTGATTTTCTGATGTCAGTATTATTTAAATGGGCCACTTTGTTCCAAATGTTTTGTGATGTACATTCACTAACTTAATTGTTATATAGCCCTTGTGGTGGAAATGTGCAACTAATCTATGTAAAGTGACTGGTGTTCTGAAAAGATGCATTAATCTTATTTATTGATATCATAAGATATAAATAAAACTTTTTATAGTTATAATATTCTATGTGCATTTCCCCACTGGAACTCCCCAAAGTGTATACCCTGAACCACCATAGGTTTAGGCTTTGTGAAACAGTGTAATAACACCAAAACAGGTTACAAAGTTCAAATTAAAGCTAGCTAGTAAACTTCCAAGTGGTGTGTAAAACAAATGTATTAAAAAGCTCAATAAAACAGCTCCTATGCACTTTTCTTTTTCTTCTGTGGCAAAGTTTGTTTGAAGGCTGTTCCTATAGAGAGTGGTTCTTGGGAAGCCAACATGACCAGGCAATTTGGTATATGTTCAATGTCTCTGTGGAATGAGAGGATGTTATTTGACTTTCCCTCACAGTTAATAATGATCTATTCTTAGATTGGATGCATAATGTAATCACTGCATATTCAACAAGATGTTTTTAATTAACCATAGATACTTTACAAATAATTCTCAAAATATGTTGAAATTGCAGGGTGTAATCCACCATAATTTCATTTGCTTACAGATATTGGCCATATGGCTCTGAAGGATGCCAGATTCATGGATTTCAAGGATTTGTGGCAGCTCTTTCTAGTATTGGCTCTTGTGCAGCAATAGCTTGGGATCGTTACCACCAATACTGCACACGTAAGTGCTACGGTAGTGAAATTAGATGAAAGGAGAACCAATTACTTATATTGTTTAAAGTACTATAATAATTCTTCTTAAGAGTGCTGCTATTTTGATTTATAACGCCTTGAAAATCAGAACAGATAGCTCAGAAATCTACACTTTAACAAATTAAATCATTATTCGGAGGGACAGAGGCAATAGAAAAGGAGGAGGGGTATGTCTGTATGTTAGGCAGGATTTAAAAGCTCATATAAAGGAGGAGGTTATGTTAGAAAATGAGGGGCCAGAAGTCGTATGGGTGGAGTTCTTCACCAATTGTAAAGAATCCAGCAAATTAATTGTAGGAGTATGCTATAGACCCCCTAATGTAAGTGAGGAGGAAGAGACAAAGCTCCTAATGCAAATAGAAAAGGCTGCTAGTTTAGGTAAAGTAATGATAATGGGGGATTTTAATTACCCAGATATTGACTGGAGCAACGGTACTGCTAGATCAGTTAATGGGAACAAGTTTATAAACTTATTGCACGACAATTTTTTAGCACAGGTTGTTGAGGAGCCTACCAGAAAAAATGCTATTCTTGATTTAGTGATCTCAAATGACCCTTATAGCAAATGTGCAAGTCATTGAACCCCTGGGTAATAGTGACCATAATGTTATATCTTTTAATGTCTGGTGCAAAAAACAAAAATATACTGGGGCAACAAAAAACATGAATTTTGCCAAAGCTAATTTTAGTGCCTTGAGGGCTGCCCTACAGAGCATTGATTGGGGCATTAGGTTTTCAGCTAAAAACACAGAACAGAAATGGTTGTCCTTTAAAATGATATTAAATCATTACTGTTCTCAATTTATTCCCTTAAGGACTAAACGTAGAAGCTCTAAGAATCATCCTGTGTGGCTTAATACAGAGGTAAAGATGTTAATGGGAAAGAAGAGAAAGGCATTTAAAAACTACAAATCTGTAGGGACAGAAGCTGCATTTAATGAATATAAACACTGTAATAAATGTTGTAAATCAGCAATCCGGAAGGCTAAGAAAAGAAATGAAGAGTTAATTGCGGTGGAGGTGAAAACTAACCCTAAAAAGTTTTTTAAATATATTAATAGTAAAAAGATGCAGGTTGAGAGTGTTGCTCCATTAAATAATGGTACCAGTATGGTTGTAACAGATACAGATAAGGCAAATGTGTTAAATCAGTTCTTTTCTTCAGTGTATACAATAGAGGAGTCTGAGCTCCCAGGCTCACTTAATAACTGCACGAATGGTTCAGCTCAATCTAGTCAGTGGCTGACCCAGGATATGATTCAAAAAGCTTTAATACAAATTAATGTAAACAAGGCTCCAGGGCCTGATGGCATACACCCCTGGGTTCTAAGAGAGCTTAGTTCAGTTTTAGACCAGCCCTTATTTCTGATTTTCTCAGATTCACTGTCATCTGGTATGGTGCCTATGGATTGGAGAAAAGCTGATGTTATTCCAATATTTAAAAAGGGATTACGATCTCAGCCTGGCAATTATAGGCCAGTGAGCTTGACATCTGTGGTGGGCAAATTATTTGAAGGCTTGTTAAGGGATCACATTCAAAATTTTGTCCTAATGAATGGCATTATGAGCAACAATCAGCATGGCTTTATGAAGGATAGGTCATGTCAGACGAATTTGATTGCATTTTATGATGTGGTAAGTAAGATTCTGGATAGTGGGGGGGCAGTAGATGTGATCTATTTGGATTTTGCCAAAGCGTTTGATACTGTGCCCCACAAACGACTGCTTTCTAAACTAAGGTCTGTTGGGCTTAATGAAGTCGTTTGCACATGGATAGGAAACTGGCTACGGGATCGGGTACAGAGGGTGGTTGTTAATGGGACATTCTCTACTTGGAGTAAGGTTCTTAGTGGGGTCCCCCAGGGCTCAGTATTGGGTCCATTTTTATTTAACTTGTTCATTAATGACTTAGGGGAGGGTGTTGTAAGTAATGTATCAGTGTTTGCAGATGACACAAAATTATCCAGCCCAATTAATTCCATCCAGGATGTGGCATCCTTGCAACAGGATCTTGACAAACTGGCAATCTGGGCAGCTAAGTGGCAAATGAGATTCAATGTTGATAAATGTAAAGTCATGCACCTGGGATGTAAAAATATCCAAGCCACTTATACCCTTAATGGGACTGCACTAGGCAAATCCATTATGGAAAAGGACCTTGGAGTCCTTGTAGATGATAAACTTGGCTGTAGCAAGCAATGCCAGTCAGCAGCATCAAGGGCAAATAAGGTCTTGAGCTGTATTAAAAGGGGCATAGAGTCACGGGAGGAGGGGGTCATTCTTCCACTGTATAGAGCACTTGTAAGGCCCCATCTAGAATATGCCGTACAGTTTTGGTCTCCATCACTCAAACAGGACATTATTGTATTAGAGAGGGTACAGAGAAGGGCAACTAAGCTGGTAAAAGGTATTGAAAATCTTAGCTATGAGGAAAGACTGGCCAAATTGGGGATGTTCACGCTGGAGAAGAGGCGATTAAGGGGTGATATGATGACTATGTATAAATATATAAGGGGATCATATAACAATCTCTCTAATGCTTTATTTACCAGTAGGTCTTTCCAGCTGACACAAGGTCACCCATTCCGATTAGAAGAAAAGAGGTTCCGCCTAAATATTCGGAAGGGGTTTTTTACAGTGAGAGCTGTGAAGATGTGGAATTCTCTCCCTGAATCAGTTGTACAGGCTGATACATTAGATAGCTTTAAGAAGGGGTTGGATGGCTTTTTAGCAAGTGAGGGAATACAGGGTTATGGGAAATAGCTCATAGTCCAAGTTGATCCAGGGACTAGTCCGATTGCCATTTTGGAGTCAGGAAGGAATTTTTCCCCCTCTAAGGCAAATTGGAGAGGCTTCAGATGGGTTTTTTTGCCTTCCTCTGGATCAACTGGCAGATAGGTAGTTAATAAAAAAAAAAAAAAAAAAAAAAAAGGTTGAACTCGATGGACATGTGTCTTTTTTCAACCTTACTTACTATGTTACTATGTTACTATGTTACTATATAAATTAAAAAATTGGGGTATAATTATAAAAGTGTGAAGTTAGAGATCGCCCAGTCCACTGGAGTGAAATACCACCTCTTTCCATTAATTTCTATGGCATTTTTAAAGGCGTATTTATCAAAGGATGAAATTTCACTTACACACATTGATAACACATTCTTTTAAAAATTCCATAGAAATGAATGGAGTGGCAAACTTATACGCTAGCGAACTGTGGTGATCTCAGACTAAACTCTTTGATAAATGTATGCCTAGTGCAAAATAATAAGAGGGGGCTCAGGGGGCTAATTATTTCAACTCTGACATGTTTTGCACTTAATCAGATTTTTTAAGTGAGATGATTTGTTGAAGTAATCACCCTAATACTGAACCCACCTCCAATATTTATGATTATTTTTGTCATTTGGATTACTGTAACACTAATCTATTGTTGATTATTGTTCTGTATACTTGCAGGTAGCAAGCTCCACTGGGGTACAGCAGTTTCAATGGTATTATTTGTCTGGGGATTTTCAGCATTTTGGTCTGCAATGCCTTTGTTTGGGTGGGGTGAATATGACTATGAGCCTTTGAGAACCTGCTGCACTTTGGACTACAGTAAAGGAGACAGGTAAATCTTATACCTGATTGGCATTTTTTTTTAGAAACCGTTAATCGTTATAATGGTAATTTCATGTGTTGTGTTAAAAAAGAAAAGCTAGTTATATTGGATAGTCATAGTCACATAGTCAAATCGGGTTGAAAAAAGACAAAGTCCATCAAGTTCAACCCCTCCAAATGAAAACCCAGCAAACATACACACACCCCCTCCCTACTTTTAATTAAATTCTATATACCCATACCTATACTAACTATAGAGTTTAGTATCACAATAGACTTTGATATTATGTCTGTCCAAAAAATCATCCAAGCCATTCTTAAAGGCATTAACTGAATCAGCCATCACATCATCACCCGGCAGTGCATTCCACAACCTCACTGTCCTGACTGTGAAGAACCCCTACGTTGCTTCAAATGAAAGTTATTTTCTTCTAGTCTAAAGGGGTGGCCTCTGGTACGGTGATCCACTTTATGGGTAAAAAGGTCCCCTGCTATTTGTCTATAATGTCCTCTAATGTACTTGTAAAGTGTAATCATATCCCCTCGCAAGCGCTTTTTTTTACAGAGAAAACAACCCCAACCTTGACAGTCTACCCTCATAATTTAAGTCTTCCATCCCTCTAACCAATTTAGTTGCACGTCTCTGCACTCTCTCCAGCTCAATTATATCCCTCTTAAGGACTGGAGTCCAAAACTGCACTGCATACTCCAGATGAGGCCTTACCAGGGACCTATAAAGAGGCATAATTAAGTTTTCATTCCTTGACTTAATGCCCCTTTTTATACAGAACTTTATTTGCTTTAGTAGCCATAGAATGACTTTGCCCAGAATTAGACAACATTTTATCTACAAAGACCCCAAGATCCTTCTCATTTAAGGAAACTCCCAACACACCTCCATTTAGTGTATAACTTGCATTTATATTATTTTTGCCAAAGTGCATAACCTTGCATTTATCAACATTGAACCTCATTTTCCAGTATGCTGCCCAGTTTTCCAATTTAGACAAATCACTCTGCAAAGTGGCAGCATCCTGCATGGAACCTATAGTTCTGCACAATTTAGTATCATCTGCAAAAATAGAAACAGTACTTTCAATGCCCACCTCCTGGTCATTAATAAACAAGTTGAAAAGCAAGGGACCTAGTATAGAGCCCTGTGGTACTCCACTAACAACACTGGTCCAATTAGAAAATGTTCCATTTACCACCACTCTTTGTAGTCTATCTTTTAGCCAGTTCTCTATCCAGGTACAAATACTATGTTCCAGGTCAACATTCCTTTATTTAATAAGTAACCTTTTGTGTGGCACTGTATCAAATGCTTTAGCAAAGTCACATCCACTGCCATCCCAGAATCTAGGTCTCTACTTACCTTCTCATAAAAAGAAATTAAGTTAGTCTGGCAAGATCTATTACGCATAAAACCATGCTGGCACAAACTCATAGTATTATGATTTGCTATGAAGTCCAGCATCTTATCCTTTATTAACCCTTCGAAAAGCTTTCCTACCACTGATGTCAGACTAACTGGCCTATAGTTTTGAGGCTGAGAACGGGATCCTTTTTTGAATAGAGGCACCACATTAGCAATTCGCCAGTCTCTCGGCACTATGCCAGATCTCAATGAATCCTGAAAAATTAAGTAAACCAGTTGGTAACTAGAGAAAGGAAGAGAGGAGAAAACAAAATATGCTGTCCTACTAACGATTAGCTGACAGCTAGCGAACATAACTCGACAGAAGGAGGTTGTGTTCTTTAGGTAAAACTGAATATACTTCCATGTGGAGTTGTTTATTTTGTAAAACTGCAATACAATCAAATAGACTGAAATTACAATATGCAATTGCATGTGGCATTTATAAACACATTTCAGAGAAAGAACAGCTAATACTGACATTGAACATACAGTGATGCAATGCACAATAAATCTAACAAATAATATGCAGACTTACAAGCATATATGTATGGAGGGAAGACAGATGAACTTCCTAGAACACTCCTGAGAGGTAAGATGGCTCCTGCAGCCTGAGGGTGAAACTTTATTAACAAACTTTATTAACAAGTGTAAGACACTTCATGGTTCCTTATGAGAGGAGCTAAACTGCAGTTACGCAAATGACCACTAGATGTCTTAACACAATAGTCCTGTGATGGACAGCACACTCCCCGCCTGGCGTAAATATATGCCACTATAATATACCTAAGAATTACTGTAAATTCAATCCGATAACTTTTTACTATGAAAAAGGACAATCAAATCTGAAACAGGTCGGAGATATACTTTAGCAACTCCGTGGTTAATGACTTTAACCTCCACTTTGCGAACTTTCCCATCACCACTGGGAATGGCTTTTACAATAAGACCCATTGGCCATTCATTGCGTTTAGCTTGAGGGTCTTTCAACAAGACAACATGTCCTTCTTGAACATTTGGTTTCTCCTCTTTCCACTTCCTTCTTGTTTGAAGTGATGACAAATACTCTTGCTTCCAACGTTTCCAGAAAGTATCAGCAAGGTTCTGAACTTGCTTCCACTGACACTTGTAAAGATCTTTCAAAGTGAACTCACCAGGTGGTGCTGATATAGGACAAGCTTTCTGAGTCAAAAGCATTCCTGGTGTAAGAACTTCAGGTTTCTCAGGGTCCATTGAAATGTTAACTAATGGTCTAGCATTCATTATGGCCGTAACCTCAGCTAACAAAGTAATCAGCACTTCATGTGACAGTCTAACATTTTTGCCTTGTGCCAACATCGAGTCTAAAATACGTCTGGCTATGCCAATCATCCTCTCCCACACTCCTCCCATATGAGATGAGTGAGGAGCATTGAAGGTCCAAGTGCATCTCTGTTCAAAAAGGTAATTTTGGATCTCAGAATCTTCTGAGTTAATTTGCAGTTCCTTGCAAGCTCCTACAAAGTTTGTTCCATTATCTGATCGGAATTGCTTGACTGGTCCACGGATAGACAAAAATCTTCTTAAAGCATTAATAAAGCTTGAAGATGACATGGATTCAAGCACTTCTAAATGAACTGCTCTGGTACTTAAACAAGTGAACATTACAGCCCATCTTTTGCTCTGAGCAGAATGTCCTCTAGTATAGCGATACATCATGTTCCAAGGCCCGAAGACATCAAGCCCAACATGTGAGAATGGAGGGGCTACAACGAGCCTGTCTGGTGGGAGATCTGACATTTTCTGTTCCTGCACCTTTCCTCTCAACATCCTGCAGATAACACATTTATGAACAATACTGGAGACTAGTTTTCTAGCTCTTGTGATCCATAGGCCTGCCGAACGTAATGCACCCTCAGTAAAATGACGACCTTGATGTGCTACCTTCTCATGGTAATGTTTGACTAAGAGGGTGGCTATATGATGGCTGGCTGGAATTATGAGGGGGTGTTTCTCACTCTCGGCCATGTCTGAATTAGACAAACGCCCTCCTACTCTGAGTAGTCCCTCTTTGTCAATTATAGGATTCAGACATTTGATCAGGCTTTGATCTGTGACTTTCTTCGTCCTTGACAAAGACTTAATCTCTTCTGAAAACACCTCTTGTTGGACACATTTGACAATGACAGTCTCTGCTTGCAAGTAATCTAAGGGATGGCATAACTTTCTACAGCAATGCCAGCCCTTACATGAATCTTTCTGTTTGTTGCAAGAAAATGACTTGCTGATGTGAATAAGTGTAGTTATACCTCTCACAAGAGATTTCCAATTTGAAAATCTGAGAAATCTACGTGAGTCTAACTGACGTTCATGTACCTCAGTTGCTAAGGCTGTCACTTCGGGTCTGATCTCACAGTCAGAACCAGGTTCTACGAGGTCAAACGTATTGGCTTCAGGTTGATGACTTGTGACTGAATAATACAAGAAATCTGGACCTGAAAACCAGTTAGTATGTTTCAAGTGGGTTGCTTGAATTGGTCTAGTCCCGTGATCTGCTGGATTTTGAATAGTGGTAACATAATGCCACTGATCTGGACTAGTGGATTTTCTGATGCGATTGATTCTGTTTGAAACATACACATAAAATCTTCTGGAAGTATTATGAATATAACCTAGTACAATTTTACTGTCAGTATAATATTCAACTGCGTCAGGTTCAAAGTCCATTTCTTCAACAATCTGTTCTGCTAACTCAACTGACAAAACTGCCGCACATAGCTCTAAACGTGGCACTGTATGGGCTGGTTTAGGAGCTAGTTTGGATTTTCCCATAATAAAGCCAACATGACATTGACCATCGCTGTCTGTAACCTTGAGATATGCTACAGCTGCTATTGCCATAGTAGAAGCGTCAGAAAAAACACATACCTCCTTTCGCCTTGTAGCTGTAAATGACACTGGCACATAGGGTCTGGGAATGCTGAAACCTTCAAGATGAATCAAATCTTCTGTCCACGTTCTCCATTGAGTCTCTTTGTCTGGAGAGAGTGGGGTATCCCAATCACATTGATCTACTGAAAGCTCTCTAACTAAAGCTTTACCTTGTACAGTGATCGGAGTCGCAAAACCAAGTGGATCATAAAGACTATTCACTGTGGCCAAGATACCTCTCCGTGTGAATGGCTTTACTTCCCTGGACACTTGAAAGGTGAAACTGTCAGTCTGTAGGTTCCAACTTACTCCTAGACTTCGTTGAAGGGGCAAAGGATCAACACCTAGAACAAGGTCTTTTAACTCTTTAGCCCTGTCATCTGCAGGAAATGCTTCCATTACCGCACTTCTATTTGATGCTACCTTGTGCAGTTTGAGATTTGATTCTGCCAGCATGTCTCTGGCCCTCTGCAAGAGACTGATTGCTTCAGCTTCAGTAGGCACAGAAATAAGTCCGTCATCTACATAGAAATTTCTTAAGATAAACTGTTTTACGTCTTTGCCATATTCACTTTCTCCACGCTTCGCTATTTGTCTGAGTCCGTAAGTGGCTATGGCTGGAGAAGGACTATTCCCAAAGACATGTACTTTCATTCTGAACTCTGAAATTTCCTGGCTAAGGTCATTGTCTTGGTACCAAAGGAACCTCAGGTAGTTGCGGTGGTCTTCCCTAACCATGAAACAATAAAACATTTGCTGTACATCAGTAGTCACTGCAACTTGTTCTTTGCGGAAGCGCATGAGTACACCCAACAATGTATTATTCAAATCAGGTCCGCTAAGAAGTACGTCATTCAGTGAGATACCTTGATACTGAGAACTTGAATCAAAAACCACTCTGATCTGCCCTGGTTTTTGAGGGTGATAGACACCGAAGATGGGTAAGTACCAACTTTCCTCATCTGGTTGCAACGGTGGAGCGGGCTCTGCTTGGTCCTGGCTAAAGATCTTTCGCATAAAAGTAACAAAATGCTCTTTCATTTCAGGTTTTTTTCTGAATGAATGCTGCAAAGCAAGAAGTCTCTTCTGAGCTTGCTCTCTATTGTTTGGCAATCTAAGACGTGGTGAACGAAATGGTAGGGGTGCTACCCAATGATTCGTTTCATCGATAAACATCTCTTTTTCAACTATGTCAAGGAACATGTTATCTTCAATTGACGTAGCAGGTTTTTCATCATTTGGAGTTGTAACAAACACATTATGGTCTAAACTGTCCATGCTGTGAGTTGCCGTTTTCACATAGCATAGAGCGGGGTTGAAAGGCCGTTTGCAAGCATTAAAGTTTTCTTTTATTTGCATAAAGCTAGAGCATGGGCTGAATAGCGAAGTGCGTCCACTAGGTAGTACATTTGTCTTGAATGAGTTCACACCCATTGATGGATGAGTTCCTCCTAAACATACTTCTCCAACTATGACCCAACCCAAATCTAAACGCTGTGCATAGGGGGCGTTATGGGGTCCATTGACTTGTTCACGTACTTTGTGAACCCTCAGGATATCCCTTCCTAACAAGAGGAGTATTTGAGCATTAGGGTCAAGTGCAGGAATTTTGTCTGCTAATGATTCCAAATGAGGAAAATGCTGTGTAATCTCAGGTGTTGGTATTTCTGACCTGTCATCAGGTAACATGTCACACTCGATGAGAGTGGGAAGTTCTAACTGTGATTTCCCGTCTATAGACTGAATAGTAAAATTAGATACCCTACGCCCTGTTTTCACCATAGTACCTGAGCACGTTTTTAGAGTGTAGGAAAATGCTTCACCACTAATGTTAAACACAGTAAAGAATTCAGATTTAGCTAATGAACGGTTACTTTGATCATCTAATACTGCATACATGTTTACAGAACAGTCAGGTTTGTTAGAGGGATATACAGTTACTAAACAAATCTTGGAGCAGGATCTGGGCCTTGTCCCTTCTGCACATACCTCTGTACATTTGGATACAACTGTGGATGAAATAGGTTCATTGTCCTCCCCGCCATGCTCTTTGACGGTTACAATAGTCTCTGATGTCCAAGGAGCTGGGCCCGGGTGCAGTGCTGAGATATGCTGGTCACTTTTGCACTCACTACATTTTATATTGGCCTTGCAGTCTTTAGCAAAATGTTTGGTGGATGCACAACATTTAAAGCAGATATTATTTTCTTTCAAATAAGCTTTACGTTCGTCGATATGCTTGCTCCTGAATCCACGGCACTTTGACAGTGGGTGAGGTTTTCTATGGATCGGGCATGGACTATCTGGGTCCAAAGATTTCTTTTCAGAGTTAGTAATCTGCACAGCTGAATCCGTGGCTAACACCTCTGTCCTTCTGACCGACACGGAAGGTCTGTTACCATACTTAGCTCCTGTCTTCTCTGTGTGTGCTGGCATCTGGTTGCTGTACGTTGAGAATATGAAGCTTGGGTCGTTTCTGATTTTTGCTTGGTTGACAATAAAGTTGGTGAAGAAACTGAATGGTGGGAAGGGAACGTGATTAACTTCTTTGTACCTAGAACCTTGAGAAATCCACTTATCTTGCAGACTATATGGAAGCTTTTCAATGATCGATTTAACCCCACGAGTTGTATCTAGGTATGCCAGTCCTGGTAAGTAGCCTTCTGTTTTAGCTGCATTCACCTCCAACAATATGTCGCCAAGTTCTCTCAACTTTAGATTGTCTTTGTTAGACATTTTAGGGAAATCGTCCAGTTTTTTCATTAGGGCATTTTCAATTACTTCAGGGCTGCCGTAACAGTCTTCTAGTCTCTGCCACACCATCCTAACCCCAGCTGAAGGGTTATGAACGTGCACCGACCTGATTCTTTGAGCCTGCCGAGATGAATCTGGCCCAAGCCACTTTGTCAGCAAATCTAGCTCTTCTCTGGCTGTGAGGTTGAGATCTCTGGTGATACCTTGGAATGATGTCTTCCATGCCCAATAGTTCTCTGGACGATCGTCAAATGTTAAGAGGCCTGTGCTTACTAATTCTCGACGAATTAGGTATTTCGCTAGATCATTTGACTCTGATGATCCTAAGGGGACATTTCTCACAGAGGGAGTATGATAACCCGGGTCACTTGATGGATACTGAGGATTAGCATAGTCCATGTTTTCTTGAACGCGCACCTTTGAAGCTGGAACATTTTTTGAATCATCATGAGCAGCAGGGGGCGCCTCAGATGTATCTGGAACAGGCTGCTTATATGTTGAGTTATGGAACTGTGGAACTGTGCTGGAGATGGGTTCAATAGAAGGATACTCTGTTTTGACTTGGTCCAAAGTGTGTTTCTGTACATATTCCTGAGTTCTCTGTACTGGATCATGAATTGCTACTTCTGGAACATCGTGGAGCTGATCTCCTTCCAAGCCGAAAGCAGTCTCGTATACTGCAGCCTCTGCCGATGCTGATACTGCTGCCTTTTGAATCTGCAGTATATGCATATTAGCCTCTAACTCCGCTTTCTGTCTGATCATATCGGCTTCTTTTTCGACATATGAGAGCGCTGCGCGTGCTGCTTCAGCTTTTGCTCTTGCTCTGAGGCCTGCAGAGCTTGCAGACGATCTGCTGGAGTGTCCTGAATATCTGGAGCCAGACACGTGGGACCTGGTCTCATAAGTTTGTTGCGAGATGTCCATACTCTTATCTGGATTCATGATGTATGAATTCAAATGCAGCTCTTTATCTTCGCCTGTTACGTATACGTATGCTTTTTTACTATGCTGTCCTACTAACGATTAGCTGACAGCTAGCGAACATAACTCGACAGAAGGAGGTTGTGTTCTTTAGGTAAAACTGAATATACTTCCATGTGGAGTTGTTTATTTTGTAAAACTGCAATACAATCAAATAGACTGAAATTACAATATGCAATTGCATGTGGCATTTATAAACACATTTCAGAGAAAGAACAGCTAATACTGACATTGAACATACAGTGATGCAATGCACAATAAATCTAACAAATAATATGCAGACTTACAAGCATATATGTATGGAGGGAAGACAGATGAACTTCCTAGAACACTCCTGAGAGGTAAGATGGCTCCTGCAGCCTGAGGGTGAAACTTTATTAACAAACTTTATTAACAAGTGTAAGACACTTCATGGTTCCTTATGAGAGGAGCTAAACTGCAGTTACGCAAATGACCACTAGATGTCTTAACACAATAGTCCTGTGATGGACAGCACACAAAAACTGGATAGGTAGAATAAAGGAAACACAGAGACTAATGTCACTGTTAGCAACTTTCCAAGTTAACTCTGCAAAAAGGAAAAGTAATAGTTCTGCCTATAGCAAGATGCTTGACTGAGTGTTAATTGGATCAGCAGTTTTCACCCTCGGTTGATTATTAGGTCCAACCAGAGCTCACACAATTACACCCCTGCTAAAATAACAATTTAGGCTACAGGTGTCTGGAAATCTTATTGTCATTTTACACAAATTACAGAAAACATAGAATGATTTTCAATTCAAAATTTTGATACACATATGAAGAAAATCTGGCATTTGCTTGGTAAAGAACTTGTAGTGTTCAAAAATTTTGCTCTGATCATGCTATGAGAGTAAAAGTGATTTAAAGCATATTAGAGGCAGTGCTGTAGTTTTTTCATGTGTTCTAGTAATCAAGTCCAATGCCAAAAGGCAGTAATCATTGGTGGTTACGTCAGAATTTTTATATGCCAAAATGTGCAGCCAAACGAATAAGAAAGAGTTGGTATTAGGGAAAATCATATCATACTTACCGAGATTTTCCTTTCCTGGACTGGAACATGGCAGTAGGCCACAATGGGTTAATCCCTCCCACCATGCAATGTGACAGGAAATACAACATAAAAACCCTGCTTCCGCCCCCTGGCCGCCATCTTTGAACTCCTGGAGTCTCCCCCAATAGAGGGTGGGAAGCCGTGCCCACTGCCATGTTCCAGTCCAGGAAAGGAAAATCTCGGTAAGTATGATATGATTTTCCCTATTCCTGTTCCTTACACATGGCAGTGGGCCACAATGGGATATACCAAAGAACCCAACATAAACGAGGGAGGGAGAAGTTAGATTTTAGACAGAATTTAGTACAGAACTCAGCACCGTAGTGCCGAAAGCAACTGGTTTGTTAACAAAAACATCGAATTTGTAATGGTTGAGAAATGTATGAAAGGAGGACCACACTGCAGCTTTGCAGATTTCTTCTGAAGTGACACCTGCATGGAAAGCCCAGGATGTCGCCATCCCTCTGGTTGAATGTGCCTTAATAGTCGAGGGTACTGTGCTGGATTTTAACATCCGAAGATCTTATTGGCCGAACTCTGTCCAGGTAGGTTTTCAGACATCTAACAACATCCAGCTTGTGCCATTGATGCTCTGAGTCGGATTTTGGATCAGGGAAAAAAGTGGGAAGAATAATGTCTTGTGTGGTATGGAATTCAGACACCACCTTGGGGATGAACCTATCTGCTGTTTTGAGGACCACCTTATCCTGCAGAAAGGTAAGTTTCCCTTCCTGGATAGAAAGAGCTTGGAGTTCCCCGACTCTTCTTGCAGAGGTAATTGCCAATAAGAAACACATTTTCAAGTTTAACATCTTTAATGGAATGTCCTCTATGGGTTCAAAAGGTTCTCTGGTGAGCGCGTTCAAGACCAGACCTAGATCCCATGGAGGGATCTGAGGTCTAATGACAGGCGCAAGTTTTTTGGCTCCTTGGAAAAATTTCTTAACCAGAGTATTTTGAGACCATGCCACTTTAGAGAAATGGGAAATGGCTGTCACCTGACCCCTCAGGGTGGAAATGCTTAGTTTAAGTTGTTTAGGAGGTGACTCTCGAAAGTTAACAGCCCTAGGAACACTGCCTTCAACTCCTTCCAATTGGAAGATTTGGGGACTTCCGATGGATCCCACCTGCCCTGAACCTCGAACCCCAGTGTGTGGGCCCCCCAGCCCCACTTGCTGGCATCTGTGGTTAGCACTATCCCTTGTGGCTGACTCAAAGATACTGGGTGTCGAAGGTTTCCAACTTTTGTCCACCAATTCAGAGACTGGACTGTATTCGGCTGCAACCGGATTCGTTGGTGAGGTCGGAGTAATTGTGATCCCATTTGGTCAGGAATTCGTATTGTAACATCCTGGTGTTAATTTGGGCCCACTTCACACAATCTATCGTGGAAATCAATTTTCCTAAAATTCTTTGGCAGCTTACTGCTGTCCACATAGTTTTGGCTTGGAACTTGTTTACCGAGTTTTTGATATCCTGAATCCTTCTTTCTGGGAGACTGAGATTGAAATTCTCTGTGTCGATGATTACTCCCAGGAACTCTAGCCGTTGGGCTGGAATTGTGATGCTTTTCTCCCAGTTCACTATCCATCCCAGTTTTGTCAGATAACCTGACACTTCCGTCAGATGAGCTTCGAGAACCTCTTTCAACCGGGCTTTGATCAGGATGTCGTCTAAATAAGCGAACAGCTGAACACCCTGGAGCCTTAGATTTGCTATGATGGGTGCTAGAATTTTTGTGAACAACCTGGGAGCTGTAGCTAGCCCAAATGGAAGGACGGCATACTGGTAATGCTCGTTCAGGATTTTGAACCGTAGAAATTTTCTGTGAGATCTTCTCACTGGAATGTGCCAATAGGCGTCTTTTATATCTAGCTTCACTAGCCAATCGCCTGGATCCACACATTGAGTGATTGATTTTAGAGTTTCCATCTTGAAAGAAGGGACTTTCAATTGTTTGTTCACTCTTCTGAGGTTGAGGATAACCCTGAATTCTCCGTTCTGTTTTCTTCTGAGAAACAGATGGGAGTATGTCCCCGAAAATTCTTGTTCTTGAGGAACTTTTGTTATTACTTTGCTTTTCAGTAATTCCCGAATGATTGGTCTTAGAACTGAAGAGTTCTTTGCGGATCTTTGCTTGTCCGAAGAAATGAAATGGTGAGGAAGTTTGTTTTGCAGCTTTAGTTTGTATCCTCTCGTGATTACGTCTAAAACCCATTTGTCCGGGCAAACTCGAGCCCACATTGCACTGAATCTGGACAACCTTCCTCCTACGTGCAATGGGACTCCAACACCTTCATGCTCTAGGCTTCTCGGATTTAACATTGGGGCCCCAATCTCTCCTTTTAGCCTGAAAGGACTGGTTTCTGTTCTTCCATTGTCCAGAAAAAGATTTCCCGGACTTGTACTGCCTGGTATCTCTGAAAGAACCCTTGAAGTTCCTAGCTGGGTTTCTTTTGTCCCTACGCTCTTGCGGCAGAAAGGAAGACTTCCCTGCCGATGCTTTAGAAATAATTTGATCCAGGTCTGAACCAAACAAGAGGTTTCCCTTGAATGGAAGACTGCATAAATTATGCTTAGACTGGGAATCCGCATGCCATTGTCTCAACCATAATCCTCTTCTCGCCACGACGGATAGACCCATAGATCTAGCTGCCAGTTTTATTGATTCCAGAGACGCCTCTGCAGCAAATTCATTTGCGACTTTCACGTCCTGAAGCAATTCAATCAGTTTATCTCTGTCAGTGCCCGCCTTAATTGCTTCTTCCAGTTCCTGAAGCCATATCTTATTGGCCCTAGTGACCGAGGTAATCGCAATTGCTGACTTACATGCTGCACCGCCTGCCACATAGACTCTTTTCAATGCCCCATCTTGTCGCCTTTCCATTGTATCCTTAAGGGATACTCCTTCATCTATCGGAAGGGTAGTTTTCCTGGCAACCCTCGTGATGGCCGCATCTACTTTAGGAGAATTCTCCCACGGCTTAGACACATCCTCTGGGAAGGGAAATAGTTTTTTAAACTTTCTAGGAACTACTTGCTTTCTGTCAGGATTCTCCCATTCAGACTGGATAGTTGACTTGATGACATCGTGGACTGGGAATAAATGATTCTTTTTTGCAGCAGATTTAAACATTCTATCTTGCTTAACTGGAGATTTGTTTGAATCTTCTAAATCCAAAGTTTTCCTAATTGCTTTAATAAGAGGTTCTACCATGTCAGTATTGAATGAAGATTCCCCATCATCAACTGTATCCTGATCAGAGATTTCCCCTTCCGAGTTTGACCAAGTCCTGGAAGATTCCGTTCTAACTGGAGTAGGCCTATCTGGGCTACTTCTGCCCCCTGCAGAGGAAGATCTACTTGTGGTCTGACCTAAGCTTTTCAACACATTATCCGTAACTTGCGACATCATGGAAGTTACTGATTGGTTAATTGTTTCCTTCATCCAATTCATCATGTCAGGAGCTTGTGTTGGAATCACTCCAGAAGCTTCCTGCAGGCATTTAGTGCACAATCTTTTATCTGGAAGAGCATAGCTTGAACATGAGGCACAATCTCTCCTGGCCATTTTCCTCCTACTTCCTTCTCTGGTTGGAGAACTCCTATTAAGAGAAAAAGCCACCATTACTAAATTAAGCGAAATAAACCTTTTTTTTTTTTTTTTTTTACTTCTCCTTTAATACAGTTTGATCCCGTGTTCACCTCTCAAAGGAATACTCACCCCCTTGAGCCTGAGTGAGATCTTCTAGAGCTCATCATGCAGATAGGGATACACTCCACCAGTTATCCAATATGAAGTGAAGACCAACCTAAAGATCCAATGCAAATTATAAATACCTGTCCAAGGAGGATCCCTGCAGGCTCAGCAGTAGTAGTCAGGAAAAACATATACTTACAACAGTACCCTCCTGACAGCACAAACGGCACAGAAACACCTTACCAGATCTGCAGCCAACCGGGGGAGAGGAAGCGCCTCTTTTAAGTTTGGGCGCCAGGCCTCAGGCGCCATTTTGCCAAGCGTGTCACTTCCGGGTTGCAGCGTCAGCACGCCGGCGCCATCTTGGAGGCTGAATACTCGGCGTCTTATCGCGCATGGTGCCTGAATAGGCTTTTGCGACTTACAGCACCGGTGGCACACATGGCCCAAGCCTACTCGGCTTTCCCAAGGACACCCACAAGAAAACATCTCGGTCCTGGGACATCAGAAGGGGAGAGGTACCCATCTGGAACTAGCGGGGTGAGCGACAGGAGGAAAAAAAGATGGCGGCCAGGGGGCGGAAGCAGGGTTTTTATGTTGTATTTCCTGTCCCATTGCATGGTGGGAGGGATTAACCCATTGTGGCCCACTGCCATGTGTAAGGAACAGGAAAAAGCCTTACTCCCTGCCGATTTGCTGTTGATTTCTTCTGCTGGATAAAAAGAGGGGGGTGGGGCAGCGTGAGGGAGAGAGCCCTTTGCAGCAGGCAGGAGAAGCTGCAAGGGAAACAGAACAAGAAGCTCCGCCTCCTGTGTGACATCATCAAGCTCACATTCTGACAGGAAGGAAGAGAAAGCTGCAGTCTGGCTGCCACAGTCAGCCACAGTCGGATGCAGAACTATATTTATGAAGTGAAAAAAAGCTTTAAAGGAATTGTTCAGTGTAAAAATAAAAACTGGCTAAATAGATAGCCTGTGCAAAATAAAAAATGTTTCTAATATAGTTAGTTAGCCAAAAATGCAATGTATAAAGGCTGGAGTGATTTGATGTATAACAAGTCAGTCAGAACCTGCTTTTCAGCTCTCTTGGTTTACACAGACTGGTTACCCTGGTTACCAGGCAGTAACCAATCAGAGACTTGAGGGGGGGCCACATGGGTCATATCTGTTGCTTTTGAATCTGAGCTGAATGCTGAGGATCAATTACAAACTCACTGAACAGAAATGTACCATGTGGCCCCCCTTCAAGTCGCTGACTAACTTAGAGTTATAGAGCTGAAAAGCAGGAAGTTGGATTCTGGCTGTTTTATTAGACATCTGTTCACTCCAGCCTTTATATATTATATTTTTGGCTAACTAACTATATTAGAAACATTTTTCATTTTGCACAGCCTATCTATTTACCCAGTTTTTATTTTCACACTGAACTATTCCTTTAAGGAAAAAACAGTCAGCATGACCTTTAGGTAACTTCAAATGAAGAATAATTTTTTTTAAATAAGTTTTTAAACAATCTGGTAACTAGGGTCCAAATTATCCCAAGCAACCATGAATTAATTTGAATAAGAGACTGGAATAGGAATAGGAGAGCCCTGAATAGAAGGATCAGTAATAAAAAGTAACAATACATTTGTAGCCTTATAGATCATTTGTTTTTAAGAAGGGAGTCAGCGACGCCCATTTGAAAGCTGTAAAGATTCAGAGGAAAAAGGCAAATTACTATAAAACTATAAAAAATAAATAGTGAAAACCAATTGAAAAGTTGCTTAGAATTGGTTGTTCTATAATATAACAAAAGTTACCTTGAAGATCATTGTGTGTGCTAGTAGCAATAGAGACAGTAACAATAGCCTCGGTAACACCTTCCCTTTAATTTGCTTTGCTACTGAAGACATTAAATTTAGACAGATGAATAACTGGAAAAAAATTACTAGGCAGCCAGAGGGGGTTGGAACCTTGTGGAAGTTAACTGATCACATGGGTGGCCCTCTGGGCACTCCCTACTTACTTGGTCAATTTTCTTTCCTTTTACAACTCTGGGCCTCTTGTGGATGGCCACAGAGTTTTAAATAGGTTTGGCATTTACACTTGTTTTTCCTATGAAAAAAATGAGTTGGCAAGCAACACTCAGTCCAGCTTGTGGCACTTTAAGGACTAAATATCTTGTCAAGATACATAGTTCTTATGGAAAGTCTACTGAAGTATGACAATTGGAACAGCAGAATAGCATATTGTTTATTGCCTTGTTATCTCCCACATTCATCAAACTATAGGTCTCTGAAACAAGCAGCTAAAAAATTAAATTGTATGTAAGCATTTTTTAAAAACCAATTCTCTTTATGCTGATACAAATTGATTCTAAAGTCAGTGAACAAAAATATGCAAAAGGTTTTCATATTATTTTATATTAAATGTTTAAAATGATTCATTGAAGGTATGGGCAAGGTTATTAATAGACTATATATGACATAGTTAGTAGAATACCTTGTCTTTTTTGGAAAGGGAGTTCACATAATAGGTATTAAGATATCCTATAGATGGCTATATAATGGCACATATTATTAGCCAAAATATGGATAAATATCTCACGCACACAATGAAAAAAATTAACACAACAAATTTTTGGCATTCAGTAAATATGCTGAATGACAACTTTTTATTCCAGCTCGTTCAAGAACCTACTAGGAATAACTCTCTTTTGGACCTTGTAATAACTAACAATACTGAACTCATCTCTAACATTTGTGTGCGTGAGCATTTAGGGAATAGTGATCATAACATGGTCTCCTTTGAGATTCTGTTGCAGAAGCAATTCTATAAGGGAGTAACTAAAACACTAAATTTCAGACGTGCAAACTTTGACAGTATAAGGGCATCTCTGCAACATATTAAGTGGGAAATGCTTTTCACAGGGTTAAACACGGAACAAAAATGGGAAGTCTTAAAATGCTGCTTAATAAATATACTTGTCAGTATATTCCACTTGTAAGCAAGGAACGTCGTTGCAAAGCTTTTTGGTTCAATAGAAGCATTGGTGTTGAGGTGGGTAAGAAAAGACGTGCTTTTAAGGCTTTCAAGTTAGCTGGGACAGCCGAATCTTTTATAAGGTATAAGGAGGCCAATAAATCATGCAAAGAAGCTATAAGGCAAGCTAAAATTGATATAGAAAAGGATATTGCAGCAAGCAGTAAAAAAAAAATCCAAAATTATTTTTTAAATATGTTAATAGTAAAAAAATGAAGCAGGAAGGGGTGGGACCCTTACTATCAGAGGGGGGTCAGCTGGTTGATGAAAACAAAAAAAAAACGCAGATTCTGAATATTTTTCATCTGTCTACACAAATGAGGAACCAGTAAGTGAAGGTTTCCTTCTTAATAGTACCAATTCTAGTAATACAACTAATGATGCATGGTTCACACATGAAGAAAATCAAAAGAGACTAGAACATGTTAAGATTAACAAAGGTCCGGGGCCAGATAGTATTCATCCCAGGGTAATTAGCGAGCTTAGCTCTGTGATTGCCAAACCTCTTTACTTAATTTTTCAGGATTCATTGAGATCTGGCATAGTGCCGAGATACTGGCGAATTGCTAATGTGGTGCCTCTATTCAAAAAAGGATCCTGTTCTCAGCCTCAAAACTATAGGCCAGTTAGTCTGACATCAGTGGTAAGAAAGCTTTTCGAAGGGTTAATAAAGGATAAGATACTGGACTTCATAGCAAATCATAATACTATGAGTTTGTGCCAGCATGGTTTTATGCGTAATAGATCTTGCCAGACTAACTTAATTTCTTTTTATGAGAAGGTAAGTAGAGACCTCGATTCTGGGATGGCAGTGGATGTGATTTACTTAGACTTTGCTAAAGCATTTGATAAAGTGGCACACAAAAGGTTACTCGTTAAATTAAGGAATGTTGTCACACTGAACCACTTACTTTCCCCCGGTGCCAGAGAATATTTTATTTGCAACTACTCTATTATGCTAAGAAAGCCATTTTGTTGACCTGGAAGGATACTTGCCCCCCCTCTTTAAGTTGATGGAAACGATTAATAAACGAAATTCTCCCCCTGCAGAAGGCAGTGTATTTAGCTAGAGGGTGTCCGGAAAAATTCCTAAAGATATGGGGTCCTTGGCTTGAGTTGCCTGACACTGCTACTCACTCATTCCAAGCATTGACTTAGGCATGGTTGTATTGCTCTTCATGAAGCAAATGCATGCATATCGCTTTGTTGTACCTAATATGTAACCTTTGACTACCCTAGGTAGACAATTGTAAGACTTTCTTTTGTTTTCTTCTGTACTTTTGTATGTCTTTTTGAAAAAGTTAATAAAAAATAAATTTAAAAAAAAAATTAAGGAATGTTGGCCTGGAACATAGTATTTGTACCTGGATAGAGAACTGGCTAAAAGACAGACTACAAAGAGTGGTGGTAAATGGAACATTTTCTAATTGGACCAGTGTGGTTAGTGGAGTACCACAGGGCTCTGTACTAGGTCCCTTGCTTTTCAACTTGTTTATTAATGACCAGGAGGTGGGCATTGAAAGTACTGTTTCTATTTTTGCAAAAGATACTAAATTGTGCAGAACTATAGGTTCCATGCAGGATGCTGCCACTTTGCAGAGTGATTTGTCTAAATTGGAAAACTGGGCAGCAAACTGGAAAATGAGGTTCAATGTTGATAAATGCAATGTTATGAACTTTGGCAAAAATAATATAAATACAAGTTATACACTAAATGGCAGTGTGTTGGGAGTTTCCTTGAATAATAATTCTGGGCAGTGTCGTTCTGTGGCTACTAAAGCAAATAAAGTTATGTCTTGCATAAAAAAGGGCATTAACTCAAGGGATGAAAACATAATTATGCCTCTTTATAGGTCCCTGGTAAGGCCACATCTGGAGTATGCAGTGCAGTTTTGGACTCCAGTCCTTAAGAGGGATATAAATGAGCTGGAGAGAGTGCAGAGACGTGCAACTAAATTGTTTAGAGGGATGGAAGACTTAAATTATGAGGGTAGACTGTCAAGGTTGGGGTTCTTTTCTCTGGAAAAAAGGCGCTTGCAAGGGGACATGATTACACTTTACAAGTACATTAGAGGACATTATAGACAAATAGCAGGGGACCTTTTTACCCATAAAGTGGATCACCGTACCAGAGGCCACCCCTTTAGACTAGAAGAAAAGAACTTTCATTTGAAGCAACGTAGGTGGTTCTTCACAGTCAGGACAGTGAGGTTGTGGAATGCACTGCCAGGTGATGTTGTGATGGCTGATTCAGTTAATGCCTTTAAGAATGGCTTGGATGATTTTTTGGACAGATATAATATCAAAGGCTATTGTGATACTAAGCTCTATAGTTAGTATAGGTATGGGTATATAGAATTTAATTAAAAGTAGGGAGAGGTGTGTGTATGGATGCTGGGTTTTCATATGGAGGGGTTGAACTTGATGGAGTTTGTCTTCTTTCAACCCAATTTAACTATGTAACTATAATTAGATAAGGTGATCATACAGCATTAGAAATGTGGCTATGAAACAGCTATCCTGTGCTGTGGGATGATCAGGCACATATTAGTTTAAACTGGGAATGCATGAAATACCAAATTGTACTCATAATTTGGCTCAACAGCCAACCAATTAGATCTGTGCACTCAATTCTCCAACATAACTAATTATGACATTACTACCTTACTTCCATTTCCAGTACAATTGGCATTCTGCTTGGAGAATTGTTTGTTGGCTACAATATTTTATTTTTTACACTTATTCTATGCAGCAATATACAAATGTCTCTTTATTGCAATGTATTGAAAACCAAGAAGTTTGTTAATGACTAATCTTTCCATTCTCTGTATGTGTTATCCTGGTTGTATCAATGACAATCTCTCTCTCAATTAGAAATTTCACCTCATTTCTATTCACAATGGCTTTCTTTGAGTTTCTCGTGCCCGTCTTCATCCTACTGACCGCATATCAATCAATATATCAGAAAATGAAGAAAAGTGGTCAGATCAGGGTAAGAATATGCTCCCAACCTATTATCACAAAGATGCTAATTTTGCACTTCTTTGCATTTCTTAGATTGTTTATAAGCAGCTTGTACAATACATCACATGTTATTCCTTCACCTATTGTATAATAAATAGAATTAATTGTTTCTACTCAAAAAAATTAACAGTAAGAATTTAGATTCATGCTGATGTAATAGCTGGTTATGTAACTTGCTTTGAGGACACATGCCTTTTAATGTTGTTTCAGCTTCTTTGATTTAACTGCCCTCTTGAAATGAGCCAACCGGCCTTCTTTAGATAAAGCTATTCATGTGAAATGGTAAAACGTGCACTGAGTGATAGAAAAGAATATAGCTGGAATCTTTAAACCAGAAATGTATGCACTAAGCACGTGAAGCACATAAATCCTTAAAGGAGACCCAAACCCTAAAATGCCATATTTTATACTCATAAAACTTATTGCACTAGTGTAATGTTTCGCTTCTCAATGATCCAAAACTTCAAACTTGTCTGTGACACTCACATGCTAAGTGAGCTCTGAACAGCTGTTGAGAAGCTAAGTTTGTGGCTTGTTGCAAATTATCAAGCAGGAAATGAGATTGACCTGTAATATAAGATGATGCTATAAGGCTGATTATTAAATTCTGTCACTGTTTCTGAGCTGGCATGTAGTGTTTATATGTATTTATTATTAATCAGCTTTATATTGTGACATTTATGGTCTATGCATATTGTATATTTTGAGTTGGTCCCTGAGCTCAGTAACTGACATCAGCACAGAGCATGTGCAATGAATCAGCAGAAAAAAAGATGGGGAGCTACTGGGGCTTCTTTGGGGGCACATATCTTCCCTGCTAAAAGGCTGTGGTTGCCTTGGGTAGTACATAAGCCAAAAACATAATGTACAGCATTTCTAGCTTACTTTTTTCATTGAGCCTTAGTTGTCCTTTAATTTCATATTTTTAAACAGATAGTAATTATCAACTAGTATAAGCAAATAGAAATAATATTAAAAGAGCATGTCTCATTTTAAATGCAACACAGGTAATTCACGGCATATTTGTTTGCTATATGTTCTTGTTATATTGGGAAGATCATTTATCTGCTAATGGAGGCTAAATGAAATCTTAATTATTTTACTGTTGAATGAAATATGTTTCATTCCTTAATATTCACCCTTCAAGCTCAAACCTAAAACCTCAAGCATGTGCCTAAAACATGGCAAGCTTTAAATTGTTTTGTCGAGGGGAGGGGGAACCATCATCAGGAAGCCAGAGTATACAAATGAGGCCAAGCCCAAAGGCTTGTGTGTTTGTAAATGGAGCCCCCCGATTTTATATTTCAGAATTCATATTCTAAATATCCTAAATGTGTGTGTAGATAGAAAGATAAGTAGGTACATATGGTGTATATCTCCATGTTTTTTTTTATATTCTATTAACATGTTCTCCATGTTGTCCAATAAAAATATACATTATTTATTATCAATACTTTTTTCTTTTTAAACTGACATATTTTATTGATTTTCATTACAAAGAATGTGGGCTGTCTGCTTGTTGTGGTACCCTGCTCCAAAAAAAGCAATGCTCAATAATAACATAAAAGTATAAGGAAAGAAACAAAAAAAGAAAAAGGAAAAAAAGGGAAAAAAATAAACATGTAACCTATATATAAAATAACAGTCACAATGTGGTGGCAGGGAATTTCATTACTGCTTAGATAATGAGCCTAAATTTTTCGGGTTATAATCTGTCTCATGGATGTGTTGCGTCGGTCACAAGTGGAGGGCAATATAGAGCTGGGGATCATTTTCGTGAGCTAGCTTGTCAATACTTTTTAGGTAATTTTTATGTAATTGTTATTGAAAGCATTATCTGCCTGCCTCTGAATCACTCTAACTAATCATGCTTTTATAACATTATAGTCAATTCACCTTGAGTCAAGATCCCACAATGCTTTGCATGGTCTGTAAGTAACAGAGCAGCAGAGTAAAGGAATAACATACTTGTGCAGTCATTGTAAGAACTGGAGCTTTAACTGTAGTTTTAAATATTAAATTACTGGAGTAATGCTTTATGTACCAGTAGGTCTTTTCATTTGACACAAGGTCACCCATTCCGATTAGAAGAAAAGAGGTTCCACCTAAATATTCAGAAGGGGTTTTATACAGTGAGAGCTGTGAAGATGTGGAATTCTCTCCCTGAACTAGTTGTACTGACTGATACATTAGATATCTTTAAGAAGGGGTTGGATGGCTTTTTAGCAAGTGAGGGAATACAGGGTTATGGAAGATAGCTCATAGTACAAGTTGATCCAGGGACTAGTCCGATTGCCATTTTGGAGTCAGGAAGGGATTTTTTCCCCCTCTGAGGTAAATTGGAAAGGCTTCAGATGGGTTTTTTAAAAGTTAAAAGGTTGAACTTGATGGATGGGTGTCTTTTTTCAACCTAACTTACTATGTTACAGGGGGCGTGGCCACCTACTGAAGTGAGCAGACGCACGCCACCTTAGCTCCGCAGGTACTCCACTTTATCCGGTGTTATCCTGATACTACCAGCCTCTGTACTGCCCACCACCTAACTCTGAGGGCTATGAGCAAGCTCATGGGCAAAAAAAAGCTGGCCATGGCAGATTCTTCGGCCATAAGGCCGCATCTCCGTGATTCTCTTAGGCTTTCCAAAATGGCCGACAAGTTCAAACCAGACTCACCTAAAGATTAGCGTTCACTGCTTGCGCAGAAAACACATGCCTCGCCTACCACAGAAGATGGCGATAAGGGAGTCAGGGAACAAGCCTCAGACCTTCAGCAACAGGAGCCAAACAGCCCTGCAGCCGACGAGGAACTGACACTGGCGGATCCACTATACAGACCTGTCACGCTGTAAACGTGGCAAAGGTGGATGAGAGTTGATTTTGCGATCCTGCGACAGGATCTCCAGAAAGTCAGAGAAAGAATTACTGAAGTCAAACGCAGGGTGAGTGACTTAGAAGACTCCGGTAACCCACTACCCAAGCACCTGGATCAACTTCATCGTCGGCTAAAACCAGCAGAGGCCAAATCTGACGACCTAGAGAACCAGCTCTGGAGGAACAAGTCCGGTTCTTTGGCTTCCCTTAGAGATCGGAAGGGTCAGACGCCACGAAATTCATGGAAGCATGGCTTAAGGGAGAATTCGGTGATGATGCATTTTCCTCGGCCTTTGTCATCGAACGGGCACACCGTATACCAGTTAGGCCTCCACCACCAAGGGCCCCTCCCAGGCCTATGAAAGCTCGTCTGCTCAATTACAGGGACAGGGATGTGGCCCTTACAGCAGCAAGACGGAAAGGGGAGCTACATTATGAAAACACAACCATCTCCTTATACCCTGATTTTTCCAATGAACTATGGAAACAACGCCAACAATTTATGGGGGTGAAACGCCACTTCACGGATGCTGGCCTCCAATATGCTATGGTATATTCTGCTAAACTGTGGGTCTGATCAGATGGTAAGACATACTTCTTCAGCTCTCTCAATGGTTGGATAGTCGACCATAATAGCATACATGGTCCTGCTTAATGTTAAGTGTTGGCACCCAGAGCTAAAACCTCACAGCCCATCTGGGGAAAACCGCGCAGCCTCTTATTTCGGGGCCTATGGTTGCCCGCAGCACCCAAGACACTTGCTCTAGCTCATTCTACCCCAACTGGTAAAATCCCCGGGGTAGCAGACTAGGGGCTACAAAATGCTATATAGCTACACTACTCTGAGACACTTTTGGGAACCACTATTTGTTTCCCGTTTTTTTTGCTTCACGTCACTGGTGATTTTCATTCCCTTTAATTGGTTAACGACTGTTTAGGTTTTGCAAACTTGGTTAGTGCACTTCTCATTTTTGGTGCACCCCTCCAGAATTTTACTATGTTAATGGTTCAAGGCTGCTCCAATACCGGAGTAAGTAGGGTGGGGGATTTTGGGATATTCTCTATACTCTCTCAACTGTTTCTCAATCTTGATTTTTTCTCTTCTCTCTTTTTCTCTTTTCTTCCATGTGGGAGGGATCTTGGCAACAAAATTGTATATGATATTTATGTCAAAGGTAACAGCTATATCATGGAATGTTAGGGGAATAAATTCCCCATTAAAACGATCTCTTGTGTTTAATTTTCTTCGCAAGTACTCTCCCCACATTATTTGTTTGCAAGAGACTCATATCTGCAAATCCCGTATATTATAGTAAGTATTTATACCCCCCCTACCATTTAATGATGAGCTGTTATTTCACTTACTCCCGCTCATTGCGAGTTTAAATCCAGACCCTGTATTAATACTTGGTGACTTTAACACAGTGATGGATGCGGAGAGGGACCGCCTCTCCCTAGCTCCTATAAGAAGCACTGGCTCTAGTGCGTTAAAGGCATAGGCAGAAACCTCGGGGTTTGTTGATGTGTGGAGGGCTAGTCACCCAAATCAACATATGTTCTCTTGTTACGCTAGGGGTGCCATGTCAAGGATAGACCTCGCTTTCCACTCAAGTGACCTGTCTCCCAAAATAATTAGAGCAGAGTTCCTCCCTAGAGGGATCTCTGATCACTCCCCACTATTGGTAACCTCGTGCCTACATGTGAGGCCCGCTCAAAGAATCTGGAGATTAAGCCCCTGCTGGATATCTCATCCTGACATCCAGAAAGACATTCAACAGACAATACAAAACTATTTCCATCTTAATTTAGACTCTGCACCCTTGCCCTGTGTATGGGATGCTATGAAGGCAGTGATTAGGGGGGGAATATATCTCAACAATAGCACATGTAACAAAACAATTCTAGAACATGCTCTTGAAAATTCTTACGCACCCCTTAGATATAAACCAAAATTTGGCAGAATTCTATCAAGACCTATATTCCTCTAAACTCCAAAAAAAACCCCTCTGAAATTGCAGATTACCTTGACCAACTCAACCTTCCAAATGTACCTTTGAAATTCAGAATTCCCATCCAGGAGAAAGAGGTACTTGAAGCTATCACTTCTTTACCTACTACTAGGAAAACCCCAGGACCAGATTGGATTCCTAATTCATGGTACACTACTTATGCCTCTCTATCAGTCACCCACTTAACTAACATCTTCAACCAAACTCTGACTACTGCCCAATTATCAGCTTCCTTTCGAGAAGCTATTATTATTCTCATTAAAACCTGGTAAGAACCCCCTATCCTGTGCTTCATACAGACCTATTTCCCTTATCAATTCGGTCTATAAAATTTTAACAAACGTTCTGGCTAGACGGCTAAATTTTGTCATTACTTCGGTGGTTGCTCCAGACCAGGTAGGCTTTCTACCCCACAAAGCAGCCGAACTTAACATTAGAAGGCTATATACCAATTTAATACTTACCCATGACAACCCAGGCACCAGAGTCATTGCTTCCCTCGACAATGAGAAGGCATTTGACTCTGTTCGAGTGGGCTTATTTATGGGAAAACTTGCGGAAATTTGGATTCTGAATTTTTTTTTTGACATGGGTACAGGCCTTATATACTAACCCCACTGCTAACGTACGGTCTAATCTAGACGTATCCTCCCCTATAGCCCTAGCTAGAGGCACGTCAAGGATGCCCGCTCTCCCGGGGTCTTTTTGCCCTTGCGATGGAGCCACTACCATGTTTAATAAGGTCAAGCCCGGAAGTCCGGGGTTTTAAACTTGGTCATCTTAGGGAAAAGATATCTCTATTTGCTGACGATACCCATCTCTATTTACATGACCCTGGCCCATCCCTCCAAACAGCTCTCCAACTGATAAACACTCATACCTTATACTCAGGCCTCAAGATTAATTGGTCCAAATCTACCCTCTTGCTCCTTGACCCACAAGCCTCAGAGGCTCTGGACCCAAACCTTCCACTAGAGCAAGTAGATACAATTAAGTACTTGGGGATCTACATACACCCACAGCTTGAGAAATACAAACAACTGAACATAGACCCTCTTATGGCCTCTCTGCATAAAGCAGTGGATCAAACTCCTGCTATCTCTGATAGGAAGAATCATTTTAAAATGAAGTTCCTCCCTAAATTCCTATATCTATTTAGGCAAACTCCTTGAGCAATTGCTCTTAATACCTGATCCTGGAATTTGGGCTCAATACAATGTCAAGTATATTAAAGATATATATGTGGACAATAATTTACTTTCATTTCAAAAACTGAAGACCAACTTTAACCTTCCAAATAGGATGCTGTTCCATTATCTGCAACTGAGGCATGCGCTGGCACAGCAATTTTCCCCCAGAACAATACAAATCCAAGTATCCTCAATTTTGGACTTGCTCAGAAAAGAACAGCTAAAAAAAACACTCTCTGTAATCTATGCTCATATCCAACAACCCAAATACTCTGCCACCCGGGATCTCTACAAGAAATGGACTGTTATTATTCCTGATCTTACCTCTGAACAGTGGAAAATTATTTTACAAGACTCGCTGCGTCCCCTGATAAGGTCCCAGGATCGGCTTATACAATTCAAAGATCTCCACAGAGCTTATTATACCCCTTACCTCCTCCACAAAATTAACCCCGCAGTACCGGACCAGTGCAATAAGTGCAAAGGTTCCCAAGCTGACTTCTTCCACATGGTTTGGAATTGCTCCCAGATTCAGCACTTTTGGACAGAAATCGCCCATTACCTCTCTCAGTTTATGGCATTACCAATTAAATTTTATCCTACTGTTTTGCTTCTTAACTATTTGGCAGACATGGTTCTTTCAAGATCAGAAAGAACTCTCCTTATATTTCTGCTATTTCAGGCTAAAAAGGCCATTGCAATCAAGTGGAAAGATCAGATGACCACCCGCCCACACTCAACTTCTGGATAGGTCTGGAGGAACAAACCCTCCCAGTTTTGGAACAAATATATACAGCCAGAGGTTGTCCAAGTTAACCAACACATGGTCGTTGTGGATACTGCGGAACAAATCTTATTAGAATAGACCTCAAAACTCACCTGTACCAAATATGGACTGGCTTCTTCCTGGGGACTAAAATTATGGGGGTCTCGTTTACATAGCACTGGCAATGTAACTTGACAATGTAATGCATCATCTAGGTGTTTTGGTGAGCTGGCCCTAAATATCCATAGATAACTGGGTTAACAATACCTTTGGTACGCTGTGTATGTACCGTCCAAGAAAATTACTGTGCACCTCTCTATTACTATGCATGGAATACCCTCCCAAACTCCCACCACTTTCTCTTTCCCAATACTTTCTCTTTTCTGTTTTCTTACTTTCTTTTCTCTCATCTTTCCCATCTTCTAATGTTTTCCATGGGGTGTTATTAAAAAACTCCAATGCAATGTCTGATTAACAATGCTGTTCATTACTTTGTTATTCTTTGAGATATAAGGCTTTGTGTTGGTTTAATAAATAAATGTTTAAAAAAAAAAAACTTTACTATGTTACTGTAAATATTAGATTAAAAGCAACTACATTTATAGATAACTTTAAAATATGTTTTTGAAAAAAATTAATCTATTAATATTAACTATTCATATAACATTTTTGTTTTAAAGAATGTTTTATTGCAAACCTGCATATATTTTAACATATTGTATTTTTTTGTTGACAAATTCTTTTTGTTTTTAGTTGAACACAAGCATGCCAGTAAAATCACTTGTTTTCTGTTGGGGTCCATATTGTCTGCTATGCTTCTATGCTGTCATTCAGGATGCAACCATCCTCTCTCCAAAACTAAGGATGGTGAGTTTCAGAAATCTTTGGGTCTGCTTACATCTAGATAATGAAAGCTCAAAAACACAGAATTGTATTTAATAAAAATGTGAAAAAACATGGAAATTATAGTATGCTATTTTGCATAATTTTTTTCCACCATTCATGTATGTGTAAACTAATCTGGGCTATTCAGGCCACAAATAGTTTATGTCCAGCTAGTGATATGAGCATGGGTTACATTGCGACTCACACATCAGGATCAGGGCCTTCACTAAGTGGAAGTTTCCCATAAAGGTGTAGTGGAATTAAAACACTCAGGCTACTGTACATAAAAATAAGAATGATTGGACACCAGGAGGTTCTTAGGCTGAAATAAAAAGGATGGTTTATTATATCAGAGACAAATGACCACAGGTTTTACTCACGTATGAGGAGGTATTAGCATATTAAAGAAGAGAGTAGATAGAGGAGGATGATACAGCAATGAAGGATGTGACTCCCATAAGGCATAGTAGTCAAGCGTACATCAATTCCCTCAGGCTGATATACCTCTAAGTGTTCCGGATCCCATCCAGTGGAGTGGTTAGGGAGAAGAAGTCTAGCCTAACACCCTATCCACTGTGGTCCCTTCACTAAAGGCATACAAGGAAGCCTTTTGGAAAGCTACTCCCTGCTACTGATCCTCAATGGAGCACACAACTTCTCTTGCTATATAACCTGTCTACTTCACTCTCCTAGAGAGTCTATGAAAAATCCATCCTGCTCTTACTAATCCTCATTCACTGGGTTTCCTGATTCCCGACTTAAACACTAAAGGTGCTGTCCCTTTAGGGCAATGGCTTTACTGGGCCTTGGTGTACCCAGGCTCAATGGGCACATCCAGATGGTTAGGACATGAGCAGCCAAAGAGGAAGATCCACCCCTTTGCAAACACTATATGGAAGTGTGGCAGGAAGTGGTCATTACACCCTTGACGAATAACACTGATGTAAATGCTTAAATGTATACATGGGCTTTTGCTTAGTAACTAAGGATAAGGAAAAGGGTAGGGCTTAAAGCCATAGGAACATAGTAAAACCTATGGGCCCCTACATATAATTGATCATTGCAACAACATGCAATAGGGCCCTTTATGTACAATAACCATTAGAGACATATGACCACTGTACACTGCACACTGTACCACCTTAAAGGGTAGGCCCCTTTAAAATGAACTTTGTGTGTGATCAGGGTCAGACTGGGCCAACGGGGCACTGGGAAAAAACCTGGCCGGCCCAGTCCTGTTTCCTGCCCTAATCTTCTTGCTGCATGTCACGGCAAATAAAAGTTGCACATGCATGTGTGACTGGGTGCAGCTTGGCAGGGCACCTGGCGGCAGGGGACCCGGAGGGGGGCCCTATGACAGCAGCCCAGGGGCCCCGGGGCCCCCAGTCTGACCCTGTGTGTGATGCAGACAATTCTAACACTGTTTTTCATTTTGTTTTTTGTTGTTGGGTTTTGCAGCTGTTTTAGAATTTCGAATTCTATCTTCCATGTTGCATAAAAAAAACTGCAGTGATTTGGCGATATACTGGAAAAGATGAAAAGCAAAGGCTTTATAGAAAGATAGGCAATTAAAACTAAAATTAAAGTAATAATTATTGCCACACATAGAAACCAGGCAGCAGTTCGAACAAGTTGAAAGGAGGCCAAAAGTAAAAGTATTTTTTTAAACATAGACATAATAATAAAGACTAAGGGGTAGATTTATTAAGGATCAAATTAAATTTTTTATGGTCAAAACTGTCAATTGAATTGTGAATAATCCAAACTCGATTAGAATTTGAATTTCAAGATTTACCACACCTTGGCCCTTTAAAAACTCGACTATTTGCCACCTAAAACCTGCCGAGTTCATGTACAAGTGAGAGGTCCAGAGACCAATTTGAACGTGCCTTCCTGACATTCAAGTTTTTTTCGGAGAAAAAAACTCGATTCACGTTTTCCGGTCGGTAATGTTTTAGATATTCCATTTTTTTAATTAAGTAACCCCCGACCATTCGAGTATATTCAAATTTATTCAAATTATAAATAATTCACATGAATTCGAAATTCAACCTTTGATAAATGTTCCTCCCTATAATAGTTGCTATTGACAATTACAATATAGTAATGCCATTAAAATAACCCTAATGATATTTTTACCCTCATTATTTCAGATGCCTGCTCTCTTGGCCAAAATTTCACCTGCAGTGAATGCCTATGTATACGGACTTGGCAATGAGAACTACCGTGGAGGCATTTGGTTGTACCTTACAGGACAGAAACTTGAAAAAGCCGAAACTGATAGCAGGACTAAATAAGGTTCTTAACTTAGGAACAAAAGCTATATATGATTATCCCTGTACCCCTTACTCCAGTGTAGAAAGTAGATATTATTTTGATATATTTTGTTGCACATAAACAAGGTGAATGCACTGCAGACCCAATAGTTTTAAGTCAGCCTTGTGTAAATGTTATTATGCACTTGTTATATTAATGTATGCAGAGTTTCTTTTTATTGGTTTTTTACTCAATCCAAATTTATTTGAATATGGACTTGAGATGAAAGCTGGTATACTTGTGATATTATTTTGAAACTGAAGTACAAATAAAGTACAAATAAATAAATGCTAAAACCATACTTAAGTAGTGTTATTTTATCATAAGAAATGTTTTAAGGAAATAAACAAAAGAATAACAAATTGCATACATCTTTCATATAAAGCATTGAATACATCTTTTGATCAAAAAAGTTGATTTTTAAAGGCTGAGAATCAAAAATAGCATATTTTTATCATTTGGAAGAATTGTTAGGATGCAGCAACAATAATTGCTTCAGTGGAGCTTACGCTCTTAGGTCCCTACCATATATACACATACAATGGCTATTTCAGGAGCAAATTAGGTGTTTGTTTTTTGAGTGTGAGAGGTAATCAAGAGAAAACTCACACAAAAATGGGAAGAACATAAAAACTCCCAGAAGATAATGTCCTGGCTGGAATCGAACCTAGAACTCCAGTACAGCAAAAAATAATCGATAATCATTTCACCACTGTGCTATTTTCAATACTGTCCTCACTCACACAGTGGATCAAGAACCAATACTGATGCTGCAATAGAATGGCCTTTTACATAGTGCAGCTGTGTCCCGTTATTAGAGAGAGGAAGGCTTACTGAACTAGGGATCTACTATAGTAGGTTGAACGGAATATAAATCAAGAACAAATACCAGCAAAGAGGGCTAAACACAAAGGGTCCACAAATCAATTAAAAATAAATGCTTTGTGTTCTGTGGTTTGATACCTCCATAAATCTGTGACTTCAAAGCAATGTTGGAGGGTTGAAACCTAAACCTTGTGATTTCAAAGCGAGTGTTGCATGTGACTAAGTGTTGCATGTGAATTAAGAATTAAGCAGCGTTAAAAACCTTAAGGCGTTGGTGTGTGCATGCTGGGAGTGCTGGGTGCAAGAAGGGAGTAAGTGCAAATAACTGACTGCTGTGTGTTCTGTGAGTTACCTGATTTTCTTTTTGTGTTTTAGCTTTAGAGTTTCTAAGGGGAACATTTTTTTAAAAAAGTTAAGGGGTTATTTTACTGCTGGTAGCAAATAGCATTTCCTGGTCATCCCCAGGCAGCATAGTAAAAACACACGGGTTATGTCTCCTCACTGTCAGTTACCAGAAGAAAACGCCCACTCTCGTAATAAATACTCACCCTCCCCTCTCTCACGCGTCTTTGTTTTCTTCTGTCAGTTCCGGGTGGCCACTCATCGATCCTCTGGGATCCAATTACCGGGTGCAGTTTTTTCTGGCAGCTCTCTCCACCCGAAGCCCTGGCGTTATCAGCGTTAGCTGTGTGTCTGGGGATCCCGTTGCAGCAGGGGATAACATATATGCCGCTCAGGCACCTTCAGCGTTAGCGCTATGGGCAAGGTGCGTGTCGCACCAGTAGTGACGTCATCACAGCGTTCAGGAGTTTTAAAAAGTTGCCGGTTACAGAGCGCACTGCTCTCAGTAGCTGCCGATTAGAGATGGAACCGGCTGCCCTAAAACGTGCTGCTGCTAAACCTTCAGGGTGAGTGGTTAACCGAGGATTTTAATTTTTATTTTTCTGCGAAAAAAGCTGCTGCTAACTATCTTCCTGCTATTGCAGTGATTCTACCCCGGCTGAAGAACCCAGTATTAAAAGGCAAGAAGCTGTGCCGTGACTGCCTAGATGGCTATGCCTCAAGGGAGGAAGGTTATAGTAAGGAGAAGGTCCAGGCTGCTGCCCCTGCTACAGTTGTAGATCAAGCTGCTGTTATGAAGTGGATAAAGGAGGCAGTGGGTGAGACCATGAAACAACATCATAGAGGTTCGGCTTCTAAACCTTCTACATCTGCTATGCTGCAGGATTCATCCTCTGAGGGAGAATATTTGTCCTCAACAGAGGAAGATAAAAATGAGGAAGGGACATTTGACACCAAGTTAGTTCCTTCGCTTATAAAGGCCATAAGACAGACTTTAAGTCTGGAAGATCAGCAACAGGAGAATTCTTCAAAATCACTTTTTGTTAAAAAGAGAAAGCTAACTTTTCCTGTTCATCCAGAGATTAAGGATCTAATGAGTCAGGAATGGAAGACATATAAGAAGACTCCAGTAGAGACGAAATTATCTGTACTGTATCCTTTTCTAGCCGAAAACATGCAGATCTGGGATAACCCCCCATCGGTAGATGCTCCTGTGGCCCGTTTATCAAAGAAGACAGCTCTGCCAATCGATGATGTGTCAGCACTAAAGCACCCAATGGACAGGCGGATGGAGATTGATTTAAAGAGGGCATATATGACAGCAGGAGCAACTTGTAAACCAGCGGTGGCAATAGTATCGGTGGCAAAAGCGATGTCCTTGTGGGTGGATAATTTAGAACAGGCAGTTAGAGAGGAATCACAGGAAGAGAATATCTGTGAGGCCCTAGCAGACATCAAGAAAGCAGCAGAGTTTTGTCTGGAAGCAGCAGTGGATATTTCAAGATTGTCGGCACGTAGTATGGCCTATAATGTGGCTGCTCGTAGAGCACTGTGGCTGCGTACATGGTACGCAGATACGGCATCAAAAAGTACACTTTGCAGACTACCTTTTGAAGGAGGTCGTCTGTTTGGCAAATCCCTTGATGAATTGATTTCTAAGTCTTCAGGAGGTAAGAGCACCTTATTGCCACAGACCAAGCGTCCTCAAGTGGTCTCTAGAAGACAGTATGACAGATATCCGTCCAGACGAAAGGAGGAAGCCAAGGCTTATAGGCCTGGGAGAGAGTACAGATCAAATTGGCGGTCGGGGCAGACTGGGTTTTTTCGTTTCCCCAAGGGTAAGAATGCTCCAAAGCCGCAGTCCAAGCCCCAATGAGATGAGGCCGGCCCCACCCCCCTTAGTAGGAGCAAGGCTTCTGAAATATCAGGAGGTGTGGGCCAGAGAAACAGACGACAGATGGGTCAATTTAGTGGTCTCAAGGGGGTATCTCTTAGAGTTCCACAGAAGACCTACAGGAAGCCACTTTATTTCTTCAAAAAGAGCTCAAAAATTTTCAGATCATCTGCTTTTTCAGCAATACATAGAAGAGTTGTTGGCCAAGGAGGCGATTGTTCCAGTCCCTGCCAGGCTGCAAGGTCAGGGGTTTTACTCACCACTTTTTCTTGTAACAAAGGCTTCAGGAGAATTACGACCAATCTTAGATTTAAGAAGGTTGAACAAGTTTTTGAGGACGCAAAGGTTCAAGATGGAATCATTGGCAACTATCAAGTCAGTAGTTCACGAGGGAGATTGGTTAGCATCCCTGGATCTGAAGGATGCATATTTGCATGTGCCTGTGGCAGAGGAGCATCAGCAATTCCTCAGATTTGCTTGGGAGAGCAATCATTATCAGTTCCGTTGCCTTCCCTTTGGCCTGTCAACCTCACCCAGAACATTCTCCAAAGTCCTAGTAGTTCTGATAGCGAAACTAAGACAGGAGAAGATCGAAATTTATCGTTACCTGGACGATCTATTGATAGTAGCAAGGGAGAAAGAGATTCTCTTGCAGCATGTAGCAAGGGTGGAATTTGTTCTCCAGCATTTTGGCTGGGTTCTGAATCGGAAGAAGAGTCAGCCAGATCCCACACAGAGGATAATCTATTTGGGAGCCCTTCTCGATACCAGATTAGGGATGATATCACTTCCAGTAAAGAAGATACAACATATAGTCACACAAGCCAAAATGTTGGAGAGTCACCAATTCATTCCAGCAAGACAGTTCATGAGTTTCCTAGGCCTACTAACCTCAACCTTAGAGTTGGTGAGATGGGCGAGATGGAATATGAGGCCAATTCAAAATTGGTTTCTTGTGACATGGGACCGGAACAGGAGAGATTGGTCCCAGAAAATTCAGATACCCAGTCATCTAAAAGATCACCTTCACTGGTGGCAGAATGCAGCCAACCTTCGGAGGGGGTTTCCCTTGGAGGAGCCAGACTGGCTAGAGATGTACACGGATGCATCTGGAGTAGGCTGGGGAGCACATGTGGAGGAATGGGCAGTGCAAGGGTTTTGGAAGAACGGAAAGTCTCACTTACCTTCGAATGTCCTGGAGTTGAGGGCAATCAAGGAGGCCCTGAAGTCCTTACAGCCAGTCCTGTTGGGGGGGCGCAGTGAAGATAAGATCGGACAACGCCTCAGCTGTGGCATATATAAGGAAACAGGGGGGAACTGGCAGTATCAAGTTACTGAAAGAGACTCTACCGATCATGGAATGGGCACAACGTCACCTGTTGGACATAACAGCAGTCCATGTACCAGGGATCCAAAATCAACAAGCAGATATGTTGAGCAGGTACCCGTTGGAGAGAGGGGAATGGGAGTTGAACCCACAGATCTTCGATTGGATAACTTCCAGATGGGGTCTTCCCAGAGTAGACCTCATGGCCTCAGAGAAGAATCACAAAATCAAATCATTTCTTTCGAGATACCAATCGAAATTAGCAATAGCAGTGGATGCATTCTCCCAGACTTGGGAGGGTCTTTGGGCCTATGTGTTTCCCCCTTTTCCCCTAATCTTCAAGGTCCTCAGGAAAATATTACAGTCGAAGATGGAGGTCATAGCCATTATTCCCAATTGGCCACGCAGGCCCTGGTTCCCTCTACTGAGGAGGCTGGCAGTCCAGGAGCCAATGCTGCTGCCAGCAGTGGAGGATCTGCTGATCCAGGGGCTATACCTGCATCCAAATCCTCATTCCCTCAGATTGGCGGCTTGGAGGTTGAGAGGTCAGTCCTGGAGAAACAAGGATGCTCCATGTCATTGATAAATACGTTGATGAAAGCCAGAAAGAGTGGTACTGCAGTAGTTTATCATAAGATCTGGGATAGATTTTCCTCATGGGCAGGTGGTTGTCAGGTCAACCCCTTTTCTCCTTCTACTGTTTCTATACTAGAATTTCTACAATCAGGCCTGGAACATGGATTAAGTTTGAGTTCCTTAAAAGTGCAAGTATCAGCTTTATCAGCAGTGTTGGGTAAAAGATGGGCAGAAGAGCCTATGATTGAACAATTTTTCAAGGCAGTAATTAGAATTAGACCTCCGATAAAGAAGTCGGCACCGCCTTGGGATTTGCCCCTAGTTTTACAAGGTCTTTCTGTGGTACCATTTGAACCTATTGAGGAAATAGCGTTGTGGCTACTGTCATTGAAAACAGCACTGTTGGTGGCACTGACATCAGCCAGGAGAGTGAGGGAGCTGCAAGCTCTGTCAACGGAAGAACCTTATACAGTCTTCCATGAGGACAAAGTAGTTCTAAGACCAGTTCAGGCTTTTCTTCCAAAGATCGTTACAAAATTTCACATTAATGAACCAATCATTTTACCTGCGTTTCCGGGTGAGGAGGAGGCTAATCCATTGGATGTGAAAAGATGCCTACAGATGTATATTGAGAAGACTAGAGCTCTGAGAAAATCAGAGAGGCTGTTTGTGATACCTGGAGGATCAAGGAAAGGTCAGGCAGCATCGAAACCAACCCTTAGCAGGTGGATTGTGAAAGCTATCTCAAAGGCTTATGAGGTGCAGGGTAGAGCATCACCTGGAGAAGTGAGGGCACATTCAGCAAGAAGTATGGCAGCCTCATGGGCGGCGGAAGCAGGAGTCTCATCTGAGGCAATCTGCAAGGCAGCTACTTGGGCATCATCCAACACATTTATAAAACATTATAAATTAGATGTGTTTTCAGCTTCAGACAAAAAATTTGGGCAGGCTGTATTGTCTGCATCATGAAAATAAAAGAGATTCAGCATTATAGCCTGTTTTTTCTTTATTCCCACCTCTAAGATGTTATTGCTTTGGTATTACCCGTGTGTTTTTACTATGCTGCCTGGGGATGACCAGGAAAGGAGAAAATTGTTTCATACTTACCGTAATTTTCCTTTCCTGGTCATCCCCACGGCAGCATACCCACCCTAATGTGTATGTTTGTTTTGTAGCTTTGAACAAAGACGCGTGAGAGAGGGGAGGGTGAGTATTTATTACGAGAGTGGGCGTTTTCTTCTGGTAACTGACAGTGAGGAGACATAACCCGTGTGTTTTTACTATGCTGCCGTGGGGATGACCAGGAAAGGAAAATTACGGTAAGTATGAAACAATTTTCTCCTTTTTTCCCTCTTTCCATCTTTGTTCTAATTAAGGGGGAGGAGTTAATCAGGTAAATTCTGATCAGGCTGTGTGTGCTCTGGTTGAAACCTTAACCTTGTGAATTCAAAGTGAGTGTGGGAGCTGCTAAGCGAGTGTTGCATGTGAATTAAGTGTTAAGCAGCGTTAAAAACCTTAAGGCATTGTAAATATGAGTGCGTTTGCACATATATGTGGTGTTGGAGCAGCAGTTCCATGCAGTATTTACATGTGAGAGATGTCGGTGGGTTTTCATCTTGGAATCTGAACTGCAGACTCTAAGGCGTGAACTTGCAGCACTGAGAGCAGCGGAAAACGAGAGGGAGGAAAGGGGGTTCGCAGAGCAACCAATGGTAGGGGCCAGTGGAGTGGGGGGAGGAGTGGGGGCTAATGAGGGAGGAAGGTTTGTGACAGTCAGGGGAAGTAGGGGACAGAAGGGTAGGGGGGCTGGTCAACAGCTTGTCCAAAACAGCAAATTCTTCGTTTTGGCTGAAGATGATGGGGAGGAAAACTCGGAACTGGCATGTATGGGGCAGACTGACTCTCAGAGCACCCTGGGAGGCAGTGGTTCTAATACAGGTGGTGGGGGGAGTGCAAGGAAGGAAAGGCAGGTTTTAGTTATAGGGGATTCAATTATTAGAAAGGTGGATAGGGTAATCTGTCGTAAGGCCCCTACATGCCGAACAGTCTGCTGCTTGCCTGGTGCTAGGGTTCGGCATGTGGTGGAACGAGTGGACAGATTATTGGGAGGGGCTGGAGAAGACCTGGCAGGCTTGGTAAACATAGGTAACAATGACAAAGGTAGAGGAGGGGGTGAAGTTCTCAAGAACAATTTTAAAAAAGTAGGTGTAAAGTTTTTCACAATTTCGTGAATTTTTCGTGAAAATTCACGAAGTGCATTGAGGTCAATAGCCGTCAAAATTATTTTGACGCACTACAACTTTTATGTGCGTGCCAATTTTTGCCGCATTTTTGTGAAAATATTCGTGGCCAGCGAAATGTGGAAATTCATGCCTGGGGAATAAATTCGCCCATTAGTAGATTGTATTTATTGTTCAATGTTTTGTTCTACTTTTCTCCAGTTTAGCATTTAAACTTACATATTTATCAATGAAAACTCCCATAAACTCAAAATTCTATAAAAAACAAACAAAATTTATTAAAAAATTAGATTGTTTTAAATTGGGGTGAATAGGATTGACCTGCAAACTCGAATCAAATTTTAACCGAATTTTTTCACCAAAAAAAAATTTTTTTTTCAAAAGTCCAGCAAACTACTCCAAATTGATTGTAGTAGGTCCCTCATAGGCTAAAATACCAATTCAGCAGGTTTTAGATGGCGAATAGTCGAATTTGAATTCTTAAAGGGACAGTACATGATAAATTTAGACATTTTTTAAGCGCAAATCAAATTTGGACTATTCTCTAGTCGAATTAGACTAAAATAAACTTTAAATTTGAATTTAAAAATTTTAATTTTTGATTCGACCCTTGATAAATCAGCCCCTTCATCATTGTTTTGAATATGCTGGTTGGTTAATAATCAGTTCTGAGGCTCTGTGTTGACTTCTTTGCTTCTTTAGCAGGATATTTGTAATATTACTATATGTGTAAAGTCATGTTAAGGTGTGTCTTGCCAAATGTGCAGTGATTTGTATTTTTGTATGTTTGGGTTAGCTAGCAATATTAACGGTAAAAGATTTTTGTGGAAAAAAAGTCACAAAAACTACCACTGTCTCAGCCCTGGACACCAAGAGATTAAGCTATCTTATTCTACCCAAATATAGATGGAGCACACTTTACTTACACTTTTACCAAACACTATCCACATAAACAGTATGCAGTGTACACTATAACATAAGTGCATTTTTGTCCACATGCAAATATAATTCAGGTTGCTTTATAAATCTGTGTTGCCCCCTATAGCAAAGATGGCAAATATCAGTAATAAAAAGCATTCTATTTATCCCCACAAAACCTATCACATTGTCCATAGGGGGGAGAACAAAATATTTTTGCATGTGGCTGAGGAAATACTTGCTTGTGACTGCTTCAAATTGTGGAAAAATGTGTAAACAAACAATGAGATAGATATACTCTACCCTAATTTTGAACTTATTGACTCTTTCAAAGGCTATGCTGGGTTTATTTAAAGAGGAATTTCACATTCATTAGAATCCTGATATCCTGAACTTCTACTTTCCTCCATTGGGTTCCAAGGCATAAATGAATTACTATGCTGCTTCTTATATAGTGTGTACAGTTTTTCAGTTTTATTAAAGAAAATAATGTGTTTTGGATCTGGGCAATCAAGAATTCTGCAATTATTTTAAAATGATACAAGAGTGCTTAACCCATTTGACGAAGGGAGGCTTGTCCCACAAAAACATTTTTCTTTGCATTTTATTTTGTTCCTCAAATCTGAAAAGGTTATTTTCTCTCCTTTGTTCTTTTCTACACAACAAATATCCCCTGCTATATATCCCCTCTAATGTATTTGTATAGAATAAACATGTCCCCGTACAATTATTTTATTCATATTACCAGCTGCATGTTTCTGCACTGGGGCCCAAAGCTGCATGCATATTCAAATGGATAACTTACCAGGGCTCTAAAAAGATCCAGAACTGTGGATTTTACAGTAATTTGTCAGAAACCTTTTTTCCCCTTTATCTTTTAGGTATTGCATAGAAGCCGTCCGTTATTTTTATTATCACTACAATTATATGTAGGGACCCTGAGATTTGGGTTAAATTACTCAGGCAGTTCCCCTCTAGTATTTGGACACCTAAGGGTCCTTTAGTTAACTCAGGCAGTTATGTCCCTTGCTGGGTCCACATTAGTTCACAGAGTTTGTCCTCTAGGTGGCACTATGTGATATTATAAAGGGGTTTAGCAACATGTGCTCAGGGTCTGTCCAGGACTTTGCCTCACTGAGAGGTACTACAGGTCCAGGTCTACTGGTGAAGTTAGTTAAGTGTGAGTTAGTGATAGTAAATACGGTAATAGTCACTCTAGGAGTGAGAGTCAGCACAGGGTAGCTAGTGAGCAGATGTGGCTCCAACGAGGAGAAATAGTGGGGTTAGGACCCCATGGATTTGAACCACAAGAGCAGGGACTACAGTGGGTGAGTTGAGGACCAGATAGGGTGCCAAGACCCAAGACCCCAGGCTGAATACAGTGGGTGAGGTGAGGACCAAGTCCTGTGCCAAGATGCAAGATCCCAGGCTGAGAAACCCAAGCCTTAGTGTTCATCCGGAGGGATAGTGCCTAGTGAGAGTGGTTACTATCTCCTAAGTCTATTATTGCTGTTACTTTGATATATTGGATATTAGCTCACCTGGAGCACCTTGTACCCCCTGGAGGGAATATTGCTGTTTGAAGCTATCCTATTATGTCTATGAACATCTAAGTACCTGTGAACTACTCCATTGCAACAGTTCTCCGTTAATAAACAAGTTTATGTAACTGCAAAGAAACTTGTCTGGCTGATTATCCTGCTCTATTGATCTACACCAGGTACCTGGAGGTACACTGGGGGTCCGGGGCACACTACAAGCAGTTTTAGCCTGGTCACACACTGCCTCAATACACAGCAAAAGTACACTCAAGGGTGTGCTACATATACAAACTGCTACAGTGCTACGCAATATGTTAGCGCTATATAAATACATGTCATAATAATTATAATCCTTTTTGAAGTGCTTGACACAGGAGGCTGACATTCAAAGAATCCCACAAAGAATAAAGTGTAGATTAAAATAATTTATTATAACAAAAATAACCCCCCTCTAGGGGAGCCTTACATATTTCATGCTTAGTGGCAATTAAGTATAGATTTAATTCACAAAAAACATTGCCAACACTTTATAAAGAAAAAATAACCAATCATGTTGCAGTAGAGGGCATATATAAATGTGAGAGCTGATGGAATCATTCTCTGTGATAGTCAAAGGATAGAAGCTATCTGGTATACTTTCTCCTCTCAATGCTAAAAATTACATAACAGACTAGGCCTTGTTTACAATGTACCAGCAGTGTGCAAAATACAGAAAAATGCTGCAATTTGCCATTTCTTTTGCTTGCTCTTTGCACATTGCGTGATGCATTGTGCAAATAGTTGCAGGCCTCTGTGTTCTGTTTCGTAGTGCAAAGAAATGCATTTCCCTTCACTAAACAGTGACTCACTTCACTAATACAGAGCTGAGGCAGGTGGTAAGTGCATGGCTGACCTGTGCCTCCTGATGCTGCACTCTACATTGAGCACCAATATTTTGGTCCGGTGTTCAATGCAGAGAGCAGCAAGTGTTCTGTAAGTGGGCACTAAGAGATGTATTAGGAACGGTAGTAGGAAACTAGAGCACACATAGAAACACAAACTTAATAGAGCTATATAAACTGTGACTATATTATTAAATTGTAACTTGCAGTGAAATCACTGCTCCAGATTTACTACTATGTAATAAAAAAGATCAGATGACCACTTTCAGCACCCATGGGTACACGGTACACAAGGGAATGTGTTGGAATATGGGTCCTGACCATGGGGGAACTAAAGTGCGAATTTTACATAACGTTACCTTTTTGCCAGAGTTTCCTTCACTAGCTTAGAACTGGCAAATTGATAAGATTAAGCTACACCCTTGTCAATCCTGTATCCTGTATGCTGAAAAAATCATAAAAATGGAAAAAAAAATGCTGGTGTTTTTTAATTTTTTAAAGCGGGATTGTCTTTAAAAGTTTTAATTATTAAAAATGTTAGTTTTAATTTTTTTTACCATTTGAGGGGCATGCAATATTTGTTTTGGGGTGGGCTCATGTCTAGGGCATTAGAGGATCTCTTGCCTTTATTTTGCTTCCTTTAACATTTTTAGTTATAATAAGTGACCATTTTAAGCATTTGCACCTAACATAAAGTCATGTATAAGACCTATCTTAACCCGCCTTATTCAAATTGACCCAAGTGTAAGAGTACTAACAAAGTTTCTATAGACCGAAATGAACATTTTCAAAAGTTTACTATGAAATACTCACACTGACGAATTAAAGCTGGCCATAGATGCAAAGATCCGATCGTACGAATCATCGTACGATTGGATTTCCCATCTCCCGACCCGCCACTAACCATTCAGATCAAAGTCTTACCAGTCAGATTAGTTAAAGAACAGATCAGCAATGTTCTGCCCCTGACAGCAATCGTACAATATCTATGCCCAACCAAAGCTAGTGACAGTCTCCCACTGAAAATCGTACGATCGGCAATACACGCAGAGATATTATCGGCAGCCGACAGAGATTTTCTAACCTGTCCGATCGACCAAACGACCGATCTCCGCCGGATGAAAAATGTCGGGACTCTCCACACACGGTTCGAAAATGGCCAGCTTAATGCTAGCGAAACTTCGCCTGCAACTTCGCATTTTAGTGAATTAGCGTAGTGGTAGCGAATTTGCACCTGATGAAGTGACGCAAAGTGTGGCGAAGCCTTCTTAGGTCCTCTAGTGTATTTGCCCCCTTGACTGAACAGAACTGATAAATTAAGCTCAGGTGCCATAGATGTCCATGTGCACAGTAATTTTATATACAAATATATATACAAAACAAGCACTGATGGCACTGGCAAAACAAACAAAAATAATTTATTTTTCCATCAAACTGCCTTAGTCAGGTTGTAAAACAGGAAGTGAGCACACAGCTTCTGCTACAATCTGCTACACATAAAAAACTTCCAAAGCTCAGACATGTTAAAAATACCACAGTGTGTTACTGGTGTATTAATGATAGCAACTACAGCAGAAAGTTTTACGCTGTTTTCACAATTTTTAAAATGTTAGAAAAATATGCAAAAATAAAAATGCTAGTATAGTACAAATAAACACTTCTTTGTCTTGCTTTCTGTAGTTCTGTGAAATCCAATTACATGTCTATAATGAGGATCAAGGTTTTGCATGCCTATTAGGGTTGGCATAATCCATTTATTAAATCACACATACGCTGAATAATGCTATATTGTTCTATGTGGAATAATACTACAAGTGGCCGACTGCTCCAGACATGCTTGTCTGTTTTCCCATGTCCTTCTATATGTTAAATATTTTATTTGTAGTCAGCATTGATATAGTGTAAAATTAGTATTCATTCCAACAGGTATAACTCTACTCGGTTTTGCATTATATTACAATACTGCAATTTGCATGCATAACCTTAGAATTCTTTTCATATTGTCTTTATCTTCTTGTAGTTATGTATTTTTTATTTCTATTTTCACACATCTTTACCCCTAAAACATTTAAAAATTTGTCTCCTTACAATTCAGTAACAGAAGTTCCTAAAAGAACACTCTATAGAAGAAGTAAAAAGCATATGCAAGTTTGCAAATTAACATTTTATCACCAGATTTGTTAATAGTTGTTGAAGACCCCCAAAATGATATTACAGCAAATAATTTGGTATCCTGCCCATATATAAATATGTCCAAGAACTATTACATTGTAGTAAAATCAATGCAATGCTAGTTAATAGGTTGATTTGGTTAGTGTACAAGTTTTAGTTTGTAATCGTGTTTTGGTTTGAATTGGTAAAAAAACGGTAGTATTTCAAGAAATGATTAGTGAGTAAGACCCTACATGAGCGATACCCCCTACATATTCAGAACACTGGTAGGAACAGAACACTTTCCCTCCATAGTCATATTTTTTGAGGTCATTGGTTCTAAAATCCAATAAAGCATAACAAATACTAACTAGCTCAGCAGTTCTGTTCTGTTGACAATGGAGCTTAATGACTAATATAGATTACCCAGGTAATGCTAGTGCCCTGGTCAAACCTCAGTTCAATGTATGAATAATGACACCTTACTGGTACTGGAAGGAATTTCTTTTGAGCAAGGCCTCTTGTATTGATTTTTCTGTATTATTCATGTATATTTAGGGGGGTTATTTACTAAACTTAAATGTATCTGGTCTGGCTTTTTGGGGCAAAAACTCTAATTTTTTGAGATTTATTAGACCCCTGAAACTGGAAAAAGTAAGAATCTGAAAATCTGCCGTCTCAGACCTGTTGAGGTCATGTATAAATCAATGGGAGATGTCCCTATCCAAATTTGAAGATATTATGGTTTGCACTGGGTTAGCCCGATTGTAAGAGAGTGAATTATGTTGTTGGTGGGTGAAAGAGTTAAAATGTTGTTTGTGAATTATGTGATGTTAATGAGCGTTTGTATGTCAAACTGTGTTAATGGTTATTTGGGAAAAAGGCCACTAGGTGGCAGTAGAGTATCATAGTTAGAAGTAATTTTGTTTTTCTACCACTAGAGGGAGTTCCCTAAATAGGTATAAAAGGGCAGCCACACCCCTAGTTAAAAACTTTTATGGGAGGAGGTGAGGTCATGCAAGAGCTCCACTGAAGAAGAAGAACACCAGCCCGGAATCAGGTAGTTAATTAGATAGGAAGTTTCAGTAACAGCTGGCACTAGGTGTCAGAGGTAGGGAGAAAGAAAGGGTAGTATTTTGCCCCAACAAGGAGCATAGTCGGATTAGGATCCGGGGAATAATTCCCAAGATAGGGTGACAGTGGTGAGTTTGTTAGGCAAGAGAGGGTGAAAGTGGAAGACTTCAAGGCAAGGTGGCTGGTACCCGCCGGAGTTGTCAAGGGGTACTGGTCGAGTGCCGGATGATCGAATCGGGTGGCTGGTGGAGTGGTGAAGGGGTGTAGTGGTGCACCGGATCACCGAGCCAGGCCAATGAGGACCAGCATGCTGTGAGTAAAAGTGTCTGTCACTATTAGAAAAGAGAAATCGATGGCGGAGCTCTCCCCACTCCTTCCACTCTCCCACGTCCTCCGCAGCTATCGCGGGATCCCGGCAACACTCAGCCGAGCATTCACATACACACGACCAATTTACCGCTGGGCACTGAAGAAGTGCCCAGTGTGGGGCACGATACGCGTCAGTTTTTGGCACTCCCACTACTTTGAAACCACTATGTATGTTTAAATAAAGCCAGACATTGATATTATTCCTACCGTCTCCCGTGGATACGTTTTCCAGCGCTGCCAGCGGTAAATTGGTCGTGTGCTGTGAGTAAAACCCTATCCTAACTGCTGAGTAGTAATTCACAGACTACTGTGAGTAATAAGAAAACGAGTGAAACTTAAGTGAAAGTGACTATTGGAAAGTCTGCTAAAGTAATGTGTCTTTTTTAAGAGCTGGTGTGTTCGACTCTCTTATGTTGGGGGTTAGCATTTAGAATTTCCCCTTACATGATAATCTGATAAATTCAGGAGTCTTGGGCAAAAAAAACCCAAAAAAGTCTAAAAACCCATGCAATTCTGGTTTTCGCGCGGTTTTATCGATTTTTTTTCCTGATCCGATTTATTTGAGTTATATTATTAATAAATAAAGCAAAATTGGTCAAGCTTTTTTTTTTATTTCAGTTATGAGATAAATTCGGATTTTAGTAAATAACCCCCTTAATGTATACACCCGTTTATTGTACAACACTTTGGAATTGTTAGTGTTTTATAAATGCATGTTAATAATAACTATGATGCTCAGATTGTTCCTTTCATATTTTCCACACTGAGTAAGGGACCTCCAGTGACATAATTAAAAATGTATGACCACCATTTGATCCAGTAAAGCATAAGTGAAAGCTATATAAGGCTGACATGCTGATATGTTGGTAAATTATTCCCTTATAGGAGTTGAGTGTATTCATTTACTTTACTCCCAGTTCTCTATTTCCCAGCTGCAATATATAATTATAAACTCAAATTTATCCACAATGTACCATTGAAAATAGTGAATACTTTTACAAGCAGAATCACTGCAGGACTGCTAGAAGAGGAATAAAACTGAATATATAAGCTTTCCTTCATAGGTAGATGCACTTTTTATTTTGGTAATATGTCTCAGCAATGGCCTGTTGTCCTGTTAGCATCTGCTGTGTATCAAAAATAACAATAACTGTACAGAAAATCCTTGATTAACAGAATATTTAACCCCAACCTCATTGCATATCTGCAAACACCCCATTCAGAGTTGGGTGAATTTTTGGATTTACTTTAGATGCCTTACAGGTCTTGTGTTTTAGATCAGTGAATTTCCAGTAATTCAAGCATGACAGTTATATTCTTAAGTACAGTATTGTATATCTGTCAGAACCAGTGTTATGTTATGGTCCTGCCTCTTATAGTTTAACTGTTTGGTGTTGCCAACCTGCAATTGCTTGCTCAGCTGTTATATGACAGGAAGTCAGTATAACAAGAAGAGAAAGTATAAGGTAGTAAAGCCAGTATTTGCAGTTAAGGGCTTAATCTACAGACCTTTACAGTCCTGAGGCTTCCTATATTACCTCATTGGAAGCATTCCCTGTAAGTAAAGTAGTTTTGAAGTTACACATCTGTAATTCTTGTCTAGGGAATGTTACTGTTACCCCATCTTTGTAGCTTATAAGGGTTTTTTTTGCGCATCCAGCTAGTGAGATGCTGCTTATAGTAGCTAGCTATGTTCATAATACAGCTAATCAAATGCTGATTTATATTTTCTGTATGTATTTGTATTTACAGTTTCACACCATTTGTATAAGTAAACACTTACAACATCACTTTGTGGTCTGAGAGTTGTTATGCAAAGGTGTTTAGATGATAATTGAATAAGACATTCGGTGAGGCCAGTATAGTGAAAAGGGGAACCTACAAGCAAGATTGGTTCAGAAATCTGAGGAAGCCTAGAGACACTACAGGGTCAGCAGAGAGACCATGGATTTCCAAGAGCTGGAAGTGAGGTCTGTTACAAGCCGTTTGTCCAGGTCTTCAACTGTTTCAAGCATCAGTGTGGCAGCTGCTAGAGCACATGCTAAGACTGAAGCTGCCCAAGTCAGGGCTGCATTTGAATTAGTGATTGAATTAAGAATAGAAAAGGCCCATCTAGAAGCCCTGCTGGATGTACTAGAGAAGGAAAGAGAGGCAGAGGCTGCATTGGCTGTTGCAGCTGAAAACCTAGAAATGGCAGAGATTAAACTTGAGACCCAGTTACTGCCTGTACAGAATCCACAAAAATGAAAGAGTCTATATACCAAAGAGTATATAGATGAGCATACACAGTCTGACAGTGACAAATAATTATCCAGGAAAGAATGTTTAAATAACCCTGCACCTAATATTTATTCCTCCAACTTACCAGCAGAAGTAGGCAAGCAGGCATGCAGCCATCCTACAGATACTGCTACACCTAATAAATAGACTTCACCAGAGCATCCACCAGAATCAGCTATGTTTTGGGCCAAGCCTGCCTCACCTTTAACACCTCACCGTAGACACTATACCCGCAAAGTGAGTTTTAGTGTCCCTCGCCCAGTTGAGGGTGATTCTTCTGAATTAGCAAGGTATCTGGTACGAATCCAGCTGGTATCATCAGGACTTACCAGTTTTGATGACCGACCTGAGAACTATTTAGCCTGGAAATTCTCGTTCTTAAATGCCATACAGATCTTAGGCCTTTTATCAGGGGAAAAGATAGATCTTCTGATTAAATGGCTAGGACCAGAATCTGCAGAATATGCACGTCGCATTAGATCAGCAAATGTAATGATAGAGGTTGAAGGAGATTTACGGGTCACCAGAAGCAATAGAGGGTGCTCTATTTGCAAAACTAGAGAACTTTCCCAGAGTATTACCAAAAGAACACCAAAGGCTTAGAGAGTTGAGTGACTTTCTGAAATCAAGGCTGCAAAACAAGGTAATTACTTTCCAGGTCTTTCCTATTTAGACACAGCTAGAGGTGTTAGCCCAATTGTGAAAAAGCTTCCAGATGCACTTCAGGAGAAATGGATGATGCAGGGCTCTCGCTATAAGTAAGAACACAAGGTTCCTTTCCCACCATTCACCTTCTTTTCAAAGTTTAAACAAAGTGAAGCCAAGGCACGTAATGTTTCAAGTTTTAAACTTTCATCCTTCTCTGCTAATCTGAACAAGAAAGGCAGTTCTATTGAAAGTCAGAGCAGCACCCACAGACCAGTGTCTGTACACAGAACGGATGTTACTTCATCTCTTCACTCTCTGGGAGCTGTTGATGATCCAGATAGGCAGTGCCCTATTCATCCCAAACCTTATTCACTGTAAAGGTGCAGGGGTTTTAGGGAAGATGCCCATCAGTGAACGGAAAAGAATAAAATTGCACAAAATCTGTTTTAAATGATGCACATCAAACAAAAAATTGCTGTGAAATGAGCATTATGTATTCTGAATGTGGCCCTCCATCCAGTTCCACCCCCATGGCTTACCAAGTACCCTCCTCCCCACACACAGCATGGGGGGGGAAGGAAGATGCACCTCAGGGGGCAGTTACAGTTACATGCACAGATGTGTGGGAAAGGCTTCATTGAGAAGTCATGAAATGCAAATAAAATACAGGTATGGGATCCATTATCCTAAAACCCGTTATACAGAAAGTTCCAAATAACAGGAGGGCAATCTCCCATCAAGTACATTTTAAGCTAACAATTCTAATTTTTAAAAATGATTCCCTTTTTCTCTATAATAATATAACAGTGCATTTTACTTGATACTAACTAAACTGAATGAATGAATATTAGTGGAAAACCAGCCCTATTATGTTTAGTTAATGTTTAAATCATTTTTAGTAGACATACAGTATGGTGATCCAAATTATGGAAGGATGCACTTTGCTGAAAACCCCAGCTCCCAAGCATTCTGGAAAATATATCCAATACCTGTATAATGATTTACAATGAAAATGATCAGAAAACAAAACGTCTAAAGAACAGTAAACAACAGTATGGTTAAGCCAAATGTTTATAGACATATAGAGTAACCATTTTTGTTTTAAATCAGTGTATTGTCTAGATAAAAGGACATAGAGAGAGGAAGAAAAAAGAAAAATAGGACAAAGACCAGTCATGGTATGTTGACTATTATAAAAATTTCAATTGCTTACAGAGAGGTCTAAAGTTCATCTGCTGGCTAATTGTATAAAAACAAGGAAAACTCTAAGCTGTTTGTAAATTAATGTTGCATAATACATTGCTAAATCATATAGAACAATGCTTTATAACCTATTCTTAAAGGGGAACTATCACGAAAATGAAAATTGAATAAGCTTCATCATACTGAAATTAGAAACTTCCTAAATACAATAACCGAAAAATGTTGTGCCATTTCTGAAATAATGAGGTTTATCTTCACTTTCCTTCTCTCAGCATCTGTTTCTATTCATTCTGTCTTCATTCAGGAGTTGGGTGTAAGATTTTCATTGACAGTTAGGAGGACTCCCTTTTCTAGCAGATTTATTTGAGCTCACTCAAATAACTGATTCCAGTACAAACAAAATCTAATAAAATAACTGACTTTGGCATGTATCCGACATAAAGAGAAACAGGATTTCTGGTGATTTTAATAGAGTCAGCTCTAATACACCTTCTAGGCAAAGGAGCCCCCTAAAAATTACATTTGATCTAACTGAGATTCAAAATCAGACTCCCGACTCCTGCATGAAGAGATAATGAAGAGTGACAAATGCTGAGAGGGGATAGTGAAGATTAACTTGATTAATTCAGAAACAATTCAGAATTTTTAATTGATTATATTTGGAAAATTTCTTATATCACATTATGAAGGTTTTACAAAATTTTTATTTTCGCGATAGTTCCCCTTTAAACCAATATTTATATTTACTGCCTATGAGATTGTGAAACACTCCCTCTGTTCTGTATTCTTCTGTTTAGCATCAGGCAGTCCATTGAGTTAACTTTTAGCATGATGTAGAGAGTGATATTTTTGAATTTTGGTTTTGATTTTTTATTATTTGTGGTTTTTGAGTTGTTTAGCTTTTTTTTAAACAACTCTCCAGTTTGCAATTTTAGCAATATGGTAGCTAGGGTCGAAATTAGCCTAGCAACCAGTCACTGATTTGAGACTGGACTATGAATAGAAGAGGTCCTGAATAGAATGATGAGTAATAAAAAGTAGCAATAACAATACAGTACATTTGTAGCCTTACAGAGCATTTCATTTTAGATGGGGTCAGTAACCCTCATTTTAAAGCTTCCAGCAGTTGCCTGGTAATCAGAAATTTAGTAGGAGGGATTCTGGTATTTAAATATTGTATCACATTGGTTGCATGATACAGAGTCCATGCAGCTCGAAACCTGTTGTGTTGGTAAATAAAGGCATTTTTTTTGCAGCAGTATCCCTGTGGCCTTGTGGTATCAGTTCCCTTTCACTTTCTTTTCTGGATGACTTGCTCTGGATAGGAGCAAGGGATTACAATACCAGATTGAATACCTACGAAACAGTTAATATACCAGCTAATACTTTTTTTGCTAATTTTAAAGCTAAAAAGAGTCAGAAGAAGAAGGCAAAAATGCAAAAATTCCTCCTTTGTTTTTCACCCTGTCATAAAAATATTGATTTAGTATGACTTTTACATAGTAGTTAAGATTGAACCAGCTCTTTATGGCCTACACAACCATCCTGCTTATTTATGTATTATTTATGTATTATGTCAGCAAACAAGATAGAAATGGCGACAAGCTATGCACCATCTGCAGGACTGGTTATAGCAAGCTATTGTATATGATAAAGCATTTATAAGGTTTAATACACTTTTTGATAGAAAAATATAAAAAAAAAGAGGAAAATTACCAGTTTAAGGCTGCTGCTAATATCAGGGTTGTTTACCATTTGTGTACAACAATATGCAATTCGTCAGAACTGCACAGGTATAAGTGCAAGTTCCTTGCAATAAACTATCTGTTTTGCATATTTTCTAGTGCTTTGAACTAGAGTAGTTATTGCTTCATAAATGAGCCCCCTTATTTTTTTCACTTCTATATCAGTGCAAGGTTAGCACAACACCTTAGCCTCAAAGAGCTATGCCACCTATACTCCACATTTGTTTTTTTCTGCTGATTCACAGCACATGCCTTGGATTGTTGTCAGTTACTTAAGCTTAGGGACAACCTCATATCATACAGTATATTTACAATATAAAATTTATTGTACAAGCCAGGTCCATATGGCAGGAAATCAAAACTAAAAGGCCATCAAATGGAGCAAAATTGAACTTGCCAACCAGCTATGTTACTCTGCTGTATTTAGCAAGGTAGGGAAGTAGGTAGGGGCAGTATTGGGGTTCCCAGTGGTGTGTTTCAGGGGGGAGGGAGACCTCTAGAAGGGGCCTATGGTTTTAGAAAGGGCTTGGTTATCCTTTAATTCAGATTCACATTTCATGGGGGAATAAAAAGCAGTGCATTCTGAATCTCGGTTGAGCCCAGTAGCCTAACTTGAGGTAACCTCACTTTCTGCTAATGTATTGACCCCTAAGCCTGAGCACACTGAGCACATTGTATTATATTGTATTCATTTATAATACAGGCTGAGGCTAGTTTTTATTGCTGCATTTATTTTTAATCAATTATCTTCCCCTCCTGTTTAATTTCTTGCTTCTCACTGAAGCCACCACCTGGTTGCTAGAGTAAATGCAAACTTAACAATCAGAGCACAGTTAACATTCCAAACTAAAAAATTCCAGAAAATAAAATGTGCAAAAATTCTCTGCCACTCTGTTTTATCATTACACAATCAGCTATAAATAAGTGAAGTTAAGGAGTTAACAGTTCACAGAGCAAGAATCACAGTGTGAGCTTCGCTAACCATGCATCAAACAGATTTGATTAATTTAGCAAGTTTGCCCAATTTAGATACTGATTTCCTATTAGTCAAAGCAGGATCGATGAAAAGCAACTGAACTTAATGTGATTAAGTGAGTGAAAAAAATAAGATGATGTAAAGGGAAATGCGTCACTGGATCACATAGAATTCCTTAACCCCTTCATTGGCGATGTATTCTCACTACTTCATTTTCATTCACTGCCACAAGGGCTAATCCAGGAAGTGCTGGCTAAAAATAGGGAAAGTTAAAGTTCACCTTGGTTGCTACTCTTGGATTGAGCAGTTTTACCACTTTACCTAAGGATAAGTGTAATGCTTTCTTGAGCTATCCAGCACATAGATAGTTAAAGGTGTCCAGCTAGTGTCTGAGCATGGGTTACACTGCGAATCTACACTCAAGGCAGAGCCTTCGCTAAATGGAAGCTTCCCCTTTAAGATGTTGTAAAACTACAACACCCAGGCTAATTAGTGTAAAATAGATGGATTGGACGCCAGGAGGTTCTTGAATGGTAAAACAGGTGAACGGATTTATTATGCACAAATGCAAATGACCTCAGGTTTACTCACAGCATGTACAGGATACAGCAGATGGAATCACTTGGGACATAGTAAGGATCACAGTCAGACAGAAGCAACTCCTTTAGGTATTTGCAGATAGGTGTACATCAATTCCCAGTAAACCGACATTGCCAGTGAGGGGATCGGGATCAATCAGGTAAGGTAAAGGTAGTCCTTTGCTAACCTAGATGCCTATCAACTGAGTTCCCTGCTCTAAAGGCAAACAGGCCTTGTGGGAAGCTACTTCCTTCTACAATCCTTTTTGGAGCGACAACTGCTCTTTCTGCTACACCTCTCTGTCTTACTCTCCTAGAGAGTCTATTACAGGAGCTTACTATGCTAGCTGTTCCTCATTCACGGGGTTACCTGGTCCCTGACTTAAGCACCAAAGGTGAAAGGTCCCTTTGGGGTAAATGACTTACTGGGGCCTATGGTGATCCCAGGCTCAATGGAGATCACCTAGCAGCAGCACCAGGAGCCAAAGAGGAAGAGGCCACTCCATGCACAACACTATATAGCAGTGTGGCAGGGGAGTGTCATTTCACTCTTTGTTTAATAGATGAGGGAGTTACACTTAAACTGTTGCAAGGGCTTGTGCCCAATAACAAAGGATAAGAGAACTACATAGGAAAGGTAGGGGATATCCTATAGGTTCCTACATAAGTTTACTGAAACATTCTCTCTAGAGAATAATAAAAACAAACAAAGTTCCAGAAGTATAGCCATAAAACAAGATTATTGAAACAAGAGAGCTAATTCTAGGTTAAAATAATGGCACTACTTAAAAGGACATGATTTCTTTATGTACATTAACTTTGTGCAGTTCTTAATATTAGATTAGATTTGTTTATATAAACATGTTTTCAGTTTCTGTCACTTAAACTAAATGAACAGTGAAGTCTTCCACTGCAAATCATGAAGTATTAAAACAAATTAATTAAGGGGGGTGTGGCACACCATGACCGAGTAAGCACACATAACCCGGGAACTCCGTAAAGTAGACAGAGAAATCCTCCTGAAAAATGGCAATTAACACGAAAATACTCACAGCTCGGGAGGATAACACTAGCTAAAGTTGTAGTGAACTGAAAGATGGGGAAATGTAAGCCAAGAGAGCAGCGTATCGCAATGTCTCCATACCTACAGAAAACTCAGAAGCCAAGATGGCGCCACAACTACACACGCAGCTGAAGAAGAGTATTCCCCAGCAATGTCTCCATATTCCATTCACGCAGGAGGCAAGTCAGACTTTTAATTCACAAACGTATAATTCTGATACTGCCTTTACAGACAATTTGCCCATTACTGCACAAACTTTTGGCTTCTCAGCTCTCCCACCTTAAAGAGGGCCTTACTGCCAGGCCCGGATTTGTGGAAAGGCCACCAAGGAACAGACCAAGGGTGGCATGATTTTAGGGGGCAGAATGCTGCACAACCACACCCACATTGGTTCAGAAATGCTAGAGATACGATAAATTTTTAAATTTCCCGTGCACCAATCCCCATTGCTCTGGACCCCGAATACAGGGGAGGCCCTGCTTACTGCTACATTAACCAAAGCAGTTTCAGAGGCAGTAGTCATTGCAATTAAGGACATACACCGTGACCTCAATGAATTGGGGGAAAGGACTGACAAATTGGAATATTTTATTGATGATTTGTTGCAAAGACATGCTAGTCTAGAAGAGGACAATGCAATTTTAAAGGAAGAAATACTTCAGCTTAAAACTATGTGCGAAGATCTTGAAAATCAATCCCGCAGGCAAAATCTACGAATAAGGAGAGTCCCCGAAGAGATCATCAAGAGACATCCCACAATATTTGAAGGGACTTTTTACAAATATATGCCCTAATATTACTGCTGACAAATGGGAATTCGAAAGAGTGCATCACTCCCTGGGGCCTAAACCACCTTTAACTAAACCTTCCAGAATGGTATGCTTTCACTATTATATACAGCAAGAAGCTGTGCTCGCACAAGCAAGGTCCCGTACTTCAGTGGAATACTTGAACCATAAAATTCAGGTGTATGCGGACATTTCTCCAATTACTCTAGAAAAAAGGAGAGAATTTCGTCCATTGACACAAATGCTGAGTGACAATAAAATCGCTGGGGATATCCCTTTAGACTTATTGTAAAGCATCAAGGACAGTCTCACATGTTGCAAAGTTTGGACAAACGTCAATAATTTCTACATGCCTTGGGCCTTAAAAGTACATCACAGAATAGTTCACCTAAGCAATCCTCACCCAAACCAGGAATCAGCCCACAATGGCAGAAAGTATCTGGAGCACTCTCACCACAAAAACTGTCACTGTCCATCTCCTACATCTGGATCTCCAGTACAGGGTATTTGACTAAATCTCTAACAACAGTTGACTGTCCTACATATAGTTAATGCTGAATACCATTACACTCTATGGGGCAAATTCACTAAGCCGCGAATTCGCTAGCGTTTGGCATTTTCGCTACTGCGCAAATTCACTAACGAACGCTGGCGTAGTTTTGCTAGTGTTACTTCGCAACCTTATGCCAGGCGAATCTTCGCTAGCGACGAAACTACGCAAATTCACTAACTTGCGCAGTGTACTGAACGCTACCTTTTACGCTAGACTTCCTTTGCCACCTCAGACCTGGCGAAGCACAATAGAGTAGATAGGGATTGTTTAAAAAAAAGTCAATTTTTTTTCTAAGTCCCAAAAAAACGCTGGCGTGTTTTCTACATGATGGCTGATAGGCTGAAAAAGATCGAAAATTTTTTGGGGCTCCCCTTCCTCCCCCCTACATTTCCTGACTCATGGCAACTTACCTAGACAGTGGGCACATGTGTAGGGCAAAATAAAAATTTTATTTGCTGATTTGAAGGTTTTCTAGGCATTTGTAGTGCAGATACGTGTTCCTCCATTGAAATTTGAATTTCGCGCCGTATGCAAATTAGCCTTCGCTAGCGTAACTTTGCTTTATATAGCGAATCAACGCTAGCGCAACTTCGCAACCTTACGCTACCCCTGTGCGCAACTTCGGATTTTAGTGAATTTGCGGAGCCCTGGCGAAACTACGCCTGGCGAAGTGCGGCAAAGTACGGCGAAGTGCGGCGAAGTTGCGCCTGGCGCAACTTCGCATCTTAGTGAATTTGCCCCCTATATCTTTTAAAGATCTGCTATTTTTTGGAGCATCCCCACTTTTTTCCATCGTTATGCAGAACTCACTTTATTAAACGGTTATTAGTCCATGTTTGGATATTCGATTTACACTACAAAATGATTAACCCCCATGGGAGTACAGGTAACTCCCATTAAGTTACACAATCTAAGTGCTGAACCTATTTCAGAAATAACTGGAAATATACACTGTTTAAATGTTATATTCGTCAAATCAAGTAGTTGTTTATTGCCATTTGTACTAGGAGTACATATGAATTACTTGTGCAGCATATGGCAGTGAGACACACACACACACATATATATATATATATATATATATATATATATTTGTTTTTTGTTTTTTTACAGTATAATATAGGATTGCATAGTGCAGTAATAATAATAGAGTGCAATGGGTTCAGTGCAATGCATAGTTGCTGTGTATGGTAGTAAGCAGGACCGCCATCAGAAATCACAGGGCCCTGTACGACAAAATTTAATGGGCCCCCTGGGCTGCACCCACCACAAGCCCCACCTACAGGTCCACCCTCCCCACCACACAGTAAAAAAACAAAAAAAATATTGGTGGCTAGGGTTTCCACATGTTAATAAAAAATAAAAAGATAATGGTGGTCAGGGCCCCCAATAAAAAACATTTGTGGCCAGGGCCCCCCCACAATTAAAAAATATTGGTGGCTAGGACCCCACATGAGAAAAAAAATTGGTGGCCAGGGCCCCCCCCCCCACATTATAAGAAAATTGGTGGCCAGGGCCCCTTAAACGTCCATGCCTTCCCGAAGTCAGCAGCTCTCAGAAAGATGGGGGGCCCGGCTAATCAAGTAAGTGTGGTGTGGCCGGGGCCCCCCTTACCCTTGGGCCCCCTACAACTCTCCCCCCTGTCCCCCCCTGATGGCTGCCCTGGTAATAAGTACAGTGAGTAAATATAAGTGTTAGATTAATGAGTTCATGAGATTAGGTGGAGTCATTTGATGTTTATTCTCAACTGTCTGCTGGACTCATTTGCAGCTGGTCCTCTACTAACTATTGGACTTATTTGCGTTTAGTCTAACTGCTCTTGGAAAGAAGCTATTAAATAGTCTCTTGCTTCTGGTTTTTATGATTTCAGGCCTTCTGTGTCTGAGTGAGTAGTTGGGCTTGTAGTTCATGTCCCGGATGACTTGAGTCACTGGCGATGTATTTGATTTTGTTCTTACTTCTAGCCATGTCTAGGTCAGACAATGATGGAAGTGAAGTGATGATGGGTTTTTTTCTCAGCAGCTTTTACTACCCTCTGGAGAGAGCTTCTTTCCTGCTGTGTGATGCTACCATACCACACTGCTATATTTCCAGTTAGAATGCTTTCAATTGTGGCCCTGTAGAAGGTGATTTGTGCAGTCTTGTTGACTCCACACTGTTTCAGTCTCCTGAGGAAATGAAGGCGTTGATGTGCTTTTGGTATTATGGCCTTGGTGTTTTCAGACCATTTTAAGGAGTTTGCGATGTGTAGGCCCAGAAATTAGATGCTTTACTCTATTCTGACATTCTCAATTTGCAATGGCTCATGTTGATGATGCCTTTTCCTGAAGTCTTTAATCATCTCCTTTGTCTTTGCTGTGTTAAGAACCAGGTCATGATCTCTGCGATATTAGGCAATATTACACACTAGCTGTCTGTATCCGGTTTCATCATTGTCCTGGATGAGGCTGAGCACCGTGGTGTTGTCTGTAAACTTTGCAGTTATAAACAGTCATAGGTGTGTAGGGAGAAAAGCTTGGGACTAAGACAGCATCCTTGAGGTGTGCCGGTGCTGGTAAGGATAGTAGCAGACCTGCTGTTCCCAATCTTGATAAACTGTGGTCTGTTAGTGAGAAAGTCAAAAATCCAGTTGCAGAGGTGTTGGGGCAAAGTTAGAGTTGCAAGTTTGTTGATGAGTTTGTGTGAATTTATGGTATTGAAATCAGAGCTGTAGTCTAAGCACAGCATGCATATGTAAGTGTTGGGTTTCTCCAGGTGTAATAAAGCAGAGTGCAGTGCTAGGGCAACTGTGTCTTCTGTTGATCTGTTTGGCGGTATGCAAATTGGAGTGGGTCTAGAGAGTTGGGGATGATGGAGTTGATACATTTAAGGACCATTTTTTCCAGGCACTTCATAGCAACTGATGTTAATGCAATGGGTCTGTAGTTGTTGAGACCTTCGATTTTGGGCTTCTTAGGTACAGGTATTATCATGGTGGTCTTGAAGCAGCGGGGAACTAAGGCTTGCTTAAAGGGGAATTTAACCCTGTGGTAAAAAAAATCCTTACCCCCCACCCCAGGTAGACCTCCCTCCCTCCTCCCCCAGGGAAATTCCCCATACTTTATACTTACCCCTCGGCACAGATTCTGCCAGTGGAGTTCCACGCATCCATCTTCCGGGTCCTTGATAAGATGACTGAGAGATCGGCAATTTCCGTGTAATTCCGCAAATGCACAGTTGTTGCAAGCCGGCAAGCTGCTCCAACTGCGCATGCGCAGAAATACCGATCTCCCAGTCAGCTTAACGAGGACCCGGAAGATGGATGCGTGGAACTCTGCTGGCAGAATCTGCGCCGAGGGGTAAGTATAAAGTATGGGGCATTTCCCCAGGGGGGTAGTTAGTCTGGGGGGAGGAGAGAGAGAGAGGTTTACCTGGGGGGGGTACGGGTTTTTTTCCCACATGGTTGAATTCTACTTTAAGGGAAGAATTGAAGATGTCTGTGTAAGTTCCAGAAAGAAGATTTGCACAGGTTTGAAGAACTTTTGGGAGACTCTGCCTGGACCTGCAGCTTTGTGAAGATTAACAGTTTTGAGAGATTTGAGAACGTCTTCCTTGGAAACTTGTAGAATAGGGTCAGATTGTGCTGTCTGATGATCTATGGCAAGGTTTGTTGATGCTGGCTGAACTCTGCTAGCTGAAACCTTCTTTTTAGGTTCAAAACATGCATAGAAGTTGTTGAGGTGTTCTGGGTGATTTGTATTCATGTGTTTGGGCTACTTGTTGCGTTTGTAGTTGATGATGAATGCTTGCCAGAGTTGATGAGGATTACTTGCTAAATTCTTGTTCAGCTTGTCCGAGTACTCCGTTTTGATTTTCTTGATGGCCTTTTCAAGTGCATACCGAGCAATCCTAAATTGCGCTGGGTCTTTGGCTTTAAAGGATTTATGGCATGCTCTAAGCTTTTTGTACACCACGTGTGTTTGATAAATATTGCATTACCACCTCCGCGTGATTTGCCGCATAACTTCACAACATCACGATCTTGTCTTGTTTGTTCTATAGTTTTTGGTTTTACATATTGGATTTTAGTTATGATTCAATTTTATTGTGTTTGTGACTAAGCTACATTTTCTCGAAAAGATATTCAAGGCTATCCTATTCATAATGGGTTTCTTAAATGGAACTTCTATAGCAATATGTTACATGAGCAATTTAATCTACAGTTGATAATATGGTGAATATTGTATCTTTAAATTGCAAAAGTTTAAATTCAATTACAAAAAGGTATTTAGTCATTAAAGAACTTAGGAACTTAAAACCTATCAATATAGTAAATTATACCAACATATTTTGTCCCCATATCTGGTAACACTTTATAATGAATATCTTCAGGGTACAACTATACCTCCATCAGACCTTCAATTTTACCTGTACCTAATACCTAAAGAGGGCAAGGACCTTACATTTTGTTCAAGCTATAGACCAATTGCCCTCCTCAATTCAGACTTAAAAATCTTTAACACAATATTAGCCAACTGATTAGCTCCATTACTCCCTAGATTAATTAATGTAGACCAGGTGGGTTTTATTCAAGGACGCCTGATAATACTAGGCGTATCATAAATACTATAGAACTCCTACAACGTCAAGGTCACCAAGCCTTAATACTTAGCCTAGACGCGGAGAAGGCCTTTGACCACCTAGACTGGTCGTATATGTTTATGCTTTTACAACACTTGAAATTACAAGGCCCCTATCTTACAGCATTAAAAGCATATTTCTTAAAACCTAGTGCTTATTTAAAATGACCTGGAAAGATTAATTCACCAATAAGAATTTCTAATGGGACTTCCTGTTCGGCGCCTGAGGTGATGGAAGCACAGAGGTAGAGCTCCTGCTTACCAGGGTCTAAAGTCGGCACATAGAAGCTGTTCTCTTCATTTGAAATTTGTTCGTGTTGGTTCCCGGAGTGAGGAGAGCCAGAGGAGCAGAGAGGAAGCAGGTTTTTTGGTGATTTGGCTTCGTATGACTGCTGAGGTGTTCCTGATGTGCTGAGCTCTTTAGTTACCTCAGATTCTGCCATTGCATTTGTCAAGCCCACGCTGTTTTCGAGATTCACCTGTGAACTTGCGGTTCTCTTAACTGGGGGCTCTGCTGCATACTGGTTATATACTACATTTTGAGTCAGTTGTGGCAAGTTCTAAGCAACATATTTCTAACAAAATGGTGGCCTCTGATTTCCTGCTGGGACACTGAGTTATCAGCTAACTTAGTCAGAGCTGCTTGCTGAGTCCTATTTTGTGTCACATTGTTTCAATCTTAGTGACAGGAATTTTTCACAATAAAACAGTTATCTCTCTGCTGACTAAGACTAAACATTGTTAGTGATTGCTGTCCTCACTGATACTTTTGTTACACCTTTATTGTATACAATGTTGCAATTGCTTGAGGAGGATTGTAACCATAGCAACAAATCAATGGTTACTTCTTTGTGAAAGGAAAACAGAGACAAAGAATAAAACAAGAAGGAAAAATTGACTTGTAATAAAAGCTTTATTAATATTGGGATTGTTGCTCAGGTTTTCTAATATATGAAAACGTATTCTCCTTCCTTCACAATGTCTTCTAAAGCTAATGGCAAAACATATGAGAAGGCTAACAAGAAAAATGTAAAGCTACAGGATAGGGATACAGATAGTATTTTCTTATCTCACAACTCTGCTCCTACAAGAACATCTTTATCTGACGACTACTCTCTTATTGCTGCTGAAGTAGCCAGACTCATCAATCCAGTTATAGAGTCAACAATTAGTAAGGCCATTGACAAACTGCAGATCAAAATTAATAGCATCTCAGAAAAGCTCTCTACACATGATAAAATATTTGGCGAGATCGAGGATGTGGTTTCTCAACTCCAAGATGATATGATTGATTCTTCATCCAGGTTGGACTCTTTAGAGAAACAAAATCAAGAGCTTAAGTTGAAAGTGGATGACCTGGAAAATAGATCTCGGAGAAACAATCTCAGATTCATAAACATACCTGAATCTTTCCAGAATGATTCCTTAAGCATGTTAATTTCCAAAACAATTCCCATCAAACTGGGTCTTCCTCAGGATTGTCAATGTTTCAAAATAGAGAGTATTGGTCCACCTAAAGATCTCCAACCCATGAGACCAAGAGCAGTAATTGTCAAATACCTGGACTACACAGATAAAAATAGATTATTTCAAGCCTACAAAAAATTGAATACACTTGAAATAAAATTTTGATATTTCAAGACTACTCATTGCTTCTGTCTCAAAAACAAAAGGAATTTTCCAAAACTTGCCAATCACTGGCTAATCTTCATATCAATTTTGCCTTGATGTATCCTGCTAAACTTAAGATTTTTCTGCCTTCTGGAGCCAGGGTTTTTAGTGATCCTAGAGAGGCGCACACTTTTGTTTCACATATGGAAAAGAAGAATAGTGGAAATCTTGCTTTGGTAACACCATCTAACTCAAAATGTGGCTCTCCCCCAAAGGATCAGAGATGGAAGAGATACTCGACAGTCTAGATTTTCTAAGGACTCAAAACCTTCTCAAGTTCAGACTAAATCTAGGTCTAGGTCGAGATCTCCACTTCCTCCTAGAACAGGAGATATGATACTTGACTCTAAAAGGGAATAAACTTTTTCTTCAATATGACCCTGTAGTGGGTGTTATATTCTCTGTTTAACTCGTCTCATAGAGAGAGAGTTGTTAGTTTTCCATCCTTAGGGAAAAAAGGAAGTGTCCTATTACTTAGTATACCAAATTTGTTATTCGGTTCTATAAGTCACTATCTTTTAATTTTACATGTTATTACTGATCAGTATTGTTTGCTCTGTTTTGTTTATACCAGTGGATGTAGCTATATATGTATTATTTTACTTAAATCAGCTCAAGCTCATCTTTCAGGTTGATGTCTTCATCTAGATCACATTCTTTGTCCTTTGTTTCCTGGAATGTTAATGGGTCGATTCACTTTTCTAAGAGAAAGACTATACTCAGAAATTTAAAAAACACCAAATGTGATATAGCATTCTTACAAGAAACCCATCTTAATGGTCCAAAGAATGCCTGGTTGAAAAAAGATTGGGTTGGCGAACTTGCCTTTTCCCCTGCTATTAATAAAAAATGTGGAGTGGCTATTTTATTCCATCGTAAATTGAATGTTGCTATTACAAAGTCGGTTGAGGATGAGCTTGGCAGATTTATTTACACTGAAGTACTCATTAATGATGTTGTATGGCATTTATGTTCTGTATATGCTCCAAATAGTAATAAGTCTGATTATTTTATTTGGCTCACAAAACAAATTTCTCTGCTTCCTGCTAACAATTTAATTCTAGCAGGGGATTGAATGAGTCATTTCTTAGTTCTTTAGACAGATCTGATTGGAAATTGAATAATCCTTGTAAGAAGTCTATGCTCCCACATCATTTTTGCAGAGATACTAACCTTAATGATGTTTGGAGACTTTTTCACCCTGCTGAAAAAGATTTCACCTTTTTCTCATCTGCTCATCATGTAGGTACAAGAATAGATTATTTTCTAATTTCCAATAACCTGATTAATAGAACTAGTGAAACAAATATAGGGAATATTAATATATCAGACCATGCCCTAATTTCAGTGGTGGTTTCCACTTCACCTGCTCCCAGAAATTTTGTCTCTTGGTATTTTCCAGATTTGCTCAAGGATAATCCAGACTTCATAAAGATGCTACATAGTAGATGGGATTTGTTTTTCAAGGAAAACAAAATACACTTGAAAGACCCTTCCTTATTTTGGGAAACTTGGAAGGCAGTGGCTAGAGGGGAAATATCCTCTTTTAAATCTCATTTCTTTAGAAAAGTTCACAAAAATTTTCTTGAATTGAGTAAAAGACAAAGTGTCTCTTATATTAGATTTAAACAACATCCTTCGTTTGAAAATGCTCAAAAATATAAGAATATTTTGGATGAACTTAAAATTTGGATCAAAGTGAGACAAAATTTTTTTACATCTTTTTCGCAGGCTAGGCTCAATAACCTGAGTAATAAAGCAAATAACCTTCTCTTTAATCTTACTAAGGCTGAAAATAGACAGGCTAAACTTATTAAGATTAAAGATATTCATAACCAGCTAACAAATGATCCCAATAAAATTGTAGACATTTTTAAGGATTATTATAAGAATTTATACTCTAATCCAAGTATAGATTCTGAAAAAAATGAGAAATTTCTTTGAAAATTGTAAAATCCCCCAGATTTCGAAAATTCAGTTACAAAAGCTAAATAGTGCAATTACCTCAGAGGAAGTGTCCACTATTATTAAGAATCTGAAAACTGCAAAGGCAGGTGGCCCTGATGGCCTTACTCCCTCTTTTTACAAAATTATGAAGGATAAAATATCAACTTTTCTGACAAACTTATTTAATGATGTACTATTTTTTGGAAAAAGTCTACCTTCTAGTGAAATTTCAAATCTTAGGGGCAGATTCACTAAGCCTCGACTGTTTTTTTACTTCGACTTCGACCTTCGATTCTAACGGTCGAGCAATCCTCCGATCAGGTGAATAGTCAAATTCGATAATCGAAGTGGACAAGTACGATTATCGAAGGATGTATTAGTTCGCCTATTCGACTATTCGACTCGACTCGAAGGATACCTTATTTATCAAATCTTCACCCGAAGTTTTATTTGTACCCCATCTTTGACCTACCGAAGTTGATTTTGGACTTCGACATTCGAAGATGATCGAATAGTCGAGGAAAAATAATCAAATGGTCGAGGTAAAAAATCGTTCGACTATTCGATTTTCTTCTATTTTCTTTGCTGGTGCTCTCCACTGTTGTGGGTGTATAGTGACACCTAGGGATCACTTTATAAACAGTTTTTTTAGTTCTGACTGCACTAGAGGTTTGGTGAATTACATTAAAATAAATACTGACACCAGAAACATGTTTGTTTTTGCATCTATCAGAATATAACCTAAGATTTTCAAGTATCAATGGCTTAAAACATTATTTTTTAGTTCGATTTTTTTTAAACATCACTTCAAATATTAATTGGCCCTATCTATCCTTACGCTTCACTAAATGGTTAAATGTTTAAAAGCTGCATGGAATGCTGGGAAACACTGGCTTACTTATAAAAACCCCCACCAGATGCCATTTGGCTTAGATTTTTTTCAAAATGGACATTTTGCCAGCCGCCATTTTTGAGGCCCAAGAGCAGGCTGAGGAGCAGGAACACCTTGTCACTGCTAGGATCAGGCAGCCTCGTCACTTCAGGAGACCTGTACTTTGTTTGGACGAGCTGTCTGATGATGAGGTTGTGAGGATGTTCCGTCTGAGTCGTGCCATAGTGCAGGTTTATGGTCTCATCAGTGAGGCCATTGAACCTGTGACGGCACGGTCTCAGGCAGTGCCTGGGATGTGCAAGCTGCTTGCAGTTTTGCATTTCCCGGGCACTGGCAGTTTCCAGCAGGTTTCTTCATGCCTCATTGGCATGAGCCAGCCCACCTTTAGCAGGATACTAGCACAAGTGCTCAGGGCACTACTGCAGCACTCGCGAAGGCTCATTTCCTTCCCCTCAACTCAGGCAGAGTGGATAAGATTGAAACAGGATTTTTTCCTAATTGGCCAATTTCCAAATTGCCTAGGAGCCATTGATTGCACTCATGTTGCGCTCGCACCACCTCGCCATCACCAGGAGCGCTACCGAAATCGTAAGCGCTCCCATTCCATCAATGTGCAGGTGGTGTGTGATTCCAACATGCGCATCATGAGTGTGAGATCTGGCTTTCCCGGACGTGTCCTTGATGCCACTATCCTGCGTCAGTCAGCTCTCCATGGCCTCTTTACCCGAGGAGAAATGCCGGACGGCAGGCTTGTGGGTAAGTTCTATTTTCAATTTCATACAAAGACACTTCAAATATTATTTTAAAGGTGATATGTATGTATTTTCAAGAATTGTTTCCCTTTTTGCAGTCTGGCTACAATAGATGCACTATGCATCTTGGGACCTGTAGTTTGGTTCAATCAGCTAACTTTGTTAGGGCTTTTAATTCTTGCCACCTGATTCAGTTTACAGGTGTGATGTGTTAAGGGGATGATTTCTTAATGGATCTGCACACACACAATTATTTGCATTTGGGGGGGGATTACCTCTTTTATTGTGCGACCAATGCTCATGAACCTGGGTGGAGTCACCTTTAGAAAACATATCGGTAAGTGGCAGTGTTTGTTTAGCAATGACCGGCTTTTGTGTGGCTACTTCAATTTATTTTGATTTGTGTTAATGAATTTTTCTTGTTTGATCTACACGTATGGCTTCTTCTGTTTTCTTGTTTGAAATGACATTACCCATGTTACTATTTTGGACAAGCGCCTTGGCAAAAAAGAAAAACAAACACACCCAGTACTGTTTTAGTGGCTTTACTGACACAATCTTTGTCAAAATCCAAAAAAGTTGAACAACAATAAAAAGACAATCTATATCTGTATAAAGTTTGTTTGTTTTTGGAACACACAATATTTATTTTAAACCATTAATATGTACCTTAGCTGGAAGCCACAGGAGGAATTTGGTCTCAACATATATTTCAAAATATAGCAGCCCCTATAGACCACTAAAGGGCAAAAGCTTTACAAAGCATTTGTTGCATGACATTGCTAATGCACCCCAGGATTCATCATGGCCAACTTTACATTAAACAGTATCCAAAAATTTGGCCCTTGATAAGCTTGTGTCCAAAACAATAATATAACAATCAATATGATCTACAAATGACACTTGTCACTATATGACAATTTGGCCAGTTTAAAAGTATCAACAATATGAGATTAGTGCTGGCCAGGTAGAGTGTTGGACACCCAACAATGCTTGATAGTGCAAAGTAACAACCAAGGCTTTGTGCCTTTAAGGCATATCATACACCTTGGACTTGCTATTTAATGAGCACAGGTGGAGGAGGAGGAGGTAGTAGGCGTTAGCACCTATTATGAGTGCTGGGTAGCCAAAGTAGGCCAGAGGTAGCCAACATAACTTCTCGTGCAAAGTAACAATGCTTTGTGCCTTTAAGGCATATCATACACCTTGGACTTGCTATTTAATGAGCACAGGTGGAGGAGGAGGAGGAGGTAGTAGGCGTTAGCACCTATTATGAGTGCTGGGTAGCCAAAGTAGGCCAGAGATAGCCAACATAACTTCTTGTGCAAAGTAACAATGCTTTGTGCCTTTAAGGCATATCATACACCTTGGACTTGCTATTTAATGAGCACAGGTGGAGGAGGAGGAGGAGGTAGTAGGCGTTAGCACCTATTATGAGTGCTGGGTAGCCAAAGTAGGCCAGAGGTAGCCAACATAACTTCTCGTGCAAAGTAACAATGCTTTGTGCCTTTAAGGCATATCATACACCTTGGACTTGCTATTTAATGAGCACAGGTGGAGGAGGAGGAGGAGGTAGTAGGCGTTAGCACCTATTATGAGTGCTGGGTAGCCAAAGTAGGCCAGAGGTAGCCAACATAACTTCTCGTGCAAAGTAACAATGCTTTGTGCCTTTAAGGCATATCATACACCTTGGACTTGCTATTTAATGAGCACAGGTGGAGGAGGAGGAGAAGGTAGTAGGTGTTAGCACCTATTATGAGTGCTGGGTAGCTAAAGTAGGCCAGAGGTAGCCAACATAACTTCTCGTGCAAAGTAACAATGCTTTGTGCCTTTAAGGCATATCATACACCTTGGACTTGCTATTTAATGAGCACAGGTGGAGGAGGAGGAGGAGGTAGTAGGCGTTAGCACCTATTATGAGTGCTGGGTAGCCAAAGTAGGCCAGAGGTAGCCAACATAACTTCTCGTGCAAAGTAACAATGCTTTGTGCCTTTAAGGCATATCATACACCTTGGACTTGCTATTTAATGAGCACAGGTGGAGGAGGAGGAGGAGGTAGTAGGCGTTAGCACCTATTATGAGTGCTGGGTAGCCAAAGTAGGCCAGAGGTAGCCAACAATACTTCATAGTGCAAAGCACAAGGTACACTGTTTTCACTTTGACAGTTGCAGAATATAGGCCATTGTTACATGAATGCACATAACATGTAAACCACATAAATACAGAGCTTGATTAGCATATGGAACCTTTGAAGCAACACTGCACTAGTGATAAATACACCATAAAAAAGTGTAGTCATATGTTTGCAATAGAATTCATTGACCCTTACATGTAACATTTTTTGGCCAAGTGAATGTGTTCGGCAACACTGCAGCATCGCCATAGAAATATGTTAGAGCAAATGCACTTTTTGATGTTTGTAAGTGCTTTTCCAGATGTTATTGGAAAGGGCGCCAATGGGTGTTAGATATGGCACACCTTGGTGCTGATAACACCATACATATATACATATGTTAGAGCAAATGCACTTAGATGTTTTGAAGTGCTTTTCCAGGTGTTATTGGAAAGGGTGCCAATAGATGTTAAAATGGCACCCCTCAGTGATGAGAATGGAGCACAGTGTAAACAATGGGATGTGTTGTTTGGGAGTCAGTCCCATTGCTGGGTAACGGACAAAGTGATACCTGAAGCGTCAATGGGGCAAAGTTTGTTACCAGGAGAAAAATAGGCAAAGAGGCCAGTGTCAGATGGAAAATGACACAGACTGGAGCTAGGGACGTTTGTCCCTTCGGACAGGACCGAGTCCCCTTCTATGCCCCCTTTCCCTCCGATGTTGAGGAGCTTAAGGGGGTGGAGGGGGAGCAGCAGGTGGACCAGGGACTTCACCCTCAGCAGAGCCCCCTGGTCGATGAGGCTGGGCTGCCACCAGGTCCTGGAATCCACGATGGATGGTCACCTGGGTCTCCCGAATATCCGTATGGATTTGGGCCATCCACCGCCTCATCCAGAGTTCCTGGCGGCGCTGCTGGTGGAGCATAGGCTGCATGGCAGCCATCATGGCGTCAACGAGCCCCGGTTGTGCCGCAGGTTGATCACCCAGTCGCCGTCCTTCCTCCTGTGGTGGTCCCCCAATTGCTGCAGCAGCAGCAGTGGCAGCAGCACGACCTACAAGAAAAATCAAATCTAAGTATATATATTGGACATGTGCATAACCCACAACAAACGAGCGGATCTCTCTCCGATATGCCCACCTTGAGGTGGGCAATATCGCGCTGATCCGATTGTGGGCCCTAGGGACCAACGATCGGATCCTAACGAATAGGAACGGGCGGTCGGATCGCAGGACCGCATCAACGAACAGATGCGGCCGCGATCCGACGGGATTTTAGTTCCATCCAATCGAGATCTGGCCGACTTACGGCCAGATCTCGATCGGGGAAGCCCGTCGGGGGCCCCCATACATGGGCCAATAAGCTGTCGGTCTGTCGGCAGCTTTTATTGGCCCGTGTTTGGCCACATTTAGATTGGAGGTGGTGTTTTCTTTTGGGGGGGTGGCATAAACACAACATTAGAGTGAAAATTTCACACCAGTCTGTAGCTTGGAAAACAAGTTTTTTTTTTTTTAGACAAAAAAAAAGTTTGAGAGGACATGTAAACCCTCCCTCCCAGTGAGGAGGAGCTTCAGATACCTGCCACTGGTTTTTAAAAGGTTAACAGTAAAGTCTGCAGTATCCCCTTAATCACTTAGAATTCCTTCTCCTCTTCTAACTCACTCTGGCCCTCCCTCAGGAATTCCCTTTGGCTGTTGGCTAATGAGCATGCTCAGTTCTTCTCAGCTCAGATTACTAAACACACCCTCCAGTCTAACAGCCACTGAGCAGATATCATTACTGGTTCCCATAGAAACTCTGCTCTAGCTGTCTGATCCTATTTTATTCTCCTAACCACCTCTCCTGAGCTCAGCTTAACCAATACATGGCATCTTTGGTGACACACAGACAAATAAAGTAAGGGGTTATTAGTTATAAAATTACTCTTACGTCTGGGGGGCACCACAGGTATCACAGCTGGTGACTGGGCGCGGCTTTCAGCTCGGTGTTCTGTAATGTGAGATAGGACATTAGTAATGCTGTAAACAAGTCGAGGAAGCAACTACATTGGCCACAACATTGAACATGTCTGTACCTTGAGCTTCCGGGGCTCTATCACGATCTTCAGCCTCACCCTCTTCCTGGGGTTGCTGAGCGGCGTCGTCCTGCTCCTGGTCACTGCCCGAGTCAGGCCGCGATGTTTGCGGCGGTACTGCAATTGTGAATAAAGAAAACAAAAAAAGTATTAAAAGACAAAATCATATGGAATTGCAAGAGACCTCCCACATGCTACAAATCTATTTTATTTCTCATTCCAAATACTAACTCCAATGGAATGGTACAGCAAGTGAGATGGAATGGTTAAAACTTAAAGGAACAGTAACATAAAAAAATAAGTGTTTTAAAGTAATGAAAATATAAGTGTTGCCCTGCACTGGTAAAACTGCTGTGTTTGCTTCAGAAACACTACTATAGTTTATATAAATAAGCTGCTGTGTAGCAATGGGGGCAGCCATTCAAATGAGAAAAGGTTCAGGTTACACAGCAGATAAACTCTGTAGAACATAATGGAGTTATCTGTTATCCACTATTTAACCTGTGCCATATAGACTTTTTTTAATTCCTGTTCCACAGCAGCTTGTTTATATGAACTATAGTAGTGTTTCTGAAGCAAACACACCAGTATTACCCGTGCAGGGCAACAGCACATGACATTTTCATTACTTTAAAACACTTACATTTTTTGGTGTTACTGTTCCTTTAAATACATTTGCAATGGTGCGAGCAGGAGAGAATGTAATATATGACAATACTTGTAATTTTAAAGTTATTTAGCTTTTTAATCAGCAGATCTACACTTTGCAGTCTCAGCAATCTGGTTGCTAGGGTCCAAATTAGCATAGCAACCATGCATTCACCTGAAGAAGAGACTGGAATATAATTAGGGGATGGTCTAATTAGTAATATGAGTAATAAAAACTCACAATAACATCACATGTGTAGTCTTACAGAGCATTTCTAGACCCACATTTTAAAGCTGGAAAGAGTCCTTTAATTTTAAAAATAAATAATGAAGGACAACTGAAAAGTTGCTTAGACTTGGCCATTCTAGAACATACTTAAAAGTTAACTTAAAGGTGAACCACCCCTTTAATGCAGTTTCTAAACATTTGTACTATAGTGGGGAAATGGTTAATAAAGAAATGGCTGCCATTTTGTCTATGTTACAGCTGCACTTAATAACTAGTAATGAACAAACAGCAAAGTTGTAAAGAAAAGCACAAGAAACTCCTCTAATGCAAAACAGGAGCAATATTTTAGCAAAGAAGTGAAATGCTAAAGGGGAAATTAGACATTTATCTAAATGATGTGAATGTGGAAAAAAGGAGTCAGATGTTTGTTTCTATAAAATTCAACTTACTTCTCCAGTCTGTGTTCACTCCTTCACAGCCCTCTTTGCTCAAAATGTCCAGAAGCCGGCGCTCGTAGGGCTTCAGTCTGAGTGGAGGGACACGCCCTCCGCCGGTCTTCTGGGCTTTAGCTCTCCTGGTAACCAGCTTTGCCCTTAGCCAACGCTTCAGGTCACTGAAGCGCTTGTACACTGTGGGGCCATCCCTGTGTAAAGCGCCCACAGTGTTCACCTTGTCCGTTACCTACTGCCAGTGTTGTTGACGTCTGGCAGCACTGATACGATGGGACTGACTCCCAAACAGCACATCCCATCGCGCTACCACCTCGTCCACCAGTGCTCCATTCTCATCACTGGTAAACCTTTGGGCCATTTTGTTGGTGGGGCCCTCCTCTCCTCCGTCATCATCACCCTCCTCCTCCTGTCTCCTCTCTGAGGCAGTTGGTTGTGCCTCCATCTCCTCCTCGCTGCTGGGCAGCCTCTGTGTCCTCCTCCTGGGGGAGCCTCTCCGAGCCCTGGGTGGGGTGCGTGACACGCTGCGTGCCCCAGATGGCGAGCGAGACACGCAGCGTGCCCTGGGGGACTCCCTGCGTTGGCTGGGGGACACCCTCCCTACACTATGCTCCTGCCCCCCTGCCCTACGCTCCTCCCTCCCTCTACGGGACCCCCCTGCCCTACTCTCCTCCCCTCTATGGGACCCCCCTGCCCTACGCTCCTCCCCTCTATGGGACCCCCTGCCCTACGCTCCTCCCCTCTATGGGACCCCCTGCCCTACGCTCCCCTCTCTACGGGACCCCCCTGCCCTACGCTCCTCCCCTCTACGGGACCCCCCTGCCCTACTCTCCTCCCCTCTACGGGACCCCCCTGCCCTACGCTCCCCCTCTCTACGGGACCCCCCTGCCCTACTCTCCTCCCCTCTACGGGACCCCCCTGCCCTACGCTCCGCCTCTCTACGGGACCCCCCTGCCCTACTCTCACCCCCACTACGGGACCCCCCACCTGACCTACTCTCACCCCCACTACGGGACCCCCCACCTGACCTACTCTCTTCCCCTCCCCTACGGGACCCCCCACTCTCTTCCTCCTCCTCCTCCCCCCAGGAACCCCTCCCAGTGACTCCCCAGCCTGTGCCCCCTCTCTCCCCCTCCTGCGACGACTAAGATCCCACATAGTGTGGGATCCAGCCGCCGTTGGCACCTCCCCAGGGCTGGAGAGACGTTCCCCCTCCTCCTTCTCAATCCTCCTCCTCCCAGCCATTTGCAGCCAACAATTTCAAAAAAAATTAAACCTGCCTCAGACACCTCCTCCACCTGTGCAGTCTAAATAGCAAGTGTACAATTAGGCCGAAAATGCACCTAAAATGGCTTCTAGAGGGCTTCCTGTTTGAAAAAAATGGCAAAAAGGAAGTGGGACATAAAAACTTCGAATCGATTGATTCGAATACAAGTGGGGCAAGGTTCACTTCGATCTTACTTCGATCTTATTCGACAGTACGCTACGACCAAACTCTTCGAATCGAAGGCACTATTCCTTCGATCGCAGGATTAAATCGTTCGATCGTACGTTTTTACTTCGAACGGAAATAGCACAAAAATCCATTCGACTTCGATATTCGAAGTCGAAGGATTTTAATTCCCAGTCGAATATCGAGGGTTAATTAACCCTCGATATTCGACCCTTGATGAATCGGCCCCTTAGAGTTATCCCGAAAAAAGACAAAGATCCATCCCTTCCTTCCTCCTATAGACCTATTTCCCTATTAAACCAAGATATCAAGATACTATCTAAGGTCCTTGCTGATAGGCTTTCTTTAATTCTTCCCTCTATAATCTCTGAGGCCCAAAATGGTTTTATTAAGAATAGATCAGGAGTTAAAAATATTAGAGCTCTGATTCATATTTTATATTTCGCCAAAAAACACAAAATTCCTAGCTCTATTCTTGGTATTGATGCTGAAAAAGCGTTTGATAATATTACCTGGGAACATCTATTTTTTTGCCTTAAAAGATTCGGTATCACGGGCCCCTTCTTCCAATACATTAAATATCTTTACAAAAATCCCAGAACTCAAGTACTTTTGGGGGGAGCTAGGTCATCACCTTTTGAAATATTTAAAGGGACGAGACAGGGCTGTCCTTTGTCGCCCCTTTTATTTAATATTGCATTAGAACCTTTAATTCGTTCCCTTGAACAATCCAAGTTAATTAAAGGAATTACTATTAATAATAGACATCTTAAGGTTTTAGCCTTTGCTAATGATTTATTATTAATTTTAAAAAATCCTGAGTCTTCACTAAAGGTTGTTTTTGATTTATTTCAAGACTTTCAGTCTTTTTCTGGTTACAAAATTAACGCTGAGAAATCAGAAATAATGAACATATATATGGTTCGTTTTCCAATTCACTACTTAAGAAATTCCAACTTAAAAACCCAAAGAATCAAATTAAATATTTAGGATTAATAATTCCTTCAGATCTCAATAATTTATATTCTTTGAATATTACCCCAGCCTGTCAAAAGGTCTTTTCCATGTGTGAAAAATGGGCCAATTCTCCCCTTAATATTAAAGGACGCACGCTTTTTTTTAAATCCTTGATATTTACCAAGCTAGTATATCCATTAATTAATCTCCCTTTGCTTATAAAGCATTGCGATATCAAGAAACTTGACTCGGCTTTAACTAAATTTATTTGGAATGGTAAAAAGGCAAAAATTGCCCTATATAAATTGAGAGCTCCAGTTAAGCTTGGAGGATTAAACCTTCCTGATTTCAGAGCTTTTAATTTATCAGCCCTCACTAGATATCTTATTGAGTGGATCTCTCAAGGCAACAAATTTACAAACCCCGATATTGAAATCTTTCAAGAACCCTTATGTTCCTGATTTTAAGAGGAATCCTATCTATCGCGACTCTATATTTGTGTGGAAACATTTATTCTCTCGTCATGGTTATAGCTATACAGTAACCCCTTAAATGCCAGCCAAACTTATACTCAAACCTTCAGATTATCAAAAGTCGGATACTTTTATATTTTCAATTAAGAGAAAGTCGCTGGTTCTGGTAAAAGATATATTTGATCCGCTTAAGAAAACCTTAATGCCCTGGTCAAATCTCAAAGAACAATACAAACTTCGGGATTCTGATAGATATTATTATTTAGCGTGTCAATGTGGTCTTTCTCTGCTACATAATAATAACAACCTGGTTTTAGCTGAGCACAAGCTTGCAGACGATTTGGCAGAGTTTTTGGAATTCCCTGGTTTGATCTCTATTAGCTCTCTTTCTAAAAAATTTTGGAATAATTATAGTTCAGATTCACACCCGTTATCGAAACCTTCCTCTCTAAATGGTCTGAATTTTTACATTGTCAAATAACTCCCTCAGATTTGGTCAAATCGATTAGGGATTATAATAAATTAATTTTAGCAGAGAATTGGAGGATACATTTTAAGCTTGCCCATCTAGGCTATGGGAAACTGTTTTCAAAAAATTCCTCTAATAGCCCTATTTCATATTGCCCTAAATGTGATGAAATTAATGTATCACTTTTCCATTATCTATGGTCCTGTCCAAAGATTGTCCTATATTGGAGGGAAATCTTTGGTTTTTTGAATTATCATTTGAAGATACAGATTAAATTGTCTCCGTGCTTTGTTTTTTTGCATCTGGATAATATGGTATGTTCTTCAGTTCCTAACACAAATTTATTTCCCATGAAGATAAATTTTTGACAGTTTTTTTCCTAGCTGCTTCCAAGAAAGCTTTATTTAATTCCTGGTTACATAAGAACCCCCCTCGTTAGCAGATGCTATTTCTTTTATGAACCAGCTTAGTTGGCAAGAAGCCTTATTATCCAAAACCAAAGGGAATAATTCCATAGACTCTTTTAAACTGATTTGGTCTCCTTATCTTGAAGCTTGTAATTCTAATTCAGGTAAACAAATAGGACGGCTTCTTCATTTGTAAGTTACGCGTTCAGACATTCCAGTCAACGAATGGACATTTTTCTTTCTTTTAATATGTTTACTTCCACTGGCTTAGTTAATTTTTGTTATTTTCAATTTATTGTTGTCAGTCTCTTAAAATTGTATTCCGTTTTCAATCTCACTATGCCATCATATTGAATACATGTCTTTCTTCATCTGCATAATATTTGCTGTCATAATGTTATTACTTGTTTAATATGAAAATCAAATAAAACATTTTCAAAATAAAAATAAGAATTTCTAATGGAACAAGACAGGGGTGCCCCATTGCCCCCCTTACTATATGCCCTAAGCATAGAGCCCTTAGCAGCAAATATACGAAATAATATAGACATTAATGGCCTTGTAGTAGGAAATAAGCACTTTAAAGTGGCAATATATGCCGATGATGTAATCTTAACTTTGACCTCTTTGGATAAGTCACTTCCTGCCCTGCATAATCTTTTACAACAATATAGTGCAATATCTGGCTATAAAGTGAATATTGCAAAAACAGAATGCCTATTTGTATCAGAGAAGCTATGCTTGACACCTTGCAAACCACCTATAATTATAGGTGGAAAAAGGATATTTGGTCATGAAAATCACCCCAAAATATGAAGATCTGTTTAAACAAAATTTTATTCCATTATCTCAGACAATTAAAGGTAACTTCCGCAAATGGTCCACTATGGCTATCTCATGGTTTGGTTAAATCACGTCAATTAAAATAAACATGCACCCTAAGTTTTTATATCTCTTCAAAACATTGGCAATAACGATTCCTTTGCACTACTTTAAACAGCTACATATATTTGTATGGGGTGGCAAGTGCTATAGAATTAATAAAAAGGTACTTGGAACTTCAGTTAGTCAAGGGGGACTTGGGCTACCTGTACTTCCAAAATACTATGAACTGCACAGATCCGGCAAATATTAGCTTGGTCACGTTGGTTCTCTGATAATGTCTGGACATATGTTGAAAACAAACAATTTCAGCCCTATCACCCCAATCCTTGGGTTTGGGCTCCCAGGCATTCTCTTAAACTTAAGATAAATATGTTAAAAACTACCCAATTCACTATGACAATTTGACTTGTAGGCTTGTGACCAGATCTTACAGCTCACCCAGTGCTTCTTCTTCTTTGGCTGATGGTGGTATATAGACTGCAATAAAAAGATAGATTGCAGCTCTCGCGGAAGGTAGAATGGTCGGCATTTGACTGCTAGGAATTCGATATGTGGAAAGGGAAACTTCAATAAGCCTGCTTATACCATGACTCAAAGTGTTCACAAACTCACAATTTTTAGCATAATTGTTGCCGTTTAATGAAAATATGATATAACATCACTGTACTGGAGGCATTGTTAAATTGCTAAATGTACCAAACTGAGCTTATAGGTACCTTGCTTACAAAAAAAATAATTAAAAAACAATTTGAAAGAAACATTGCATCCCTTGTATGTGTAAGTCAAAATTACTTTTAAATAATTAAGTATTTACCTGGCCCTAATGATATTAGTGCTCTTTTACCATTGGTTCTCAGTTATGGGTTTAAAGTTGCCCACTAGGGTCCATAAAAAATTCAGTGTAATGTGGGTGCAGTAGTGACCTGTAATTTTCGCCTGTCATGAATAGGTGTTGCCCACCTGACATACATTCATACATACATTCAGTGAAACTCTTTTTACTCTGGTCCAGAATTGCAAAGAGTTGGGCATTATGGTCCAACATGAAAATGTAACTGGGGAAAGGGGTGCTTTGCCATTTCTCTGTTCCATTTTTAGTACAGTATATGAGCCCAAAAGTAATAGATCACTTAGATTTTATTTAAAGGGGAAGGAAACCTAGTCGGCGCAAACCCCCCACCCCCCCTCCCGTTTGTTGCCCATCCTCCCTCCTCCCCCCTGGCCTACCCGTCCCGCTGGGCAAATGCCCCTAACTTGTTACTTACCCTTCTGCGCAGGTCCAGTCCAGGGAGTTCACCGACGACATCTTCTTCCACGCGATCTTCTTCCTGCTGTGAACGGCGTTTTGGCGCATGCGCAGTAGGATCATTTCGCCGGTACGGATCTATTGCGCATCGCCAAAAGTCACACGCATGCGCAGTAGATCGTACCGGCGAAATGATCCTACTGCGCATGCGCCGTTCAAAGCAGGAAGAAGATCGCGTGGAAGAAGATGTCGTCGGTGAACTCCCTGGACTGGACCTGCGCAGAAGAGTAAGTAACAAGTTAGGGGCATTTGCCCAGCGGGACGGGTAGGCCAGGGGGGAGGAGGGAGGGTGAGCAACAAACGGGAGGGGGGGTGGGGGGTTTGCGCTGACTAGGTTTCCTTCCCCTTTAAGTGAAATCAAAGTTCACCACATTAAAATTCTGTCACTCCCTGTTTATTCTTATGGAATTTTTAGAGACGTATTTATAAAATAGTGAACTCTAACTTTCAACGGTTGATAAATAAGCCTCTATAAAATTCCATAGGAATGAATTGAGAGTGGGGGAATTTAACTGTGGGGATTTCTATTCTCACACTTTAATAAATCTGCCCCTAAATGATTCATTACTTTAGGGCTCATTAACGAAAAATGGGGCAAGCACCCCTTGCCCCATGTACATTTTAATGTTGGACCATAAGGCCCAGCTCTTTCCCTTCTGGATGTAAAGTGCACTGTATGCAGTACTGTGAGTGTTTGGCAGTAATGGGTGTCAGATGGGCAACCAACGGACCATGTCTAACTTATGCATCTTTCCAGGCACTAGGAAGCCATTTGCCTAACACCCACTGTATTTATGGTAGGCGAGAATTACAGGGCTTTATTGCACACACAGTGCACTGGATTTTTAATGGGTCCTTATGGGGCAACTTTCCACCCACAAACACTCCAAAACTTATCTGAGTACCATTGGTAAATGAGTATATCATTAGGGCCAAATATATATACTTTTTTGTTCAGAAGTCTTTTTGACACATACATTACAAGGATTTTTAGAGCACATTAAATAGTGAAAGTTAACGCCCATTGTTGCCTCTAAAATGCAATAGGAATGAATTGGGTGGCAGAATTTTACTGAATTTTACTGAGCTCTAAAATAAATCTGCCCCATAGGCAACACAAATAGGGGCTTATTTATCAAGGGTCAAACTTCGAAATTCGAATTAAAAAAGACCAACCGAATTTAAGTCAAAGTTTTTTTTGGGTTGAATAGGTCCATTTTCGGGCGAATTTGAATCGTTCCAATCGAAGGAATAGCAAATTTGAACAAATCTGATTAAAAGTTTTTCCCCAAAAAAACTTTGATTTTTCAAAGTCCACCAATTGACTTCAAATAGGTTCTAGGAGGTCCCCCATAGGCTAAAACAGCAATTCGGCAGGTTTTAGATGGCGAATGGTCGAAGTCGAATTTTTAAAGAGACAGTACATGATAAAATTCGATATTCTAATTTTCGAATTTTTTGCAAATTAAATCAAATTTGGACTATTTCCTAGTCAAAGTACACAAAAATAGCTTGAAATTTGAATTTTTTCAATTTGAAAATTCACCTCAACCTTTGATAAACCTGCCCCTTAATATACATTAAAAAAGCCAATGAAAACAGGATTTTAAGCTAGACTTAATAAAACTGTTTAAAGTCTAAACAAAGTTCAGTTTGTTTACGGTTATTTTTATTACGTTTCATTGTTAGAAATGGTGAGTAGGGAAAAGGATATTTGACATGTGTGGGTATAGATGTTGTGTTAAGCCTGCCATATAAACCTCTTATTATGTGGTATTTTAACCTAGCTTATTATAGATCAACTTCAAGGACCATGAACTGAAAGCTGAAGGTAAGGATTATTCCCCAATGATATTGTCAGATTTCTCACAAAGAGTGGACTGTACTTTGAGAAATCCTGCTCACGTTTTTATTTTCAGATGGTAGAAAGAGGCAGAAGTTCAATAATTAAGCTTTTGAAATATATTAGCTCCTAGGAAATAAAAAATGTATGACAGGATTTGAAAATAACTGAAAGTTCTTTGTCACAGAAATTTGAAAGCTTAACCCAACTAAGGATTTCAAATGCTGGCTTTGTACTCTGAGAAATGCAAAATATTTCGAAAAACCAATGTATTCATTTTCTATTCTAGGTATTTTAAGCAGATTTAACATCTGTACATTTTGTTTTGCTACAATCAATCCAATAGCAAACAACATCTTCATTTTCCTTCACTTGCTTCAAAATATTTTTTTTTCTAGACTAGAACTACTTATACCTTTACACCGCCCCCCATATCATCTTTCTTGAGCCTCACAATTTGTGCCCCCTTGTAAATTAGCTCAACTCCTATTCCATACAGATCGCACTTTTTTAAACTGTTTAAGAGGTTTCTTTACCTGGTATCCTTATTAACACATAGGGCTGGTAAAATTTGGGGATTTAAAGTTTCAATTAATTTTAGAATATAAATGTGAAAAGTATCATCCATAAACAGTTTCCAGAAATGTACCAAAAGCCTGTACAAATTATTCAGGGTTTGGTTTCACTTCTATCATACACACCTGTAAATGCCAGGTAAATGACCATTTTTTTTTTGCTTTGTGGAGAATAGTGGGAGGCAAAGAGATGTTTAGAGAAGTCAAAATATATAGGAAAACAGATAAACCGATAACAATTATTAACTTGGCCCACAGGTTGAGAGAGTAGGTGTCCAGCCACCTGTGCGAAGTCACACAGGGCGGTGGGGACACCCGCAGCTCTAACCTTAGTGCGGCTTCTTCCTCTTCTTCTCCTAAATATTTAAAGGGGCCTTGGGCTAGTTTTCTCTGCCCAACGTAAAGTTCCTGGGTGCTTTTTTGTGTATTCCTGATCTGTTTTGACCTTGCCTGTCCTTGACTTCATCCAGTTTGCTGCCTGTCCTGACTGTTGCTTTGTTTGACAACTTCTACTGTTTCTTCAGTTGCCGGGAATCCTCCCACTGCAGTTGCTCCTCCTTTAGTGGTTTCATAGGTTGGTGAGCCCCGTATTCCTCCACTGCCTCACTATAATGGGTACCCTCAGGCCTGCAGAGGTTTCGTGACTCAATGCCTTATCCAGTTTAAGTTTTAACCCTTGCTCTACCCCTTTTGAATGAGCCAAGGTGGGGAATGTGATGCCAGATTGGAGGGTAAACTACTAGAGTAGGCAACACCTCTCTGGAAGAAGAATTCTCCTCTGACCTTCGATGCCAAAGCTTTCCTCCAAGCCTTATGAACTGTGTTTGATGCCCCAGGTCATGTCACCAATGCCTCTTCCCAATTCCTACAGATCCGGCAGGGGGATCGCAGTACCAGTGAGTACGCTATTGACTTTATACTCTGATGGCCGAACCCAACTGGAACAATGAGGCTTATGGAGCCGTTTTCTATTAAGGCTTATCAAGCAGATTCAAAGATGACCTAGTTTCCAGGGATCTTCCTGGACAATTGGAAGACCTGATTGCTCTCGCCATCAAGGTAGACAACCGACTCAGGGAGCATCAATTCGATAAGGAGCCTCTAGCCTGTTTTGGCACCGCAATTTCAGAGACCACTCCTCCCTGTCTCTGTTCCCTCTCTTCCACCTCCTGCTGCTCCTCCGAAGGAACCTATGCAGATTGGTCAGATGCACCTCTCCAAACAAGAGAAACTCTGGAGACGTTTGGCTGGACTATGCCTATAAAGTAGCGGTAAAACCCATTTTGCCAACAACTGTCCTTCGAAGTTGGGTAGAGCTTAACGCTCAGATAGAACTGGGGAATTTTACCTGGGGGGTGCCTGCACCCCAAAATAAGTCTCATTGATTTATTTTGCCATTCGGCTACCTTCTAAGACTATCAATGTCTCCGTTTTTCTTGATTCCGGGGCTGTGGGAAATTTCATGGATGCCACTTTCAGCAAGCTTCTGGAGATTCCCCTATTTCCTTTATCTATTTAGGGTTTTAGGGTTTTGGTGATTGATAATTGACCGTTAACATCTGAGATAATCTCTGCAACAATGGGAGAACACCCACTGATGGTTGGATACCTAAATCGAGAGAAATTATCTTTTCTCATCATAAACTGTCCATCGGCTCCTGTGGTGCTGGGTTTACCCTGGCTCCATCTGCATAACCCTTCTACTGACTGGTCAGCCAACCAGATATCTCATTGGAGTCCTTTTTGTCAGAAACTGTTTGCCTGCTAAATCCGGTCACCGGGTGTCCATCGCTGTAGCAGATCTTCAGTCTTTGCATGCAGTCTTTTTCAGATGTCTTTTGCAAGAAGTCTGCAGACATTCTCCCTCTTCATTGCTCCTATGATTGTCACATTGAACTTCTTCCCGATACCATGCCCCCCAGAGGTTGTACCTACCCACTGTCTCCTTCCAAAGACTTCTGTGATGAAGAAATTTATTGTCACGATCGGCACCCTAAATCCAGAACAAGTGCTATACTCACTGGTAACGGCTCTACTTTCACCGGTAGCAGCCGCCTTTGGTCTTGGGAGGAGCCCTCAGCTACTCAGATGCTGCCAGGTCTTAATAAGAAAAGAGCCAAGCAGGAGTTCTTGATGAGCAAAGGGGCACCACTGTTTACCAAAGATTTAGGACGGAAAGCAACAACAACTCAGGAGGATCAAATGGAACAGCGTGGTCAGATAGGCCAGGTTGGTACAGGCAGGGTTCAAGCAAGGTCAGACAGGCAAGGATCAGGATTGGAGACAGGCCATAAAGGCCCGGGCCTAGGGCGACAAAAATGTTGGGCGGCATGCCGCCCGCTGGCCAAATGAATTGAGGTCCCCATTGCTGGCAATCTGTACAGCAGCAGTTGCTAGTGCCAGTGATCGGCACCAGCAGTGCTCTAGGACTGGAAGCGCACCAGAGGGAGGGGATGAGAAGAGACAGAAGTGGCAGGATTGGATGGGAAGTACGGACTGTGAGGAAGGGATCATCGGCACCTTTCCATCCTGTCCCTGACAGCCCTGCAAGCTTGGTGCGCGTACATGTGTTTTGGAGCAGCCGAAAGATAAGTAGGGTTGCGGGGGCAGTGCAGGTGCAGTGGGGCGGAGCTGCAAGTGGCCTAGGGGCACTAGGGATTTAAATCCAGCCCTGATTGGAGAGTTTGGAATAGTCAGGCAGGCAAGGATAAAGATTTGAGAGTTTTAAGTAGTCAGGCAGGCTAGGGTCAGAATTGCAGAGTTCAGAATAGTCAGGCAGGCAGACGGGCATCCCCGTCTGAGGCATGGGGTGCGTCCCTGCCGGCCACTAGACCAACAGGGTAAGCATTTATTACATGATAACCTCCAGTGAGGATTCATTAGACCTTTATTTATGCCTGCCAGTGCGGGATTCTTCTTCGTGGAGAAGAAGGATGGCAGATTGCATCCCCTGTATTGATTACAGGGGCCTCAACAAGCTCATGGTTAAAAACCAATATCCTCTGCCTCTCATCTCTGAGCTCTTTGGTCAACTCTGAGGGGCAAAGATCTTCATTAAATTGGATCTTCGAGGAGCTTACAACTTAATCCGCATCGGAGAGGGGGGCGAATGGAAGACAGCATTTAACACCAGAGATGGACATTATGAGTACCTGGTGATGCTCTTTGCAATACCCCTCCTGCCTTCCAAGAATTTGTGAACGATATCTTCAGAGATCGTCTGGGGCAATCCGTAGTCGTGTACCTAGACAACATTTTAATCTTCTCCAAAGACTTGGAAAGTCACTGAACCCTGGTGAAAGAAGTATTCTCTCGTCTGAGGGAGAACTCCCTTTTCACCAAGCTGGAGAAGTGTCTGTTCAAGGTGCCTAAGATTCCATTTTGGGTTATATTATCTCTTGAGAGGGATTCGAGATGGATCCTTCTAAAGTCACATCAATCCAGGACTGGCCTCTCCAAACAAGTGCCAAGGCCATACAAAGATTTGTAGGTTTCATTAATTATTACCGACAATTTATCAAGGGGTTCTCCTTACATATCGCTCCTGTCTTGGCTCTCATCCAGAACTGAGGAAAACCTAATGCCTTGCCCCCTCATGCTCTGGAGACCTTCCAGTCTCTGAAAGATTAATTTGCCTCTGCTCCTGTCCTCCGACATCCTGCCTTCTGCAACCCTTCTTCACTGAATCTGGCTACAGCTATCAATGATAGTCTTTCCCTACCCCGTCCTCCTTAGACTCCCTTATGCATCTGACTATTCATATTTATAGGAGGCAAATGGAGAGATGCCAAGAGAAATTATCCTTGGTAGCCTCATCTAATACTTTTCCCAATCTGGCTCTTAACCCATCACTTTCTGCCCTAGGCCCTCCGAGGAACCCATGGAATTGGGTTCTACCCATTTGTCTCCTGAGGAGAGGGATCGTAAGTGGGCTAATGGGTTATGCCTATATTGGGGAGATAAGGGGCTTCTCTGTACTACCTGACCCAAGAAACCGGGAAACGCCAAAGCCTACACAGGTCTGGGAGTCAGGTTTGGGTGATGCCATTTCAACTCCCAACAAGTTTTTCTATTTCTGGTCCTCTTAAATTGGGAAAAGGGTAACAACCAGAGCACTGCCTTTCTTGATTTTGGGGCAGCTCGGAATTTTTTGGATAGTAATTTTACTCGTAGACATGGTTTATCCACTAAAGAGGTTCCACCTCTCAGACTAGTGGCTTTTGATGGGATTACCCTTAGGTGTGGGTTGGTGTCTTCCAAAATTCTCACTTCGATTTTGGGGAGTCATTTTGAACAAATTTCATTCTATGTTAATGAGTGCCCGTAGACTCCAGTTATTTTAGGTCTCCCCTAGTTGCAGAAGCACCACTCCCAAGTAAATTGACTCACTAGTGTAATACTCCAATTTAGTAAGGGTTGTGAGTCTTCATGTTTTAAATCCCCTTATATCCTCACTGCAACTTCTCTTGAGTGGTTTCCTGTTTTTTTACCTTTTATCGATGTCTTCTCGAATAAAGCTGCCGAGATCCTTCCTCCTCATAGGCCTTATGATTGTGCCATTGATTTAGTACCAGGTTCTTCTCCTCCTAAGGATAAAACTTATCCTCTTTCTCTGCCTGAAACCTTGGCAATGGAGGAATATATTCAGTAGAACCTGGAAAGAGGCTTCATAAGACCACCCTTTTCTCCTTCTTTTTTGTCAAGAAAAAAGACTTAGGCCCTGTATTAATTATAGGTGTCTAAATAAAATTACGACCAAGAATCTTTATCCCCTTCCCTTAATTTCGGAACTCTTTGACAGGGTTAAAGGTGCCACCATCTTCTCTAAGCTTGATCTCAGGGGCGCCTATCATTTAATTTGAATAAGGGAAGGAGACAAATGGAAGGCAGCGTTTAATACTCGGGACGGGCACTATGAGTTTTTAGTAATGCTTTCATCTTATGTAATGCCTCTGCTGTCTTCCAGGAGCTTGTCAACGATATCATTGGGTTGGTATGTTGTGGTTTATCTAGCTGACATTTTTATATTCTCTTCTAGTCTCCCTGACCACTGTGCCCATGTTCAGAAGGTGTTGCCTAGGTTAAGACAAAATCACTTTATCCTAAGATTGATAAATTTGTTTTTGAGGTCCCTTCTGTCCACTTCTTGGGGTATATTCTGTCCCAAAAGGGTTTAGAGATGGAGCCAACTAAGGTGCAGGCCATCCTAGATTGGGTGCAACCATTGTCTTTATGTGCAATTCAAAGGTTTTTGGGGGTAGCCAATAACTATAGGCAATTTATGTGCCATATATCATTGTGGTAGCTCCCATCACCGCCCTTACAAAGAAGATGGCTGACCCTAGCATGTGGCCTGAAGAGGCGATAGGGGCCTTTGAGTCATTAAAAAAAGCATTTATTTCGGCCCCAGTGCTCCTGCATTCGGATTCCACCTTTCTTGGTGGAGGTAGATGCTTCTGAGGTTGGGGCTGAGACAGTCTTGTTTCAATGACATCCTGTTACCAATATGGTTCACCCTTGTGCCTTCTTTTCCAAAACGTTTTCCCCTGCTGAGGTGAACTATGTTATTGGTAACATGGAATTACTGGCTATTAAGTGGGCTTTCAAAGAATGGAGACATATTCTAGAGGGCATTAAAAACATGTGGTCACAGTCTTTACTAATCATAAAAATCTTTTGTACATAGAATCCGCTAAACGCTTAAATCCTAGACAATCCTAGACCCATTTCAATGTTGTTATAACACACAGTTCTGGGGAAAATAATACTAAAACAGATGCCCTTTCTAGAAGTTTTGTCTTCAGTCCGAAGGAAGAGTCCATACCTCATCATTTTGTGTCAAAGGAGGTGACTGAGTCCAGATCTGTTTTCTTTTTTGTCTAAGGCCCGAAATAATTCTAATGTGCCCTTTGGTAAACTTTTTATTCTAGAAGATCTCCATGAGGAAGTGTTGTTGGAGACTTATGAATTCAAGGTGGCCAGACATCCAGGTCATAGTAAGACCTGTTCCCTTCTGTCTCACATGTTGTGGTGGCCAACTTTGAGACAGGATGTTGATAATTATGTTGATTCATGCCCAGTTTGCCTCTCATTTTTCCAGGGGCAAACTGTAGTACTTGGTTCACTGGAAGGGCTATGGTCCTGAGGAGAGGTCTTGGGTTTCTGCCTCGGATGTTCATGCGGATCATCTCAAGCGACATTCTACTATCTCACACTCGGTTCACTGTTCTCAGTTTGGGACACCCTGTGTTACACCACCATTATGGTCCCTGTTGCAACACTGCTTAGTTCAGTCAGTTAGTAAAGCCTTCAGCACCCATTCCCTCCAGAAACATTCTACAGCCATGGGATAGTGTCAGACACAAAAGCCTGACTCAAGAGCAGTGTTGAACTGGGATGCCAGGGGCCCACCAGAAAACCCTAGACCATGGGCCCACTTTCCAAACTATTATATTATTCCTCCTCTCCTCACTCTACTCTATTCTAATAATCTTTTACTATATTCTTCCATTATTACACATTTTTTCCCCATAAAAAATAGAGAATCAAATACTCTAAATTGTTAGATGCAAGAGGCCCATCGACACCTGGGCCCACCGGGAGTTTTCCTGGTATCCCAGTGCAAGCAGCAATTGGTTACTATAAACTGCTGTATGGAATTATCAGCAAAGTTTAGAAAGACTTATATTGATATTTTTTCCCATATTAAATGTTCATCCCCTCAACTGGACACTATCTGAGGGGTTTGCTGTCTAAAGATAGTTAAAGGGAAAGTGTGCCACTTGTAATACTACACAAAGGTACTTTGGGTTTATATAAACAGGTTTGAGGGTTATAGACAAATAATATGAAAGTTTTGTAATTATATTTATTTAATATTTAAATCTTGTACTTTAAGCCTATGGCATATAAATTAGATCTGTGGAATTTTGGAAGCCACATTTTCAGCATAACACCACCACCCCAAATTGCCCCTTGCCCCAGAACTGACATTTTTAGGCTATTGTAGCCTAACGTGCCCTACAGTTTTTTCAGGATACAGTAGCCCAAAAAGTACCAAAAAGCTGGAGAAGGTTTGTAAAGGCACTTGTAGTACTCAAGTGTGAAAATATCATTCAAGCATATAGCATATTTCAGGTTTTGGGTTTATTTTTCCAATTTTCTCTGACATGCAAAATAAAAATGTCACAAGAGAACAATATTGCAGTTTACAATTTCCAGTTTAAAAAACTGATCATAGTTTTGAATACTTTTATATATCCTTGTATTATGTGGTTTAGCTTTAAAAAACCTTCTGAAGAATAAGCCCTTTATAATTTTTAGCTCAAGGCCAGTGTGTCCCTTAACTCAGCCCTGGCCCCTGGCTATGTTCTGAAAAAGTAATGCCATATAAAGTCTTGTACCAGGAAGGGAATAATTCGAGCCAATATAATTTTATGATCACACAACTTTCTGCATATCATTAATATTTCCTCATTTTTATGTTTTGCTATTTTAATGTATCTTTTATGATGATGTGCTTTGATCAGAAAATTGAGACTAAATTTTTGCTTTTGACTTTTACCACCATTCATTATTAATCTGTACTAACCTACTGTATGTCCTTACAATGAGAACAGATTGTCCAGTAAAAGTTCCATAACCTAAATACAGCAGACTCAGAGCCAAATTTGTAGACAATGATGAAAAATCTAATCTACTCAATATATAGAGCAGAGTGATTAAGTGACCTCTGAGCCAATTTGATTAGTGGGTACTATATGATTAAATGTACAGTTATTTAAAATCAATTTCAATAAACAACTGAATTCAAGATAGTGACGTAAATATCTGCACTCTAAAGCATTAAATAAAGGATATATGACCTTAGCAATCTGGCACAGAAGTCATCCTTGGTGTTGCAGAAATATGTAGTAAACATATAGTTCTGCAGGTCCTGTGGATGTACGTTTCTTTTAATTGTTCCAGAGAAGTGCTTTACAAAATGTATTTAACTGGAATTAGAATGAAGAATGGAGATCAAAGTATGGACATCACATGTTACAACATTTGCTGTATTTCAGCTATTGTTTCTTCCCAAAGGCGCTTCTTTGAGATATATCATTAGCATTCTTTTGGCAATGTTTTATGGTAGATACACATGTGCCCTCTGGTGGTATAAAATACATGTTGCTTCCAACTTTCAAACATTCCTTCATTCACAAAAAAAGTATTAAATTATGTGTTCAAAAAAGTACCAAATTATGTTTTTAGTACTAAATTTGCTTTGTGCACTCTCGTCACTGTTTGTGTGCATGTGCAAAAGTGCACTCTTAGGATACATTTATTAATACAAAGTAAGTAAACTGACTAAAAAGACACCTCTGTCAATCAAGATTCCTTCAAACCCAAGAAAAGCTGGCCATATACATGTTGGGCAAAATCACCAACCATGCAACAGGATTCAGAAAAAGGACACAGCTTCAGAAAATAGTAGCTCTCTGTCCAATGTAACACTTATATTTGTGGCATGTTTATCAAAGGCTGAAAACAGAGCATGCTACAGTTCACCAGAGGCAAAATCCAAAGTCGCTGTAGCACACAAATCCGTTTGGTGAATATATACAGTGATTTATTGGCTCATGGTAGATAGCAAAAACATGGCAACGTTTCAGGCCACACAGGGAACTTTATCAAGCCTGAACTTACACTCTTAGTGCTGTGTTAAATAGTTTAATTAAGGGGAGTGGTTTGGTAAGTGAGTGGGAGGGAGGGACAAAGAAAACATCCAATAATAAAAGATTGAAGCATATCCACATTTACATATCATCAAATGTGATTAGAGTGCTTAATTTTACTCTCAATTATCCAAAAGTGTCTCTGGTATCAAAAAGTTCAAAAACCTTGTGCAGTTGTAAGCCCCAGAGGGGACGTTTTTTACAAAACCCCAAATTTGGCACCTTCCCTTGCCTACACTGTTGTCAATGCAATTCAGTAATAAAAGGGAGTACATTCCATCATCCACATTCCGGAAAACAATACAACATAAAACAATATTACACGTGTGAATCATCCTTTGTGGTGTACCTATTGAAGTGCCCTTGTGGCTTACTATATGTGTGGGAAAAACACAAAAAATAAAGACCGTATATCCAAACATAAATCTAACATTCGTACAGGACAAACATCCTTACCAGTACCAGCACATTTTCAAAAATCTGGAAACACTGTTAGCCAATTAAAACATAAAGACATTGACTCAGTCCCAATCCCAGGAATGGAGGCAACAGACTGTTAGCATTGCACAAATTAGAAATGCAATGGAGTCTTCGATTAGACACAGTGTGGCCAAGAGGTCTGAACAAAGACTACACCCCAGCAATGTTTATTTATCAGTAGGTATGTAGTCTCAATATGCACATTGTATCTTACAGAATATTTTGGCATTTTCACTAAAGATATTTTTTCTTTTAAGATCACTGAATTGAATTTTTCAATGTATTTACACTGTCTAATTTTGAATTTCTTTAAGATATATGGACTTTTTGATACCAGAGACACTTTTGGATAATTGAGTGTAAAATTGAGCACTCTAATCACATTTGATGATATGTAAAGGTGGATATGCTTCAATCTTTTATTATGTTTTCTTTGTCCCTCCCACTCACTTACCAGACCACTCCCCTTAATTAAACTATTTAACACAACACTGAGAGCATAAGTTCAGGCTTGATAAAGGGCCCTGCATGGTCCGAAACGTTGCCATGGTTTGCTGTCTACAATGAGCCAATAAATCACTTTATATATTCACCAAACGGATTTGTATGCTACAGCGACTTTGGATTTTGTTGCAGATTGTTTTGGCCCTGAGCAGGGGGTCTTATACGCTGTATAGCACCAGACACCTGAAAAGGTACATGGAGTAGCAGGTGAGCGCTCTAACTTCTGTGTGGAATTACAGTTCACCAGAAGGACATTTCACAGCATTCTATATACGCTAAAAGTGACCAAGTTTTTTTTTTTATTTTACCCTAAATATGACTCTAAAATCCAAATGTGTCCCTAAAAATCCAATACAAGTGAATAGAGAGCTGGGGATTCTCTTGTGGTGAACTCATTTTTCACTGTTTGGTAAATATATCCCTATACCTACCCACTGCTAGAATGGCAGATGCTCATCTTCTTCCATATAATCTCTCTTAACTTTATATACTTATCAAGAACAACAACAACAGAGAATAGACAACAATTCCAGCATTCTTTGCCTAAACATTAATGAGGGCTACATCAAATATTAGAGACAGGATAGGACATTGCTGCTTTGCACCCTCTTTAGTATGAGAAGCACAGTGTAAGACAAATACTCCACCCAGATCTTCATGGTGTGTCCTTTGTTTAGGGCTCATCAGTGTGTCCTTTACCCAAGTATGTAGCTAATGTAGAAAATAAAAATAATATATTTGCCTACCTGCCTTTCCTTAGAGTGAAAGGATATGGTCAATACCATAGTCTTCCCTACCCACCTTAGGCTTACAGAGTAACCATACTTAACATTCACCTTGTTTCATTGTGAAGTGATGAATTCTGAGACTTGAAGTCCCTCTATTTTCCACAATTGATAGTGCACAGATTCTCTAAAAAGTAGTTTTCAGATTTATGTTTTACATTTTCATAACTCTTAGAATTTGTATTAAATTTCCCCAAAATTACAATAGCTGTTTCCAACTGCACTCAACAGCAATTGGCTGCAACACATGGAAGAAAGAAAGGCATATACATAAAGCAGCAACTCTGGAGAGGTCTCCCTCTTCCCTCCCAAACCACACCACTGTCCCCCCACTACTGCTCTTTTGCCTTAACAGTTCAAAGAAAGCAGAGTAGTGCAGCAGGGTTGTTGTTGGGCAACTAACATGAATTAGATGTGTTGTTATGTAACTAGTCTGTGTTTGAAGGAAATGCTTCTTAACTCATAGCAACTTAAAACCTAGAGTCTTAGTAGATAATAATTCATGCACCTTGAGCAAGGGTCAAGTAGTTACTGTCTAAAAAAATTGTATGCATACTAGTACATGTACAGTATACCAGTACATGTCCACTTTCAGTATTTAAAGTAGGTGAGCTAAGAAACATTGTTTTACCTGTTTGTCAGTTGGTTGGTGTAACCAAAATATAGAAAATACAGTATACAATAAAATACATATACAATAAATTGTCTATATATCTAATAAAAATATTGTTTTTTTTCTCCACCCATCCAAACTGCTTTGTTTGAAAATCTCATTAATTGGATCCACAAGTATAGATATTTCCAGAAGGCTCAGTTTTGATAACTGTGGAGTTTTTAAGATGAACAGATGGTGGCAGTCACATTCCACAAATCCACTTCCTTTTTTTCTTACTGAATCACTACTCAGTATACAAAAAGGATACATTGTATATATCTTACTCTGATCATCTGCAATTAATTTGTACAGCACAAACATATACAACACAGAATGGAAATGAATAGTATTCATCCACATTCCCACTTTCTTCAAGCTCAATGTCATCAGTTTTAGGTATGATGTTAAAATGTATACATACATACATACAGTGGTTACTTGATTGACAAGTAGAAAGAAAGAAACATTAATATCACATATTATAATATTAAAATATTAAAATCTCAATCTAAATATAGACTAATTTAACAAATTAAATTATCCATCTTTACTTGAATCATATTAAAACACTGGATTACAATTTGCACAGAGTCACAAGCATGCAGCAAGGTATAGACTGCTTATGAATTTTGAGTTTTTGTACATTAAAACAATAAAAAATTATAGTGCAATATTCAGACACTGCTTAAGCTTCTGAAATAAGAGCCAATTCCACATCCACCTCTGTTGTTTGCATTCTGTGGTGTTGGTTCTTTCTGTGGATCTGCATGATGGAATGACAGTTACTTCCAGGGATAGCATGCCAAGTCATAAGTCACACATCAGAGCAGCTTTTGATAAAGGACAGGAGAAACCTGTCACAAGACATTTTCCTCTTTACACCTCACTAAACTGATTATATACACATTCTCTGGTCAATAGAACCTTCCTTACAGATTGGTAATTGTTTGAAAAAATAGATTTTGAAAAGACATATATTATATAAAAACTTTATTATGAATCCAGTTAATAAGTATGAATCCAGTTAATAAGTATTGCAATGTGGTTGTTAGTCCATTGTTTTCTAAAGCAAAAATGAAATTACATTTGATGTAGTTGTAAGAGAGAAATTTTAGTCATGGAACACATTCTGAATATGAAGTAGCAAATTAAAGTACATTATGTACCACAGAAGCAAAGGCAATTATTTTATAGAATCCACTTAATTTGGCTTCGAATTTAGACACCCATCATAAATGTACTAATTATACTGGGACATGAGAAGTAACTTGTCAAATGGTTAAAATGAGTTACCCCACGTATACATACAACACCTTGAGATCCAGCTTTAGAGGCAGATAACCTTAAGGACAGCTCAGTAGGCAGAATCTTTAATTTAACCACAAAATAAAACACAAATTATGTGAAACTCTAATGTGATCAGTAAACACTAATGGGGGGATGTAATAAAAGTCGCAAAGATCAAAACAATTTGCACAGATAAGAATAAAATTTGGCATTTCACAGTCTAATACTCATCCTTAAACTGTTATTGCATTGTGAATTTTCATTGTGCATTGCAAGTTCTCATTGCACATTGCCCACTTTTAAAAAGTGCTTGAAGATGTCGTAATACTTTAGAGCAAACATAACAACTATTTCAGTAAGTAGTTTTATTACATTCACTGTGCACTGGTGCAAACTTTAAAATTTGCAAACCTTCTTCCACTGTCGGAAGCTATAAAAGCTATAAAAGCTATATTAAATTTGCGCAAAGGAAAAATTGTTCGCACAGAGGTATAACTTTTCGCATCGCAAATATTTTTTCCGTTACCAACTTTTATTACATTCCCCCAAAAGTGGGTTAGTTACTAAACCTTGATTTTTTTTTGTCAACAAAGAATACATTGCATATGTCGGAATAGGACTAGATTACTGCCTTTAGATTCAGCAGTATAATGTAATTATTAATACAAGTGCCGACTCACTTGTGTGTCTTGGGGTATGAGAACAATCTCCAGGCTCGTAGTATTTGTATATAAATAAGAATATTTATTGCTGTGTTCAATGAAAAAGGTACAGCATAGATTACAATACAATACAATTGAGTAAAAGACAGGCCCAGGAAACCAGCATAAGATGTTAACTGGTGACCCTTCAGTCCTACTATCCCTCAACGCTCGTGTCTCCTCAATTTTACTGTCTCCAGACATCTGGGCTTTCTTATCCACCTTTGGTCCAGGAAAATCACTTCTCCAGAAAAGGTTGCTTCGATGTTTTACAACCCCAACAGTTGTTTAAACAATAGCATGCACCCCCTGGCAATGCAGGTTAGCTATTTACCATACACTTGTTTGTGCAATTGTCATGTACTCCTTGTGTTACTTAGCAATCCACTCCATGTATTATAAATATAATGTTATACAGTATAATATAAAGATATAAATTTCACACACTCCCTACAGCATACATTATAGACTTGTACCTGTAATGGAGACCCTAGGAAGAGGTTGGCATAAGAAGGTGCACATCTGACTCCCATTCTGTACCCGATAGCTAAAAACATAATGAATACTATGAGTTCCCACAGTAAACATTCCTTTCAATGCAGTCCTCCACATCACAAGACACCCAAATGGCTCCCTTGTTCTTGGGCAAATCCTTTAACTCTAACAGTGGATCTGAGGAGTTCCTAATTTAATACATTAACCCTGTAATAAGGGATCAGAGAAAAATATCAATAAAAATACAAGCCTGGTCACAAAGGTCACAAAGGCCCCCAGTTTCCTCCACAAATCTAATGAGTCATCCCAGTGGATATTTAGAGATTATAACCCCAGTGACCTTGATCTATCAGACCCCTTTCTGTTGTCTCGTCGTCTTTCTCATTTTTTTGGATGTCATCACGTGGATAAGGAATTGGGCTCTCAGGTGCAGATGTTACCTTTTATCGCTGCATAAATTCCTGTTTTGTTACCAGATTACATGTTCCTATTTGAGAAGCAGGTCTTAATCATAATGACATCTTAATCAGTATTTTGCTTCATCTGATCAAGTGTGCAAGAATCGAGTTCAACTTGCAAATGTATCAACTGCATAGAGGCAAAAATGGTAATTTCTAGTGGGAGGCACCATGTGAACATGTCATATTCTCTTGCAAAATGTCCTGCTTTATTTCTGTCTGGCTCATGCATATCTTAATGATCCACTTGACATATCTGTATACATAATAAGACTGGCTTTTTGTTGCCTTTTTGCACTTATATACTTACTTATTGCAGTTTGCTTTCATTGTACAGTATTGCTTTCCAAAAGTATTGTAAAAACCAGGCTTCAGACATGTGCCAGTTTCCTGATGGATGGAATTTTCTCTGGAGGCAAAGGGCTCTATGGTAACTTTAAGTAATCCAATAGCATAAGTACAGATTAATAAAACTTCCAAGATGACAGGAGTCTCTGCAAAACACACAATGTGCTCTGGGTAATACGTCCAAGTTATGAAAGAGAGAACAAAATGTGTTCATAGTATTATAGGCTCAGCAAATTAATTTGGGGTAATAATAGAAGCAGATATTTTGATTTATATAGATATCTGCCATGACTTTATCCATTTTACAAGAGAAGAATGTAACTTTTAAAGTGAACTGCTACTCTCTCTCCAGTTTACATATATATGAGTGGTTTTGACATAGGTATTTTATAGACCACTGACTAATAATGACTAATAATAGGCTGTATTTTGTGATGGGAAATATCCAGGGATATCTATAGGTGAATCTAAGTTTTAACTGTAACATTGTTGTGCGACTGAAAAATCAGTTCTCATATTGGGCCACATTCAATTCAGTGAGAAAAAGTTATCTCCTGGTTTATCACGTGAAAACTCTTGGACGAGATTTTCTTTTCTTTTCTCCTAATTGAGTTCCATTTTTTTCCCCATAGACTTAGAGAGTTTTGGGTCACTGCGAGATACATTTTTTTATTGAATTGCATATCAAATTGAATTTCATCCATGACTTTTCATGTGATAAACCTTTTTCATACTGAATTGAATCTGGTCCGTTATATGACGGGCAAGGGGTTGTAAATATGACATACTATATACTGGCAGGGATTGCAATTATTACCAACATGCTCTTGCTGTTGTTTTGTTCTGGTTGAGGGATTACAATTAATATTGATGAATATAGGCTTTAACTGTAATATTTTCATGCCACTAAAAAATCAAAGGCCATGCCCATTTCTATCACTTTGTCATGTTTAATAAACTGTTGCAAGTAAATAAGTTCAGGTTACCTTACTTTTTTGGCGGGTCGTCTGTGCCTTCACAAGACTTCTAGGCCTTCTTACTAACTATGCAACATTTGTGCAAATACTATGTAATGGCTAGATTAGTAGAGCCATTCAACAGGTGACCAACCCTGTGTTTGGTATGAGGAAGGAGGTAAGTGAATATGCTGCTTACCCCTACTCCATCTCCCTTTAAGTCTGTGACCGCAAAGTGAGTGAGGGAGCTAAGCGAGTGGTGCATGTGATCTAAGTGTTGCATGTGAATTAAGTGTAAAATTTGCCTGGTGCTAGGGTTAGGCATTTGGTGGAATGAGTGGACAGATTATTGGTAGCGGTTGGGGATGACCCAGCAGTCTTGGTACACATTGGTACCAGTGACATAGTTAGAGGTGGTGAAGTCCTCAAGAAAGATTCTAAAAAACTAGGTTTAAAGTTGAGGGCGAGGACTTCCAAGGTAATTTTCTCAGAAATATTACCTGTGCCACAAGCAACGCTAAGAAGACAGCAGGAGCTTAGGGAGATTAATGTGTGGCTGAGAGATTTGTGTAGGGAGGAAGGTTTTGTGTTTTTGGAGTACTTTGGAGTATTTCTTGGTTGGCTACAGGCTCTTTGCTAGGGATGGGCTGCACCTCAATGATGATGGTGCAGCGGTTTGGGTGAGAAAGTGGCTAAAGGGTTGGAGGAGATTTTATACTTCAGTAAAAGATTCAGTGGGAGACAAGTTAGATGAGATAGTGGGCAAAGGAAGGGTAAATGGGGGAGGAGATTTGGTTGGAGCTACTGTTAAGGATAGGGAGGACCACATGTCATTTGTTTAACATGGTACCAGTATAAAATGTATGTTTGCAAATGCAAGGAGTCTGACTGGTAAAATGGGAGAGCTGGAGGTGCTGGAGGTAAAATATGATGTGATTAGTGTGGCTGAAACATGGCTGAGTGACTCGCATGACTGGGCAGCTAATATTAGTGGCTATACTTTGTTTCGGAGGGACAAAGGCAATAGAAAAGGAGGAAGGGTATGTCTGTTTAATAGGCAGGATTTAAAAGCTTATATAAAGGAAGAGGTTTTTTTTTGAAAATGAGGGGGCAGAATTCTTATGGATGGGGTTTTGTACCAATTGTAAAGAGTCCAGCAAATTAATTGTAGGGGTATGCTATAGACCCTCTAACATAAGTGAGGAGGAGGAGGCTAAGCTCCTGATGCAAATAGAAAAGGCTGCTAGTTTGGGTAAAGTAATGATAATGAGGGTTTTAATTACCCATATATTGACTGGAACAACAATACTGCCAGATCAGTTAATGGGAACAAGTTTATAAACTTGTTGCATGAAATTTTATGGCACAGGTTGTTGAGGAGTCAACTATAAAAAATGTTTTTCTGGATCTAGTGATCTCAAATGACCCATATCATGACTTATAGCAAATGTGCAAGTCATTGAACCCCTGGGTAATAGTGACCATAATGTTATATCATTTAATGTCTGGTGCGAAAATATTGCAACAATCAGCATGGCTTTATGAAGAATAGGTCATGTCAGACAAATTTGATTGCTTTTTATGATGAGGTAAATAAGATGCTGGACAGTAGGGGGTCAGTAGATGTGATCTATTTGGATTTTGCCAAAGCATTTGATACCGTGCCCCACAAACGACTGCTTTCTAAACTACAGTCTGTTGGGCTTAATGTAGTTTTTTGCACAAGGATAGGAAACTGGCTACAGGTTGGGGTACAGAGGGTGGTTGCTAATGGTACATTCTCTACTTGGAGTAAGGTTCTTAGTGGGGTCCCTCAGGGCTTGGTATTGGGTCCACTTTTATTTAATGTGTTCATTAATAACTTATGGAAGGGTATTGTAAGTAATAAATGTATAATAAGTATAAATGTTTGCAGATGACACAAAACTATCCAGCCCAATTAATTCCATCCAGGATGTGGCATCCTTGCAACAGGATCTTGACAAATTGGCAATCTGGGCAGCTAAGTGGCAAATGAAATTTACTGTTGATAAATGTAAAGTCATGCACCTGGGATGTAAAAATATTCAAGCCACTTATACCCTTAATGTGACTGCACTAGGTACATCCATTATGGAAAAGAACCTTGGAGTCCTTGTAGATGATGAACTTGGCTGTAGCAAACATTGCCAGTCAGCACCATCAAGGGAAATAAGGTATTGAGCTGTATTAAAAGGGGAATTGATTCACGGCAGGAAGGGGTCATTCTTCCACTTTATAGAGCACTGGCAAGGGCCCCATCTAGAATATAAATGTCCAACAGTTCATACGGAGCACTTGGTGTATTAGTTAAAATCTTAATTTATTGAATATAGTTAAAAGCATGAATATGGTTCATATGAATGTGATCAATATCCCATGCTTGAAGAGTTTCGTGGCCTCTCGCCACTTCCTCAAAAGCATTTATGCTTTTTGATTCAATTTGAATTTTAATCGATCTGGTAACTAGGGCCCAAATTACCCTAGCAACCATGCATTGATTTGAATAAGAGACTAGAATATGAATAGGAGAGAGTCTGAATAGAAAGATTAGCAATAAAAAGTAACAATAACAATACATTTGTAGCCTTACAGAGCATTTGTTTTTTTAGAAGGGGACAGCGACGTCCATTTGAAAGCTGCAAAGAACCAGAAGAAAAAGACAAATAACTATAAAACTATAAAACACAAATAATGAAAACGAATTGAAAAGTTGCTTAGAATTGGTCATTCTATAACATAATAAAAGTTACCTTAATCTCCATTTACTATTACAGAAGATGGTTATATTAATGTGTTTCTGTTCCTTTTCACCCTTAGAGGGCACTGGTATTTCAGAATATCGATATTGATCTGGCCATGTATCATTCAAAAACAACACCAGAGAAGATAAACTGAGTAGAGGTCCCATGGCAAGACTAAATCTACAGTAGAAAAGATCAACAGAATGCATGAGAATATTTACCTCAGCTAATTTGCAAATATTTTCAGTGGAGGGAAAACCACAAGTTCAAACTTGTCCAGTGTTTGAAAGTGTTAACAGAATTATAGATTTAAATTTAATGTTGTTTTAGTCTCTCTTTATATTCTTTAGTATGCAAAGCTGGAATATAGATAGGGCAAGTGCAATTAAAACCAGATATGCATTTTAAAGATGCTAGCTAAACAGTGACCATGACCTAGATGCCAGATTTACTGCCATCACATCCCAGTTGTGATAGTGATAAGTAGAAAAGGTGAACCTAGCATGCAATACAAAGTTTTTAGAACATAATCAAAGACATATATTGCTGTATATCATAAACCACTGGCCACTGAAGATATCAGTGCATACATGTTAATTTGTCACTAAAATGTCATCACAGAGGGACACAAAAAAGTGTAATTGAATTCAATCTTGGCTAAAAGTTTTCATTTGATAAACCATAAAATAATGCTTTATCATTGTTGTGAAAACCATAAAATAATGTTTTATCAGTGATGTGAATCTGGTCTAAAGTGAAAAATCTTAAGTAGTATGTCTCATGATTTTTCGTACTGTGCATTTGCTATTTCTCTGAAAACTTGACTTGCTTGAGATTTCCATAGGGTTCCATTAACTTTCATAACATTCAATAATGAAGTTAATTGATAGAATTCTTTCAGATATTGCTGTTATGTCTATTGTATGGAATTCTGAGCTCCTGAGATGTTTAGCGAAGAGAACACCAGTGTAAAAGGTGCTCTCAGCTTTTGACAAATCTGCCCCAAAATGTTTGCAATATTTTTAACAGCAATAAGTACAGGTGTGGGACCTGTTATCCAGAATGCTCGGGACCTGGGGTATTCCAGATAATTCCGTAATTTGGATCTTCATACTTTAAATCCACTAGAAAATCATGTAAACATTATATAAACCCAATAGGCTAGTTTTGCTTTCAACAAGGATTAATTATATCTTAATTTGGATTAAGTACACGGTACTGTTTTATTATTAGAGAGAAAAAGGAAGTAATTTTTAAAGGGGAACTATCGCGAAAATTAAAATGTTATATAAGCTTCATCATACTGAAATTGGATTATTTGGATAAAATGGAGTCGATGGGATGTGGTCTTTCCATAATTTAGAGCTTTCTGGATAATGGGTTTCCAAGTAATGGATCCTATACCTGTACAAGTCCAGATAATTTGTAGAAAAAAAAAAAGTATAACTCACATGGTCACATTTTACACAAGTAAATCTATATAATAACTTATACTTAGTATATATGAAAATGAGCAGTTACAGGCTACCATTACTGAACTTTTGGATTGCATTCTACAGTACTGCCACCCTGGGAGTGGTAGTGACATTTGTCATTGGAAATCAATGAGCTAGTGGAGAAAAGGTTAGGCTTCATATTGATATTAGTGTGTAGCTGGATGGACTATGTAGCCTAGGGAAATACTGCCTGTATGTTTTCAGAAACAGGATTGCAAGAACAGAATATTTTCTCAGGGCACGGAAAACCAAAGGGAGTCCTTCTCAGGACTTTGAAGCAACTGCCACATAAGTGGGGATTCCCTTCAGCAGTTCAGAGATTATCAACTGTGTTATTTGAGTGAAGTTGCTCCTGGCTGGCAGGCTACCAGTATCACTTTAATTTAAAGGTATAGTGTCCTGCCAAATAAATCCATCAACCCTTCCACTTTGTATGTGTATTGAGGATCAGAGAAGTTCCCAGGGAGGGGTATTACAGTTCAGCCTGTCCTGACCTTGGGTGGAGGCACGCCATATTAAAGTGTACTTGCTCTCCCATATTTCGGAGACACAGGACTCCTGTAGCGCCACATGCAACTAGATGCATACTAGATCTCATGCAGTAGCAGAAGACGGCTATATGTAATAAAGAAAAACATTGTTTTCCCAGGTGCAGTAGACCATAGCAACCATTAAGATATTTTCTGTCAAACAGGTGGCAAGAAAACTCGACACAGTGATTAGTTGTTATGGGTCACCTGGCTAAAGTTCAAATGTAAGATATATGAATCAAAATGCAAAAAAGCAGAATACTTGCTAATTAGTGTTTATTGTGCATCCACATGACATGTTTCGTGCAGCAAGGGCCCTTTTTCAAGTGTGTACAAATCACAGTAAAAAATTGCTTTAAAGGATCACACAGGAAGTCCCACCTTTTAATTAGTGATGTGAACCACAGTTAACCCTTACCACTGTAGATTATCGCAATTTGCTTTTAAATAAAATTTCACCATTGACCCAAGTCCATAGAAATTCTTGTACTAGTGAATTCTTGTACTCCAAAGCCATCTATTGTGCCAATACTTGTGGATGAATAAAAGTTCGCTCACCTCCAGAAGTTCCCCATGATATAGTGAATAGGGATGTCGCGGACTGTTCTGCGGCGAACTTGTTCGCGCGAACATCGGCTGTTCGCGTCCGCCGCAAGTTCGCGAACGTCGCGCGATGTTCGCCAATAGGCGTTCGCGTCAAAATCGTTCGACCATTCGACCATTCGGTCGCTAAAATTGAACGATTTTCGTTCGATTCGAACGAAAATCGTTCGATCGAACGATTAAAATCCTTCGATCGTTCGAATCGAACGATTTTCGGATGTTCGAAGTTCGCGAACTGTTTGCGAACTGTTCGCATTTTTTGCCGGTGTTCGCGAGCGGCGTTCGCGAACACATTATCGGCGGTTCGCTACATCCCTAATAGTGAAGTCAAACTACACATAAATATAGATAAAAACAATAAATAATTACTTGAAGGAACTGCTCATTAAAAGAGGGTAGGCAGATCTCTCAATGATCTGCCTTTTGTGTAACAAAAAAGGGGCGGTTGTTTGTAGAGACATATTGTTTATCTTGTCTCAGGATGGGCCAATATTGTTTTATGATTTTTTCAATGCATTTGCTTTGTTTTCCATACTTTGTTACAAAAGGTACTCTTTCCATTTCTCTTTTTCTTTCCCTTTGGTGCATAAGAGCCCTTCCCGGTCTAGTTGGCTAACCTCCTCCATAAGGGGTGCAAACTTTTTATATCCTCTAGTAAGGAATTTATTGGTAAGGAGGACCAGAATTGATCATTATCAGAGGAGATTCGTCTTGCTCTTATATACTGTCCTTTAGGGATCACATTAATGATATGTGGATTGTGAAAGCTATCACAGGAAAGGAGAGTGTTGTGATCTGTGGCTTTGGAAAACATCTGTGTTACGATCTGTTAACCACAGAGGCTTATGTTTACATCAAGAAAGTTAATGGAAGAGGCTGAGATCTCACTAGTAAATTTAATAGTGGGATGCTTCTGATTTGTCTCTTCAATCATTGGTGAAACAACACATCTGTTCCTTTCCATATGACTATCATCCACAATTCTCCAATACTTAATAATATGACTGTTATAGGGTCCTTTTATAAACAATTTCTGTTCCAAATAAAGGACAAAGATATTAGCGAACAATGGAGCGACCGCTGCTCCCATCAACGTGGCCTGCAGTTTCCAGAAATATTGATAGTCGAATCTGAAGTAATCTTTTTGTAGTACCACTGTTAAACCGTCAATTAGAAAGTATAACAGATGGTGTGACAAGTTAGTTTCCAAAAGAGCTTCATCAATGCAGTCAATGCCTTCTTTTTGTGGTATGGATGTGTATAAACTTTGTATGTCTATACTACTAAATAAATGTCTCCCTGTGGTAGTATGGTGTCTTGCAACTTATTGAGCAAATCTGTTATCCTTAAACAGGTGGGAATTTCAGACACAATTGTTTGTAAGCAGGGCTGCCATTAGAAATCACGGGGCCGTGTACAACAGAATTTTTGGGGGCCCCGCCCACCCTGGTGCCCAAGCCCCGCCCACCCTGGTGCCCAAGCCCCGCCCACTCCACATCACAGTTAAAAGATCACACAGACATCAGCGCTTAAAAAGTAACCCCCCCACACACACAAGTTATAAAAAGCTATTGATGGTCAGGGCCCCCTTATAAGTTTAAAAAAAAAACATTGGGGCCAGGGCCCCCCCATAAAAGTTATTTTTAAAAAAAGAATTGGTGCCAGGGCCCCCCTTACAAGTAAAAAAAATTGCGGCTCCAAAAAATATTTTTTTTAAAAACATTGGCGCCAGGGCCCCCCTTACAAGTTAAAAAAATTGGTGCCCAAAAAAATATTTTTAAAAAAAACATTGGCACCAGGGCCCCCCTTACAAGTAAAAAAAATTGGGGCCCCAAAAAAAATTTTTTTAAAAAAAAATTGGTGGCAGTGGCCTATAGAATATTGAAATAATACATTGGTGGCCAGGGGATTAAAAAAAAACAAATCGGTGTTCAGTAGAATTGAACTCATGGCTTCAGGACTTCAACTTCGCTTCCTTTCGTGACTTTGGGTTTATTCGCCACTTTAGGACTTCGGCTTCAGCTGTTTTCGTGACTTCGGGTCTTTTCTCGGCTTCGGGACTTTGGATTCAGCTGTTTTTGTGACTTCGGGTCTTTTCGCCGCTTTGGGACATTGGCTGTTCGGCACTTCCGCATTTTCGGCTGTTCGGAATCAAAAATGCCCGCAAATCTTCGGCGCTCGGAAAGTGGGGCCTGGCTCTTTCAAAAGTGCAGCACTGCCTCTGATGGCGGCCCTGTTTGTAAGTGCTGATCGACAAATCTTGATAGGGGTTCAAGTATTGAACCAATGCCCGATATAATGGGGCATCCTGGTGGGTTCTTAAGTGATTTATGCACTTTCGGTAGTAGGAATAAAACCGGAGTGCGGGGATGTTCTGTACATAAAAATTCACATTCTTGTTTGGTAATTACACCATTAAGCATGGCATAATTTATTAAGGAGTCTCTCCCTTTTAATTTTAAACACTGGATCATGCCCTATTTGTTCATAGTGTTCAATCACATTGATTTGTTTATAGGCCTCCTCCATGTATTCCTGTCTGTTCATAATCACGATTGCCCCACCTTTGTCCACTTGTTTTATAATTAACCCTTTATTATGTTGAAGGGAACATAAAGCTTGTTTCTCTGAGACAGTAAGATTTTGCTTAGCATGTCTATAATGGGTATCCCAAATGTGTGACACTTCATTAATTACTACATTTTCAAATGTGTCAGTAGAGGAGTTATCAATCACAGGTGTAAAAGTACTGGGTTTTCGTAAGGTAATAGGTTTGTACTGACTAACCCCTTCAGGTTTGCCTAAAAAATGCATTTTAAGTTTCAATTTCCTTACCCAACTGTACTGCACCTGGGTAAACGTTGTGTCTTTTATTGCATAATCCCATTAGTTTTTCTTTAATGATGCCACTTCTTGTGTTGCCTGTAGTTATATGGTGCATGCTAAAATCATTAAAGGAACAGTTTAGTGTTAAAATAAAAAAAATAATATGTTTCTAAGGCTGGAGTGACACTGATGTATGGTTGGATGCATAACTGTTCAGTGAGTTTGCAATTGATCCTTAGCATGCAGGTCAGTTAGGACCCGTGCCCCCCCCCATCAAGTCACTGATTGGTTACTGCCTGGTAACAGTGGAAACCAAGAAAGCTGCAAAGCAGGAATTAGTATTCTGGCTATTATGTTAGACATCAAGTCACTCCAGTTTTTATAGATTACATTTTTGGCTAACTAACTATATTGAAAACATTTTTTATTTTGCCCAGCCTATCTATTTAGCCAGTTTTTATGTTTATACTTAACAATTCCTTTGAAGACAGGCTATACTGAAGGGGATTTCTGTAATATGAATATCTGCCCCAACAAGGACAATACACATGTATCCCTAGTCAGCTGCCTATTTTGTGTTTTTTTATATGCAGCACAGAACCACAGAAATTGTCTGCCTGTTCCTGTTCATATGAAAATGTTTGTTCCTTCATAACAAAATTGTGTTAGTTGATGATATAACATCGTTAAGAAACACAATATACCCCACAATCACAGATCTGCCCACTTGCCCAATGACTTTCTCTCTTTAAAAAGAATTGGAATAACTACTCAGCAGCACTTTGTGGCTTAGGAAAGGGAAGATTGTTCCATACTTACCGTGATCTTCCTTTCCCTGGCCCTCTCCATGTCTATACTCCTCGGGATAGCCCCTCCCCTCTCGTCACGAGAACCCAACCCCCAACTTAATAAATTAGGGGAACTCCCATGTCAGGAAACCTGACATGGAGAGGGCCAGGGAAAGGAAGATCACGGTAAGTATGGAACAATCTTCCCTTTCCCCTGGCCCTCTCCATGTCTATACTCCTCGGGACTTAGCAAGCTGCCTGTCCCTGGGTGGGTAAAGAGAAATCACGCAATGCTGCAAAAATATTTATTTGTTTGAACAAGCTGATTTCAGAATGCTAGATCCAAATTGTGTATATTCTGAGGATCTGACATCCAACTTATAGTGTGAGATAAACGTGGTTGGAGAAGCCCAAGATGCCGCTTTGCAAATAACTTCCAGGGAGATGCCCGCTTCTGCCGCCCATGAGGCTGCCGGGCCCCTGGTTGAGTGTGCTTTAATATTACTTGGCACTGTCAAATTCGCCTGAGAATAGGCTTTCTTGATAACCAACCGTATCCAACTGGAGATTGTTGAACTAGCCGCTGCTTCCCCTTTCCTTGCCCCAACTGGCAAGATGAAGAACCTCTCTGATTTTCTGATTGCTGTAGTTGCTTCGCAATACATTCTGACGTGTTCTGCTACATCCAATTCCTTAAGTTCCGAATCCGGATTCTGATGTGTAAAAGTCGGGACTACAATTTCGTCCTTTAAGTGAAATGGAGAAACCACTTTAGGTTTGAATGTGGGACAAAGTCTCAATACTAGTCCGTCCTGAAAAATGGCCGGACTGTCCTCCGCGAATCTTAGGGCTTGTAGCTCGCCCACTCTTTTAGCAGAAGTTATGGCCACCAGGAAAACCACCTTAAGAGTTAGATACCAGAGGGAAATCGAATTCTTGATAGAAAATGGCCCTGAAGAGAGCATGTGTAGAACTAGAGGTAAGTCCCAGCTTGGGCATGTAGAACGTTTTACTGGTAAAATCCTCACCGCAGCTTTGAAGAACCTAATAATCAATGGATGCCGAGCCCATGATATAGCAGAGATTGCGGAGGTATGTGTTCTTAGTGTACTGACACTCAAGCCTTTATCTAACCCAGACTGAAGGAATTCCAAGATCTTTGAGACTGATATAGAATCTATTGATCCTAAATTTGAGTGAGATCGAAATAAATCCCATACTCTGGCATATCTGTTGCTGGTTGAAGATTTCCTGGACTGCAGTAAAGTGTGAATGACTTTATTAGAAAGCCCCTGAGCTTCTAAATTTTGCCTTTCAGTCTCCACGCCGCGAGGGCTAGGGATCCCGGTTCCGGATGAACAAATGGTCCCTGGATCAGTAAGTGTCCTGCTGTCGGAAGTCTCCATGGATGGTCTATTGACAACAGGATCAGGTCTGTAAACCAAGGCCTTCGTGGCCAAGCTGGAGCAATGCAGATTACTTCCGCTCGATCCTCCTTGATCTTTTGTATCACTTTCGGAATCAGAGGAAGAGGAGGAAAGATATAGCCTAAATGGAAATTCCATGATTGAGTCAGGGCATCTACTGCCAATGCTCTCGGGTCCCAATTCCTTGTGAAGAACTGAGGACACTTGGTGTTGCTGGATGATGCCATCAAGTCTATCGAAGGCTGACCCCACTTCTGCACTATTGCTCTGAAGACTTCCTGACTCAGGGCCCATTCGTGCGTTTCTGCGAAGTTTCTGCTGAGCAGATCTGCTACCACATTCAGCTGACCTGGAATGTAGACGGCTGTAAGGTCTATTAAAAAGTCTTCTGCCCATTGGAATATGGGTTGGACTTCTTCCAGTAGGCCAAGACTCCTTGTACCCCCTTGCCTTCTTATAAAGGCTACTGCTGTTATATTGTCCGACTTTATTTTTAGTCTTTTTCCTCTGAGTTGATCTTGAAAGAAGATACAGGCTTGTCTTATTGCCCTTAACTCCAGGATGTTTGATGGTACGTCTGATGATGGATAGAGCCAACGCCCCTGTGCTACTCTGGAACCAAGCTCTGCTCCCCAACCTAGACCTGAGGCGTCTGTTGACATTACAACCCAGGCCTCTGGAAATAATACTGTGCCCCTGTTGAGGTTGTTCTTTTCTTTCCACCAAAGGAGAGATGACCTTATCTGTGATGATACTGTTATCACTTGGGCCTGTGATTCTCCGTTCCATTGTTGTAGAAACGCCATTTGAATAGGTCTCATCTTCCAATGGGACTAGCCCGATTGAGGAAGACATCTTTCCCAAGATCTTCATAAACGTCTCTGCCGGGACTTCTGCTGTTGTTATTAGCCTTTCTGCTGATGACGTCAGAGAAGTCTGTCTCTCCACTGATAACCTTAATTGTCCTGACACAGTGTCTATTGAGGTTCCCAGGTAAGTAATTCTTTGAGCTGGCATGAGATGACTCTTCACCTGATTGATAAGCCATCCATGAGCTGACAAGGTTTTCAGGCACAGATCCCTTTGGATGATCGCTTGATCCCTTGTTGATGCCAGCAATATCATGTCGTCCAAATAGTGGAATAGGCGGACCTTCCTCCATCTGAGGTGAGCCACTAAGGTAACTAGGACCTTTGAAAAAACTCTCGGGGCTGTTGCTAGCCCGAAGGGTAGACACTTGAATTGATAATGCTGGTCTTCCACTTTGAAGCGGAGAAATTTCTGATCCGCTGTGGTTATGGGGATGTGATAATAGGCATCTCTGATGTCCATGGTGCACATCCAATCTCCCGGAGATATGGCCGATTTTATTGACTCTATTGACTCCATCTTGAAATGTTGGATTTTCAATACCTTGTTGACACTTCCCAGGTCCAGGATTGGTCTCCATGAACCTGTTGCTTTTTGGATTATGAAGAACCGAGAGTAGACTCCTTTTCCTCTCTGGTCTAGTGGAACACGGCCTATCACTTGTTGTTTTTCCATCATAACAAGACAAGCCCTTAGAGCCGCCTTTTTGTCGACACTCATTGGTAATGGAGAAGTTAGAAAACATGGAAAAGGAGGGTCTGTTTTGAATTCCAGCTTGTAGCCTTGATTTATGATTCCTAAGACCCATCTGTCTTCTATGGAAGCTTCCCAGGCCGCCTGAAAAAGGTGTAGCCTTCCCCCTAGAGCAGGCTCCTGGGTTGCACCACCTTCATAATTGCTTGCTGGAATTCTCCCCTGCCTTGCCCTTGGGGAGGCGAAAAAAACCTGATTGGCCTGCCTTCCAGCTGTCCTGTCTTGGGGCATCCTTTGCTGTACGAAAAGGTCGCCGGTCATAAGGCACAAATCTAGACTTAGCCGAAGACTTTCCCCTTGTTGTTTGTTTCCATGGTTGGCGTTTCTTCCTTTGAGGAAGTAACTGACTCTTGCCCCCTGAAGCCTTGGAGATTAAATCTTCTAGCCTCTTTCCAAACAGGACCTGACCTTGAAATGGTAAGGAACAAAGGGCCGTTTTAGAAGCTAAGTCTGCTTCCCAGGCCCGCAGCCATAATGCCCTCCTTGCCGAGACTGATAGAGCCAAGGTTCTGGACGCCAAACGGATCTGGTCTACCGAAGAATTTATGAGAAATACTGATCCAAGCTTCAACTCCTTAAGACCTTCGAGGATCTCTGATGTCTCGCGGCCCTCTCTTAAGGCTGCATCCAGGTTACCCAGCCAGACTTCTAATGCCTTTGCTACTGATAGATTAGCAATTGCTGGTTTGAGACCCTCCCCAGCTGTGGAGAATACTCTTTTTAAATCTGCATCCAATCTTTTATCCATTGGGTCTTTCATAACCGCATGGTCCTCAATGGGTAACAACGTATTCTTTGAAATACCCAGGATTGGGGCATCCACTTTTGGCATAGTGCAAAAGTCTTTGACCTCCTCCTCTTTAAACGGATATAGCTTATTGCTTCTGGATTGCAATGTGATGCGTTTAGAAGGGATATCCCATTCTGATTTTATTAGCTCAGTCACTTCCTTATGTAATGGAAAGGTCTGACCCTTCAATTTGGAGCATGGTAAAAAGCATGTTGAAGTAGAGGCTTGACTCTCATCCTCTAATGACAATGACGCCCTCACTGCCCTGATCAAGGGTTGGATTAGAGTGAAATCAAAGGAAGATTGGACTTCCTCTTCTTCTTCAGATGATAAAGATAATTGATCATCTGCTAGTATTGCATCCACAGAGTCATCCGGCTCCAGGTCTAACACCACCTGAGGGGTCTTAGATGTAGATGCTGTAGCATTCGAAATCTCTTTAGCCACTGCTTCCTTTATCCAGGCTAGGATTCCTGCACTAGAGCCTGCTTCTATGCCTGATGCCGCAGTAAGGCATGATTGGCATAATTTATTGTCCTGTAATGGAGGATTTGCACAACCCAGGCAAGTGGTATTTGAGATCTGCTGGACATCCTCATAGTCATCCGGTACATCCTTGGATCTCTCTTTCGATCTGGATGATCTCATGATGGCACTATAACCAGAAAACACATATGGTAATAAAAGTGCTCCAAACCCGTCTTTTAAAAAAAAAAATTTTTTTTTTTTTTTTTTTTTTACCTCAACCAGGGGAAGAAGACTTATTTGGGGTGGCGGCTGGGACACGATAGGGCTTACAAAAAAAAATCTGAAAAAAAACCATATTAAGGGTCTGGACGCCCTTCATACAAAATCACAAAATACAAGAAAAAAATGTCCCTCTACCTACCTCCAGGCGCTGCAGAGAAAAATGCCAAACCACAGCCACGAGGCTGCATACAGGCTAGGGTTTTAAAAGGTCATATGACTCCTCCCCCTAAGACACCCCTGTAATGCTGGTGTCCTGAATGGTCCTAAGCGCTGTGTAACCATTGCGCAATTGGAAAGTGACACATCACTAATGCGCGTCTACCCACGAGGCAGGGATCTCCGCTGACGCTCCCGGGTGACGTCATCGCTAAGCGCCAGTTTCATTGTGCAGCGCCTGCGGCTAAAAAACTAACTTCCGCCACCCCACCTGTTCCTAGAAATTGCGGGTGTGTTGGGCAGTGAACAGCCCCACAGCTTACCAGACGCCCTTGGAGAGGCAGGCCGTATGAAGCCTTAGGAACAGGGAGACACAGCAGGATGCTCGAAGCGTCCTCATGAGGTAGGCTGTATAGGGAAAACCCTTAGGCAAAAACCCTTGTCTCTGGGACGTAATCAGCCCCAACTCCTTCCCCTGAAAATAGCAGGCTCCTGTCCTCAGGAGCCAAAAGAGGGAAAGAACCCAAAAAAAAGACACTGAGGGGAGGGAGTTCCCCTAATTTATTAAGTTGGGGGTTGGGTTCTCGTG